>NC_054473.1:104997873-106197873 GCF_017639515.1 Carcharodon carcharias | reverse complement strand
CATTGCTATTCTTGATCATCGCTGGGTCAAAATTCTGCAACTCCCTACTTTACAGCTCTGTGGAAGTATCTTCGCCACATAGACCGCAGTGGTTCAACAAGATGGCTCACCATTGTTATAACTACATGAGGAGGAACGAAATGGCTCCCCTATCCTCCCACTCCACTTTTGGCTATAACAGGGTTTTTTGTGAGTTTAGAGAGGATATGCTTTGCCAATTCTGTAAGAGTCCCACTATTTACACTTTTAATTTGTAAAGCATTAGTCAGACAGGTTTTCTTACCTGGGGGGAGGTGATGGCCTAATGATATTATTGCTGGACTAGTAATCCAGGCACCAAGAGTAATCCACCGGGCACCTGGGTTTGAATCATGCCACACCAGATGCTGGAATTTGAATTCAATAAAAATCAGGGGTTAAAAGTCTAATGACCATGAAACCATTGTTGATTGTTGTAAAAACCCCATCCAGTTCAAGGAAGAAAATCTTCCATCCTTACCTGGCCTGGCCTACATGTGAATCCAGACACACAGCAATGTGGTTGACTCTTAAATGTCCTCTGAAATGGATCAAACCGCTACAAGGCCTCAAAATAGGAATGAAACTGGACGGATCACCCGGCATCGGAAACGACAGCGACAAACTCAGCCCTGTTGACCATGCAAAGTACTCTTTACTAACACCTGGAAGCTAGTACCAAAACTGGGAGAGCTATCTCACAAACGAGTCAAGCAACAGTCTGACAAAGCCATCCTCACGGAATCATACCTTATAGCAGAGGTGGTGGTACAGTGGTGTAGAGTCAAAGGGAGTCCTCAACATCGACTCTGGACCACCAGGCCAAACATGGGCAAGGAAACCTCCTGCTGATTACTACGTACGACCCTACCTCAGCTGATGAATCAGTGCTTCTCCATGTTGAACATCACTTGGGAAGAAGCACTGAGGGTGGCAAGGATGCAGAATGTACTCTGGGTGGGGGACTTCAATGTCCATCGTGAAGAGTAGCTCTGGTAGCACCACTACTGACTGAGCTGGCCGAGTCCTAAAGGATATAGCTGCTAGACTGGGTCTGCGGCAGGTGGTGAGGGAATCAACAAAAGGGAAGAACAGACTTGATTTCATCCTCAGCAACCTGCCTGCCACAGATGCATCTATCCATGACAGTATCTGTAGGGCGACTACCACGCAGTCATTATGGAGGTGAAGTCCCACCTTCACATTGAGGATACCCTCCGTGTTGTTGTGTGGCACTACCACCATGCTAAATGGGATAGATTTCAAACAGATCTAGCAACTCTAGACTGGGCATTCATGAGGCGCTGTGGGCCGTCAGCAGCAGCAGACTTGTATTCGAACACAATCTGTAACCTCATGGCCCGGCATATCCCCCATCTACCATTACCATCAAGCCAGGGGATCAACCCTGGTTCAATGAAGAATGCAGGAGGGCCTGCCAGGAGCAGCACCAGGCATACCTAAAAATGAGGTGTCAACCTGGTGAAATTATAACACAGGACTACTTGTGTGCCAAACTGCATAAGCAGCAAGTGATAGACAGAGCAAAATGATCCCACAACCAATAGATCAGATCTAAGTTCTACAGTCCAGCCACATCCAGTCGTGAATGGTGGTGGACAATTAAACAACTCACTGGAGGAGAGGCTTCACAAATATCCCCATCGTCAATGATGGAGGAGCCCAGAACATCAGTGCAAAAGATAAGGCTGAAGCGTTTGCAACAATCTCCAGCCAGAAGTGCCAAGTGGATGATCCATCTCGGCCTCCTCAGGAGGTCCCCAGCATCACAGATGCTAGTCTTCGGCCAATTCATTCATTCCGCGGGATATCAAGAAACGGCTAAAGGCACTGAATAGTGTAAAGGCTATGAGCACTTCTGGCTGGAGATTGTTGCTAATGCTTCAGCCTTATCTTTTGCACTGATGTTCTGGGCTCCTCCATCATTGACGATGGGGATATTTGTGAAGCCTCCTCCTCCAGTGAGTTGTTTAATTGTCCACCACCATTCACGACTGGATGTGGCTGGACTGTAGAACTTAGATCTGATCGATTGATTGTGGGATCATTTTGCTCTGTCTTTTGCCAGCAATAGTACTGAAGACTTGTGCTCCAGAACTTGCTACGCCCCTAGCCAAGCTATCCCAGTACAGCTACAGCACTGGCATCTACCCGGCTATGTGGAAAGTTGTTCAGGTATGTCCTGTACACAAAAAGCAGGATAGATCGAAAAAAAAAACAGAATTACCTGGAAAAACTCAGCAGGTCTGGCAGCATCGACGGAGAAGAAAATAGTTGCCATTTCGAGTCCTCATGACCCTTCAACAGAACTGATTGAATGTTAGAAGAGGGGTGAAATATAAGCTGGTTTAAGGTGGGGGTGTGGTGGGGGGAGAGAAGTGGGGGGGTGAGGTTGTAGGGACAAGCAAGCAGTGATAGGAACAGATAATCAAAAGATGTCACAGACAAAGGAACAAAGAAGTGTTGAAGGATATTATCTAAATGAACGTGCTAATTAAGAATGGATGGCAGGGCACTCAAGGTACAGCTCTAGTGGGGGTGAGGTGGAAAGACTAGCCCAGCATACAAGATTTAAAAATAATGGAAATAGGTGGGAAAAGAAAAATCTATATAAATTATTGGAACAAACAAAAGGAAGAGGGAAGAAATGGAAAGGGGGTGGGGATGGAGGAGGGAGTTCAAGATCTAAAGTTGTTGAATTCAATATTCAGTCCGGAAGGCTGTAAAGTGCCTCGTCGGAAGATGAGGTGCTGTTCCTCCAGTTTGCGTTGGGCTTCACTGGAACAATGCAGCAAGCCAAGGACAGACATGTGGGCAAGAGAGCAAGGTGGAGTATTAAAATGGCAAGCGACAGGGAGGTTTGGGTCTTTCTTGCAGACAGACCGCAGGTGTTCTGCAAAGCAGTCACCCAGTCTATGTTTGGTCTCTCCAATGTAGGGGAGACTGCATTGGGAGCAACGAATGCAGTAGATTAAGTTGGGGAAAATGCAAGTGAAATGCTGCTTCACTTGAAAGAAGTGTTTGGGCTCTTGGACGGTGAGGAGAGAGGAAGTGAAGGGGCAGGTGTTGCAAATTTTGCGTGGGCATGGGGAGGTGCCATAGGTAGGGGTTGAGGAGTAGGGGGTGATGGAGGAGTGGACCAGGGTGTCCCGGAGGGAACGATCCCTACGGAATGCTGCCGGGGGGGTGAGGGGAAGATGTGTTTGGTGGTGGCATCATGCTGGAGTTGGTGGAAATGGTGGAGGATGATCCTTTGAATGCGGAGGCTGGTGGGGTGATAAGTGAGGACAAGGGGGACCCTATCATGTTTTTGGGAGGGAGGAGAAGGTGTGAGGGCGGATGCGCGGGAGATGGGTTGGACACGGTTGAGGGCCCTGTCAACGACAGTGGGTGGAAAACCTCGGTTAAGGAAGAAGAAGGACATGTCAGAGGAACTGTTTTTGAAGGTAGCATCATCAGAACAGATGTGACAGATGCGAATGGGATGGAGTCCTTACAGGAAGCGGGGTGTGAGGAGCTGTAGTCGAGTTAGCTGTGGGAGTTAGTAGGCTTGTAATGGATATTGGTGGACAGTCTATCACCAGAAATTGAGACAGAGAAGTCAAGGAAAGAAAGATCCAACCCTGCCAATTATCGTTCCATCAGTCTACTCTTGATCATCAGTAAAGTAATGGAAGGGGTCATCAACAGTGCTATCAAGTGGCACTTGCTTAGCAATATCCTGCTCACTGACACCCATTTTGGATTCCGCCAGTGCCACTCAGCCCCTGGCCTCTTTACAGCCTTGGTTCAAACGTGGACATAAGAGCTGAACTCCCAAGGTGAGGTGAGAATGAGTGCCCTTGACATCAAGGCCGCATTTGACTGAGTGTGGCATCAAGGAACCCTAGCAAAACTGGAGTCAATGGGAATCAGGGGGAAAGCTCTCCACTTGCTGGAATCATATCCAGCACAAAGAAAGATGGTTGTTGGAGGTCAGTCATCTCAGTTCCAGGATATCACTGCAGGAGTTCCTCGGTCCAACCATCTTCAACTGCTTCATCAATGACCTTCCATCAGACAGAAGTGCACTGATGATTGCACAATGTTCAGCACCATTCGTGACTCCTCAGATACTGAAGCAGTCCATGTCCAAATGCAGCAAAACCTGGACAATATCCAGGCTTGGGCTGACAAGTGGCAAGTAACATTTATGCCACACAAGTGCCAGGCAGTGACCATCTCCAACAGGAGAGAATCTAATCATCATCCCATGGTGTTTATTGGCATTACCATCATTGAATCCCCCACTATCAACATCCTGGGGGTTACCATTGACCAGAAACTGAACTGGACTAGCCATATAAATACAGTGGCCACAAGAACAGGTCAGAGGCTAGGAATCGTACAACCAGTAACTCACCTCCTGAGTCCCCATAGCATGTCCACCATCAAAAAGCACAAGTCAGGAGTGTGATGGAATGCTCCCCGCTTGCCTGGATGAGTGCAGCTTCCACAACACTCCAGAAGCTTGACACCGTCCAGGACAAAGCAGCCCACGTGATTGGCACCACATCCACAAACATTCACTCCCTCCACCACCGATGCAAAGTAGCAGCAGTGTGTACCATCTACAAGATGCATTGCAGGGATTCACCAAAGCTCCTTAGACAGCACCTTCCAAACCCACTACCATCTAGGACAAGGGCAGCAGATAGATGGGAACACCACCATCTGGAAGGTCCCCTCCAAGTCACTCACCATCCTGAATTGGAACTATATCACCGTTCCTTCACTGTCGCTGGGTCAAAATCCTGGAACTCCCTCCCTAGCAGCACTGTGGGTGTATCTACACCATACGGACTGCAGTGGTTCAAGAAGGCAGCTCACTACCACTTTCTCAAGGGCAACTAGAGATGGGCAACAAATGCTGACGCAGCCAATGAAGTCCACAACCCATGAAAAAAAAACAAAGAACAGGAAAAGTTTATTGAAAATACCTTCCGAACTAAAAAAAATAACTAGGGGTGGAATTACCACGCCTGCTGGCGTCAGGCGTGTTCGCCAGCATGAGCGGACAATATGAGGAGAAGGCCAAAAATTGGTTTTTCAACATTATGAAACCAGTTTGCAATTGTGTGCTCTGCCCATCAATGGTGGGCCTTATTTCGCTCTGTCAGACGTTGGGAACCTGATTGTAATACATTTGCGTATCATTATTAGGCTAGCCCGCTGAAATCATCCCCCTAAGAAGCTGCATCATCTGCCCACATTGGCGGGAAAACATGCCAATGCAAACATGTCTTGTCAAGTGCGACGTGCAGAAGTTGGGACTTACCACCAGGGCCTTGCTCGAATCAAGAACATCTGAGGTGCAGAAGATGCTGGAGCCCAACAGCATTGGGACCCTGTAGGAATGTCCATGGCATGCTGGGCGGATTCTCATGTACATGCCTCTGCCGCAAAGCAGCTCACGGAATGTGTAAAGTTACCGTTGAGGTTCTTCTCACAATGGATGATGGTCGAGCAGGTGGAGGTCCAGTTGTGTTTGGGAGAGGAGGATGTACCTGGGGGGATGGGAGAGGAAGTTCTAGGATCGACTGGGAGAGGAAGAGGTGTCAAGTGGGGGATCGTAGGGAGGTGGGGAAATGAAGGTGTTGGGGGGTGAGGTTGGGGGGCAGGGGGAACGAAGGTGTTGGAGGTGAGCTAGGGAGGGGGGAACAAAGCTGTCGAGGGTTAAGGGTGGGAGAATGAATATATCTGGGGTTGAGGTAATGGGGGGAGAGTTTTGGATGTGGGGGAGGGACTACAGGGGAGGAGGGGATAATGAGACAGCAATTGGGGAGGTAGGTGTAAGAGGGGTGTAAGGTGTAAGGGAAAGTGTTCAGATGGGGGAAGAAGTCCACAGAGGGGAAGGAGTCCAGGGGATTGGGGGAGGAAGGAGTGTGGAGAGAGGAAGCAGCAAGGGTGGAGGAAGAAGTAAGGGTGTTTGAAGGAGTCAGGAATGGGGAAGGACTAAAGGAGGGTGGAGTGGGGGGGGGGGGCGGGTGGTGGAGTCTGGGAGGAGGGGTGGGAAGGACTAAGGTTGGGAGGTGGGAGTCCGTGGGGTGAGGGGAAGGAGTTCCGGTGGGGTGTCATGTGTGGGAGAAGGACTTCCGAGGGGGGAAGGAATCAAAAGTGGGGTATGTCCCGGTGAACGTGTAAGGGAGGGCTCTGATGAGTCCATGACTGGCTGCTGGGGAACGAACTGAGGGTGCGCGTGGTACGAGGGAATTGTGAGAATGACCGAGGACAGAGTGAGGCAGTGAGGTGGGAGGGTGAGGGTGCGATGTTATCAGTAGAAGGGACGATGAGGGTGGTTGGGTGGGAATTTGGAGACAGACACAGACCCTGGGAGTGGGAGGGAAGAGGTCAGGGAGGTTAATGTGGATGGAGGCGAGATTTTTGGGATGGAAGAGAACGTGCATGTTCATCTGGACGTCCCAAAAAGAAAAGGGTTATGGTTGGTAGGTCACGGGGGGGTAGGTGGAAGGTGATGTCAGGGGGGTGGACAGTGGTGGGGAAAGGAAATGGGTGACTGGGGGAGAGCAAAAGACGGGGAGGGGGCCTAAAGAAAATGTTAGATGCACCATGCTTGCCAAATCGAAAGCGAAATTAGAGTCATGGCGGGGGAGATCAGGTGCTGCATGGGAATGTGATCAGTGGGTGGGTGGAAATGCCGGTCAGCTCAGATGGACAACTGAAAGCGAAGCCCAGCAGGCAGCATTCAAAATGCTCAGGACATTGAGATGAAAGTAATGTGGGAAGGATCCACGTGCGTGAGAGAGAGCTTGCACAAGGCTCTGAAAGGCCCTGCCACATACACACACACTTCTCCCTCCAGAATCACTCATGGGCTGGCTGCGTGCAGCTGAACTGCTGGTGGGGCAGGATGTAGTGGGAGGACTCGCAGAGCCTATCAAGAAAGCTGAAAGA
Organism: Carcharodon carcharias; assembly: GCF_017639515.1. Classification (NCBI taxonomy): domain Eukaryota; kingdom Metazoa; phylum Chordata; class Chondrichthyes; order Lamniformes; family Lamnidae; genus Carcharodon; species Carcharodon carcharias. The sequence goes on along the minus strand of NC_054473.1, from coordinate 106,190,880 downwards.
CACCATTACACATTATTCAGTGAAAGTGAATACATTTCCAAATTGTAAATTGACAAAATGTGTTCACCCATGCAACCAACTGTGATCAGAATTTATTAGCTTTTGAACGCCTTAGACTTCTAGTTGCTACCCTGACACCTGCTGCAGGGGTGGACACAGCCTGTGCAACGCTTGACCCTGTTGCTTCTGATGCCTTCGGCATGGCTTCCTCTGGAGAGCCAAGGCCTTGGGGCCCCAGCTTTGTTTGGCTGTCCTCCTGTGGGCCAGCTTCTCCATCTGCAGTGACAGAGGATGAGGTTGAGGGAGTCACAGGCAAAGGTGACTCAGAGGGAGTGGACAGCCTCTGAGATTCCTAAGTGGATGACCCAGGTGTGTCCAGCTGCTGTTCCTCCTCCCTTCGAGTGCCTGAGGACCCCGGCCTGACTCCCTGAGGGGAAGGAGCACCTGGGTGGATGTTGAGATGCCCCGTTTTCCTCTCGTGTACCACTGCAGGAACTCACTCATGTCTACCTTGATGGAGTGTGGATCTGCTGGAACAGGGTCTCCATGGCATCTGCCACCCTTCCCATGGGGACCTCCATACGCGCACATATGGGCACCACTTGATCTGAGATCAGGCAGATGCACTCCTCTGACTTGTGTGCCACTCTCTTGAGGGCTTCCAATAGCCCTGTGTTATGTTCCCCCAACTTCTGCTGACTCTCCAGGATGAGTTGGAAGGACAAATCCAGAGGCTCATCATCTAACTCGGACCTCACAGATGCCTCTCCCCCAGCAGTCCTCCAAGTGCCAGGGAGCTTGGCTGAACCTGTGTCCTTCTGCTGCGGACACATGTTCATGTGGTGACACCAGATTGTGAACCTGAGCCTGCTCCAGATCCAGGTCCAGGTCCCACCGAGATGTGTGTCTCTGTGCTGGTGGAGGGTGTGGATAAGCGCTGTGACAGGTCTTCCAGGCTGCTTATTTCCAGATCTTCAATGGAGGAGGAGCCCTCTCGACTGGAGGTGAGGATATGGATGGGGCTGAGGGACTGGTTGGCTGAGGGTGTCAGTCTCTTGGCAGAGCTCCCTGTGAACCAAAGTAGAGGTAATTATTGCATGGCAGTAGAGTCAAAAACAGGAGAGAGAGAGAGCACTCACAATTGAAAAAGAGGTGATGTGGTGCCAGATCCTAGCGAAGGTGTTCTCCGCTGACCTCACCGTCGCTGCAGGCACGGTCCACATCATCATCAGTCAGTACGATGGCACGCTCCTCAAAATGAGTGAGGGGCCTAATGTGGGCCACTCCACCCCCAGTCTGGGACCACTCCCTGCTGTTGTGAGCCAGCTTCTCTTGCATGAAAACAGATAGAGAGAGTGCAAGCATGTCACATGGTACTGCGTGGAATGTTTGTGTGATGAGTGGAGACATGGATGGGATGAGGACACGAGCTCCAGAGGATATGAGCCTGATGGAGATGTGAGGGTGTGTGTACGAGTTAGTGGTGTTGTCTCTTGAGGTGTGAGATCCCTGTGGATGTGTGATGGGTTTGTGAGTGTGTGAGTTGACAGTGATGAGAAGGCTTACTCTGCCAGAATGGATGAGAATATTCATCCTGTTGCGTCACTGGGTGGCTGTCCTCATTTGCTTCCCAGGACGCGGTCGTCGACTCCGCAGACCTATCCTTTGCATGTTCACCTGACTCCTTCCTCCATGCTCACTTCTTCCTCCACCCCTACTCCTTCCACCTTCCTGATTCCTCCCTCCACCCTTACCCTTACTCCTTACCTCCTCCAGATTCCTTTCTCCCTCCGAATTTCCGAATTCCTACCCCTCCCCGCCCCCCCGGGACTCCTTCTTCCCCATCCCCCCACCAGACTCTTTCCTCCCCCACCCCCCATCCCTGACTCTCACCCCCACTCCCAGACTCCTTCCTGTCCCCTCACTGGACTCCTCCTTCCCCGCTGTGGACTCCATCCCCCCTCCAGACTCCTTCCTCCCTCTAGACTCCTTTCCTTACACCATCCTCCCCCCTTACACCTACCTGCCCAGTTGCCATATTCTCACCCGTTAACTCACCCATTAACTCCTCCTCCCCTGTACTCACCCCCTCCCCCCCACCGAACTTCACTCCCCCCGACATCTTTGTTTCTCCCCTCGCATCCCCATGTGCCTGACACCTTCGATCCCCCCTCCCAACCTCATCCACCCACTGCGACACACCTCCCTCTCCCAGTCAAACCTCGACCTTCCTCTCCCACTCCCCCAGTACATCTTCCTCTCCCACTCATAGCTGGACCTTCCTCTCCACCCCCTTGATGACCGTCTGTAGCACTGAAGTCCCTAAGTAGACCCTCAACGGTAATTTTCCACCTTCCACGAGCTACTTCATGGTGGAGCCATGTCCATGAGAACCAGCCCAGCATGCCATGGAAGTTCCTTCAGAGTCCCATTGCTGTTGGGCTCCAGCATCTTCTGCTCCTCAGATGTTCACAATGTGAGCATGGCCCTGATGATAAGTCCCAACTTAAGCATATCACACTTGTCAAGATATGTTCTGCACCGCATATTTTCCCTTTGACGTGGGATGTTGATTCAAGCGAGCTGGCCTGATAATGATATGCAGACATATTACAATGAAGTCCTCGGCATCTGATGGCAAGAAATGTGGCCCGGCTTTGATGGGTGGAGTGGACAATTGCAAACGTGTTTCACAACGGCGTGAAACTGATTTTTGGCCTTCCCGCCATATTGTCCGCTCACACCCTCCATGACACCTGTCGCCAATGGGAGCAGACGATTCCACCCATTTTCTCTAGAGTTCGAGCTTTTTTTTGAATCCAGCCAGAAAGAAACAAATCTATGTAACACCATCATCTTCTCAAAGGCAGTTAGGATGGGCAATAAATGCTGGCCTTGTCAGCAGCATCCATATACTGAGAATGAATATTAAACAAAAAATCATTTGCTTCACAAAGATATTGCTGGCATGAACCTAAGTCTGTATTGAAACTTGTAGTCACTCTGCCTAAACTTGCAACACCTCCAATCCAAACCATATCCGTGTTGACAAATGTTGGTATCATCAAAGGTACAATTTTGCTACTGACATATTTTTGAACTGCCTTGCATTGTTTGATGAAAGAGGAACTTTGATTGAATGTATTTTAGATCCTTGAACCATATTGCTGCTGTAGAAGCTGGTCAGCAACCCAGCATTGTTAAACTTCTTACAGCCAGTTGGTGAAGAACTCCAGAAGTCAGTCTACTCAGTTTTAGATTTATTTACAAAATGAGACATTGCACATGTATAGCTCCTAACTCTACAAACCCCACCAGTGTTAATAAATATCTCTTTATACTCTTTTGAGCAATCAAAATAGCAAATGAACAAACAATGAACCTCTTAAAGGGGTATTGTAACAAAAGCAAAATTACAAAGGAAACTTATCAAAATTACATTAAAATTATGTTTTGGGGGCTGGTGAAGCACTCCTGCCAAGGGTCTCTTTACACTATTTTGAGCAAACAGTAACTAATTAAACTAATTAACCTCTTAAGGGGTAGTGAAACTAAAACAACAAGTGCAAAGGAAACTTATCATTAAAATATCATTACTGAGGCTGATGATGAACTCCAGCCCCTGCGATGCCTGTATCTCTCTATACTTTTTTTTAATGAGTCAAGTATTTAGTTTAATGAGGCTTCGTGAAGCCTGTTTCAGTACAAAAAGGTCAACTCTAAACCACTTGAACATACAACACAAAGAAAGCCATTTCCAAATATTTCTCATCCAATACATGTCAGCTTATAAAGATACATTGCTCAGGACTTCATTTGTAAATTTTGAATTTGGAACATGATTTCTATGCTTTTTTGAGTACAACAGTTCTACAAACTAATTAATAAAACTAATTAACTAATGATCAACCCCTTAAAGGGGCTTTGTAACAAAATCAAAACTTAAAAGAAAACTCATTAAAATTAAATTAACATGTTGTTTTGGGGACTGATGTGAAGTGTCAAATGAATGCCCCTCACCTGTATTATACACCTAACCTTACAATTAACAGGTTCCCTAGTTTCTTATCTTAAATAAAACTTAACAAATAATATTCACAAACAACATATCAAAACAAATCAAAGAAGAAAAGTGGTTTTCCATATTCTTTATAAAGCATCAACAAGATAGGATGTGCTATAATATTTTGGTACAAGCAGTTCTCATAAAAAGATCAGATAATTGATCACTTGCATCAACCCATTTGATCTTGGAAATTTCCTCTCTTAACGTTTGTTTTATGCTAGCAAGGTTAATTCTTAATCTTTTTGTCACTTAAATTTTTGTAGACTGTACCTTATCCCACAAGGAACAATTATCTATGTAAGATGGCAAGCTGCCTTAGAATTTTCCATAAAATATTTTATATTTTAATACAGAAACCCATATCTGCTGAATCCACAAGAGCCATAACTAAAGTACTTTTAACAACCCTTTTTATTTTCTTAGCTTCCCAAGCTAAAAGGAAACACTTCGCATTTTCACCCACCGGCAGCACTCGAATAACTGCTAGGAAGATTAGCATGAGAAGTATCATTTAAAAATGGCTGCTTTCATGACTACGTTCTTTGGGTCACCCAAGGGTGGAAATTTAAATATGCATTTCTTCATATATAATTTTTAAAATGTTTTATTTGTCCTTAAAACATCCTCAACTTTAGGGTGCTTCACTGTGGTCCAATACATCAAAAATAGCATCCAGCCTTGTCTGAGTGCATAACCAATTGAACTGACGAATCAAACTCCACAACTGCTTTGTTTCTTCTTTTAAATGTGACATAATTTTTCTGTGATCACCTAGCACAATTAATCGGGACCTATTTTGCTTCATTTCTAAATCAAATATATTTCAAAGCTGTTGAAGCCTGACTTCCACTTTTAAATTCCACTTCAATCTTATTAATAACACATTTCTCAAATTACACAGTACCACCCCATAAATACTCATCAACATGCATCATGAAGATGCCTGAAAGTTCCCCTTTTTCATACCAATAAAATATTGAGGGACTTGCTTTTAATTGAACACAGTCTACTTTCAGCAAAACAGATCTCAGTGAAAAATACCACACCTTCGAGTCATCATTCAGGCATTAAACACATTTGTTTAGTTTCCATGTTTTCCTTTCTACATTCTTTGCCTCTTTAGGGGATTTCAAAAACCCTTCTCTGAAATTTTTCACCTTGTGGAAAGACGGCTTTTATGTCAATTGGTCTACACCCACAGGAATATGTGGCCAAAAGTGCTAAAAGACTTTCAGTATTACTTTGCTATAGTGGGAGAGTTCACTCTAATATCTGCATTACCTGGTCACTCTTCAAAACCCTGAGTAACTATCCTGACTTTAGCCTTATGCATCCCATCATCAAGAATCTTTCCTGTACCATTCCACCTATGCAACAATGTAGGCTGCCCCTAATCTGATAATCCAGATTCCTTCCAACCATATAATTCCTTTTGTTTGGCCTCCCTGATTAGTTTATCCTCTAGTCTATTGGCAGCCTCCAAAACCTCATGGTCATGAGGACTTTTGCTTCTACTTCTATCTTGAGACAGATCTGTAGCCCTCCTTTCATTATTTAATCTATTCAAACTGTGGCCTGTACTTGCATCTAGCAGTTGGTCTTTAGATATGATAGCCCTGTCCTATGCATCATAATCAATCAGCCTACCACCATATAGTCCCTGATCTATTATATGCTGTTCTTCAGGACTGTCATTGCAAAACACATGAGTATGTGAGTTACATTGTCTTCTCTCAGCTGCTCAGATTCTGAGTTTCTAATTATTTCCAATTAACCATGAGGAATGAACCTTAATCGTTTGATTATCATACTGGATAACCACTGACTTAACATAATGTTCTATTACCTTACCAGGACCTTTCCATTCTTTATGAACCTCTCTAATACACCAAACCCCCAGAATTAAAGGCTATTCTTTGGCACCACGTTGAACTTCTTACAGCCTGTTGGTAAAAAGGAGAACAGAAGTCTTACTCAGTTTTGGATTTATTCACAAAGTGAGGCATTACAAATGCATAGCTCCATTAACTCTACAGCCTAATATGTGCACAAGTAATTATCCACTTAGTGCCCCCACTGCCCCCAAATTGTAGATACTTAACCATAATTTATAAAATGAACAATCCTTTCCTGATGACATTCACTGACTGGACACTAGGAGATAGAAAAGCGACCTATCGGTAATCTTCCTCTACCTCTTCCATTGTAACTGTGATCGTGGCTCTTCTTTCATGTCTTATTAAGATATGGGGCTTATTGTGTGGGGGCTGCAGACAAAACGTGGAATCGTCCCAAATTTGCACTAAGTGCAGCATTGGGCATTTTACCCATCGGCCGCAATGGCAGGTTTTTATGTCATATTGTCCCATTCCTGGCTCATGAATAATGCATTCATGGGAAACAGGCTGGATCGCTGGTGGGGCGGCCTCAGATTTGTTTGCTCCACCGTCACCTCAGGCCTTCAATAATCCGGGTGTCATATTTAAAGGGCATCCAAGTACAGAGCTAACACTCTCTAAGGGATCGAAAACTGCTGGAAAATCATGGCTGCCAGAGGGATGAAACCTGCTGCCCCCAAATTTAGCGAGACCACCCTTGGGCACCTACTGGACTCAGTGGAGGACTGCCATGAAGTCCCTTAACTCTGCTGTGGACGAAGACCAGCAAGCAAGGTCGCCAATCTAGCATGGGAGTTGGTGGCAGCAGTAGTCAGTGCCAATGTCCTGCAAAAGAGGAGAGCCACCCAGTGCCGAAAGAGGATGAATGGTCTCCTTCGTTCCGCCAGGGTGAGTCACTCTTCTCATCACTCTGAACTCACAAACCCATCACACATCCACAGGGATCTCATTCACTGCCAGTTCAAGGGACATCACCATTCATTCTCATATAGTGAGGTCGGCACTCAACCAAGTGAAGATCCAGCAGTGCAACATCCATCAGACAACCATGCTGTGAGTGAGTTCCCCTGTTCCGCAATCCCCTGCCATGCACTAATTATCTCTCCTTGCTCTCGCAGGCACATCTTGCAAGCAGCCGAGGGGATCCACGAGCCAGGTCCTCGACTCAAGCCCCAAAGACACTTCAGAAGAAGAATCTTTGAAGATTTGAACTCTTGATAATCTTTTAAAAACACGTTTCCATCTGTTTATACAGATGAAGTTACATTGGTTCATTGTTTTGCCATTGTGAGATTTGAACTCTTGATAATCTTTTAAATGAAAACCAGATCAACAAAATTGGGATAAATCAGGCACAGCCCCTAATTTAGGTCAGCTGTAAAACCAAGAACAAAGTTTAAAGGAAACTTACAAACTTTAAATCAAAATGTGATTAAAGGGGTCAACAAAACACCCCAGTCCCTGCGGTGCCCACCGAGCACGGAAGGCCTCGAGAGTGCCAGCAGACACCGCGTGCTCCTTCTCCAGGGACATCCGGCAGCGAACGTAGCCACGGAAGAGGGACAAACAATCGGGCGGGACTCCACCGTCGATCGCCCGCTGCCTGGACCTGTTAATGGCCAACTTGGCCAGGCCCAGGAGCAGGTTCACGAGGAGGTCCTCCTCCTTCCCGACCCCCTTCCGCACCGGGTGCCCATAGATCAGGAGCGTGGGGCTGAAGTGCAAACAAAACATCAATAAAAGGTTTTTCAAGTAACTAAAAAGGGAGTGCATAAGATGTAACTTTTTCGAGTACAAACATGTTTCCATCTGTTTCAGATGAAGTTACATTGTTTCATAGTTTGCCATTGTGAGATTTGAACTCTTGATCTTGGGGTTACAAGCCCAGTACCATAACCACTTGGCTATTTAGGCCAAGCCGCTAAGAAGATGTAACTCTTTTGAGTACAAACCCGTTTCTATCTGTTTCAGATGAAGTTACATTGTTTCATAGTTTGCCATTGTGAGATTTGAACTCTTGATAATCTTTTAAATGAAAACCAAATCAACAAAATTGGGATAAATCAGGCACAGCCCCTAATTCAGGTCAGCTGTAAAACCAAGAACAAAGTTTAAAGGAAACTTACAAACTTTAAATCAAAATGTGATTAAAGGGGTCAACAAAACACCCCAGTCCCCGCGGTGCCCACCGAGCACGGAAGGCCTCGAGAGTGCCAGCAGACACCGCGTGCTCCTTCTCCAGGGACATCCGGCAGCGAACGTAGCCGCGGAAGAGGGACAAACAATCGGGCGGGACTCCCCCGTCGATCGCCCGCTGCCTGGACCTGTTAATGGCCAACTTGGCCAGGCCCAGGAGCAGGTTCACGAGGAGGTCCTCCTCCTTCCCGACCCCCTTCCGCACCGGGTGCCCATAGATCAGGAGCGTGGGGCTGAAGTGCAAACAAAACATCAATAAAAGGTTTTTCAAATAACTAAAAAGGGAGTGCAGCCTACAACACCCTATGTATACATGGTCCACGGACTCCACAAGACCGCAAAAAGGGCATGTGTCCTGAGAGTCCGTGAACCTATGCATCCTCTTATTATAAGGGACTGCTGCATGCAATACCCTCCAACCCAGGTCCCCGATAGAAAGGGGGAGGACACCTCCGTAGAGGGCCTCCCATCGAGGGCCTCCGCCGCCGGACGGCAACAAGGCACGCCAGGGCGTGTCCGGTCGACGGACAAGGGCGAGAAAATGGAAGGTGTGCAGCAGCAGTCCATACAAAAAGCCCCTCTTTGCTGTGCCAAAAGGCACAGAGGGCATGTCCCCGAGGCGGCTCATATTGCGGGGCACCAGCACCCGAGGGAGGGTTCGGGGCTTGGGGCCAATGTGGTATTCCGTCCGAACAGGGGAACGCTCAGACGGAAGACCACCGCGCACCTGGGCCACCTCAAGACCCAAAATAACGTCGGGTCCGAGCACGACCGTTCTCAGGTCTTGGATGGCATCGGCTGCGACCTGGACACTCACAGACGCGCGTCGCGCCAACTCCTGCGGGAGCATCCAGCCCAGTCCTCCGCCACCCAGCACGTCCCCGATCCTGGTCACCCCTGCGGCCACAGCCCTCCTCTCCGCCAACCACTGAAAAGGACGGAGGGGCGGATTCCTGAGCAGCGGCTCTCTGACGATAGCCGCTACTCCTGACGGGGGAGAGCTGCGTCGCGAGGCGACCACTTTCCAGACTTTGATCAGGTCCTGGTAAAAGACGGGCAACGCCTGCAAGGAGCCACCGAGGCCCAGCTGTTCTATAAACAGGAGCTGCACGTCATAATTCAGGCCGTGCACCTGACGGAAGAAATACGTCATCAGGGCACACCATCTAGGAGGAGGCTCAACGTAGAGGTATCGCTGCAGGGTCTGAAGGCGGAAAGTCGCCACCTGTGTGCGTAGGCACACTAGCGCCTGACCACCCTCCCTAAGCGGGAGACTCAGAACCTCGGCAGCAACCCAGTGCAATCTTTTGTCCCAGAAGAAGTCGACTAACAATCTCTGGATTCTTGTGACAAAGTCCGGGGGAGGGGTCAAAGTGACCAGCCGATACCACAACATGGCGGCGATCAGCTGGTTTATGACCAGAACTCGACCCCGGTAAGATAGCACTCGGAGCAGTCCTGTCCAGCGCCGCAGGCGAGCGGTGACTTTCGTCTCCAGTTCCTGCCAGTTTGCCGGCCAGGATTCCTCAGCGGGGCAGAGATGGACCCCCAGGTAGAGGAGGCTGGTCCTGCTCCAGGTGAAAGGCCTGAGCTCCTCGGGTAGGGGATCCATCTGCCACTGACCGACCAGGAGTCCAGAACACTTACCCCAGTTGATCCTGGCCGAAGAAGCGGCAGAGTAGACCTCCTGGCACTCGCGCATCCTCCGCAGGTCAGCCGGGTCACTAAACATAAGGAGCACGTCATCGGCGTAAGCCGAAAGGACCACCCCGATGCCCGGCCCGCGCAGAACCAATCCCGACAACCTCCTCCGCAAGAGGCGCAGGAAAGGCTCCACGCAAATAGAATACAACTGGCCAGACAGGGGGCAGCCCTGATGTACCCCTCTCCCAAAGCGAAGGGGCGCCGTCAGGGACCCGTTAACCTTCACTAGACACTCCGCGGCAGAGTACAGAAGTCGGATCCGGGCGGCAAAATGCGTCCCGAACCCGAAAGCTCGCAGAGTTCCGAGTAAGTATCCGTGATCCACCCTGTCGAACGCCTTCTCCTGATCGAGAGACAGGAAGGCGCTCGACAGACCAGCCCTCTGGGAATGGTGGATGATGTCCCGGACCAGATGGATGTTATCATAAATGGTTCGGTCCGGGACGGTGTAGGACTGGTCAGGGTGGATCATGTGGTCCAGCACGGTGCCGAGCCGAGAAGACATGGCTCGGGCGAAGATTTTGTAGTCCGTGCTGAGGAGGGAGACCGGGCGCCAGTTTTTAAGAAGGCGGAGATCCCCCTTCTTCGGTAGCAGGGCAATCACGGCCCTGCGCCACGAAAGGGGCATCTCCCCGGTAGCAATGCTCTCCCCCAGGACCCCCGCGAAGTCGCTCCCCAAGACGTCCCAGAACGCCCTGAAGAACTCCACGGTCAGCCCGTCTAGTCCCGGGGTTTTGCCCCTAGAAAGACCGTCGAGTGCGCCGGTCAGCTCCCCCAGACTTATAGGGGAGTCGAGCTTTCCGGCGCACTCCGGGCCGACCTGCGGCAGGTCTTCCCACAAAACTCTGCAAGCTTCCTCACTGGACGGATCCGGAGAGAAAAGGGCAGTGTAGTAATCTCGGGCAATGGCCCTGATGCCCTCCGGATCCGAGACAAGTGATCCGTCGTCGGCCAGCAGCGTAAAGAGCTGCTTACGGACCCCGTGCCTTTTTTCCAGTGAGTAGAAGAAGGGAGAGCCACGGTCCATCTCCTTAAGGAAACAGATCCGCGACCTCACGAACGCGCCCCGAGACCCGACCAGTTGCAGGTCCCGCAGCGCGCCCTTCTTCTCATCGTACACCGACCGCAGGGCCGGGTCCGCGTCGGGCTGACGGAGACGTGCCTCCAGGTCGAGCACCTCCTTCTCCAACTCCTCGACCCTGGATTTGCGTCTCTTTGTCGACCCCTTCGCGTACTCTTGACAGAAAACTCGGACGTGAGTCTTGCCCACGTCCCACCATAGCCTCAAGGAGGGGAAGCCTCCCCGCTTCCTTCTCCAGCCGGCCCAGAAGCGACGGAACGAGTCCAGGAACCGCTGGTCTTCCAACAACAGGTTATTAAAATGCCAGTACGCGGACCCCGTCCGAGCGCAGAACGAAGTGAGCTCCGCCCACACCAGACGGTGGTCCGTGCACGGAACCTGCTGTATAGAAGCAGCCGGAATGCAGGACACGTACGCCTTCGAAACGTAAAGGCGGTCGAGTCTGGACGCTCCGACTCCAGGTGACACAAAGGTGAACACGCTGGATTCAGGATGGAGATTTCGCCAGACGTCCACTAAGTCGAAGGACCTGACCAGGTCCCGCAACTTACTCACACCTCGCGTGCAGTGCGGGGTACCGTGACGGTCCCGGACCCCGAGGGTGCAATTGAAATCCCCCCCGAGGACGATGCACTCGCCAGAAAGATTGTATTAGCTAGAGAGTTGAATTGTTTGTAAATGTAGTGATCTCTTTGTAACTCTTTTGAGTACAAACATGTTTCCATCTGTTCCTATTCAGATGAAGTTACATTGTTTCATAGTTTGCCATTGTGAGATTTGAACTCTTGATCTCGGGGTTACAAACCCAGTGCCATAACCACTTGGCTATTTAGGCCAAGCCAAAGGGGGAGGACACCTCCGTAGAGGGCCAATAGTTTTACCATTGTAAGATTTGAACCCATGATCTTGGGGTTACAAACCCAGTACCATAACCACTTGGCTATTTAGGCCAAGTCATAAACATGTTTCCATCTGTTCCTATTCAGATGAAGTTACATTGTTTCATAGTTTGCCATTGTGAGATTTGAATTCTTGATCTTGGGGTTACAAACCCAGTACCATAACCACTTGGCTATTTAGGCCAAGCCGCTAAGAAGATGTAACTCTTGAGTACAAACCCGTTTCCACCTGTTTCAGATGAAATTACATTGTTTCATAGTTTGCCATTGTGAGATTTGAACTCTTGATCTTGGGTTTCAAACCCAGTACCATAACCACTTGACTATTTAGGCCAAGCCGATGTAACTCTTTCGAGTACAAACCCGTTTCCATATGTTTCAGATGAAGTTACAAAGTTTCATAGTATGCCATTGTGAGATTTGAACTCTTGTTCTTGGGGTTATAAACCCAGTACCATAACCACTTGGCTATTTAGTCCAAGCACTAAACAAGTTTCCATCTGTTCCTGTTCAGATGAAGTTACATTGTTTCATAGTTTGCCACTGTGAGATTTGAACTCTTGATTTTGGGGTTACAAACCCAGTACCATAACCACTTGGCTATTTAGGCCAAGCCGCTAAGACGATGTAACTCTTTCGAGTACAAACCCATTTCCATCTGTTCCGATTCAGATGAAGTTACATTGTTTCATAGTTTGCCATTGTGAGATTTGAACTCGTGATCTTGGGGTTACAAACCCAGTACCATAACCACTTGGCTATTTAGGCCAAGCGCTAAAAAGATGTAACTCTTTCGAGTACAAACCCGTTTCCATCTGTTTCAGATGAAGTTACGTTGTTTCTTAGTTTGCCATTGTGTGATTGGAACTCTTGATCTTGGGGTTACAAACCCAGTACCATAACCACTTGGCTATTTACGCCAAGCATTTAGATGAAGTTACATTGTTTCATAGTTTGTCATTGTGAGATTTGAACTCTTGATCTTGGGGTTACAAACTCAGTACCATAACCACTTGGCTATTTAGGCCAAGCCACTAAAAAGATGTAACTCTTTCGCGTATAAACACATTTCCATCTGTTTCAGATGAAGTTACATTGTTTCCCATTGTGGGATTTTAACTCTTGATGTAACTCTTTCGAGTACAAACCCATTTCCATCTGTTTCAGATGAAGTTACATTGTTTCATAGTTTGCCATTGTGAGATTTGAACTCGTGATCTTGGGGTTACAAACCCAGTACCATAACCACTTGGCTATTTAGGCCAAGCCACTAAAAAGATGTAACTCTTTCGAGTATAAACACATTTCCATCTGTTTCAGATGAAGTTACAAAGTTTCATAGTATGCCATTGTGAGATTTGAACTCTTGATCTTGGGGTTATAAACCCATTACCATAACAACTTGGCTATTTAGGCCGAGCCCCCATTGTGAGATTTGAACTCTTGATCTTGGGATTACAAACCCAGTACCATAACCACTTGGCTATTTAGGCCAAGCCGCTAAGAAGATGTAACTCTTTCGAGTACAAACCCGTTTCCATCTGTTCCGATTCAGATGAAGTTACATTGTTTCATAGTTTGCCATTGTGAGATTTGAACTTTTGATCTTGGGGTTACAAACCCAGTACCATAACCATTGGCTATTTAGGCCACGCCACTAAGATGTAACTCTTTTGAGTACAAACACATTTCCATCTGTTTTTTCAGATGAAGTTACATTGTTTCATAGTTTGCCATTGTGAGATTTGAACTCTTGATACTCTTTTGAGTAAACCTGTTTCCATCTGTTTCAGATGAAGTTACATTGTTTCATAGTTTGCCATTGTGAGATTTGAACTCTTGATCTGGGGATTACAAACCCAGTACCATAACCACTTGGCTATTTAGGCCAAGCCACTAAGAAGATGTAACTCTTTCGAGAAGAAACCCATTTCCATCTGTTTCAGATGAAGTTACATTGTTTCCTATTGTGAGATTTGAACTCTTGATAATCTTTTAAATGAAAACCAAATCAACAAAATTGGGATAAATCAGGCACAGCCCCTAATTCAGGTCAGCTGTAAAACCAAGAACAAAGTTTAAAGGAAACTTACAAACTTTAAATCAAAATGTGATTAAAGGGGTCAACAAAACACCCCAGTCCCCGCGGTGCCCACCGAGCACGGAAGGCCTCGAGAGTGCCAGCAGACACCGCGTGCTCCTTCTCCAGGGACATCCGGCAGCGAACGTAGCCGCGGAAGAGGGACAAACAATCGGGCGGGACTCCCCCGTCGATCGCCCGCTGCCTGGACCTGTTAATGGCCAACTTGGCCAGGCCCAGGAGCAGGTTCACGAGGAGGTCCTCCTCCTTCCCGACCCCCTTCCGCACCGGGTGCCCATAGATCAGGAGCGTGGGGCTGAAGTGCAAACAAAACATCAATAAAAGGTTTTTCAAATAACTAAAAAGGGAGTGCAGCCTACAACACCCTATGTATACATGGTCCACGGACTCCACAAGACCGCAAAAAGGGCATGTGTCCTGAGAGTCCGTGAACCTATGCATCCTCTTATTATAAGGGACTGCTGCATGCAACACCCTCCAACCCAGGTCCCCGATAGAAAGGGGGAGGACACCTCCGTAGAGGGCCTCCCATCGAGGGCCTCCGCCGCCGGACGGCAACAAGGCACGCCAGGGCGTGTCCGGTCGACGGACAAGGGCGAGAAAATGGAAGGTGTGCAGCAGCAGTCCATACAAAAAGCCCCTCTTTGCTGTGCCAAAAGGCACAGAGGGCATGTCCCCGAGGCGGCTCATATTGCGGGGCACCAGCACCCGAGGGAGGGTTCGGGGCTTGGGGCCAATGTGGAATTCCGTCCGAACAGGGGAACGCTCAGACGGAAGACCACCGCGCACCTGGGCCACCTCAAGACCCAAAATAACGTCGGGTCCGAGCACGACCGTTCTCAGGTCTTGGATGGCATCGGCTGCGACCTGGACACTCACAGACGCGCGTCGCGCCAACTCCTGCGGGAGCATCCAGCCCAGTCCTCCGCCACCCAGCACGTCCCCGATCCTGGTCACCCCTGCGGCCACAGCCCTCCTCTCCGCCAACCACTGAAAAGGACGGAGGGGCGGATTCCTGAGCAGCGGCTCTCTGACGATAGCCGCTACTCCTGACGGGGGAGAGCTGCGTCGCGAGGCGACCACTTTCCAGACTTTGATCAGGTCCTGGTAAAAGACGGGCAACGCCTGCAAGGAGCCACCGAGGCCCAGCTGTTCTATAAACAGGAGCTGCACGTCATAATTCAGGCCGTGCACCTGACGGAAGAAATACGTCATCAGGGCACACCATCTAGGAGGAGGCTCAACGTAGAGGTATCGCTGCAGGGTCTGAAGGCGGAAAGTCGCCACCTGTGTGCGTAGGCACACTAGCGCCTGACCACCCTCCCTAAGCGGGAGACTCAGAACCTCGGCAGCAACCCAGTGCAATCTTTTGTCCCAGAAGAAGTCGACTAACAATCTCTGGATTCTTGTGACAAAGTCCGGGGGAGGGGTCAAAGTGACCAGCCGAAAGAAGATGTAACTCTTTCGAGTACAAACCCGTTTCCATCTGTTTCAGATGAAGTTACATTGTTTCCCATTGTGGGATTTTAACTCTTGATCTTGGGGTTACAAACCCAGTACCATAACCACTTGGCTATTTAGGCCAAGCAGAAGATGTAACTCTTTTGAGTACAAACACATTTCCATCTGTTTTTTCAGATGAAGTTACATTGTTTCATAGTTTGCCATTGTGAGATTTGATCTCTTGATCTTGGGGTTACAAACCCAGTACCATAACCACTTGGCTATTTAGGCCAAGCGCTTGGAGTTACAAACCCAGTACCATAACCACTTGGCTATTTAGGCCAAGCTGCGATTTGAACTCTTGATCTTGGGGTTACAAACCCAGTACCATAACCACTTGGCTATTTAGGCTAAGCTGAGATTTGAACTCTTGATCTTGGGGTTACAAACCCAGTACCATAACCGCTAAGAAGATGTAACTCTTTCGAGTACAAACCCGTTTCCATCTGTTTCAGATGAAGTTACATTGTTTCCCATTGTGGGATTTTAACTCTTGATCTTGGGGTTACAAACCCAGTACCATAACCACTTGGCTATTTAGGCCAAGCAGAAGATGTAACTCTTTTGAGTACAAACACATTTCCATCTGTTTTTTCAGATGAAGTTACATTGTTTCATAGTTTGCCATTGTGAGATTTGAACTCTTGATCTTGGGGTTACAAACCCAGTACCATAACCACTTGGCTATTTAGGCCAAGCGCTAAGAGGATGTAGTTGTAGACTGGGCACGGGTGTTAATCACTTGTACATAATATTCACTAGTGTAAATAAATTCCCAGGAATGCCCCCTTGCATATGGCAGTTTTCGTGTCACTCAGATGTGAAACCTTGGTTGCTGCACAAGATATAGGCAGGTGTCTCAGTCTAGGGCCTTTTCCCTGTGCAATATATAACATTCAGGCCAAAGTGATGGTCTGGCTTCACACTCACTGGACTCTTCAGTGATGCCTGCACCTCAAAGTTGCTTGTTATTACTGCCAGAGTGTCGTGGGCAGGGGTGTCACAGAGCTCTGTCATTCTCTCTGTGTGCTCTTAGCACCTTTAAGGAGGGGCTGGCCCCCCATATTTTCAGCATCTGTGACCAGTGAAGTGTGGTCCTGAAGGGGTCAGTTGCTGAAGGCTGACAAAGGATTAGTGTATTTAAATTTCACAGCTGCATCTCCCAGATGTGACCCTGCTCACAGAGCACAGCCATCAGCCACACAGGAGTGAAACATTCACAGGTGCTGGGCGAGGATGCCGGGACTGTTTTCACTATATTTCATCATCATCCTCCACGAATCTTGCGGCTATGAGGGCCTCCTGAGCACACCTGCCTCGTCTGGCCAGTACAATGACCTCATCACCGGCATCCTCACCTTCGAGGACCTTATTACAGTCATTTCCTCTTGATGTCCTCCTCATCGGATGAGATATGCAGCTCTTCCATCTTCCAGGTCCTCTTCCTGTTGCAGTGCCAGGTTTTATTGCGGCAGTAAGCGACGATGATGTGTGACACCCTCTGGGGACTGTATTGCACTGCTCTACCAGAACTTCATTTTCAAAATGACTATCGTTTGCTCCACCAAAGTCCGAGTCATGGCATGAGCCTTGTTATACCGTTGCTCTGCTGCAGTCTGAGGCTGCCACACGGGCATCATCAGCCACATCCTCTGTGGGTAGCCCTTGTCCCCGAGGAGCCAAATCTGCAGCCTCTCTGCACCCTGGAATGTGTCAGGGATCTGAAACGTTCCCTGGGAACATTCAGCGAATGGAAGCCCTTGCTGCTGACATAGTTGACTGCCTGTTGCCACGGAGATCTAAGCATCACAAGAGAGCAGTCGATGGCACCCTGCACCTAGAAAACCTGAGATCTGCGCAAATCCTAGCATTCTTGCTTCCTGGCTTTCCTGATCCTGAGCGAAATGCACAAAGTTCTGTGCCTTCGCAAAGATGGCATCCGTGACCTCCTGAATACACTTGTGTGTGCAGGCTTGTCAGATCCTGCACGGGTCACTGTGGAACCCTGGAAGGAGCCACTGGTGTAAAAATTGAGCGCCGTGGTCACTTTTACAGCCATGGGAAGTGGATGCCCTTCATGTCCTCCTGGTGCCAAATCCTGCAGCAGGTGGCACATGTGACCGACCAATTCCCTAGACATATGCAGTCTTCGGCGACACTGGTTCTCCATCATCTGCAGAAATGACAGGCGCCATCTATAGACCCTGGTTCTAGTGAAGCACCTACAAGCAATGACTCTCTATGAATCTTCAGCTGCGTGTGTAGCAGGTCCTGCTGCCCCTTCATCTTGAGGGTGGTGCTCCTCCCTTTGCCGAGCCAGGTGCCTCTGCTGCACCCTTCTTCTTCTCTGCTCTCTATAAGCTACGAGGCATACCACTAAATAGAACAAAGAAAAGTACAGCACAGGAACAGGCCCTTCGGCCCTCCAAGCCTGCGCCGATCATATTGCCCATCAACTAAAATATTTTGAACTTCTGGGGTCCGTATCCCTCTATTCCCATCCTATTCATGTACTTGTCAAGTTGCCTCTTAAACATCACTATCGTACCCGTTTCCACCACCTCCTCTGGCAGGGAATTCCAGACACTCACTACCCTCTGCGTAAAAAACTTGCCCCGCACATCTCCTCTATAGTTTTCTCCTCTCACCTTAAATCTATGTTCCCTAGTAATTGACTCTTCCGCCCTGGGAAAAAGCTTCTGACTATCTACTCTGTCCATGCCACTCATAATTTTGTAAACTTCTATCAAGTCGCCCCTCAATCTCCGTCGCTCTAGTGAGAACAATCCGAGTTTCTCCAACCTCTTCTCATAGCTAATAACCTCCAGACCAGGCAGAATCCTGGTAAACCTCCTCTGCACCCTTTCCAATGCCTCCATATCTTTCTGGTAATGCGGCGACCAGAATTGCGCGCAATATTCCAAAGTGTGGCCTAACCAAGGTTCTATACAGCTGCAGCATGACTTCCCAGCTTTTATACTCAATACCCCTGCCAATGAAGTCAAGCATGCCATATGCCTTCCTAACTACCTTATCCACCTGCATTGCCACTTTCAGTGACCTGTGGACCTGTACACCCAGATCCCTCTGCTCGTCAATGCACTTAAGGGTTTTGCCATTTACTGTATAATTCCTGCCTGTATAAGACCTTCCAAAATGCATTACCTCGCATTTGTCTGGATTAAACTCCATCTGCCATTTCTCCGTCCAAGTCTCCAACCGATCTATATCCCGTTGTATCCTTTGACAATCCTCTTCACTATCTGCAACTCTTCCAACCTTAGTGTCGTCTGCAAACTTACTAATTAGCCCAGTTACATTTTCCTCCAAATCATTTATGTATACTACAAGCAGCAAAGATCCCAGCACTGATCCCTGTGAACTCCACTAGTCACAGCTCTCCATTCAGAAAAGCACCCTTCCACTGCTACCCTCTTCTATGACCAAGCTAATTCTGTATCCATCTTGTCAGCTCACCTCCGATCCCGTGTGACTTTACCTTCTGTACCAGGTCACCAGGTCCATGACCCTGATGTTCTCCTCCTACAGGATCAAAGAGAGAGACACGTGGGTTAGCATATGTGACTTAAGGTCCTATCTTGGTTAAGTCTGAAGGCCACTTCACGCATGCAGGAGAGTGCTGGCCACCATTTGGATGATGTGTAGAGTGCTCATTGGCTGTCTGAAACCCCACCCACCTCTATTGGCTGATTGGCAGCAGTTTCAGCCATTGGATTGCATGCTGTGCTCTCAGCTCAGTCACAGACATTCTCCTAACTCACACTGCAAGGCTGCATTGTCACCTTGAACCATGATGGATACTGGTCCAAACCTTAATAAAGACAATGCAAGAGACCAGTGACCGTTCCATGGGCACCTTTCGCAAGGGGATTCTACAATTTTCCCAGTCGTCCAATTGTTCTGCAGGCCCCAAAAAAGCTGATTAATTTGCAGCCTGCACCCGAGAGGTGAAAGGTTCTGGAGCATTTGGTGGCACTTTCATGCTTTTGCATTGCTTGTGCGGGTAGAAAAGCTTCAGAGGCCCAACACCAAGCATGTCAATGGAGCTGCTGCTGAATGGTCTCAGCTGCAGAAGAATGCTCACTTTTGACAAGCTTTTATAAGTGCGTGGCCGCTTCCCTCACCTCCCACCCCCACCTCCCCCCAGCATGTGCTTGTGTACTTCCTTCAGTCTGCTATGTTGCCCACCACCCACACCATCCACCTCCACCCCACACTCTACCTTACCTTGGGGCCCTTCCCCCAGCAAAGCACTGAAAGCCAACCTGGAAAAAGAGAATTGCCTCTGCCACCCCCGAACGTGCAGTGCCTCTTGCTTGATGTCCTACGGGTGATGCTTGCGAATGCTGCGCAAAGTTGTGTACACTCACCTCCGAGTTCCCTTCGAAGTTCAGGTTGCCAGGGGCACACCTTTTAAAGGCAGTCATGAAGCACACCATTCTGAAGTCAGGTCAATGTGTACGGTAAATTTGATGTGGGGGCATGATTCCAGTGAGCAGGGCTTATAATAAGATGCATAAGGATTGAAATTAGGTTGCTGATGTGCAGCAGCAGGAAACACAGCCCGCCATTTATGGATGGAGCTGACGATCGCAAACTGGCTTCACGGTGGCATGAAACCGATTTTTGGCCTTCTGGCCATATTGTTCCCCCCAACCACCATGTTGCCCAATTCCAACTGGACAGGACGATTCCACCCATAAACTCAGAGTCCCACCACTTCACGCAACCAGACATGTGGTTTGATTTTTGAGAAGGGTGCCCAGTATCAAATTGGAAAATATTTTTTCATCAGATTGTGGACTTGGCTCCCTCTCAATGCCTCTTTTTGTTTCTCCTGACACTTGGACACTGTGTTGCTCCAATGACACAAATATTGACTAATTCTCTGCTGAAACAGTATTGATTTTCGCAGCCTTTAAAATGAATGCTGAACTTTATTCTCTTATAATTCTTCATTACTGATGTATTGATTGCCACTACGAATGCATGCAGGGATCTGCCATGACATGTCAACTGAACTCATTTCAGCATATCTTGATGGATGTTCAAGAACAGCTAATGTGCCCTTAGAATTTTTACCAGTTTTAAACATTAAAAATATCACAGGCTATGTGCGTGAACAAAGACAGATCTACTTTCATTTCTCAATCCTGATGTCATTCCACTCGCTGTAATGGGTGTGACTTTGACTTGAGACACTGAGGAACATTAAGTTCTAACTATTTGGAACACCAAGTTCATTCCATCTACAGTTCATTCAGGATGCTATTCCATTTTGGATCTCCTTCCATCAACAACTCGCGATGCCATGAAGACATGGGGTGGAGTTTTAGGTCCTGCTGGGAACGGGAATGGAACTGGGTAGGCTCAAGACATGGCACCGCTGGCCGGCACACCAATTTTCCTCACCGTTCAAGCCTCCGGTAAGTTTCATCAGAATGAGGGAAGGTGGACCCTGGCAACCTACCCAATTCCTCAACAAGGCCTATAAAGAAGCTCAGTAAGAACTTGCTGAGGGGCAGTTTAAGATTTTGGTGGGGCCGGGCGCACAGGCTG
The DNA here is from genome assembly GCF_017639515.1 of Carcharodon carcharias. Lineage (NCBI taxonomy): Eukaryota > Metazoa > Chordata > Chondrichthyes > Lamniformes > Lamnidae > Carcharodon > Carcharodon carcharias. Next base: position 106,169,852 of record NC_054473.1, on the reverse strand, counting down.
CACATAGGGCCGGGGCAGCAACACATTGGGGAGGCAGTCATAGCATCAACTTAACTGGGCTCATAAAAGGGAGCCATTAGCACATAGGTGCCATCAGGTGTACACAGGCTGCGGGGAGACTGTTCAGCACAAGGGGTTATCACCCTCCTCACATCATTGGGGATTGAGAAAACGGGTAAGGCTTCCAGACATCATAGGGAGTCCAGCTGAGCACCAGGAGGGTAATTGCCCACAATGGGGGCACAACTCAGATTTTGGATCTAGTGACAATGAGGAGCAACATTCTCAGCGGGGCTGGCAGAGCATCAAGAGAGCATTCTATGAACTCTTCATTCACACTACCTTTGCCCACCTGATTTTTCTAGTCTATATGTAGATTAAAATCCCCGATAATTATTGCTGTACCTTTCTGGCAAGCTCCCATTATCTCTTCTTTTATACCGTGTCCTACAGTGTAGTTACAGTTAGGAGGCCTGTTCACCACTCCCACAAGTGACTTCTTGCCTTTATCATTCCTCATCTCAACCCACACTGCTACTACACCCTGGTTTCCTGAACTTAGGTCATCCTTCTCTAATGTGCTAATACTATCATTAATTAACAGAACCACCCCTCCACCTTTTCATAACTTCCTGTCCGTACTAAATGTCACATACCCTTCAATATTCAGGTCCCAATCTATGTCATCCTGTAGCCATGTCTCTGTAAAGGTTATCAGATCTTACTTATTGCTATTTGCGCCATCAGTTCATCTGTTTTGTTTCGAATGCTATGTGCGTATAGATACAGAACCTTTAGTTTTGTCCTTTTATTATTTTTGTAGTGTCTAGCCTTATCTGCTGATTTACTCTTAGAATTGTACTCTCTTTTCCCTTCCTGTCACAGTCTGTTTATCGTTTCCCATATTAATACCTGTCTCTCTTGCCTTGTCTCTACTCTATTGTTTACCACATCTTCCCAAATTTGATCCTTTGTCCCTACCATTCAGTTTAAAACCCTCTCTACTTCCCGAGTTAGGTGGCTCAAGAGGACACCAGCCCCAGCATGGTTCAGTTGTAGACCGTCCCAATGATACAGATCCCACTTTCCCCAATAATGGTGCCAGTGCCCCACAAACTGGAACCCACTTCTCCCACACATGTCTTTGAGCTACACATTCATTTCTCTAATCTTATTTGGCCTATGCCAATTTACATGTAGCTCAGGTAATAATCCAGAAATTACCTTTGAGGTTATGCTTCTTAATTTAGTGTCTAGCCCATCATACTGACTATGCAGAGCCTCCTTCCTCATCCTGCCTATGCCGTTGGTGCCTACATGGACCACAACCACTGATCCTCGCCCTCCCACTGAAAGTTCCTCTCCAGCCCTGACCAGATGTCCCCAACCCTGGCACCAGGCAGGCAACAAAGCCGCCTGGACTCTCGCTCTTTGCAACAGAGAACAATGTCAATCCCCCTCACTATACTGCCCCCTGCTAGCACTACATTCCTTTTTGCTCCCCCCACTTGAATGGCTTCTTGTACCACAGTGCCATGGTCGGTTTCCTCATCCACCCTACAGCCCCTGCTCTCATCAAAACAAGCTGAGAGAACTTCAAATCAATTGGACAATTGCAAGGGCTCACACTCCTGCATTCCTGTTCTCTGGGTCCCCTTATCTGCCTCACTTGCAGTCACACCCTCCTGTCCTTGACCACTGACTAAATCAGAACACACTATCCTAAGTGGTGTGACTGCTTCCTGTTATAAAGCATCCTGGTAACTTTCCCCCTCCCTGATGTGTTGCCGGGTTTGCAGCTCAGCCTGCAGCTCAATGACCCTGAGCCGAAGTTCCTCAAGCTGCAAACACTTACTGCAGGTGTGTTTGCCCTGGATCACAATGTATTCCAAGGGCTCCCACATGCTGTAGCCTTGACACATCACCTGTCTTGCAATCCTTAAGGTATTTTAAATAATTACTTAATTATATTAATCACTTTTTTATGTTGCTTTCTTATATATTTGGTTTACTTCACCACCAAATTGTGTACTATTTTAAACCTTAGGGATAGAACTTACTGACTTACCAGATACTCACCAAACAGCTAGCTCCTTTCCCTGTCGTAGAGCAAGAACCAATTTCTATGGGATGAGAAAGATAGAAAGAGGAAACAAACAACTCCTTCTCCCAACTCCCCTCTCACCAAACACCAAGGCAGAATTTTCCGGTCGGCGTGTGGGGTGAGCCTGACAGGTTGCTGCACGATGACGTCGGGCGTGCATCCCAATGTCATCGTGCACCATCGCGATGTTTTGTTTGGCAGGTGCGCGCCGGAGTCGGCTGCATGCCCGCCGAAATGTAAACAGCCTATTAAGGCCATTAAGAAATCAACTGAGCCACTTGGGAACTCTGCCCATCCAACCTTAAGGTTGGCGGGCAGGCGGAAAGCTCAAGCGGTCTTCGTATTTTTCAGGAAACCTCATCCATGAGCGGGATGAGGTTTCCTGAAGCTTTTATTAAGTAAATAGATAAATTTTCATAAATATAAAACATGTCCCCACTCATGTGACATAGTCACACGAAGGGACATGTTTAAATAAATTTTTAAATCAATTCTTTAATTATTTTAATATCCATTCAATCCGCCTCAGGGAGATTGCTGCGCTCTTTAGCGCGCTTGGCCCCGACTCTCCCTCCTCCCCCTGCCCGCACAAGTAGCTCTGAGCGCTACAGCTGCATATTACGCTGGGTGGGCCTTAATTGGCTGGCCCACATAAAATGGTGGCACAGATGCAATCAAGTGCGGTGATTAGCTCCACGCCTGCACCGCCCACTCCTGCCCACCATAGGAAAATTTCTGGCCCAAGTCTTCACTAAGTTAGCTCAGGTGCACTCCATTTGCCAAGGCTGCACTTAAGAAGCCTGAATTGATAATAAACTGAACTGGGGCTACAGTAACCAGATTCAACCAGTTAGCTAATTAACTACTGAGCTCCTACAGCTGAGAATGAGTTTACCCAGCCTAAACCGCAAGAAAGAAAGTCTGCTTACACAGTACTTTCCAATTACTGCTAATTACAGACTAGTTTAGATTTTAAGAGCAAAATTTAAGAACAAAATTAAAACTCCTCTCTTCTCTCACCAATTCTCCAAGGCCTGAATTTTTAGCTCAGCAGGCGGGGTGCGATCAGCCTCCGACTGCGATTTCACGCTGGTTGGCCAATTAATGGCAGCCAGCGTGAAGCGTGCACTGAAAAGCTAAGCGCTGCTAGGGTGGGGGCAGGAGGAGGTGGACGATGATGTCAATGCAGACGGGCAAGTGCTGAGAGAAAGCTCCCTGAAGGCAGGGAGCCCGAAAATGTTCCAAAAAAGTTTTAAAAAGCAGAAAGAAAATGCCCAAGTACCACAATCAGACACCCAAACATATAGATGATAAAAATGCTGCCCATAGATTTTTATTTTTATTTTATTTCATTACAGAAACTTCATCCCGCTCTTGGATGTGGTTTAATGAAAAATGTAAAGGCCGCCTGGCCGATTCACCCGTCCGCCAAGCATAAGGTTGGACAGGTGACGAAAAATAGCATATAATAACACTGTTAATGGGCTTAATTGCCCTCTTGTCAGCAGGCATGTGTCCGACTTTTGCACATGCCCGCTGAGTGAAATATCGCACAAATGCACACTGACTTCGGGACGTTCGCCCGATGTCATCTCGCGGGATTTCACGCCGAACCCCCAGATCAACTCAAATTTCAGCCCTAAGTCTCCACTCAGTCGGCTGCACTCCGTTCTTTCAGATGTTGTAAATGCTTCTCCCATGTTTGACTGAAAACCAAGTCGTCAATATAAAGAGCACAATTGCGCAACCCTGCAATTACTTTGTTGTCCATCTTTGAAATGTTGCAGGTGCATTCTTCATACCAAATGGCATAACTTTAAACTGACATAGTCCATACATTACAAAAGCCGATATCTCTTTTGCTCTCTCTGATAACAGTATTGCCAATATCCTCGCAGCAAGTCAGTCTTTGTGATAAACTCTGATTGTCCCAGTTTCTCAATACAATCTTTCAACTGTGTAATAAGATATGAATCCACTTTTGTCACTGTGTTTACTTTCCAATAATCCACACACAGTCTTTGTGTTCCATCCAGCTTCAGTACCAACATAATAGGTGAGCCCCAGTCACTGTAATGAGGTGCTATTCTGAGGCATGAATTTGATTTCATTCTGTCCTTGAGATAATTTCACTGGATTTAACATATAAGGATGTTGCCTTATGGAAACTGAATCACCCACATTTACATCTAGCTAAATTTGTCCTTCCTAGCTTATTATTTAGAAACATAGAAAATGGGAGTAGTAGTAGGTCATTCAGTCCTTTGAGCCAGCTCCACCATTCAGTATGATCATGGGTAATCCTCTGCTTCAACGCATACTCACGCGCTCCCCCCATACCCCTTGACACCTTTAGAGTCTAGAAATCTATATATTTCCTTCTTAAGTATATTCAGTGACTTGGCCTTCGCAGCCTTCTGTGATAGAGAATTCCATAGGTTCACCACCCTCCGAGTGAAGAAGTTTCTCCTCATCTCAGTCCTAAATGGTGTACCCAGTATCCTGAGACGGTGACCCCTTGTTCTAGATACCCCAGCCAAAGGAAATATCATCCCTGCATACAGTCTTTCCATTCCTGTCAGAATTTTATGCATTTCAATCAGATTCCCTCTCATTCTCCTAAACTCCAGTGAAAGCAGGCCTAGTTGGCCCAATCTCTCCTCATACAACAATCCTACTATCCCAGGAATCAGTCTGGTGAATCTTCACAGCAGTCCCTCTATAGCAAGTATATCCTTTCTTAGGTAAGGAGACCAAAACTGCACACGGCACTCCAGGTGTGATCTCACCAAGGCCCTGTACAGCTGCATTAAGACATCCTTGCTCCTGTACTCAAGTCCTCTTGCAGTGATGGCTAACATACCATTTGCCTTCTTAACTGTTTACTGCACCTCCATGCTTGCTTTCAGTGATTGGTGTACAAGGACACCTAGATCCCTTTGTAATCAACATTTCCCAATCTATCACCATTTAAATAATACCCTACCATTTTATTTTTCCTTCCGAAGTGGATAACTTCACGCTTATCCATGTTATATTGCATCTGCCATGTATTTGCCCACTCACTCAACCTGTCTAAATCACCTTGAAATCTCTTTACACCCTTCTCATTGCTCACATTCCCACCAAGTTTTGTGTCATCAGCAAACTTGGAAATATTACATTTGGTTCCCTCATCCAAATCATTGAAATATATTGTGAGTGGCTGGGGCCGAAGCATTGATCGCTGTTGTACCCCAGTAGTCACCTCCTGGCTCTCTGAAAAAGACCCATTTATTCCTACTCTCTGTTTCCTGTCTGCCAACCAAATCTCAATTCATGCCAATATATTATCCCCAATCCCATGTGTTTTAATTTTACACACTAACCTCTTATGTGGGACATTTTCTGAAAATCCAAATACACCGCAACCACTGGTTCTCCTTTATCTATTCTGCTAATTATGTCCTCAAAAAAACTCCAGTAGGTTTGTCAAACATGATTTTCCTTTCATAAGCCCATGTTGACTTTATCTAATCCCGTTGATCTTTTCTAAGTGTCCTGTTATCATATCCTTCACAATAGACCCTAACATTTTCCCTACTACTCAGGTTAGGCTAACCAGTCTGTAATTTGCTGTTTTTTTCTCTCCATCATATCTTAAATTTGCCATCCTCCAATCTGCAGGGACTGTTCCAGAATCTACAGAATTTTGGAAGATGACAACGCATCCACTATTTCCATGGCCACCTCCTTTAGTATCCTGGGATGTAGATTATCAGACCCTGGGGATTTATTGGCATTCAGTCCCAATAATTTCTCCAGCACTAATGTTTTATTAATACTAATTTCCTTCAATTTCTCCTTGTCACTAGACCCTTGGTTGCCTAGCATTTCTGGGAAGTTATTTGTGTCTTCCTCTATGAAGACAGAATTAAAGTAGTTGTTTAATTGCTCTGCCGTTTCCCTGTTCTCTGTTATAAATTCTCCCATTTTGGACTGTAAAGGACCTAGATTTGTCTTCACTAATCTTTTTCTTTTTACGTACTTGGAGAAGCTTTTACAGTCCGCTTTTATGTTCCTTGCAAGTTTACTCTCGTACTCTATCTTTCCCCTCTTAATCAATCTCTTGGTCCTCCTTTGCTGAATTCTAAACTGCTCCCAATCCTCAGGCTTGCTGCTTTTTCAAGCAACCTTATATGACTCCTCTTTCGATCTAATTCTATACTCAATTTCTTCTGTTAGCCATGGTTCGGCCATTTTTCTTGTTTTTTTTGCGCCAGAAAGGAATATATAACTGTTGCAATACATACATTTGTTCCTTTATTAATAGCCATTGCCTATCCACCCTCATGCCTTTTAATGAAGTTCCCCAATCTATTTTAGCCAACTCACACCTCATACCTTTGTTAAGATTTAGGACCCTGATTTCACATTGGACTACTTCACTTTCCATCCTAATGAAGAATTCTAACATGTTATGGTCATTGTTCCCTAAAGGACCCTGCACAACAAGATTATTAATTAAACCCTTCTCATTGCACAACCCTTCTCATTCCCATAAATAGTTTTGTCTGACTGCAATAGCTTCTCCAAATTACTTTGACACTTGTCTGGAAGCTAACTGAAGATTACATTTAAATTTTTAAGTACCCTCTCATTGTCCATTTTGATTAGAGGAAAATCAATTTCAGAATTTTCCATTTCTATCGCTTTTTCCTTATCTACCACCACTAATATCTCTTTTTATTTATCCTCTCTGGCAAAGTACTTTTTAAGCATATTTACATGATACACCCTGTTTCTTTCTTCTACCTGGACTATTTATTAAATAATTTACTTCATTTCCAGCACGCTCAGAGCTGTAAAATGCACTCAAAGCTATCAAATGCGCGCAGCAACCTGTATTGAAAAATACACGGAGATTAATTACGTAAATACTATCTGAATTTATTCAGTTTTACATTTAGTCCAAAAAATTCATTCCACTATACAGTACATGCTTGAGAGTACCACCTGATACTCATAAGTTCTCAATTCATTTTAGTTTTAGGGCCTATACTTTCCACCTACCCACTTCCCTAGTCTCAGGGTCTAAACTCTCTACCCTCCCCAGTCTCATGACCTAAACACTTCACCCCCACCCCCAGTCCACTCTCCCTAACCTCCTTCGACCCCCCAGACCTCCCTCAACCCCCATCCCCTGACCTCCCTTGAATCCCCCGACTTCCTTCAACATCACCATTCCCCCAACCCCTACCTCCCCCCAATCCCCACCTCTGCCTGATCTCTCTCAGCCCACTCAACCTCCTCCCTGCACCCCCCAACCTTCCCAATGTTCACCTTGCTCTAACTGTCCTCACTGCTGCTGTACCAATTTCAAACCTACAACAGGGCCAGCTGGAAACCATCACTTCTAGGGTGAGGTGAGGGTGTGTGGGAAGAATGGTGTGGGGACATGGAGGGAAAAGGGGAAGGAAAGAGGGGGCAAGGGGGCAAAGGGGAAAGAAGGTGAAGGGGTGGGGGGGGTGAATATGGACGGGGAAAGAGGGAGGTGGTGAAAGAGCAGGGGGAAAGAGAGAGGAGAGGGGCAAGCAATGGAAAGGGAGAGGGGGAAAGAGGGAGGGGAATAAGAAGGGGATGGGGGTTATGGAGGGAAGAGTGAGGAGGGGAGAGAGGAGGAGATAGGAGGGTGGGGGAAAGTGGTAGAGAACTGCAAATATCCTGGAGGTAGGGAATGGGTGTTTTCTCTGGGTTGGATTTTTAGGATTATCAAGGTAAATGCAAAAGACTCAAAGACTTTCCTACCGGGAGTTTCCAGCCCCTCCAGCAGCGAGGCCAGCCTCTAGCAGGACTGGAAAATCCTGCCCTCCATTTCAGACACCCAGGTGAGGATTTTTCCCACAGGCATCAAGGTCCCGACATCAGTCTTAAATAGGGGTCAGAAGTCTGCATTGTGAGGAAGACAGCCAGTGTTTTTCCTGAATCTTTAAAACCCATTCAACCTCTTTTACCACTTGGGTGCGGTGGGTGTTGGGGGGAGGGGAGGTGAGGTGGCGGCATGGTGGAGGGTTGGTGCAGTGGGAGGGGTTGCTGCGGTGAGGGGGGATGGGTGTGTGTGTAGGCATGGCCAGGGTTGTGCTGCATGAGTTATAGGTTATAAAGAAAAACATGGCAGTACCTTTTCAAAACAGAGTCTGCTGTTTCTAAGGTAGCTCACTTTTAGGATATTTGAAGCTATTGACATTCAGAAGTATGGGGCAGAATTTTCCCCCGTAGGGGTGGAAGTTTAGGAACAGGAACATGCTATGCGCTCCCTGTGTGGGCAGGGGGGCTTCCCTGAGCCGAGTGTGCGCTCTTTCGCGCATGCGCACGAAGGAGCCCGCTCATCTCCCTGAGGCTAAGTGCTGCCTCGGGGAGATCAGCTCTACAAAAAAAAATCTGAAAAATAGAAAAAGAAATTTCCCTGACACTGTCATATGAGTTGGGACATGTCCATAACTTTTACATACACTTTAATTACATTTTTTGAAACCTACATGAAACCTCATCCCACCCATAGATGAGGTTTCATGTTTTTTCTAATGCCCGCCAGGGCACCTGGCCTGTCCGCCAACCTTAAGGTTGGACAGGCAGGTCCATTAATTACTTTAATGACTCTGTCAATGGCCTCAATTGGCCATTGACAGGTCGGCAGGCGCACAACTGATTCTGCTGAGCCCCCGCCTGCCAGAACATTTAAATGGGGACTTCAGGAGTTCCGCCTGATGTCAGCCGTGTCATTTTATGTTTCGGGGAGCAGGCCCCACCCCCCACTCGCCGACCAGAAAATTCTGGCCATAGAAACATAGAAAATAGGAGCAGGAGTAGGCCATTCGGCCCTTCGAGCCTGCTCCGCCATTCACTATGATCAAGGCTGATCATCCAACTCAATAGCCTGCTCCCGTTTTCTCCCCATATCCTTTGATCCCTTTCGCCCCAACTCCTTCTTGAAAACATACAATGTTTTGGCCTCAACTACTTTCTGTGGTAGTGAATTCCACAGACTCACCACTCTCTGGGTGAAGACATTTCTCCTCATCTCAGTCCTAAATGGTCTATCCCGTATCCTCAGACTGTGACCCCTGGTTCTGGACTCCCCCACCATCGGGAACACCCTTCCTGCATCTACCCTGTCTAGCCCAGTTAGAATTTTATAGGTTTCTATGAGATCCCCCCTCATTCTTCTGAACTCCAGTGAATATAATTCTAATCAACTCAATCTCTCCTCATATGCCAACCCAGCCATCCCAGGAATCAGTCTGGTAAACCTTTGCTGCACTCCTCCTATAGCAAGAACATCTGTCCTCTGATAAGGAGACCAAAGCTGTGCACAATATTCCAGTTGTGGTCTCACCAAGGTTCTGTATAATTGCAGCAAGATATCCCTGCTCCTGTACTCGAATCCTCTCGCTATGAAGGCCAATATATCATTTGCCTTCTTTACCACCTGCTGCACCTGCATGGTTAACTTCAGCGACTGTGTCGGTGCAGACTCGATGGACCGAAAGGCTTCTTCTACACTGTGTGATTCTATGACTGGTGTTCGAGGACACCCAGGTCTCGTTGCACATTCCCCTCTCTCAATTTATAGCCATTCCGATAATAGTCTGCCTTCCTGTTTTTGTTACCAAAGTGGATAACCTCACATTTATCCACATTACACTGCATTTGCCATGCATTTGCCCGCTCATTCAGCTTGTCCAAATCACATTGAAGCATCTCCGCACCCTCCTCACAGCTCACCCTCCCACCCAGCTTTGTGTGATCTGCAAATTTGGAGATATTACATTCTGTTTCCTCATCTAAATCATTAATATATATTGTGAATAGCTGGGGGTCCAGCACTGATCCCTGTGGTACCCCACTAGTCACTGCCTGCTATTTGGAAAAAGACCCGTTTATTCCTATTCTTTGTTTCCTGTCTGCCAACCAGTTTTCTATACATCTCAAAATACTACCCCCAATCCCATGCGCTTTAATTTTACACGCCAATCTCTTATGTGAGATTTTGTCGAAAGCCTTCTGAAAGTCCAAATAAACCACATCCACTGGCTCCCCCTCATCAACTCCACTAGTTACATGCTCAAAAAATTCCAGTAGATTTCACTTTCGTAAATCCATGCTGACTCTGTCCGATTCTGCCACTGTTTTCCAAGTGCTCAGCTATTAAATCTTATATAAAGGACTCTAGAATTTTCCCCACTACTGACGTCAGGCTGATTGTTCCATAAATCCCTGTTTTCTCTCTACCTCCCTTTTTAAATAGTGGGGTTACATTAGCTACCCTCCAATATGTAGGAATTGTTCCAGAGTCTATAGAATCTCGGAAGATGACCACCAATGCAAGCACTATTTCTAGGGCCATTTCCTTAAGTACTCTAGGATGTAGATTATCAGGCCCTGGGGATTTATCGGCCTTCAATCCCATCAATTTCCTCAACACCATTTCCCTACTAATACTGATTTCTTTCAGTTCCTCCCTCTCACTGAACTCTGTGTTCCCCAACATTTCTGGTATGTTATTTGTGCCCTCCTTTGTAAAGACAGAACCAAAATATGCACTTAGTTGGTCAGCCATTTCTTTGTTCCCCATTATAAATTCCCCTGTTTCCGACTGTAAGGACATTTGTCTTCACATACCTACAGAAGTTTTTACAGTCAGCTTTTATGTTCTCTGCAAGCTTACTCTTGTAGTCTATTTTCCCCTTCTTAATCAATCCCTTGGTCCTCCTTTGCTGAATTTTAAACTGCTCCCAATCCTCAGGCCTGTTATTTTTTCTGGCCAATTTGTATGCCTTTTCCTTGGATTTATCTCTGATTTCCCCTGTAAGCCATAGTTTGGCCACCTTTCCTGTTTTACTTTTGCGCCAGACAGGAATAAACAATTGTTGCAGTTCACCCATGTGCTCTTTGAATGTTTGCCATTGCCTATCCACTGTCATCCCTTTAAGTAACATTTCCCAATCCACCATAGCCAACTTGCGCTTCACTCCATCGTAGTTTCCTTTATTAAGATTCAGGACCCTAGTCTCAGAATCAGCAACATCACTCTCCATCTTGATGAAGAATTCTATCATATTATGGTCGCTCATCCCCAAGGGGCTTTGCACAACTAGATTGCCAATTATTCCTTTCTCATTACACAATACCCAGTCAGGGATGGCCAGTTCTCTAGTATATGCTCCAGGAATTCCTCCTGTACGGTATTGTTACTAATTTGATTTGCCCAATCTATATGCAGATTAAAGTCACCCATAATTACAGATGTTCTTTTATTGCATGCGTCTCTAATTTCCTGTTTAATGCCATTCCCAACATCACCACTACAGTTTGGAGGTCTATATACAATCCCCACTAACGTTTTTTGCCCCCTAGTGTTTCTCAGCTCTACCCATACCGATTGGAGCTAATATCTTTTCTCACTATTGCGCTAATTTCCTGTTTAACCAGCAATGGAACTCCACCACCTTTTCCTTTTTGTCTGTTCTTCCTAAATACTGAATACCCCTGGATGTTCAGTTCCCATAATGGCTAATTGCCTTTGAGTACAATTGATGTCAAATGATAGCTAAATGATTGCTTTTGAGCACAACTGATGTTGAATATTAGCTAAATGATTGTTTTTGAGTGCAATTAATATCAAATGAGTGCAAATGAATGGAGTTAATGCAAATGATGTCAAATGTTTCAGGTAGGGACAGAAGCACAGATTTGGAAGTCTGCAATGGATGATGTAGATAAAGTGGTGCAGGTTGGAATGGGACTGGGGGAAATTAAAGATAGGGCATCATGACGGGGAATGGAATGGGACTGGGGGAAATTAAAGATAGGGCATCATGACGGGGAATGGAGGATTTCCACAGTGGGAGCATATTTTAAAATGGCAGCAAGTTCATGCTCTGTGAGTTGGGATGCATCTCATTCATTTGATAACTTAACCCCCCCGCCCCCCCCGCCCCCCAACCATCTCCTGTCTTTTATTTGGGCATTGTACTAATATTGAAGTTAGTAACATTGACTACAAGCACTGAGTATCAGAGGGAGATAACTTCTTTTCAAATTTATATTAACAAATAAACATGCAATAGATCTGTTAGGGGACATCTTACATTTTCTTTGCTGAGTCTGCTCCTTCGGTTGAGTTTTCTTCCCATTCCAGTTCAATAAATAAACCAAAATTGACTTCCAAAATTGCTCTGTCAATTTACTCAAAAAATTTCTCTTTGGACTTTTCTAGTTCTTCTAAATTAAAAAGTAAGTACTCCATGGAGTACCAAATCCACTAAGTACTCACTATACTGGAATATTTTACATCAAGACTTCGATGTAAAAATTAAAAGCGGGCCAAAATAATTAACTTAGAAAAGTCTCCAATCACTGACTCTTCATCTTGACTTGATTCAATTTGATCAGAAATTAAATTAAGGGCAGTTAGACAGCTGCTTAATTGTGACATTCATAGGTCTGTGGAAATGTCATCGACTTAAGTTTTTGCTAGATGCAATACGGTTCATGTGTGGATGGCCTGTGGGAGTATGGAAAGTACAGTTTAATGGAAAAAGCTCACAGTTCATTTTAAATTTCATTCCATTCATCTGTCATCCCTCATGCATTTCTTATCAAACTAGCTTGGGTGGCTGCAAACTTTCAGTTCCTTACCCCTCCTAATACTCAGTAATAGCAGTCCTCAAGCAACACCATCAAAAACACATTAATTGCTGTGTATGGAATCTTCCACAAAACAGGTGTCTTGTTTTTGCATAAGAGAAATTTCCACAAATGTAACACAAAGTAATTCCAAATTACAGGTACCATATCCTAAATCGCATCAAGTCTTGCTTACCCACCACTCTCAGCTCACTGACCTACATCGGTTCCCCCTCCAGCAACCCTTCAATTTTAAATTTCTCATCCTTGTCTTTAAATCATCTGTGGCTTTACCCCTCTCTGCCTGTCTAACCTCCTGCATCCCTGCAACTCTCCAACGTCTCTGTATTCCCTAAGTTCTGTCAGTTCTGGCCTTGTGCACATCTTTGGTTCTCATTGCTCCATCTTGTCCATTTCTACAAATTGAGAAGACTGAAGGCATTGTTTTTGGTCCCTGCTTCAAACTCCGTTCCCAAGATATCAACTCCATCCCTCTCCCTATAGTCTGAGATTAAACCAGCCTGTTTACAACCTTGTTGTCACATTTGACCCCGTAATGAGCTTCTGACCCCATCATTCACACCATCAGTAAGACTGTCTATTTCCACTTTTGTAACATTGCCCAGGTTTGGCCCTGTCTCAGCTCAGCTGGTGCTGAAATCCTCATACATACCTTTGTTACCTTTAAGATTGAATATTCCAATGCACTTCTGGCTGGTCTCTCCCATTCTACCCTCCATAAACTTGAGATCATTCAAAACTCTGCTATCTGTGGCTTAACACGCACAAAGTGCTGTTCCCCTATCACCTCTGCTGACCTAAACCCAGACATACAATGTCTTGATTTTAAAGTTCTCATCCTTGTTTTCAAATCTCTCCATGACCTTGCTTCTTATAATCTCCTCCAGCTCAACAGCTCCTTGAGATATCTGTGCTTCTCTAATTCTGGCCTCTTGAGCATCCCTGATTTTAATTGCTCCACCACTGGTGGCCACACCTTCAGTTGCCTGGGCCCCAAGCTTTGGAATTCTCTCCCTAAACCTTTCTCACTTTCCTCCTTGAAGACATTCCTTAAAATCTACCTCTTTGACCAAGCTTTAGGTCATCTGACTTTTGTGGGTTGCTGTCATATATTGCTTTAGAATGCTCCTGTGATACACCTTTGGACAGTTTATTACATTAAAGTACATTAATTACATTAATTAATAAGTTGTTGTTGTAAAAGATTATCTGATCATTATCAAATTGCTTAACATGAAAGCTTCCTGTGTAGAAATTTGTGCTGCATTTTTCATCGTAAACAATGACTTACCCTTCAAAAGCCCTTAATCGCTGCAAAGCAGTTTTGAATGTTCTGTGGTAGTGAATGGCATTATATAAATGCAAATCTTTATTTTATTTTTTCTAATTGCACAGTATTGGAAATCCTCAAACAGCATCATCAAAAACAGAATAACTGTTTATATGATTCATTGCTGTGTGAGAATCTTGTTGAGAACAGCTGCCCTGTACAAGGCAAATGTCACTGTATTTCAACGTAATTCCTGGTATCCAAAATGCTTTAGCCCTTTCTGACATGCCTCTTAACAGATATAATGCAAGCCTTTCTTTCAGTGATTAAACACCCTTGAATCAGCCTTTTATCTGACTTAATTCGAAACATCAAATGTGCAACTTTTCAGGAAGGGAAAGCTTTCCCTGGTTTGTGACGAGGGGCAATGAATTACATGGGCTCAGTGAATATTGAAAAATTGGTGTTGTGCCATGCCCACCTGTGTAAACTGTCAGTGCAGGATAGGGAGAATGTGGATTATTGTCTGCAGCACTACTGAGAAGTTAGAGACCTATATTCATTGATAAAGTTGGAAGGGTGATCCTGGGACTTGGGAATAGGGAAATGAAGCAAAGGTCAGGGAAAAATGGGCCGGGTATTGTGAGCTGTAGAAACACTGGAAAGGGTGATTGCAGCATTTGGAAGCAGCAAGAAGGAGGTGGCATGCTCTGAGAGGAATGTGAGAGGGGAGTTGTTCTTATAGCAGTGCTCCGAGAAAGGTGTTGAGTGTAACAGCGGTGGGAGGGTGGCATTGAGGCATAAAAACACTGGGAAAGCTGTGATGGTGTGGAATCAATGGGAACAGGGTTTCTGGGTGTTATTCATAAAAGCATGCCAATTTTTTTTTTGAAAGTAGTGAGAGGAAAAGGCAGCATATATTAGAGATCACAGCATCTGCTCACCCCTCACCACTGCCCCTCCACACCTTGCAAAGCTCCAATAAAATGAGTTGAATTACCTTTCTAGTCAACCTGCCTACCAAATAGTTCCTTCATCAACATCATTTAGCTATCACCAAATAATTGGATTTATTTTCTAAGAGAATGAGTTAATGTTGAACGTTCATGTTATGAGCACATTAATTGTGATTGATCTATGGGAGACTTTCATTGATCTTTAGTTGATCTGTAATAGGGTTTAATCTTCTTTAAGCTGTCCTGACAAAGTCCTGAGGTCGGCTAATTCAGCATTGAGAAAAATCAGAATAACAGCAAAGGATCTGGGAACCACCAGGAAGTGCTATTGGGCTGGATTTAATTTTCCTGACGTGGGACCTGCCCTCTGATTGGAGAACCAGTGGGAAACCCACGTCGCTTCTGAGGGGGAGGCTTTCAGGCACTTAACCGGCCAGCGTCAGGTCTTCCCTGGGATTTAGGACCCCAGTGGCGGAAATCCCGCCTGCTGAGAGCTGCCGGCCAATCAGAGGCTGACAGCTCTTCATTGCCGCCAGTGCCATCAGGAGTGGCGTCTGCTGCCGGTAATACAGTGAGGCGTTCACCAGAGATCATTGTGGGATCCCTGGAGAGAGGTGAGAGGGGCAGTTTGGGGTTGCTGGCGAATGGGGGAGGAGAGGTCGGTTGCAAGGGCTCTCAGTGGGTATCACCCTTCTTGTTGCTGGTTCCCTCAATCAGGTAATAAATGCCTTTGAAAGATGGACCCTCCCCAGGAGGCCGCTGTCAAACCCAAGAGAGTTTGTTCAGGAGGCACAGGAAACCCATTCGGGTTTGGGAGAGTCCCTGAGCCACCACTAGTGGGCTCAAGGATAAAGACATTAAAGTGTTGAGCCTAATTCGCCAGAGGGCATATTCCCCATTCCTGCTGCTGACTTAATGGGGTCAGTTTTGCCACTGGCGGTAATGAAATGTGTAACCTCCCCTACAATTATGCAGGTCTGCCGGTGACCTAGCGTTCTTCAGTGGGCTACATTGGATCCAGCCAATTGTGATAGTCATTGAGAATTTTGCTTTTACATTTTCTTGCGAATATTTGTCATTTTCCCTCCTCTTCAAAAGGTAGTGACTGCTTGAGAGGATTTGAGTGGACAGGTTCCACAATACCTTACCCAAGTTTTTTTAAAAATTCTTTCATGAGATCTGGGCATCGCTGAAAAGGCCAGCATTTGTTGCTCATCCCTAACTGCCCTTGAACTGAATGGCTTGCTTGGCCATTTCAGAGTGCAATTATGACACGACCACATTGCTGTGGGTCTGAAGTCACATGTAGGCCAGACCAGGTAAGGATAGCAGATTTCCTTCCCTAATGGGCATTCGTGATACAGGTGAGGTGAGAGTGATCGGCCTTCACATCAAGGCAGCGTTTGACTGAGTGTGGCATCAAGGAGCCCTAGCGAAAACTGGAGTCAATGGGAATCAGGGGGAAAACTCTCCACTGGTTGGAGCCATACCTAGCACAAGGGAAGGTGGTTGTGCTGGTTGGAAGTCAATCACCTCACTTCTAGGACATCACTGCAGGAGTTCCTCAGGGTAGTATTCCATTACACTCCTGACCTGTGCCTTGTAGATGATGGACAAGCTTTGGGGTGATTTGGGGAGATGAGTTACTCACCGCAGGATTCCTAGCCTCTGACCTGTTCTTGTAGCCACAGTGTTTATATAGCTAGTCCAGCTCAGTTTCTGGTCAATGGTAACGCCCAGGATGTTGATAGTGGGGAATTCAGCTATGCCATTGAACGTCACAGGGTGATGGTTAGATTCTCTCTTGTTGGAGATAGTCGTTTCCTGGTACTTGTGTGGCGTGAATGTTGCTTGCCACTTGTCAGCTCAAGCCTGGATATTGTCCAGGTCTTGCTGCATTTGGACATGGACTGCTTCAGTACCTGGGGAGTCGCGAATAGTGCTGAACCATCTTCAGCAGCTTCATCAATGACCTTCTTTCCATTATAAGGTCATAAGTAGGGCATGTTTGCTGATGATTGCACAATGTTCAGCACTATTCGCAACTCCTCAGGTACTGAAGCAGTCCATGTCCAAATGCAGCAAGACCTGGACAATATCCAGGCTTGGGCTGACAAGTGGCAAGAAACATTCACGCCACACAAGTGCCAGGAAATGACTATCTCCAACAAGAGAGAATCTAACTATCACCCTGTGATGTTCAATGGCATAGCTGAATTCCCTACTATCAACATCCTGGGCATTACCATTGACCAGTAACTGAGTTGGACTAGCTATATAAACACTGTGGCTACAAGAACAGGTCAGAGGCTAGGAATCCTGTGGTGAGTAACTCATCTCCCCAAATCACCCCAAAGCCTGTCCATCATCTACAAGGCACAGGTCAGGAATACTCCCCACTTACCTGGATGAGTGCAACTCGAACAACAATAAAGAAATTTGACACAATCCAGGACAAAGCAGCCTGTTTGATTGGCACCCCATCCACAAAAATTGACTCTCTCCGCCATCACATACAATGGCAGCACCATCTACAAAATGCACTGCAGGAATTCACCAAGGCTCCTTAGACACCCCATCCAAACCCATGACTCCTACCATCTAGAAGGACAGGGGCAGCAGACACATGGGAGCACCACCACTTGGAAGTTCCCTCCAAGCCATTCACCATCGTGACTTGGAAATATATCGCCCTTCCTTCACTGTCACTGCGTCAAAATCTTGGAACTCCCTTCCTAATAGCACTGGGTGTATCTATACCACAGGGACTGGAGCGTTCAAGAAGGCAACTCACCACTACCTTTTCAAGGGCAGTTAGGAATGGGCAATACACGCTGGTGCTTGCCAGCGACGCCCACATCCCATGAATGAATTTTTAAAAATGGGTTTTCACAACAATCAATGACATTTTCATTATAGTCCAGATTTATTAATTAAATTCCACCAGTTGTTATGGTGGGATTGGAACCTATATCCCCAGAGCATTATTCTGGGTTGCTAGATGACTAGTTCAGCAACATTACCACTACACCACCATATCCCCCCTGAGTGAGCTTAGGCAACGAGTGACGGCAGGTTATTTGACCATCGGAGGGAATTCTGCCCTTTCCTTCCCTAATCATGATGCATTCATACAAATTGTAGCACCCCCAACATTACTGCCCGATTGCATTCAACTAATAGTTCAGCCCAGGGAATCATACCTGGAGTTTTTTGGTCCATATACCTCTGTAGCACTTCAGCCTTGCACTGGCCACTGTGCCATTCATTTAAATTTTAGATTTTTTGGAATTTTCTTCACTCTAATCAATTCTTTTCATGCTGAAGTGCTAATCTTGCTATGTTAAATAGTTAAATCTCACCAGTCATTTTGTTTATCTCATTTAGATACTGAGTATTAATTGTAGAAGGGTTAGTGCTAACAAAACATTTGTCCACTTCTAGTTCTTCTAAAATTCCTCCCTTTTGTATAAGTTAGAAGCTGTACCACAGAACTTGTGTTTCACTTATTTATGCTTCGTTAAAAGCCAGGATTCCTCATGATAAATTGTACGCCTTGGACATTCAGCATGATGTATTCCTTTGATTCATTATACATTTTGTGTAATATACGGTACAAGCAAGCATTAGAGCAGCAAAAGGGATTGGCAGAGTTGCATGTTCTATAAAATATGGAATGGACGGATGGGAATTGACAGAAACAAATACCCTCCAGCAGTGACAATACACAAGGTAGCCATCTGCACAAACTACAAAAACTATTTATTTCCAAGACAGTATATCAATAATCTTTCTTCCCGAGGATAATCCAACAATGGATCAAGCTGCCACAGGAGATAGTTACAGCTCCATACTAGAAATCTTCAAAACCCATCTTTAGGTTATTTCCATTTAAAAGTTTTCATTACCAGGACTACCATTTCAGCAGGTCATGCATGGTTTAGCTAGTGCTACCCATATAAAACAGTGAAATATGGATATTAGCCTGTGATGTTGACACAACTAAAGCAGGAGCAGACACAGAAGAAGCATCAGGGAACAACTTCTGACAGAGTTGTACATTGTGCTTATCACGGCAGAGTGCAGCACACAGTGCCATGTTGACAGGTGTATTGGAAGAGGAACACTAAAAGCAGGACTAGACAGCCTAGGAAGACAGAGGATTAGAGGCCCTGAGATTATAACTCTGTACAGTGGATGTACCAGGTAAGAATGAACTTTATTCGGAAGAGATGTGGACATTGATTATTAGTGCTGGAGGACCTTTCTCATTTGATTAGAAGAAGAATTTTGCACACAATCCACCATAGGTACTCCATTATTAGGGACAGTGCATTTTGCCCCTGCCCTCAATTTATATACCATAGAGCCCTTCCAGTCACCTACAGGGCCAACTAGCCTCTTATGTTCTAATGACTGTCTTGTTTCTTCAAATGCATTGAAATTAGCCACTATTGCATCTTGAAATTTCAGTTATAAATGCCTCAGTGGTGCTCCTGATTGATATTTCGTTGTTTCGTTGGGGTCTCGACGGAGGTTTTGAATGTTGTCTATTCTCCTAAAGAATGCTGCTTGAGTCTATAGTTTCTCAAAATCATTACTCTTTATTTACAGCAAGTATTTACACATTTGGACCTCTATACAAGGTTGGAGCTTCTCCTTCCAGATGTCTCTTACTTCTCAGTCATGTGATCTGACATTATTATTACATCAGCATCATGTATGCTTCTGAGATTAACCCCTTTACAACTGATTCTACTCTTGTGCTTACTGCCTGGTGCCTACATTCTTATCAGCTATATGTGCACTTTAGGAATTGCAGGGTTTGCAGCTGAGCATTGTCGCTCGTGTTTTATTGAACAAAACAAAAAATGAAGGCTCTGACAGAATTTCTGCAAGCAAAGAAGAACTTTGCTCTTGAACAGCAGTTTGTCTTGCTCGGAGAATAGTTTCAGCTGCAAATCAAGGTCAGCTTCAGTTGTGCACAGATTTTACTCGTGAAAGGTAAACTTGTTACAGTATGATACACTGACATCCTACTTGCATTTTCCATCATTAACATTTTATAGTACAGCTTTAGTAAGAACATAAAAACAGAGATGCAGTCACCCTTCTTACCTGCTCCTTTCTGAAGAATTGTGCAGTTTTTACAATCAAGAACAATTTCTAATCTATTTACACCCTCACCAGTGATCTTCTACAAATGATATTCCCATGATCTCATGAGGACACAGCAGTCTCAATATTACATTTCATAATCTCCACCTATTCTTATGCTTTTCTATCTCTTTCATTCTTGCATTCCTGTTTTAAGAGTTAAACAATAGAGCACAAGTCAGTCTGATGGGAGCTTGTTCCAGTTCTATGATTCTTTGTATGAAATATCTTCTTACTAGTCTCATCTGCAGTTTGCTAATTTTGTATTCATGTCCTCTGGCACTGCAGTCATAGTGTGAGCACAAGACTGCTTCAATTCTGTGCCAAAGTATGTCTAGAGAAGATTCATTAGCTTTTTGGCACAGGCCATGTACCATGGTCAAAGCTTGCTCTTTGGATTGCTGTTGTGATAGAGAGAGAGAATGTCTCAGCATGCTGAGCCCCTGAGCAGTCGCAATATGAAATCAAGGTATAGTCTGCAGGAAAGAAAGTCTTAAGGCACAATAATTCAACTAAAATTGTTGACCTGTTGTGTTGGTGCAACCTTTTCACTGTATGCTGTCCCTTGATGTCACTATTTTAACTGCGTATGTACCTGCACCCAGCTGCAGCATCTATTATCACCTATGAATGCACGATTGTTGCTGTGTTGTTCCATGAAGTATCTAAACATCTGGAGCAGCCAGAACTTCCTTCATTCCAGCTTCTGTATGGCTGAAACCATTGGAGCTAATTTCTGTTATTGCCTTGTCTGTCAGGAAACTGATAGGATTGAGTGCGACATTGGATTTACATTCCACTTGAATTTTCTCTCCATTGACAATGAAGAGTATTATCAGGCAGTGTGTAAATCTAGCATATCCCCACCTTCCATCAATTTCCCACCAGGCAAGTTAGGTTAATTGCTCCCAAAATCTTTGAATCCCAGTAGGAATATCACATCTCAGATGTGGATTTGACTTTCTTAACTTTAGGTGTTCAACCTTGGTGTACTCAATGACCCTGAGCTGAAATACAACCAACACCCCTCAAATTACCTACTTGAAACTTTGGAACATATCACCACCCCCACCCCCCGCATCACATCTCTCAATTGCTCTTAAGAGTGCTGAAACCCTCAAGTTTGGCTCATTATTCCAAGACTCAATTTCTCCAACCCTCTCTTCAGTAGGCTCACAAAGTGTCTCTCCACCAATTCCAGATTCAGAGCATTCAACACAATGTCCTACAACTGTCAGTTCTGTCTTTGATAAGGACTACTGGTTCCTCGTCCCCTAGAATATCAACTTCAACATCTTCATCTTAAATCCCTCCAATATCCTCACTGCACCCCACTCAGCAAACCCTTCCCAACATCCAAGCACACACCCTCCAATCCTTTATGCAACCCCTTTCCCTCTGCTGAATCCTTGGAGACAGAGCCATCAACCTCATTTGGAATTTTCTCCTTCAATCTTTTCACCATGCTACCTCTCTGCTCATCCTCCTGAGCTCCCCTCTATCACAGCTGCCAATCTTCAGCCAATTCTATTCTTTCTATTTGATATCAAGAAAAGTCTGAAGGCACTGAATGCAGCAAATGCCATGGGCCCTGACAACATCCTGCTGTAGTACTGAAGACTTTTGCTTTAGAACTAGCCACAGCCTTAACCAAGCTGTTCCAAGTACAACATTGACCTCTACCCAACAATGTTGAAAGTTGCCCATGTATGTCTGGCCCACAAAAAGCAGGATAAATCCAACACAGCCAATTAACACCCCATCAGTCTACTCTCAATCATCAGCAAAGTGATGGAAGGTATCAGGAACAGTGCTGTCAAGCAGCACTTACTCAATACTTATTTTGGGTTCCACCAGGGTCACTCAGCTCCTGATCTCATTGCACCCTTGGTCCAAACATGGACAAAAGAGTTAAATTCCAGAGGTTAGGTGACAGTGATTTCCCTTGACATCAAGGCAGCAGTTAATTGAATGTTCCACCAAGGAACCCTAGCAAAATTGAAGTCAGTGGGAATCAGGAAGGAAACTTTCTACTGGCTTGAATCGTACCTAGCACAAATAGTCTTTATTGGGATGTGGGCATCACTGGCAAGGCAAGCATTTGTTGCCCATTCCTAATTGCCCTTGAGAAGGGGGTGGTGAGCCGTCTTCTTGAACTGCTGCAGTCCATCTGGCATAGGCACACACACAAAGCGAATTCCAGAGTTTGATCCAATGACAGTTAAGGAACAATGATATAGTTCCAAGTCAGGGTTGTGTGTGGCTTGGGGGAAATCTTGCAAGAGCTGGTGTTCCCTTGTGTCTGCTGCCCATGTCCTACTAGGTAGTAGAGATTGTGAGTTTGGAAGGTGCTGTCGAAGGAGGCTTGGAGAGTTACTGCAGTGCATTTTGTATGCAGTACGGCAGGGGTGGAAGGAGTGAATGTTTAAGTTGGTGGATGGGGTGTGGATCAAGCAGGATGTTTTGTCTTAGATGGTGTTGACTTAAGGACCTCTTATTATGTAAAAAATGCTATGTAAAGCTGTGTTGTTGAGATAGCCTTACTGCCCAAAAGTGTTCTCATTGGACAGCTTGAGATAGAGACAGGAAACAATGCTGATCAGCTCTGGCAATAATCCACAGTCCAGGAACCATGAGAAGACATGCAGGGCTGGGTTTTCGCAGAATTGGGTAAATTCTGTGGATCTTTAAAAATGATGGGCAGAAGGCTCATCAAATCCAATTTTTTCCAGTAGCATAAGGGGGCGGAGTGAGGCATGATTCACACAGGAGGGAAACCTGAACTCAGCAGGGCCATTTGAATTGCACCACTGGTCCATGAGACTGTTATTGTGCAAGTTACTTATAGTTTACTAATCAGGGAGACATTTCACAGAATGTGTCTTTTGGAAATGTTACCTTTCGCTCGTTAACCTTCATCAAATAGCATAATCTTAGGAGTGCCATGTCAGCTGTGACTCAGTTGCTAGCGGTCTCGCCTTGGTGTCAGAAGATTGTAGGTTTGGATCTCACTCCAGCGACCTGAGCACATAAACCTAGGCTAACACGTTCAATGAAGGTCCCATCAGTTCCCTCAGCTAGGTGTAAAAGATCCCAATGCACTATTCAAAGAAGTGCAGGGAAGTTCTTGCTGTTGTCCTGGCTGCTATTTATCTCTCAAGCAACATCACTATAACAGATATTCTGGTCATTATCACATTACTGTTTGGGGGACCTTGCTTGTGAAAATCGGCTGCTACGTTTCCAATATTATAACAATTCAATTCAAAAGCACGTTATTGGCTGTAAAACAGTTAAGGATGTCCTGAGGTTATGAAAGGTGTTATATAGATACAAGACTTTCTTTTCTTTTAGACCATAATGGGACTGTCACAATGGAATTATGGTCACTATGGTCTATGGAATTAAGGTATTCAACTGACTAAATCTGCCTGTTCTTGTCTCACAATTTCTCGTCATCACACTCACTTCTCTAAGAAGTGAAATGCTGAAATGGAATGTTATTAACATCATGACATTGGATGAATGTTTGCTAGGAAGTTGTTAACTTGGAATTAAATCCCTGCTGACAGTGCAGCTCCTACAGTATTCATCTTTGCAAATTCCATTCACAGATATGTCCAAAATAAATTGCACACTAAACGATTTTAGCATTTTGGAAATAATGTTGTGTGACAGTTGATGTGTGTGTGTAATTTGCTCCAGTATTTATTTTCGAGTAGTTATTTTGTGTGGGTTGCAATAAATAAAACCTAACCCCTTTCAACGTCAGGCATGCTATTTACACCAGGTCCACCAGCAATACCCAGTGGTGGGAAACTAGTACTACAGGGAAGAACTTGACTATACAAAGCAGCACAAGAAAATATTGCAGCCAAAAACTGAATCCCAGAACAGTAATTTAACAGCAATGCAGATTTTCAGTTCAAGATAGTTATCTGGTAAAATCAGCAACTCCGTAGGAAGAAGCGTCTACTTAATTGACTAGCCTAAATGCCTACCTACTCACCACCAGCTTACTGTGGCTGCATCTATAGGTGCACTGCGGTGACTTACTAATGTTTCTTCAGCAGCACCTCCTAAGCTCTGAACTCCTAACATCAAAAAGGAGTTGGGCAACATGTGCATGAGAGTACCTTTAAGTTTTTCTCCAGGGCAGATTTCTTCCTGTCTTAGACATTTATTGCAATTACTTCATCACTGGGATTCCTTACCAAGCTTTGTGAGAGCACCTTAACCACATGGATTGCAGCATTTAAGAAGGACTGCACCTTCTCAAGACAACTAGGGATGGGTAATAAACACCGGCCTTACCAGTGATGCTCATGTCATAACAAGGAATGAAAACAAATTGGTGTTGCCTACCTTTCCATCCCCATATGCCCCACATTTTTTTCCCCTAACCATTCTTCTCATTTATGTTGTGGTAGAATTCTAGTGTCAGCAACCTTTGTCCAAATTATATTTTTTACACGGGATGCTAGGTAGAGTCAGTACATATGGTCAGTACACTGCACCAACATACAAACGTGAACCTACATGTAGCAACCAGGAAAGTGATTTTTCCCTCTTCTACAGCACAGATGATGGTGTACAACTGTTCACCATGGAGGGCATCATTGCCTAATCCTGACCTGACCTAATCCAATGCCTATCATATGCATTCTGTCCATCTAGAGTCACTGGATCTTGATTAGGGAATCCCTGGCTAATCGTTTTGATCCTCCCTCAGCCAGGGGTGCTACCGCTGATGTGGTGCCCACACATTCCTCTCTAAAAATAAGAAGACAAGAAAGGAGAGTTTGAAAGGATTGATGAAAGATGAGACCAAGCACCCCTCACTCTCCGTATGAATAAAGAGCTAGGAGATATAAGCATGAGTGAGGAGTTGTGCCTTATCAGATTTAGATTCACAAAGAAATCCCTAGATGACATTTTTTTACACAAGGACCTGCAAGGCAGATGAAGTACTCAAACTGCTCTGCCAGTGTAGATTGGGCCACCGACTTCAGGCTGCAATAGGGGTTTTCTAGAGTGCTACCTGATCCTGCATGCGCTAGATTACCAACACCAAATCTAGGAGAGTTGAAGGCTTAATCCCTTTAACCAAGACTCTCAGGGAGTAGCATGATAGGGCCATTTGGTTCCATTTTCAAAGTGCAGGTGGACATAGATGGGACCCACTTCCTAAATTGAAATGTATTCCACTCCCTCAATATTTCAACTGTTTGTGGCCAACAACAATAAATTCTGCATGTCTGTGCCAAATTTGCTGGGAGTTGTCACAGTGCTTTTTGTCACGAGGTGGATATCCTTCCAGTTCTATTCTCAAATGTCTGATTGGAAGCTGGGTGATGAAGCTTACTTCTGTGGCACAGGACTCCACTTAAGGGCCATTCTCACCATTTGGCATTGATAGAGTGAGGTGTATTGTTAAGAGAAGATTGAATTGCCTTAATATATCACCTGGGGCAGTGCTATAGGCTTCCAACTGTCTCTTTTGCATTAACTTGCTGCTTGTACCCTACACCACTTTGCTATTCAGCAAGGAATGGAATTATAATTTCTGGAAGAAGGCTCAGCTGCTGTGGAGGCCAAGGGACTTGGTACCCAGTATCAGGAGGATTCTGGAGGGACATTACTCTCCCAACTGTCCAGAATATTCATAGCCACATTCTCTCTTAAGGTACCATGCCCTAAAAGGCCATAGGCAACTATGGGCTTCTACATTAATCTTGCTCTAAAGGCGTTGGTGCGTTCATCTAATTTGTGAGGCTCTTTAAAAAGAGTTTATTTACCTCGATCTCTTGTACCATTGATCTTTCCCATCAGCATCAGAATTTCTAAATCATAAGTTCTTAAATTGTGCCCAAGAAATTCCAACTACCTTTCTGATCTTGGTCAGCAGCATTCTTTTGGTCTCAGATTTTGTTAGCACCTCTTCATTGTTAGGCTGACTTGTCCAAGATATCTTCGCTATTTTCCTAGGCAGATTATAAATAAAATCTTCTCCTGGGAGTAAATGCCCATTATTTTATCTCCCCTACCTGCTGTGATGAAACATCTGTCTTTATGCTTCACTGAATCTAGAAACGTAGGGCCAAACTTTCATGACCCGATTTAGCTTTGAACAGAAGTAGGCAGCCGAAAAAAATGGTGGTGACATGTGTGCCTCTGTTATGGTCCCATGGAATTTTAACTGGAAGGGGCCAGGCGTAACGTGGGCCAGTGAACTCACCCATGCTTCTGTTGAGGGCAATTGGGATAGTTAAGGGGGTTGTTAAAAGTTGTCTTCAGTGTTCAGAAGCTGTCTGCCTCAGACTAGCTGAGGTCTGGCAAGGACCAACTCAGGGTGAGTCAGGGAGGCCAAAAAAACTTCTAAAGTAAGTGCAAATGCTAACCATAGGCGAAAGGCTTACTCCTTTGAAGTAAAAGTAGCATCAAACCATCACAGGTCAGGAGGGAGAGTCAGCATGAAGAACTTTGCTAGTTCAGGGGATCCTGAGGGGACGAGGTGTGGGGTGTGGTGGGGGTGGGGGGGGGGGGGTGTGGGGGGTTGGGGGGGTGGGCAGTGGTTCAGGGAGTGGTTCAGGGAGTCTGCACTGGAGTGCTGCTTTGGGTGTATTAAAGTGCTTAAGTTGAAGGTGAGTGAGAGAGTTTGGTGAAGAACGGAAGGAGGTGCTCCTTATGCTACCTTTTTTCAGCCTCCAGTAGCTGGCTCTTGCTTTGCTACAGGGGAAGAAGCTGATAGGTAAGTAACTACTATGTTATTCTACTTATTCTAATTGTAATAGTTCTTAAAATTACAGTATGAAGGTCAGCTCGGCCCAGTGGAATATACATCCTGCGGTAAGTGGGAAGTCAGGATGCACCGTAAGTCCTAGATTAAATCTGCAGGGAGTATCACTGGCTACAGAAGCTTGAGCTCCAGGTTTCAGAACTCAAGCGGCAACTGGAGTCACTATGGTGCATCCACGAGGCAGAGAACTACGTGGATGGTACGTTTAGGGAGGTGGCCACACTGATGGTTAGGAACATGCAGGCAGAGAGGGAACGGGTGACCATCAAGCAGTCCATAAGATCTAGGCAGGTACTGCATGAGTCCTCTAGGTCTATCTTGCTTGTTAATCAGTTTCCATTTTGGATACTGGTGAGGGCAATAGTTCCTCAGGGGAGTGCAGCCAGGGTCAGGTCTGTAGCACCATGGGTGGCTCAGCTGTACAGGAGGGGAGGAAGAAGTGTGGGAGTGCAATAGTGATAGGGGATTCCATTGTTAGAGGATCAAAAGATACTTCTGTGGCAATAAACATGACTTCAGGATGGTGTGTTGATGCCAGGGGCAAGGATGTCACAGAGTGGCTGCCGGATATCCTCCTGGGGGAAGGGTAAGCAGCCAGAGGTTGTGGTCCGCATTGGTACCAATAACATATGTAGGAAGAGGGATGATGTCTGAAACAGATTTTAGGGAGTTAGGAAGGATATTAAAAAGCAGAACCTCAAGAGAAGTGATTTCAGGATTACTCCTAGTGCCTCGTGCTAGTGAGCATAGGAATAGGAGGATTGAGCGATTGAACACATGGCTGGAGAATTGGTGTAGGAGTGAGGGCATCAGGTTTCTGAGGCATTGGGACTGGTTCTGGGGCAGGCTGGACTTACACAAGCTGGACAGGTTACCCTTAACAGGATCAGGACTAATATCCTTACAGGAGGATTTGCTATGACTGTTGGAGTTGGTTTAAACTAGCTTCTGAGGGGAATGGGAGCCTGAGGGGTAGCTAAATTTGAAGGAAGTGAAGCTGGTAATGGGAAGTTAAAAGCAGCAAGTGAAATTAGAAGGCAGACAAAACTGAGGTGAGCATTAATGAAAGCTAGAATGTAGAATAATGTCAAAAAGACTAAGTTAAGGGCACTCTACCTGAATGCACGCAGCATTCGCAACAAGTTAGATGATTTAAAGACATAAACAGAGGTAAATGGGTATGATCTAATTGCCATTACAGAAACATGGCTGCAGGGTGACCAAGACTGGGAACTGAATTTTCAAGGATATTCTACATTTAGGAAGGATAGGCAAAAAGGAAAAGGAGGTGGTGTTGAGCTGCTAATAAGCGGTGGGATCAGTACATTAGTAAGGAAGAACAAAATGTGGAATCTGTTTGGGTGGAGCTAAGAAACAGCAAGGGGCAGCAAACATTGGTAGGATAAAAACAAAAAACTGTGGATGCTGGAAATCCAAAACAAAAACAGAATTACCTGGAAAAACTCAGCAGGTCTGGCAGCATCGGCGGAGAAGAAAAAAGTTGGCGTTTCGAGTCCTCATGACCCTTCAACAGAACTGAACAACAGTTCTGTTGAAGGGTCACGAGGACTCGAAACGCCAACTTTTTTCTTCTCCGCCGATGCTGCCAGACCTGCTGAGTTTTTCCAGGTAATTCAAACATTGGTAGGAGTTGTTTATAGGCCACCAAACAGTAGTGGTAGTGTGGGGCATGGTATTAATCAGGAGATTAGAGTAGCATGTGGCATGGGTAATACAGTAATCATGGGTGACTTCAATCTGCATATAGACTGGGTAAACCTAATGAGTACTAATGCTGTGGAGGATGAGTTCCTGGAGTGTGTTAGATATGGTTTTCTAGAGTAGTATGTTGAGGAACCGACTAGAGAACAGGCTGTTTTAGATCTAGGATCAAGTAACAAAAAAAGGGCTAATTAATAACATTGGTGTAAAAGAACCTTTAGGGATGAGTGACCATAATATGATACAATTTTACATTCTGCTTGAAAGTGAGGTGGTTCAATCTGAAGCCAGGGTGTTAAATTTGAACAAAGGAAATTATGAAGGTATGAGAAGCAAATTGGCTGAGGTTGATTGGGAAAATATGTTAAAAGGTATGACAGTACAAAGACAATGGATAGTCTTTAAAGAATTATTACATAGTTTACAGCAATTATACATTCCTTTAAGGCACAAAAACCCAAAAGGAAAAGTCTGTCAACATTAGCTAACAAAAGAGGAGATTAAGGATTGTATCAGGTTAAAAGAAAAAGCCTGTAAAGTTGCCAGAAAAGTAGTAAACCTGAGGATTGGAAGGATTTTAGAATACAGGAAAGGACAACCAAGAATAAAGAAAGGGAGAATAGATCATGAACGTAAACTAGCAAAAAAACACAAAACCAGATTGTAAAATCTTCTATAGGTACATAAAAAGGAAATGTTTGGCTGAGATAAATGTGGGTCCATTTCAGGCAGAGTCAGCAGAATGTATAATAGAGAAATGGCAGAGAAGCCAAATGATTAATTTCTGTCTGTCTTCACTGAGGAGTCAGTGCCATAGTAGGATTGTCACTGGACTAGTATTCTATGGATTCAGGATAATGCTCTGGGGACCAGGTTTTGAATCCCACCATGGCAGATGGTGAAAGTGTAGATGTACAAAGTGACCTGGGTGTCCTTGTCACTGAAGGTTAACTTGCAGGTGCAGCAGGCAATTAGAAAGGCTAATGATATGTTGGCCTTTATTACAAGAGGATTTGAGTACAGGAGCAAAGAAGTATTGTGTGCTATTTTGGTCCCCTTACCTTAGGAAGGATGTTATTGCCAGGGAGGGAGTGCAACGAAGGTTCACCAGACTTGTTCCCGGGATGGCAGGACTGTCCTATGAAGAGAGATTGGGGAAACTGGGCCTATATTCTCTAGAGGTTCAAAGAATGAGAAGTGATCTCACTTAAACCTACAAAATACTTAGAGATGGACAGGGTAGATGTAGGTAAGATATTTCCCCTTGTTGGGAAGTCCAGAAGCAGGGGACACGATTTCAAAATAAGCGGGAAGCCACTTAGAACTGAGATGAGGAGAATCTTTTTACTCAGAGGGTTTTGAAGGTCAGTTTTGGATATATTTAATGTAGAGATTGAGAGATTTCTAAATACCTGTGATGTAAAGGTATATGAGGATATTGTGGGTAAAGGCATTGAATTGGATGATCAGTCATGATCATATTGAATGGCAGAGCAGGCTTGATGGGCTTGAATGGCCTACTTCTGCTTCCATGTACCTCACCTTCCTGGAATCTCATGGGCATCCGAACAGTGGGCGAGGTTGTTTAAACTCCATATGAGCACCAGAAAGGCTGCTGCTGGAAATGGGTGCTGCACCCTCAGAAATTGAGGCCAATAAAGATGAGGAGTAGTAAGCTGGGTAGAAAAAGGGAGTCCCAGGCATCAGGAGGCCAGAGGAGAAGGACAAGGGGTGAGTAGGAGACACTGCCTTGAGCACAGGATCTGCAGGCAGGGGTGAAGTGACTGGGGCATGACTGAGAACCAGTGCCAAGGGAGACAAACTCTGTAGGGAGATGTTCAGACATCTATGCCCTGAACAATGCGGACCTCACACCTTAACACCACTGCAAGTAGCCGTGGTCAACAAATATAAAACCATGCTGGAAGAGTTTTTGTGCCAAGTCCATGACAACAGTTGAATGGAAGAGGATGAAATGAAGTTGTTGATTGATAATGAATGGAATAGGTGTCCCAGTGGCCTGCGTCAAGAAAATAGCTTTTAATAAGGGACATGTTCAAATCCTCTATAACTAATGAGTTCAAGCAATGCTGGTGAAGAAATAACACCCACATTGCAGTTATACCAGGGGGTTTAACATCCATAGTTCAACCTTTGGATGTGTGCCGTAATGGCCATTTGAAGATCATGTTTGCATCAAATGGAATAGGTGGATGGCTGTTGGGAGGAAAAAACCTTCACAAAGTGTGGAAACATGTCTGCTGCTCCACTTGATGTCTTGTGTGGTTTTGTCATCAAATCTTGGGATGATATTAGTCCACAAGCTGTCATCAGATTGGCCAAAGAATGCGAAATTTCCAGTTCAGTGGATGGAGAAGATGATAATTTGTTGTGGAGGGAAGATTCTGAAACCAAAAGTGCCACATCTGATTCAGAGTGGGATCCTGATGATGATGCCACAGTGACCAAATGAATACAATAAACTCTTTGATACTAGAGACAATGAGTTTCATTCTGCTTAAAAGGTACCTTTGCACAATTAGTTTATTCAACAAACTGTGCAACATTAATTTAAAATGAATTACTAGTGTTTTTTTTCACACATTTCAGATGGTGACCACCCACACCCAAACTGGTGGTTCACATATTATAGTTAGTGTATAAATTGATCCCTGTTTTTGGAATGATCTTTTGACACTTCAAAGATCAACTTTATGCTGACACCCACGGTCCTCAGTTCTACTTAACAGACAAGTATTGACTGCCTGGATATGTAGGCTTGGGCTGAATTTTATATCCTGAGATCAGGATTGCTGCTGTCCAGTGTCATGGGGCAGAATTTTATGTCCTGCAGGCAGCTGCGTGCCCGGCCCAATTGGGTGTAAAATAGTGCGCAATGACATTGGGCGAGCGTCCCGACGTCATCACGCACTCACGCACTCGCGCAATATTTTGGTTGGCAGGCATGCACAAGAGTCGGCAGTATGCCTGTCGACAATTAAGAGGCCTATTAAGACATTAATCAATTAATGTAAACCTATTTTTCGCTGCCCGTCTAACCTTATGGTTAGCGGGCGGGAGAATTGGCCAGGCAGCCTTTGGTTTTTTAGGAAACCGTTTCCAACATTAATTTAGAAAAAAATAAAACATTTTTGACGTAATTTTTATAACATTTATGTTCATGTGAGTGAGTCCTATGTGGGGACATGTTTTGCACATTTTCATAATCATTATTTTTGATTTTAATATTCTTCATCTCCCTGAGGCAGCTCCCTGCCTTCAGGGAGCTTTCAGTGCATGCTCCACCACACATGCGCAGACTTTTGCACTCGCATTCCTCCCACCCCCCCCCCCCACCCTGGCAGCGCTGATCTTCTCAGCATGCTTTTCACGCTGGCTGGCTGTTAATCGGCCAGCCAGTGTGAAATCACGGTAGGGTGCCGGTCGCAGGTGGCAGACCGTTTCCTGGGCCCACCTGCCGCACCCACCTGACGACTTGAAAATCCTTCCCATGATGTCGGGTCACAAACCTAACATCATCACTCTAGTCTGCCATAATACAGTAGTCAGGCAGGCCCAGAAATTGGCAGCCTCTTTGCCATTTTTAAAGACTTCATTAACAAACATTTATATAAAAGCAAAATACTGCTTTTCTAAAAAAATTTCCTTTGCTGAGTACTGAACATTCGGCATCAGAGAGGGGATTTTGTAAAATTTTTGTTTCCTTTGCTGAGTAGGCCTTGGAGTTAGCTGCCAACAATTGGAGCCAAGCCATTGGTGGAGATGAGATAGGCTGAAAGCCCCAGGGTGGTGAGTTTCAAAGGGTGAATATCAATAATCCCTGAAAAAATTGCTGAAGAGGCTGGAGTGGGGAGGGTTTTGGAAACTGGGAAAGCAGGGGGAACAAATTATTGATGGTTTTTGAATTTGGAAGCTTGCAGAATTCGGGTAGTTATGCTTGTTCACAAGATAATTGACTACAGTAAAACATTGCCCATACCATAATGCGATGAGTGCAGAGGAAATATGGTCAGTGGAAGGTATTTTTTTTCCATGAACTGTTGAAAAGACAGTTTGATACAAAGACTGGAAGTGGATGATGGCTGACTTTAGCTGAAGCTGGGAGACTTAGTTATTGTTGGTAATTGTGTTTTTTGTAACACTTCAATCTCTATTAAGATTTGTCCTCGGGGAAGGGAGCAAAAAGGAAGTGCTCCAATCAACATTTCTGCTGTAAGTCGCTGGAAATTGACATTGTCCATTCTGTAGTAGGCACCTCCTCTAGTGAAGAGGAGGAGGAGATGAAGGAAGGCAGCTGGCCAATGATAGGTGCACCATAAGGTACAGCAAGGTGGGAAACCTGCTGTGGAGTAAGGGGTCCCTGAGGGGAGACAGTAACAGGTGGGCAGAGATAAGCGAAGGAACTACCCTGCCAACTGAGTCTACAGGGTCAGGAAGTCTCACCTGCAGATGTCGGAATAACAATGCCTCCGAATACTATGTTTATTAAGGGAGACAGTCATGTCCCTTTGTGAAATTTTTTTGGCGAGATAGCTTCCAATTGTGCGTGGGCACCCTTTACCTGTGATCATTCTAGGCAGCATGTGGAGAGCTGAGTACCCAGCCTGCAGCCCATCACTGCATTAAAGTTCTCACAAATGCCATGTTTTGTTGTGCCCATCTCCTTTACATGTGGCAACGCCAATCAAGTGGAAAGAGCCAGAGGCTTTGCAGCCATGGTTGGATTTCTGAGGGTTCAAGGGGTAATAGATTATATCCATGTTGCAATAAAAGCTCCGTCTGGACAGCCAGCAGCATTTATAAATGGGAAGGGATAACACTCCATTAATGTGCAGATTGTATCCCATCGTAATCAAAAAATAATGCAGGTGTGTGCATGCTACCCAGGTAGTTGTCATGTGCAGACATCCTTAGACACACTCAGGTACCAGGTATGTTCACTGGCTCAGAACCTTTGGCGATAAAGGATACCCTCCAAAAGAGATGGCTGATGACACTAGTAAGGAATCCAAGATCGGAGCCTGAGAGCAGTTATCATGATAATCGTGCATTGTCCAGGTACATCATTGAGCAGACCATTGGCCTTGAATGTTTGGACAGTTCAGGTGGCACCCTGCAAAATATGCCTGTGAGAGTGTCATTTATGGTTATAAAAACAAAAAAACTGCGGATGCTGGAAATCCAAAACAAAAACAGAATTACCTGGAAAAACTCAGCAGGTCTGGCAGCATCAGCAGAGAAGAAAAGAGTTGACGTTTCGAGTGCTCATGACCCTTCAACAGAACTTGAGTTCGATTCCAAGAAAGAGTTGAAATATAAGCTGGGTTAAGGTGTGTGTTGGGGGGGGGGGGGGGGGGGGGGGGGGGGGGGGGGGGGGGGGGGGGGGGGTTGGGGGGGGGGGGGGCGGGGGCGGTGTGGTGTGGAGAGAGAGAGAGAGAGAAGTGGAGGGGATTGGTGTGGTTGTAGGGACAAACAAGCAGTGATGGAAGCAGATCATCAAAAGATGTCACAAACAACAGAACAAAAGAACACATAGGTGTTAAAGTTGGTGATATTATCTAAACAAATGTGCTAATTAAGAATGGATGGTAGGGCACTCAAGGTATAGCTCTAGTGGGGGTGGGGAGAGCATAAAAGATTTAAAAATATTTAAAAATAATGGAAATAGGTGGGAAAAGAAAAATCTATATAATTTATTGGAAAAAAAAACAAAAGGAAGGGGGAAACAGAAAGGGGGTGGGGATGGGGGAGGGAGCTCAAGACCTAAAGTTGTTGAAATCAATATTCGGTCCGGAAGGCTGTAAAGTGCCTAGTCGGAAGATGAGGTGTTGTTCCTCCAGTTTGTGTTGGGCTTCACTGGAACAATGCAGCAAGCCAAGGACAGACATGTGGGCAAGAGAGCAGGGTGGAGTGTTAAAATGGCAAGCGACAGGGAGGTTTGGGTCATTCTTGCGCACAGACCGCAGGTGTTCTGCAAAGCGGTCGCCCAGTTTACGTTTGGTCTCTCCAATGTAGAGGAGACCGCATTGGGAGCAATGAATGCAGTAGACTAAGTTGGGGGAAATGCAAGTGAAATGCTGCTTCACTTGAAAGGAGTGTTTGGGCCCTTGGACGGTGAGGAGAGAGGAAGTGAAGGGGCAGGTGTTGTATCTTTGGCGTGGGCATGGGGTAGTGCCATAGGAGGGGATTGAGGAGTAGGGGCTGATGGAGGAGTGGACCAGGGTGTCCCGGAGGGAGCGATCCCTACGGAATGCCGATAGGGGGGGTGAAGGGAAGATGTGTTTGGTGGTGGCATCATGCTGGAGTTGGCAGAAATGGCAGAGGATGATCCTTTGAATGCGGAGGCTGGTGGGGTGATAAGTGAGGACAAGGGGGACCCTATCATGTTTCTGGGAGGGAGGAGAAGGCGTGAAGGTGGATGCGCGGGAGATGAGCCGGACACGGTTGAGGGCCCTGTCAACGACCGTGGGTGGAAAACCTCGGTTAAGGAAGAAGGAGGACGTGTCAGAGGAACTGTTTTTGAAGGTAGCATCATCGGAACAGATGCGACGGAGGTGAAGGAACTGAGAGAATGGGATGGAGTCCTTACAGGAAGCGGGGTGTGAGGAGCTGTAGTCGAGGTAGCTGTGGGAGTCGGTGGGTTTGTAATGGATATTGGTGGACAGTCTATCACCAGAGATTGAGACAGAGAGGTCAAGGAAGGGAAGGGAAGTGTCAGAGATAGACCACGTGAAAATGATGGAGGGGTGGAGATTGGAAGCAAAATTAATAAATTTTTCCAAGTCCCGACGAGAGCATGAAGCAGCACCGAAGTAATCATCGATGTACTGGAGAAAGACTTGTGGAAGGGGGCTGGAGTAGGACTGGAACAAGGAATGTTCCACATACCCCATAAAGAGACAGGCATAGCTGGGGCCCATGCGGGTACCCATAGCTACACCTTTTATTTGGAGGAAGTGAGAGGAGTTGAAGGAGAAATTGTTCAGTGTGAGAACAAGTTCAGCCAGACGGAGGAGAGTAGTGGTGGATGGGGATTGTTCGGGCCTCTGTTCGAGGAAGAAGCTAAGGGCCCTCAGACCATCCTGGTGGGGGATGGAGGTGTAGAGGGATTGGACGTCCATGGTGAAGAGGAAGCGGTTGGGCCAGGGAACTGGAAATTGTTGATGTGACGTAAGGTGTCAGAGGAATCACGGATGTAGGTGGGAAGGGACTGGACAAGGGGAGAGAGAAGGGAGTCAAGATAACGAGAAATGAGTTCTGTGGGGCAGGAGTAAGCTGAGACGATCGGTCTACCAGGGCAGTTCTGTTTGTGGATTTTGGGTAGGAGATAGAAGGGGGCCGTCCGAGGTTGGGCGACTATCAAGTTGGAAGCTGTGGGAGGAAGATCCCCAGAGGAGATGAGGTCAGTGACAGTCCTGGACACTTCCTCCTACCTCTCCCTGGACCAGGACCCCACCACTGAACATCAAGCCATTGTTTCCAGGACTGTCACTGACCTCATCTCCTCTGGGGATCTTCCTCCCACAGCTTCCAACTTGATAGTCACCCAACCTCGGACGGCCCCCTTCTATCTCCTACCCAAAATCCACAAAGAGAACTGCCCCGGTAGACCGATCGTCTCAGCTTACTCCTGCCCCACAGAACTCATTTCTCGTTATCTTGACTCCTTTCTCTCTCCCCTTGTCCAGTCCCTTCCCACCTACATCCGTGATTCCTCTGACACCTTACGTCACCTCAACAATTTCCAGTTCCCTGGCCCCAACCGCTTCCTCTTCACCATGGACGTCCAATCCCTCTACACCTCCATCCCCCACCAGGATGGTCTGAGGGGCCTTAGCTTCTTCCTCGAACAGAGGCCCGAACAATCCCCATCCACCACTACTCTCCTCCGTCTGGCTGAACTTGTTCTCACACTGAACAATTTCTCCTTCAACTCCTCTCACTTCCTCCAAATAAAAGGTGTGGCTATGGGTACCCGCATGGGCCCTAGCTATGCCTGTCTCTTTATAGGGTATGTGGAACATTCCTTGTTCCACTCCTACTCCGGCCCCCTTCCACAACTTTTTCTCCGGTACATCGATGATTACATCGGTGCTGCTTCATGCTCTCGTCAGGACTTGGAAAAATTTATTAATTTTGCTTCCAATCTCCACCCCTCCATCATTTTCACGTTGTCCATCGCTGAAACTTCCCTTCCCTTCCTTGACCTCTCTGTCTCAATCTCTGGTGATAGACTGTCCACCAATATCCATTACAAACCCACCGACTCCCACAGCTACCTCGACTACAGCTCCTCACACCCCGCTTCCTGTAAGGACTCCATCCCATTCTCTCAGTTCCTTCGCCTCCGTCGCATCTGTTCCGATGATGCTACATTCAAAAACAGTTCCTCTGACATGTCCTCCTTCTTCCTTAACCGAGGTTTTCCACCCACGGTCGTTGACAGGGCCCTCAACCGTGTCCGGCTCATCTCCCGCGCATCCACCCTCACGCCTTCTCCTCCCTCCCAGAAACATGATAGGGTCCCCCTTGTCCTCACTTATCACCCCACCAGCCTCCGCATTCAAAGGATCATCCTCCGCCATTTCCGCCAACTCCAGCATGATGCCACCACCAAACACATCTTCCCTTCACCCCCCCTATCGGCATTCCATAGGGATCGCTCCCTCCGAGACACCCTGGTCCACTCCTCCATCACCCCCTACTCCTCAACCCCCTCCTATGGCACCACCCCATGCCCACACCAAAGATGCAACACCTGCCCCTTCACTTCCTCTCTCCTCACTGTCCAAGGGCCCAAACACTCCTTTCAAGTGAAGCAGCATTTCACTTGCATTTCCCCCAACTTAGTCTACTGCATTCGTTGCTCCCAATGCGGTCTCCTCTACATTGGAGAGACCAAACGTAAACTGGGTGACCACTTTGAAGAACACCTGCGGTCTGTGCGCAAGAATGACCCAAACCTCCCTGTCGCTTGCCATTTTAACACTCCACCCTGCTCTCTTGCCCACATGTCTGTCCTTGGCTTGCTGCATTGTTCCAGTGAAGCCCAACGCAAACTGGAGGAACAACACCTCATCTTCCGACTAGGCATTTTACAGCCTGCTGGACTGAATATTGAATTCAACAACTTTAGGTCTTGAGCTCCCTCCTCCATCCCCACCCCCTTTCTGTTTCCCCCTTCCTTTTGTTTTTTTCCAATAAATTATATAGATTTTTCTTTTCCCACCTATTTCCATTATTTTTAAATATTTTTAAATCTTTTATGCTCTCCCCACCCCCACTAGAGCTATACCTTGAGTGCCCTACCATCCATTCTTAATTAGCACATTTGTTTAGATAATATCACCAACTTTAACACTTATGTGTTCTTTTGTTCTGTTGTTTGTGACATCTTTTGATGATCTGCTTCTATCACTGCTTGTTTGTCCCTACAACCACACCAACCCCCTCCACTTCTCTCTCTCTCTCCCCCCACACACACCTTAAACCAGCTTATATTTCAACTCTTTCTTGGACTCGAACTCAAGTTCTGTTGAAGGGTCATGAGGACTCGAAACGTCAACTCTTTTCTTCTCCGCCGATGCTGCCAGACCTGCTGAGTTTTTCCAGGTAATTCTGTTTTTGTTTTGTCATTTATGGTTATTGTCTGCTGTGTGTTGCACAGCCTGGCCACCAAGAGAGGAAAAGCCCTGGCAGAGGAAGATTTGAAGAAGCCAATCCTGTTGCAAGGGGAATTGTATACAAAAGTAAGGAAGTTATGCTTCACTTGTACAGGGCACTAGTGAGACCACATCTGAAGTACTGTGTACAGAATTGGTCACCTTATTTAAGGATGTAAATGTGTTGGAAGCAGTTCAGAAAAGGTTTGCCAGACTAATACCTGGAGTAGGTGGATTGTCTTATGAGGAATGGTTAAACTGACTAGACTTGTATCCGCTGGAGTTTAGAAGAGTAAGAGGCTTGATTGATACATATAAGATCCTGGGGGGTTTTGACAGGGTGGATGTGGAGAAGATGTTTCCTCTTGTGGGAGGATCTAGAACTAGGGGCCACTGTTTAAAAATAAGGGCTCACCCATTTTAGACAGAGATGAGGTGAAATGTTTTCACTCTGAGGGTCTTGAGTCTTTGGAACTCTCTTCCTGAAAAGGTGGTGGAAGCAGAGTCTTTGAATATTTTTAAGGCAGAGATGGATAGATTCTTGGGAAGCAAGGGCATGATAGGTTTTTGGAGGGAGATGGGGTGCAGATTTCAGGTTACTATTAGATCAGCCATGATTTTATTAAATGGCAGAGCAGGCTCGAGGGGCTGAATGGCCTACTGCTTCTTGTTTGTATGTTCTCAGATGATAAGTCTGATGAAGGGGAGGGCAAGCCATGGCAGGAGGGTCTGGTTGCCCGGGAGACACAAGATTCTCTTATAATTGGAAGATACCAACAGCATAGTGTCTCCAGCACAATAACATCTTCTTGGCCTTTGGCGACTTCTCCTGTCAGCACCCTGTCATGAAAATCATGTAAGGGAAATGTGAGTCACCACAAGGGGAATTAGGGATGGGCAATAAATGCTGGCCTAGTCAGGGATGCCCACATCCCATTATCCGTGTATGATGAGATAGTTTGGAATTGGATATAGTAGCTGCTTTTGTGGGAGCTTATGCTCATGGTCCCTCTGTGAATGCCTCAGAGGGTGCAGAGTCACATCCTTTCTCCACATCTAGCACCAGTACAGATATACGCACCTTGGTGGGTATGCACGATTCAGCTGTAAGGAATAGACGCACTGGTGAGAACATATCACAGTGACATAAACAGCTGGCGGCAACTGAGATGGAGCAGGACCTGGCACTCAGTAATGCTGGAGGCGACTTAGATATTGAGCCCCAGGCTGATGACAAACCTCTGGCGTCATCCTTCAGGCAGCAGATGCTAGACGTCCAGCACAAGGTTCATGGAGATGTGGCAAAGATCCTAGAAGGGCTGCACACACTGACATGGACATTGGAGGAGTCCATCCAGGCCATGTGCACTGTAATGACCCACTCTTCAGAACACATGGCTTCATCCATTGACATACTGGCAACTGTTATGGCGGGCCAATCCCAGCAGCTCACTGATGGGCTAGTGGGTATGTGTGCTGACCTGCACTCCATCACCTTGTCTCTGAGCTCTGGGGCTTAGAGACAGGGTGAGAGGGGTATGAGTCACATCCGGGTCCTGGTCTCTCTCTGGAAAGTAGCTGCAGCTGCCGATTTATCACCTGTGGGGGGAAGAAAATAGGAGAATTAGAGGCTTGTTTACCATTCAAGGTGAGTTTGCTGAGACATACTTGCTCAAAGCAAAAACTGTAACCATTGAGAGATGTTAACCAGTGTTTGAACCTTAGACCCTTGAACACATCTTCCTACCCGAATTCTGCAAGCTTCCAAATTCAAAAATCATCAATATTATGTTCCCACTACTTTCCCAGTTTCCAAAACCCTCCCCACTCCAGCCCCATCAGCACTTTTTGCAGGAATTATAGATATGCACCCTTTGAATCTCACCACCCAGGGGCTTTCATCCAATCTCATCTTGACTAGTGGCTTGGCTCCAATTGTTGGCAGCCAACTCCAGGACCACCTCCTCAAAGAGTGTCCAGATGGCTAGGTTTGGTATACCACTTCTGGTCCTGTTCCTCACTTGGCTATTGTGCACCCTCTTCTCCAAATAAAGAGGGAAATTGTAATGATGATCCTGAGCTGCAATTATGTCTTCAAATGTTTGACCAATTTGTACTTTGTCAGCAACCAACATTTCTTAATGCTCTTTGCCAACTAACAGGTGTTGCAGGTCACCAACCTCCACCACCTCATAACCCCTTTAGCCATGCCACCTTATAAATTTCGCCAAAACACAAGGCAATCTCATAATTGACCCTCATCACACCTTTCCGTATGAGTCCAACTCCGGTTTGAGAACACGCTTGGTCTTGCGGATCTAAAGAGTTCATTTAGCCTTTTTTGGCACTAGAGCCAGGTTCTTTGGATGGCCCCAAAGCTATTTATCTTCTCTGTGACCTTCAACCAGGTTGCATTGTTCTGGTTGGAAGGTCTCTGGTCAGCAGGCATGAGGAACTTGTGCCGATTACTCATGGCCTGTAGGAGTTGCAGAAAGTATTGGTCAAACCTTGGAGCCATTCTTAGTCTGGGGCCCTCCCCAGCTCCTGACTCTATTCTCTCCTCCATCCTTGGAGACATGAAGAGAGTTAAAGGGTTAATATAGAGTCTTCTCACAAACACTTGCTATTTGTAAGGGGAATGGATCAGTTGCATTCAAATGTTCCTTCTCCATGGCAAAGGTCCTGGACTGCTTCAAAACGAGCAGAACAGTCATCCACATTTAAGACCAAGCTCCTACTTCCTGCAGTCGTTCACTGGAATTGAAAGTCTTCCACAGAAACAGCTTCTGCCTCAAAAGAATGCTTTCTGGTGCAGGTGACATAGTCCTTACCAGAGATGTCTTTACATGGGTAGCCGTGGGTGATTTCCAGTTCACGGCCTGGCCGCTCTGTCCTCTGACCATCTGCTTTCTGATCGTTCATTGGACGGCCTGCTTATCCTTCTTCATGCAGCTGGCTGGCTTCCTATCGGCTAGCTGTTCATTGGCCACTACACACATTATCCAACATCTGAAAGTTGGAGGCGGGAATGGGTGATCCGGGTCTTACTTCCACCCACCACCAAGCTGTGTTAAATCCAGCCCTTGGTTGCCTCACTTTAAATGTGTGTAGGAGGTCATGATGGAATGGCTTCTTGTTTTCTCACAAGGTTAGTGAGTAGGTGACTGAGTCATTCTTTCCATGAGATGGTATGAGGCTAAGTGTACCCAGATGGTTATTTATTAAGAAGATATTTAAGCCGCGATTTTCCGGCCCCACCGGCGAAAGATGCGCAGCCCAGAGAGAAATCCTTTTGGCGGGACTGGGCAATCCTGACGGTGGGCAGGGTCAGAAAATCCCACCCTTAGTTATGCAATCTTTATTTGGGTTTCCTGAGACAAGCCATCTACTTCAGTTTCCATATCTCCATTGACCCTGCCACCCCTTCAGAGGTCTGACTTCTTTGCTTTCAATGGTGATATTTATCCATTCCATTCTGCGCACACATATCCAAGACCAAGGGCATCAGCAAGGTCAGCATTCCAACACACGGAGACATGGCTGAAAGGGGATCAGGACTGGGAGCTAAATATCCAAGGATATACATCCTATCAAAAAGATAGGCAGGTTGGCAGAGGGGGTGGGGTTGCTTTGTTAGTAAGAAATGAAATTAAATCGATAGCAAGAAACGACGTACGGTCAGATGATGTAGAATCTGCGTGGGTAGAGTTGAGGAATCGCAAAGGTAAAAAAACCATGATGGGAGTTATGTACAGGGCCTCCGAACAGTAGTCAGGATGTGGGGCACAAGATACGCCAGGAAATAGAAAAGACGTGTAAAAAGGCAAGGTTCCAGCGATCATGGGGGATTTCAATATGCAGGTAGACTGGAAAAATCAGGTTGGTAGTGGAAAAGGAATTTGTGGAATGACTACGAGATGGCTTTTTGGAGCAGCTTGTGGTGGAGCCCACTAGGGAACAGGCAATTCTAGATTTAGTGATGTGTAATGAGGCAGATTTGATAAGGGAGCTTAAGGTGAAGGAACCCTTAGGAGGAAGTGACCATAATATGATAGAATTTACCCTGCAATTTGAGAGGAAAAAGCTGGAATCAGATGTAATGGTATTACAGTTGAATAAAGGCAACTACAGAGGCATGAGGGAGGAGCTGGCCAGAATTGACTGGGAGATGAGCCTAGCAGGAAAGACAGTGGAACAGCGATGGCAGGGGTTTCTGGGAGAAATTTGGGAGACACAGCAAAAATTCATCCCTAGGAAGAAGAAGCATAAAGGGAGGACGAGGCAACCATGGCTGACAAGGGAAGTCAGGGACAGCATAAAAGCTAAAGAGAAAGCATACAATGCAGCGAAGAGCAGTGGGAAACCAGGGGATTGGGAAGCTTATGAAGACCAACAGAGGACAACTAAAAAAGAAATAAGGAGGGAGAAGATTAAACATGAAGATTAAACTAGCCAGTAATATAAAAGAAGATTGCAAGAGTTTTTTTTACGTATATAAAGGGTAAGAGAGAGGCAAAAGTGGACATTGGGCCGCTGGAAAATGACGCTGGAGAAGTAGTAATGGGGAACAAAGAAATAGCGGAGGAACTGAATAGGTACTTTGCGTCAGTCTTCACGGTGGAAAACATGAGTAACATCCCTAAAGTTCAAGAGAGTCGGAAGCAGAGGTGAATATGGTGGCCATTACCAAGGAGAAGGTGCTAGGAAAACTGAAAGGTCTGAAGGTGGATAAATCATCTGGACCAGATGTATTACACCCCAGAATTCTGAAGAAGATAGCTGTAGAGATAGCGGAGGCGTTAGCGGTGATCTTTCAGGAATCACTGGAGTCAGGGAGGGTCCCAGAGGACTGGAAAGTCGCTAATGTAACCCCCCTTGTTTAAGAAGGGAGTGAGACAAAAGACAGGAAATTACAGGCCAATGAGCCTGACCTCGGTCATTGGTAAGATTTTAGGATCCATTATTAAGGATGAGATTTCAGAACACTTGGAAGTGTATGGTAAAATAGGGCAAAGTCAGCATGGTTTCATCAAGGGGAGGTCATGCCTGACAAATCTGTTAGAATTCTTTGAGGAGGTAACGAGTAGGTTAGACAAAGGAGAGCCAATGGATGTTATCTACTTGGACTTCCAGAAGGCCTTTGACAAGGTGCCGCACAGGAGGCTGCTCAGTAAGAGAAGAGCCCCTGGTATTAGAGGCAAGGTACTAGCGTGGATAGAAG
Organism: Carcharodon carcharias; assembly: GCF_017639515.1. Lineage (NCBI taxonomy): Eukaryota > Metazoa > Chordata > Chondrichthyes > Lamniformes > Lamnidae > Carcharodon > Carcharodon carcharias. The sequence continues at coordinate 106,126,251 of NC_054473.1, read as the reverse complement.
ATTGGCTGTCTGGCAGGAGGCAGAGAGTGGGGATAAGGGGGTCCTTCTAAGGATGGCAGCCGGTGACTAGTGGAGTTCCGCAGTGGTCAGTGTCGGGACCACAACTTTTCACTTTATACATTAATGATCTAGATGAAGGAACTGAGGGCATCCTGGCTAAGTTTGCAGATGATACAAAGATAGGTGGAGGGACAAGTAGTATTGAGGAGGTGGGGAGGCTGCCGAAGGATGTGGACAGGTTAGGAGAATGGACAAAGAAGTGGCAGATGGAATACAACTTGGGGAAGTGTAAGATCATGCACTTTGGTAGGAAGAATAGAGGCATAGACTGTTTTCTAAATGGGGAGAGAATTCAAATCTGGAGTGCAAAGGGACTCTGTTAAGGTTAACTTGCAGGTTGAGTCGGTAGTTAGGAAGGCAAATGCAATGTTGCCATTTATTTCGAGAAGACTAGAATATAAAAGCAGGGATGTACTGCTGAGGCTTTATAAGGCTCTGGTCAGATCACATTTAGAATATTGTGAGCAATTTTGGGCCCCGTATCTAAGGAAGGATGTTCTGGCCCTGGAGAGGGTCCAGAGGAGGTTCACAAGAACGATCCCAGGAATGAAAGTCTTAACATATGAGGAACGTTTGAGGACTCTGGGTCTATACTCGATGGAGTTTAGAGGATGAGGGGAGATCTGATTGAAACTTACAGAATACTGAAAGGCCTGGAAAGAGTGGACATGGGGAAGATGTTTCCATTAGTAGGAGAGACTAGGACCCGAGGGCGCAACCTCAGAGTAAAGGGAAGACTTTTTAGAACAGAGATGAGAAAAAACTTCTTTAGCCAGAGAGTGGTGAATCTATGGAATTCATTGCCACAGAAGGCTGTGGAGACCAGGTCATTGAGTGTATTTAAGACCGAGATAGATAGGTTCTTGATTGGTAAGGGGATCAAAGGTTACGGGGAGAAGGCAGGTGAATGGGGTTGAGAAACTTATCAGCCATGATTGAATGGCGGAGCAGACTCGATGGACCGAATGGCCTAATTTCTGCTCCTATGTCTTATGGCCTTATGGTCTTATTCATCCAAATTAGTCTGAAAAACTAACTAACCAAGGAAGGTAAAGGAGGGGAAAGGTGACTCGCAAAGGCTTTTTGGTACAAATTATTTTACATTTATAAAGGTGACTCTCCTACAGTTTTTGATTTCACAATTACATACAACTCACAATATGTTACCTTTACCTTTTTCACATTTGCAAACACAGGGTTCTTGGTCTCAAAGGACATCCACAGCAATGGCTGCCAGTGTTTGTTTAAATGTGGCCTGCTCCAGGCCACCTCCTTTCCTGCGGACTCAGCCACTAATTGGCTAGCAGACCCTTCCCCTCTCTAAATTGGCTTTCGTCTCAACAAAAATGCCGATCCATTCCAAGTTCATGCTGGCAGTGGGTTTGCGATCTAGAAATGAACCTGCCTCCCGAATCCAACCTCCTCCACAAAAATACAGCTCAGAGGAACTGTAGACCATTCAGTCCTTAAAACGTGTTTCGCCATTCCAACTTTCCAGAAAATGGATTAGGGAACTCAATGATGCATATAAAATTGGAAACCTTTTAAGTCTGAAAGATTAATTCGAAGTACACTATGGTATGAGACTAGAGGATAACAATTTACGTTGATGAACTATAAGTTTTAAATCACATGGGCAGAATTTTTCACTGAGCGGGCGGGCATGTGCCCGACCCGCTCGAGCATCCCAATGTCATCGCGCACTTGCACGATGTTTCGCTGGGCGGGCGCGTGTGGGAGTCGGAGCCGCATCCGCCGTTAATTAACAGCCCAGTTAAGACCCTTAACAACCCTGTTGACAGCGATTTAACGTTGCCCGTGAGATTTTTCACTTGTCACACGGGCAGGCGGGCAGGCGGGCAGGCCACAATTTGCAAAACCTTATCTATGGGCGGGATAAGAAGGGTCAGCAGCATTGTCAATGTGAGCAGAGGAGCTTTGGAGGTAACTTGCTGCTGGTGGCTTATCGAGACTTGGCAGTTTATTCTTCAATTGGGGCTTAATTCTTAGCATTTCCAGGCTTCATTTCTGGTCCCATTGGTGTCTTCCAGGCTCCCTGAGGATTCGGGCCATGTGGACCTTCCAGGTATCAGGCAGTCTTCCCTTACCCTGGTAATGGGGATTGTATTCTCCACTGTAGACATCTCCTTTTCGGAGGAAGAGAGGGGCAGAAGGGAGAGGTGTCCCAATGCAGCTTCCAGGGGAGGAGAGGTGCAGGCAAAAGGGGCGCAGGGCCAGCAGGAAGTCCAAGGCGGAAGGGTCCACAGGAGACGCCACTATTCTGCTGCCAGGGTTTACAGGCTGCGATGCAGCTACCTCAATATGTCTGAGGTGCAATAACAAAGGAGGCTCTGCTTCAAGGGAGAGTGTGACCTCCATTTGATGATCAAGCCTGAGATCAGCTCCAACTGTGTGGGTGGACACCCTATGCCAGTGGCTCTGAAGGTTACAGTGGCCCTGAACTTCTATGCCTCTGGGTCTTTCCAGGGGTCAGTGGGGGATCTGTGCGGAGTCTCCCAATCAGTTGTCCAGAGTTGCGTCAAGCTGGTAACAGAAGCTCTGTTCAGGTGGGTATTGACTTTCTTTCATTTCTGTATGGATGAGGCCAACCAGCCTGAGCGAGCCAGAGGCTTTGCAGCAATTGCTGGTTTCCCCTGTGTCCAGGATGCAATCGACTTCACACCTGTGTCCATCAAGGCGCCAGCGGGTCAGCCAGGTGCCTTCGTCAACAGCAAGGGATTCTACTCCATGAAGATGTAGATAGTGTGTGACCACAGGATGCCAGATTCTGCAAGTCTGTGGAAGGTACCCTGGCAGCTCCTATGACCCGTACAGCCTCAGATACTCCCAGGTGATGAGGATGTTCAGTGCTTGAGCCTGACTGGATGGATGGCTGCTGGGTGACAAGGCTATCCCTTGAAAAGGTGGCTTATGACGGCTCTCCGCCACCCAAGAACAGAGGCAGAGCAGCGGTACAACAGGAGCCATGACTTGTTATGACTGATGCAGTTGACATAGCTGAGTTATTTAAAAATCCCAGAGGGAAACTTTAAACCACTATCATAACTTATAATTTTAAGTGTTATGTTTAAGATGCAACTCTAAATACAGAAATTAGACCACCAGTCCTCAAGGTTTTACATTAAACTAAATGAAACCTCTTATTAATTTACACAGGTTAACAGGTTAACACATGGGGAAAAATTTTCCCCCCGTTGAGGAGGAAGTGCGGGAGCGGGTGCGGGCGGGCTCACCTCCAGTTGGCGACCCCGATCAGGGGTGCACCACCATTTTAAGGAGGTGGGTCAGTTAAGGCCCATCCAGCGTGATGTCCACCAGGAAGTGCTATGCGCTCCCTGTGCGGGCAGGAGGAGGGGGGTTTCCTTCAGCCAGGAGTGTGCTTTCTCGTGCATGCGTGAAAGAGCGCACAGATCTCCCTGAGGCTAGGTGCTGCCTCAGGGAGATCAGCTCCGATTTAAAACTTTCATTAAATAGGTTTAAAAATATTCCTTACCATGTCACCTCATATGACACTGTCACATGAGTTGGGACATGACCATAAGTTTTACTGAAACCTTTCTTAAAGATTTAAATACCCTCATGAAACCTCATCCCACCCATGGATGAGGTTTCATGCTTTTTCCGAAGCCCGCCAGGGCTCCCAGCCTGCCCGCCAACCTTAGGCTGGATGGGCAGGTCCATTAATGACCTTAATTACCTTTTCAGTGGCCTCAAGAGTTCCACCCGACGTCATCCCGTGTCATTTTACGTGTTGGCGAGCGGGCCCCTCCCCTGTTCGCCAACTGGAAGATCTTTCCCATGGTTACAAATTACAACTATTATAACTTTTAACAAATTCCCAAACTAATCTCCATTAAGGCAATAGCAACCCATAGACTTAACCAAACACCTGGCAACGCATTTTCACCTTACGAATTCAAAATGAGGTTCTTTTCACTTTGGTTCCTGTGGAGCCAATTGGAGGCTTACAGCTGCCTTTTGATCTCACATTGCCTCTGCCCTGAACACCCGAAAACGGCTAAGGTTATATATACCACTGCCCAATGAATGTTAATTCTCATTATATCAACAATCTCTGAACTAAACCTCTCTAACAATAAAACCCCTTTCATAGCACCAATTTTATTGGTGCCTGCTAGATAGGTCTCATTTTCACCCAGCTTCTTGAATGTTCTATTCAAAAAATGCAAATTCATGCTATCCCTCTTACATCTCAAACTAGTACACATCAAAACACCCAGACTAGCTGGCTTTAATCCAATTAAGACACACCCACAGACTAAACCTCTATTTTAATAGAAAAATATTTTCAAAAATATATACATTAATAGCTTCATGACATGTCTCCACAAGGGCAGTGTTAGAGAGAACCATAGGTCTTCTCAAGATGCGCTTCCAATGCCTGGACCATTCAGGGGGCGTACTACAATACCCCCAGAGTGGGTGTCACTGATAGTGGTTGCATGCTGTGCTCTCCACAATCTGGCACTGGCAAGCGGGGACCCACTGGAGGAAGAGGATCTTGACGCAGCTGCACAGGCCACAGATGATGAATCCAATAGTGAGTCAGAAGAGGAGCGCGGTGAGGAAAACGCTGAGGGCATGGAGGCAGACCTCGGTAACCTCCAGGGAGGTAGGGCCACCAGGGACGCCTTGATCCAACGCTCCTTCAGCTAGGCTGCCAAATAAAAACTACTACCTCATGCCAGGGATGCCGCCTTCATTGTGGATTGCAGAAATGACCCTTTCTTTGGTCTCCAAGATACACTCCGTGCCTGAACCACCCACGTCCAGCATTACATACTGGCCTACCCTGCACCTATAAAATAAAAACAGCATACTCAGGCCAATAACACACAAACAAATTTAATTTTACATTGGAATTTACATAGTCTTGAACAGAAAAAAAATGGGGGAACAAAAGATCACCCGTGATCAGCCCTCTTGTGCTTAAGGTGCTTTAAACTTATGTTTACAGGTGCTACATCTAGGTGTTACCCTCTCGCTGGCACCAGCATTGGAGGCAGTCTGTTGACTCTGTTATCCTGAAGGACTTGAGGAGCTTGATGGTCATCCTCTGGCCAGTGGAGCTTGTGCTGTCCCCAACTGGGAGGGAGCAGCCAGTTCCACAGCTGGCATCTCCCCAGAGGCCGCAGCCTTATCAGATGCCATGGTCACTGGCAGAGGGGAGGAGGAACTGCTGCCATCATCCAGAGCACCCTGAGAGGAGCCCGCAGAGACGACAAGCAGCTTGTGCGCCAATGTGAGGTCGCTCTGGACCCCCCTGCTCACCATTGATGGACGGGCACCTAGCTGAGATACTGGCACATGGGCACTGACCAGCTGATGTCATTACCTGTGAGGGCTTGCAGGTCCAAGCTCAACCCCAGGAACCCATGTTTCTGTTCCTGGAGCAGCCACTCTCCACGGAGTCAATGCAATGCTCACGCTCCGCAGGGACTCCTCCACAATGGAGAACATGACACACATACCCTCTTTGATCTCTGCCAGATCCTCCCGCACACACCCCACTGGACGTCCAGCATCTGCTGCCTAATGTATGACTCCAGAGGCCCATCATCTGCCTTTGACTGAGCATCGTCCTAGTCCCCAGCAGTTCTCCAACTGCTGGCACCCTAAGCACTTTCTGCCTCTGCCTGCACTTCAACTGAGTGTGAAGTACCCTCACTAATTGCACCGAGATACTAGCTGCTGAACTAATGCCCACCAAGGTGATGGTATCTGCACTGATGCCTGCTTCAGAGAGTGGGTGTGACGCAGGTGCTTGGGAAGCATGGTGGTCCTACGATGTCAGGGTCCGGAGAGCGAACGCCTGCTGGTGAACCTAAATGGGAGAAGAAGGACATATCATTAGTTAAGTCATCACACTGTCACTGTGCATGCCAGGTACCCTGGTGAGACAATGGAAATCTGCAACATGGTTTCCTCATCTTTCAATGATCAATGGGGACTCCAAGTTCGAGGCTCACATCATTGAAAAGATTGTACTAGTATGGTTGCACAGGCCGAAATTCTCACCTCAGTGCACTGCACTCTTACCTTTGTCTGACAACCCAACCTCACCATGGCCACTTGACTGAGGTGCACAGTGCCTCTCAAGCTCCAAGGCCTCCTGCTCATAGCGGGAGAGGATGAGGAGGTATGGGGATCCTCTGCCAGTTTGCGACCTCTCAATATTGTTATGGGATGTCTTCTCCTGAAAGGACAGAGGAGCATTGATTAGCCCACTCTCTACCTGTAGCGCCATTGTAGCCGAGCCAACCTGAGCTGAGGAGCACCTTGCAGGGCAGATCCGAGTCGTGGCCCTTGAGTTGCAAGGCACTCAATCAAAGCAGTCAGGGCTCAGCCCTTTGGCCAGCGCTGATATGATTGACCGTTAGCACTCACATTCTAACACTCCTGAGCTCCACGGGGAGGCAGGGGGGTGGCCAGCCCAAAACAATTGAACACACTGACCTATGCCAACATGGTACTCGCCCTTCCTGAGCACAGCAGGTCATTGAAGCGCTTCCGGCACAGCATCCAGGTGCACGGCACCACGCTGCGGCTGCTCACCCATGCTGCCACCTCCTCCCATGCCCTCTTAGTGAGGTCAGTGGCTTCCTCCTCCCATCTCTAGGGACCAGGGTGTCCCATCTGGCAGCCACCTCCTCCAGGAGGGCAGCAAGGCACTCGTCAGAAAAACGGGGTGGGGGGAGGGGGAGGGGGGTGGGGGGTGGTTGGGGGTGGTGCGGGGCGAGTGTGCTCTCGACCTGCCCTCCTGACTGGCTGACACACTGGACTGCATCCTAGCAATGGCAGACAGACATCCTTCTCTGGCAGCATTACTGAGGTTGCCTGGGCTGTTTTTAAACAGGCCGCTGGGCTGCCATTGGACCTGGCGGCCATCAGGCTCCTGCCCTGCTTGGCCCTGCCTGGTCAGTGACGAGCCGCCTTTCATGCTGAGCGGGCCTTAATTGGCCCGTCAGTGTAAAATCGTCATCTGTCCCCGATTGCGGGCGGCGGTCAGATTTCTAACTGCACCCGCCCTCCCCTGCTGAGCCCGCCCATTGAGACCAAAATTCTGTCCATAATTTTTTTACTTAACCCAATAAACAAACATTCCTGCGATCTATACTAGGAATTTCCTGAAGCTTTCTCCCTGTTCGCTGCTATAACTTTGGCTGAGACCTCAACTATGCATAAATTATGGGGGCAGAGAAGCCCCAAAGAAATTAATTGTGTTTCTGACCTCGTTGAATAATAGAATCAAATGCCTACTTCTGCTTCATGAAGCTTTCACAAAGTTGCACTTCAATATTAGGCCCTGTTTCTTATCCTTTTGCTTTCCTTGGGTGTCTGGAATGTTCTTCGATGACCTATCTCAGTGCTTCCGGGTACAACTTGAGGTGAATGGCTATCCCTGTGGAGCCAAAGCCTCTAGACCGAGATGGCCCTTTCTAATGAATCCAGAGTCCTGAGATGGATCCTAGTGGGCTGCAACTCTTGTGCAACTGCTTGGGAAGCCTGGCTTTTTCAGTGGACCTCTGAGCAAGTTGCTGGAGTCCTAATATACCCTGCTATTCTGAGAGACAGTTGCATCATTTTTATTACCTCCAATTGCATTACTGCAACTGGGCATTACTTGGTGACAGCTGATCTAATACTTCCCATCAGATACTGAAAGTCAAGCAAGGCTTTTTTCAATTCATTCAGGGGATTTGGGTATTACGGGCAAGTCCCATCCCTAACTGTCATTGAGAAGTACTCAGCCTGAAGCCTCCAGACCTAGCCCAGCAACTTGTGCAAATGATTTGACTCCAGGAATTGCAGCCAGATCAGCTGCTCAGCTGAACATCTGACTGAATCATAGAATCACAGAATGGCCACAGCAGAGAAGGAAGCCATTTGACCTGACATAGGAAAATAGGACTTAAGAGCTGTAGGCCATTCAATTCTTCGAGCCTGCTGTGCCATTCAATATAATCAGGGCTAATCTGATTGTAGTCTCAGCTACACCTTCCTGTCTGCCCCAATAACCCTTGACTCCCTTGTCTATCAAAGATCTAACTCAGCTTTGAATAGATTTGAATACCCAGCCTCCACTACCTTCTGAGAAGAGAATTCCACACTCTAATGACCCCCTAAGAGAAAAAAAAATGCTCCTAATCTCTGTCTTAAAAGGGAGACCTCTTATTATCAAACTATGACCCCAAGCTTGAGTTTCCTCCACATCCTCCCGGCATCCACTCTATCCAGTCCCCTCAAGATCTTGTTTGTTTCAATAAGATCACATCTCAGTCTTCTAAACTCCAATGGATATAGGCACAACCTGTTCAACCTTTCTTCATAAGATAAGCCCTTCATCCCAGGAATGAGCCAAGAGAACCTTCCCTGAAATGCTTCTAAAGCAATTATATAATTTTTCAGATAAGGAGGCCAAAAACTGTACATGGTATTTCGGATGTGGTCTCACCAAGTCCCTGTACAGCTGTCGTAAAACTTCCCTACTTTTATATTCCATTCCTCTTGCAATAAATGCCAATATACTATTTGCCTTCCTAATCACTTGCTGTATCTGCATACTAACTTTATATGATTCATGTACCAGTATACCCAGATTCCTCTATACCACCGAGTTCTGCAATCTCTCTCCATTTAAATAGTATACTGCTTTTCTATTCTTCCTGCCAAAATGGACAAGTTTGCATTTACCCACATTATATTCCATCTGCCAAATTTTTGCCCACTCACTTAACCTGTCTATGCATATCTCTATCTATATCTCTACCTCTCTTGACAGCCTACTTTCCTGCTTATCTTGGTGTCATCAGCATGTTGGGTCTTTGCAGGAACAACCTTCTCATTGGCAATTAGGGATGGGCAATAAATGCTGGCCTAGTCAGTGACACCCAAATCCGGTGAGTGAATAAAATCCAGCCGGCACCACTCCCTACCCTACCCAGTAACCCTGCAAATCATCTTTCTTCAGGTGTTTATTCAATTCTCTTCTGAAAGCCACAATTGAATCTGTCTCTACCACTCTCAAGCATTGCATTCCAGATCCTAACCACTTGCCATTGGTTCTCTTGCCAATCACCTTAAATCTCCTGTTATTTTAATTCTCAATCTTACTCTCACACTAACCTCTCCGTCCTCCGTCCTCGGCAATGTTCCACTGAAGCTTAATATAAGCTTGAGGAACAGCATCTCATCTCTCAGTTAGGCTCTTCACAGCCTTCTGGACTAAACACAATATTCAACTTTTTCAGACCATAATCTGTTCTCCCATTTTGTTTCCGTTTCCTTGTAGGTTTCAGTTTTAGTCTCTTTTTTCCCTTATTTCTGCGTTCGGATGACAGCTGCTCATTGTTTTGCCATTTACATCTTCTCTATATGCATCATTTATTTCTTTACTTACCAATACCTTTCTTTACCAATACCACTCACTTTGGCCCTGCACCACCATCTCTTTTGTCATTTAATCTCTCCTGTCTTCCACCCAACACATACAATGTTCTTTTTCAACCCTACTCCCTTTCATTTGCTTAAAACCTTAAACATTTCTAACTTTTCCCAGTTCTGCTGAAAGGTCATGACCTGAAACGTTCCCATAGATCCTGTCTGACCTGCTGAGTATTTCCATCATTTTTTATTTTTATCACCTTACACCAATGTCCTCTGGTTCTATATCCTTCTGACAATGGGAATAATTTCTCCCTATCTACTCTGCCCAGACCCTCCATGATTTTGAATATCTCTATCAAATTTCCTCTCAAACTTCTCTTTAAGAAGAACAGCTCCAGCTTCTCCAATTATACTCACATAAATGAACTTCTCCATCCCTGGAACTATTCTCAGAAATCTTTTCTGCATCCTCTACACATTCTTTCTAAAATGTAGTGCCCAGAATTAGACACAATATTCTAGTTGAGGCCGAACAATTGTTTTATAAAGGTTCATCATAAGTTACTTGTTTTGCACTCTATGCCTCTGTTTATGAAGCTCAGGATTCTGAATGCTTATTTAACCACTTGCTCAAACTGTCCAGCCACATTCAACAATTTGTATACGAATACCCCCAGATCTCAGTGTTTCTTTCGAACTGTATCCTTTATCTCATATTGCCACTTCACATTCTTCCTACCAAAATGTATTACTTCACTGTTTCCTGCATTAAATTTTATCTGCCACATGCCCACGCATTCCAGCGACTTGTCTACATTCTGGTGGTTAGAATTCTCGCCTATGCTGCTTCTATCCGGAGTTAAAACTAAATAAATTGTGGTGAAAAAACTTACTTTTCAATAATTCCAACGTCCAGGGTGGGATTTTCTGCACCCGCCTGTCCGGTCCCGTCACAAGTCAATGGACTTCTAGCTGGGGCACCGCTTCGCCCGCGCCAGGGCTGGAAAATCCTGTACTTAGTCTCCAGTCTCAAACCCTTGGTGTACTTTGGATTCCTGTAAATTGCAGCATAAAAGTTGAACCAGCATATAGGTCAAGCCAATTTTTTGGCACCAGAAGTCATGTTTTTGTCTATACTTAGCATATAAATCGACACTCTCTCATTTTCTGATAATAGGTTTTAACAATCTGCCTGGATTATACCATGGGCAGAATTTTCCACTTGGTGTGTGGGGCAGGACCCGCACACCGATGCGTAAAATGACATGCGGTGACGTCGGCCAAGCTTCCTGATGTCACTGCATGCCATTGCGATATTTCGTTGCGCAGACGCGTGATGATAATCTGATGTGCGCCTGCCATTAATTAACGGGCCACTTAAGGCCCTAGGGGTGCCAATTGGCGGAGATTTTTTGGCGCCTGTGCAATCTTCGGGTCGTTGCACGGGCGCAAAGGGCAAGCGGGTAGGTGACATTTGTATAAACCTCATCCACAGGTGGGATAAGAGGCCTCAGTGGGGTGGCGGGTGTGCTCTGTCATTATTTAATTTGCAAAGTTACTGATACTTGCCTGTATGAGTGGCAATACTTCAAAACACACACCAGCTGCTTGGATTTGACTCACAACCTTCAGGTCAGCACTCTGCAGTGAAGAATCATTTTTGGGCCTGCAGGTTTCAGGAAGCCTTCCCTTAGCCTGGGAATAGGAGTTGAACTCTCCAATGGAGGCACCTCCTCTGAGGAGGAAGGGAGTACTAGAAGGGGGAGGAGGCCAGGAGTGCACATTCAGCCTCCAGGGGAGCCACCTTTGCAAGGACAGGCGCAGGCACAAGGGGCACAGGGCCGAGAGGTAGTCCAGGGTGGAAGGGGCCGAAGAAGACACCACTAGCCTGCCAGGGTATATAGACAGCGAAGCAGCTACCTCAATATGTCTGAGGTACAGTGCTGAAGGACGCTCCGTCTCTCAAGGGAGACAGCCAACTATATTTGTCAGATGATAGGCCCTGAGATCGCTGCTAACTGTGTGGGTGGACACCCCATGCCAGTGGCTCTAAAGGTCACAGCTGCCCTCAACTTCTATGCCTCTGGCTCCTTCCATGGGTGAGTGGGTAATCTTTGTGGTGTCTCCCAATCAGCTGTCTACACTTGTGTCAAGCAGGTTACAAGCGTTCTGTTCAGGCGTGCATTGACCTTCATCCATTACCGTTGGTACCAGGCCAGCTAGACATAGCGAGCCAGAGGCTTTGTGGCGATTGCTGGCTTCCCCCGCGCCCAGGGTGCAATAGACTGCACACATGTGGCCGTCAAGGTGCCAGCAGATAAGCCCAGTGCCTTCATCAACAGGAAGAGCTTCCACTCCATGAGCTCCATGATGGTGTGTGATCACAGGATGCAGGTTCTACAAGTCTGTGCAAGGTACCCAGGCAGCTCCCACGACGCCTACATCCTCAGACACTCCCAGGTGCCGGGGCTCTTCAGTGCTCCAGCCTGGCTGGATGGATGGCTGCTGGGTGACAAGGGCTATCCCCTCAGAAGGTGGCTCATGACACCTCTCTGCCATCCAAGAACAGAAGCTGAGCAGGGGTACAATAGGAGCCACGCCTCCGCAAGGGCTGTGGTGGAGAGAGCCATCGGTCTTCTCAAAATGTGCTTCCGATGCTTGGACCGTTTGGGGTGCACTCCAGTACCCTCCAGATCATGTGGTAGTGATAATGGTTTCATGCTGCGCTCTCCACAATCTTGGGCTGGAAAGGGGGAACGCTGTGGACGAAGAAGATATAGACGCAGTGGCTACGGCTGCACATGATGAGTCCAGCATTGAGTCCGAGGATGAGCACGCACAGGGAAATGCTGAGGGGGTAGACACTGACCCAGGCATACCCCAGGGAGTCAGGGACACCAGGGAGGCTTTAATCCAACAAACCTTCGGCTAGCATGCCACATAGGGACCTCCAAGACAAGGCTGGGCTGCAGGCTCCATACTCGATACCTGAGTGCAAACATGTCTGAATTTAATGGTATTAAAAAAGGAACTTAAGAGAACAAAATGACAAAGGTGTTCAACATCACACCAACTCATAAAGACCTCATTGCAGGCCAACACAAAAGCACCAATGATAAAATTGTGGTGTGCCTAAGGTGCCTTATGTTTACGCTTTCGGGTGTTACGTCTTGGTGCTGCCCCCTCACTGGGACTGGAATCTGAGACAGCCTGCTGACCCTGCTGTTCTATTGGCTTCGATTACCTTGGCGACTGTCCTCTGGCCCGTGGAGACTGTGCTGGCCCCACCTGAGAGGGAGCTGCCAGTTCCAAAGCTGGTATCTCCCCAGTCATCGCAGCCTCATCAGATGCAACGGCCACTGGGAGAGGGGCGGAGGAGCTGCCACCCTCATCCAGAGAACCCTGAGAGGACCCTGCAGAGATGACAGGCAGCTGCTGCGCCAACGTGAAATTGGTTTGGACCTCCCTGCTCACTGTGGATGGATGGGCGCCGAACTGGGAAACTTGGTGACCAGACCATCTCCCACACTGGCACTGACCAGCTGACGTCAACGCTCGATGTGAGGGCTTGCTGGTCTGAGTGCATCCCCAGGAAGCTCTGACGGGTCTCCTGGAGGAGCCTCTCCACGAGAGTTGCCATTCTCTCCATGGAGGATGCATGGCACTCGGCATGAGGCTCATTGCATCAGCGATGGTAAGCGTAGACTCCTCTACCACGGAAACCAAGCCAAGCATAGCTTCATGTACTTCCACTAGATGCTCCCACACACTCGGCCGCATTTCCTGCATTTGCTGCATTGTAGACGACTCCAGAGACACATTATCAGGCACCGACTGAGCATGTGCCTGGTGTCCTGCAATCCTCTGACTGCTGGCGTTATGGCCACTCTCTGTCTCTGCCAGCTCCTCCAGCGACTGTGAAGTGCCCTCACCACTGTGCCCCGGGACACTAGCTGATGATCTAATTCCCACCGAGGTGCTAGTATCTGCACTGGTGCCTACCTGGCAGAGATGGTATGACACTGGTGATCCTAGACTTTGGTGCCCTCAGGTGTTAGAGGGGACCCCTGCTGCATTTGATTAGGCAACGTGGAGACAATGTCAATGTGCATCCCTGTCCCCCGGGTTATTATGCGCTCATCCTTCCATAAGCAATGGTCAAGCCATGTTGCAAACTTCAATCACGAAACATTCAGCACTGCCATGGCTGCTGGGAGAAAGCCAACATGGTACTCACCCTTCCGAGCACAAGAGATTGTTGAAACACTTGTGGCACTTTTGGATCCACCTGCGCCGCACCACGTCGTGGGAGCTCACTATCTTCCCCTCGTCCTCCCAGGCATGATTGGTCATGTTGGGGGGGCCTCCTCCTCCCATCCTGGGGTTCGAGGACCTCCCGCTGTGCTGCCACCTCCTTGAGGAAGGCAGCAAGGCAATCGTCTGATAAACGAGGGGCACAGTTCTCCACTGCCCTACCCTCCTGCCTGGTCTGCTCACCAGCAGCGCTTGTGGGAGCCCTTCCAGTAGCCATGTTTGACAGCCTTTGAAAGGCTGCAGCAGCGTTTTTAAATAGGCCTTCGGGTCGCATTGGACACGGCAGTCATTGCAGCCCCGCTGCCACCCGCCCACTCTCACTATCCTTGGGGGACGTCCATGCTGGATGAGCCTTAATTGGCCCGCCCGTGTAAAATGGCAGCACGGACCCGATCGGGCGCGGTGATTGGGTCCACGCCAGCACTCTCTCCGCCCACCCGCCAGCCAGAAAATTCTGCCCCCTGTTTCGAAAGCATAATTTCTCCATTCCCATCCATTTGAAGCAGATCCATAAAATGTTGACGAAAAGAACAGAAACAAAGCTGATTTTCAAGCCTATCCTCCCATCGTGAGACTCCATCTCGCTGTCCCCAAGTTGACTTGCCTAACCTGCAGTAGTTTTCTATCTTCTTTTGTTGGGTGGGGTTAGACGGGCAGAAATTGATTTATTTTCTTTTGATACAAATGTCTATTCCAAAAGAAATTAGATTTATCAAATAAAATTTTCAAAATATTTTTCATCTCCAAAAAGAAAATGTCGCCTTTGTCACCTTCCCATGTAATGGTAAGCAGTGTACAGATTTGCAGTGCCTCCCAATAGAGATGAGTCTGAGTATTTACATTCCTTGTTGCTGCTTGGCTTGACACATTTTGTACTTGGCAGTTAAGTTGACTTCCATTTTTGGAAGGATTTTTTCAAGCTTCAAAGGTCAACTTATATGTCGACATTTAGGTAATGGTCTTTCGCTACCTCACCTACATCGTTGAAAGCTTTATAAACAGAGCAAGGGCCGATGTCCTCGCAGAGTGGTTTGCTAGTGTTGTTGGGAGGGCTTAAACTAACTTGGCAGAGGGATAGGAACCAAGGTGTAGCTTTAAGAAAAATAAACAAGGTGCACAAAAGATTGTTAGAAATGGCTTACACTAGAGAAAGAAAAAGTAAGATCTTAGGAGAGCTCAGACTAAGAGGTTACACAATAAAGCTTGAATTTGGTTTACAGTGCATATATGTAATCAACTGAAGTGTGGTAAATAAAGTTGGTGAGATGAAGGTGCAAATAGCCACATGGGAATATGACGTTGCAGCAATAATGGAGACTGGCTCAAAGAAGGGCATGGTTGGGTACTACATATTCAGGAATACAAGTTATTCAGGTAAGATAGGGAAGGAAAGAAAGGAAGAAGGGTGGCAGTATTGATTAAGGAGAATATTAGTGTTGGTGAGAGAGGCAGTACTAGAGGGGTCAAGGGCAGAATCTATTTGGTTAGAGTAAAGGAACAATAAGTAAAAGAAGAATAGAGTACATTACTTGGTGTATTCTATAGGCCACTAACCAGTGGAAAATATATGGAGGAACAAATCGGCAAGAAAATTACAGAGAGGTGCAAAACTTATGGAGTAGTAATAAAGGGGGACTTTAATTATCCTAATGTATACTGGGACAGTGGTGACTAGTAATACTGGAGATAATAGTGTAAAGGGTAGAGAGGGAGGAGAGTTTCTAAAGCGTATTCGGGACAATTTCCAACATATTTATGTTTCCGACCCAATAAGGAAGGAGGCATTGCTGGACCTGTTTCTGGGGAATGAGGTGGGTCAAGTGGATCTAGGGCTGAATTTTTACCTTCGAAGCGGGTGGCATGAGTCATGAAATTTCCAAGCATGGCAAACCGACCTCAGGAAAAATGTGCCTTGAATCGCGATTTTCGTTCCAGGAGCGGGTTTTGAGTGTGGGATAAAGTCAGGCCTGCCACCCCTGGACGCAGGTCGGAGGGAGCCACAGGGGCTGCCGGGTTCTGAGGCGGGCTGGTTAAAAGGCCTGCCTCAGTTCTCTGGGACTTCATTCTAGTTGTCCTGTTAGCCCTCTAGTCCTCACCCCTCACACCCCCTCATTCCCCACCCACTCCACATGGCTCATGACCCCCACCTAATACCAGTGGCCCCTCATACCCTCCATGCAAACCCATGCTCCTCCAATCACCAACATGACTTCTTATAACCCCTATGCCAACTTAATGTCTACTCATGCACCTCCCTTTGCACTTATACCCTCCATGCTAACTCACCCAGTATCCACCATGAGCAGATAAAGGTAAAATACTGTGGATGCTGGAAATCTGAAACAAAAACAGAAAATGCTGGAAAAACTCAGCAGGTCTGACAGCATCTGTGGAGAGAAAAACAGAGTTAACATTTTGAAACCCAGCTCTGAAGAGGGGTCATATGGACTCGAAATGTTAACTCTGTTTCTCTTTCCACAGATGCTATCAGACCTGCTGAGTTTTTCCAGCATTTTCTGTTTTTGTTCTACCATGAGCAGGCCTCATGTGCCATGCTGAGATGAAATAAAATAAAGTTCAAAGTATCTACCACAGACTTCACTACATTAAAAAAAAACTTCTTCATGAAATCCCATTCAATGCAAATAAATCCCCTCAAGTACTTAATCCCTTTTAAAAACAAACATTTGTATTTATAACCCCACATCGAAGACAGCTAATCATTTAATTACACCTTTGAGCTGTCAAACTGCAAATATTCAAACCCCACACCCCCACCTGCTGAAATAATGAAAGGTTGTAGAAGCATTCAAGCTGTAATAATGTTATAATGATAGCAATTCTAAAACAGTCCTGGGATCAGGCATCACAGAGAGATTCAATGGTGAAAATACAACATTTCGGGTTGTGGGATGTGATGGTGGGGTCAGGTATTGGCTCATGAGGGACTACAGTTTGACCAAAACGATTTAGAGTTTGGCAGCTTTCCCTGATTATTTTTTGTTTCTAAGAGAATGCTTGATGTGCTACAAAGGAGATTGAACACATTTTATTTCAACAGTTTGCAAGAGCTCTTTAGGGAGATGATGCAAAGTAGAATATTGCCTCAAATAACTATCCACCTGATTCTTTTTCGTAACAGTTTACCTTACTTCAAACCAAGGACAGAAATTGTGTATTCAGAGACCAAGGAAGGCAAGGAGAAGACAAAACTTGCAGATGAATCTTCCCTTGAAGAAAGTACCTTGGTCCTCAGAGACTCCGAAAGGTTAGAATATCTATCTTTAGACACATTAGTTGGATTTTGAGAGTCATTTTATTGTTGCTTTGCTACATACAAAACCTATAAATGCAGTCCCATATGATCTTTGTTTGATTTGTGTTTATTTCCGAGTGTTTGACCTTACAATTTATAAGCCATCTGGGAGCAACCTCCCAATGTTGCAGACAAGCTTCCTGTATGCACTGTTTTTGGCAGGGAAGTGTAGCAGTGCAGGGAGGATATCTGTCTGTAACGTTATAAATCAGGAATGAACTGTAAATCTGTGTAGACCTATATGGGTTTTCTGTTGCACTGGCACAAGGTGAGTAATTTTAACCCACCCCACTGGACAGATAACGATCAATGGAGATTGAAATCAGACAGGGTATAAGATGGATGGCTTGTCCGAAGCTAGCTATTTTCTATCCAACGGGTTAGGTACTCTGGGCTGTCTAGGATTCTCTGGAGGGATTTGGATACCTATAAAGAATAGAGTCAGCTTTTATATGGGATTAATGTGACCCGTCATAGCAGTGGCTGATCATTGGAAGCAGGAAAGGCTGGGATTCTGTCGCTAAGGCAAAAGCTATTATTTCTTTATCTGCCATTACAAGTGCAAGAGATTCTCAATGAAAATGATCATGTGCATCTCCTAAATAAGTGCATCTTTAGTTTTCAAAGGGTAATATTTGATATGGCTTCAGCAGCAACACAAAAAAAAGAGATTTTTTTTAGCAGTCCAAAGTCAAATGACTCCCATGGTGTGTGACATAGATTGGTTATACTTAGCAGCATTAGTTTTGGTGCCCTTTGAATTCAATGCAATGGAATGGAAATTGAAGCTGCATTACAGTTCACACATGGAGTCTGAGTTGTTGCAGCAACATGCATGTTGTAGTCTGGAGCTATGGATAGTGATGGTAGATGCTCCAGCTTTCTTTCCATCACATGCTGACCAGGAATCTTTCCCACTCTTAATGCCTGCCATTGGCATGTGTTGGAAGGATTTGTAGGTTGATACTCAACCTGTTTGGCCACTTTATGAACATACTTTCCTTGACCATCAAGTTCAAGAGTAGGACTTGAACTCAGAGCTTCTGGCTCAGAGGTAAGGACACTACCCACTGTGCCACAAGACCATGACTTTCTTTTGGTAGGATGGTACAAATAGCTGACACTAAAACAACTTGTGCCAATTGACATTTTTGGGGGGAAATGTATTGTGATGTTACAATTCAACTTACTATTCAAATATTGTAGATAACGCACATTATCTGCATTGATCGTTGGAATTGAATTAGATATGCTTTCTTGGATGGTGAGCAAAAAGCCTACTTCCAGAGGCAAAACAAATGCTCCTTATGAACCAAAATGTGACCTTGCTTGCAGAGTAATCTGGGATAGCAGGACAAACAAATGATCAACCCTTTAAACTTAAGGTATGTACGAGTTACATACCTTAACCATGGACTGCAGTGATTCAAGAAGGCAGCTCACCACCACCTTCTCAAGGGCAATTAGGGATGGACAATAAATGTTGGCCTGGCCAGTAGCGCCCACACCCCTCAAAGGAATAATAATAATAAAATACAATCACTTGAACTATCCTATTGATGAACAAAGAGCATTCTGATAGACTAGATCACAGGCCACAAGTAACAAAATGAATTTTAAGCATTAAAATTAAATTGAGCCACAGCAAACAGAATAGGTTACACTAAATTGGAAAAGTTTATTTGATAATTCTAGACTGCTCTTATATAAAAAATTACTTTATAGCCTTAAAGGAGTTAATGCATTATTAATTATATGGAGTTTCTAACCATGTGATTATTATGTTTCCTATACAGAAAGCTGTCAATTTCCAATGTGGACACAAATGAAGAAGAGAAAACTGATGCTGAGAATGAAACACGTGAAGGCCTGGGGTTACCCAAAGAAAACTCACAGAACAGCTTCACAAAAGGACAAGAGGTATCCAGAATGCCAATTGGTACAGAGAGTAATGAAATGTCCAATGGTCTTGACTTATGTCAATACTAATATATTAATTCAGAATGTACTTGTTTATTCCTGATCCAAAATATTGTCACCGATAGTTGGAGGTATTTGCTGCCTTATCTAATTACCTAATTTAATTATTTGCTAGCCCACCATTATTTAAGAAAAAAAGTTGGCCCAAGATGCTGCTAGCACATTTAAAACTGAAGGACATCAACAGCCAGTCACTCAGCGAAGCAAAGTCAAGGGTGGATTTTTTAACCTCACACCTACTGGAAAATGCTGTTTCCTATAGTGGTTGGGTGGGGTTTGACTCTTATTAACATGCAAGGAGACATACAAGCAGCAGATAGGAGGTAATGAACAAGAAGTCAGCTACATTTTAACTTTGCAGTTGCTGTCTTCTGGATTTGTTGTGTGTGATTCCTGATTTAATTGGTCCTAAATAATATAGGTAGTGATATAATATTGGTAGTAAGTACCAATCAGAAAGTATGTTGGAATGCGATATTCACACAGTCACAAAGGCCTAGACTTCCTCCCATGGTGTAGTTTAGAGCTGAAAAGCTATTGGCAAGTTTTAGATAAACTCGCATGGCAGTGTGTTATCACAGCTAATTTTTCTGTCAGCTCATTAGTATAGTTTCAAGTGGCGATTTGATCAGGTACAGAGCACTGACTGGTTTTGGGAGTGGAAAAACGAAAGATAAGGGAGTGGGAATAAATAAATGATGGTATCAGAATAAGTAGGCAAACTTATGAAAGCCTTTAGGGGACCAAAAGAAGAATCTCAACCTTTGCCAAGGCTAAAAGGATGAAGAAGTAAACTAAAGGGAAAGGACACCCAATGTTCAGATATGAGGCTGCAGTCACGTGACTAAGCAGCACAGTACTTGACTCTCCTTTTCAATGGCTGCTCAAATCAATGTGGTGCTGCAATATTTGGTTTTGAGAACGGTGATCTTCTGTGCCCCTCCATGACATGTAAGTCAGCATTGCAGGACATCAATGAGTAAATGGAATTAAGTTTCAGCGCACTGCTACCTATTACTGCCACTGGTTGTGCCAGCCTTCAGCTGCATAGTGTCTGCAGGTGTCCTTGCAGTATATGGCACAACTCTTCATTTGACTCTCTGCAGACCTTTGAAGACATTTCCCTCCTAGTCGTTGACAGTTAGATGTACCATGCCCGGGCACATTTAAACAATTAGTGCCAACTTAATAGTTGTAGCAGAAGTATGCTAGCTGTTGATCGTGCTGCAATACCCTCATTCATGCAGCATGATAAACTATGATTGTTTTGCTTTTGAGATAGTATTGAGTGATATTCATGTATAAGAGATGCCATGCAATTTCCAGCTACTTTGCAAATAGGACCCTCTGCAAGCACTAAAGTGAGGTACATTCACCCATGTCTGCAGATAATGGCGCGCAGCCCTCTTGTGCATCCTTCGATTAAAAGGGAATTTCCCCTGGAAAATGCCTTGGTGCCAGTTATGGTGCTCAAGGCAAAAAATAAATAATTGACAACAGCTGTCACAGACTCTCAAGAGAAACTAAGCACCAGCAGGGGAAAGTGAAGAAATGAGTAAGAAAGAGCTGAATAGACTTACTTTAGCTGTCATTACATGAACTTCCATTTAGTTACCAGGCTAAATAGAATAGGCACCCCAAGTCATGCCAGCGATACCTGACACTGAATGAACAGTGGTATAGTTTGTTCAAACATGCCCCAACATAATACATGAATAATGTTCAATTTGGCTTTGCCCTGCCATTTGTAGTATTACTACAGGCCACAGTGCGAGCAGAGTCCAGAAGGGACGTAACTCCTTTCCAATTTTTGTTATCAGCTGCCTGGTTTAAGCTTCAATAATGGGAAACCAATAGTGGGCCAAGCTTTTTATTATTGAGAAAGATTTTTCAAATCTTTGAAGCAAACTGTTGCTGCGACTTATTCTTACATGCATATCTTTCTGGTTAATATTTAAACTTTAATTTAACTCTCAGAATAGGTAAGTAACAGGGATTAGCTCAGTTGGCTAGCTGGCTTGTCTGCTTTGGAATAATGCCAACAGCATGGGTTTGATTCCCATTCTGGCTTAGGTCGACTTGGGGTCTGCCTCCTCATCCTGTCCCGAAGAGTGGAAGGCAATGGCAAACCACCACTGACAAATCTGCCAAGAAAGCAGCTTAGGATGAAGCCTCAGCAGACAGTGAGCCAAGGACCTGCCTTCAGGCAGAGCACTCATACATGACAGAACAAATAGGTCAATGTGTAAAATTTGCTTTTTAGGGTTCACAGCAGCCTGTGCCTCTTCCCCCTCCCTGAAGCTGCATTCAGACATGGTGCAGAACAGGTGCTTTCCATTCTCTAAACTGTTCCTGAATTAACTGACATAGTAGCAAGAAAGAAAAAATAGTTCTTTATCTATATCAGTTTCTGGCTTAGATGAATAATTTTGTTTTCTCTCATTATCTAAGTTCCTGGATAGGCTTCAATGAGATGCAGCAGTAACCTATAAATCCAGACTGTGCCTGAGATAGTGTTGTTGTCATTGATAGTGAAATACAAAGTAAATGATCAACCACTTGACAGCAAGCAATTTGAGAGCATATTGGAGCTTAGCATACTGGGTACATTGAGACACGAACTTTGGTGTAAGGTTATGTCATGCGCACTCACTGCAGGGCTTCCCTTTGCTGGTGATCACTGTCATTGCATCACCTGAAAGACCATTGATGATTTAGTGAATGTTGTTTTGTTATAAACTTGAATTATCCAGCTATCTTTATGGCTTCCTTTGAGCATGAAGTAGAATTGATGTTTGCCATTGAACATGTCAAGCCTACATTCTCTTGCCTTTTCAGTGGAACAAGGAAATGGGCCCGAATTCCATCAGGATGAGGTGGAGGGGTTTACTCTGGCTTCCCCTTATGGTGGAGATGGGACACTGATGGATTTCCAGAAAAATAGAATATGGTGGGGTGACGGGGTGGTGTAGTCTGCCAGTCTTCCATTGGAGACTGCTGTGGAACATCAACCCTTATGGGTCAATGCCAGGGAGAAGAAGGAGTCTCGACAGCAATTAGGGTGGAATATTGAAGATTTGTTCCAGCAGGCTGAAACTGAAGAAATATTATCAAGCAATGACTGAAGTATGCTAAATATTACAATGGAGCAAAAGTTAGATTTTGTCAGTTCGAGTCACTAACTGTTTTTGATGGTCAAGCTGATCTGTTGAATATGACTAAATCCAAACGTAATTACATTTTCAAAAAAAAATGCACCAATTTAAATTAAAAATCTTTCATCTGTGAAATGTTAACAGATGTCATAGCATTAATTAGAATGTGCCATTTTGATGCACATTTCCAATTTTTGTCCTGGTGTTATATCCCCAGACTCTTATAAGAATGTGAACAAAGCAGCAGGGAAGCATTTGAGATGCATGTGTACAATTCTAAATTCTCTGTCCATATCTCTGTAGTTAACATTCTGGTAGTCCTTTGTTTCTCTGTAATTACACATGGAAGAAATGCTAAAGAGTACATGAAATGCATTCAGAGTAATGTTTCTCTATTTCCAGGAAGGTTTGCAGAACCTGAATGATGCAGAGAAACTACTTCCAGGTGAGACTGAAGAGAGCAAGTGTCTTCCCTGGAGCTGTAATCTAGAGCAAAATAATGTGATGTTAGGTGTGGAGCAGGTAAGAAAGAGCCAGTCTAAAACCATTACATGGCATTATATAGAATTTACAACATAGAAATGAGTCATTCAGCCCAACTGTTCTATGACAGTGTTTAAGCTCCACATGAGCCTCCTCTCAACGTATTTTATTTAACTCTATCAAATGTCTTCCTATTGCATCCTCCCTTATGTAATTATCTTGTCTCCTCTTAAAGGCAGCTATGCTATTCACCTCAGTCACTTCATTTGATAGTAAGTTCCCCACATTCTAACCACTCTGAGTAAAGAAGTTTCTCTGGAATTCCTGATTTGATATATTGGTGACCATCAGCAACTCACCAAGGCTCTTTGACAGCACCTTCCAAGCTGCAACCTCTGCCACCTAGAAGGACAAGGGCAACAGAATAATGGGAACACCACCACCTGCAATTTCCCTTCCCAATCACTCACCATCCTGACTTGGAATTATATCGCCATTCCTTCACTGTTGCTGGGTCAAAATCCTGGAACTGCCTTCCTAACAGCATTGTTGATGTTCCTACAACACATGGACTGCAGTGGTTCAATAAGGCAACTGACCACCACCTTCTCAAGGGCAATTAGGGATGGGCATCAAATGCTGGCCCAGCCAGCAATGCCCACATCCCATAAGCGAATAAAAAAAACTTTATATTTATGACCTCTAGTTTTAGAATCCATTTAAGACATTTGCAATTTACTGAAATTTGAGCTTTGTTTTGCTCATGGCAGATAAACTAGCCATAATACTGGACATTCACACACCTCTTTCTCTCTCAAATGCACCCACCCAAGCAAATCTAACTTCTCTCACTTTCGCTCACACACAGCACCATCTTCCTTTCCATCATTCACCCCCTTCTTTCTGTCTTTCTTCCCCTGAAACCTGTCTTACACACACGCACAGCAGAATTTTTCACTGAGCAAGCAGGTGCGCACCCAACCCGCTGAAGCGTAAAATAGTGTGTGATGACATCGGGGGAACATTCCGACATCATCACTCACTTACACGATATTTCAGTCGGTGGGCACGCACAGGAGTCAGAGCCGCACCTGCCATCAATTACAAGACCATTTAAGGCCATTAAAAAGGCACGTAAGCTAGATTTTATATTGGCCATGCAATTTCATGCTCGTCACACGGACAAAACAGCATGCGGGCAGCCGACAATTTGCTAAACCTCATCCAAGGGTGGGATAAAAAGTGTCAGCAGCATTGCCAATGTGGGTAGTGAGGAGTTTGTAAGACAATTTTCTGCTGGTTGCTTATTGGTACCTGGCAACTTCATCTCTGTTCGGGGCTTCATTGTTAGCATTTCCAGGTTTCATTTCAGGACTTATTAGTGTCTCCAAAGCCCCTGGAGGGTTCAGACCATTTGGACCTTCCAGGTATCAGACAGCCTTCCGTTACCCTGGCAATGGGGATTGTGGTCTCCGCTGGTGGCACCTTCTCTGCAGAGGAAGAGAGGGGCAGAAGGGAGAGGAGGCCAGGTGTCCCAATACAGCTTCCAGGGGAGGGACCTGTGTCAAGCTGGTGACAGAAGCTCTGTTCAGGCGGGTACTGACTTTCATTCTTTACCGTACGGACGAGGTCAACCAGGCTGTGCGAGACAGAGGCTTTGCAGCAATTGCTGGGTTGCCCCGCATCCAGGGTGTCATCGACTGCACACGTGGCCATCAAGGCACCAGCAGGTCAGCCGGGTGCCTTCGTCAACAGGGAGGGATTCCACTCCATGAACACCCAGATAGTGTGTGATCACAGGATGCAAATTCTGCAAGTCTGTGCAAAGTACCCTGGCATCTCCCATGTCCTGTACATCCTGAAACACTCCCAGGTGCCGAGGGCCTTCAGTGCTCCAGCCCAACTGGATGGATGGCTGCTGGCTGACAAGGGCTATCCCCTGAAAAGGTGGCTTATGACGCTTCTCCACCACCCACGAACAGAATCAGGGCAGCGTTACAATAGGAGTCATGCCTCCACAAGGGCTGTGGTAGAGAGGACCATAGGTCTTCTCAAGATGCGTTTCTGATGCCTGAACCGTTCAGGGGGTGCACTACAATAGTCCCTAGAGCGGGTGTCACTGATAGTGGTTGCATGCTGCGCTCTCCACAATCTGGCACTGGCCATGCCCATGCACTTACTCACCACTCCCTTTCTCTCTTGTTCCCGTGCGCATCTTTCTCCCTGTTTTTATGTTGATCACAATCTCTCCTTACAAGCATACATAATTCTATTACAAGGATACATAGGGCCGCATGTTCCAGTCTCAACTGCAGCAGGTTTAATGGCGAGCATGGGGGACAATGCGAGAGGAGCTGAAAGATTGTTTTCCTGCCAGCGTGAAATGATGGTGGGAACGTGTGCTCCTGTCCATCATGGCAGGTTGCCATTCCCACCAAAGGCTGGCATGAAGTCTGTTTTGCATCCTGTTAATGGGATGCAGATGAAGGCCTGATTGTAATTGGCCCCCCCCACCTGTTCAATTATCAGTGCTGCCAGCAGGATATCACGCTGGTCTGGAACATGGCCAGACCAACGTGGTGTGGACATGTCAAAATTCACCTGGGAGAAGACCTGAGGCAGCTTGCGGAGATCGGAATATGGAGGCTTCCAGCAACCGTGGCCGTAGAATACCATGTACAGCAGTGGGTGGGTGGAGCATCAACCATGTGGATCTTCTCGCTGCAGGTGTGGGCTGCATGAGGTATTGTTGGGCAGCAATGGTCTGTGCTGGGAGGGGGTGGGATTAGACGAGGAGGAGAAGAATAAAGAGGTGGGGCAGATGTGGAGGCCTAGAGGGGGATGGGAGAGTTTAGGGTTGGTTGTGGAAAAAAGAGAGATGCTGCAGGGGCCATGGAATGGGTGAGGTTGTATAGAGTGGGAGGGTAATGGTGGGAGACAGGAGCATGTGACCGTGAGTGAGGCAGGTAAAGGGATCGAGCAGACAGTAGTGGAGGAGCCTCAGACTTTGCAATTGTCAAACAGGTGTTACAGACTGTTACAGATGAGCGCGCAATTAATTCTAGCCCCATTTCTCCGCAGGTCGTAATAATAGTTTAAATGTTTAATTCACCCACAAAGCTGGCCAATTGTTTACTTTTGATACTGCTATTCCCAACATAAAAAGACTCCAACCAGGCTTCTTCCAGTAAACACAAAAATATCAATTTATTTATAAAACAAAGTACTTTTTAAAACAAGTTAATAAACTAGTTACCATACTAGTTGTAGTTTAGAACTGTAACTCTTCTTTTAAAAAAATGTTCTAACCCCTATATACTCACATACAAACACAAAACAGGACAAAACAAACACTGTCCCCTGCAGAGGCTGGAGTAGGGAAAGTTTATTTTAAAAGGATAAAATTTGAAGTGACCTCAACACTGTTGACCTAACAGAATTCAGGTCACAATAGATCTGGAACTTCTTTCAGATGGATTTGTTGGTGAAACTATCCTTGATGACTCTTACTTATCACAACTTTATGAACTCTCAAAAAACAGATGAGTTATCCTGATGAGACATTTCTGAGAAACGTTTAACACAAGGGTGGGGCAGAGAGAGAAAGGGTCTTTTTCTTGCAGCTTGCTTCTAAGGCACCCACACACACACTGCCTGAGAGTTTTAAAGACTAACATGTTCAAAGAATACTTCTCTCAGACCAGGTGTTTTTAACCAATCAGCAAGAGTATTTAGCCTAGCAACAGCAGTTTTTTGTTAACTTAGATATACAAAGTATCCCATCCTTCAGCAGGTGTTCCTGCTGGGCATCCATCTTGACCTGTGGTTTTTTGAAGAATGACATATTCACCGTCCCACATTAATATTGCAAACTTTTAAGAGTAACCCAAGAGGAAGAATGTCCAAAATTTAATGTCCTTCAAATTTTCCGAAAAAGGAATGAAATGTCATTTTCGAATACATTTCATTGCAAAACATATACAACATATATATAAAAATTTTAAACGTGCTCCCACCCATTCTCATTCACTCCTTATACAGAATCTCTGTACAGGTTCTGATCTTTTGATTTCTAAATTATACTAAAAAAAATTACATTCTGGATAATGCATCAACAATTACATTGTCTTTTTGAGCATTATGGACAACAATCAAGTTATAAGGCTGCAGTAACAAACTTCATTGAAACAGTCCAGTATTCTGATTCTTAAACATTTCTATGAAGGCCAGTGACAACCCCAGGGTTTCCTTTTCTATGTTAGAATATCTTTTTATGCTGATTTAACTTTTTAGAAAAGTATCCCACTGGTTTTTCTGTGCCTGGTTCATCATCTTGTAATAAAACCACACCCACCCCCCAAGTCACTTGCATCGATTGCCACCATGAAGGATTTACTGATGTTGGGAGCAGCCAACACCGGTTCATGAGTTAAAATTACCTTCAACTTTTGTCTCTCTTTTATCCTCTACCACCCCCACCACCCCCCACCCCCCCTCCCCCCAACTTACTATCTGACATACCTGTTCCTTCCTATCCTCCTCCCTATGATGGTATGGTTTTAACATGTTGATGTGACATAGCTGATTCTTTTTCCTGTGATCTGGGTTGCCTGTCAAATAATTTACTAACCCTCTGAACTACCTTGTATGGACCACTGAACAGAGCTTTCAGAGGATCCTCCTATAAAGGCAATAACATTAACACTTCATCCCCTTGTTGAAATGTTCGGCTGTCAGTTTTTTTATTTGTCTACTCCTTGCCTAAACTTTGAGAAACTTTAAGATGTTCTTTAGTCACTTTACAGGCTCCCGTGAGCCATTCCTGGAAGGTGGACACATGATCTAGTAACAGGATTCGCCCCTCAAAATTAAAAAACTTATTTTTGATTAATTTCACTTATCTCATGCCCATTGATTAAAACCAATAGATTCATACAGTGAATCTCAGGTGACAAATAAAAGAAAGCCCTTTGTCTCAATCATGGGGATATTGACAATATGCTTTAATCACTGTTTTGAGAGTTTAATGATACCTATCTAAAGCTCCCTGTGTCTGTGGAATTTTTTTTGTTGTTTGTCACTGGCTCAACCATCCCTAGTTTCCCCTCAGGCATTTAGGAGTCAAGCACATTGCTGTGGGTCTGGAGTCAAATGTAGGCCAGACCAGATGAGGACAGCAGATTTCCTTCCCTAAAGGACACTAGTGAACCAGGTGGATTTTTACAACAATCAACATGGTTTTCATGGTCATCCTTAGACTTTAATTCCAGATTTTTAA
This sequence comes from Carcharodon carcharias, assembly GCF_017639515.1. Taxonomy (NCBI): domain Eukaryota; kingdom Metazoa; phylum Chordata; class Chondrichthyes; order Lamniformes; family Lamnidae; genus Carcharodon; species Carcharodon carcharias. The sequence continues at coordinate 106,098,236 of NC_054473.1, read as the reverse complement.
TTAGATTCAAATTCCACCACCTGCATGGCAGGATTTGAACCCGGTCCCTAGAGTATTACACTGGGTCTTTAGATTACTAATCCAACGACAATACCACTAGGCCATCACCTCCCCACAAAGGTCACCACCTCACTGTGGACTTTAACTGTTTTCTACCCAAACTACTCTTTGGGAAGAATTTTCCCCCATTGGGGGGGAAGTGCCCCAATTAGGGGCACGCCGCCATTTTACATGGGTGGGCCAATTAAGGCCAGCCCAGCGCAATGCGCTCCCTGTGCAGGAGGGGGTGGGGGGGAGGATTCCCTCAGCTGAGAGTGCGCTCTTTCGCACATGCGCGCAAAAGAGCACACTCAACTCCCTGAGGCTAAGTGCTGCCTCAAGGAAATCAGTGCCAAATTTAAACATGGCAAATGTACAGAAATAAAATTTCCCTGACATTCCCCGTCATGAGACACTGTTGCATGAGTTGGGACATGTCCATCACTTTTAATCAAACTTTTATTAAATTTTTAAAAACCCTCATAAAACCTCATCCCACCCATGGATGAGGTTTCATGCTTTTTCTGAAGCCCGCCAGGGCTCCTAGCCTGCCTGCCAATATTAAGGTTGGACAGGCAGGTCCATTAATTACTTGAATTAGTTTTAAAATGGCCTCAGTAGGCTGTTGACAGGTTGGCAGATGCACAGCTGATTCGGCGGCGCCCCCGCCGACCTGAAAATTGAAATGACACGGGATGACATCGGGAGTTCCGCCCGATATCATCCTGCATCACTTTACACATCGGCGAGCGGGCCCTCAATATCCTGGCCATTATGTTTCGAAAAATTTTAAACATAAAATTGGAACCTTGATTTGACTGATCTCCATTGGTAATCTATAACTAGTAAAAAATTGGGTTAACTTCTACTATCACGACCTCAGCTGTATTTGCCCTCAAAGGGACAGCCTCTGAAAATCAAGTTGTCATATCCATAATAGTAAGGGTATGCTGGTGTCCCACTTTTGTTTTCGGTAATAGTTCCACACAGTCTATTAACACCACACATGTTTTACAAAACTGTACGTCCTTGTGAAGACCTGGCCAGTAAAAATGTTGACTTATATGTGCTTGGGTCTTTTGGATCCCTACATGTCCTGCCATATGAATCTCATGAGCTATCCTTAATAACTCCTGACGATATTTGGGCGGTACCACTATCTGATGAACCACCGCCCACTCTTTGTCTGCAGGTCTGTGAGAAGGTCTCTACTTCCTCATCAGACTCCCACTTTTAATATAGTAGCATTCCAGAATCCCTTCTGCTTCAGCTTCGGTTTGAACTGATTGTGGACTTTACTTAACTCTGGATCGGCTTGCTGAGTCTCAATCAGAGACAACTTACTGAACATTATCTTCAGGTTGTCCAAATTCGCAAAGAAAGTTTCAGATAGCCAAATATCTATTTGTGGTGCCAAGTTTACCTCTGATGATGGAACTGGTTTAGCCATTGCCCCAGTCATGACAAGAAGGAAGAACTCCTGGAAGTTTTTTCTGCAACTGCTCTGTCTCTTGATTTCACTTGGTCTTTCTGTTACTACTGGAGAAGCTACTACTTTTGCTCTGATCAAATCATTTCTAAGGAGTAAGTCAACTCCGTCTGCAGGCAAACTATGAACAACTCCTACTGTTACCATTCCAGGCATTAGGTCACACTTAAGGTGCACCCAATACAAAGGTATTTATACTCCACTAAAACCTTGGCATTTAGTGAACTCCCTGGTGGAAAAGTCAGGTCTTTCCCCAGCAAAAGAGTTTGGGTAGCCCCTGTATCCCTAAGCCAAACTATAGGTTTACCTACTTCACTTGAGGAATAAGGAGTTACTTTTCCTGTTGACAATAATTACCTGTAGCTTTCAGGTATCTTGTTCACCTCACCCACACTCACAGCAGTGTTCACACTCAAACTCACAGCTGCAGTTAACATTATAAGTTGATCAGTTATATTTTCAGTCGGGGCTTTTTTTCCCTGAATCATCCTTACATACCCCAATAAGCCCCATGGATTTCCCACGCAACTTCCAGCAATTCTCCTGAATGTGTCCTACCTTGTTACAATGGAAACACTTAGGTCTTCGGATGTCACTCCCACCCTCAGAACTTTCCTTTCTGGTATGAAGAGGAGATTTCAGCACATTCCCAATTGTCCCTTCTCTTCCATGGCCACTTGCTTTCCTTTCACCCACCCACTTTCTATCCTTGGGTTTGGGGGATGATGGAAAAAGGGTTTGAATTTATGGACAAGCTCATAGTCATCAGCATCTCCGCTGCCAGTCTAGCTGTTGAAACCTTCTGGTTCTCTACATGAGTTCTTACTATTGGATGGAGTGAATTTTTAAATTCCTCCAGGAGAATTATTTCCCTAAGGGTCTCATATGTGACCTCTGCCTTTAGTACCTGCATCCAATGATCAAAGCAAGTTTGCTTTACCCTCTCAAATTCAATGTAGGTCTGTCCAGGCCGTCTCCTTATGTTTCAAAACTTTTGCCTGTATGTCTCAGGGACCAACCCGTATGCACTAAGAATAACCTTCTTTACTGCATCTATTTACTTAATCCATAGACACCTCTTCTGAAAGTGATGCATAAACCTCATGAGCTTTGCCCAGTAATCTGCTTTGCAGGAGCAATGTCCAGTTTCCATTTGGCTACTTCATTTACTTAGCTACATTCTCAAATGAAATGAAGAATACCGCTACATGCCTTTCCTCAAACTTTAGAAGGGCATGTACAAATTTAAACATCTCCCCACTGGACTCTGGGTTGGGATAAGTTCTTCCGTCCACAAAACTATCCCCAACATCTGGTGCATCTGTTTTAAATTTCAGCCTTTTAAACTGGTATTCTCTTTCTTTTTCCTTCTCGCTTGCCTGAAATCCCAGTTCCAGCTGCTTAAATACTCTCTCTTTCAGCTCTTTCCCGTTCAAGTTTAAGTTTCTCCATTTCTTTTTTGTGTTCAAGCTGCTTCATTTGCAACCAAATCCTAGCTAACTCAATTGACTCACCCCCTGAAGAACGTGGTCTGTCTTGTATCCCTTCCAATTTCAAATATTGCGCTATTACCTCAACTATGTCTGCTTTTTCCGCCTCTTTGGTTAATTCTAACTTCAACTTATCTATCAATTCCGTTAGGTTAGCCTCAGGTACTTCTTGTAAACTAGTCAGGGATAAATCTCCATCTTGAAAAAAGCCATAACAACTTCTAAAGCCATGTTGGTTACCAATGAATCAGAAATCTGGTATCTGTCTTTTTATCCTTTAACAATTGTTATTAATCTGCATCCAATCACTCATTGTTTGCACTTAAAATCCTAGACTAGCCCCCAGTCTTATAAGATGGGACAAGTGTGTAGTTAATTCTAACCCCACTTCTCCACAGGTCATGACAATAGTTTAAATGTTTAATTCGTCCACAAAACTGGCCAATTATTTACTTTGATACTGCTATACACAGCTTAAAAATAGTCTAACCATGCTTCTTTCAGTGTCACAAAAACATGGATTTTTTAAAAAACAAACTACTTTTCAAAATAAGTTAATAAATTGGTTAACATACAAGTTGTAGTTTAGTAATGTAACAATTTTCTCCTTTTTAAAAAAAAGATGTTCAAGCCCCCATACACTCACATACAAACACAAAACAGGACAAAACAAACATTCCCCTAAAGAGGCTGGAGCATGGGAAAGTTTATTTTAAAAGGATAAAATTTGAAGAGGTCTTAGCGCTTTTGATCTAACAGAATTCTGGTCATAATAGATCTGGAAGTTCGTTCAGATAGTTTTGTTGGTGAAACTGTCCTTGATGACTTTATCACAACTTTGTGTACTCTCAAAAAAAAAGAGTTACCCTAGGGAGACATTTCTGAGGAAAGTAACATAAAGGTGGGGCAGAGGGAGGGAAAGAGAGGGTCTTTTTCATGCAGCTTGCTTCTAAGCCACCCACACACACATACACTCACTCTGCCTGAGAGTTTTAAAGACTAAGATATTCAAAGAAGACTTATCTTAGGCCAGGTGTTTTAACCAATCAGCAAGAGTCTTTAGCCTGGCAAAGTAGACTTAGATATACAAAGTATCTCTTCCCTCAGCAGGTATTCCCCACTGGATATCCATCTTGACCTGTGGTTTCTTGAAGAGTGGCATACTCACAGCCCCGAATTAATATTGCAAATTTTTAAAAATTACGCAGGAGGAAGAATGTCCAAAATTCTATGTCCTTCAAATTTCCCAAAAATGGGTTCCTCACACAGGTTTCAGGTGCTCACAACCTGTGTGGATGAAAGTGAGGTCAGCAAATTGGATGAGCAGACTGGCTGTGGCATCATGGTACGGGAAGCTGTTCAAGCGGGAGGACCAAACAGGAATGTAGTAGTAGTACGGGACTGTATTGTGAGGGAGATCGACACTGTTCTCTGCAGATGAGAGAGAGAGCCCAGAAGGCTGTGTTGCCTGCCCTGTGCCAGGGTTTGGGACAAATGCTCAGGGCTGGAGAGGAGCTTGCAGTGGAATGGGGAGGATCCAGTTGTCATGATCCACGTAGGTACCAACGACATTGGCAGGACAAGGTTCAGCATAGTCAGTATGAGGAGCTAGGTACCAAATTGAGAAGCAGAACTTCAAAGGTAATAATCTCTGGATTATTCAATGAGCCACATGCAAATTGACATAGGGCAAATAAGGTTAGAGTGATGAATGTATGGAGTCAAAGAATTGTGTGGGAGAAGTGGGTTCCAGTTCATGGGGAAAGTGGGGGCTGTACCATTAGGACGGTCTACATTTGAACAGTGCTGGGACCAGTGTTCCAGTGTGCCGCATAACTAGGGAAATAAAGAGGTCTTTGAATTAAACAAGGAGGATGAGAGATCAAGCTTGGGTAGATGTAGCACATCAAGAGGGAGAGTTAAGGCAGGAGAGCAAATTAGTAGTATGAGAATTGAGGTTTAGAGAATGGCAGGAAGAGACAGAGAGAAAAAAACCAAGAATACACCGCAGACAAGACTAGATGTTACAAAGATAACAAAAGGGCAAAACTAAAGGCTCTGTATCTGAATGCATGTACCATCATAACAAAGTAAATGAATCGATAGCATATACTGAAGTAAATAAATATGATCTGATAGCCATTACGGAGATGTGACTGCAGGATGACAAGGATATTGAGGTTTATATGACGTTCAAGAAGAATAGGAAGCTAGGTAAAGATGTTTCGGGAGCACTGGTAATCAAGGATGGCATTGGTGTAATAGTTAGAGATGACCTTGGCTCAGGAGATCAGGATGTAGAATCGGTTGGGGTGGAAATGAAGTATATTGGGGAAAGAAGTGACTAGTGGGAGTGGTGTTCAGGCTGCCTAATAGTAACCACAATGTAGGACAAATCACAGAATCAAACAATGCAGAAGAGGCCTTTCAGCCCATCGAGTCTACACCGACATATGAGGAACACCTGACCTACCTACCTAATCCTATTTACCAGCACTTGGCCCATAGCCTTGAATGTTATGACGTGCCAAGTGCTCATCCAGGTACTTTTTAAAGGATGTGAGGCAACCCGCCTCCACCACCCTCCCTGGCAGTGCATTCCAGACTGTCACCACCCTCTGGGTAAAAAAGATTTTCCTCACATCCCCCCCTAAACCTCCTGCCCCTCACCTTGAACTTATGCCCCCTTGTGACTGACCCTTCAACTAAGGGGAACAGCTGCTCCCTATCCACCCTGTCCATGCCCCTCATAACCTTTGTACAACTCGATCAGGTCGCCCCCCCCCCCACCCCCCCCCAGTTTTCTCTGCTCCAGTGAAAACAACCCAAGTCTATCTAACCTCTCTTCATAACTTAAATGTTTCATCCCAGGCAACATCCTGGTGAATCTCCTCTGCACCCCCTCCAGTGCAATCATATCCTTCCTATAATGTGGTGACCAGAACTTCACACAGTATTCCAGCAGTGGCCTCACCAAGGTTCTATACAACTCCAACATCACCTCCCTAAGCTGTAATCTATGCCTTGATTGATAAAGGCAAGTGTTCCATATGCCTTTTTCACCACCCCACTAACATGTCCCTCCGTCTTCAGAGATCTATGGACACACATGCCCAGGTTCCTTTGTTCCTCAGAACTTCCTAGCGTCATGCCGTTCGTTGAATACTTCCTTGTCAAATTACTCCTTTCAATGTGTATCACCTCAGTTTTCAGGGTTAAATTCCATCTGCCACTTATCTGCCCATTTCACCATCTCGTCTATATCTTCCTGTAGCCCAAGACACTCAACCTCACTGTAAACCACCTGGACAATCTTTGTGTCATCCGCAAACTTACTAATCCTACCCCCCACCATAGTCATCTATGTCGTTTATATAAATAACGAATAATAGGGGACCCAGCACAGATCCCTGTGGTATACCACTGGACACGGGCTTCCAGTACTAAAGCAGCCTTCTGTCATCACCCTCTGCCTCCTACAACTAAGCCAATTTTGAATCCACCTTATTAAATTAACCCTGTATCCCATGTGCATTTGCCTTCTTTATAAGTTCCCATGTGGGACCTTGTCAAAGGCTTTGCTGAAATCCATGTAAACTACATCAACTACACTACCCTCATCTACACACCTGGTCACCTCCTCAAAAAATTCAAACACATTTATTAGGCATGATCTCCCTCTGACAAAGCCATGCTGACTATCCCTGATGAAACCTTGCCTCTCCAAGTGGAGATAGATTCTCTCCTTCAGAATTTTCTCCAATAGTTTCCCTACCACTGAGATGAGACTCACTGGTCTGTAGTTCCCCGGCTTATCTCTACAACCCTTCTTAAATAGCGGAACCACATTAGCTGTTCTCCAGTCTTCTGGCACCTCCCCTGTGGCCAGAGTGGAATTAAAGATTTGGGTCAGAGCCCCTGCGATCTCCTCCCTTGCCTCCCTCAGCAGTCTGGGACACAAATCATCCAGACCTGGAGATTTGTCCACTTTTAAGCCTGCCAACAGCTCCAATACCTTGTCACTCCCTATATCAATTTGCTCAAGAACCTCGCAGTCTCTCTCCCCAAGTTCCATACCTTTATTCTCATCCTCTTGGGTGAAGACGGATGTGAAGTATTCGTTCAACACTGTACCGATGTCATCTGGCTCCACCCATAGATTGCTCCCTTGGGCCCTACCCTTTCCCTGGTTATCCTCTTGCCGTTGATATACTTATAGAATATCTTGGGATGTTCCCCCACTTTTACCAGCCAGAGCTTTCTCATATCACCTCTTAGCTCTCCTAAATGCTTTCTTAAGCTCCACCCTGCACTTCCCGTACTCCATTCATGCCTCTGCTGATTTGCTCCCCTTGTACCTGCTAAAAGCCTCTCTTTTCCTTCTCATCGTATCCTGAATATCTCTGGTCATCCATGGTTCTCTGTGCTTGTTACCCCTTCCTATCACCCTGGAGGGAACATGTTGAGCCTGTTGAGCCCATTTCCTTTTTGAACACCCCCCCTGCTCTTCTGTAGATTTCCCCACAAGTAGCTGTTCCCAGTCTACCTTGGCCAGATCCTGCTTTACTTTACTAAAATCCACTCTCCCCCAATCCAAAACATTTTTTTGCAACTTGTCTATTTCTTTGTCCAGAACAATATTAAATTGTACCATGTTGTGGCCGCTATCACTAAAATGCTCCCCCACCACCACCTCAGCCACCTGTCTGGCTTCATTCCCCAGATTTAGGTCCAGCACTGCACTGTCCCTTGTTGGATCCTCTACATATTGACCTAAAAAGTTCCCCTGCACACATTTCAAGAAATCCACTCCATCCAAACCCTTGACTCTATGGGCAGAATTTTGCCCTTGATGGGTTGGTGGGCCCCATCGGCGGCAGGTGGGCAGCCGATTGCCGCCGCCGAAACAGGTCCCGCCACCATTTTAAATGGGCGGGCTAATTAAGGCTCACCCAGCGGGCTGCCCGACAGGAAACGCTATGCGCTTCCTGTGTGGGGCGAGGGGTGGAGGGATTCCCCAACTGTCAGGCAAAGTGCTGCCTCAGGGAGATCGCTGAAAGGCTGGCAAATAATAAAAAAAGAACAATAAAAAATTCATTAACATGTCCCCTCATGTGAAAATGTCACATGAGATGGGACATTTTAATGAAATAAACAAAAACTTTATTAAAATTTTTTAAAACCGCTATCAAACCTCATCCCGCCACTGGATGAGGTTTGTAAAAAAATCAGCTGCCCGCCTGCCCATTGGGCCCATTCGCCGAGCTGAAGTTCGCACAGTCCAATCAAAATCGTCGACGATTGGCAAGTTAAGGGCCTTAACGAGGCCTTTAATTAATGGCGGGTGCGCGTCCCACTGCATAGCATGCCCACTAGCTGAAATATCGCAATGCCGCGTGCTGATGTCGGGACGCTCGTGCGACATTTTAAGCGCTGGCGTGCAGGCTCCGCCACCCGCATGCCAGCCAGAAGATTCTACCCTATGTCTATCCCAATTAATATCTAAATCACCTAATATAATTACCCTACTGTTATTGCTTTTACACACTTCCGCAAATTGTGCACATATTTGCTCCCCAATTTCCAGCTGATTATCTGGGGGTCTATAATAAATACCTAACAATGAGGCTGCCCCTTTTTTATTCCTAAGCTCTACCCACAAAGCTTCATTCGATGCCCCCTCCAAGATATCATCTCTTCTTACTGCAGTAAGTGACTCCTTAACTAATAGTGCAATGCCTCACCCTCTTTTACCCCCTTCCCTGACTCACCTGAAGATTCTATATCCCAGAATGTTGAGCTGCCAATCCTGCCCCTCCCTCAACCACATCTCTTTGATGGCTACAATATCACAATTGCACGTGTCAATCCTCACCCTTAACTCATCCGTTTTCCCTGTAATACTCCTGGCATTAAAGTAGAGGCCAACCAGCCTTGCCTTACTCCCATGAAACATAATGCATCTGGACTCCCTCTGGCTTGATTGTTTTACTGTATTCTGCTAACATTCTGTGTCCCCTCCCCCTGCTGAATTAGTTTTAACTCCTCCCAACAGCACTAGCAAACCCGCCCACAAGGATGTTAATCCCACTCTGGTTCAGATGTAGTCCGTCCCGCTCTGGTTCAGATGTAGACCATCCCTCTATTCAAGAAGGTAGGAAGGCAGAAAACAGAAAATTATATACCAGTTAGCTTGACATCAATTGTGGGGAAGGTGTTAGAATCAATCATTAAGGAGGTTATAGCTGGGCACTTAGAAAAACTCAAAAGTAATCGGGAAGAGTCAAATGGTTTTGTGAAAGGGAAATCATGTTTAACCAATTTATTGGACTTATTTGAAGAATTAACATGCACTCTGAATAAAGGAGAGCTGTAGACGTACTGTGATTGGATTTCCAGAAGCCATTTGATAAGGTGACTCATCAAAGGTTATTACATAAAATTAAAGCTGATCATGTAGGAGGTAACATATTAATGTGGATAGAAGATTGGTTGGCTGGCAGAAAACAGAGTATGCATTAAAAGTCTTTTTTTAAATTAGCAGGATGTGATGAGTGGGGTCCCTCAGAGGTCCGTGCTGGGGCCTCAACTTTTTACAATTTATATCAAAGACTTAGATGAGGGGAACGAAAAGCATGGTAGCTAAATTTGTAGATGACAAAGATAGGTAGGAAAGTATGTTGTGAAGAGGACATAAGGAGGTTGCAGAGAAATTTAGATAGGTTGAGTGAATGGGCAAAAAATCTGGCAGATGGAGTATAATGTGGGAAAATATGCCATTATTCACTTTGGCAGGAAGTACAAAAAAGCAGAGTATTACTTAAACGGAGAACAACTGCAGAATTCTGAGGTGCAGAGGGATCCAGGTGTTCTGGTGCATGAGTCAAAGAAGTTAGTATACAAGTACAGCAAGTAATTAAGAAGGCTGATGGAATGCAATGCTTTATTCTGAGAGGAGTTGAACATAAAAGTTATGCTTCAGTTATACAGGGCATTGGTGAGAAAGCATCTCAAATACTGTATGCAGTTTTGGTCTCTTTATTTAAGGAAGGATGTAAATGCGTTTTTGTGCAGTTCAAAGGAGGTTTACTAGATCAATACCTGGAATGAGCAGGTTGTCTTATGAGGAAACATTGAACAGATTGGGCTTGATTCCACTGGAGTTTAGAAGAGTGAAGGGTGACTTGATTGAAGTATATAAGACCCTGAATGGTCTTGACAAGGAGGACGTGGAAAGGATATTTGTGGGTGAATCCAGAACTTGGGAGCACAGTTTTAATATTAGGGGTTGCCCTTTTGGGACAGAGATGAGGAGAATTATTTTCTCTGAGAGGGTCATGCGACTTTGGAACTCCCTGCCTCAGAAAGTAGTTGAGGCGGGGTCATTGAATATTTTTAAAGCGGATGTAGATAAATTCTTGTTATGCAAGGGAATCAAAGGTTACTGTGGGGTAGATGGGAATGTGGAATTGAAACACCAACAGATCAGCTATGATCTTATTGATTGGTGGTGCAGGCTTGAGGGGCCGAATGGCCTACTTCTCCTATTTCGTATGTTTGTATGCTCATAAAGTCTGGCAGAAAAACGTTTCCACCTCTCTGTGGCTTTGCAATTGATCTTAAGCATGTTCACTAGCACTTACAAATTTGTAGCAGAGTATTTTGTAAGATATTAACTTTTCACATCTGTTTCACGATCTTGCACCTATCATTCTCGTTATGTTAGCTTGGCTCATTTGGTAGAATTCTCACCAGAATCAGGTTATAAGTTTAAGCCTCATTCCAGTGCTGGAGAGCATGATCCAGGCTTATACAGCTGTGCAATATAGAGGGAGTACTGCATTTGCAGAGAAAAATTGAACTAACTGCAGTACCTTCTGGAGCAGGAGGACTACTGCACAACACAAAGCAATTTGGCTATGGACATGACGTTCAGGATTTCACACATTTCTCTGAACCCTTCATTGGCAAATTCTCCTCCATTATCAGTCAGAAACTTCACTGGTGTCTTGAGTTCAGTCCATAGTATCCATTTCCCCTTTTGTCTACAGTAACCCTTTTGCTAAATGTTATTATAGAAATACGACATCTGGTCACCAGATCGATAAAATGTAGAATGAAAACATTCCCTTCCCTGTCCCATACTTTTAGATCCATTGCAGTGTAAGGCTTACAATAGGACGTGGCATCGTCCTCCAATTTTTTTTACATATTTCACACTTCTTACTAATTTCTTCTATTAGCCTTGTGTACTCTTGATCACACATATCTGCATCTTTTATCAGGATTTTTAACCTTTGACAAGTAGGGGGAGCAAATTATCTATGTAACTTTACGACTGTTTCTTATCACATAAAGCCATTAATACTCGTCCAGCACTATGATGAGAAACATCAGGTTTTGTTTCCAAAAATTATTGCCTTATCATGCTGCATGTCAAGTTTCATTTGTACCTTTTCCATTCAAAGTTTACTCAACAGCATAGGTATCTCACTAGAGACTACATCATTACTTGTAAAATAGCTCAGGGACACCATTTTATATGGAATTACACCTCCCTTTAATGAGTTGAATGTATTACCATCACTAAACCTAAAGCAAGTCGTACTTTTATATTCTTTAATCTTCTGTTGACTCTCACTATTTTATGAATCAAGATAACATTTTAACTGCATAATGTCAAAGTGCAAACACTATTCAGCACTGTACATTTGAACAAGTCTGTGACTAACACAATCACAGGATTAAAATACTTTGTGACTAGTGTAATTTATTTGGATTTATTATTATTTACATCCTCTTCTTCAGAACTCTCTTAATTTAAAAAAATTCATCCATGGGATATGGGTGTCGCTGGCTAGGCCAGCATTTATTGCCCAACCCTAATTGCCCTTGAGCTGGTGGTGCTGACCTGCCTTCTTGAACCGCTGCAGTCCATGTGTGTAGGTAAACCCATAGTGCTGTTAGGAAGGGAGTTCCAGGATTTTGACCCAGCGACAGTGAAGGAACAGTAATATATTTCCAATTCAGGATGGTGAGTGACTTGGAGGGTATCTTCCAGGTGGTGGTGTTCCCATGCATCCGCTGCCCTTGTCCTTCTAGATGGTAGTGACCGTGGGTTTGGAAGGTACTGTCGAAGGAGCCTTAGTGAGTTTCTGCAGTGCATCTTGTAGAAAGTGCACACTGCTGCCACTGTGCATCGGTGGTGGAGAGGGTGAATGTTAGTGGAAGGGGTGCCAATCAAGCGGGCTGCTTTGTCCTGGATGGTGTCAAGTTTCTTGAGTGTTGTTGGAGATATCCAGGCAAATAGAGAGTATTCTATCACACTCCTGACTTGTGCCTTATAGATGGTGAACAGGCTTTGGGGAGTCAGGAAGTGAGTTACCCACTGCAGGCTTCCTAGCCTCTGACCTGCTCTTGTAGCCACAGCATTTATGTGGCTAGTCCAGTTCAGTTTTTGGTCAATGGTAACCCCCAGGATGTTGACAGGGAGGGAATCAGCGACGGTAATGCCATTGAATGTCAAGGGGCAATCATTAGTTTCTCTCTTGATGGGGATGGAATCTGTCATTTTAAGGACCCTGCCTCTCTGCTTTGGGCTGTTCATTACATAATGGTACTTTCAGTCACACCTGAAGCACCTGTTAACTCTGTGTTGGGAAGTTCTGGGATTAATTCACTTATTATTACTGTTCTAATTCTCCCTTCTGCTTTAGGTGCTAAATGCGTTTTCATCTTCACTCTTCCTGTCCTTAATCCTTCCATTGTATTGGCACCTCAGTCCAGTATAGACCATCGGATTTTAGAAATCATTGAGTTCTCGATTCTTTGTGTTATTGTGGAATGTTCCATTTGTTCCATGAAGACTAAAATAAACGTCTGTTTTCTCAGGAAATTTTTTAAGACTTTAGAAATCTGATCTTACCGAGCCGCCCTTTCCGATAACCAAATACCTGTTAGAACCAGGAGCCTGTCCAAATGAGGCATCTTAACACGATTCAGCAATTTAAATGCTAGTACTGATCCAGGGATCCCCGCATTGAATTTCATCAATCTTTTTAGACAATCTGTTAAAGCCCATGATATATTCCTCCATGGCATGACCAAATGTTTTCCAAAATCTATCAAAGTCTGACCATGCCTCATAGGCACTTATCAGATTATGTTTTGTAAACTTCATCCAAAAACTCAAATAGAAGGTTCAGACCTTCATTGCTATCCAACTGATGGGCACCTGGCTCACAAAATATTTGGATGGTATTCACTGGAGCTGATGGGGTGTCTTGTACACCTGCTAGAGAACTGGCGCGTGCCCCATGTCACCACTGTTCAGTAGGACCATTGAATTAAGTACCAATCAGGCATTTAACTGAGCAGTGGCGGGCCTTCCCTGCGATCATGGACCCTAGGGGTGGAAGTAGTGCCCACTAAGCACTGTCAGCCAATCAGAGGCAAGCAGCTCTTTCCTGCTCAGCAGTGCCATCAGGGAGGCGGTGTCTGCTGCTGGTACTACATCCGCCCGAGGCTAAAAATCACTCAGGGACCCAGGCACAGGTCAGTGATGTTTGGGGTGGCAGAGGGAGGGTTGGGTGATGGGAAGGAGGTCTTGGCAGAGGGAGTGAAGAATGGTTGGCAGCAAGGGCAGTGGGTAGCTCTCAGCATGCCTGACAACGAGGGACCCTCCCTGGAAGCCCACAAGCCACCTTGACAGGGTTTGCTTTTCAGCCTCTTACATGTCAATTTGCCCACACGGCACTGGGTGAATCCAAGTGGCTGCAGGATGAGGCCCTTAAGTGCGCATTAATTGTCCACTTAAAGGCTTCAATTAACAGTGGGGATGGAAGGCTGTCCATGAGCATTCCTGCAGTGGACTTAATCAGGACAGAGGTGGGAAGGTGGTGGGATCCCACACACCAGCCCCGCCCAATTAAATGCCACTCCACTTCCAAACTTCCCACAGGGGAGGGCAATAAATTCCATCCTTGTGATTTTACTTCTTGCAGGAAGCAACAGCACCAGGCCAGACCTTGTTTCCTTTCTGGTAGGGATGTAACTCATGTCTACATATCCAATTCGTTCTTCCAGTGATCATATATTTCAGACTGTGAGAACATCAGGGGGTAATCATTCCCTGACACTTGCTCTCTGCCATTTTTCACAGTGGCTACTAAGATTGTAGTTTTCTGTCTTAATTTTTTTTTCCTTCAGCATCCAACCTTCACCTTTAGGCCCAATCTCTACTACCATGTTATTTCCCAGAAATTCAGCTGATAAAGGATAGCCACTAATCTTTACACACTTTTATTCTTACAGTTACACATTACAAACATACGCCTCCTAACCAACAATTACAGTTTCAATCTGTTTCTAGTTACCGGGCACAAGTGAATCCCCGGTTAATGCTCACCACTTGCATAGAATTAATTTTCTATTAACAGACCACGTGACAGTCCACTTTGCCATTTCTAACACATTTGAGGCTTCTGACTACAAATCTCATGCATTGTGCCATGCAGTCAGCTTCATATTAAGTGGACTGCTGTCTGTTCAGTATTGTGGGAATAGTAAACAAAAACAGAATTACCTGGAAAAACTCAGCAGGTCTGGCAGCATCGGCGGAGAAGAAAAGAGTTGACGTTTCGAGTCCTCATGACCCTTCGACAGAACTTGAGTTTGAGTCCAAGAAAGAGTTGAAATATAAGCTGGTTTAAGGTGTGTGGGACGGGGGGCGGAGAGAGAGAGAGAGAGAGAAGTGGAGGGGGTTGGTGTGGTTGTAGGGACAAACAAGCAGTGGTAGAAGCAGATCATCAAAAGATGTTACCAACAATAGAACAAAAGAACACATAGGTGTTAAAGTTGTTGATATTATCTAAACGAATGTGCTAATTAAGAATGAATGGTAGGGCACTCAAGGTATAGCTCTAGTGGGGGTGGGGAAAACATAAAAGATTTAAAAATATTTTAAAATAATGGAAATAGGTGGGAAAAGAAAAATCTATATAATTTATTGGAAAAAAAACAAAAGGAAGGGGGAAATAGAAAGGGGGTGGGGATGGGGGAGGGAGCTCAAGACCTAAAGTTGTTGAAATCAATATTCAGTCCGGAAGGCTGTAAAGTGCCTAGTCGGAAGATGAGGTGTTGTTCCTCCAGTGTGCGTTGGGCTTCACTGGAACAATGCAGCAAGCCAAGGACAGACATGTGGGCAAGAGAGCAGGGTGGAGTGTTAAAATGGCAAGCGACAGGGAGGTTAGGGTCATTCTTGCGGACAGACCGCAGGTGTTCTGCAAAGCGGTCGCCCAGTTTACGTTTGGTCTCTCCAATGTAGAGGAGACCACATTGGGAGCAACGAATGCAGTAGACTAAGTTGGGGGAAATGCAAGTGAAATGCTGCTTCACTTGAAAGGAGTGTTTGGGCCCTTGGAGGGTGAGGAGAGAGGAAGTGAAGGGGCAGGTGTTGCATCTTTTGCGTGGGCATGAGGTGGTGCCATAGGAGGGGGTTGAGGAGTAGGGTGTGATGGAGGAGTGGATCAAGGTGTCCCGGAGGGAGCGATCCCTACGGAATGCCGATAGGGGGGTGAAGGGAAGATGTGTTTGGTGGTGGCATCATGCTGGAGTTGGCGGAAATGGCGGAGGATGATCCTTTGAATGCGGAGGCTGGTGGGGTGATAAGTGAGGACAAGGGGGACCCTATCATGTTTCTGGGAGGGAAGAGAAGGCGTGAGGGCGGATGCGCGGGAGATGGGCCGGACACGGTTGAGGGCCCTGTCAACGACCGTGGGTGGAAAACCTCGGTTAAGGAAGAAGGAGGACATGTCAGAGGAACTGTTTTTGAAGGTAGCATCATCGGAACAGATGCGATGGAGGTGAAGGACCTGAGAGAATGGGATGGAGTCCTTACAGGAAGCGGGGTGTGAGGAGCTGTAGTCAAGGTAGCTGTGGGAGTTGGTAGGTTTGTAATGGATATTGGTGGACAGTCTATCACCAGAGATTGAGACAGAGAGGTCAAGGAAGGGAAGGGAAGTGTCAGAGATGGACAACGTGAAAATGATGGAGGGGGTGGGGATTGGAAACAAAATTAATAAATTTTTCCAAGTCCCGACGAAAGCATGAAGCAGCACTGAAGTAATCATCGATGTACCGGAGAAAGGAAGGGGGCTGGAGTAGGACTGGAACAAGGAATGTTGGGCAGGAGCAAGCTGAAATGATCGGTCTACCGGGGCAGTTCTGTTTGTGGATTTTGGGTAGGAGATAGAAGCGGGCCGTCCGAGGTTGGGCGACTATCAGGTTGGAAGCTGTGGGAGGAAGATCCCCAGAGGAGGTGAGGTCAGTGACAGTCCTGGAAACAATGGCTTGGGAATAATGTTCAGCGTCCTAATTCCTAAACTCTGGAATGCATTCCTTATACCTCCCCAGCTCGCTACCTCCCTTTCCTCCTTTTAAGACACTCCTTAAATCTTAGCTCCTTGACCATGCTTTTGATCTTCTGACCTAATACCTGCTTTTGTGCCTCAGTATCAGATTTTGATTGAAGGTGATCTTGTGAAGTGCCTCGGGACCTATTTTTGCATTAAAGGTGTTACATAGATACAAGTCATTGTTGTTCTTGTTAATTTCCTTAACTAAACATTTTGGTTCAGACCATTAACTGCGACTGCATTACAATGATGATGACACACAAAAGTTTTTCATTGACTGTGAAGCATTTTGGGACATCTTGCTGTTGTGCAAAATGGTATGTAAATGCAAGTTTCTTTTAAATCTACATCTCCCTCTGTATGACAGGTGTTCGACATCCTTCCACTGTTCGGTGTTCTCCATCCAAATGAAAGCCAACAGGTGACCTTTACATTTTATGGCCACATGAACATCATGAGTAAGGTGAAAGCAATATGTGAGGTGGAAGGTGGGCCAACATATGAGATTGCACTGAAAGGAGAGGCATCATTTATCAAATATGCATTTGATAAAAACGAGATTGATTATGGTCACCAGGTTAGTACAACAAAATACGCTTCATCTACTGATAGCTGCTTCATAAAACCTGAAATGTTCACAGATCACAAATAGTGTTTCAGTGTCAGCTGTTTACAGGAGCAGGCCCATACTAATTCCACAACCACATTTGCTCCCCACATCATTGTGTCTGTCTCAACTTCAAATAATGGTTCCTCCCAGGAACTTCAGTTATGAAGAGAGATTTGGAGAAGCTGGAGCTGTTCTCCTTAGCAGCTGTCTTTACTCAGATACTTCCTATTTTACACAGAAAACAGTATTATCAGAGCACATTTGGCATTCTTTTTCTTGCCTGAATGGATGCTTTGCTAGTTTGGGCTTGTGCCACCTGCTAACACTTCATCTTGAGAGCACCCTAATTGAAAGGACATTGAAGTTTTGCACCAATCTGAATGCAAAGTATGAAAACTGGAGCAGGCATTTCTGTGCTGGACCAGCTGCAAGGCTGGTTTGAAGCTGGGGGCTGTATTCATTTTGATGGAAGTGTATCCGGTGACAACAAATAATATTCTTCCAACAGTGGTGGAGAAGCCTGGCTCTGATCAGGTGACTATTTGGCTTTTTCTTCGGTGACACATTTTTATAGAGATATCTTTTATCAATGTAAAGATCAGGACCTGAATCTTCTGGTTGGCGTGCGGGGGCATGCATAAAATGATGAAGGGCGTGCGTCCCGATGTCACAGTACATCATTCTGATCTTCAGTTCGGCGGGCGCGCACTGGAGTTGGCTGCATGCCTGCTGTACTGTCAAAGGGCTTTTAAGGCCATTAATCAACCAATTGAAGCACTTGTCAGGGCTGCTTATCCAACCTTAAGGCTGGCGGGCAGGCAAAGAGTCCAGGAGGCCTTCACATTCTTCATGGAACCGCATCCACGGTCGTGTTGAGGCTTCATGAAGGCTTTATTAATTTACTAAAATGTTTCATGTAAATTGATAAACATGTCCCACCTCATGTGACAATGTCACATGAGGGGACATGTCTGAATAAATTTTAAAATTATTTTCTTTAATTTTTCACAATTAAATTAATCTCCCTGATGCAGTCCCGACTCTCCCTCCTCCCCCTGCCCACACAAGGAGTGCTGAGCGCTTCTGGGTGCGTGTCATGCTGGGTGGGCCTTAATTGGCCCACCCACGCAAAATGGTGGGCGCAGCCGATCACGGGCAGTGATTGGCTGCGCGCCTGCTCCTGCCAAGCCCACCTGACAGGGAGAAAATTCTCCCCCAGGTGTAATTTTGAATAAAATATTTTCCCACTAGACTTATGTTGGAAGGTTGTGAAATCAGTCATCCAGCATTAATCCAGTAATGATAACCCTCAGGCTTATGTCAACAGATAACAATCAATCATTTGTTTTAAACACTCCACACAATTTTTTCAAAGATTTAAAGGGCAGGAGTTTTAAAGTTTTGATAGCTAGACAATTGCTTTTGACTGTTCCTTTTGATATCTTTGACATTTGCTTTTGATAGCTCTAGACAGTTCCAGTGAGTTTATGCATATTCATCTCTACTTTTAACAATCCCAAAGGGCACCTGACCTTACCCAAAGGGCATCCGACCTCACCCCTAAAGGTGCCCCAGGACCATATCTAAAAGGGTACCCTATCTCTCCAAAAGACTCCACAAAGTTTAGACCTATTTCTACCAGGTCTAATCTGCACATGTTGTGTTTCACACTCCTGGTTAATGAAAATCAGACATGACTGGAGGAAGCTGCTGTTTTATGGACAGCTGCCTCCATTAATCATGCATGTGCAAATCCTAAACTGGCCCCATTCCCACCCCTGCGAAAATGGTAGGTGCAGTGTTCGGGGACTTCTGGTTTCAGCTTCTCCACTATTTTTGCAATGACAGAGAGGCACTCTGCATTGCGAAAATCTAGGGCCTGGACTGCCACTGTCAGGCAGTTTCTGTTAAACTAGAGATAAAAACAAAAAACTGCGGATGCTGGAAATCCAAAACAAAAACAGAATTACCTGGAAAAACTCAGCAGGTCTGGCAGCATCGGCGGAGAAGAAAAGAGTTAACGTTTCGAGTTCTGTTGAAGGGTCATGAGGACTCGAAACATCAACTCTTTTCTTCTCCGCCGATGCTGCCAGACCTGAGTTTTTCCAGGTAATTCTGTTTTTGTTCTGTTAAACTAGGGTTTTAACTAGCTTACAGATTTAAAGTTCTAAGCCAGAGTCGTGATTATTTGTCTATGTTATAGGTTGAGATATTTCACCTGCAGCAAATTCCCAAGTCAGCGCTCGTTCCTGGTCATTTCCATTCTGCACTGCCACTCAGGTTGATGCTGGGTAGTCCATCCAATTTTATTCTTTTTCAACTTTACTGTAGTGGTTTGATACAACTGGTAGGTTTTCTAGGCAGTTAAGAGTCAGCCACATTGCTGTGGACCTGGAATCACATGTAGGCCAGAGTGGATAAAGACTGCTGGGTTGATTTCCCAGAGTGCAGCTATTTGAAGCATCTTTATATTGTGATAATTTTAACTTTTAGGCCTTACTTGCTAAATGTGTTTCTGTTTGAAGAATTAAAGTGTAATCGTGACATGCTTGTTTTGGTCTATTAACATAGAATGCTGTGGAGGGCATTAGTCAGCTTAGACAATGGATCTAATTCATAAGCATTCTAGCAATTAGTTGATAACTGAATTCTGATACACATCTGTGAATACATCATCCTCCTCAGATGGAAAAATAACCTGTGCCTGTGCAAAAACATTGGTTTTAATAAAACAGGCAGAAATTTTGTTTGCTCTTTCTGGCCTTAAAAGATCTATGCAAGAAAGACTTAAAGATCTGGAAAGTTACAGAGTGTAAGTTAAATTAAAGGAGTAGGATCAATTATTGAGAGATCAGGATGATAATTGTGTATTAGGTATTAGAACATTAATTTTCAGGTGCCAGTTGTGAAAAAGGGTGTCAAAAGAGGACATTGGAACAGATACTTTGGAATTTAAATGTTTGACCATCAAGGATACCAAGCTCAGCACAAACCACATTTTGAATTTCCAAAAGGAAACTCACAAGGTTTTGTCTTAAGTGTTGTTCTAAGTGTATGTTTACTTACTGTCAGTAATGATTATCACTGTATGCTTCATAAATCTGTGAACATCAACAATGGATAATGTTAACCCTTAATTATAAGTCACCCTTCAAAATAAGAACACCCATCCTCTATGTTTGATGACAGACTTCATTCTATCAGTGAAATAATTTAGGATTGCTTTTTGTGTGTGCATAGTTCCTCAGGGTGAGTGTCGACTGAAGCAGAGAGCTCTTCAACAAACCTAATAAATAACCAAATACATTTGCCACACAGCACCGGAGAGGAAAACTGTCAAGAAGACTGTAAAGGAAACAGCCAATTCACTATCACCCAGTTTGGGCTTCTGCCAAAGTTTTGTTAGAGGATGGGTGTTCTTATTTTGAGGGGTGACTTATAAAGATTGGCTAGGTCACTGGGAAGAATCTGCCCTTCTTCAGAAAGTGCCCCTGAATCCTACTAGAGAAGACAGGTAGGGTGTGCACTGGTGGATCTCCTATGGCATTGTTCACAGATTTATTTTAAACTTGGAACAAAGCACATCTCAGGAGTTGACAAATGTGAGTCCTTCCTGAAGCTGCTGTTGATGTTACTCTTTGTACATAGAATTCCGAAGGTCATTACCAAATTTTCCCTTAACCTACCTGAGCATACTTCCCCTTGTCCTACTTTGATGTCATCAATGTTTACATCTTACATAAAAATACCTGGAAAAACTCAGCAGGTCTGGCAGCATCTGCAGAGAGGAACACAGTTAACATTAACTGTGTTCCTCTCCGCAGATGCTGCCAGACCTGCTGAGTTTTTCCAGGTATTTTTATTTTTGTTTTGGATTTCCACCATCCGCAGTTTTTTGCTTTTATCTACATCTTACATTTTCTCTTTGACCTGCCTGAGCATGAAAGCAAATCTATAATCTAGATAGTCTGACTTTCCTTAAATTTTGTAATGCTCTCAACTTGTGGGCACTTTACCCAGGTAAATAAAAGAAGTGATGGTGCCGAATGGGCTGTACGGTAGTCTATACAGTCTGATTGAAGAAGTATAACCTTTCTGTTTTCTTTTCTTCTCCTAGCTATTTAGCCTTGTTGCTGTGGCTGAACTTACCCTGATGAATACTGGAAAGGTCGGGTTTGACTTCACTATTTTAAATTTTGAGCAAGGCGCTGATCAGGAGCCTCTGCCAGGAGTGCCACTCATTTCTCCTTTCACAGTGAGTGAATTTTCTTAGGATTGCTGATTTAAAAAAAAATAGAGGGAGCACGAGGAGCTAGCAAAATGAAAATGGTTTCCAGCAGGAGATGTCTTATTGCATTTAGCTGCTGCTTGATTTGTTTGTTTTCTCTGATAAAGGATTTAGAGAGTGATACTTGTGAGCAGGTGGCTGCCCTCTTGAACACAATAGCCATTCACAGTTCTAATCCCAGTGTTCTATTTACATTGTGTTTATATTGTTCACACATAAACAGATCATTATTAATTTTGGGGTAGACAAAAGCAAAATATTGCAGGTGCTAAAAATCTGAAATACAAACATAAAATGCAGACAACACTCAGCAAGCCTGCTGGCATCTGTGAACAGAGACATAGGGGAGAATTTTCTCCCTGTCGGGCAGGCCTTTGGGGAGCGGGCGCGGGCGGGCACGGAGTTGATCACCGCCTGCAGTCGGCTCCATGCTGCCATTTTACGTGGGTGGGCAATTAAGGCCCGTCCAGCGTGAAACACAGCTCCCGAGAACAGCGGGAGTGGGCAGGTGGCATGGGACTGCAATTGACTGCTGGGTCCAATGGCGACCCGGCGGCCTGTTTAAATAGCGTTTCTGCAGCCTTGAAAAGGCTGTGAATCATGGCAAACAGAAGGGCTCCCCAGAGCGCTGCTGGTGAGCAGTCCAGGCAGGAGGATAGGTCAGCGGGGCACTGTGCCTCTTGCTTTTCTGATGAGTGCCTAGCTGCCCTCCTGGAGGAGGTGGCAGCATTGTGGGAGGTCCTCATTCCTAGGGACGGGAGGAGAGGCCCTCCCACATGACCAAACGTGCCTGGGAGGAGCTGGCAGACATAGTGAGCTCCCACAATGTGGTGTGATGCACCTGGGTCCAGTGCCACAAGTGTTTCAATGACCTCTTGCACTCGGGAAGGGTGAGTACCATGTTGTAATAGGTAACTTAACAGAGCAGGTAGGCTTTCCACCCAGCACACCCGAAACACTGAGTGCAGTTACAACATTGAACCGTTCATGGCATGTGACCCTCGCTGGATGAGCCAGCAGATATTGCCCATGCCTAGTTCACCCTGAGAGGGTTGTGCAGAGATGGGTTCCGCACCCGGAGCATGTGGTCGACTGATACCCAGGGTACTGTTTTGGGGATACCTCAAGGATCTGCACCTTGGCGCAGTGCTGGAACTGCAAAACTTGTCAAAGTCAGGGTGCTGACATGCTGGGAGGGAAGCTTCCAGGTGGCGGGACACCCGTTCATCTGCTGCCCTTGGCATTCCATGTGCTTGTGCATTCTTGCTTTGCAAGGTGAAACCGTGTGGTGGCAAATGTGATGGAGGCAGAATGTGGGCAGAGGGGGTCAGCCCTGGCTTCTTGGTGTGAGTGTGCAGCAGCTGCAGGGTCACGCTTTACTGGAGCCCCTACTCTGGTTGGGGTGGCAGGGATGCGATGGCAATCCAAGTACAGGGTGGACTAATCAATGCTCCTCTCTCCTTTGCACACAACGCTGCCGAACGGATGCGGACTGGTGGAGGCCAGGCCCAGTTGGCCATAATCACCAGATACGAACAGGAGCCACTGGAACTGGAGAGGCGCCATGTGCCCAGAGCCACCGGTGGTAGTGAGGCTGGGGTGCCATGGGGAGGTATGATTGCCGAGCACTGAGGTCACCATGTGTGTCCCAGCAGCCATCCCACTGTTGAATGTCAGTGATTTAAGCCTCCAACATGGGTTGACCATTGATTATGGAAGGATGAGCACACACTGATCCAGGGGACAGGCATGCACAGTGACATTGTCTCCACTTTAACTAATCAAATGTCCTTGTTCTTCCTTTCAGCATCACCGGAGCAGGGCTGGGAGGAGGAGGCGGAGGGGTCACCTTTCATACCTGAGGGCCCTGAACAATTGGGCTCATCTGCATCACACCATCTCTACCAGGCAGGCACCAGCACAGATACTAGCACCTCGGTGGGAATTAGATCGTCGGCTAGTGCCCCGGGGCACAGCGGTAACGGCACTTCACACTTGCTTGAGGTGCGGGCGGAGACAGAGAGAGCCCATGGCGCCAGCAGTTGGAGGACTGCAAGGTACAAGGCACATGCTCAGTCGGTGGCTGATGTTGTGCCTCTGGAGTCATCCCTGAGGCAGCAGACACTGGAAATCCAGCAGGGTGTTTGGGAGGATCTGGCAGAGATACATGAGGCAATACGTGGCATGGTCTCCATGCTGGAGGTGTCCACATGGAGCATCACCGATGTAATGAGCCTCATCACCTAGTGCCTTGCTTCCTTCATGGAGTGAGTGGCAACTCTTGTGGAGAGGGTCCTTCAGGAGAACAATCAGGGCCTCCTGGGGTTGCGCTCGGACCTGCAAGCCCTCACAGCAGCATTAACCTCAGCTGGTCAGTGCCAGTGTGGGAGATGGATTGGGCACCAAGTATCCCAGCTGGGTGCCCATTCATCAGTGGTGAGCAGGGAGGTCTGAAGCATCTTCACATTGATGCAGGAACTGCCTGTCATTTCTGTTGGCTCCTCTCAGGGCGCTCCGGATAAGGGTAGCAGCTCCTCTGCCCCTCTGCCAGTGACTGTGGGATCCGGCGACTGCGGAGATGCCAGCCGTGGAACTTGCCGCTCCCTCTCAGGTAAGGCCATCAAAAGCTCCAGGGGCCAGAGGACGCCTGCCAAGATCATTGAGGCCAACAGGACAGCACAGTGAGCAGGCTGTCTCAAATGCCAGTGCCAGCGAGGGGAGAACACCTAAACGTAGCTCTCGGAAATGTAAACTTAAGGCAGCTTAGGCACACCATGGGCTTCTCACTGGTGGTTTTATGTTGCCCCACTATTAGTTGATGACAAGTTGGTATGATGCTGAACACCTTTGAATTCAGTTTCTTTTCTGCTTTATTTTGTTAATTCATTAAATGTTTATTTGCGAACATGGCTCAGGGTGATTCCTTACTTCTGCAAGTGGACAGGAACCCATGATGTTATGAGTGACTTGTTTGTCATTGAGCTTTATTGACAAGGCATAAAATGTTCCTAACAAGGCAGATGTTGCTCTCAGGTATCGAGTACAAAGCCTGCAGTCCTGGCGTGTGTTGGAGGTCCTTCTGTGGTGGGCTAGCTGAAGGCTTGTTGGATTAAAGCCTCCCGGGTGTCCCTGCCTCCCTGGAGTATGCCTGGGTCAGCGCCTACCCCCTCTGCATCCTCCTGTGCATGCTCGTCCTCAGACACACTACTGGACTCATTGTGTGCAGCCACAGCATCTGTGTCTACATCTTCTTCCTCCACTGCGTCCCCCCTCTCCAGCGCCAGATTGTGGAGAGCGCAGCATGCAACCACTATCAGCAATACACAACCTGGGGGGTATTGGAGTGTGCCCCCTGAACGGTCCAGGCATTGGAAGTGCATCTTGAGTAGACCAATGGTTCTCCCTACCACGGCCCTTGTGAAGGCGTGGCTCCTGTTGTACCGCTGCTCAGCCTTTGTTCTTGGATGGCGGAGAGGGGATAGCCAGAGCACCGAAGAGCCTCGGCACCTGGGAGTGTCTGAGGATGTATGTGTCATGGGAGCTGCCTGGGTACCTTGCACAGACTTGCAGATTCTCCATCCTATGGTCACACACTATCTGCATGTTCATGCCTTCCTGGTGACGAAGGCACTCGACTCACCCGCTGGTGCCTTGATGGCCACATGCATGCAGTCTATTGCACCCCAGACGTGGGGGAACTCAGCAATTGCTGCAAAGCCCCTGGTTCGCTCTGTCTGCGTGACCTCATCCCAGTGGTAGTCAATGAAAGTCAATGCATACCTGAACAGAGCATCTGTCACCTGCATGACACAAGTGTGGACAGCTGACTGGGAGGCTCCGCAAAGATCACCCACCAACCCTCGAAAGAGCCAGAGGCATAGAAGTTGAGGGCAGCCATGACCTTCAATGCCACTGGCATGGGGTGTTCACCCTCACAGTTCGCACAGATCTCAGGGCCTATCATCTGACAAATGGAGGTCATTGTCTCCCTTGAGAGACAGAGCTCCTTTGGCATTACACCTGAGAAATATTGAGGAACTGCTTCGCCGCCTATAAACCCTGGTATCAGGATAGTAGCATCTTCTGTGACCCCTTCAGCCTTGGACTTCCTGTTGGCCCTGCGACCCTTGTCCCTGTGCCTGTCCTCCCAAAGGTGGCTCCCCTGGAGGCTGAATGTGGACTCCTAGCCTCCTCCCCCTTCTAGCCCTCCCTTCCTCCTCAGAGGAGGTGCCTCTAGTGGAGAGCACAACTCCATTCCCAGGCTAAGGGAAGACTTCCTGAAACCAGCAAGGCCCCAAAAATGATGTTTACTCCAGAGTCCTGACCTGAAGGCTGTTACTCCTGTCCAAGCAGCTGTGAAGAGTTTTGAAGTTTTCCTGCTCAAACAGACAAGTAGCAGTAAGTTTAAGCATGAAATGTCTGACAAATAACACTCGTGACCCCAGTGACCCCTCTCATCCCACCCATGGATGAGGTTTATAAAAATGTGGCCTACCCGCCTGCCCGTTGCGCTTGTGCGCCGACCTGAAGATCGCACGGGCCCCGAAAAATCAGCATTGGTTACTGGCTCAAGGGCCTTAAGTGGTCCGTTACTTAATGGCGGGCGCGTATCGGAGATTATTGCGCACCCACCCACCAAAATATCGCGATGGCACGCAGTGACGTCAGGATGCATGCCCGACATCATTGAACATCACTTTACGAGTCAGTGTACAGGGCCCACCCCCCACGCCGACATGAAAATTCTGCCCATAGGCTGGATTTAATGCTGACATTGGTGTCCTTGCCCATCGATTGAAAACTGATAGAAAAGCCATGTTGCTTTCATGGGGGAGCTTAACCAAACTAAGTGCCTGTCAAGTGCCTTACCAGCCATCGACAGGCCTTCGCCAGGATTTAGGACCCTGGCAGTGGGAATCCTGCCCTCCCAGATGCTTTGTTGGTATTGCAAGTGTAGACCGGTTGAGTATGGTCTGTACTCTGCCTATTATGAACAGCTGGAGGAACATGTTACTTTATTTGATCAACCAATTGTTGAGATGTACGGCCTACATACTTGACATCGTGGTGGCACTGAAGCCTGCGCTTGCAAAACCCAAAACAAAACAATTACTGTTGGATGTCATTCCACAATTGGGCAGGTCTTGCTGAACCAAGTGCTCTAATAACTATACTAACAACCAGTTTAATCGGTCATCCTTGTAATATGGCTCATTTATGCTTGCAAGAAGTGACATGCAGTCATGCACTGTATGACCTGTGCTCTGCAAACAAAAGGAATATGTTCAGGTCTTTTGCTTTTTTGAACTACCTGGAAGCATAGGAAGCCTGTAGTTCCCTGTTGCTTGCCCCATGGCAACGCCTTGGCCAATCAGAGGTGACTTGCCAATCAATTGCAGCTGCTTTTCTCCTGCACTATAAATTGTTCTGTTCATTTGCAATTTGGCATTCTTGCGTTTGTCCTGATGAACGCAAGACAAAAAGCTTTGGCAACATGTCTCTCTTTTCAAGTTCTGTGCTACCAAGTGACAATTTTTAACATGCTTCCTGACATTTAAACATTCACTATAGTCACCTAATTTTCCTGGCTGCTTGATGGTGTGCCATTTATTTTTCACTAACATGAAAGCAGTTTATTTCTCTATAATACTGTTATTTTTAGGGTTACATTGAAGCAAATGCTGAGCAGAAGTTGAAGGTTTCTTATCTACCTGGAGTACCTGATGTCTTTCACAAGAGCTTTGAGATTCAAGTCTCTCACTTTGAACCAGAGTGCATCAGCTTGAAGGGAGAGGGTATCTTCCCTAGGATCTACCTGGATCTACCCAGAAACATAAAAGGTATGGGACTAACTTTCAGCTAATTCTTTTTGAATTATAAGTGAAACCAGCACTGGTATAAAATAAACAACAAACAGCTGTAACAGCTTAGCAGCACATAATCAATAGAAATAGGCTATTTAGCTCCTTGAGCCTGTTTCAGCGTTAAATCCAGCCTATGGGCAGAATTTTCACGTCGGCGTGTTGGGGTGGGCCCTGTACATTGACGCGTAAAATGACGTTCATTGATGTTGGGCGTGCGTCCTGACGTCACTGTGTGCCATGAGGATCGTTGCTAATCTGGAACCTACACATAGCCACTTTACCCCATATCCCTTAATACTTTTGTTTCATATAAATCTATCAATGTCAGTGTTAAAATTAACAATCAATCTAGCATTAATTGGCATTTGCAGAAAAGAGTTCCAAACTTCTACCACCCTAATTCTAAGTTTCACTCCTGAAAAGTCTGGGTCTGATTTTCAGATCTAGTCCTAGAAATCACAACCAGCAGAAATAGTTTCTCCCTGCCCAATCTGTTCACCTTAATATCTTGAAACCTTTAATCAAATCACCCTTTAACCCGAGTTTGTGTAATCCATCCTCATGATATAATGTCTTGATATCATTTTGCACTCCCTGCAAGGTCAATATCCCTTCCTAAGGTATAGTATCCAGAACTGCTATTAGCACTCCAGGCGTGGTTCAACCAGGGTTTTGTATAGTTGCAACAAAACTTTGAGCTGCTTTTGTTCTCGTCCCTTAGATACAAGACAGGCAGTCCTTTGGCTTTTTAAAATTATTTTTTATACCTGTTCATGACATTTTAATGATTTGTGTACCTGGACCCCCAAGTTTAGAGTCATAGAATTATGCAGCACAGAAACAGGCCCTTCAGCCCATCATGTCTATGCTGGCCATCAAGCACTTATCCTAGTCCCATTTTCCAGCACTTGGCCCAAAGCCCTATATGCTATGGCATTTCAAATGCTTATCTAAATACTTCTTAAATGTTGTGAGGGTTCTTACCTCTACCAACCCCTCAAGCAGTGTTCCAGATTCCATCCACCCTCTGGGTGAAAACATTTTTCCTCTAATCCCCTCTAAACCTCCTGCCCCTTACCTTAAATCTATGCCCCTGGTTATTGACACCTCTGCTAAAGGGAAAAGTTTCTCCCTAGCTACCCTATCTATGCCCCTCATAATTTTGTATACCTCTATTGGGTCCTCACTCAGCCTTCTCTGCTCTAAGGAAAACAACCCACAGCCTATCCAGTCAGGCAACATCCCAGCGAATCTCCTCTGCACCCTTTCCAGTGCAATCACATCATTCCTACAGAACTGCACACAGTACTCCAGCTGTGGCCTAACTAGCGTTTTATGCAGCTCCAACATAACCTCCCTGCTCTTATATTCTATGCCTCGGCTAATAAAAGCAAGAATCCCATATGCCTTCTTAATCACCTTATCTACCTGTGCTGCTGCCTTCAGGGATCTATGGACATGTACACCAAGATCCTTCTGATCATCTGTACTTACTAGGGTCCTACCACTCATTGTGTATTCCCTTGCTGTGTCAGTCCTCCCAAAATGCATCATCTCATACTTCTCAGGATTAAATTCCATTTGCCACTGTTCTGCCTATCTTACCAGCCTATCTATATCATCCTGTAATCCAAAGCTTTCCTCCTCACTATTTACGGCACCACCACTTTTCGTGTCACCTGTGAACTTACTGATCATACCTCCTATATTCACGTCTAAATCATTAATGTACACTACAAACAGCAAGGGTCCCAGCACCGATCCCTGTGGTACACCACTTGTCACAGGCTTCTAACCTCAAAAATTACCTTCAACCATCACCCTCTGCTACTAAGCCAATTTTGGACCCAATTTGCCAAATTGTCCTGGATCCCATGGGCTCTTACCTTCTTGACCATTGTGCTATGTGGGACCTTGTCAAAAGCCTTACTGAAGTCCATGTAGATTACATCAACTGCACTACCCTCATCTACACAACTAGTCACCTCCTCGAAAAATTAAATCAAATTTGTTAGTCGTGATTTCCCCCTGACAAAGCCATGCTGACTATCCCTGATTAATCCCTGCTCTCCAAGTGGAGATTAATCCTGTACCTCAGAATTTATTCCAATAGTTTTCTTACCACTGATGTTAGACTCACTGATGTGTAATTACCTGGTCTATCCATACTACCCTCCTTGAATAATGGTAACACATTCGCTGCCCTCCAGTCCTCTGGCATCTCTCCTGTGGCCAGAGAGGATTTGAAAATTAGCATCAGAGTCCCTGCAATCTCCTGCCTTGCCTCACATAGAAGCCTGGGATAGATCTCATCTGGGCCTGGGGATTTATCCACTTTTAAGCCCACTAAAACTGCTAAATCTCCTCCCTTTCAATACTAATTTGTTCAAGTATATCACAGTCCCCCACCTTGATTTCTATACCTACAGCGTCCTTCTCTATAGTGAACACAGATGAAAAGTAATCATTTAAAACCTCATCTACGTCCTCCGGCTCCATGCACAGATTGCCACATTGGTCCCTAATGGGCCCTACTCTTTCCCTGGTTATCCTCTTGCCCTTATATTTATAAAATGCCTTGGGATTTTCCCTTCTCTTGCCCACCAGTATTTTTTCATGCCCTCTCTTTGCCCTCCTAATTACTTTTTTAAGTATCCCCCCTACACTTTCTGTACTCCTCTAGGGCTTCCGCTGTTTTCAGCCTTCTGTATCTGCCACAAGCCTCCTTTTTTTTCTTTATCCAATCCTCTATATCCTTTGACATCCAGGGTTCCCTGGACTTGTTGGTCCTACCCTTCACCTTTACGGAAACATGTTGGCCCTGAACTCTCACTATTTTCCTTTTGAATGACTCTCACTGCTCTGATGTAGACTTTCCTACAAGTAGCTGCTCCTAGTCCACTCTGGCCAGATCCTGTCTTATCATATTGAAATCAGCCTTCCCCCAATTCAGGACCTTTGTTTCCAGTCCATCTATGTCCTTTTCCATAATTACCTTAAATCTTACAGAATTATGGTCACTATCCATGAAGTGCGCCCCCACTGACACCTCTACCACTTGCCCGGCTTCATTCCCTAAGATTAGGTTTGGTACTGCCCCTTCTCTTGTAGGACCTTCCACATGCTGGCTCAAAAAGCTCTCCTGGACACACCTTAAGAATTCCACCCCCTCTAAGCCTCTAAGATTATCCCAGTTAATATTGGGGAATTTGAAATCCCCTCCTATTATTACTCTATTATTTTTAGATTTCTCTGAGATTTGCCTACACATCTGCTCCTCTATCCCCCGCTGACTATTTGGAGGTCTTTAGTACACTCCCAGCAAAGTGCTTATCCTCTTTTTGTTTTTAAATTCTACCCTCATGGCCTCATTTGAGAAACCTTCTAAGATACCATCCCTCCTTACTGCAGTAATTGACTCCTTGATCAATAGTGCAATGCCACTTCCTCTTTTTCACTCCCCCCTTTTATGCCTGAAGAATCTATACTCTGGAATATTGAGCTGCCAGTCCTGCCCTTCCCTCAGCCATGTCTCTGTAATAGCAACAATATCACGTTCCCATGTGTTAATCAACGCCCACAATTTATCTTCCTTGTAAAACTCCTTAAATCTTACAGAATTATGGTCACTATCCATGAAGTGTGCCCCCACTGACACCTCTACCACTTGCCCGGCTTCATTCCCTAAGATTAGGTTTAGTACTGCCCCTTCTCTTGTAGGACCTTCCACATGCTGGCTCAAAAAGCTCTCCTGGACACACCTTAAGAATTCCACCCCCTCTAAGCCTCTAAGAGGATAAGCACTTTGCTGGGAGTGTACTAAAGACCTCCAAATAGTCAGCGGGGGATAGAGGAGCAGATGTGTAGGCAAATAGATGCAATCGAGCCTTGCATTATTCCCTTGTGCCTTAAAAGCTCTATATTTGCTCTGCCTTCCAGACTGGCTTAGTTTATCTTCTATATCTGGCTGTGCATTACCCCCTGCCGTACCTCCACTCTGTATCCCACCCCCTATCAAATTAGTTAAAACCCCCCAAAAACACTAGCAAACCTCCCTGCAAGGATCTTGGTCCCATTCTGGTTCAGGTGCAACCAGTCCAACTTGTAAAGGCCTCACCTTTGCCAGAAATAGACCCAGTGATCCAGGAAACCAAAGCCTTCCCTCTTGCACCATCTCTTCATTTATGCATTCATCCTCTCTATCCTCCTATTCCTATATTCACTAGCACGAGGCACAGGGAGTAATCCAGAGATTACAACCTTTGAGGTCCTGCTTTCTAATCTGCTACCTAACTCCTTAAATTTTCGTTGCAGGACCTCATCCCTCTTTCTACCTATGTCTTTGGTACCAATATGGACCATGACCTCTGACTGTTCACCCTCCTCCTTCAGAATGCCCTGTAGCCGTTCTGTGACATCCTTGAGCCTGGCACCAGGGAGACAACACACCACCCTGGAGTCACATCTACGACCGCAGAAGCGCTTGTCTGCACCCTTATTGAGTCTTCTACCACTATCCACTTCTACCTTTACTCCTCCCTGCTTGTGCAGCTGAGCCACCCACAGTGCCATGAACCTGGGTCTGGCTGCGCTCTCCAGAGAAACTTTCACCCTCACCATTTTCCAACACAGAAAAACGGTTCTTGAGTGAGATGCACTTTGGGGCTTTCCTGACTACCTGCCTGACTCCCTTCTTCTGAATGGTGGGTCACCCATTCCCTCTCTGACTGCACTTCCTTAAGCTGCGGAGTGACCACATCTAAAAATGTACTATACATGTAACCCTCAGCCTTGCAGATGCACCAGTGTCTCCAGCTGATGCTCAAGTTCCAAAACCCGTTGCTCAAGCTGGACAAGCCGGTGGCACTTCCTGCACATGTGGTCATCCACTTCTAAGAATTCCTGTATGCTGCAGGCCATACAACACACAAGACTGAGCTCCCTTGATATACTTCTTTCTTGTCTTAATTAAAAGCCTATTTGCTTAAATTTAAGCCAAGTCGAAAACTATTTTGTTTTTCTTAAAAAAAACAAATGCTGAGACTCTTACCTTCTGTAATGTTGCTTTAAAGTGGAAAACAAACACTTACCCACTACCTACCAATCAGATCTCTCCCTTGTCCTTATATCACTCCTTTCAAATTCCAGCACCGCCGAGTGTCTGGGTGAAAATCGGTTCCATCACAGGTAAACTCCGCTCCTGCTCTTTATACAGCCGCCCTGCTCCTGCTCTGCTTCTTCACGGGTAAACTCCGCTCCGCTCTTTATACCGCTGCTCCGCTACCTCACAAGTAAACTCCCACTCTTTAGATCCTCCTCTCGCACTCTCCTTAAGTTTGATTAGAATTTGATTGCCAACAGGAAATGAGAAGTACGAGGCATTGCTGAAGGAGGCAAAGGAAACTCTAGAGAGAGAGATGGCTGAAGACAACCTGCTCAGCCACCCTGAGACTATAGCAGGAGAACTGGGTGCATCGAACACCAGCTCTTCTGTAAGTTGCTTTCATTCTTAATTGCATAATTACAAAAAGAGTTTTTTTAAATACAGCTTTTCATTGCAACATCTTGGGTAGAAAGCACTTGAGTAAAATTATTTTCTGCCAATATTTTATTAAGTTACTTTGCATTTATCCCCTTCAGTTTCCTCCCCTCTTCTTTGTTAGACTCCTGATGCTTGGCCTCAGTTATCCTCGCCCAAATGATTGTGCTTCTTTGAGTCCAGTGAGTTTTTATTTTATTAATTCTTAGGATATTAGCATTGCTGGAAAGGCCAGCATTTATTGCCCATCCCTAATTGCCCTTGAGAAAGGGTGGTGAACCGCCATCTTGAACAATGCAGTCCATGTCATGTAGGTAGATCATTGTGCTGTTCAGGAGCGAGTTCCAAGATATTGAACCAGCAATGATGCAGGAATGACAAATAGTTACAAGTCAATATGGGATGTGGCTTGGAGGGGAACTTTTAGATGGTGGTGTTCTCATGCATCTGCTGCCCTTGTCCTTTAAGATGGTCGAGATCGCGGGTTTGCAAGCTGCTGTTGAAGAAGCCTTGCTGAGTTGCTGTAGTGCATCTTGTAGATCGTACACACTACTGCCACTGTATGTTGGTGGTGGAGGGAGTGAATGTTTAAGATGGTGGATGGGGTGCCAATCACGCAGACTGCTTTATCGTGGATGGTTTCGAGCTTCTTGATTCTGTTGCTGTGCTCTTCCAGGTAAGTGGAGAGTATTCCATCTCACTCCTGGATTGTGTCTTTTTGATGGTGGACAGGCTTTGGGGAGTCAGGTGGTGAGTTACTCACTGAAGAATTCTAGCTTCTGACCTGTTCTTGTAGCCACAGTATTCATATGGCTAGTCCAGTTCAGTTTCTGGTCACTGGTAATCTCAGGATGCTGATAATGGGGGATTCAGCGATGGTAATACCATTGAATGTCAAGGGGAGGATGGTTAGATTCTGGCTTGTTGGAGATGGTCAATGCCTGGCAATGTTATTTGCCGCTTATTGGCCCAAGCCTGAAAATTGTCCGGGTCTTGCTGAATGCATGCACAGATTGCTTCAGTATCAGAGTTACAAATAGCGCTGAACATTGTGCAATCATCAGCAAATATCTCCATTTCTGACTTTATCTTGGAGTGACAGTTATTGATGAAGCAGCTGAAGGTTTTGGTCATAGGACATTATCCTGAGGAACTCCTGTATTAATGTCCTGGGGTTGAGACTATTGACCACCATCAACCACAATCACCTTCCTTTGTACTAGGTATGACTGCGACCAATGGAGAGATTTTCCCTGATGTCCACTGACCTCAGTTGTGCTAGGGCTCCTCAATGCCAGACTTGGTTAAATGGTGCCTTGATATCAAGGGCTCTCACTTTCTCCTCACCTCTGGAATTCAGCACTTTTGTCCATGTTTGGACTAGGCTACAATGGAATCTCGAGAGAAATAGCCCTGGCGGAATCCAAGCTAAGCATTGATGATCAGTTTATTGCTGAGTAAGTAGCACTTTGATAGCACTGTAGACATGGACAATTTTTCACATTGTCGGGTTAATGTCAATGTTGTAGCTATACTAGAACAGCTAGCCCTGGAGCACAAGTCTTTAGTGTTACAACTGCAATGTTGTCCTGGCCCATATCCTTTGCTGCACCAATGCCATATTTTGATGTCATATGGAGCGAATCAAATTGTCTGAAGGCTGGAATCTGTGATGTGGGGACCTCAGCAGGAGGCCGAGCTGGATCATCCACTTGGCACTAATGGCTGAAGATGCTTGCAAATGCTTCAGCCTTGTCTTTTGTGCTTGTATTTTGTGCTTTCCCAACATCGAAGATGGGGTTATTTATAGTGCCTCTTGATAGTTGTTTAATTGACCACTACCATTCATGGTTGATGTGGCAGGATTGCAGAGGTTTGATCTGATCATTTGCTTGGGTGATTCTTTGGCTCTGCCATTAGCATGCTGTTTCTGCTGTCTAGCATGCTTGTTATCCTGTGTGGTACCTCATTTTTAGGTATGCTTGGTATTGCTTCTGGCATACTCTCCTATGCTCGTCATTGAACCAGCGTTGGTCACCTGGCTTGGTGGTAATGGTAGAGTGAAGGATATGCCAACCCATGAGGTTACAGATTGTAGCTGAATACAATTCTGCTGCTGCTGATAGCCCACAACACCCCATGGATGCCCCATTTTGAGCTCCTACATCTGTTCTGTACCTATCCCATTTAGCACGGTGGTAGTGCCACACAATATGATGGAGGGTCTCATCAGTGTGAAGGCGTGATTTCGTCTCCACAGCAACTGTGTGTACTGGTCACTCATACCAATATTGTCATTATTGATCTCTCAGTACCTGCCCCAGGCAAGCCTGACAGATATGTCATTCTGGCTATCCACTTGTAGGGGTGGAGCATTGCACTTTCAGCCTGGGCCTTTCCTCACCACTTTTCTACAGCAGGATCACTGGATAGTGTTCAGGAATATGATCTCCAGATCACCCAGGAGTGCTGAGGCCAATTACCATGTTCCCATCTCACTGCAGCTGAAATCAGCAGAAACCAGGAATCAAACCTGATGCCTTCTGATCTGTATGACCTGGTTATCTACTCCCTTTATCAACTGGCCCAATGGAAAAGTTGATCAAGCCACGGTGCACTACTGCACAAAGTGGCCCAAGTTTGGTGTTCCAACGGTTTCCTAAATACTGGAATCTCGTCAGTTTCATCAGGGAGAAATGTAGGGTAGAATTTAGATACTTGTCTAAAGGGAGGGATGATTACCTGTCATTCACTTCAAATGTGCATCTTAAAGTAGCCAAGATGTTCCAATCTGACATTGTATGGTTGATTCTGAATGCCCTCAGGGCAACTCTGAATTGACAATAAATACTGGCTTGTCAGTGTCACAGATTCCAAAGAAGACATTAGGAAAAAAAGAAAGCTACATTTCATGAACTTTCTCTGGATATTTGCCAATGAAACTATGATTGGGCTTTGTCCAAATTATTCGATTGGCTTGGCTCATGCATCAAAACTCATCATTACAATAGCATTTTTTCATAACTACTTTAATCTGCCTCACAGGCATCAGTCCTGTAAAAGTTTATTTATACTGGCAGTATGTGTATGAGTATGTTTTTCCCCAGTGCTTCACCATGTGATGTGTAACTTCAACTTTCTAATTTTGAAGTATCCTTCAAGTGGGGGAAGGGACTGAGGGAGAGTAAATGTAATGCAACTATGGATGATCATGGGATTTATGTGGAAGCTGCCTGACCCTATATGCTCTGTTGTGGCCATTTAACCAAGGCAGCTGGGTGATGCAGTTGTGGCTTTGCTTCAATGGGCACCAGCATTATCTACATTATCTCCTAACATTTTTCTGGGTACTTACTCAGCATTGGTTCAAAGCATGTGGGGCCAGGTCCCTGGTGAAGTTATTGAAGCCATGTATTTTCTGGTTCCCAACGTGGTGAATACAGAAGAAGACTGCTGTAGGTTGAAGTCCAAGGGCCCGTGATATATAATTCATTGAGAAAACAATGGCAGAGCTTAAGACCTTTGCCAAGGGGACTCTTCTGTACTAAAGAGAGCCCTTTTGTGGTCATGTTCTCCATTTGTTCGGCTTGGTCAGAATAGCACAAGTTTCCATCTACCTCCCCTCTGTCCTGGTGTCCTAAACTTAAACTAAAGTCCTTTTAATATGCCTTAAAGCCCCAATTATAAAATTAAACTAAGTGGCATAGAATAGCATTCCCGCAATCTGGGCTGGCATGTCAGCACAATACTATGTGCTCAAAGTCTGGAGTAGGACTTGAATCTTCTGACTCAGTGGTGAGAGTGCTACCTGCTGAGTTTCGGCCAACATGTAGCAGAGCTGATAGTGTCCATTTCCAATGTTCAAAAACCAGCATATTTTCCAGCCAGATTTGCAACATAGTGATCAGTAGCAAGGACCATGGCTGGCTCTTCACCTCCCTAGCCTAAATTTACTGAAGCCATTCATGATTCCTCCAAAGCCGAGAATAGAAATTCACACCCACTGCATTTGGTGCCACTCTCTGATATGTTGTAAACCTAACCAGTGTGATATTACTGCAATTCCAACTTACTTCATTGATAAAATTCACAGTGCTCTGTCTGTTATGTGGTGGGAGGCAAACCTTCCACAGTTTCCCACCTTAAGACTGTTGTAGACCCCAGGTCATTTTGGGAGACAGGTAAACATCTGTAGAATTTTATATTATTTAATGAAATGTTTAGATACGGTGGACTGATTTTTCCCAATACTAGGTTAGGATATTCAGCACCTTCAGCCTATCAGCAAGAGATTCAAGAAGAACTCAGACTACACCAAAATGATGCCAAATTCACTCCCTCCCATTCTGGATGGTCTAAGTGTGAGGTATTCTGATCAGTCAGTGGGACTGATACCTATTAAAAGATTGCACCAATTGGGAATGTGATTACTGCAAAAGATCCTGGGATAGTACAAAAAGCTAATTACAGTGGTTGGGATTATTTAGCCCCATCGTGGTGGGAGCTGCCATTGGAGATTCGGTGGCCCAGCCAAAGCTCCATTGACTTTCAATGGAACTGGACAATCCTGGCATGGGCAGGGCCAGAAAATCCCACCCAGTGTTCCTGTTGTGCAGCATGGTGATGTTGATCTGCACTGTACCAACAGGTGGAAGTTAAGATGATGTTTGTTAGGAGAGATGAAATTTTCTGTAAAAGCAGAAAATTGTGTGATTTCGCTGCCTTGGAAGTCCAGTGCTGATTTGCTTTGCTCAACACTAATTGCTGTCAGGGTTCTCTGATTGAAATGCACTTGGTAATGAATATGGAATTACAAATTTGTTTCTTTTGACAATCTTGTGTACTCATTGATGGATTTTCTGTGTTTCTGACCTTCACAGTATGACACCCTGCTGCAGATGGAGGCTGATCGTTTATTAATTAAGGAGTATAGTCTGGCACAAGAGCTGATCCTTTCTTCTCGCAGCAATATGTCTGGAGCGAGTCATCGTACACGCAAGGGTTTCTCTAGGTAGGGTTACTGTAATCAGTGCATTTGGAGATCCTACTTCATGAAACAATACTCACTCCCACGCTCAATCTATCTACTGATTAACACTAGATGACTCATTATCTTGGAGAATTTCCCATTCAAAGATACGAGGGACTGCAATGTCCCAAATGCCGTCTTTTGGATGAGATGTTAAACCAAGGACCCATCTTCCCTCTCGAGTGAACGTAAAATATCCCATGGCACTTCACGGGATATCAAGAAATGGCTGAAGACACTGGATAGTGCGAAGGCTATAGGCCCTGACAATATTCTAGCAATAGTACTGAAGACTTGCGCTCCAGAACTTGCCACGCCCTAGCCGAGCTGTTCCAGTACAGCTACAACACTGGCATCTGCCCGGCCATGTGGAAAATTGCCCAGGTATGTCCTGTACACAAAAATCAGGACAAATCCAATTGCCACCCCATCAGTCTCCTCTCGCTCATCAGTAAAGTGAACTTTACATCAACAATGCTATCAAGCGGCATTTGCTTAGCAATAACCTGATCACTGATGCCCAATTTGTGTTCCGCCAGGGCCACTTAGCTCCTGACCTCATTACAGCCTTGGTTCAAACATGGGCAAAAGACCTGAACTCCTGAGGTGAGGTGATAGTGACTGCCCTTAACATCAAGGCTGCATTTGACCAAGTGTGGCATCAAGGAGCCCTCACAAAACTAGACTGAATGGGAATCAGGGGGAAACTCTCCACTGGTTGGAGTCATACCTAGCACAAAGGAAGATGGTTGTGGTTGTTGAAGGTCAGTCATCTCAGCTCCAAGACATCAGTGCAGGAGTTCCTCAGGGAGGTGTCCTCGGCCCAACCATCTTCAGCTGCTTCATCAATGACCTTCCTTCCGTCACAAGGTCAGAAGTGGGGATGTTTACTGATGATTACACAATGTTAGCACCATTCGTGACTCCTCAGGTACTGAAGCAGTCCATGTCCAAATGCAGCAAGACCTGGACAATATCCAGGCTTGGGCTGACAAGTGGCAAATAACAATCGCGCCACACAAGTGCCAGGCAATGATCATCTCCAAAAAGAGAGAATCTAACCATCACCCCTTGATGTTCAATGGCATTACCATCACTGAATCCCCCACTATCAACATCCTGGGGGTTACTCTTGACCAGAAACTGAACTGGCGTAGTCATATAAATATTGGGGCTACTAGATCAGATTGGAGAGTAGGAATCCTGCAACAAGCAACTCATCTCCTGACTCCCCAAAGCCTGTCCATCATCCAGAAGGCACAAGTCAGGAGCGTGATGGAATACTCTCTTCTTGCCTGGATGAGTGCAGCTCTCACAACACTAAATAAGCTTGACATTGTCTAGGACAAAGCAGCCCACTTGATTGGCACCACATCCACAAACGTTCACTCCCTTCACCACCAACGCACAGTAGTAGCAGTATATACCATCTACAAGGTGCACTATGGAATTCACCAAGGTTCCTTAGACAGCACCTTCCAAACCCACGACCTCTACCATCTAAAAGGACAAAGACAGCTGATAGATGGGAACACCATCACCTGGAAGTTCCCTTCCAAGTCACTCACCATCCTGACTTGGAAATATATCGCCGCTCCATCACTGTCGCTGGGTCAAAATCCTGGAACTCCCTCCTTAACAGCAATGTGAGTGTACCTACACCACATGGATTGCAGCAGTTCAAGAAGGCAGCTCACCACCATCTTCTCAAGGGCAACAAGGAATGGGCCATAAATGATGGTCCCGCCAGCGAAGCCCCCATGAAGGAATGAAAAAAACCATGTTGGAGAAGAGCAATGAGTTATACCTGGTGTCCTCGTTAATACTTTTTCTTCAAAACATAAAACCAAATAATCTGAATAACAAATTGCTATTTGTGGGACCTTGCTGTAAACATATTGGCTGTCCTGTTTTCTATGTTACAACAGCGACAACACTGTAGAAGCACTCCTTGACTATAAAACTTTTTGGGTTGTCCTGAGGTCATGAAAGGCACGATGTAAATGCAAATCTTTCTTTCGTTTTTCCTATCTTTGGTCATATGGCATGCTGATTCTCAGGCACTAAATACCGAAGGAAGGGACAAAGACCAGGTACACCAGATCTCCACTCCAGAGATTGTTTTATTGGAAAACAGCATCAAAGCTTAGCCCATTTTGGATGTGTTTTGTATAAGTGCCTCTCATCACACTTTGCTTCAAAACACAGCATTTAAAAATAACTTTCCTGCAAACCCTGTCAATGGAAAAGTTATCAGAAAAATCTCAAAGTATGACAAAGACCATTGGGTTTGTTGTTCTTCAGAGTGGTGAACTGCTCCCAATGTGGTCTCCTCTACATTGGAGAGACCAAACGTAAACTGGGCGACCACTTTGCAAAACACCTGTGGTCTGTCCGCAAGAATGACCCAAACCTCCCTGTCGCTTGCCATTTTAACACTCCACCCTGCTCTCTTGCCCACATGTCTGTCCTTGGCTTGCTGCATTGTTCCAGTGAAGCCCAACGCAAACTGGAGGAACAACACCTCATCTTCCGACTAGGCACTTTACAGCCTTCCGGACTGAATATTGATTTCAACAACTTTAGGTCTTGAGCTCCCTCCTCCATCCCCACCCCCTTTCCGATTCTTCCCCCTTCCTTTTGTTTTTTCCAATAAATTATATAGATGTTTCTTTTCCCACCTATTTCCATTATTTTTAAATATTTTAAAATCTTTTATGCTCCCCCCACCCCCACTAGAGCTATACCTTGAGTGCCCTACCATCCATTCTTAATTAGCACATTCGTTTAGATAATATCACCAACTTTAACACATATGTGTTCTGTTGTCTGTGACATCTTTTGATCTGCTTCTATCACTGCTTGTTTGTCCCTACAACCACACCAACCCCCTCCACTTCTCTCCCCCCACCCAAACCCCCCACCCCCCCACACACCTTAAACCAGCTTATATTTCACCCCTTCCTTGGATTCACTCAGTTCTGTTGAAGGGTCATGAGGACTCGAAACATCAACTCTTCTTCTCTGCCGATGCTGCCAGACCTGCTGAGTTTTTCCAGGTAATTCTCTCAGTGTTAAGACCATGTGCTTCACACACTGGCACCAAGGGAAAACACCAATGGGGTTTCTAATTAAAATGATGGCCTTTCTGCCCTATGCACTTTTGCTGCTATTCCAATGGGTTCATGCTGTAATTTTGCTGTTTATCTGTTGAAATGCCCATAGAATTAGCTACAACCCATGGCCTGGTTGTAGGCGGAAGTTTCCACAATAATCTTCTGAAGGCAAAGCTTCCAACTACCCCTACAAAGCTATTAACATAAGTAGGTGGGGGCAGGAAATCCCAAAGCCAGGAGTGTCTGCATTCCAATCCTCAGCTGGGAATTGGTGCATGCATACCTGGTGAGTTCGCGATGGGAGCACCTTGGGAGTCACCTAGCAGCACAGGCTGGGATTGCAGTCAGGGTCACTAACAATGGGGGCTCCTGCATTTTTTTTTTTAAATTGTTTTTAGGAGCCCTTGACATGGGTGTCAGACACTTCACTTCACTTTTCTGGAGCAAGACAGGGGCAGTAGCAACACCCCCCACCCCCACCAACATCCTACTCCCTGCACCACCACGGCACCACCCCCAACGCCCCCCCCACCCAAGTTGCCATTGTGGCAAGATTTAGCAGTGTTTCAGTCTCTTCAGCTGGAAGACACCCCAACTGTCAAAATCCGAACACTTACTGAAAATGCTGGAAATACTCAGTAGGTCAGGCAGCATCTGGGGAGAGGGAAACAGGATTAACAGCCCATATTTTCAAGGAGTCATGGAGCCTCCATGGACCTTTAAAAATGATGGGCAGGACTCGATTCTGGGATTCCCGCCCACATTCCCAGTGCCCCAAATATTTTTTAGCGAAAAAATTATTCTCTTGATTTGGCTGGGGAGATGATTGACAGCTTTATGATTTTGTTTCATTTCTTCATGGGATGTGAGCGTTGCTGGCTGGACCAGCATTTATTGCCCATCCCTAATTGCCTTTGAGAAGGTGCTAGTGAGCTGCTTTCTTGAAAGGCTGCAGTCCCTGTGATGTAGGTACACCCACAGTGCTGATTAGGAATTCCAGGATTTTGACCCAGCTACAGTGAAGGAATAGCGATTTATTTCCAAGTTGGGATGGTGTGTGGCTTGAAGGGGAACTTCCACCTGGAAGTGGTGTTCCCATGTGCCTGCTGCCTTTGTCCTTCTAGATGGCAATGGTCGTGGGTTGGAAGATGTTGTCTAAGG
This sequence comes from Carcharodon carcharias, assembly GCF_017639515.1. NCBI lineage: Eukaryota > Metazoa > Chordata > Chondrichthyes > Lamniformes > Lamnidae > Carcharodon > Carcharodon carcharias. The sequence goes on along the minus strand of NC_054473.1, from coordinate 106,056,196 downwards.
AGACTTGGTGAATTCCTGTAGTGCATTTTGTAGATGGTGCACACTGCTGCTACTGTGCGTTGATGGTGGAGGGAGTGAATGCTTGTGGATATGGTGCCAATCAAGTGGACTGCTTTGTCCTGGATGATGTTCAAGCTTCGTGAGTATTTTTGAGCTGCACTCATCCAGGCAAGTGGAGAGTATTCCATCACGTTCCTGACTTGTGCCTTGTAGATGGTGGACAGGCTTTGGAGAGTCAGGAGGTGAGTTACTTGCTGTAGGATTCCTAGCCTCTGAGCTGCTCTTGTGGCCACAGTATTTATATGGCTAGTCCAGTTCAGTTTCTGGTCAATGGTAACCCCCAGGATGTTGTTGATGGGGGATTCAGCAATGGTAATGCCATTGAGCATCAAGGGGCTGTGGTTAGATTCAGTCTTGTTGAAGATGGTCATTGCCTGGCACTTGTGGCGAGAGTGTTATTTGCCACTTGTCAGCCCAAGCCTGGTTATTGTCCATTTGGACTGCTTCAGTGTCTGAGGAGACACGAATGGTGCTGAACATTGTGCAATCATCTGCGAACATCCCCACTTCTGACCTTATGATGGAAGGAAGATCATTGATGAAGTTGGGCCTAGGACACTACCCTGAGGAACTCCTGCAGTGATATCCTGGAACTGAGCTGATTGACCTCCAACTGCCACAACCATCTTCCTTTGTGCTAGGTATGACTCCAACCAGCAGAGAGTTTGGGCTCTGATTCCTGTTGACCCCAGTTTTATGATGTGGTAACAAGCTGTTTTTTTTTTCCAGTGATCTTTCCTTCAATGGCTCAATGTTTATTTACAAAGGTAAAGAGATGTCAAGTTTGTATAGCTTCTGTTATTGGTATTTTAAAGGTCTGGTTGATTGACACTTTTATAGGACTGTACAACAGCAATTTTTATGTAAAAAAATTATGAATGGATGGTTTTTAAGCAATTCCACACATGCCATTGTTACTTTAGAGTTCATTCATTCTGTACTGAGTGTATGCTGGGTGAATGGGCATTGAAATGCCATGATGGCATGGAGAGTATGAGGGGCCATTATGCCTAAGGGGCATAAGTCGGCTTGGAAGGTATGAGGGTTGGGCAAGGGGCATGAGTTGGCATGGATAGGGCATGTGGAGTGTGTGGGAGTGAGGAGGTGTGAGGGATGAAGGCTAAAGGCTTAAAGCATAAACAAACAATCGGGATGAAATTTCAAAGAACTTAGGTGTGGCCTTTTAAATGCCCTGCCTTGGCACTGAGCAGCCCATGTGGCCACCTCCTATCTGTGTTTGGGGCCAGTGGCCGCTGCTCTATCCTACACCTGCCCTCCCAGATGGAAAATCAGGTCTGATGGGGCACTTAGACCGAGGTGAGTCTGGAAAAATTCCCATCTTGCGGTGCCCACCTTGGGATCATAAATCCGGCACAGTGTTTCAGTTCGATGACCTTTCATCAGAACTGGGAAAAGTTAGAAAGTCAATGGGTTTTGAACAATGGGTGGGTAGGACAAGGACAAAAGGAAAGTCTGCAATAGGGTGAAAGTCAGGAGAGATTGAATGACGGAAGAGTTAGTCTTCCAGGGCCAAAGGAAACGGTGATGGGGCAAGGAAAAAAACAAGGAAACAAAAGGTGTGTCTAGAGCAGGTTTGCTACTGTCTCAAAGTGAAAATAAGAGCAAAACCAAAACATACAAAGAAAAGGAAACAGTGTTTATGGTCTGAAATTGATTAACTCGGTGTTGTGTTTGGAAGGCCATAAGGTGTTGAATTGAAAAATGAGATACTGTTCCTCAAGCTTAAATTGAGCTTCACTGGAACAGTGCAGCAGGCCAAGGACAGAGATGTCAGTATGAGAGCAAGGTGGAGAATTAAAATGCCAGCCACCAGAAGCTCAGGGGTCATGTTTGCAGACTGAACAGACATGTTCTGCAAAGTGGCCACCCAACCTGTGTTATTCTTCGCAACATTGAGTAGAGCACATTGTGAGCAATGAATACTGTTAGACTGAGTTGAAAGAAGTACATATGAATTGCTGCTTCACCTGGAAGGAGTGTTTGGGGCCTTGGACGGTCAGAGAGGAGGTAAAAGGGCAGGTGGAACATCTCCATTTACATGGAAAGATGCTGTGAGAAGGGGGCAGTGTGAACAAGGTGATTGAGGCGTGGACCAGGGTATCACAGAGGGAATTGTCCCTTCAGAGTGCTGAAAGGGGAGGGAGGGGAAGATGTGTTTGGTTGTGGCATAACGCCAGAGATAGCAGAAATGGTAGAAAATGATCCATTGAATGCGGTGGGGTGGAAAGTGAGGAGAATGAGTACCCTATCGTGGTTCTGTGAGGGAGGCAAAGTGGTGAGAACAGAAGTGTGTGAAATGTGGCAGACATGGTCAAGGGCCCTGTCAACCACAGTGACGGGGAGTTCTCCGATGAGAAACTTGAGGTTTTGTTAAAGGAATGCGATAATGTTCTAATGGGGTGAACTGCTGATCCACTGAAGATGATGAGGGTGAAAGTGAAGAGGAGGATTATAAAGAGGAAGAGGGTGCTGAGGAGGAAGATACAGATGGACATGCAGTGAAACATCCAGCTGAGAAGCAGGATGAGGTTGAAAAGAAAAGGTAAAAGTCAGAAAATGGAGAGTTGACAGAACCCAAGGCAGAAGCTTAAACATTCCTTTGTTTGAATTTTTAAATATTCATTTGTGCCTTTTTCACAGAAGATTTAGTTAACAGCACAGTTATCTCACTGGATGCTACATTAGGCATACCAGTGCTATGAAATTACAACTTTATTTAGTCAACTTAATACCTTATAATCACCAAATCGAAAGCAAATAGTACTTTTATAATCTTTAAACTTGCATTGAACTTTGATTTTTGAAATAGTGAGGAAATGTTTTAGCTTATGCATAAAAACATGCATAGAAAATAGGAGCAGGCGGAGACCCTTCGAGCCTGCTCTGCCATTCAGCATGACCAGGGCTGATCATCCAACTCAATAGCTTGCTCCCACTTACACCCCATATCCTTTGATTCCTTTCGCCCCAAGAGCTATATCTAACTCCTTCTTGAAAACATTACAATGTTTTGGCCTCAAATACTTTCTGAGGTAGCAAATTCTACAGGCTCACCACTCTTTGGGTGAAGAAATTTCTCCCCATCTCCGTCCTAAATGGTCTACCCCATAGCCTCAGACTAACTCCTGGTTCTGGACTCCCCCACCATTGGGGACATCCTTCCTGTATCTACCCTGTCTAGTCCAGTTAGAATTTTATAGGTTTCTATGAGATTCCCCCCCTCATTCTTCTGAACTTCAGCGAATATAATCCTAACTGACTCAGTCTCTCCTTATATGTCAGTCCTGCCATCCCAGGAATCAGTCTGGTAAACCTTTGCTGCACTCCCCCTATAGCAAGATCATCCTTCCTCAGATAAGGAGACCAAAACTGCATACAATATTCCAGGTGTCGTCTCACCAAGGCCCTGTATAATTGCAGCAAGACATCCCTGGTTCTGTATTCGAATCCTCTGGCTATGAAGGCCAACATACCATTTGCTTTCTTTACCACCTGCTGCACCTGCATGCTTACCTTCAGTGACTGGTGTACGAGGACACCCAGGTCTCGTTGCACATTCCCCCCTCCCAATTTATATCAATTCAGATGATAATCTGCCTTCCTTTTTTTGCTACCAAAGTGGATAACCTCACATTTATCTACATTATACTGCATCTGCCATGCATTTGCCCACTTACTCAGCTTGTCCAAATCACACTGAAGCATCTCTGCATCCTCCTCACAGCTCACCCTCCCACCCAGCTTTGTGTTATTTGCAAATTTGGAGATATTACGTTTAGTTCCCTCATCAAAATCATTAATATATATTGTGAATAGCTGGGGTCCCAGCACCGATCCCTGTGGTACCCCACTAGTCACTGCCTGCCATTTGGAAAAAGACCTGTTTATTCCTACTCTTTATTTCCTGTCTGCCAACCAGTTTTCTATCCATCTCAATACGCTACCTCCAATCCCGTGCACTTTAATTTTACATGCCAATCTCTTATGTGGGACTTTGTCGAAAACCTTCTGAAAGTCCAAATAAACCACATCCACTGGCTCCCCTCTTCAACTCTACTAGTTACATCCTCGAAAAATGCCAGTAGATTTGTCAAATATGATTTCTCTTTTGTAAATCCATGCTGATTCTGTCCGATTCTGCCACTGTTTTCCAAATGCTCAGCCAGTAAATCCTTTATATTGGACTCTAGAATTTTCCCCACTACTGACGTCAGGCTGACTGTTCCATAATTCCCTGTTTTCTCTCTACCTCCCTTTTTAAACAGTGGGGTTACATTAGCTACCTTCCAATTTGTAGGAACTGTTCCATAGTCCATAAAATCTCAGAAGATGACCACCAATGCATCCACTATTTCTAGGGCCACCTCCTTAAGTACTGTAGGATGTAGATTATCAGGCCCTGGGGATTTATCAACCTTCAATCCCATCAATTTCCCCAACACCATTTCCCTGCTAATACTGATTTCTTGCAGTTCCTCTCTCTCACTAAACCCTGTGTTCCCCAACATATCTGGTATGTTATTTGTGTCCTCCTTTGTGAAGACAGAACGAAAGTATGTATTTAGTTGGTCAGCCATTTCTTTGTTCCCCACTATAAATCCCCCTGTTTCTGACTGTAAAGGACCTACTTTTGTCGTCACATACCTATAGAAGCTTTTACAGTCAGTTTTTATGTTCCCCTCAAGCTTACTCTCGTACTGTCGGAGATTATCACACTGAGGCATCATTTTATACGTAGAAACCCCATTTATTACTTGTGCACAAGGGAGAGCAGTACAACAAGAGCTATTGTACAGACTCAAAGCAGAATACACAAACACTTGCTTAAAAGCATTTTACAACCAATCAGTAAATTTTGCACATCTCTATCCACTTATTTGCATACGTTAACTGACCAATCCATGTTTTAGTTAATTTCCATTCCTGCATAACAGGTGCAGTGCCTACGCATTTGGTTATTACAACTTTGATTAAATTCTGCCCAAGAGAGAGACACATGGAATGTCTCAGGGCTCATCTTACTATAGGGGTCAGACAAGATGCTATTGTTCTTCAAGGTTGCAGTCATTTTCTCTTAGGCCAAAGCATTTAATTCAATTTCTCCATTAACCCTTTCAGTACTAAGTGGGTTGCCTATTTGTCTAGGCCACCACACTTGACCCCTTTTGTCCTAAAAGGACAAACCTCCACCCTTAGCCAAGTTCTACGTATCCTAGTCGCTGGGCTTCATCCTCAGAGGGGTCTTGAGCCCTGAGGAGAGGGAGGGAATAGATAGCTGGCTTGAATCAGCAAGGTAGGCACAGGAACCCAATGGTAGCTCGCCCACCCGAGTGCTACCCTTGGTAAAATTTCTCCTGACACAAAGCCAGGCCTCCCCCTTAACAACCACAAAGGTGGGCTCCCGTCTCCAAATGGGCGTTTGCTGAATGAGGGCCCCTGTATTACCTAGGGACCATGTGGAATCTGAGGGGAAAGCCAGAAAATGCATCTCAGAGGAGGAGGGGTTAACAGGAAAATGAGTACAAATCCAACATTTAGTCCGATTAACTTGTGAGGCTACGGCCTGCATTCATTGAACCACAGAATTGGTAGTCCATGCCTCCGCAAGGACCACGCAGGACAGGATCCAAACCAGAGTCAGCATTCTGACGGCTCAGTTAAAGTTCTTGCACAAGCACTTCTGTCCAAGGTCAGCGTCCGCTTGACATGTGATGCGTGGATCCACAAGGTCCTTCAACATTCACGGCCATATGGGTGGTGAGCAGGAATTGGAAAGGCCCCTCCCATCGAGGTTCCATACAGTTCTTTCTGCTGGAGGTCTTTATCAGGACTAGGGCCCCGGGCTGGTATTGATGGCAATCTTCAGTGGTGGGTTTTTTCTGAGCTTCTACTACCTGTAAGCTTTTGAGAGAATTAGTGAGCGCTATACAGTATGTAATCATTCCCTCATCCATAGCGTGGATGTCCATTTCCCTAGCAGACAAAGGTGGAGCCACTGGGAGGCGCATAGGACGTCCCATTACAACTTCATAAGGAGAGATGGAGGTGGTACGGTTAGGGTGAGAGCGCATAGTCATGAGTGCCAAGGGTAGAGCTTTAGGCCATTTCAAACTGGTTTCTTCATATAACTTAGCTAGTTTGTTTTTCAGAATACCATTTTGTCTTTCCACTGCCTGGGGGTGGTATGGGCAGGAAATGTGATGGTTGCATTGTGAGGCCCTCAACAGTTCCTTTATCACTTTAGCGATAAAATGAGGTCCATTATCACTTGATAAAATTTCTGTTATCCCAAACTTGGGTATGTATTCACGTAACAACAGTTTTGCAACAATAACAGCATAATTTCGTCGGGTGGGATACGTCTCCACACATTGCGAGAACAAACATACTAGAACTAAAACATAATTATATCCCATACATTTAGGCATTTGTATAAAGTCCATTTGTAGGTGTACAGACGGGCCCCATGGTTGGGGTCCCGTACCAGCAGTCACTGTGGGCGTCTTGCCTGGGTTATGTCATTGACATAGGTATGACAGGTATTACTAATACAATGCGTATTAGCATATTACTATTCACTATACATTCAACATTCATTCTATATACACGTGTTAAACCTCTGAGCTGGCAACCGGTCAAGTCATGATTCTTGTGTCGTGAGAGATTCAATAAATGCTCATTAGTTACCCATAAAGGCACTACCCCTTCTTTAATCTGTCTTAAATTTTCTTGGGCCTGTTCCAGTGCCCAAGATCCATAAGTGCTGCATACATCATTTCTGCTCGCTTCGTCTGAAATATTTTTCCCTATTTCAATTAATTTATTGATAGTCCCCACATGACTTTTGAGCACGGTAGCCAGGCTTTGGATTAACCAACGATGTCCCTATATTGAATATCGTAGCGGCATCATTTATCAGGCTGCGCTTAACGCGGTTCCCTCCCAAGCCTGATCGCATCTCACCATTGAACTGAACTGCTTCAGTCATCAATTGGTGCGTCAGAGCCATATAAAATGCTTGGGTATGGGTTGAGCACCACTGGGGCAGGACGACACAGGATACATTCAAGACTACGGGTACCAGCTCATGGTGTACATTATCATACAAAGCTTCTGATTAACCAGTACCAAAACATTCGTCGGTTCTGGACGCATAATCGGACAAGGTGGATCAGTCGGTGTGGTTTGAGGGTCTTCAATTATCTCTACTCAGACTGTGAAAGTAGAGATGGGAGGTGGCTGGGTAGTGGTGGACCTCCCATGCCCGATCTGAAGCAAACGCTTACTACAATTTGAAAGCACTTGTTCTCCTCCTGTTACATTTATCATTCCCCGTTGTGTGTCACATTTGGCACTGTCCGTGCTGTACCAAAATTCCTCCTGTGGTGCGGTATGAGCCGTGATGATCCCCAACCTTGTTGCCAGTACTGATATGCCCATGACCAGGATCGTAGATCTGTGGAGACGTTAACATCGGATCTCGTTCTCATATCTACAAGTGCGCAAGTATCACCTGTCATAATTACCTCGTATGGTCCATGCCTGTTCGCCCCGAGCTCACCTTGATCATCACCTTATTCCCCACTTGTTGCTCTTTGGATTTGCCTGTTTCCATATCCTTAATCATCTTTCAGTCTCTAACTTCCTCTCTCAACTCATATAACTGCCTGCTTAATTCCCTTACGTCGTCCTGTATTTTTCCTTTCAGTGGCCCTACACCTCCTACTATAATGCCTTCAGATAATTGCATGGCCCTTCCTGTTATCATTTCAATGCGGTGAACCCGGCAGTCCTGCTTGGGGTAGCCCACGGCGCATTGGAATATTGGGCTGTTCCCCGTCTCTTGATTGATGTTTTTTTTAAAAGTTCAGTTCATCCTTTCCACCATCCCTGGACTCTGGGGGTGGTAAGGAATATGGAATTTCTGTTTAATCTCCATAAGATTGCACACTTCTTTAATGACTCTCCCTGTGAAATGAGTTCCCTGATCTGAATCCATCTGGGTAGGCACCCCCACTCCTTCCAGTTTACTCTCTACTGCTGCTGTCTCATGTCAGACCTCAATTCCTTAAACAACTCTACAATGCATCTTCTTATCCTATCTTTCAATGGCTCAGTATCTTCACTTCCAGTGATGGTTCTCTCTGGGAACCGCTTAACTCTGCTTGTCATCAAGGTGTTAATCCTGTGGTCTTACTTTTTGTAGCGTGCGGGCATATTAATATAATCAGTAATACATCTATTTAGCCTTGTTCCAGCTTTCCCTTTACCTGTATCCATCTTGTGGTAAAGTGTTGTTAAGTATTATTTCTCCTTACATTTCAAATCCTGAACTACAGATTCCACATAGTTTTACCTCTAAGATTTTTCCCTGACCATGATCATCCTAAGATTCTCTTAAGTTCAGTTTCTCTATTGTCTTGATTGTTTAAAATGTTTCCTTACTCTTTAGGCCATATTAACTATTCCATTTCAACGGGGATCTCTGTCTCTAGATCTTTGCTTATCTCCTCTTGTGCAGTTCCAATGCCTCAGTTGATGGCCAGATTATCAAATTAATTTCCCTTAAAACAGTTTGTACATTATGTCCTCTTTCCCTAACTATTTCTCCTACTTGCCTCATACCATTTTACACATGCAACAGCTAAGATCTTATCTTGTTCAGGTTGCCTGGAGAGACTTTAAAATAAATAAAATATTCTCATAACAGTTTTAAAACAGAAATCAAGTATTGACATGTTTTGGCTTCCTTATCTTCTTCTCAAACAACATCTTATTGTCCCACTAAATTATGTCTGACTTTTTTTTTTGCATTATCTCAGATTCATTAACTCGGCCAAAAAATGGATTTCTGCCAAACTTTGTCAAGGTCTTGAGCTTAACTTCACATTTTGGGAACAGACTTACAAACACAAAAGCTTGCTGCATTTGAATTCGTGCTAATTGTTGTCACACCTTTTAAAATGAAAATTCCCTTTTGAGAACTTTATCAAGAACTAAACCTCGAATTTTTTAAACCTTGTAAGAACTGTATTTTACACTATCAAAATTAAAACAACCTCTTTTTCATGTGTAATGATTTGTATCCAAGTTATAATTTCCGTATGTTTATCGACACACTCTTTATCTTAGATAGCATCCCAGTGATTCAAAAGTAACCTGTTAAATTACACTGCACTTTACATCTCAAGGTTGTCCTAAATTCAAATTATAGTGCTGCTGGGTTGCAGATTTCCTTTAATATTTAATTCATCTCATAAGAAACACCCTTTTATCCATTGGAACCACCTAGACCCTGTGTTTATGTCTTTTGGTTTTCCCAGAAACTTTCTGAATTTTAAGTAATTTTTTTTTCTCAGAATTTTAGAATACAAACTCATATGTAATAATCCCAATCAGCTTGGAAGCTGATGATGAGGGTTATTCCCTACTAGTCTGCAAGGGGGTGGTACAAGGGTTGGTTCATCTCAAACAAAGGCAAGCCCTGTTTTATCTTTACACTACCTGCAAATTACGATTTTTGCCAGAAATCTCAACTCAAACCTTATACTCAAAACTTTGGAATATTTGAATAAACTTTTCCTTTAATCTAATATGGGGCTTTTAACTCTAAAGTGCCCAACTACACACACAAAAGACAATTCAGGGAAGAACATTTACACACACAAAAGACAATTCAGGGAAGAAAACACATTAAAGCTCACATACAAATGCTTCATTGCACACAAACAAACACATAAAGGTATGTATCGATACTCCTATAATATTGAACTTAACTCTAAATGAAGCTTCGAGTAGCTGTGGGGGAATAAAGGGATCTTGAAGACTCCATCTATAGGGACCTTCAAACTGACGAAAGCTCACATTTTCTCTGCTGCTGCTTGTCAATTGCTCATTAACCCCCTAGTGGTACTCTCTCTCTCTCTCTCTCTCTCTCTCTCTCCAGCACAAACAGCTCTTGTAACTTAGATCAAATCATTTTTTTTTAAGTTACAGATAATTCAGTAGCAGACTATCTACCTCCCTTAAAACATATTATGAGCGCTCAATTATGTCCTGATTAAAAGTTCCAGCTGGTGGGAAGCTCTCTCCCTTGAGTCCATTTAACCCAATCAGAAACATATTGGACAATTTCAGGACTGTAATGGACAAATTTTTAAACATTTGAAGTTCCCTTCAAAGGGGGAACCTGGGGTTTCTTTGATGCCATATTTCCCATTTTTACTTAATAATATACACAAAAAAACACAGAAATTACTTACTTTTCACCTCTAGGGGACTCGAACCCCTGGGTATACTACTACTACTACTGAAATATCAAACTGAGTCCCCATCTTATCCTCTTAGGCGAATGAAAAAGAATCAAGGGAACGATCTGGAGAAGAATAGAGTAGAGGAGTTCTTCAGAGGGCTGAGGCCAACATTTATCCTTCACCCAACACCTAAAACCGATAATCTGGTGATTTATTTAAATGCTGTTTGTAGACCTTACTGTACACAAATCGACAGTGACTTCAAAAGTGCTGAATTGATCTTAAAACCCTTTGGAACAACCTGAGGTTGTGAAAGATGCTGTTTCGATGCAAGTTCTTTATTTTCTTTCTTAGGTTTCTGTTCTGCTTGGCTAACGCACTCACTGTTTTTTTTCTCTCATTTACCATCCCCTTCAATTTTGTGGTTGGGATTTGTACAGGTGCCAGCATTGCCTGGCAGCCACACATAATTATATCCAAATTAGACCCCCAAAGATATCATTTAGATATATGTACGAGTGACAGTTGTTTATGCTGAGGCAGCACTCTCATCTACCTGCCCATATGAAATAAGTCATCACAGCTCCAAGGTTTACTTTTTACAGAAATGCATTTAATGAACCCTAAGGTTTGAAGCAGAGTTTTGCATATTTTTCTTGCTTTTTCTTGTTTATTCCTGTTTCACTCAACCTTAGGAAGCTTTGTATCAAATGTTCTGGCACTGCTATTGTTTGTACACAATATTGAGACAAAGGGTTCCCCAATGGGAATCCAGCTTCACCTATGTTTTTGAAGGAATATAAGTAGGGGCATTGGAGGGATGTCAGGCAGATCAAGCTGTGCCAGAGGTACAGTATGTCTATCATTCAGCCAATTTACAAACAGAGGTACACTTATTGGTAAACTCAATGCCACAAGTGTCTACATGGGCACCACTTAAGGAGCTTCTGCTGCAACAATGTTGACAGCTAACATGCACCAGGACATTGTTACTATCAGTGATTGAAATCGCCAATTGTTCCTTCAAATCCTCCTCTTCTGCCCCTATTTCGATATGCTTAAATGCTCTCCAACAATGGGGCCGCTCTTTAGTGACATGCACAGCCAGCCTTCTTCCCACTATCTCTACTTCATCACCCATCAAACAGGACCTTGGACTGTTGAACCACAATGTTATTTGACCACAGCCTATATTTGCTGCCTCCATATTTATTGTGGCAGCCACTTTATTTTGTCAGATATCTTAGACAGGCTAACATATTAACATTAAAAATATTAGCAGCCATATGCGACTACTTACTTTTAAATGGTTGCATCCATTCAAATTCATCCTTTGTAAACAATTTTGATACATGATTTCACAATCTACCCATGGTGAGATCCAAAAATGAGGCCCACTATGGACCAAGTGCTTGGCTACATTATAAGTGATGCAACCTACAAAATCATTGAGGTTGTCACACTAACACATTGTTCCTGACTGGAGACCTGATCAAAGAATCTATCTCAGCATGACTTGTCTCTTCCTAATAGCACTATGGGTATACCTACACAGCACAATTGCAAAGACCGAAGAAGGTGGCTCACCACCACCTTCTCATGCACAATTAGGGATGGATAATAAATGGTGATGCCCACAACCCATGAGTGAATGAAAAGACATTTATTCTCAGAAAATTAATTCCTGAAAAAACTGCTTTGATAGCTTCACGCAGCCAGCTAAGGAAAAGGTCTCTTGTCATTCTAATGTTTTTAACATCCCTGGTTTAGTTAAGAATTATTTTATCTTCACACACTAAACAAAGCGTACTTCCAAGAGTTCTGACATCGACAGTTTGTGCTGCAATCTCTGGCAACAGAAAGGTGCCAGATGGTGTGTTGAAGGAGTAATTTGCTATAATTAAAAGCCTCTTGCTTTTTTCTGTCCACACACCACACGCAGCCTCAGAAACTGGGTCAGACAGCAGGTGAGTGAGAACATGCAGTTGCTGTTTTCTCAGCGTGTCAATGTCAAAAATGGCAATTTTACTTGGATATCAGGGAACTCCATTCCTCACCAAATACTAAAGTGACTAGATTCTTTGTTGGGCAGACTGCTACAATTATTATTGGTACAATTCCCTTAGAGACTGATAACTTAAAAAAAAATGAATTTCCCAGCGATGAAAGGAAATAACTGAGAAACAAGATTTCACATGTTACAGACTTTTACTGTAACAAACAAACCAAACTCAACCTAGACTAAACATTACTTAACAGGCAACTAATTCACCAAACTAATGAAAAAGTCCTTTCACATTGACTAACACAACTGAAATAAATTCTATAAAATATTTTTACTTTATACCACATTTCTGGCAGATATGTAGCCTAAAGGATTAAGTGCCAAATGCTTCCAACTTTTCAGCAGCGTTTATTTGCCCTGCCACACCAGATCGAATCTTTCAACGTTCTTGAAAATCATTCCAGTCAGCCTGTGTATTCCATAACCGACTTCCACCAGCATGGCCCACCTCAGCGACTCTTTGTTTCTTATATCTCCACAAGCCTCATCATTTCTGGCCCCTTCCTTTTGAACAGAAAACCAAGTACTCTGCTTAGTTGTTAATACAAAAAAACAGCTCACCATGTTCTCCACAGTATTCGCTGTTGCTTCTCCACAAGGGGGAGGCAGTGGTGTAGTGCTATTGTTGCTGGACTAGTATTCTAGAGTCCCAGGGTAATGCTCTGGGGACCCAGGTTTAAATCCTACCGTGACAGATGGTGAAATGTGAATCCAATAAAAGCCTGGATTTGAAAGTCTGATAATGACTACAAAACCATTGTTGTAAAAACCCATCTGGCTCACTAATGTCCTTTAGGGAAGGAAATCTGCTGTCCTTACCTGGTCTGGCCTAAATGTGACCAGAGACCCACAGGGGTTGACTTGTAAAAGCCCTTTGAACAAGGGCAATTAGGGATGGATAATAAATGCTGGCCCAGCCAGCGATGTTTACATCCCTTGAACCAATAAAGAATGCAGTAATTTCTTTCTGTGTCTGCCTCTTTCTCCAAAAATTGGCTGTTCCTCTTTCAGTGTCAAGATGTGAAAACTTTCTCGCAATTTGGATTTCTTTCCCCGTGACAACCAGGTCATAACCCCTGTTTCGGGCAGTGGTTTAGTATGATCACCATCCTCTCTATCCAGAACATTCTGTTTCACCTTAAATTAAAGGAGATATTTTAAAACCTTTGAAAGTTCAATGTTCATAACACTATCAACCTCATGTCCAGCAGCATCAATATGACTCATATGAACATAGAAAATAGGAACAGAAGTAGGACATTCGTCTCCTCGAGTCTGCTCTGCCATCCAATAAGATTATGGCTGATCTGTTTGTGTTTCGAATGCCACAGTCCCATCACCCCGATAAATTTTGATTCCCTTGCCTAACGAGAATCTATCTACCTCCACCTTAAAAATATTCAACGACTCTGCCTCCACCACCTTCAGAGGCAAAGTTGCACAGCCCTCTGAGAGAAAAAAATTCTCCTCACCTCTGTCCTAAAAGGGTGACTCTAATTTTAAAACAGTGGCCCCTAGTTCTGGTCTCGCCCACAAGAGGAAACATCCTTTCCATGTCCACCTTGTCAAGCCCATTTACCATTCTATATACTTCAATCAAGTCACCCCTTTGTTACATCTTCATTAAATAAGGAGACCAAAACTGCAGACAGTATTCAAGATGTAGTCTCACCTATGCCCTGTATAACTGAAGCATAACATCCTTTTATGTTCAGTCCCTCTCTTAATAAAGAGTAGCATCCATTAGCCTTCTTAATTATTTGCTATACCTGCATACTAACTTTTTGTGACTCATGCACAAGAACACCTAGATCTTTCTGCAACTCAGAATTCTACAATCATTCTCCATTTAAATAATACTCTGCTTTTATATTCTTCCTGCCAAAGTGAACAATTTCACATTTTCCCACATTATACTCCATCTGTCAGGTTTTTGCCCATCCACTCGACCTATCTATATCCATCTGCAGCTTCCTTATGTCCTTTTCACAACATATTTTCCTAGCTATCTTTGCGTCATCTGCAAATTTAGCTACCACGTCTTCACTCCCCTCATCTAAGTCATTGATATAAATTGTAAAAAGTTGAGGCCCAGCACAGACCCCTGCGGGACTCCACTTGTCACATCCTGCCAATCAGAAAAAGACCCATTTATGCATATTCTCTCTTTTCTGCCAGCCAGCCAATCTTCTGTCCATGATAATATGTTATCCCCTACACCATGAGCTTTTATTTTCCACAAAACCTTTGATGTGGCACCTTATCAAATGCCTTCTAGACATCTAAATAGAGCACATCCACGGGCTCCCCTTTATCCACAGCACATGTTCTTCCTTCAAAGAATTCCAATAAATTGATTAAACATGATTCCCCTTTCACAAAACCATGCTGACTCTTCCAGATTACCTTCAGTCGTTGACTCATTCAGTCATTTCCTATTTCTCAAGGAGGTGCATTATTCTTTTAAATCATGGAAAGCAAAGAATTAGCGGAGAGGGTTAGGTCCTTTTGGAGCAGAGGCAATCCTCTCGGAAGAGCAGTGTGTGAGCTGCCTGATTTAATGTTGCCTCATCTCTGACCAGATCCTGTGAAAAAACCTGTTGGTTTCGGGGGAATTGTCATGGCAATTTGAAATAAAGAGCAACCATTGTTTAAGTGAATGGCAGAGCAGGTTCAAGACTCTGAATTGTCTACTCCTGTTCCTAATCCTCCTATGTAAGTATGCTCACATTTGGCTTAATTTTACACTGTGCCGTATAATGCTTATATCACAGAAAACCGCTATATATGTCTGCCTTGACTCTTTGCTTCAGCAATACAAAACAAATCACGTTACCCTGCCATCTCGCCATAGCTCTGTATTAAGCCAAAACTAATCCCACAGACCTGCTCTGTCCATTACATTGAATCAGTCCAAAACAATTCTCACTGATCTGCTCTCTCCATTCCACTGAATCAGTGCAAAACTAATCTCACTGATCTGCTCTCTCCATTCCACTGAATCAGTGGGCAAAACTAATCTCACTGACCTGCCCTCTCATTCCCCTATACCTTTTCTGTTCTCGGTGTAAGCTTACAGCATCACAGAGGAGAATGCAGTCAGTATCTCCTTAATTAATCATCCAATACACTGCCATGCCCAACTTGTTTGTTGTTTGACCCGGGAATTAGGGCAAGGACCAAAAACCAAGCAACCAACCAATACAAAGTAGTCGCAATCTACAAGTTCACAAATTTGTATCAAATGACTTGATAGCTCTCTTACCACTGGCTGAGGCAGGTTCTTTGTTTCATCATCTTTTGTAAGGAACATCAGGTGGCAGTTGTCCTGAAGTTACAATCGAGCCTTTATAGTGTGGCCTCCTCTGATCCTGCCCTTCCTCCTTGTGAAGCAACAGATAGACAAGGATAGCCAGTAGGAGAAACATAATTTTACTTCCCTAGATTAGTGGTTCTCAAACTTTTTGATTGAAGGACCCCTTTTCAAATGGATTAGCGATTATGCTCCCTGAAACTACACAATAATACTATATAATGCTCATAGTATTAAAGTGTTGCATGTAAAGAATGTCTTAATCCTTTTAAAAATGGCCAGTCACTTAGATGAGCAATTTGAGGATTATTTCACTGATGTAGATAGTGATGAGACAGAGCAGACATAAAGGATCAGTGTGACTCCACTAACATTCCAGTGCATGCCAACTGAATGGCTTTTAAAACAAAAACAGAATTACCTGGAAAAACTCAGCAGGTCTGGCAGCATCGGCGGAGAAGAAAAGAGTTGACGTTTCGAGTCCTCATGACCCTTCGACAGAACTTGCGTTCGAGTCCAAGAAAGAGATGAAATATAAGCTGGTTTAAGGTGTGTGTGTGGGGGGCGGAGAGATAGAGAGACAAAGAGGTGGAGGGGGGGTGGGGGTGTGTGGTTGTAGGGACAAACAAGCAGTGATAGAAGCAGATCATCAAAAGATGTCAACGACAATAGTACAATAGAACACATAGGTGTTAAAATTAAAGTTGGTGATGTTATCTAAACGAATGTGCTAATTAAGAATGGATGGTAGGGCACTCAAGGTATAGCTCTAGTGGCTTTTTTTTTTATTTTATATATAATGGAAATAGGTGGGAAAAGGAAAATCTTTATAATTTATTGGAAAAAAAAGGGAAGGGGGAAACAGAAAGGGGGTGGGGATGGGGGAGGGAGCTTACGACCTAAAGTTGTTGAATTCAATATTCAGTCCAGAAGGCTGTAAAGTCCCTAGTCGGAAGATGAGGTGTTGTTCCTCCAGTTTGCGTTGGGCTTCACTGGAACAATGCAGCAAGCCAAGGACAGACATGTGGGCAAGAGAGCAGGGTGGAGTGTTGAAATGGCAAGCGACAGGGAGGTTTGGGTCATTCTTGCGGACAGACCGCAGGTGTTCTGCAAAGCGGTCGCCCAGTTTACGTTTGGTCTCTCCAATGTAGAGGAGACCACATTGGGAGCAACGGATGCAGTAGACTAAGTTGGGGGAAATGCAAGTGAAATGCTGCTTCACTTGAAAGGAGTGTTTGGGTCCTTGGACGGTGAGGAGAGAGGAAGTGAAGGGGCAGGTATTGCATTTTTTGCGTGGGCATGGGGTGGTGCCATAGGAGGGGGTTGAGGAGTAGGGGGTGATGGAGGAGTGGACCAGGGTGTCCCGGAGGGAGCGATCCCTACGGAATGCCGATAAGGGGGGTGAAGGGAAGATGTGTTTGGTGGTGGCATCATGCTGGAGTTGGCGGAAATGGCGGAGGATGATCCTTTGAATGCGGAGGCTGGTGGGGTGATAAGTGAGGACAAGGGGGACCCTATCATGTTTCTGGGAGGGAGGAGAAGGCGTGAGGGCGGATGCGCGGGAGATGGGCCGGACACGGTTGAGGGCCCTGTCAACGACCGTGGGTGGAAAACCTCGGTTAAGGAAGAAGGAGGACATGTCAGAGGAACTGTTTTTGAATGTAGCATCATCGGAACAGATGCGACGGAGGCGAAGGAATTGAGAGAATGGGATGGAGTCCTTACAGGAAGCAGGGTGTGAGGAGCTGTAGTCGAGGTAGCTGTGGGAGTCGGTGGGTTTGTAATGGATATTGGTGGACAGTCTATCACCAGAGATTGAGACAGAGAGGTCAAGGAAGGGAAGGGAAGTGTCAGAGATGGACCACGTGAAAATGATGGAGGGGTGGAGATCGGAAGCAAAATTAATAAATTTTTCCAAGTCCTGACGAGAGCATGAAGCGGCACCAAAGTAATCATCGATGTACCGGAGAAAGAGTTGTGGAAGGGGGCCGGAGTAGGACTGCAACAAGGAATGTTCCACATACCCCATAAAGAGACAGGCATAGCTGGGGCCCATGCGGGTACCCATAGCCACACCTTTTATTTGGAGGAAGTGAGAGGAGTTGAAGGAGAAATTGTTCAGTGTGAGAACAAGTTCAGCCAGACGGAGGAGAGTAGTGGTGGATGGGGATTGTTCCGGCCTCTGTTCGAGGAAGAAGCTAAGGGCCCTCAGACCATCCTGGTGGGGGATGGAGGTGTAGAGGGATTGGACGTCCATGGTGAAGAGTAAGCGGTTGGGGCCAGGGAACTGGAAATTGTTGATGTGACGTAAGGTGTCAGAGGAATCACGGATGTAGGTGGGAAGGGACTGGACAAGGGGAGAGAGAAGGGAGTCAAGATAACGAGAAATGAGTTCTGTGGGGCAGGAGCAAGCTGAGACGATCGGTCTACCGGGGCAGTTCTGTTTGTGGATTTTGGGTAGGAGATAGAAGCGGGCCGTCCGAGGTTGGGCGACTATCAGGTTGGAAGCTGTGGGAGGGAGATCCCCAGAGGAGATGAGGTCAGTGACAGTCCTGGAAACAATGGCTTGATGTTCAGTGGTGGGGTCATGGTCCAGGGAGAGGTAGGAGGAAGTGTCTGCGAGTTGACGCTCAGCCTCCGCGTTGTAGAGGTCAGTGCGCCAGACAACAACAGCACCACCCTTGTCAGCGGGTTTGATGACAATGTCAGGGTTGGACCTGAGAGAATGGAGTGCAGTAAGTTCAGAGAGAGACAGGTTAGAATGGGTGAGAGGAGCAGAGAAATTGAGACGACTAATGTCGCGCCGACAGTTCTCAATGAAAAGATCGAGAGAAGGTAAGAATCCAGAGGGAGGGGTCCAGGTGGAGGGAGAATATTGGAGATGGGTAAAAGGATCTGTTGAACTGGGAGAGGACTCCTGCCCAAAGAAGTGAGCCCGGAGACGAAGACGGCGGAAGAAGAGTTCAGTATCATGCCGAGCCCGAAATTCATTGAGGTGAGGGCATAAGATAATGAAACTAAGTCCTTTGCTGAGCACTGAACGTTCAGCATCGGAGAGGGGAAGGTCAGGGGGGTATAGTGAATACACGGCTTTTAATGTGGTTAAAGATTGCTTGTTAGTGGCATACATGCTCAATCAGATCATAGATCACACCCAGTACAAACTGTTATTAGTCAAATCAATTTCAACAACAATCTCACCATTTTAGATGTTGAACAGGGTCAAAGAAAGTTATTGTTTTAATTTTTTTTAAAAACTTTGCATAAACATACAAGTTTCCTTCACTCCCTGACATTCACAGGAAATATTTTACAGATCTCTGCAACACAGCCCAGTTTTTCCATGTTATTTAATCATGCAAAGAATTTACATCATGGCAACATGGTGAAAAATTTAAGTAAGTCCAACTAACAGTTTTTCCATGATTGCAAGAATCAAACCAACAACAGATTAATATAAACAGAAAATGCTTTACTCAGCAGGGCAAGCAACATTATAATGGTTTTTGCTTACTGCATGAGCTAATTTCGATATACCCGAATATCACAGCAGTCACTCTCCCATCCACCTCCCCTCCAACTGAAAGTAAATGTGAGACTCAGCATTAAAAACATGGGAGACAAGGAGCACATTACCCAGGAGGAGGACTTATATTCAGGAGTTACGAATGTGGATCTTGTCAGCTACTATTGTGGGACTAATACTAACTCCAGTTAGTATATGCAAAGCGGGCAGTTTGACCTTTCCTCCCCCTTGTGTTTTTCTCTCTCTCTCACCTGCCAGGGAGGTTATTTTGCAGACTCCCAGGAAAGTCTCTGCCCACCCCAGTTTGAGAACACTGCCCCATGATGGTGTGAATCACTGTAGTGGTAAATCCCAAGGACACCATCAAAAAAAAATTAAATCATTGGGTCAGCATATAGCTATCAAGAAGATTCCCCCCCTCTCCCACAAAAGGGTAAGGAAAGACATCCAAAGCTAGATGACTATACAGTGAATAAAATGAAACAGAAAAAGAGGTTTATGATAAATGTCAGGTTCATAATGCAGTGGATAACCAAGTTGAAAAGAGAAAGTGCAGAGGAGAACTAAAAAAAGAAATTAACGGGGACTTTGAGAGTGTATGAGAATGGATCAACAGGCAACATATAGAGAACCCGAAAGTCTTTTATAAACATACAAATAGTACAAGTGTATTCAAAGGAAAGATGGTGCTGATTATGGATCAAAAAGGAGACAGTCTTGTGGAGACAGAGAGTCTAAGTGATCCTTTTGTATCTGTCTTCGCTGAAGAAGGAGATGCTGGCAACGTCACAATTTAGAAGAGGGTGGTAGAGAAAATAGTAGGATAAAAGTAGGTAAAGGGAAGGTACTTAAAAGATTACAAAAGCAACATACGATGAATGCTGGAAATCGGAAATAAAAATTCAAAATGCTAGTAATACTTAGTAGTCCATCAACCTTTCAGGTCATAAACCTGAAATGTTCATGCTATTTCTCTCTCCACAGATGCTGCCTAGCCTGCTCAGTATTTCCAGTATTTTCTGCACTTAAGAGATTGGCTGCTCTCAAAGTAGCAAAGTCACTTGGTCTAGATGGGATGAATCCTTGGTTACTGAGAGAAAAGAGAGCTCAGGGAGTAAGCCCCGTACCTCCATCTCCTCTACCTGAGGTCAGGATCAGAATACTCCCATGGTCCCAGTAGCACCTGCAGGCTTCCCACCTATGACTATTGTTTTTTTTCATTCATTCACAGGATGAGGGCTTTGCTGGCTGGGCCAGCATTTATTGCCCACTCCTAATTGCCCTTGAGAAGATGGTGGTGAGCTGCCTCATTGAACTGCTGCAGTCCATGTGGTGTAGGTACACCCTCAGTGCTGTTAGGAAGGACGTTCCAGGATTTTGACCCAGTGACAGTGAAGGAATGGCGATATATTTCCAAGTCAGGATGGTGAATGACTTGGAAGGGAACTTGCAGGTGATGATGTTCCTGCCTATCTGCTGCCCTTGTCCTTCTGGATGATAGTGATTGTGGGTTTGGAAGGTGCTGTCAAAGGAGCCTTGGTGAATTCCTGCAGTCCATCTTGTAGATGCTACTGTGCGTCAGTGGTCGAGGGAGTAAATGTTTGTGGATGTGGTGCTAATCAAGTGGGCTGCTTTGTCCTGGACAGTGTCTAGCTTCTTGAGAGTTGTGGGAGCTGTACTCATCCAGGCAAGAGAGGAGTATTCCATCACACTCCTGACTTGTGCCTTGTAGATGGTGGACAGGCTTTGAGGAGTCAGGAGGTGGGTTACTCATTGCACGATTCCTAGCCTTTGACCTGCTCTTGTAACCACAGTATTTATATGGCTAGTCCAGTTCAGTTTCTGGTCAATGGTAACCCCCAGGATGTTGATAGTGGGGGATTCAGAGATGGTAATGCCATTTAACATAAGGGGCGATGGCTGGATTCTCTCTTATTGGAGATGGTCATTGCCTGACACTTGTGTGGCATGAATGTTACTTGCCACTTGTCAGCCGAAGCCTGGATATTGTCCAGGTCTTGCTGCATTTGGACATGGACTGCTTCAGTATCTGAGGAGCCGTGAATGGTGCTGAACATCGTGCAATCATCAGCGAACATCCCCACTTCTGACCTTATGATGGAAGGAAGGTCATTGATGAAGCAGTTGAAGATGGTTAGGCCGAGGACACTATCCTGAAGAACTCTTGCAGTGATGCCCTGGAGCTGAGGTGACTGACCTCCAACAACCACAACCATCTTCCTTTGTGCTAGGTATGACTCCAACCAATGGAGAATTTCCCCCCTGATTCCCATTGAGTCCAGTTTTGTCACTCAATGGTAAGGTGCAGCATTGGGAGTACAGCTCTTTTGTCCATGTTTGAACCAAGGCTGTAATGAGATCAGGAGCTGACTGGACCTGGCGGAGCCCAAACTGGGCGTCAGCAAGCAGGTTATTGCTAAGCAAGTGCCGCTTGATTGTACTGTTGATGACCCCTTCCATTACTTTACTGACGATGGAGAGTAAACTGATAGTAATTGGCCGGGTTGGATTTGTCCTGCTTTTTGCGTACAGGACATACCTGGGCAATTTTTCACATAGATGCCAGTGTTGCAGCTGTACTGGAACAGCTTGGCTAGGGGCACGGTAAGTTCTGGAGCACAAGTCTTCAGTACTATTGCCAGAATATTGTCAGGACCCATAGCCTTTGCAGTATCCAGTGCCTTCAGCCATTTCTTGACATCACGTGGAGTGAATCGAATTGGATGAAGACTGGCATCTGTGATGCTGAGGACCTCCTGAGGAGGCCGAGATGGATCATCCACTCAGCACTTCTGGCTAAAGATTGTAGAAAATGCTTCAGTCTTATGTTTTGCACTGATGTGCTGGGCTTGACTTGCTACATCTGTTCAAAATCTATCTCATTTAGCACAGTGGTAGTGCCACACAATGTGATGGAGGGTATCCTCAATGTGAAGGTGAGACGTCATCTCCACAATAACTGTGCAGTGGTTACACCTACCGATACTGTCTTGGACAGATGCATCTGCGGGAGGCAGGTGGGTGAGGATAAGGTCAAGTATGTTATGCCCTCTTAAACAAAAACAAAAATACCTGGAAAAACTCAGCAGGTCTGGCAGCATCTGTGGAGAGGAACACAGTTAACGTTTTGAGTCCGAATGACCCTTCAACAAAACTAAGTAAAAATAGAAAAGAGGTGAAATTTAAGCTGGTTTAAGGGGGGTTGGGGGGGTGGTTAGAACTGGTTAGAGGGCCAGTGATGGGTGGAGATAACCAAAAGATGTCACAGACAAAAGGATAAAGAGGTGTTAAAGGTGGTGATATTATCTGAGGAATGTGCTAATTAAGGGTAGAAAGCAGGACAAGCAAGGTACAGATAGCCCTAGTAGGGGTAGGGTGGGGTGAAGGAATCAAATAAGGCTAAAAAGTAGACATAAAGCAATGGATGGAAATACACTTAAAAATAATGGAAATAGGTGGGAAAAGAAAAATCTATATAAATTATTGGAAAAAAGGGGGAATCAGAAGGGGGGTGGGGATGGAGGAGAGAGTTCATGATCTAAAATTGTTGAAAATAATATTCAGTCCAGAAGGCTGTAAAGTGCCTAGTCGGAAGATGAGGTGCTGTTTCTCCAGTTTGCCTTGAGCTTCACTGGAACAACGCAGCAAGCCAAGGACGGACATGTGGGCATGAGAGCAGGGTGGAATGTTGAAATGGCAAGCGACAGGGAGGTCTGGGTCATGCTTGTGGACAGACCGAAGGTGTTCTGCAAAGCGGTCACCCAATCTGCGTTTGGTCTCTCCAATGTAGAGGAAACCACATTGAGAGCAACGAATGCAGTAGACTAAATTGAGAGAAGTGCAAGTGAAATGCTTCTTCACTTGAAAGGAGTGTTTGGGCCCTTGGACAGTGAGGAGAAGGGAAGTAAAGGGGCAGGTGTTGCACCTTCTGCGGTTGCATGGGAAGGTGCCAAGGGAGGGGTTTGAGGTGTAGGGGGTGATGGAGGAGTGGGCCAGGGTGTCCGGAGGGAACGATCCCTGCGGAATGCCCCCGGGGGGGTGAAGGGAAGGTGTGTTTGGTGGTGGCATCATGCTCTCTTGTTGTTTCCCCCACCACCTGCCACAGACCAGTCTAGCAATTATCTCATTTAGAACTTGGCCAGCTTTCCAGTTCTGAAGAAGAGTGATATTGGATTTGAAATGTTAACTCTGTTTCTCCCTCCACAGATGCTGCCAGTCCTGTTGAATTCTTGCACCACTTTCTGCCTTTATTGCAGTTCCCCATCCGACTGGAAGCCAAGCATGTCAATCCAGCTGACTTTTGGATTGACATCTTGGCAAAAACAAAAGACAAATGGTGTGAAGTTAAGCTCCACATCATTCAAGGAAACTTGGGCTTCTGAGTTTCCCATTTGAAATTACACCTCCCCTTCCCTCCACCCATTGCCTGCATAACCTATTCCTGTCAAGGTGGGGACTATGATGTGCACTGGTGTAGGACTGAAAGTTTGAAAATGTTACACCCCTGCTCAAAAAAGGGGGAAGATAAACCCGGCAACAGCAGGTGAAGGTAGCTGCACAGGACAACTGTGCATCATCTGTTGTATATGCATGTTATGCCCCCTTAATTCTGTTCAGGTACTGAGACCTAATTTTGATCCCTAGTGTACATCTGGTACTGAATCCCACAGACAGTTCCTCATTCACTGTGTTATCTTGTACTATGCGTAACTGATGCACAACTGGCCTCAGTACGTGATAATAAAGGTTGGCAGCACTCAGTGCTCAACCTCAGTAACAACAGTCTGGCACCAAGAGGCGTGCAAGCTTCTTGGAGACCAATGGAGGAGATTTGAGACTGTAGCTGGGATTAGAGGAGATAATGAGGTCAAGAAAGGCAATGAAAGTGAATGAGTTACCAGATGTCCCATTCCAATGAATAGGTAAAGGTAAATGTAGAAACCAATTTACTCTAGGTTTATTCCCTTTGGCCTTATTTGTTAATAAGCCAGAAATAATTGAGGTGCTTCCATGAGCTTGCTTGTGATTTCCTGGGAAATATTTGCAGGGCTAAGGGGAAAGAGCAGCGAAATGGAACAAATTGAATAGCTTTTTCAAAGTGCCGACACAGACATGATAGGCCAAATAGCTTTCTTCTATATGTGTCATTCTATGGCTGGAATTTTCCGGTCCTGCCAGTGGCAGGCATCATCGCAGGCAGAATGGGAAAATTTGGAGAGTGGCCAGAAGTCAGTTGACTTTTGGCCACTCCACAAATATTCCCGTCCTGCACATGATGCCGCCTGCTGCAGTCGGGACAGGAAAATTCCGGCCTATGATTCTGTGGGCTGAATTTTCCTGTCCCATGAAGATGAACTGGGAGATAGGGGGGCTCACAAACTGGTGTCTGGAGCCTTTAGTAGGGGAGCCCTACTTCTTGTTGGCATCATGCTATTTTGCCAGCAGTGGGAAATTTGGCAGGTCATTTGCCCACAGGGCACTAATTGAGCCACTTAAGTAGCCAAATAAGTACAACTTCTCACCTCTGCAGGCTTTTTTTCTTGCATCAGAGGGTCTGCCCCTTCATAGCAAAACTGCCAAGTCAAGTTTGGTGGCCTCCCCATTGGTTCTGGGGTTGGAGGGGGCCGTCCTTGATGGGCAGTTCTTAGCCCACGGGGAGAAGGGGGTGCCCTCTGACAGCAATCGCATCCCCTATGGCAATGACATTACTGTTACGCCACAAATCCCCCACTGGGGCCTGGCAAAACCTACCAGCTCTTCGAGGGTGCCTTGCCATTGAGGCACCTTCATCCATTGAGGCACTTTGTCCCCTTAATGTACCCTCTCTCATTTACGCACCTTCTGATTGGACCAGCATCTCTTATTTGGGGGGGCAACCAACCAATCTTAATTTGACAGCAGCCCCGATGGTGACCAATTAATTGGGCGCCACCAGCAATATGCTGCCCTGGGTCTTGCTGCCCACTAAAGTTGGGCTGCACTCCCCCCCCTCCCCCTCACCCCCCCCCTCCCTCCCCCCAACCCACTTTCAGACCTGGAAACAGGTAAACAACAGAATCCAGTTCCATATGTTCCATGCTGAAAGTGCTGGGCCATTGCTTATAATTTTGGAAACTAATAGTATTACATGTATATTACACTGAGTGCTTTTTTTCCCAGATGTCATTTGCCTGAATTTATCCTGGATTTTGGATTTGTAATCCTCAGTACTGTCAAGATACATATCGTCAAAATTACAAACACAGGCAGTTTGCCGGTATCGTTTTACACTGACCAAAATATTCTTAAACGCACAGGTAAGACATCTATTGTACACAGAGAAGTCTTCGTTCAAAGCTGAATATTTATTACACATTTTATTTGCAGAAAGTTCAGTACAAACTTTAAATTTACCCCTTTCCTCACAATTTTGTGTGATTGTTATAATAAAGTCATGGGGCCTGATAATTCAATCATTAGCACCTGTAGCTGTGCATCATTCCCCTCCTAGAATGGGACACAGAAGCCTGAGGCCTGTTCAGGGTCAGTACTTAGAACCAGGGAGCCTATTGTACAATGGGTCCCCAAATTGTGTTCAGCGTGGTTGGGCAGTGTCAAAATAAATCAGGCACTGCACAGGAGCCTTTTCCTTAAAGTTGGGTCATACTGTTATCAGGGTATTAGTCCATCACACATTTGGCATGGAGGGCATGGAATGGAGGCAGCATGGGGACATGGAAGTGGCATAGGGGCGTGAGGAAGGCCTGGGGAGTGGGTGGGGTTTCAGAGAGTGGGAGGAGTGAGGGCTGGAGGGCCTAACCGTTTTTAATACAACTTGGGTGAAGTCCCAGAGAACTGAGGTGGGCCTTTTAACCAACCCCCTCTGACACTTGCTCATACCTACCTATGATCTACTTCCGAGATTGATGGCCCAACTGTCTCCTGCCCCCGCCACCCCGAAGCAAAGATTGCATGTAACGGGGCCCTTTAAACCGAGGTGGGTCTGCTGAGTTGGGAACATTTCTGACTTGAGCTATGCACCTCAGTAATGAAAATCCAGCCCTAGCTTTTTATTCCAGATTGATTGAATTGCCGTGATTTGAACTCATATTCATTTCTGGCCATCAGGCTCTACATGCAGTCTTTTGATAGCTCACATTGAATGACTACCCAGACGGTAGCCCCGTGACTCTGGTAACCAGTCGCGATGGTCGAAAGAAAAATAAATAAATGTCCCATGTTGTTCAGTGTAATCAATTGTTCTGTGTTTGATTGCACTCAGCATGGTGGTTTTCTCATTAAAGTCTGCCCCAAATCCTGGAGTCTTATATGACAGGATGATGGATGGATAATATAGTCCCACCATTAACCTCTAATTTAAAAACACAAGAACATATATATATCTAGTTAAATAGAATTTACAACACAGAAATAAGCTATTTGGCCCAACTGGTGCCTAAGCTCAAACAAGCATCCTCCCACCTTACTTCATTTAACTCGTTCAATACTAGAACTAGGGGACACAGTTTAAAAATAAGGGGTCTCCCATTTAAGACGGAGATGAGAAGAAATATTTTTCCCTGAGAGGGTTGTGAATCTTTGGAACTCTCTTCCCCAAGAGCATTGGAGGCAGGGTCATTGAATATTCTTAAGGCAGAGGTAGATAAATTCTTGACTAACAAGGGAAGCAAAGGAGGGGTAGGCAGGAAAGTGGAGTTGAGGCACATTCAGTTCAGCCATGATCTTATTGAATGGCAGAGCAGGCTCGAGAGGCTGAATGCCCTACTCCTAATTTGTATACTCATATGTATCAGTATATCTTTGATTCCTTTTTTCTCATACTTGTCCAACATGCCCTTAAATGTACCCAGGTTAAACTAACTGGCCTGGTACATAGAAAGTTCAGCTGGGAAGTAAAAATGAAAATTAGAGGGACGTATAGTATAAGCGGCTCAGTTAATATAAAAAGGAATCCAAAAGTCCTCCATAAGCATATAAAGAGTAAAACAGAAGTGGTAAAGCCTTTTTTGAACAAGGGTGTAACATTTGCAATTCTCCCCTCCTCTGGGACCACCCCTGTATCTAAGGAGGATTGGAAAATTATGACCAGCGCCTTTGCAATTTCCAGCCTGACTTCCTAAGAATCATGAGATGCACCATCAAGTCCTGGTGGCTCATCAACTTTAAGTATAGTCAACCTTTCTAATAACTATTATTAATCAATTTTTAGCCCAGCCACTATCTCGAAAATCTCATCTTTCACTAGGACTTTGGCAGCTTCTTCTTCTTTGGTAATGACAGATGCAAAATACTATTTAGTATCTCAGTCATGCTGTCTGCCTCCATTTGTAGATCCCCTTTTTGGTCCCAATTTGATCCCAATTTTTGTTTTACTCTTTATATGCTTATAGAGGACTTTTGGATTCCTTTTTATATTAACAGAGTCGCTTATACTCTACTTCTCCCTGATTTTCATTTTTACTTCCCAGCTGAACTTTCTATGTTCAGCCTGGTTCTCACTTGTACCATCAACCTGACATCTATTGGATGCACCCTTTTTCTGGTTCTATACTCCCCAACTCCAGGGAAAACATCTTACCTGCATCTACCCTGTCTATTCTTTTAAGTATTTTGTAGGTTTCAGCGAGATCACCTATCATTCTTCAAAGCTCTAGAGAATACAGGCACAGTTTCCCCAATCTCTCGTCATAGGACAGTCCTGCCATCTCAGGAACAAGTCTGGTGAACCATCGTTGCAATCTCACTATGACAATAATTTCATCCTAAGGGGATCAAAACTGCACACAGAACAGAAGAGAGTGCAAGAGAAGGATACTGGGACAGGCAGTCAGCAGCACCTAGAGGAGAGTGCAAGAGGAGGACCATAGGACAGACAGTCAGCAGCACCTAGAGGAGAGTGCAGGAGGAGGACCATAGGACAGACAGTCAGCAGCATCTAGAGGAGAGTGCGAGAGGAGGACCCTGGGACAGGCAGTCAGTAGCACCTAGAGGATCTAGTCCAACTAGAGGATCTAGCACCTAGTCTATACTCAAGCAGGAGTAAGGGTAAAATAAAAGCAAGGGTCCAAATTCTCTTGATATGTCTGGGGAGCTCAGTCATGTGATTTGCACATGCTGCACAATGTGGGAAATCCTAGACACTCCTGGCAGTCTGGATGACCATGTGTGCAGGAGGTACCTCCAACTGGAGCAACTCGAGCTCTGGGCTTTGGAGTTTGAGCAGCAGCTGGGGGCACTATGATGCATTCATGGGGCTGAGAGGGTCATATATAGCATGTTTCAGGATTTGGTGACCCCGCAGTTTAAGGAAATGCAAGCAGAGGGGGAATGGGTGACCGCTAAAGAAAAGGGGACCAGGCAGGTAGTGAGGGAATCTCACTCGCAAACCATTTTTTGCAAAACGTTAAGAGTGATGGTTCCTCTGTGAATGTCAACCAGAGCCAAGGCCATGGCACTATTGGGTGGTACAGCTGCTCAAGGGGGGAGGAAGAAGTGTGGAGGGGCATTAGTGGTAGGGGATTCGTTAGTGAGGGGAGTAGACAGGTGCTCCTGTGGCCATAGATGTGACTCCAGGATGGTATGTTACCTCCCAGGTGCCAGGGTTAGAGATGTCACGGAAAGGCTTCAGGGCATTCTGAAGGGGGTGGGTGAACATCCAAATGTTGTTGTCCAATTTGGGACCAATGACATAGGAAGAAAGAGAAATTAGTACCTGCAAGCAGACTTTAGGGAGTTAGGTAGGAAATTGAAAGCAGGACTTCAAAGGTAGTAATCTCCAGATTACTCCTGGTGCCACGCAGTAGTGAGTGTAGGAATAGAAGAATAAAGCAGATGAATGTGTTGCTGGGGAGATGGTGCAGGAGGTAGGGCTTTAGATTCCTGGGGAATTAGGACTGTTTCTTGGGGAGGTGGGACTTGTACACATTGGACGGGTTACATCTGAACAGGAACGGGACCAACATCCTCACGGGGAGGATTGTTAATGCTGTTGGAGTGGATTTGAACTAAATTGGCAGGAGGATGGGATCCTGAAAGGTAGTTCAGAGGGGAGAGAAGCTGAGATGGAATTAGAAGTTAAAACGCTAGTAAGTATGTCTGGAAGGCAGAGGAACTATAGGCTAGATAAGAAATAAGTGGGTTTAGCAAGGCTTAATGCAAGGAGCTTGAGGAATAAGACAGAGGAGCTGAGGGCACAGATAGGCATAGAAAGTATGATATCATAGCTATGTCCAAGACTTGGCTGTAGAAGGACAGGATTGGCAGCTCAACATTCCTGGTTATAGGATATTCAGACGAGATAGAGAAGCGGATAGAAGAGGAGAGGGGGTCACAATATTGATCAAGGCATCAATTATAGCAGTGAGGAGGGATGATATCCTGGAAGGATCTTCAAATGAGGCCATATGACTAGAAGTAAAAAACACAAAAGCGGCAAACACACTGTTGGGTGTGTACTATAGGCCCCCAAACAGTCAGAGAGAGATAGAGGATCAAATATGTAATCAAATTTCAGAAAAGTGTAAGAATAATAAGGCAGTAATAGTAGGGGATTTTAACTACCCAGATATTAACTGGGTTAATTTTAATGTGCAAGGTAGGTGGGGAGCAAAATTCTTAAGTTGCATCCAGGAGAACCTTTTTAGCCAGTACATCGAAAGCCCAACAAGGGAGGGGGCAGTTCTGGACCTATTATTCAGAAATGAGCCCGGGCAGGTGAAAGGCGTATCAGTAGGGGAGCATTTTGGAGATAGTGACTATAATTCAGTTAGATTTAGGATAGTTAGAAAAGGATAAGGTTGGGCCTGGAATAAAAGTTCTAAACTGGGGAAAGGCTAATTTTACTAAGGTGAGATACGATTTGGCTCAAGTGAACAGGGAGCAGCTACTTGAAGATAAAACTGTATCAGAACAGTGGGAGGCATTCAAGGAGGAAATAGCTAGAGTACAGGGCAAATATGTTCCTGTAAAGACAAAAGGGGGGACCAAGTCTGGAGAACCCTGGATGTCAAGAGACATAAAGGTTAGGATTAAGAGAAAAAAAAAAGTGAAGCTTATGGCAGAGACTGAGGGTTCAATAAGGCAGTGTCCCTAGGGGAGTATAAAAAGTGCAGGGGGGAACTTAAAAAGGAAATTAGGAAAGCTAAGAGTGTGCATGAGAAAGCATTGGTGGGTGGAATAAAGGAAAACCCAAAGGGGTTTTTTAAATATATAAAGAGCAAGAGAATAACTAGGGAAAGAGTAGGGCCAATTAGGGACAATAGAGGTAATCTGTGTGTGGACCGGGAAGACGTGGGTACAGTCCTCGATGTGCGGTCTTCACAATGGAAAAGGACGGCGCAGGTATAGACATCAGAGTGTGAAATATTAGAGGAAATTAACAAAGAGAGAGAGAGGAGATACTAACGAGTTTAGCGGCCTTAAAAGCGGATAAATCCGCAGATCTGGATGAGATGTATCCCAGGCTGTTGAGAGAGGCAATGGAAGAGATATCAGGGGCCCTGGCAGTAATTTTCAAATCCTCCCTGGCCACAGGTAAGGTGCCAGAGGACTGGAGGACCGCTAACGTTGTCCCATTATTAAAAAAGGGATGAAGGGATAGACTAGGAAATTAGGCCAGTCAGTCTAACCTTGGTGGTGGGGAAGTTACTAGAAAGAATTCTGAGGGACAGAATATATCTGCGCTTGGAGAGACACATTAATCAGGGAGAGTCAGCATGGATTTATTTGGGGAAGGTCGTGTTTGACAAATTTGATTGAATACTTTGAGGAAGTAACCACGAGTGTTGATGAGGATAATGCATTTGATGTGGTCTACATGGTCTTTAGCAAGGCTTTTGATAAGGTCCCTTATGGCAGACTGGTCAAGAACGTAAGAGCCCATGGCATCCAAGGCAAAGTGGCATGTTGGATCCAAAAATGTCTGAGAGGATGGTAGAGGAATGTTTCTGTGACTGGAAGTCTGTTTCCATTGGGGTTCTGCAGGGCTTGGTGCTGGGGCCCTTGCTGTTTGTGGTGTACAAAAATGATTTGGACTTAAATGTAGGGGGTATGATCAATAGGTTCGTGGATGACATGAAAATTAGGTGGTAAACAGTAAAGGGGATAGCCATAAACTGTAGGAGCATATCAATGGACTGGTCAGGTGGGCAGAGCGGTGGCAAATGGATTTCAACCCAGAAAAGTGTGAGATAATACACTTGGGGAGGGCTAACAAGGCAGGGGATTACACTATGAATGGAAAGTGCTGATGATCAGAGGGTCCTTGGCGTGCATATCCACAGATCCCTGAAGGCAGCAGGGCAAGTAGATAAGGTGATTAAGAAGGCATATGGGATACTTGCCTTTATTAGCTGAGGTATAGAATACAAGAACAGGAAGGTTAAGCTGGAATTGTATAAAATTCTGGTTCGGCCACAACTGGAGTACTGTGTGCAGTTCTGGTCACCACATTATAGGAAGGATGTGTTTGCACTGCAGAGGGTGCAGAGATTTACCAGGATGCTACCTGGGCTGGAGGGTCTGAGCTATGAGGAAAGATTGGAAAGGCTGCGGTTGTTTTCCTTGGAGCAGTGTAGGTTGAGAGGGAACCTGATAGAAGTGTATAAGATTATGATGGACATAGATAGGGTGGATAGGAAGGCACTTTTTCCATTAGTAGAGGGATCAATAACCAGGGGATATAGATTTAAGGGAAGAGGTAGAAGGCTAAGAGGGGAGTTGAGGAGAAATTTCTTCACCTAGAGGATGGTGGGAACCTGGAACTCACTGCCTGATTCACTGAGTCAGAAACTCTCATGACATTTAAGAATTATTTAGATATTCACTTGCATTGCCATAGCCTCCAGGGCTGTGGGCCAAGCGCTGGAAAATGAGATTAGTGTCAGATCTCTGTTGACTGTCACAGACATGATGGGCTGTATGGCTTCCTTATGTGTTGTAAACATCTCTGAGTCTATGAGAACTCCAAGTGCAGACTTTGCTACTTCTGTACTCAAACCCTCTTGCAATAAAAGCTAATACACCATGAGCGAACCAAAAAGAGAGAAAAACCAACTTGATCTCATCCTCACCAATTTACCTTTGCGCAGATGCATCTGTCCATGGCCATATTGGTAGGAATGATCCTTGCAAATAATCCTTGTGGAGACAAAGTGATGACATCATACTTAGGATATCCTCCATCGTGTTGTGTGGCGCTACCATGGTGCTAAATGGGATAGATTCAGAACAGCAGCTCAAAACTGGGCAGCCATCAGGAGCTGCTGAATTCTATTCAACCACAATCTCATCACCACATATATCCCTCACTCTACCATTACTGTCAAGCCAGGGGATCAATCCTGGTTCAATGCAGAGTGCAAGAGAGCATGCCAGGAGCAGCACCAAGCATAACTAAAAATGAGATGCCAACACAAGACTACATGCATGCTAAGCAGTGGAAGCAGCATGCAATAGACAGAGCTAAGCGTTTGTACAAGCACTGGATCATATCTGCACTCAGAAGTCCTGCCACATCCAGTCATGAATGGTGACGGACAATTGAACAACCAACTGGAGGAGGAGGATCCACAAATGTCCCCCTTCTTAATGATGGGGGAACCTAGCACATTAGTGCAAAAGATAAGGTTGAAGCATTTGCAAACATCTTTAGCCAGAAGTGCCATGTGCCTGATTCATCTCAGCCTTTTCCTGAGGTTCCCACCAATACAGATGCCAGGCTTCCCTCAATTTGATTTACTCCATGTGATTTCAAGAAACAGCTGAAGGCATTGGATACAGCAAAGGCTATGGGTCCTGACAACACACTGGCAGTAGTACTGAAGACTTGTGCTTCAGAATTAGCTGCACCCCTAAGCTGCACCCTATCAGTCTACTCTCGCTCATCAATAAAATGATGGAAGGGGTCATCAACAGTGCAATCAAGCGGCATTTGCTTAGCAATAACCTGCTCCCTGATGCCCATTTTGAGTTCCGCCAGGGCCACTCAGCTGCAGACCTAATTACAGCCTTGGTCTAAACATGGACAAAAGAGCTGAACTCAAGTGGTGAGTTGGCATCAGTGCAGCATTTGAGCAAGTGTCGTATCAACGGCCCCTAGCAAAATTGATGCTAATGGGAATGAGAAGGAAAACTCTCCACTGGTTGGAGTCATACTTGGCACAAAGGAAGATGATTGTGATTGCAGAACATAACCTCCTGACCCCCTTATGTCAATCCACCATCTACCAGGAACAGAAGTGTGAAGGAATATTCTCCACTTTCCAAGATGAGTGCAGCTCCAATAATGTTCAGGAAGCTCGACACCATCCAGGACAAAGCAGCCCGCCTTAAACATTTACTCCCTCCATCACTGGTGCACAGTGGCAGTAGTGTTTACCATTTACAAGATTCACTGCAACAACTTACCAAGCCTCCTTCGATATCACCTTCCTAACCCATGACCTCTTCTACCTAGAAGGAAAAGATACAGAAGTGCACCACTACCTGCAAGCTCCCCTTCAAGCCACATTCCATCCTGACTTGGAATAATATCGTCGTTCCTTCACTGCCACTGGATCAAAACCCTCAAACTCCCTCCCCTAAAAGCAGTGTTGATACACCTACACCAGATGAACTCCATTGTTTCAAGAACTCCATTGTTTCAAGAAGATGTCTCACCATCACCTTTTCAAGGGCAATTAATTATGAGCATCAAATGTCCTTGCCAATCATATTCATATCCCATGAATGAATAATAAAGAAATAAATAGATAAACAAATAAATAGAAGTTTCCTGACTGACACTTGATCCACCTACCCAGAACAAGATGCAGCAATGTATCCTTCCTCATTGGGCAGGAAACTTACTGATCTAGAAAATTCTTCCGAATATATTTTCAAAGCGCTTCCTCCTCTCTGTCCTTTATACTACTACTATTCCCATCTGTATTAGGAAAATGGAAGTCCTCCATTGTAACTACGCTATGATTTTTGCACTTTGCTGTAATTTCTGTACAAATATTTTCTTTTATATGTTTCCCAATAGTGACTTGTAGAATTCACCCAGTACTATAATAGCGCCTCTATTGTTCCATCACTCTAAACTAATAAATTCAGTCTTTCACCCCTCTGAGATGTCCTCTCTCCAAGACTGTAATATTCTCTTTAATTATTACAGCCATCTCTCATCTTTTTGTTCCTTCCCTATCCTTCCTGTACACCTAGTATCCAGGAATATTTGGTCATCCAAAACTCTTAATCAGTTTCCAACCTGGAACTCACTCCTGCATATTTATTATTCTATATGTAAATCATCAGCACCCCTCGATTAGATCTCAGGCTATAACTCATTCAGAATGATTCAGTAACTGGCACACATTATGATTGCCCCACTTACACAAAATTATATTTTCTCTTGTATTGCAACTCGGAGGAAAGAAATGTGTAAATTAGAACAGAAATAAAATTCAATGTCCTTGTCTTGTAAGTAAATACTGTCAATCCCAATAATGCTACCTTTTTGATAAATTGTAGATGTATATGTTTTTCCTAATCTGCCTGATGTGGTTTGTGTTGTAGGTTTCAGCACTGAGTTGCACAGGGTGAAGAATCTGCCCTATTGTGAAACAGAGACTTTTGAAGTACGGTTTGACCCCCTTCAAGCAAACCTTAATATTGGACCTGCAGAAGCTTTGATGCCAATACAGGTACGTAAAAATAATAATAATAATAACAAAAAACTGCAGATGCTGGAAATCCAAAATAAAAAATAAAAAATATCTGGAAAAACTCAGTAGGTCTGGCAGCATCGGCGGAGAAGAGTACAGTTGACGTTTCGAGTCCTCATGGAAGGACTCGAAACGTCAACTGTACTCTTCTCCACCGATGCTGCCAGACCTGCTGAGTTTTTCCAGGTATTTTTTATTTTTTGTTTAGGTACGTAAAAAGATCACTCCCATTTTTCAAAAGTCTGTTTTCATTTAAGCACCTTTTAATTTTTGAATTAGAACAATTTGAGGGTGGTGTGATATATTATTTGGTCCAGCAGCTTTCATTTGCTGTGCAATTCAGAAGTAGGTTAAGAGCGATTTAGCAGGAATGCTGCATCTGTCACTGCTGCAGAATTTTGGCTGCTATAACTTTTTTTCATCAAAATGCCACCAAATCATGTCATGTGCCAGAGGATAGTTGGCGCCTGTGATTCTTCACACGGTGGGGTTCCTTGATTCTTAATCATGGTGCCAACAGGAGGAGGATGAACAAAAGTTCAGTCATCCTGACACCTCTCATATAGTTTGTATTTGGACGGTTGAAAACAGCGTTGGCAGACGTCGGGGCAACATCCTGCATACTCTTCTCTCGCAGCTGTCAGTCCTGTTGGATATTTTTCTTGGAATGTTTATAATCTTATTTTTGGGTGATAATTATCACTGTGGCGCTTCCAAATAAAACCTCATGTTTTCAGCAGGGGAAACTTAACACAAGAAACCTGGCCAATTTCAGATGACTAATATGCTTCTTTCACACTTCGCAAGCAGTTTAACAGCCAGTAAGCCTGAAAATGTAATACCAGAGGATATTAAGCTAGCTGCTGAGAGTGGTAAAATTAGCACAATGGTTGTCTGGAATAAATGTGGGATACAAACTGATTACCCAGGGGGAAGGCAAGAGTACTGACACTTGAAACATGTTTCTGATTAAAATTGAAATGCCAGTCAACCGTGAAACTGACTTTATGCATCATAAATAACTGCTGCAACTTAACAAGTGTATGTAAGCGTGTTTATCTTAAACATTACCTGTTTGGCAGTATCCAGTGCAAACTACTCTGCAGGTTCTGTCCTGATATCAACAGCTGATAGGTGGGCACTGTGCACATCCCAGAGCCTGACATCCGCAGGAGAAAGCTTTTCCAGCTGAAGGATGAAGGCTTTGTGAGAGGAAGCTGGATCTGGGCCTGTAGACCAATGACAGGGATAATTGGCGTGAGTGGTGATGAGCTCCTTTACAGATCACACTCTCACTGTCATCTGACCCTTATCACAGTAAAGTATAGCAACATGCCCACTCCTTCTTCCCTTTCCCTTTGCCCTCCAAAGTGGCACCTTCAACTTCTCTGAAGAGACAAAACTCCAACTCAGATGTAGGGGATTTGGGACTGTAATTTTCTACTACTGACAGATTATTCTACGGTTTGACGTCCACACCCATGCTGGTGGTTCACTTTTATACTCTGCATATAAGTCAACCCCTGGTGTGGGACTGTTTTGAGGAGCAATCCTGACCCACCTCCCAACCTGCTTCCATTCCTGCCACTTGGAGGCTGGTTAAATACAGCCCATTGCATCCCTGTCAGCTCTTCAAAAAGCTATCCAATCAGTCCTATCCTCTTCCATTTTCCCCTTAAAAATGTTACCTTCTCAAAGATTTACCCAATTTACTTTTCAAAGTTATTGTTGGATCTGCTTTCTCCACCCTTTCACATAGTGGTTTAACAATCTGGAATGCACTGAGAGATTGGTGCTAACCTAATGTCAGAATGGTAGTCTGAATAGCTCCTGCCTCTACAGGGTGAAAAAGTGCAGTGAGTGCTAAAATCAACGATTGCTCTGACCACTGGCTTCACAGTTTTTTGCTCTTGCCTGGGTACCAGGCATGGAAAATATATCTATTACGTGGGGAATTTAAAAGAACAACCAAAATTCCATTTTCAATTCTTTACACCTGCTTATTTATTTTTGCCAATTTTGTCCCGGTCTCCTCTGCTGAATGTCTTAGCTGCTTCTGGAATTTCAGTTCCAAGGGTAAGACTTGCTACGGTACCTTGCCCATGACACAATTCCTCATATGTCAATCTAATTATTATTTGCAGGCTACTTTGTCATTGAGGATATCACAACAGAGCCTTGTCCTACCCTTACTTGTGGATTATGTCCATAGGTCTACCATCAGATCTTTGTGGATAGTGATCAGATGTGGAAACCCAAGTTGATTTCTCCCTGCCTACCTGAAGCTACTTGTAGCACTCCCAATGTCTTTTTCCCAGTTTTGCAAAAGAAATCCCTGTTTCCAAGAGTTGCATTGCTGTTCATTGGAATGATCACCAAATTGATTAGGAGAATACACTTAGAAAAGGACAAGCAATAAGCACATATTTGCTACTTAAATGTGTCTTTGATGGAATCTGGTTCAGTGGCAGGTGAAGCGAAAGAGGAAGAAGATAGCTGATCTTTGCTGAGAATTGGTTTGGTTGTACTTCTCAAATTTTGTTTAGGTTGTAAGTGGGCCCACAGTGAATGTCATCCTGCGTGCTACAGTGACTATGCCAGGCTTGGCTGTCTCCAATGATCACCTGGACTTTGGCACCGTACAGTGTGGGCATTGTCAAGTTATGACTATCCAGCTCCATAATCACCTGGAGGTTACCTGTGAATGGGTTTTCACTGATACCAGCGTTGTGAAAGAAAAGGTGAGAAGAGATTTTCCTATTTCATAGTAATATGTACATATTAAGTAGATATAAAGACAGGCCATGTGCAGGGGAATCCAAAGCTACAGAGCATAAGTATAACATAGACACTAATAAATGCAAGGAATTGAGGAGAAAGTTCTTTACTCGGAGAGCGGTGTGAATGTGGAGCTTGCTACCATATGAAATTGTTGAGGCAATTAACATTAAGGAGAAGCTAGATCAATACATGAAGGAGAAAGTAATAGTGTGGGAGGAAGCTCATTTGGAGTATAAATGTGTTGGGGCAAATGGCCTTTTTCTTCTCTCTAAAAGTCCACGTAAAATGAATTTTATTGATCTGCCATTAATCGCATTGTTCACACAGCTTTAATCTTTGTGATTTAAATAGCTCGATAAGCATATTCCCTTATACCTGCGATCCAAACTACTGAAGGAGTTGAAGCAACCGTCCTATGTGTTTCACATGTTGCCTGCTTGTGGTGTGCTGAATGCTGGGGCAAGAATGAATGTGCAGCTAACGTTCATTCCTGATGAAGAGGTGAGTTTCTCAAGGAAGAGAAAGAAGTATCAGCCTTAAGGTTGAATTTCTAATGCTATTTCAGTTAGAAAATGTGTTAGTACACAAGCTTCTGATTACAATACAATAGCTGAGCAAAGGCTCAATGCTTCACAAAGAGTAGAATGGGAAAAAAACCAACCTGAGCAACTTGCTCAAGGAAAGAGTGGGCAGCACTTTGGATAGGAATCTACAATTAGCCCTGCTTACTTAGAACTACTGTTTTAGTAAAGTTTCAAGACAAATCTGTAATGATTCACTTGCTGAGCCACCCACAGCTGTACATGGGACATAGAAGAATGAGGAGAAGGATTCTATAGGCTGATTTGACATAAATCAGCCATCCTTTTCTCGGATCTCAGAATCAAAGAATGATACAGCACAGAAGGAGGCCATTCAGCTCATTATACCTGTGCTGGCTCTTTGAAAGAGCTGTCCAAATAGTCATACTCC
Source organism: Carcharodon carcharias (assembly GCF_017639515.1). Taxonomy (NCBI): domain Eukaryota; kingdom Metazoa; phylum Chordata; class Chondrichthyes; order Lamniformes; family Lamnidae; genus Carcharodon; species Carcharodon carcharias. The sequence goes on along the minus strand of NC_054473.1, from coordinate 106,017,477 downwards.
CCCTATTCTTTCCCCATAGCCCTGAAAATTCCTTTTTGAAAGTTATTGTTGAATCTGCTTAACGTTCAGTAGCATTACCATTGTTGAATCCCCCATGATCAACATCCTGGGGGTTACCTTTGACCAGAAACTGAACTGGACCAGCCACATAAATACTGTGGCTACAAGAGCAGGTCAAAGGCTAGGATCCTGTGGAGAGTAACTAAACTCCCAACTGCCCAAAGTCTGTCCATCATCTACGAGGCACAAGTCAGGAGTGTGATGGAATATTCTCCACTTGTCTGGATGAGTGCAGCCCAAATAACACTCAAGAAGCTTGACAACATCCAGGACAAAGCAGCCTGCTTGATTGGCACCCCTTCCACAAACATTCACTCCCTCCACCTCTGAAACAGTAGCAGAAATGTGTACCATCTACAAGATGCACAGCAGAAACTCACCATGGCTCCTTGGGCAGCACCTTCCAAACCCACAGCCACTACCATCTAAAAGGACAAGGGCAGTAGATGCATGGGAACACCACCACCTGGGAGTTTCCCTCCAAGCCACTCACCATCCTGACTTGGAAATATATCACTGTTCCTTCTCTGTCGCTGGATCAAAATCCTGGAACTCTCTCCCTTACAGCACTATGGGTGTACCCACACCACACGGACTGTAGTGGTTCAAAAAGGCAGCTCACCACCACCTTCTCAAGGACAATTAGTGAAGGGAAACAAATGTTGGCCCAGCCAGCAACACCCACACCCCATGAACAAATTGAAAAAAAATTCTCCTAATTTACTCTTCAAACCCTTCATATATCTTGAATATTAAAATGTAGGGTAACGTCTCTGTAGCTATGTGTTAATAACAGAGAGATGGTTTTATCAATGAAAATACAGTTAAATGTACAAGATGAGTTTTAACAGTGGCTATTTTTGTTTTAACTGACAGAGACTTTATAACCATCGTCTGATGTTGACCTTTGCCCAGAGCAGTAACCAGGTGCTGATCATGGCCAAGGGCCAAGGACTAGAGCCTCATCTCGACTTTTCTACAACGTCATTGGAACTGGGTCCAATTTTACCATACGGTCCAGAGGTGGAGGGGATGGTATTTGTAAAGAACCCCTGCAGCTTCCCCATTGAATTCTATTCAGTGGAGTTTGATGACAAGTACCTGGTAGAAGAAAAGGTCTCTGGAGAGCTGTTAATTGTAGAGTTACTTAGAGATGTAGGGGTAGATTTTCATCTTCACAGCTAGCAGTTAAACTGGTGGAGAGGATTGCCCACCCCTTATAGAACACATCTGAATTTCATTCCATTTATTTCATCACAGTTTAGCCCCAGTTTAATCACCAGTCTTAGCACTAGCCCCATTACCAGTTCAATCCCCAGTCCCAGTCCAGTCCCATCTCAATCCCCAACCCCAGCGCTAGGCCCAGTCCAAGCCCCAGCTTAATCCTCAGTCCCAGGCCCAGGCACAGTTCCAGCCCCATTTCAATCCCCAGCCCCAGTCTTAGTCACAGTCCCAATTCCAGTCCCAGTCTAGCCCCAGTCCCATACGTATATATGAATAAGAAACAGAAATACACCATTTGGCCCCTCGAGCCTGCTCTGCATTCATGAAGATCATGGCTGATCTGATTGTGGCCTCAGTTCCACATTCCACCTACCCCAATAATCTGAATATTTCTAAGGCTGAATTAGTTAGATTCTTGACTGACAGGGGAGTCAATGACCCTTCCTCCACCACCCTATAGGGAAGAGAGTTCCAAAGCTTCACGAACCTCTGAGAGAAAATGTTTCTTCTCATCTCCACCTTAACTAGGAGACCTCTTATTTTTAATCTGTGTCCCCTAACACAAGGGGAAAGATCCTTTCAGCATCCACTCTGTCAAATCCCTTCAGAATCTTATGTTTCAATAAGGTGACCTCTCAACCTTCTAAACTCCAGTGGATACAGGCCCAGTCAGTCAACTCCTTCCTCATAAGAAAGCCCCCCCATCCCAGGTGTCAGTTGATTGAACCTTCTCTGAACTGCTTCTAACGCATTTATATCCTTTCTTAAATAAGGAGATCAAAACTGTACAGTACACCAGATGTGGTCTCACCAATGCCCTGTACAACTGTAGTAAAACATTCCTAATTTTATACTCCATTCCCCTTGCAATAAACACCAACATTCCATTTGCCTTCCTAATCACTTGCTGTATCTGCATACTGACTTTTTGTGATTAATGTACCAGGACACCCAGATCCCTCTGTACCTCAGAGCTCTGCCAACTCTCTCAAATTAAATAATATACTGCTTTTCTATTCTTCCTGCAAAGGTGGTCACGTTCACATTTTCTCATGTTATACCCCATCTGCCAAATTTTTGCCCACTCCCTTAACCTATCTTTGTCCCTTTGCAGATGCCTTATGTCCTCTTCACAACATATATTCCTACCTATCTTTGCGACATCAGCAAATTTAGCAATCATACCATCGTTCCCTTCATCCAAATCATTTATAGAAATTGTAAATAGTTGAGGCCCCAGCATTGATCCCTGTGGCACTTCTTTCGTCACATCTTGCCAACCTGAAAATGACCCATTTATGCTGACTCTCTGTTTCCTGTTAGCCAACCAATCCTCTATCCAGTCTAATATGTTATTCCCTACACCATGAGCTCTTCTTTTACATAGTAATCTTTGATGTGGCACCTTGTCAAATGCCTTCTGGAAATCTAAGTACACCACATCCATATATTCCCCTTTATCCACGTTGCTAGTTACTTCTTCAAAGAACTCCAGTAAATTAGTCAAACACGATTTCCCTTTCACAAAACCATCTTGACTCTGGCTAATTGCATTGAGATTTTCTAACTGCCCCACTATAACCATTTAATAATAGATTCCAGCAATCTCCCTATGACAGAGGTTAAGCTAATTGGCCTGTGGTTTCTTGCTTTCTGTCTCCCTCCATTCTTGAATAGAGAAGCCACATTTGCTATTTTCCAATCTGATGGGACCTTTCCAGAATCTAAGGAATTTTGAAAATTAAAACCAATGTATCTACTATCTCATCAGCATTTATTTTAAGACTCTAGGATGAAGTCCATCAGGCCCTGGAGACATGTCAGCTTTTAGTCCTATAGGACTTGGGGACTTGTCAGTTTTTAGTTCCAATAGTTTTCTTAGTACCCTTTCCCTGGTGATTGTAATTGTTTTAAGCTCCTCCCTCTTTTTCAACTCCTGACTCACGATTATTCCTGCAATGTTATTTGTATCCTCAACAGTGAAGACAGATGCAAAATATCTGTTCAGTTCATTCGCCATTTCCTTATTTTCCATTAATAATTCCCTAGACTCTCTGTCCAGAGGACAAACACTCACTTTACTTACATTTCTCCTTTTTAAATACCTGTAGAAATCTTACCATCTGTTTTTATATTTCTAGCTAGCTTTCTTTCATATCAATTTCACCCTACTTATTAAGCTTTTTGTCATTCTTTGCTGTTCTTTATATTCTCTCCAATCTTCTGACCAGCCATTCACCTTTGCTGAATTATACGCTTTTTCTTTCAATTTGATGCTATCATTAACTTCCTTAGTTAATCACAGATGGTGTACCCTTCCTTTAGAGTCTTTCATTCTCGCTGGAATGAATCTTTGCTGACTATGCTGAAATATCTCCTTAAATGTCTGCCACTGCATCTCTACTGGCCTATTCCCTAACCTAATTTCCCAGTTCACTTTAGCCTCAGTCCCAGCCCCAGCTTCAGCCCCAGACCCACAACCACCCCCACCCCCCACAGCCCAGTCTTGTCCCCAGTCCCAGTCCCCGTCCTCGTCCCAGTATTAGTACCAATTTTGACCCCCTTTCTGACCCTACCCGATTCCAAGTCCATACTCGTGTGATATACACACATCAGCCAGCAAGTATCATTAAATAGTGACCAGGACATGTGGAGATGCCAAGGCTAATCATTACTCCTCTGGCTGAAGTTAGTTAACAATAGGAATCCCTGTTCAGTACCATGCTTGGTCGCCCATTTAAACACTGAGAACTCTACAATATTATGATTTTTTAGAAGTGCCATTTTCATGTGTGTCTGCTCTATATGTTTTCAATTATTAAAACAAGCATGTTGAGTGGCAGACAGCACGCAATATTTAACATTAAGAGTGATCTTATCTGAGCACACTTTTCCATTAACTTTGTTTGCTCCAGAAAGATTGGCTACGAATAGCTACCAAGTCCATGGAGTAACCCTTTACTTCCTGTTATCAATCTCATCATGAATTGTTTCTTTTAGCATATATTTGTCAATGTTAAATGTCAAGGATTTCAAATCTACTAAATGTCTTTGAGAAGCAGGTTAAGTGATTTTAGTTTGGAAGAATCACGTTAAAGGATGACTCCACAGGAACGTGGGTGGGAAGTCATTAAATTGAGATGTTTCTTAAAAGAGATTGAGAAGGTGACTGCAGATCAGGAGAAGGTATATTTTGTCAGTGCACCTGATTTGAAGTCAGAATAAGGTCAAAGTGAATAAACGTCTTGGCTGCTTGGCTTTGTGAAGATGGTGAAGTGGCACAGTGGTTGTTGCCGTAGGTAGTGACTGGGAATCCAAAGCTTGCCAGTATTGCTGCTCTGGGCTTTGTTTGGCTACCTTTTGGAAATATGTCAGATGGAGCTAACTCCTGCAACCCTTGGAAAGATCCTAGTGACTGTTAAAAGCATCAAGGCCTTGGGACATCATTTAAAGCTGGCTGATACAAACAACTAAGTCTGAAGGATGCACCAAGGTGTAGACTGTGGCCACCAAGAATTCTGATGTGGTTTTACATTGGTAAAGTCATTCGCCAAAGAAGCTTTGTTAGATTTAATGAGAGATTTACTCAAAACCATTCATTTGCACAGTTAAAATCAGACCCATTTAACATCTGAACTCTGTTCTGTGTTAACCTAGTATTCCATTTTATATGAAGAATGGTACTTCAAATTAAATAAACCCATTATTAGGGCCTTAAAGATGAATAATTGTAATGTTGTAGTTATCCCTCTAGTCTTTGACTATATCTTTGACCCTTGAAGGATGAGAGTTCATGGGCTGTACCAAGAAGACAAACGAAACTGGAAATCATGCCAGCACTGTGACCCACATTAACATTATCATTTGTGATATCTGGAAATTTTCTTTATAATTACCCTTATAATTTGGCCAGACTTCCCTGCAACAATGCAAAATGTAGTAACATAGAGCAATGGATATGGACTTACCTTTGCAATCTTGATCACGGTTGTGATGCTGTAGAGAAGCACAGAGCAGAGGTCAGGCTGTTAGCCATGAAGAGGGAGAGGGCTGCATACAGAGATGGAATCAACAGCCAGCTCTGTTGAACATCTTTGAGCGTCCAATTTAGAGCAGCATTGAGGGAGGCCTGGGAGCAGATTTCTATAAATCTCTATGGTTTTCTATGGAATGTGATGTGTAGTTACTGTACTGGAGCAAAGCTACTTGAGAAGGAGAGTTTTGTTTTTCCATAATAATATAGCACTGTGAAAATGATATCTGGTAAAATTATACTCATTATACCTGATGACAGGCAAGACTGAGATAGAGAACTGTCAGTTCAGTGAACAGCTGGCATTCTAGTACTCTGCAGTATAACCCATTAAGCTAGCTATATGCTTTACTGCCTGCTGGTTAACCTTTTGTGAAAAGAGCGCACTTTTTAAAAAAAAATATTTTGCAACATCCTTTAATGCTGAGCCCTCTGCTCCATCTTCACCTTAACAGGTTCTGAGGATGATGAAGGGCTACAGTTCAGATAACACCTTGATACTGCCGCCAAGGCAACCAGGTGAGAAGCTTCCATTTGAATTATTGGAGTACTACAAAGAACAGAGCCAAATCCAAGAAGAACAAGAACAAGCAAAGAGTAAAGCCTTGGAAGCCAGTGAAGGTGAAAATGGTATGTGCTGAGAAATAAACTGCATGCTTAAACAATTTCTAGTCAGCTCCTACCAGAGTACAACCGTAGCTTAGAAATTACTGTGACTTTACCAATACTTATCATGTTCATTTAATGTAACTTTGTTCCTTATTTTAATGCAACCATGAGCCCTGGCAAAATAAATTTGTTGATAAGCTCTGGTACTCCCTCCCTAAACTTGTCCGCCTCACTACCTTTCTCTCCTCTTCAGAGACACTTCTTAAAACCTACTCCATCTCAGGTTTGTGGTCACCTATCCAAACGTCTCCTCATGTAGCTCAGTGTCAAACTTTGTCTAATTATACTCCTGTGAAGCACCTTAGCATGTCAATTATTACACTAAAGATATAACATAATGTAAGTTGTTGTTGTCCTGCTGATACTGATCTATACCAGTCGTTTGATAAAAACAAAAAACTGGGGATGTTGGAAATCCAAAACAAAAACAGAAACAGAAATACCTGGAAAAACTCAGCAGGTCTGGCAGCATACTTAGTTCTGTTGAAGGGTCATGAGGACTCGAAACGTCAACTGTATTTTTCTCCGCTGATGCTGCCAGACCTGCTGAGTTTTTCCAGGTATTTCTGTTTCTGTTTTTGTTTTATACCAGTCAGTTGTTGTTTGTCTTAACCTCTGTGAAAATAGTGAACAAAGTTTTGTCATCCTAAGATGTGTTTGTATGCTAATATTACCAACAGTAACTTTTATTCTTATCTTCAATGAGCAAATCAGAACAGACGACAAGTATATTATTAAAAATCAACAGCTTTTCTTTCTCCTGGATTTTATTTCTGGTGTGAAAATGAACAGAACTAGAGATAAAGCCCTACCACCACCTTCTGAAGGATTGCACAGTGTGGTAATAAATGCCTGCCTTGACAGTGACGCCCATATTCCCAGGAAGAATTTTAATAGTTAGCAATTTTTGAAGATAGCCTCGTGGGTGGCAATTCCAAGATGCAAGACGATTAAAGCTGCAGCTTTGAGCGCCAGAACAAAATTGTGCCTGTGAGGGACGGAGCACCGGCACATTGAGGTGAGAAGGTGCACACACTTGTTGGTCAGCTTAACAGATGTACACTCAGAGTTGACAACGCACAAGGTTGACAGGAATGCACACAACCTGTGAGTATGGGTTTATAGATTGCGAACCCTTACAGATGACAGCATGGAGTTTAAGGAAAGATCACTTTTCTCCATGCGCATCTACTTCTCTCCTTCTACATTACACCTTCACCTTTCCACAATGCAGATGAGTCTCCATCTTACAGAGCCAAGAATGAACATCACCTGAACCTGCAGTGCATGCTGAAAAGATGCCTTGCAGAAGCACACTTTACATTGAGGGTGAGGCATCACTGATGTCGGTAATGAATCAAGAAGGGACACACACTGTGATGAGATGGCTGCACACAACATCGACCAGAGGCATATGATGTGAAATCTGCGATGAGCAGGGGGAGAGAATATCGTGTGACATCTGAATCACGCACAACACAACCCAACATTCAGAGGAGACTTACACAAGAGGAGATGTGGAATGGGTGCAATTCTATTTACATCGGTAGAAAGTGGTAAACACCTATGCCATCATCATGCTCCTAATATTTCTTGATTTTCTTACCCTACTGCTACGTCTTAGTACATCCGCAATATCCACAGTAGAGGTGGAGGCAGCCTTGCTGACTGCTATGCCCTGTTATCTGTGATGACTTTGGCGGGTGTCCTGTGGAGGGTCAAGATCTGGAGGACCCTGGCCTGCTTTGGGTCTCCTGTTGTGGGGCAGGTGCACCCTCCTTGGCCTATAGAGTGCAGATGGGGTCACAGGCAGAGGGGATTGGGATCAGCCAGACAGCTGGAGTCAGCTTGGCCTGTATGAAGAGAGATGGAGAGAGTATGAGCATAGAGCATGCCAAGGCAGATTATAAGGATGCCTGTCTTGTGTGGGTGCTGAATAGAGCCATGTATGGGATGAAGATGTGAACTGCGTGTGATCTGAGCCCAGATGGGGATATTAGGGTGCTTGTGGGTGAGTGAGTGGTGATGCTACTTGTGTCGGCAGTGTGTGAGATCCCTGTATACAGTCATCCTGCGAATGTGTGAGGGGCTTGTGAACTGAGAGGGATGAGACCTTGGCTCTTCTGTTTGTGGCACTGCACTGCTATCCTCCTGCGGGCTGAGGTGGTACTCACTGTCACAGTCACCTTCCAAACCAGGTTGGTGACATTGTTGGACCTCCACGGCCATCCCAGGGAGAGAAAGTCATGGCGAGCCTCGACAGTGTCCAGAAGGTGACCCAGCGAGGTGTCACTAGACTTGGGGACGGCACTTTTCCTGCTTTTTGGGATCATCTCTGACCTGGAGCAGTCCTGGGATGCAGACGTTGAAAGATCTGTGTGTGGGTGTGGTTTAAACAAGTCGCCCAGAGTGAAGATCCACTGAAGTCACAGGCCGCCTACCAGCTAAACAGCGTTCTCCCGCTGATGTATATTTAATGAGGCAAGAGGCGGACAATCAGGTATGAAAATACTCCATTGCGATTGGCAGGGAGAAAGCCACTTTTCCCCAGCCCGCCACTGCACTTAGTCTGCAGAGGGGAAAATCCCACCAATAGGGAGGAATTTTTTGTGTCTGCTGGTTTTGGGTATGTTTGGTGGTGTGAGTGGACAATATGGCGAGAAGCCCAGAAATCAATTTCGTGACATTGTGAAACCAGTTTGTGATCGTCCGGTCAGCCCGTCAATGGCAGGAAATGCGGCCCGCCACCAGAAGTCAAGAGCCTCATTGCAATACAAGTGCCAATCATTATAAAGCCAGCCCATTGGTATAATCCCTGCCAACTCCCGCTGGATCGTCCGCACACCCAATCAAGCCGACGTGTTTCACAACAGCATATATAAGGCGCACACTTGGCGGGCTGCACTTTGAGAGGAACTCAGAGGGGAGTGTCCAGTAACTTTGTGAATTGCTCGTCCAGGTTGCCTGTTGGACTTCAAGTTTAAGGCATATTGGGGGAGTGGGGGGGGATGGTGCAAGGTCTGCTCTGCAGTTGAGACGACATGGGGGTGGGGGCAAGGGCTGCCCTATGGTTGAGCTGCGTTGGACAGGGGGCTGCCCTGCAGTTGAATGTAGTGCACAAGCATTAGGGAAACCTTGCATAAAGTAACCATCCCTCTGCAGCTGACAGTTCAGACAACGCCACATTGACATGTGCGGAGTCAGGCCTCTAGCTTATCTGCCCATTCAAGCAACGCAGAGGCATGAAAGTGCCACCAAGTGCTCCAGAGCTTTTCACCTCTTGGGACACAGACTGCAAACTAATGAGCGTTTGGGTGGACTGCAAAACAGTTGGACAACTGGACCTGTTGTACAATCTCAAAACAAAAACAGAATTACCTGGAAAAACTCAGCAGATCTGGCAGCATCGGCGGAGAAGAAAAGAGTTGACGTTTCGAGTCCTCATGACCCTTCGACCAAACTGAATCCAAGAAAGGGGTGAAATATAAGCTGGTTTAGGGTGTGTGGTTGGGGGGGTGGGGGGAGAAGTGGAGGGGGTTGGTGTGGTTGTAGGGACAAACAAGCAGTGATAGACACGGAGACGAACAGAACTTTTATCTCTGTTGTACAATCTCCTTGCTAAAACTGGCCATGGAGCAGTCACTGGCGGAGGCACTCAAAGCCCTTTGCAATGTCATCATCCTGGTTTGGACCAGTTTCCTCCATGGTTCAAGCTAACAGTGCAGCCTTGCAGTGCAGTTTATGAGAATGCCTGCACCTGAGCTGAGAGCACAGCATGCAGCCTAATGGGCAAAGCTGCCACCAACTGGTAAGGTGAAGTGGGGCAGAGGTGTTTGGGGTTTCAGGCAGCCAAGCAGCGCACTTTTCTCTGGCAATCCAAGTGGCGGCCAGCACTCTCTGAGATGCATTAAAGGGCCTTCAGATTTAACCAAGGTTCATAGTACACCCAAGTTAACCCACGTGTCTCTCTCTTTCATCCTGCAGGAGGAGTAAATCAGGAGCATGGAGCCTGGTGAACTAGCTGTATGCCCTGTGGCATTCAGAAAGTGGAGATGATGGAGAAGAGAGTGACAGAGGTGCCTGGCTGCACAGAGGGAGGAGCAGCACCCTCAGGAAGAAGGGGCAGATGGGGTTCGCACACATGTTGCTGAAGAGCTACAGCGAGCTATCGTTGGTCAGCGCCTAGCTAAATCCAGGGTCGATAGATGCCACCTTTCATTCCTGCAGATGACCAACAACCAGTGTCACTAAAGACTGCACATGTCCAGGGAACTGGTCAGTCACATCTGCCAGCTACTGCCATGGGGATGTAAAGGGCTTCCACTGCCAGTGGCCATGAAAGTGACCGTGGTGCTCAATTTTTACGCTGGTGGCTCCTTTCAGTGCTCCACAGGTGACCTCTGTGCAATAGCACAATCCTCCACCCACAAATGCATCCATAAGGTCATGGATGCCATCTTCACAAGGGCACACAACTTTGTGCATTTTGCCCAGGACCAAGAGCGCCAGGATGCGAGAGCAATTGGATTCGCCCAGATCTCATGTCTCCCACAGATGCAGGGTGCGCTCGGATATACGTCGCTACAAGCGGTCATCTGTGTTAACCACAAGGGCTTCCATTCGCTGAATGTGCAGCTAATGTGCGATCACCACAAACACGTCCTGCAGATCTACATGTGGTTTCCAAGGATTGTCCATGACTCCTACATTCTCAGTCAGTCACAGATCCTTGACGTTTTCCAGGGTCCACGGAGGCTGCAGGTTTGGCTCCTTGAGGACAAGGGCTACCAGCAGAGACTGTGGCTAATGATACCCGTACGGTGGCCTCAGATGCAGCAGCGCGGAGGTATAACGAGGCTCATGCTGCAACTTACAACTTGGTGGAGTAAACCATCGGGATGCTAAAAATGAGGTATCGGTGCCTGGACCAATCTGGTGGAACCTTGCAATAAAGTCCACAGATGGTGTCATGCATTGTCGTCACCTGTTGCGCCCTTTACAACCTGGCACTGGAACCAGAAGACAAGCTGGCTGAGGAAATGAAGGAGCTGGAGGTCTCCTCCAATGAGGACGACGTCGATGGTGATGAGGTTGAGGAGGTCCTTGAAGGCAACAATAACAGCGATGAGTCCCTCACACTGGCCAGATGAGGCAGGCGCGATAGATTTGTGGAGGATGATGACGACATGCAGTGAGGAGATGGATCCTCACATTGCATCTATGAACATTTGACTCCGGTCTGGCTTGTGGCAGTGCACATACTCTCAGTGATTATGCTCCTGGCTCCTGTCATGGAATTGCAGTAGAGGCCCTAATAGTCGCTTGATTGCATGAGGACGAGGACAACATGCAGTGAGGACATGCCATCGATCTTCACATAGCCTCCGAGAATGTCTGACTCCTGTCTGTCCAAGGACAGCTCACTTGTGCTTTGTTATCAGGGCCATATAACGGAGATGTAGCCATGAAACTTTAAAAGCACCTCTTCCTTTTGTCCGCCTTCAGCACCTGACCCTTTCAGAAACACAGTGTCACTGGTCACAGATGTTGAAGAGATGGGGGCCAGCCCCACCTTAAAAGGTGCTGAGAGCACACAGAGAGAATCACAGAACTCTGTGAGCCTGCCTATGACATTCTAGCAACAATGACAAGCACCGAAGAGGTGCAGGCATCACTAATATGTCACGGTAGTGTGAGGCCGGACCATCACTTTGGTGTGAAGGCTGAAAAAAGCACAGGGAAGAGGCCCTGAACTGAGACACCTGTCGTTGTCTTGTGAAGAAAGGTTTCACATCTGAGGCACATGATGACTGCTCACCAGAAGAAGGAGCCATAGGCAGGGAGACATTCTTGAGAGTTTATTTGCAATAGTGAACATTATGTACAGGTTTACATCTGTGCTCAAGCTGTGTAACTATCATATGAATATACGACCCTGCTCCACTATTCAATAAGATCATAGCTGATCTGATTTTAACTTCAACTCCACATTCCTGCCTACCCTTGATAACTTGTCATCCCCTTGTTAATCAAGAATCTATCTAGCTCTGCGTTAAAAATGTTCAAAGACTCTTCTTCCACTGCCTTTTGAGGAAGAGAGTTCCAAAGACTCACAACGCTCAGAGAAAAAAAAAATCACCTAAATTCTGTCTTAAATGACCTTAAATTACCTTATTTTAAATGGTGACTATGAGCTCTAGATTCTCCCACAAGATGAAACATCCTCTCCACTGTTATGAGCGATGCAGTTGGTAAAGCGGAGTTATTTAAAAATCCCAGAGGGATTAAATAACCTATGATTTTCAGTGTTATGTTTGAGATGCAACTCTAAATGTAGGAATCAGACCATCATTTCTCAAGGTTTTATATTACACTAAATGAAACATTTTCTTAATTTACACAGGTTAAGAATATATATACACACATGGCTACAAATGACTATTATAACTTTTAACAAATTCCCAATTTAATCTCCATTAAAGCAACAGCAACCCATAGACTTAACCAGGCACCAGGCTAAGCATTTTCACCTTACATATTCAAAATGAATAGTTCTGTTGAAGGGTCATGAGGACTCGAAACGTCAACTTTGCTCTTCTCCGTCGATGCTGCCAGACCTGCTGAGTTTTTCCAGGTGTTTCTGTTTTTGTTTTGGATTTCCAGCATCCGCAGTTTTTTGTTTTTAAATTCAAAATGAGGTTCTTTTCACTTTGGTTCCTGTGGAGCCAGTTGGAGGCTTGCAGCTGACTTTTGATCTCACATTGCCTCTGCTCTGCACACTTGAAAACTACTGAAGTTATACCTACCAGCCCCATTGAATGTTAATTCTCATTATATCAATAACCTCTGAATTAAACCTCGCTAACAATAAAATCCCTTTCATGTGCCAACTTTATTAGTAATATAAAACGTATTGCTTGGTAGCTGCTAGAAAGGTGTCAGTTTTTACCCCACTTCTTGAATGCTCTATTCAAAAAATGCAAATACACTCTACCTCTCTGTTTACATCTCAAACTAGTACATATCAAAGCACCCAGACTAGCTGACTTTAATCCAATTAAGACACACCCACAGACTAAACCTCTATTTTAAAAGAAAAATATTTTCCAAAATATTATATACATTAATAGCTTCATGAAATCCACATCCATCCTGTCAAGACCCCTCAGGATCATAAAGGTTTCAATTACGTCGCCTTATACTCTTTTAAATTCCAGTGGATGCAGGCCTAACCTGTCCAGCCTTTCCTCATTAGACAACCTGCCCATCCCTGGTATTAGTCTCACATTTTTAGATGTGGTCGCTCCGCAGCTTAAGGAAGTGCAGTCAGAGAGGGAATGGGTGACCACCAGTCAGAAGAAGAGAGGCAGGCAGGCAAAGCCCCAGAGTGCATCTCACTCAAGAACCATTTTTCTGTGTTGGAAAATGATGAGAGTGAATGTTCCTCTGGAGAGTGCAGCCAGAGACAAGCACTGTGGGTGGCTCAGCTGCTCAAGGTGGGAGGAGTAAGAGTGCAAGAGTAATTGTGGTAGGATACTCAATAACGAGGGGTGCAGGCAGGCGCTTCTGTGGCCATAGATGTGATTCCAGGATGATGAGTTGCCTTCCTGGTGCCAGGATCAAGGATATCACAGAACGGCTGCAGGGCATTCTAAAGGGAGAGGGTGAACAGTCAGAGGTCGTGGTTCACATTGGTACCAACGACATAGGTAGAAAGAGGGATGAGATCCTGCAAAAAGAATTTAGGGAGCTAGATAGCAGATTAAAAAGCAGGACCTCAAAGATTGTCTCCTTCAAAGAACTCCACTAAATTTGTTAGACATGATTTCCCTCTTTCAAAACCATGTTGACTCCACCTGATTGTCTTGAATTTTTCTAAGTGCCCTGCTATAACATCTTTAATAATAACTTCTAACCTAGTCATGCAACTAGGGCAGTAGAGAGAATTAAACTAAGCAGTAGGGGTGTTACATCCGGGTGAGGATGGATGTCAGAACTTGCCCTTTCTTTCCCACACCTCAATTGATCGTAACAAGGTTTTTGGAAATTTATAAGGATGAAGATTTCAATTCAGTGTCTGTACTTAACCATTTATGTGCTGATTGCAAAGAACTCAGGCTTTCTTGAGTTTAAACACACTGGGGTTTCTATTGAGCTAAAAAAAATCCCATCCAAGATATAAATAAAAATTTTAAAAGCTAAACACACAAACACAAGCATGCAAAATCATATGCTATACAATAGAAGGTTAACTTTTGGCTCAATAAAGATTCAGTGTTAAAAGGCAAAAAACAGAGAGTTCACTGTTTATGAATCCTTCGCTGTTGTTCATAACTGTTCCTTAAACAGTGGACCTGAGTTTTTCCTTGGAAATTGCTGCTTTAGATTTTGAAGTCTCCTTCAGAACTTCTCTGTCTGTTGACCCCAGTATGATATGAGCAGGCAGAGTTCCTTATGATTGAAATTCTCTATCGCTGTGCTGTATTCTAAAAATGTAACAGAGATAGCGCTCTGAATTTGAGACAGCAGGGAGAGAGATGGTGTCACTGATCCATTTGTAGCAGTGACCGTTGCATCCGATGAGGCTGTGATGACTTGGGAGATGCCAGCTGTGGAACTAGCAGCTTTCTCCCAGATGGGGCCAGCACAGGCTCCATGGACCAGATGACAACCGGCAAGGTCATCAAGGCCAACAGGATGGCAGAGTCAACAGGCTGTCTCAGATGCCAGTTCCAGCGAGGGGGCAGCACCAAGATGTAGCACCCAAAAATGTAAACATAAGGCGCCTTAGGCACACCACGGGTTTATCACTGTTGCTTGTGTGGTGGCCCGCAATTAGGTCTTTATCAGTTGGTGTGATGTTGAACACCTTTGTCATTTTATTCTTAAAAGTTCCTTGTGTTATAATATTAAATTCAGTCATGACAGGTAGAGGTTCTGGTGTAGTGGTACTGTCACTAGACTAGGAACTCAGCATAATGCTTTGTGGACCTGGGTTCAAATCCCACCATGGCAGATGGTGAAATTTGAATTCAATCAAAAAAAATCTGTAATTAAAAGTTTAATAATGACCATGAAACTATGGGGGAGGTGCTAGAGGACTGGAGAACAGCTAATGTGGTTCTGCTGTTTAAGAAGGGGTGTAGAGATAAGCCAGGGAAGTACAGGCCAGTGAGTCTCATGTCAGTAGTAGGGAAACTATTGGAGAAAATTCTGAAGGAGAGAATCTATCCATTTGAAGAGGCAAGGTTTGATCAGGGATAGTCAGCATGGCTTTGCCAGAGGGAGGTCATGCCTAACAAATTTAATTGAATTTTTTGAGGAGGTGACCAGGTGTGTAGATGAGGGCAGTGTACTTAATGTAGTTTATATGGATTTCAGCAAAGCCTTTGACAAGGTCCAACATGGGAGATAGGGTAATTTGATAAGGTGGATTCAAAATTGGCTTAGTTGTAGGAGACAGAGGGTGATAACAGAGGCTGCTTTAGTGACTGGAAGCCAGTGTCCAGTGGCGTACCACAGGGATCTGTGCTCAGTCCTCTATTATTTGTCATTTATATAAACGACATAGGTGGCTATGTGGGGGGTAGGATTAGAATGCTTGCGGATGACACAAAGATTGGCTGGGTGGTTAAGTGAACTTGAGTGTCTTGGGCTACAGGAAGATATAGACGGGATGGTCAAATGGACAGATAAGTGGCAGATGGAATTTAACCCTGAAAAGTGTGAGGTGATGTACTTTGGAAGGAGTAGTTTGACAAGGAAGTATTCAATGAATGGCATGACACCAGGAAGTTCTGAGGAACAAAAGGACCTTGGCATGTGTGTCCATAGATCTCTGAAGGCAGAGGGGCATGTTAGTGGAGTAGTGAAAAAAGCATACGGGACGCTTGCCTTTATCAATCGAGGCATAGATTATAAGTGTAGGGAGGTCATGTTGAAATTGTATAGAAACTTGGTGAGGCCACAGCCGGAGTACTGTGTGCAGTTCTGGTCGCCACATTATAGGAAGGATGTGATTGCACTGGAGGGGGTGCAGAGGAGATTCACTAGGATGTTGCCTGGGATGAAACATTTAAGTTATGAAGAGAGGTTGGATAGACTTGGGTTGTTTTTGTTGGAGCTGAGAAGACTGAGGGGCAACCTGATCGAGGTGTACAAGATTATGAGGGACATGGACAGGGTGGATAGGGAGCAGCTGTTCCCCTTAGTTGAAGGGTCAGTCATAAGGGGACATAAGTTCAAGGTGAGG
Organism: Carcharodon carcharias; assembly: GCF_017639515.1. Lineage (NCBI taxonomy): Eukaryota > Metazoa > Chordata > Chondrichthyes > Lamniformes > Lamnidae > Carcharodon > Carcharodon carcharias. The sequence continues at coordinate 106,001,239 of NC_054473.1, read as the reverse complement.
GGCAGGAGGTTTAGGGGGGATGTGAGGAAAAACCTTTTTACCCAGAGGGTTGTGACAGTCTGGAATGCACTGCCTGGGAGGGTAGTGGAGGCGGGTTGCCTCGCATCCTTTAAAAAGTCCCTGGATGAGCACTTGGCACGTCATAACATTCAAGGCTATGGGCCAAGTGCTGGTAAATGGGATTAGGTAGGTATGTCAGGTGTTTCTCACATGTCGGTGCAGACCCGATGGGCCGAAGGACCTCTTCTGCACTGTGTGATTCTCTGATTTTCCCTATGACTGATGTTAGGCTAACTGGCCTGTAGTTCCCTGCTTTCTGTCTCCCTCCCTTTTTGAATAAAGGAGTTACATTTGCTATTCTCCAATCTAATGGAAACTTCCCCGAACCTAGGGAATTTTGGAAAATTAAAACCAGTGCAACAGCTATCTCACCAGCCACTTCTTTCAAGGCTTGAGAGTGTACTCCATCCGGACCTGAGGATTTGTCAGCCCGCAGCCCCAACAATTTGCTTAATACCACACCCCTGGTGATTGTAATTTTCCCGAGTTCCTCTCTCTCTTCCATTTACAGCTATTTCTGGGATGTTACTTGTGTCCTCTGTAGTGAATACTGAAGCAAAACACCTGTTTAATTCATCCTCCATCTCCCTGCTTTCCATTATGACTTCCCCAGATGCACTTTCTATAGGACCAATGCTCACTTTGTGCACTCTTTTCTTATTTAAGTATCCATGGAACTCTTATTATCCATCTTTATATTACTTGCTAGCTTTCTCTCATACTCTATTTTTTCCCTTCTTATTAATCTTTTTGTTGTTCTTTGCTGTTGTTTATATTCTTTCCAATCTTCTGACCTGCAACCTGTCTTTGCGTAATTATGTGCTATTTCTTTAAGTTTGACATTGACTTTAATATTTTTAGTTAAGCATGGATGATGGGCCCTCCCTTTGGAATCTTCCTTTCTCATTGGAATGTATATATTCTGTGTATTCTGAAATATCCCTTTAAACATCTGCCACTGAACTTTTGTTGACCTATCCCTTAACCTCATTGCCTGTTCACTTTAGCTAGCTCTGCTTTCATGCCCTCATAATTGCCCTTGTTCATGTTTAATATACTAGTTTTGGACACACTCATTTCTCCCTCAAAATGAATTTAAAATTCAATCATATTATGATTGCTGCTATCTAGGGGTGCCTTCACTATGAAATTATCAGTTCATCCTATCTCGTTGCTCAATACCAGGTCTAGTATAGCCTGTTCTCTGGCTAGCACCAGAACAAGCTGTTCTAAGAAACTATCCCAAAAACATTCTATGAACTTCTCATCTATGCTACCTTTGCCCATCTGATTTTTCCAGTCTACTATTTTACCTTTCTGCAAGCTTCCATTATCTTTTTTTATACTCTGTCCTACTGTGTAGTTAAATTGGGGGCCCTGTACACCACTCCTACAAGTGACTTCTTGCCTTTATCATTCCTCATCTCAATGCAAACTGCTTCTACATCCTGGTTTCCTGAATTTGGGTCATCCCTCTCTAATGTGCTAATACCATCATTAATTAACCAAGCTACCCCTCCACCTTTTCCTAACTTCCTGTCCTTCCGAAATGTCATGTACCCTTCAATATTCAGGTCCCAATCTATGATCCTGTAGCCATAGCTCTTTAATGGCTATCCTCATACTTATTTATTTATATTTGTACTATAAGTTCATCTGTTTTATTTCAAATGCTCCGTGTGTTTAGATACAGAGCCTTTAGTTTCACCCTTTTATTATTTTTGTAACAACTAGCCTTATCTGCTGATTTACTCTTAGATTTATACTCTGTCCCTTCCTGTCACAGCCTGTTTATCATTTCCTATATTAATACCCGTCTCTCTTGTCTTGTCTCTACTCTTTGGTTTACCACACATTCCCAAATTTGACCCCTTGCCCCCACTATTCAGTTGAAAACCTTCTTTACTTCCCTCATTGTGCGGCTCACGAGGACATCAGCCTCACCATAATTCAGGTGTAGACCGACCCAACGGTATAGATCCCACTTTCCCCCATACCTCTGCCAGTGCCCCACGAACTAGAACCAACTTCTCCTACACCAGTCTTTGAGCTATGCATTCATTTCTCTAGTCTTATTTGTCCTACACCAATTTGCACGTGGCTCAGGGAATAATCCAGAAATTATAACCTTTGGAGGTTCTGCTTCTTAATTTGGTGCCCAGCTCATCATACTGACTATGTAGAGCCTCTTTCCTCATCCTGCCTATGTTGTTGGCCCCCGGATGGACTGCAACCACTGGATTCTCCCCCTCCCACTGCAGGTTCCTCTCCAGACCTGAGCAGATGTCCCGAACCCTAGCACCAGGCAGGCAACTTGCTCTGGACTCTTGCTCTTTGCTACAGAGAACAGTGTCAATTCCCCTCACTATATTGTCCCATACTACCACTATGTTCCTTTTTGCTTCCCCCACTTGAATGGCTTCCTATACTACAGTACCATGGTCAGTGTCCTCACCCACCCTGCAGCCCCCATTCTCATCCGAACAAGCTGAGAGAACCTCAAACCTATTGGACAATTGCAGAGGCTCACACTCCTGCCTTCCAACCCTCTGGATCCCCTTATCTGCCACACTGCGGCCTTGACACATCACCTTTCGTGCCATCCTTAATATGTTTTAAATAATTATTTAATTATATTAATCACTTATTTATGTTGCTTTCTTATATATTTTATTAACTTTACCACCAATTTGTGTACTATTTTAAACCTTAAGGATAGAATAAAACTTAACCACTTACCAGAAACTCACCAAACAGCTAGCTCCTTTCCCTGTAGTAGAGCAAGAACCAATTTCTAGGGGTGAGAAAGATAGAAAAAAGAAACAAACAAGTCATTCACTCCACTTCCCTGAACTCCTGTCTCACCAAACCCTAAGTATTCACTCAGTTAGCTCAGCTGCACTCCATTTCCCAAGGCTGCATTAATGAACCCTGAACTCATAGTAAATTGAACTGGGGCTACAGTAACCAGATTGCTTGGCCTAAATAGCCAAGTGGTTATGGTACTGGGCTTGTAACCCCAAGCTCAACAGTTCAAATCTCACAATGGCAAACTATGGAACAATGTAACTTCATCTGAAACAGATGGAAATGGGTTTGTACTCGAAAGAGTTACATGTAATCTCTTATAGCTTGGTCTAAATAGCCAAATGGTTATGGTACTGGGTTTGTAACCCCAAGATCAAGAGTTCAAATCTCACAATGGCAAACTATGAAACAATGTAACTTCATCTGAATAGGAACAGATGGAAACGGGTTTGTACTCGAAAGAGTTACAGTAATCAGATTCAACCAGTTACCTAATTAAGTAGTCAGCTCCTACAGCTGAGAATGAGTTTACCTTTTCTAAACTGCAAGGAAGAAAGAATTTAGCCTGCTTACACAGTATTTTCCCGTTACTGCTAATTATAGACTAAATCAAAATTAACACTTAAAACTCCCCTCTCACCAAACCCCAAGTCTCCTCTCAGTTAGCTCAGCTGCACTTTGTTTGCCCTACTCCTACACCTTCTTTCCGAACCCTGCCACTGTGTCTTGGTGCTCCCTGGACATCCACAGCGGAGATGGAGGCAGCCTGCTGACTGATATGCCCTATCTGTGATGACCTTGGCAGACCTTGGAGGGCCCTGGCCTGGTTTCGGGGTCATGCTGTGTGGCAGTGATACCCTCCTCAGTTTGTGAGCTGGAGCTGCTGAGGTCACAGGAAGTGGGGATTCAGATGGGCCAGACAGTCCAGAGTCACCCGCATGATGCCTTGAGGATAAGAGGTGGCTGGAGTGAGATAGGGCTACCCTGCACCCCTCTTGCGTACACACTGTTGGAAGCCAACTATGACGTCGGCGATGGAGTTCAGCCCGCGCAGCAGTGCTTGAGCGACATACTAGACCAAGGCCTCCATGGCGGCCGCCACCTTACCAGTGTGGACCTCTGTGCGTGGGCATGCTGGCGCAATAACCTCAGCCTGAAGGCAGACAGATTCCTTCATCATGCCTTGCAATCTGAGGAGTGCAGTGGACATCCTTTCCTGATGTTCCCAAGCTTGCCTTTGAATTTCCAGCAACTGTGACATGACCAAGTCCAGAGCCTTATATATTGACTCGGACTCAGCAAATTTCTGGCCTTCGGCACCACTCAAAGCACCGGGGACCTGGGAAGCCTCTGCTGCTACCTGCTGTGGGTCAGTAACTGTGATGTGCTCACCAGATTGTGATCCCGAGGCTGCTCTAAAGCTAGGGCCCTCCAAGGTCTATGTCTTTGTGCTGATAGGGGGTGTGGGTGAGCGTTGTGATGGCTCTTCTGGGAGGGTTTCAGCAGATTCCTCTTCTGAGATTCCCTCTGGGTTGATTGGAGGCCCTGGCTTGTGGACTCTCTTGGCTATTTGGCTGAGGTGACTGTGAAAGCAAGGAGAGATAATTAGTGCATGGCAGTGGCCTGTGAAACAGGACAAATCACACACAGCATGGTTGTCTGATGGACGTTGCACTGCTGGATCCTCACTTGGTAGAGCACCGCCGACCTCATCGTCAGCACAGGAACAGTCCAGATCCTTGCCGGCCAGCTGAATGGTTCTACTTTCGAAGTCTGTGAGGACCTTAATGTCAGGCATTACTCCACCAGTCTGCAATCTCTCCCTCTTGTTGTGTGCCAGCTTGTCCTTCATGAACAGAGACTGAGAGAGTGTAAACAGGGCGCCTACCAGGCCAGATGATAAGTATGCCTGGCATATGTGGGTGATGAGTGGTCTCATGGACAGGATGAGGACATTGAAGATCTGTGTGAGTGAGTAAATGATGATGTCCTTGAACTGGCAGTGAGTGAGATCCCTGTGGATGTGTGATGGGTTTGTGATTGTGTGAGTTGAGAGTGATGCGGAGAGTGACTTACCCTAGCAGAACGGAGGAGATCATTCATCGTCTTTCGGTACTGGGTGGCTGTCCTCTTTTGAAGGGCATTAGCGCTGACCACCGCCTCCCAAGTCAGATTGGTAATGTCGCTGCCCCTCCTGCAGCCAGAGTAGGGGTACAGGACATCCTGAGGGACTTTCACAGTGTCCAAAATGTGCTTGAGGGATGCGTCACTAAACTGGGGTTCTGCAGTCTTTTTGCCTTTCAGGGCCATCCTGTCTTACATGCGGCAGTCCTGGGCTGGAAACAATGAGAGGTGTGCAACATAGCTGCACTTTAAATGTGGCACCCGGTGTGATGATGTGGCTAGGTGATGGCATGGCGGGCAAATGAGTGCCCATCCGCCATTTAAGCTATCAGGTCCAGTCAGCACTGGGACTTCTTCTCCTCTCTGGTTCTTCATCCAATAAAGCGCCATTGTACACCTGATTGAGCAAAAGAACAAAAGATTTGCATTCATATAGCACCTTTCAAGACTTCAGGATGTCCACAGCCAATGAAATATTTGTGAGCCATAGTTATAATGTGGGAAATGTGTAAGCCAATTTGTGCACAGCAAGATGTAACAAGTAGCAATGATATAAATGATCAACTAGTCTGTTTTGGTGATGTTGGTTGAGGGATAAAGATTAATAATATTACCCTTGGCCAGAGCAAGTAGAACTCCCCAACAAAGCCCACCCCCAGCATTATTCTTCAAGATAGATCCATGGGGGATTATTTTATGCCCACTTGAGAGGGCAGAAGATGGCACCTCTGATAGTGCAGCACTTCCTTAATACGACACTGGTGTGTGAGCCTACATTTGATATTCAAGTCTCTGAAGTGGGACTTGAAACCACAACCATCTGATTCAGAGGCTGACGAAAGAAGACTGTTTCAATTCTCCCCCTTTAGAGTAGCGTGCTACGCTAACATTATTCCTGTACAGCTCCACGAAAGGAATAACAGCCCTGACAACTAATTCCACACAATTACAAAATGATCACTATATTAACTTTAAGGTGTAAATTTATGGCTAATTAGAGAAAATATGAATCAGCTTGCTTCAAAAATACTATTGCAATCTGTAACTATTTCATTTTGATATATTTATATATATTTATAACTTTATACGAAATTATATTTCCTGCCAGAAGCAAAAGAGAATGAAATGGATGAGAAGGTATCTGATCAGATGGATAAGCAGGAAAGGCTGGTACCTCCAGAGGCTGCCACAATAACCAGTGAAAGTGATTCCTCTTCAAGGCCACTAGTAAGCCCAGTGACAGAGGACAAAAAGGAGCCTGAGAACGAAGTGATTGAGAAAGCATCAGAGGCCAAAGGTACAAGGGGCCGGATTTTGGAGTCCCAAAGTGGGTCATGCGGGAAAATAAAATGACTTGGCTTCTGAAGTGAGAATTCAGCATTCAGGTTTGATCATTTTCATCCCCAACCTTTCTCCCGAAAACTGTTTCACTTACCTCCAGAAATCATAATAACAAGGTTTAATCCATCAGCTGGTGCTGCACTGTGAGTCTAGATGAGTTGTTTAGAAAAAAATTATCCTGGTAATTAGAGCTGTCTCTGCTTGCCCAGGGCCATTCCTTGAGCCAACAACCGCAGGGTTGTTCTCAAAGCCATCTGCAAGGGAGGTATGTGGATCAGCCTACATGCCTTTGAGCCACCACTATTGTACTGAAAACTCAAGGTGAGTGCTGCAAAGTGATTGTGTACCTAGCTGACACTGAGAGTGCTACTGGCTGTGCGTTATGCTGGGCAGGCCTTAATTGACCTGCCCACGTAAAATGGCAACGTGCAGCCGATTGCGGGCGGCGATTGGCTCCATGCCCGCCCGGCCGCCTGACATACAGAAAATTCTCCCCATAGAAAAGTTACGCCACAGCAAGAGGCCATTCAGCCATCATGTCTGTGCCAGCCAAAAAATGATGAAAAAGAAACTAGCCACTCATTTTAATCCCACTTTCCAGCATCTGCAGGTTACAGTGCTTCAGATGTAGATCCAAGCACCTTTTAAATGAGTTGTGCATTTCAGTCTCAACCACTGATTTAGACAGTGAATTCCAGATGCTCATCACCCTCTAGGTGAAAAAGATTTTCCTCATGTCCCCTCTAATCCTTCTACTTGTCACCTTAAATCTGTGCCCCCTGGTAATTGACCCCTCAACTAGGGGAAACAAGTCTTTCTGCCTACCCTTTCTAGGCCCCTCATAATTTTGTACATCTCAATTAGGTCACCCCTCAGCCTTCTCTGTTCTAAGGAAAACAACCCCAGTCTATCCAATCTTTCCTCATAGCTGCAATGTTCAAGCCCTGGCAGGATTCTTGTAAATCTCCTCTGCACTCTGTCCAGAGCAATTATGTCCTCCCTGTAATGTGGTGACCAGGACTGTACACAAATTACCAACTGTGGCCTAACCAGCATTTTATATGGTTCCCTCATTACATCCCTGCTTTTGTTTTCAATACCTCGCCCAATAAAGGAAAGCATTCCATATGCTTTCCTTACTACCTTATCTACCTATCCTGCCAACTTCAGGGACCTGTGAACATGCATTCCAAGGTCTCTCACTTCCTCAGCCCCTCTCAATATCCTCTCATTTATTGAGTATTCCCTTGCTTTGTTTGTCCTCCCCAAATGCATTACCTCACACTTTTCTGAATTGAATTCTATTTGCCACTTTTCTGCCTATTCAACCAAACCATTGATACCATTCTGGGGACAACACTATCCACTTCACTATCAACTACACAGTCAATTTTGTGTCATCTGCAAATTTCCCAGTCATACCTCCCACATTTATGTCCAAATCGTTAAAGATACAAAAAACAGCAGAGGCCCCAACACTGAATCCTGTGGAGCACCACTGGAAACCGTTTTCTATTTGCAAAAACATCCATAGACCATTACCCTTTGCTTCCTGTCACTGAGCCAATTTTGGATCTAACTTGCCACCCACTCCTGTATCCAATGGGATTTCACTTTTCTGACCAGTCTGTCATGTGGGACCTTGTCAAATGCCTTACTAAAATCTGTGTAGACAACATCCACTGCACTACCCTCATCAATCCTCTTTGTTACTTCCTTAAAAAATTCTATTAAGTTAGTAAGACACGATCTACCCCTAACAAAACCATGCTGACAGTCCCTGATCAACCCACGCCTTTCTAAGTGACAGTTTATCCTGTCTCTCAGAATTAACTCCAATAACTTGCCCACCACTGAAGTCAGACTGACTGGTCTATCATTTACTGGCCTATCGCTTGCACCCTTTTTAAGTAATGGTACAACATTTGCAGACTCCAATCCTGTGGTACCTCATCCGGTATCTAGTGAGGATCTCAGAGCATCCACTCTTTCCTCCCTGGCTTCCTTTAACAGCCTGTGATACAACCCATCTAGCCTTGGTAACTTATCCGCCTTTAAGGATGTCAGTCGTTTCAGTACTTCCTCTCTCACTATACTTAGTGTATCTGATGTTTCACACTCCTCCTCATTAACTAGAATGCCTGTATCATCCCTCTCCTTAGTGAAAACAGTGACATTGAGAACCCTGCCTACATCTTCAGCATCAACGCACAAGTTACCATGTTTATCTCTGATAGGTTTATCTCTGACAATAAGTTATTGTCTTGCTCTTAATGTACTGGTAAAACATCTTTGAGTTTTCTTTGATTTTACCTGCCAATATTTTTTCGTATCCTCTCTTTGCTTTCTTAATTTCCAATTTTACTTCACCCTTATACTTTCTATACTCCTCTAGGCTTTCTACAGTATTAAGTCCTTTGTGGCCATCATAAGCTTTCTTTTTCTGCTTTATCTTGGCCTGTATGCTTCTGGATAACCAGGGGGCTCTGGATTTGACAGTACCACCCTTTTTTGGTGGGGACATGTCTACACTCACCCTTCTAATAGCTGTATCCAGTCCACTCTCGCCAGCTGACCTCTGAACTTCATAAAATTTGTCTTCCCTCAATTTAGAACTTTTACTCTTGTTCTACCTTTGTCCTTTTCCATAATGATGCTAAATCTAACTGTATTATGGTCACCAAAATGGTCCCCCACTGCTACTTCATCCATTTGCCCAACTTCATTTCCTGAGACGGAATCTTAGATTCTTAGAATTGCACCCTTCTCGCTGGGCTTGTTACATCTGGCTAAAAAAGTTCTTCTGAATGCAGTTGAACAATTTTGCACCCACTGTGCCCTTCACACTCTTCATATCCCAATTGATATTAGGGTAGTTGAACTCCCCAATCATTACTGCCCTATTATTTTTGCACTCAAAAATCTGTCTACATATTTGCTCTTCTAACTCTCCTCCATTATTTGGCGTTCTATAGTACACTCCTAGCAGTGTGGCCGCCCTTTTTTTTATTTCTGAGCTCAACCCATATGGCCTCATTTGATGCCTCATTTAGTATATCATCCCTCCTCACAGCTGTAATTTATTCTTTAACCAATAATGCTACACCTCCACCATTTTTATCCCCTTCTCTATCTTGCCTGGAAACTCTATATCCAGGAATGTTGAACTGCCATTTTTGCCCCTCCTTAAGCCAAGTTTCCGTTGTAGCAACTGTATCATGTTGCTATGTGTCTATATATACCCTCAGCTCATCAGCTTTATTTGCTATACTTCTTGCATTTAAAATAGATTAAGTCTTCTATGTTGAAGGGTGCTTACCCACCCCTTAAAAAGCTACTGTGAGCATACCGCTCTTCCTCCTTCAGACCTGGCAGGGGCTATTATAGTTAATAATTTTATTGTTTTACCATGAGCATTTCTTAAAATACAAGTTTATGGGTGGAATTTTATACCAGTGGGATTCTATAGTCCTACCGAAGTTAATGGACTTTTGAATGGCTTGCCGTATTTTACAGCCCCATCCCCGCCACATTGGGGCTGTAAAATTCCACCTTTTGTCTTGCTTCAGTGCTTGTACTTACAACTTCCTCTGACCAAGGAAGTGATGATAGGAACTATCGCAGGTTGATGCTGTGATGTAGCAGAGTGAAGCAAGATCATCTAATAGTTTAGTAGGACAATTTTCTTAAAGAGGCAATGTGATTTTGAGCAACCAGCAATTCCTATTTGCTTGTCGAGCTAGGACCAGGTGATAAAAACATAAGAGTTCTTTATCGCGGTATGACAGGTTCATATTGAATTCATACTATGAGGAAATCTGCTTTGTTGGATTTTTTCTGTGGGATTTCTTGGCAGAGGCTGAGGATTACAACTCCTGGCATGTCCAGGATTTCCGGTGCAAGCACAAAGCGTGGCAGGAGGATAGGCTGCATATGCTTGGTATCCAGTCATTCTGTTGACAGCTGCTGGGTTGGGAAGTGCACCTGAGTGGGAATGTGGCACAAAACAATGACCATGGGACCTGAGCGCAGCAGGAAAGTGAGCCCATGTGAGAAAGTTAATCGGGAGCTGAAGAGGTGGCAGACGGAGTGCTGTCATTAGCTTTATGTGCAGCTGGGGCTCAGAGAAGTCCGTGGGGACCTGCATGGGGCTCAGGAAAGCCCTGAGAGCCATTGATAGCTTGGGAGTTGAGGCTCAGGGAAGCCCAACAGCAATGATGTTCTGCTCAGAGCATCTAGAGAGGTGGAATTGTGCAGGTGATTAGTTGTTGGGGTCCAGCCTTGTAAATTCAGTGGGACGCAGTCCCAGGAGAAGAAACTGAGCAACTGGGAGATGAGCAGTCAGTGAGGCAGTCTGAGTGGCTGCTGAGGGAAATCAGAAAAGATATCCTGGAAAGAGAAGAGCTGAAACCCCTCATGAGGAAGAAAGAGGGCAGAATTTTCCCGTTGTCGTGTGGGGGCGGGCCCCACACATCCACACGTAAAATGATGCACGGTGACATTGGGCGAGCGTCCCGACGTCACCACACGCCATCACGATATTTCACTGGGCAGGCATGCAATGATGTCAGACACGCGCCCGCCATTAATTAATGGGCCACTTAAGGCCCTTGAGTGTTAAATCGACGCCAATTTTTCGGTGCCTGTGCAATCCGGGTCAGCACACGGGTGCAACAGGCAGGCAGGTAGGACACATTTGTATAAACCTCATCCATGGGCAGGATAAGAGGGCTTACTGGGGTTGTGAATGTGCACAGTCAAGCATTTACTTTTGAAAGTTTTTCAAACTTGCCTGTGTGATCTGCAGTACTTCAAAACACACACCAGCTGCTTTTTCTGGGCTCTTAACCTTCAGATAAGCGCTCTGCAGTGAGGAATATTTTCTGGGCCTGCAGGTTTCAAGAAGCCTTCCCTTAGCCTGGGAATGGGAGCTGAACTCTCCACTGGAGGCAGCTCCCCTGAGAAGGAGGGGAAGGCTGGAATGGGGAAGGAGGCCAGGAGCACACATTCAGCCTCTAGGGGAGCCACCTTTGGGAGGGCAGGCACAGGCACAAGGGGCACAGGGCCAACAGGAAGTCCAAGGCGGCAGGGGCTGCAGAAGACGCCACTATCCTGCTGCCAGGGTATACAGGCAGCAAAACAGCTACCTCAATATGTCTGAGGTGCAGTGCCGAAGGAGGCTCCGTTTCTCAAGGGGGACAGTCAACTATATCTGTCAGATGATTGGGCCTGAGATCTCCCTTAACTGTGTGGGTGGACACCCCATGCCAGTGGCTCTAAAGGTTGCAGCTGCCCTCAACTTCTATGCCTCTGGCTCATTCCAGGGCTTGGTGGGTGATCTTTGCAGTGTCTGCTAATCAGCTGTGCACACTTGTGTCAAGTAGATTACAGACACTCTTTTCAGGTGTGCATTGACTTTCATCCACTTCCATTGGGACCAGGCAAGCCATACACATTGAGCCAGAGGCTTTGTGGCGATTGCTGGCTTCCCCCATGTCCAGGGTGCAATAGACTGCATGCATGTGGCCGTCAATGTGTCAGCAGGTGAGCCCGGTGCCTTTGTCAACAGGAAGGGCTTCCATTCCATGAACGTGCAGATAGTGTGTGACCACAGAATGCTGATTTTACAAGTCTGTGCAAGGTACCCAGGCAACTCCCATGACGCCTACATCCTCAAACACTCCCAGGTGCCGGGGCTCTTCAGTGCTTCAGCCTGGCTGGATGGATGGCTGCTGGGTGACAAGGGCTATCCCCTCAGAAGGTGACTCATGATGCCACTATGCCATCCAAGAACAGAAGCTGAGCAGCGGTACAATAGGAGTCACGCCTCCACAAGGGCTGTGGTGGAGAGAAGCATCAGTCTTCTCAAATGCGCTTCCGAAGCCTGGACCGCTCAGGGGACGCACTCCTGTACCCCCCCAGATCGTGTCTCAGTGACAGCGGTTGCATGCTATGCTCTCCACACTCTTGCGCTGGAAAGGGGGAACACAGTGGATGATGAAGTCGTCGATGCAGTGGCTGCAGCTGCATATGAAGAGTCCAGCAGTGAGTCCGAGGATGAGCATGCACAGGGAAATGCTGAGGGGGTAGACACTGACCCGGGCATACTCCAGGGAGGCAGGGACACCCGGGAGGCTTTAATCCAATGAACCTTCAGCTAGCACACCACATATAGACCTCCAGGAGAAGCCTGGGCTACCACTTCGATACTCGACACCTAAGTGCAAAATCTGCCAGGTTAGCGACAGGAACTAAGGGCCTTGTTAGCAAAGCTGTATGTCCAATGAAGCACTCATTACAGTTTTGGAAACCATACACATGCAGAAGAAAAGAGGCACCTTCAGCCAGGGTGACGTATCTGAATTTATTCTGTCAAGCAAGCCAGCTTATTCCAAAAAATAAAGAGAATAGTGTTACAAATCAAATAAAATCATAAGGACCTCATCTCGGGCCAACACAAAAGCACCAGTGAAAAACCCGTGTTGTGCTTAAGATGCCTTGTGCTTTCATTTCTGGCTGCTATGCCTTGGCATTGCCCCATCGCTGGGACTGGCATCTGAGACAGCCTGTTGAGCCTGCTGCCCTGTTGGCCTCGATGACCTTGGCAGTCATCCTCTGGCCTGTGGAGCCTGTGCTGGCCCACTTGGGAGGGAGCTGCCAGTTCCACAGCTGGCATCTCCCCAATCGTCGCAGCCTCACTGGACGATATGGTCACTGGGAGAGGGGCGGAGGAGTGGCTGCCCTCATCCAAAGCACCCTGAGAGGAGCCCGCAGAGATGCCAGGCAGCTGCTGCGCTGACGTGAGCTCGCTTCAGACCTCCCTGCTCACCGTGGGTGGGTGGGTACCAAGCTGGGAAACTTGATCTCCCACACTGGCACTGACCATCTGAGGACAATGCTGATGTGAGGGCTTGCTGGTCACAGCACATCCCCTGATGGGTCTCCTGGAGAAGCCGCTCCATGAGAGTCGCCACTCTGTCCATGGAGGACGCTTGGCACCCAGACATGTGGCTCATTGCTTTGGCGAGCGCCCACGTAGTCTCCTCCACCATGGAGACCAAGCCAAGCATAGCCTCATGTATCTCCCCCAGATGCTCCCGCACACCTGGCCGCATTTCCTGCACCTGCTGTGTCACGGACGACTCCAGAGGCTCATCATCAGGCACCGACTGAGTATGTGCCTGGTCCCCTGCAGTCCTCTGACATGGGCACTCTCTGTCTCTGCCAGCTCCTCCAGCGACTGTGAAGTGCCATCCCTGCTGGACACTAGCCGGGACACTAGCCAGTGTTCTCATTCCCACCGAGGTGCTAGTATCTGCACTGATGCCTGCCTCACAGAAATGGTGTGAACCTGGTGAGACTTCAGGCCCTCTCAGGTGTGAGAGGGGGACCGTGCTGCTCCTCTACCCAGCCCTGGTCTGATAACGCTGGAAGGAAGAACGAGGACAGTGGATCACTTAGCTTGGAGACAATGACAAAGCCCATCCCTGTCCCCTGGATCATTATGCGCTCATCCTTCCATAAGCAATGGTCAAGCCATGTTGCAAAATTAAATCATTTACCGTTCAGCAGTGCTGTGGCTGTTGGGAGAACAATGCTGACCTCACTGGTGGGCATAAATACCTGGCTGTGGCACCCCAGCCTCACCGACACCAGTGGACCTGGGTGCATGGCGCCTCTCTAGATCCAGGTCCTCCTGCTTGAAATGGCTTAGAATAGTGATCTGTGCCTGGCCACCGCCAGTCCTCACACGCTCTGCTGCGTTATGAGCATTCTTCTCCTGAAAATGAGAGACGAACATTGATTAGTGAAAATTGTACATGGACTCTGTTCGCGCAGGCCCACCTCATTCAGAGTGGGACATTGTAGGGCTCCAGTGCCTCTTCACCCCGCTGCTGCCAAACACTCACACAAAGGTGCTAGGCCTGCTCCCCACTCCCCCCCCCACCGGACACATGCTCCCTACATCACATTAGGCACCACACAGTATATCCTTCCACAGCAAGCAGGCGCAAGCCCCACATAAAGTGCAGCAGATGGTTCATTGCCATGCCATCTTGAAGCTCCCCTCCCACCATTTCATCACCCTGACTAGGACATGCCCTGGAGTTCTAACACAGCGCCTAGGTGCAGCTCCTCCCAGTTGTCTCCACACCAGTCATGTGGGACTCGGTGTAACACATGCTGCGGGGGCAAAACACATCTCCTCATCACCCTCTCAGGCCAACCTCAGAATGGGGAATATCTGCTTGCCCACCCAGCAAAGGACAAATGCCGTCAGTGATTCAATGCAGTCACGACACTCGGACTTGGGGGGTGTGGCAGCAGGGGGGTAAGCCGACATGCTGGGTTAAATGCCCAATGCCAACATGGTTCTCACCCTGCCAGAGTGCAACAAGTCATTGAAGCACTTGTGGCACTGGATCCAGGTGCTCCGCACCATGTCGCGGGAGCTCACCACCTCTGCCAGCTCCTCCCAGGCATGTTTCATCATGTGGTGGGGGGCCTCCTTCTCCCACCCTGGGGAACCAGCACCTCCCGCCATGCTGGTACTTCCTCAATGAGGGCAGCAAGGTAGTCATCCAAAAAACGAGGGGCACACTGGCCCCCTCCGCCCTACCCTCCGGCCTGGCCTGTCCCGCTGCCCTATCCTCTGGCCTGGCCTGCTCACCAGAAGCCCTCTGCTGTGGCCTTGTACTTGCCATTGTGAGCAGCCTAGAAAAGGCTGCCAGACCTTCATTTAAACAGGCTGCTGGGTCGCCATTGGACCTGGCGGTCTGTGCATGCCCGCCACCGCCCACCCATTCCTGCTATCCTTGGGAGCCGAGAAATATGCTGGGCGGGCTTCACTTGGCCCACCTGTGTAAAATGGCGGCACGGACCCGATCACGGGTGGCGATCGGACCTGTACCCACTCCGCACAACCCTGCCAACTGGAAAATTCAGGCCAGAGTTTTAAATAACTTTTGTAACTAACAATGATCACTGACTTCTGGATGGGTTCTGAGAAGTTGGTGGGATCTGTCTTGTTTGTGTCTGCCTTTAATGTGCAGTTTGACGTGTGTGTTCCAATCACAGTTTGCCTGTTAACTCATTTTACCTCATGTTCATTCTATAAGAGCACACGATAACTATTATTGACTATTTACTTTGTTGATTCTTGAAGAGTAAAAATTCTTCTCTGTGTAAAATGATGCAAGCTTGTGGCTTTATGCTCTTTGCTAATGCCATGGATTTCAAATTTCATCTACTTTACAACAAACGTTACTGGCTTCTAACCAAGGCATAAAAAATGATGGGTTTCATCCAGGATTGAAATACCATTGTTCTAATTCAGGTGAGTTTTAATTGGATCATCAAGAAAAGTGGGGAAAGGATAACCATTTATATTGGGGAGATGCTGAAAATAGGAAGTAATCAGGAAAGGAGGAATATTGTACTATTGAAAGACCATGCCTAGCATCCTCATCAAAGAGTTTAACGTAACTGTAAGGAAGTAGTGAAGCTAAGCAAATTATTTAGCAGAAAATGATTTATTTGTGATGTTTGTGTGTTTGGTGCAGGAGAGAAAACAGAACCAGTTATCAACTTGGGAGTTGGAGAACTGGAAGTTAACCCAGTTTCCATGGCCATCGGCAGGTACCTAGGACTTGACCTATCACCCGAAGGATGTGCTGCTCGAAACCGCAGAGGCATTGCCTTTATTGTACATGGAGCTCCTCTCTCAGGTACAAGTAAATTCCATCACATGTCCACACTCCACAGCACTGTAATTACACATGAAAAAAAGAGCTAGATTGTGACAAACAATCCAGTAATTAGAGGGGCAACCGACAGAAGCAAATGCCTGATGTTTGTATTCCACAATGCCACAATAACACCAACTTGTTCATTTATGTTTCACTATATCGGCTTCTGCTGAAGAATTCCTGACTTGCAAGATTGCACATTTTTTTCATGCACTGGACCATGAGTCCCAGAGACATCGATTTGCTCTAATCAGAGATATTATCAATATCCCAGTGGATTTTTGAACGTAGGGTTTCCAGAGCTGCTCCTGTTTCTTGTGTTCTTATGCTCTTATGTAAATACTATGCCCTATAACTTCCATGGAGAGGCAATCAGAGTTGGATTGCCACTCCACTCCTACTTACTTGCCTGGAAATGAAGCCGCTCCTTTCTCGCCCGACCTTCTGACTCAGGAAGAACGGTGTAGTGCAATGGGTTCCTGAGGCCTTGTGTCAAGAGTAGCTGAGTGGGTGGAAAGAAAACCTCGCCCCTTTTTTACAGCACTAGGATATTGAACAGGTGGGTGGAGGGAGCTTTGCTCCGTTAAGTATGCTACAGCTTTTTTTAAATTAATTCACGGGATGTGGGCTTTGCTCGGCTGGGCCAGTATTTATTGCCCATCCCTAGCTGCTCTTGAGAAGGTGGTGGTGAGCTGCCTTCTTGAATCGCTGCAGTCCAAGCGGTATAGGTACACCCACAGTGCTTTTAGGAAGGGCGTTCCAGGATTTTGAGCCAGCGACTGAAGGATCGGTGATATATTTCCAAGTCAAGATGGTGAGTGACTTGGAGAGGAACTTCCAGGTGGTGGTGTTCCCATCTATCTGCTGCTCTTGTCCTTCTAAATGGTAGTGGTCGTGGGTTTGGAAGGTGCTGTCGAAGGAGCTTTGAGCTGACTGGGAATGTTCGATACTATACCTGTTTTAATGAATTTCTTTCCATTGCATCCTGTTGCTTCATTCATCTAGTTAATAGCTTGGTATTGATCGGAAATATTCCATTAGTAATTTCACCCAAATCCTTTTTGTTCTGCTTTTGAACACAAAACAGGATCCCTTCTTTCCACTTTCATTTCACATTTCCTGCTTCATTAGCACATTATCTAACATTTTTTCACTCTAAAGTTCTGTGTCATTTCTTAATTAACCTCCTCGTGTAAAATGGCAGTGGAATGTTAAACACTTAACACAAGTAATGTTATACTTCACACATTAAAATACATGTTCATCTGCGCTGCAATATTGTAGACCATTTCTGGAAATGAATGGAGCACATGTCCCACGTTCTGAAAACATACCTGGGTAATTTTTGTTCTTCAGTATGTTAAAGTAATTAGTATTACTCAGATGCAGTGAAGAGGTAAAAGATCTCACAACCCGCCCTCTCCATATGACCATGGTTCCTTGAAACTTCCTGAAGATAAATGAATGGCGACACCCGTAACCATTGGTGCAGGTTCAGCATAACTGTTTTAATTAGACCGTAGAGGGCTTTCCCATTCTCCTGCTTCAGCTTCCTGCAGCTACATCAACTTGTAGCGCAGCCACCCCTTGCAAATGCTTTTTGTTAAGATGCTTGTGTGCTATTTGGCACTGATGGTTTGACACACCTCTGTACCTATCAGATGTACAGCAAGCAGCAGGTGAAGAAATCCACCCATTTAACCACATACTGTGTAAAAAAGCTTTTCCTCATGTCACTGTTGCTTCTTTTTCCAGTTACCTAAACTGCCTTCTGGTTCTCAATCCTTCCACCAATGGAAACATTTTCTCCTTGTCTACTCTGTCCGGACCCATCATGATTTTGAACACATCTATCAAATCTGCTCTTAATATTCTTTTCTTCAAGGAGAACAGGCCCAGCTTCTCCAATCTATCCATATAACTGAAATTCCTCATTCCTGGACACTTTCTCGTGAATCTTTTTCACCTCCTCACTAATGTCTTCACATCGTTCCTAAATGGTGATGCCCAGAACTGGACACAATACTTCAGTTGAGGCCAAACCAGTGTTTCATAGAGGTTTATCATAATATCCTTGCTTTTGTACTCACAAACTTTATTAGCTACTTTATCAACCTGCCTTGCCATGTTCAATGATTTGTGCACATATACCCCCAGGTCCCTCTGCTCCTGCAACAGCTTTAGATTTGAATCCTTTATTTTATATTGCCTCTCCTTGTTCTTCCTACCAAAATAAATCACTTTGTACTTCTTTACATTAAATTTCACCTGTCACATGTATGCCTGTTACACCAGTCTGTCTATTTCCATTTGAAGTTTAACACCATCCTCCTCACAGTTCACAATACTTGCAAGTTTTGAAATTGTGCCCTACACACCCAAGTCTATGTCGTTAACATATATCAAGAACAGCAGGTGTCCTAATACGAATCCTAGGGTAACTCAACATATACCTTCCTCCAATCCAAAAACAACCATTCACCACCACTCTGACTCCTGTCCCTCAGCCAATTTTGTACCCATGCTGCTCCAGT
Source organism: Carcharodon carcharias (assembly GCF_017639515.1). Taxonomy (NCBI): domain Eukaryota; kingdom Metazoa; phylum Chordata; class Chondrichthyes; order Lamniformes; family Lamnidae; genus Carcharodon; species Carcharodon carcharias. The sequence continues at coordinate 105,982,623 of NC_054473.1, read as the reverse complement.
CCCTTTTATTCCATGAGCTCTAACTTTGCTGACAAACCTGTTATGTGGCACTTTAATAAATGCCTTTTGAAAGTCAATGTATACTACATTAACTGCATTCCCCTCATCAAATCTCTTTGTTAGCTCATCAAAAAAACTCAAGCAAGTTAGTTAAACGCGATTAGAACCTTCTATATTGAGCCTGCTCACGTATGTTATCCACCTGACATCTGTCATATGTCTCGTTTTTCTCCTTCATCTCACACTCTATGGGCAGAATTTTGCCGTCGGCAAGCAGGGGGCGGGGCTCACTTGCCGACGCTTAAAATGATATGGGATGACATCGGGCGGAACCCCCGACGTCATCCCACCCCATTTAAATTTTCAGGAAGGCGGGGGCGCAGCAAAAACAGCTGTGGGCCCGCCGACCTGTTATTGGCCAATTGAGGCCATTGAAAGGATCATTTAAATAATTAAAGGACCTGCCCGTCCAATCTTAAAGTTGGCGGGCAGGCCAGGAGCCCTGGCGGGAATTAGAAAAAACATGAAACCTCATCCACCAAGTTATAGTGTAAATTATGAACATGCCCCATCTCATGTGACATTGTCACATGAGGAGGACATGTTAGGGATTTTTTTTTCTATTTTTAATCTTTTTCAAAGTGGAAGCGATCTCCCCAAGGCTGCGCTTTGCCTCAGGGAGATGTGCACTCTTTCGTGCGCATGCGCGAAAGAACACACTCTCGCATTTGGGGAATTCCCCCCTCCACCCCGCCCGCACAGGAAGTGCATAGCGCTTCCCACCGGATGTCACGCTGGGCGGGCCTTAATTGGCCTGCCCATGTAAAATGGCGGTTCTTTGGCAGGGATCGGCTCCCCGCCCGCCAGAGATTAGGTTGGGCCCCCCCGCCCAAGAGGCAGAAAATTCTGCCTCATGACTTTTTTCATCCAAGGAGCTCTTGATTCGTTTGCCCTACTTTTCCCTCTTTTGGGAATGTACCTTGACTGTTCTGATCTACCTACCCTCTAAAAACAGCCCATTGTTCCATTACAGTTTTGCTTACCAATTGTTGATTCTAATTTAACTGGGCCAGATCTGTTCTTACCCCATTGTAATTGACCGTCCCTCAGCTAATTATTCTTATTCTGGATTTCTTCTTGGCCCTTTTAATAGCCAACCTTAACCTTATGATGCTATGACCACTATGACCCTGCTGACACTTAATCCACCTCATCCACCTTATCCCCTGAGCTAAATGTAGCAATGCCTTCTTCCTCATTGAGCTGGACACATGCTGATGTAGAAAATTCTCCAGAACGCAATCTAGGAATTCTTGTCCTTTCCTTTGCATTTCCACTGTCCACTGTACATTATTAAAGATCCCCATTATACTTTATAATTCTTGCACCTCTTTGCAATTTCCTTGCAACTTTTTTTCCATATATCTTTCCAACTGTTGGCAGCCTGTATAAAACACACAGCAAAGTAATGATTCCTCTGTTGTTTCTTAGCTCTGATCAAATAGATTCTGTCCTTGACCCCTCTGGGACATCTTCTCACTCCAGATTCTCTTTTATCAATACTGTTACTTTTCTTCCTTTCCTATCTTTTCTGAACACCTTGTATACAGGAATATTTAATACCTAATCCTGCCCTTCTTTGAGCCAGGTGTCCATTATTGCCACCTCATATTTCCACATAGCTATCTGTGCTTGCAGCTCACCAACCTTATTTACCCCACTCTGCACATTCATTTAAATACACAGTAACCCTAATTTAGATCCTATTACAGTCCCTCTTACTCTGATCCCGCCTAATTCCTTACCATTTCCTTCTCTACTTCTGTCTGTCTCTCCCAATTCTCTGTACACCTTTGTTTTATTCTCTGATATCACCTGGTTTTCACACCCCTGCCAAGTTATTTCAAACCCTCCCCAATAGCACTAGCAAACCTTGGTTCCAGCTCTCTTCAGGTGCAACCTGTCCAGATGTACAGGTCCTATCTTCCCCAGAACAAGTTCCCTGCATCCCAGAATCCAAAGCACTCTTTCCTTCGCCATCTCTCCAATCACAGAATTGTTACAGTGTAGAAAGAGGCCATGCGGCCCATTGTGTCTGCACCAGCTCTCTGAGCATTTTAATTTAGCGCCAATCTCCTGCCTTTTCCCTGTAACCCAGCACATTGTTTCTATTTAAATAATCGCCCAATGTCCTCTTGAATGCCTCTATTGAACTTGCCTCCACCACACTTCCAGGCAGTGCTTTCCAAACCCTAATGACTCGCTGTGTGAAAATGTTTTTTCTCACCTTGCAATTGTTTTTTTTGCAAAACACTTTAAAACTGTGCCCCCTGGTTCTCAATTTGCTTACGAGCAGGAACGTTTTCTCCCTATCCATTCTGTCCACACCCCTCATGACCTTGAAAACTTCTATCAAATCTCCTCTTGGCCTTCTGCTCTCCTAGGAAAGCAGTCCCAACTTCTCCAATCTTTCCACATAACTGAAGTGTCTCATCCCTGGAACCATTCTCGTAAAGCTCTGTTGCAGCTCTGAGATGTGAGAGCTTTTGGATGCCAAGGCGATCCATGACAAACACTACTGCAGGAAGTTTAAGCAGCTTGAGGAATTCTGGGTCAGGATTATTGATCTGGAAGCCAAAATGCAGACACTGTGCAACATAAGGGAGGGGGAGAAATACCTGGATACTTTATTCCAGAAGATCTAAGCACATCTTAGACGAGGGTCATCTGTTTTGGCCAACAGTGAGGAGCAGGAGGATGTGACTGTCAGTGAGGCAGGTAATGGGACTGAGTAGATGGTAGGGGAGGAGCCTCACACTTTTCAATTGTCAAACAGGTTTGAGGTGCTCACAAAAGGCACTTGAGGTGCTGCGAGGATGATAGCAAAGTCTGCAAGGTGGATGAGCTGACTGGCCCTGGCACTGTGGTACAGGAAGCCGTTCGAGTTGGGGGACCAAAAAGGAATATAGTGATAGTAGGGGATAGTATACTGAAGAGGATTGACACTGTTCTCTGCAGCAAACAGTGAGAGTCCTGACAGCTATGTTGCCTGCTCTGTGCCAGGGTTCAGGACATCTGCTCAGGGCTGGAATGGAACTTGCTGTGGGAAGGGGAAGATCCAGTTGTCATGGTCCATGTAGGGACCAATGACATAGGTAGAACTAGGAAAGATTTTCTGCAAAGTCAGTATGAGGAGCTAGGTACCAAGTTAAGAAGCAGAACCTCAAAGGTACTAATCTCCAGATTATTACCTGATCCATGTGCAAATTGGCATAGGGCAAATAAGACTAGAGAGACGAATGTGTGGCTCAAAGACTAGTGGGAGAGAAGTGGGTTCCGGTTTGTGGGGCACTGGCATCAGTACTGGGGAAAGTGGGGGTTGTACCATTGGGACAGTTTACACCTGGACCATGCTGGAACAAGTGTCCTCGTAAATCGCATAATTAGGGAGAGGGCTTTAAACTACTTATAAATAAGTAGAGAGGGCTTTAAACTAAACAAGAAGGGTGAGGGATCAGGCTTGGATAGAGGTAGCAATTCAGGTTGTAATATGAGAAATGAGGGTCAGAGAATGGCAGGGAAGGACAGAAAGAGAAAACCTAAAAATATATCAACAGTCAAGACTAGATGTTACAAAGGTAACAAAAAGACAAAACTGAAGGCTCTCTATCTGAATGCACGTAGCACTACTAACAAAGTTAGTGAATCGGATGAGGAGTTCTTAGAATGCTTTCGAGATAGTTTCTTAGAGCAGTGTGTTTTGGAACCAACCAGAGAGCAGGTTATATTAGACTTGGTATTGTGTAACGTGACAGGATTAATTAATGACCTCAGAATAAAGGCACCCCTAGGTGGCAGTGACCACAATATGATTGAATTTTACATCCAGTTTGAAAGGGAGAAGAGTGGGCCTAAGACTCGTATCTTAAACTTAAATAAGGGCAATTTTGTGGGGATGAAAGCTGAGCTAGCTGAAGTGAACCGGGAAACTAGACTAGAGGATAGATCAATAGAGAAGCAGCGGCAGACATTTAAGGGGATATTTCAGAGTATTCAGAATAAGTACATTCCTACTATAAAGGGAAATTCTAGGACCCACCAACTGTGGTTAACTAAAGAAGTTAAGGAAAGCATCAAACTTAAGGAAAAAGCATAGAAATCTGCAAAGATGAGTGGCAGAACAGATGATTGGACAGAATATAAAGAACAGCAATGTCTAAAAGGTTAATCAGGAGAAATAGATTAAGAGTATGAGAAGAAGCTAGTTAGAAATGTAAAAACAGATAGCAAGAGTTTCTACAGGTAATTAAAAAGGAAACAAGTAAGTAAAGTGAGTGTTGCTCCTCTGGTGAGTAACAGTGGGGAGTCGTTAGTAAATAATAAGGAAATATCAGAAGAAATGAACAAATATTTTGCTTCTGTGTTCACTATAGAGGATATAAAAAAAAGCATTCCAGTAATAGCTACAAATCAGGAGGTGAATGGGAGAAAGCAACTTGGTAAAATTAAAATCACTAGGGAAATAGTAGCAAGCAAATTGATGGAGCTGCAGTCTGGCAAGTCTCCAGGTCCCAATGGACTACATCCTAGGGTCTTAAAAGAGGTGGCTAATGAGATAGTCGATACACTGGTGTTAATTTTCCCAAATTCACTAGATTCATGAAATGTTCCATCACATTGGATAGTAGCAAATATAACCCCTTTATTCAAGAAGGGAGGGAGGCAGAAAAGAGGAAACTATAGACCAGTTGTCTTGACATCTGTCGGGGAGAAGTTATTAGATTTGATCATTAAGGAGCTTATAGCTGGGCACTTAGAAGAGCTCAAGGCAATCGGGAAGAGTCAGCATGGTTTTGTGTTTAATCAATTTATTGGAGTTTTTTGAAGGAGTAACATGTGCAGTGGATAAAGGGGAGCCTGTAGACGTACTGTACTTGGATTTCCAGAAGGCATTTGATAATGTGCCACATCAAAGATTATTATGGAAAATAAAAGTGCATGGTGTAAGGGGTAACGTATTAGTATGGATAGAAGATTGGCTGGTTGGCAGAAAGCAGCAAGTATGCATAAATAGTATTTTACTGATTGGCAGGATGTGACGAATGGAGTCCCGCAGGGGTCTGTACCGGGGCCTCAATTTTTTACAATTTATATCAATGACTTAGATAAGGAGAGTGAAGACATGGTAGCTAAATTTACAGATGACACAAAGATCGGTGGGAGAGTATGTTGTGAAGAGGACATGAGGAGGTTGCAGATGGATATAAATAGGTTGAGTGAGTGGGCAAAAATCTGGCAAATTGAGTTTAATGAGGGAAAATGTGAAGTTGTTCACTTTGGCAGGGAGAACAAAAAAGCAGAGCATTACTTAAATGGAGAATGGCTGCCTAATTCTGAGATGCAGGGGGATCTAGGTGTTCTAGAACGAGTCACAAAAAGTTAGTATGCAGGTACAGCAAGTAATTAAGAAGGCTAATGGAATGCTATCCTTTATTACATGAGGGATTGAACATAAAAATAAGGATGTAATGCTTCAGTTATACAGGGCATTGGTGAGACCACACCTCGAATGCTGTGTGCAGTTTTGGTCTCCTTATTTAAGGAAGGATGTAAATGCATTGGAGGCAGGTCAAAGGATGTTTACTAGATTGATACCTGGAATGGGTGAGTTGTCTTATGAGGAAAGGTTGGACAGACTGGGCTTGTTTCCACTGGAGTTTAGAAGAGTGAGGGGTGATTTGATTGAAGTATACAAGATCCTGAACTGCCTTGACAAGGTAGACGTCAATAGGATGTTTCCTCTTGTGGGTGAGTCCAGAACTAAGGGGCACTGTTTTAAAATTAAGGGTCCCCATTTTAGGACAGAGATGAGGAGAATTTTTTTTCTCTGAGGGTTGTGTGACTTTGGAACTCTCTGCCTCAGAAGGTGGTGGAGGCATGGTCATTGAATATTTGTAAGGCAGAGGTAGATACGTTCTTGTTAGGCAAGGGAATCAAAGGTTATCAGGGTTAGAAGGGAATGTGGAAATCGAAACACAAGAAGATGAACCATGATCGTATTGAATGGCAGAGCTTGCTTTAGGGGCAAAATGGTCCACCCTGTTCCTATTTCTTATATTCTTACACTCTCCAATGTGTTCACATCCTTCCTATAGTGTGGCACTCTCAGAACTGTATACAATACTCCAGCTGAGGTCTAACCTTATATAAGTTCATCATAAGCTCCCTGCTCTTACATTCTAGGCCCCTATTAAAGAAGCCTAAAATACTGTATGCTTTAGAAACAGCTCTCTCTACCTGTCCTGCCACCTTTAATGACTTATGTACATATACACCCAGGTCTCTCTGCTCCTGCACACCTTTTAGAATAGTATCCTTTATTTTATACTTCTCTCCATGTTCTTTGTACCAAAGTGTATCATCTCACACTTCTCTGCATTGAACTTCATCTGCCACCAATGTGTCAGTGTCCTTTCGAAGTTCCACACTGTCCTCCTCACAGGTTACAATTCTCCCAAGTTTTGTGTCATCCGCAAACTTTGAAATCATCCCCTGCACACCAAGGTCTAGATCATTTATATATATATATATATCAGGAAAAGCAAGGGCCCCAATACTGACCCTGGGGAACTCCACTACAAACCTTCTTCCAGCCCGAAAAATACTCATTAACCATTACTCTCTGTTTCGTATCCCTCATCCAATTTTGCATCCTCGTTGCTACTGTCCCTTTTATTCCATGACCTATAACTTTCCTCATAAGTCTGCTGTGTGGCACTGTATTGAATGTCTTTTAGAAGTCCATATACACCACATCAACAACCTTGCCCTCATCTACCATCTCTGTTACCTCTTCAAAAAACTCCAGCAAGTTAGTTAGACATGATTTTTCTTTAACAAATCCAAGTGGACTCTTCCAAATTAGTCCACATTTGCCATGTGACTATTAGTTCTATCCCAGATAATCGTTTCTCTAAGGTCTCCTATCACCAAAGTTAAACTGACTGGTCTATAATTGCAGGGCAGATCTTTACAATTTTTTTTGAACAATGACGTAATGTTTGCAATTCTCCAGGCTTCCGGCACCTCACCCGTATCCAGGGAACATTGAAAGATTATTGCCAGTGCCTGTGCAATTTCCACTCTCAATCACGCATTTATCTGCTCTAACCTCCTATTTCTACACTAACTGGCACATGGTACCAGGAGTAGTCTGGAGATTACGAGCTTTGAGGACCTACTTGCTAGTTTCCCTCCTAACTCCCTAAACTTTGACTACAAGACCACACCCCTCTTTCTACCTATGCCATTGGTACTGATATTGCCTATGACTGCTGATTGTTCACCCTCCCTCCTCAGGGTGCTGTGCAGCAGTCCTGTGACATTGTTGGCCCTGGTACCAGGGAAGCAGTATACCTTCCTGAATTCACTTCTGCAGCCAGAGAAATACCTGTCTGTTCCCTAACTATTGAATTCCCCATCACTATTGTTTTTTTCAAACTTATTCCTACCCCACCCCCCTACAACTGAGCTAGCCTTGGTGCCATAGACTTGGCTTTGGCTGCACAAAAACATAACTGTCACTATCACCAGTATTCAGAACAGCGGACTTCAGCACTACCTGTCTGGCCCTTCTTGCCTACCTTATAGTCACCTATTTGCTCTTTGCCTGTATACCCTTAAGCTGCAAGGTGACAACATCTATAAAGATACTATCCACAAAAATCTCAACCTGGCAGATGCACTACTATGATACCAGCTGCTAATCAAGCTCTGAAACCCTGAGCTCGAGCTGCTGCAGCTGACGCCACTTGTGTCACATCTGGTTATCCAGGAACAAGAAGTTCCTGGAGTTCCTACATGGAACAGGATGCACAGTCTACAGGTTCAAACTGCCCTACCAGTCCTCTTTTTATGAGCTTGCTAAATTTACTACTTAAATAAATAAAGACTCAGCAGATACTCATCAATCAACTGCTCCTGCTTTGTTAGCGTCACTTTATTATATAGGGAGGTTCACTGGAATGATTTTACTTAACGCTAATTATTCAAAATCCTTAGATTATAGTTTAAATAAATATTCAGTCTTCTTAAGTTTTCCTATCCCTTATTATTTAATTTCAACTTTGTCCTCTAGATCTGATTGATTAATTGAGCACTGATTTTAATTATATGATAAATTATACAATTAGATTTAGATGTTAATTTTTATACAGATGAATCACACAAGTCTTAATTTCTTGTTGACTAATTTAGGTTAAATAAAAAGTTTAGCAGTATTCTCAGGCTATCCTACGTTCTGTTTCCTCCCTCTCTCTGTTGATAGCGATATCACTTTTTGATTTCTCATGTGTTTGATTTGACTCCTGATGCTCTTTTTGAACTCTGCTCTGCTCCCACTCCCACTCCTTTATACCTCTAATATCTCCAATCTCTTGACATGTTGTTTTCAAAATTCCCTCTATTCTGGAAGGATTCCTGTAGATTAGAAGTTCGCAAATGTAATATGAATATTCATGAAAAATAAGACACTTGCATTTATATGGCACTTTCATGACCACAGGATATCCTTAAAGTACTTTACATCCAATGAATTACTTTTGAACAACAGCCAATTTGTGCACAGCAAGCTCCCATAAACAGCAATAGGATAATGACCAGATTTTTTATGATTTCGATTAGAGAATAAATATTGACCAGGATTCTGGTGATAACTCCCGGGCTCTTCTTTGAATAGTGCCAGGGGATCTTTTATGTTTGCCTGAGAGAGCAGACAAGACCCCAAAATATTGTCCCATTTGAAAAAAAGAAGAGAGAAAACAGGCAACTAAGTCCAGTTAGTCTGACATCAGTCATCTGGAAAATGCTGGAATCTATTATTAAGGAAGTGGCAACAAGACAGATCACCATAATATGGTTAGGCAGGATCAACATGGTTTTATGAAAGGAAATTGTGTTTGACAAGTCTGTTACAGTTTTTTGAGGATGTAACTAGTAGTGTAGATAAAGGAAACATGTGGCTAGTATATTTGGATTTTCAAATGGCATTTGATAAGGCACCATGTGGAACATTGTTGCACAAGATAATGGCTCTTGGGCTGGGGTAATATATTTGCATGGTTAGAAGATTGGTTAATGGACAAAAAGCTGAGAGTAGGAATGTGTTGGCAGGATTTTAATAGTGGGATGTTGTTTGGATCAGTTTTGTTGCCTCAGCTTTTTACAATTTATATTAATGACTTAAATGAAAGGACCAAATGTGACTTACCATGATTACAAAACTAGTCAAAAAAAAAGCTGTGAGGAGAGCACAATGAGTCTGCAAAGGGATATAGACGGGATAAGTGAGTTGCCAGGGTGGTGACAAATGGAATGTAATGTGAAATGTGAGGTTATTCATCCTGGTAGGAAGAATAAAAAGACAGGGTATTTTTTAAATAGTGAGAAGCTATTAGAAGTTGGTGTTCAGGGGGATTTGGGTATCCTTATACAAAAAACACAGGAAGTTAACATACAGGTATAGCAAGCAATTATGAAGGCAAATGATATGTTGGTCTTTATTGCAATGATAGAATTACCTGGAAAAACTCAGCAGGTCTGGCCGCATCGGCGGAGAAGAAAAGAGTTGACGTTTCGAGTCCTCATGACCCTTCGACAGAACTTGAGTGAATCCAAGAAAGGGGTGAAATATAAGCTGGTTTAAGATGTGTTGGGGGGGTGGGGTTTGGGTGGGGGGAGAGAAGTGGAGGGGGTTGGTGTGGTTGTAGGGACAAACAAGCAGTGATAGATAAAAGCAGATCATCAAAAGATGTCACAGACAACAGAACAAAAGAACACATAGGTGTTAAAGTTGGTGATATTACCTAAACGAATGTGCTAATTAAGAATGGATGGTAGGGCACTCATGGTATAGCTCTAGTGGGGGTGGGGGGAGCATAAAAGATTTAAAAATATTTAAAAATAATGGAAATAGGTGGGAAAAGAAAAATCTATATAATTTATTGGAAAAAACAAAAGGAAGGGGGAAGAAACAGAAAGGGGGTGGGGATGGAGGAGGGAGCTCAAGACCTAAAGTTGTTGAATTCAATATTCAGTCCGGAAGGCTGTAAAGTGCCTAGTCGGAAGACGAGGTATTGTTGCTCCAGTTTGCGTTGGGCTTCACTGGAACAATGCAGCAAGCCAAGGACAGACATGTGGGCAAGAGAGCAGGGTGGAGTGTTAAAATGGCAAGCGACAGAGAGGTTTGGGTCATTCTTGCGGACAGACCGCAGGTGTTCTGCAAAGCGGTCGCCCAGTTTACGTTTGGTCTCTCCAATGTAGAGGAGACCACATTGGGAGCAACGATTGCAGTAGACTAAGTTGGGGGAAATGCAAGTGAAATGCTGCTTCACTTGAAAGGAGTGTTTGGGCCCTTGGACGGTGAGGAGAGAGGAAGTGAAGGGGCAGGTGTTACATCTTTTGCGTGGGCATGGGGTGGTGCCATAGGAGGGTGTTGAGGAGTAGGGGGTGATGGAGGAGTGGACCAGGGTGTCCTGGATGGAACGATCCCTACGGAATGCTGATAGGGGGGGTGAAGGGAAGATGTGTTTGGTGGTGGCATCATGCTGGAGTTGGTGGAAATGGTGGAGGATGATCCTTTGAATGCGGAGGCTGGTGGGGTGATAAGTGAGAACAAAGGGGACCCTATCATGTTTCTGGGAGGGAGGAGAAGGCGTGAGGACGGATGCGCGGGAGATGGGCCGGACATGGTTGAGGGCCCTGTCAACGACCGTGGGTGGAAAACCTCTGTTAAGGAAGAAGGAGGACATGTCAGAGGACTGTTTTTGAAGGTAGCATCATCGGAACAGATGCGATGGAGGCGAAGGAACTGAGAGAATGGGATGGAGTCCTTACAGGAAGCGGGGTGTGAGGAGCTGTAGTCAAGGTAGCTGTGGGAGTCGGTAGGTTTGTAATGGATATTGGTGGACAGTCTATCACCAGAGATTGAGACAGAGAGGTCAAGGAAGGGAAGGGAATTGTCAGAGATGGACAACGTGAAAATGATGGAGGGGTGGAGATTGGAAACAAAATTAATAAATTTTTCCAAGTCCCGACGGGAGCACGAAGCAGCACCGAAGTAATCGTCGATGTACCGGAGAAAGAGTTGTAGAAGGGGGCCGGAGTAGGACTGGAACAAAGAATGTTCCACGTACCCCATAAAGAAACATGCATAGCTGGGGCCCATGCGGATACCCATAGCCACACGTTTTATTTGGAGGAAGTGAGAGGAGTTGAAGGAGAAATTGTTCAGTGTGAGAACAAGTTCAGCCAGATGGAGGAGAGTAGTGGTGGATGGGGATTGTTCCGGCCTCTGTTCGAGGAAGAAGCTAAGGGCCCTCAGACCATCCTGGTGGGGGATGGAGGTGTAGAGGGATTGGACGTCCATGCTGAAGAGGAAGCGGTTGGGGCCAGGGAACTTGAAATTGTTGATGTGACATAAGGTGTCAGAAGAATCACGGATGTAGGTGGGAAGGGACTGGACAAGGGGAGAGAGAAGGGAGTCAAGATAACGAGAAATGAGTTCTGTGGGGCAGGAGCAAGCTGAGACGATCGGTCTACCGGGACAGTTCTGTTTGTGGATTTTGGGTAGGATGTAGAAGGGGGCCGTCTGAGGTTGGGCGACTATCAGGTTGGAAGCTGTGGGAGGAAGATCCCCAGAGGAGATGAGGTCAGTGACAGTCCTGGAAACAATGGCTTGATGTTCAGTGGTGGGGTCATGGTCCAGGGAGAGGTAGGAGGAAGTGTCTGCGAGTTGACGCTCAGCCTCCGCGAGGTAGAGGTCAGTGCGCCAGACAACAACAGCACCACCCTTGTCAGCAGGTTTGATGACAATGTCAGGGTTGGACCTGAGAGAATGGAGTGCAGTAAGTTCAGAGAGAGAGAGATTAGAATGGGTGAGAGGAGCAGAGAAATTGAGACGACTAATGTCCTGCCGACAGTTCTCAATGAAAAGATCAAGAGAAGGTAAGAATCCAGAGGGAGGGGTCCAGGTGGAGGGAGAATATTGGAGGTGGGTGAAAGGATCCGTTGAACAGGGAGAGGACTCCTGCCCAAAGAAGTGAGCCCGGAGACGCAATGATGTTGGAGTTCAAGGGTAAAGAAACCTTTTTATTTATTCATTCAAGGGGTGTGGTCATTTCTTGTTAGGCCAGTATTTATTGTCTATCCCTTATTGCTCTTGAGAAGATGGTGGTGAGCAGCCTTCTTGAACTGCTGCAGTGCATGTGGTGTAGGTACACCCACAATGCTGTTAGGAAGGGAGTTCCAGGATTTTGATGCAGTGACAGTGAAAGAACAGTGAAAAAGTTCCAAGTTAGGATAGTGTGTGGGTTAGAGGGGAACTTGCAGATGGGTGGTGCCCCTATGCATCTACTCCCCTTGTCTTCTAAGTGGTGGAGGTCACAGGTTTAGAAGGTGCTGTCACGAGAGCCTTGGTGAATTGCTGCAGTGCACCTTGTAGATAGTATACACTGTTGCCACTATGCTTCGGTGGTGGAGGGAATGATGTTTAAGGCGGTTGATAGATCTTGGTGCAATTGTAGAGGACTTTGGTGAGACAACGTCTGGAGTATAGTGTACATTTTTGGTCTCCATCCCTAAGGAATGATATTGTTATGGAGTATCTAAAAGATACTCGACACAAAGTCAACAGTAGATGGATTCAGGCAGCAGTTTTTTATTTAGTATAAGTGTGCACACAGTGGAAAGCATCCTTTCAGAATGCTCTAAAAGCAATTTGAAGTTACACAGATTCTGTCAGTTATATATACCATCTTTGAGATAACTCATCATTAGCCCACAATGTTCTTACCTTTTACATCTCATTGATTACATCATTAATTACAAATGAGTTTACAACATAAAACGTGGAATGACCTGATCATCACCTCTGGAGTTACGGAGGAATTTGTAAGACAATCACGGAATGACCTGACCATTAGCACAAACGATGTTCCAAAATGTAAACTTTGCTTATCTATCCTGATGTTTCTCTGTCATGTGTAGTCATGACTTGACCCTGAGGTCAAGCTAAGAGTTTATTACAGTATAACTTATAGACCATTCATCAACTTATTTTATCCGAAACCACAGGTCAAATTTCTTAGCTTATCATGGACTGACCCATAGACTAGTCATCAGCTTCCAGAGAAAGGGTTTTCTGGTGGAAAGGTCATATGCATTCTAGTTTTTTTTTTACTGCAAACACTTTGAAAACTTATATCCTCAACTTGGCCAAGCCTGGGTAATCTTATGATGCATCCTGATCACAGAATCACCAGTGCAGAAGAGGCCCTTCAGCTCATCGAGTCTGCACCGACACGTGAAAAACATCTGACCTACCTACCTAATCCCATTTACCAGCACTAGGCCCATAGCCTCCAATGTTATGACGTGCCAAGTGCTCATCCAGGTACTTTTTAAAGGATACGAGGCAACCCACCTCCACCACCCTCCCAGGCAGCGCATTGCAGACTGTCACTCTGGGTAAAAAAGTTTTTTCCTCACATCACCCCTAAACCTCCTGCCCCTCACCTTGAACTTATGTCCCCTTGTGACTGACCCTTCAACTAAGGGGAACAGCTGCTCCCTATCCACCCTGTCCATGCCCCTCATAATCTTGTACACCTCAATCAGGTCGCCCCTCAGTCTTCTCTGCTCCAACGAAAATAACCCAAGTCTATCCAACCTCTCTTCATTACTGAAATGTTTCATCCCAGGCAACATCCTGGTGAATCTCCTCTGCACCCCCTCCAGTGCAATCACATCCTTCCTATAATGTGGTGACCAGAACTGCACATAGTACTCCAGCTGTGGCCTCACCAAGGTTCTATACAACTCCAACATGACCTTCCTACTTTTGTAATCTATGCCTTGACTGATAAAGGCAAATGTCCCATATGTTTTTTTCACCACCCCACTAACATGCCCCTCCGCCTTCAGAGATCTTTGGACACACATGCCAAGGTCCCTTTGTTCCTCAGAACTTTCTAGTATCATGCCGTTCATTGAATACTTCCTTGTCACATTACTCCTTCCAAAGTGTATCACATCACACTTTTCAGTGTTAAATTCCATCTGCCAATTATCTGCCCATTGGACCATCCCATCTATATCTTCCTATAGCCCAAGACACTCAAGTTCACTGTTAACCACCCGGCCAATCTTTGCGTCATCCGCAAACTTACTAATCCTTCCTCCCACATAGTCATCTATGTCATTTATATAAATGATAAATAATAGGGGACCGAGCACAGATCCCTGTGATACGCCACTGGACACTGGCTTCCAGTCACTAAAGCATCCTTCTGTCATCACCCTCTTTCTCCTACAGCTAAGCCAATTTTGAATCCACCTTATTAAATTACCCTGTATCCCATGTGCATTTGCCTTTATAAGTCTCCCATGTGGGACCTTGTCAAAAGCTTTGCTGAAATCCATATAAACTACATCAACTGCACTGCCCTCATCTACACACCTGGTCACCTCCTCAAAAAATTCAATCAAATTTGTTAGGCATGACCTCCCTCTGACAAAGCCATGCTGACTATCCCTGATCAAACCTTGCCTCTCCAAGTGGCGATAGATTCTCTCCTTCAGAATTTTCTCCAATAGTTTCCCTACCACTGACGTGAGACTCATTGGTCTGTGGTTCCCTGGCTTAACTCTACAACCCTTCTTAAATAGCAGAACCGCATTAGTTGTTCTCCAATCCTCTGGCACCTCCTCGTGGCCAGAGAGAAATAAAAAATTTGGGTCAGGGCCCATGCGATCTCCTCCCTTGCCTCCCTCAACAGTCTGGGATACAAATCATCCGGACCTGGAAGTTTGTCCACTTTTAAGCCTGCCAACATCTCCAATACCTTGTCACTCCATATATCAAGTTGCTTAAGAACCTCGCAGTCTCTCTCCCCGAGTTCAATACGTTCATCCTCATTCTCTTAGGTGATGACAGATGTAAAGTGTTCATTCAACACTCTACTGATGTCATCTGGCTCCACCCATAGATTGCCCCCTTGGTCCCTTATGGGCCCTACTCATTCCCATTGATATACTTAAAGAATATCTTGGGATTTTCCCTACTTTTACCAGCCAGAGCTTTCTCATATCCCCTCTTTGCTCTCCTAATTGCTTTCTGAAGCTGCACCCTGCACTTTCTCTACTCCAGTAATGCCTCTGTTGATTTGCTTCCCTTGTACCTGCTAAAAGCCTCTCTTTTCCTTCTCATCGTAACCTGAATATCTCTCGTCATCCATGGTTCTCTGGGCTTGTTACTCCTTCTTATCACCCCAGAGGGAACATTTTGAGCCTGTACCTTCCCCATTTCTTTTTTGAACACCCCCCACTGCTCTTCCGTAGATTTCCCCACAAGTAGCTGTTCCCAGTCTACCTTGGCCAGATCCTGCTTTATTTTACTAAAATCCACTATCCCCCAATCCAAAACATTTTTTTGCAACTTGTCTATTTCTTTGTCCCGAACAATATTAAATTGTACCATGTTGTGGTCGCTATCACTAAAATGCTCCCCCACCACCACCTCAGCCACCTCTCCAGCTTCATTCCCCAGAATTAGGTCCAGCACTGCACCATCCCTCATTGGACCCTCTTCATATTGACCTAAAAAGTTCCCCTGCACACATTTCAAGAAATCCATTCCATCTAAGCCCTTAACACTATGTCTATCCCAATTGATGTTGGGAAAGTTGAAATCACCTAATATAATTACCTTATTGTTATTGTTTTTACACACCTCCGCAAATTGTGCACATATTTGCTCCTCAATGTCCCGCTGACTATCTGGGGGCCTATAATAAACACCTAACAATGTGGCTGCCCCTTTTTTATTCCTAAACTCTACCCACAAAGCATCATTCGATGCCCCCCCAAGATATCATCTCTCCTTACTGCAGTAACTGACTCCTTAACTAATAATGCAATGCCTCCTTCTCTTTTACTCCCTGCCCTGTCTCACCTGAAGATTCTATATCCCAGAATGTTGAGCTGCCAATCCTGCCCCTCCCTCAACCATGTCTCTGTGATGGCTACTATATCGCAATTCCCCGTGTTAATCCTCACCCTTAACTCATCTGTTTTTCCTGTAATACTCCTGGCATTAAAGTAGAGGCCATCCAGCCTTGCCTTACTCCCTTGAAACTTAATGCAGCTGTACTCCCTCTGACTTGATTGTTTTACTGTATTATGATGCATCCCTATTCGGATATGCCTCCTCAATATACTTATCTTAGAGGGGTGCAACAAAGATTAACTTGACTGATTCCTTGGATGAGAGGGTTGATATATGAGGAGATATTTACTAGAATGCACCTATACTGTCTGGAGTTTAGAAGAATGAAAGTGGATCTCTTTAAAATATATAAAAAATAAAAGGGCTTGATAGGGTAGCTGTTGGAGAGTCTAAAACTTGGGGTCATAGTCTTAGGATAAGTGGACAGTCATTTAGGACTGAGATGGGAGAAATTGCTCAATTCACAGAGTTGTGAAAGTTTGGAGGCTCAGTAGTTTAATATATTGGAGGCCGAGAATCAAGAGATATGCGGAGCAGCCAGAAAATAGAGTTCAATTCGAGGATCAGCTATGATTTTATTAAATGGTGGAGCAGGCTCAAGGGGCCATATAGTCTCCAACTCCTACTTCTTATGTTCCCTATTGACATCCTACATTACATGCAGCTGTTGAAAACCTTTTTGTACTATGTCCTGCCTGAAGTACTATATGTCCTCAATGAAACCATAGGTTATATGTCCTTGTTAAGCTCTGGGTTTTATGTTTCTTTTGAAGCTTTGTGTTATATGTCCCTGTTGTAAGGCGCAGATTTTACTGGACCCGAGGATGTGGGCTGACAGGTGGGGCTGAAAAGTTGGGTATAGTGATGGGGGCAAGAGGTGCCTGTCACCTTCCCAACATTGCTGGCATTTTCCTGCAGCAGGAAAGGTGGCAGATGGCCTTCTGGCCCTTAGGCCAATTCAGGACCTCAAGGACCATTTATGGGCACTTCACCATATGGGGAGGAAGACTTCCATACCCTGGTGGTCTCCTTGCAGTGTTTGGAAGCCTTCTTGATTGGGCACCTTTTGGCTCACTGAGGGATCCACGGAGGAGTTCCCAATGGCAAGGACCACCTGCTCAGTAACACCCTGGATTCCCTCCTGGATGACCCAACCCACCCTTCACTGGGCCTGCCTGAATGGTGCCAAGAAGCCCGACCCCAATTACCTGGGTCCCAGGTCTTTCTCCTTCATTGCTGGTCCTGTCTGGTTGCAGTCTGAAACATGGCCATTGCTTGTGGTGGTGCTGTGGGGTCTGAAGAGCTGTCATCCAATTGGCCGGCAGCTCTTGCGGATTATAGGATCTTGTCCCCTAAAGGGCCAGGAGCATCAGCTGCAGGCAGCTAATTGCCTGCTGAATGTAAAATCCAGTCAGGTCTCCCATAACCGGCTGAGGCAAGGTTGCAGTTGACTTTCCAGCTGGTGGCCTGTAAAATCCCAACCTCTGTCCCTCTTAAAGCTTGTGTTATCTGTCCTTGTTGACAGCCTGTATTCCTCTGTTGAAGACCTGAATTACTTGTTCCTATTGAAACCTGTTTTACATTCTTCCTTTAAAGTTTTGTATTATTTATCCCTGTTGAAGCCCTGTAATATATGCCATTGTTAAAGCCCTGTGCTATATTTCCCTGTTGAAGCCAGAATGATATGACCAAGGTTGGAATGCCAGTCAAGTCAGCTTCTGATATAGTGTATACCAGAGTAACTATGCTCTCCTTGGTGGTCTGCAGCTCCTTAGTATGATGATTTAACGCTGCATACTCATTGAGAACTCCTCCTCACTGCCCCTGAACAGCTAAGCACACTCCCAAATGGATATATAAAATCCTGTTACTGATTACTTGTGTACGCAGCTTCAGTAGGGTCTGGACTCAGTAGCTGTTTGAACTGAAGTGGTACTAAAATTCTCTGCAATCAAAGATTATAAAATTAAGCTAAATTGGAGCTGAAGTTATTTTAGCCGGAGGGAGGCCTTTTGATCCACTTGTGCCTGTGCTGGCTTTTTTAAAGGACTATCTAATTAATCCCATTCCCCTGTTCTTTCCCTGTTTTCTCCATACCTGGTTCCCAGATTTAGTATGTAGGTGATTTTATGGTCAATCTTATTCCAACCCTGCCCAAGTTGCTTTGGCAGTGGGCTTCACAGGGTGGAGGTGGGGAGGAGGTGATCTTGAGCTGCAAAATAGTCTGCATGTGTGTAGTAGCCATTTCCCCATTTCTTTATGAACAGGGTAGCTTTAAGAGTGACTAGCTAGCCTTTAAAAGCTCACCCTTTTCCCCATGCGAATAATTTAACCTTGCATTATAATAGGCCAGTAGTAACAACGGTGAAACTGCCAATGTTCACTGTCTTTGCTCTGCTGAAACTGACAGCAACTTTTGGAGGCCATACACATGCATGCACGCACATATGCACACACAAACGCACACACACTGTGAAATGTGAGATTGCTGTTAATACTTCGACACTTTCCCATTGGGTACCTTGTTGAAGTCCCCCACCAGACTAAAATCAGGAAGAAATTACTGAACTGGTGAGAACTTGAACTTTTACACCATTACTCTTGCTGTAAAAATCGTTGTAAATCTATGCCTTGTTGGTTAAAGTGTAATTTGATTTTTAGTGGCTCATACTAAATTCATAATTACTGCTGAACAGCCTCACTAATGTCAAATTTATCCATTATGATTAAAAAAATCACATTTTATTTTTAAAGTTTGTTTTTGATTTTGATATTTCAGTTTTTACCAAATACATGTCCCAGTTATTTAGTTCAGTCTCTATAAAACTTTAATTCTGAGTGATAAATTCAGTGCATTTTATTGCCTGGTTTGTTTTCTGTGACAATACTTCTCCCTTCTTGACAGCACCTACACCAGGTGGACTGCAGTGATTTAAGATGGCAGCTCACCACCACTTTCTCAAGGGCAATTAGAGATGGGAAACAAATGCTGGCCTTGCTAGCCCATGAAAGAATAAAAACAAACTTCAGTGTGTTTGGCTACTTACCCCGTTTGATGACATCACTGTTGCCGATTGGTTGGAGATCCCTTGACCAGGCATCAATTCAAAGTGATGTCGGAAAAGGGGAAAACCACAGCAAAGAGATCACTAAATCTTTGCAAGTAGCTTTCTTCAGTATTGAACATGAAGTCCAGGCATTGTGTTTCCAGTGCAGTTCACGTTACCAGCCCCTTTTTTAAAGCTCAATTTTTTGGGATTTTTTACCCCTTCTCCCCAAGTGCGTTATATTGGTTCCAAGATGTGAGCTGAGACAGTGAATATTGGAAAGCTGCTTGACTGTGAAGAGTTCACAACTGGGTCCAATCCTGCATCTACCCACTTGCATTTTCCAGCTGGAGCCATTGGATGACAATCAGAAGCAGGACCCTTGGCTAATCTTCTCCTCCCTAACTTGGAGGTGCTGAGATCAATTATAATTGCTCCAGCTTTATCAGATAACTAAAGACTGGTGGAAGAATGAAGCCGGGCACTTGCTGACCCAATTGGCTCAGTGCACTTATCCATGGAGCCATTGAGGAAATAGATATTGATAGTTTGAAGGGATTGATTTAATAGAGGCTCCTATCTCTAATTCTTTAGGCAGCTTCTGACAATGTATTATGCTTTCTTATGTTTTGTTACAGGAAAAACAAACACTGCTATCTTCCTTGCAAAGTATTATCAAGCAGCCTATTTGGTCATAGATGCTGTTATACGGGAAGCAGTTTCAAGTGGTACCACAGCAGTAGCTACGCGGGCTCGGGACTTGTGTACAAAAGCTGCTCTGGAGCAGATGCTGAGGGATGTTGAAGAAGGTAGTATATAACACCATTTTGGCAATATCATCATTGGCAATATCCAGCACTCCCAGGCCTAGGGTTGCCAATCCTAGACATGTTCCTGGAGGTTTCATCACATGATCTATGTTCTCCCATGCTTCTACTATTGGACATCCAACAGACCTATCTTTGCGGAGCTCTGCTTCCCTGCATCATGAATAAGCTCTTTGGATTGGATGATTGGATGATTTTTGACTGTCAGTCAATACAACTTTTCTTCCTCATCTCTGATAATTTTATAATCAATCATGAAAGTGATTAAAGAAAACTGGGACCACACACAATTTTTTTAATGCTCTTTGATTTTTCTACAAGGTTGCTTTAGCAGGGTACAGGAGATTAATGTTGAATTCCTGAAGACCCAGGACAATCCTGGGGCATTTGCAATCATATTCAGGTCAGGCACAGCAAGTTTGGTTAAGGGTGAAGTCACCTCCATTCCCAACAAGATGCCTTCATCCCAATTGGGCCCTCTCCTGTCTCAATGTGATTTTCCCATTCCCTATGCAAACCATCGTCTTGCATTTCTGAGTGACACTGCCAAGTTAGTTCAATTAGGTTATGCCTCACTTGGTATTGGGCTGAGACTACTCAAACTCATTCACATAGAATCCTTACAGCCAGCACACAAAGAAGACTTTCAAACCATCTGAATCAGTTTAGGCTGCAATGGAAGCCATTTTTAAATCACTACACCATCCCATTCACCTCAGTACTGGGTTGTTTATATCTAGGATAATATGTCAGCAGCTATACAGAATTGGTTACATAACTAATAAGTTGTGCAAGGTTTTATTACAAACAAAATAAAGCTAGTATACCCCTGTCTCAGTTAAAATTAAGAATTGAGGGATTGAATCTGCAGCTTTCATGGTGGAATGTAGTTAATCTGCCACAGAATATAATAACAGCTATACTCTATGGAAGACAGGCAAGAGGCATTTGCTTTGAGAAATTTTTGAGCTGGTTCTATGCTTTCAAATGTGATCATTTGTTATTTCAGTGTCGCAAAGATATTCATCTGTTGGAGTTGGAGCCACAAATGTTGATGGAACGAGCAAGCCAACACCTGATGGCAGCCCTACTTCTGAGTACAAAGCTGCACAAACAGCAACCAACATCTACCGCAAAAGCAGCATGAACACAGCAAAGTCAATGCACCTTATACAGAAGCAACAAAATGAAGCAGCAACTTCACAGGTAGGGTACTGGCGCTAATATAAAGGAAGTTGATATAAGGTATTTGTTTTTATGCTTTTACTTCTTTAGGATAATAAGAAGTGAGACTATCTTATTACTTTATTAATTGATGTGTCAACATTATAATGCATCTTGTTTTGAAGATATTCATACAACCTTTGGAAGGAGTTTTAGTTCCCAAGAACATGTAGGTGAAAGCGTTTTTTAAATCTCAAACTCTCCTCCAACATATTGTTTTAACAACCAGTCCATTCTAAGGAGACAGCTTCAAAAAGAAACTTATAAAGAGGTTGTGTGATTTCATTTTAACAGGATTTTTATTTTTAACTCATGGAGACTGGAATCCCCTGGTGCTGGGAATGCTGCCAGCTGGAAGAACATACAAACATACAATTAGGAACAGGAGTAGGCCAATAGGCCCCTCTTGCCTGCTTCAACATTTGATAAGATCATGGCTGATCTGATTGTGGCCTCCACTCTACTTTTCTGTCTACCAACTATACCTTTTGACTCTACTGTCAATCAAGAATTTATCCAACACAGCCTTAAAAATATTCAATACCCCACCTCCATTGCTGTCTGGGGAAGAGAATGCCACAGACTAACGACCCTCTGAGAGGGTCATTCATCTTGTCTCTATCATAAATGGTAGATCCCCTATTTTTAAATTGTGTCCCCTAGTTCTAGCCCCTCCCACAAGGGGAAACATCCTCTCAGCATTCACCCTGTCAAGGCCCCTCAGGATCTTACATGTTTCAATAAAATCACCTCTCATTCTCCTAAACTCTAATGGACCAACAGGATCAACCTGTCCAACCTTGCCTCATAAGACAACCCCTTCACCCCAGGAAGCAGGCTAGAATATAGAATGACATAGGATTAAATAGGATGTACAGCACAGAAACAGGCCATTGGTTGGTGTTTAGGCTCCATCAAGCTTCACCCCAGCTTTTCTCACCTAAATCTGCCATCATAACTCAATTTTCTTCTCCCTCAAATGCTTGTCTAGTTTCCCTCTATACTAATCGCTTCAACCACTCCCAGTGGTAGTAGGTTCCATATTCTTTCCACTCTTTGGGTAAGGGAGTTTCTTCTGAATTCTCTACTGGATTTCTTGGTGACTATCTTATATTGATGGCCTCTAGTTATACTCGTCCCCACAAGAGGAAACATTGGCCAGGATTTTCCGTGAAATCAGCAAAGTACAAAAGTGGGCAGGTAAATCGGCGTTTGACCCGCTGCCAGTAATGGTGGCTTTTTTTGCCATATCGTGAGCCAGTTTGTTGAAAAAATTGGGAGGCATGGGTTTCATGTCGGATTACTGGCATCTGATTCATCCACCCCGCCTTCTGTAATCTGGGCGCCATATTTAAAGGGTGCCCCTGCACAGAGCTAGCACTGTTTAAGGGATCAAAAGCTGGTGGAAAGTCATGGCTTCCAAAAGGAGGAAACATGCTGCCCCAAATTCAGTGGGAAGGATTTTTAGCTTGGCGAGTGGGTGTGAAATGACACACGATGATGTTGGTCGAGCGTGCCGACGTCAACGCGCAGTCGCACGATAGTTCGGTCAGCCAGTGCGTGCCAGAGCTAGCAGCGCACCGCCAACAACTAAAAGGCCTATTAAGGTCATTAAGTTATCAATTGTGCTTAATTTTTCACTGCCTGCCCAACCTAATGGTTGACGGGCAGGCAAAAAGGCCAAGCAGCCTTTGCATTTTTTTGGAAACCTCATCCACGGGCAGGATGAGGTTTCCAAAATCATCAAATACAAATGAAATAAAAAATTTAATTTTTAATTAGAACATGTTCCTGCTCATGTGGCAAAATTCTGCCCAGTGATGCTTCTCACAAGAGCCTCCTGGACTCAGTGGAGGCCTGTTGCACAGAGTGAAGAACCCCATCCAACGTGACAAATCCAGCATGGGAGACAATGGCAGTGGTGGTCAGAGCTAATGCCCAACAAAAGAGGAAGCCAACTAGTGCCACTACAGGATGAATGGTCTCATCCGTTCCACCAAGGTAACCCACTCTTCTCATCACTCCCAACTCACACACTCACAAATCCATCACACATACACAGGGATCTCACACCTCAAGGGACAACACCACTAACTCTCGCACACACCCTCACATCTCCAACAGTCTCATATCCTCTTGAGCTTGCGTCCTCATCAGGTTCCTGTCTCCGCTCACCGCACAAGCATTCCATGTAGTGTCATGTGTCCTGCTCACACTTTCCATCTGTTTTCATGCAGGAGAAGCTGGCTCACAACAACAGGGAGAGGTCCCAGACCAGGGGTGGAGTGGCCCACATTCAGCTCCTCACTTACTTTGAGGAGAATGCCATCACACTGACTGGTGAGGACTTGGATCATTCCTGTGGCGATGGTGAGGTCGGCGGCGAGCACCCTCATGAGGATCCTGCACCACATCATCCCTCTCTCAACACAAATGTGAGTGCTCCCTCTCCTGCTTTTGACAGTGCTGCCATACACTAATTATCTCTACCTTGGTTCACAGGGAGCTCTGCTAAGCGACTGATACCCTCAGCCGGCCAGTCCCTCACCTCCATCCACGTTCTCACCTCCAGCCAAGAGGACTATTCCTCCATTGAAGAACTGGAAATAAGCAGCCTGGAAGACCAGTCACAGTGCTTACCCACACCCTCCACCAGTGCAGACACACACCTTGGTGGGACCTAGGTCTAGATCAAGCTCAGGTTCACAATCTGGTGGTCACCTCATGGACACTTGTCCACAGTAGGAGGTGGCAGGTTCAGCCGAGCTCCCTGGCACTCAGAGGACTGCTGTAGAAGAGGCATCTGTGAGGTCCGAGTAAGACGATGAACCTTTGGATTTGGCCTTCCAACTCATCCTGGAGAGTCAGCAGAAGGTAGGGGAACATCACACAGAGAATGACAGAATCTTTATAGTGCAGAAGGAGGCTATTCGGCCCATCAAGTCTCATTGGCTCGCTGAAAGAGCATTGTACGTAATCCCACTCACCTGCCTTATCCCCACAACCCTGTACATATTTTCTTTTCAGATAACAATTCAATTCTCTTTTGAATATCTCGATAGAACCTGCCTCCACCACCCTTTCAGGAAGTTTGTTCTAGACTCCAGCTACCCTCTGGATAAAAAAATTCTTTCCTCACATCACTTCTACTCCTTTTGCCCATTATTTTGAACCTGTGCCCTCAAGCTCTTGGGGCTGGATTTTCAGTTCGGTGTGGGGGCATGCATCCGACACACACGAGCGTGAAATAGTGCGTGATGACATTGGGCGAGCGTCCAGACATCATCGTGCACTTGGGCGATATTTCAGTCGGTGGGCGTGCACAGGAGTCGACAGCATGCCCGGCGACAATTAAGAGGGTTGTTAAGCCCATTAATAAATTAATTAAACTGGATTTTTTTCCTGTCCGTCCAGCTTTACGGTTGGTGGGTGGGTGAAAAGGCCAAATGGCTTTTGGACTTTTGAGGAAACCTCATCCACTATAAAATAGAAATTTTTTAATTTAATTTCTAATATGTCCTTACTCATGTGACAGAGTCACATGAGGGGACATGATTTCCTTTTTTTTAAAACGTTATTTTTCATGTGAAAAATCTTCAGCTCCCTGAGGCAGCTCTGTGCCTTCAGGGAGCTTTCTGTGAGCACAGCTGCATGCATGTGCTGACTTGCGCACTTGCCCTCCTCCCCCCAAGCCAGACAGCGCTGAGTGTTTCAGCGTGCGATTCACATTGGCTGGCCGTTAATTGGCCAGCCAGCGTGAAATCGTGGTTGGGGTCCCATCGCGGGCGGTGGACCATTGCACTGCTACACCCAGGCCTGCCTGCTGAGCTTGCCCGGAGAGGGGATACCCTCCCCTTGATATACTCTTGAGTGGGAACAGTTTCTCACTAATTACCCTGTCCATACCCCTCAGGATCTTGAATACCTCTATCAAGTCTCCTTTCAGCCTTCTTTCCTCCAAGAAAAACATACCTATCCTCTCCAATACCTAACCTCTCTATCCTCATAGCTACAATTGTTTATCCCTGGAATCATTCTTGTAAATCTCCTCTGCACTTTCTTCAATGCCTTCACATCCTTCCGCAAGTATGGTGCCCAGAACTGGACGCAGTACTCCAAATGAGGCCTAACTAGTGTCTTATACAAGTTTAACATGACCTCCTTGCTCTTGTACTCAATGTCCCTATTAATAAAATCTATTTTACCATATGCTTTATTAACTGCTTTCTCAACATGCCCTGCTGCCTTCAATGACTTATGTACATATACACCGAGGTCCCTTTGTTCCTGCACCTCATTTAGAGTTTCTCCCTTTATTTCATACTGTCTCTCCATTTTCTTCCTGCCAGAATAAATCACCTCACATTTCTCTGCATTGAACTTCATCTGCCATTTGTCTGCCCAGTCCATCAAAATGTCTATCCTTTTAAAGTTCAAGACTATCCTCATCACATTGACAAGGTTTCCAATCTCCGTATCATCTGCAAATTTTGAAATCATGCCCTGCACACCACAGTCTAGGCCATTAATATATAGTAAGAAGAGCAATGTTCCCAACACTAACCCCTAGGGACTCGACTACAGCCCTTCCTCCAATCTGAAAAACAACCATTTATCATTACTGTCTGTTTCCTGTCACTCAGGCAATTTCTTATCCAAATGCCTACTTTCCCGTTTATTCCATGGGCTAGAATTTTGCCCGCAAGTCTATTGTGTGGTATTGTATCCATTTACACTACATCAACAGCATTGCCCTCATCAACCTTCTCTGGGGTTGCCTCCTCAAAAAACTCCAGCAAGTTAGTTAAACATGATTTTCCCTCAATGAATCCATGCTGGTTTTCCTTAATTATCCTGCACCTGTCGAAATGATTATTGAATTAGTCCCGAACTATAGATTCCAGAAGTTTGCCTATCACTGGAGTCAAACTAACTGGTCTGTAGTTGCCAGCATTATCCTTGCAGCCTTTTTTGCACAAGGGCATAACGTTTGCAATTCTCCAGTCCTCCGGCATCACCCTTGTGCCTAAGAACGACTGGAAGATTATCACCATTGCCTCTAACGTTTCCAGTCTTACCTCCCTCCTTGGAAGATCTTATCCGGTCCCTGGCACCTTATCTATTTTAAGTAAAGGTAGTCTTTCTAACACCTTCTCCTTCCCAATTGTAAATTCCTCGATTGTATCAGTCACCTCCTCTCTCACCTCAGCCTGGGTAGCATCCTCTTCCTTTGTAAGTCTCCTCTTTAATCCATAAATGGCCCTACACTTTCTTTTATCACCCTTTTCTTATTTACATGCTTATAGAAGATCTTGGGATTCCCTTTTATGTTAGCTGACAGGCTCTTTTCATGCTCCCTCTTTGCTTTTCTGATTTGTTTCTTCACTTCCCCTCTGGTCCTTCTATATTCAGCCTGGTTCTCCATTGTATTTTCTACCTGCCATCTGTCATACACGTACTTCTTCCTTTTCATCTTCACTTCTATGTCTCTCATCATCTAGGGTGTTCTAGATTTATTTTTCCTACCTTTCCCCTTCAAGGCATTATACCTTGACATTGCCTGCAATACTATTTGTTTGAAGGTAGCCCATTGTTCAGCCACAGTCTTTTCCATCAACATTTGATTCCAACTCACACGACTCAGATGCATTCTCATCCCATCAGAGTTAGCTTTCCCCCAATTAATTATCCCTGCTTTGGATTGCTCCTTGTCCTTCTCCATAGCCACAACCTAAACCTTATGATATAATGGTCACTCCCCTAAATGCTCTCCCACTGTTATTTGATCCACTTAGGCCAAGTCATTCCCCCAAACCAGGTCCAGCAGTGCCTGTCCTCTTGTTGGACCAGAAACATGCTGCTGCAGAAAATTATCTTGAACACACTCCAGGAACTCTTGTCCTTCATGTCCCGTTGCACTATTCCTATCCCAGTCTATATTTGGATAATCAAAATCCCCCATTATAATTGTTTTATAATTCTTGCACTTCTCTGTAATTTCTTTGCAAATTTGTTTCTCTACATACTTTTCACTAGTTGGTAGTCTATATTCTACACTGATCAATGTTATTGCACCTTTTTCATTCCTTACCTCTAGGAGAGATTCTATCCTTGATCCCTCTGGAAATTCCTCTCTCTCCAGTACTGTAATACCATCCTTAATCAACAATGCCACTCCCCCTCGCCCTTTTCTTCCTTTCCTGTCTCTCTTAAATACCTTGTACCCAGGAATATTTAATGCCCAGTCCTGCCCTTATTTGAGCCAAGTCGATGTTATAGCAATAATATTATAGCTCCATTTGTCAACCTGTGCCTGTAGTTCACCAATCTTATTAACCACAGTCTGTGCATTCACATACATGCACATTAATCCTGATGTAGGCTTTTTAACTTTCCCCCTTGCTCTGACCCTATCTCAGGACTTACTATAGCATACTCTAGATCTATCAAATTCTCCAAGTATTCTATTTACCTTGATACTATTCTCTGATATATCCTCCTTACCAGTTAATACTTCTCTACTTCCTAGTGCCAGTTTTTCTTCTCTCCACTCTGAATTTCCCCTCAGGTTCCCATTCCCCGCCAATCTAAACCCTCCACAACAAAACTTGCAAACCTCCTTTCGAGACCATTAGTCCCAGCCCTGTTAAGGTGTAACCCCTCCTTCTTGTACAGGTCCCACCTGCCCCAGAACTGGTCCGAATGCCTCAGAAATCGAACTCCATTTCTCCAGCCATGTATTGAACTGCTCAATCTTCCTATTCTTATGCTCACCAGCACGTGGCTCTGGGAGTAATCCTGAAATTACTGCTCTTGAGGTCATGCTTTACAATGTCCTTCCTAACTCCCTAAAATGTGCTTTCAGGATCTCATCCCTTTTCCAGCCTATGTCATTAGTCCCAATGTGCACCACGGCCTTGGCTACTCACCTTCCCCCAAAAGAATGTCCTGCAGCCGCTCTGTGGAAGCCCTCAACAGAGTGGCTTGTGAGTTGGAGGGGTGTGTCCACCTACTCTCTGATGAAGTGCTGCTCACATGTGTGCGTATGGAGGTCTCCATGGGGAGGATGGCAGACGCGATGGAGACCCTGGCCTAGCAGAACGCAGGGATGTGTGCAGACCTGCACTCCATCGCTGTAGCCATGATGAGCTCCTGTAGTGGTGACATGAGAGGGAAACGGAGCACCTCGACGTCTCCCCAGGTGCTCCTTCCCCTCAAGGAGTCAGGCCAGAGCCCTCGGGGACCTGAAGGGAGGAGGAGCGGCAACTGGACAACCTGGGTCATCCACTCAGGAATCTTAGAGGCTGTCCGCTCCCTCCAAGTCCCCTTTGCCTGTGAACCCCTCAACCTTGTCCTCTGTTACCGCAGCTGGCCCACCATCAAAGCAAGCTGGGATTCTCAAGGCCTCGGCTTTCCAGAGGACTCATTGCCAGTTTATCTCTCATTATATCCAACCGGAGTAGTGTATTCAGTTTTTGAAGCCACAGGCTGAATTTTTGTTTGGATGCCGAGACTCCAACATTGGGTACATTTCTAGATCCCAACCCCATGTACTTTGGCACCTGATGCCCACACAATTTTTGATAAATAGGATAATTAGTGACCAGAGTGTGCACTCATTACCCAATAAAGGACAATGGTCGGGTTCCAGAGATTGGAGGACCAATAGGTGACTCTCCAGCACTGTCAGAGGTGGGGACTGCCTGAACTTGGGAGAACAAGAAGCTACCTCAAGGTGCAGCGCCCTTTGAAGACCTTTAAACAGGTAAAATTGCAAACCCTCCACAGAATGGCCAATGGTTGGGTGTGTTAAATTGTACAATGAAATTCAGGCCCTGCAGTTTGTCACCAGGAGGTTGCTTTGATCTGTCAGCTATGTTTCAGCCTCAATGGATACTGAATGCCAACTTGAAAATTCAAATCAGCTGCTGCTGAGTGTCTTTCATAGGCTCCCGATGGAATACATGCCACTTGCAGGCAGGTAACCATCCTGTTGATCCTTCAGGAATGAAAATAGTCTCGGTATTAATGGTTACAACCATGGCAAATAGAGTTAAGATACAGATCAGCCATGACCTAATTAAAAGGTGGAATAGACCAAAGGGGTTGAATGGCCTCCTCCTGTTCCTATATTCCTATATACCTAAACTTCTCAGTGAGTTTCTTGAACAGTCAATTTAACATTTAATAATTATTCTAGGATTGCAGTCAGTCCTTTAGTTTTCTTAAAAGTGGTATTTTGCTTTAATATTCAAAAATCCAAAATTCAGCATTCAGAGTTTACAGGGTTAGACAAATATTATGCTCATCATCATGATATAGCTCATAATACATATCATTTTGGACATCAGTGGGAAGCATTCTTGCCTCTTAGCCAAAAGATTATGAATTCAAGCCCCTCACCAGAGACTTGAGCACAAAATCCAGGGGCAGAATTTTTGGTTTGTCAGCCGCGCATGTGCCTGACCCGAATGAGCATAAAATGACGCATGATATTTCAGTCTCCCGCGCACACCCGCCGACAATTAAGCGGCTTATTAAGGCTCTTAATGAACAAATTGATTGAATTTTTTCTCTGTCTGTCCAACTGTTTGGTTGGCGTGGGCGAAAAGGCCAAGCAGCCTTTGCATTTTTGGTAAAACCTCACCCTGAGATTTGACCAGTGTTTAAAAATAAATTTAAAACTTTTCAAACTTATCTCTAACATGTCCCTGCTCATGTGACAGAGTCTAATTTCTTTATTTTTTATTTTAAAAATCTTCAGCTCCCTGAGGCAGCTCTGTGCCTCATCGAGTTTTTACTGCGCGCATGTGCAAAGTTCCATGCTCGCCCTCCTCCCACCCCCACCCAGCAGTGCTGCAGCATGCAATTCACGCTGCCTGGCCGTTAATTGGCCAGCCAGTGTGAAATCGCAGTTGGGGCCCAATCGCGGGGTCTGTTTCGCAACCGTTCCCGTTCACCCCGGCCAAGCCCGCCCGACGACCGGAAAATCCTGGCCCAGGTTTACACTTCTATGCAGTACTGAACAACTACTGCATTGTTGGAGAGTTTTTATATGAAACATCAAAACAGAGTCACATCTGCACTCAAAGGCCAACATAAATTGTACCAATAGCAACCCTCGAATTGAAGAAGTCTCAGTCTGAAATAATCTCCCCCCCAGAGATAACGGTGCAGGAACAACAAGAGAAGCCATTATAGGTGATCCTCTGGCTACTGTTAGGTGCATAAGAATGGAATCAGGTGAGTGCAACCCACTGAGCTTGACAATATGTGTTGGAAGATTAATTGATGTGATTGAACATGTCAAAGGTGCAGACAGGTTAAGAATGACAAGGAGTGTTACAAGAGGTTTATAAGATTGTTATGTTTTTGGGACTTTATGTTTAATTTAAGGTAAAATAAAGGGAATCATGTGACCTGCTCTGACATCTGCCTGACAGCAAGCCTGGGTGATTTGATTGTCGCATGTTAAAGGGGCCCAGACTGTTTTACTGCAAGAAAGGTGCAAGATGTTTACACTTGGAAACAATGGCAGTAGCTCACATGCTAACAGTCAATGGACTGAGTCTCCAAAGTCCCAGTAAAGTATTGAGAAAGTTGGGTTATAAACAGTTGTGCTTTAAACTGTTCATTTACTTCCCAAGATAGGAAGATTTGGGGTCTCAAAGATGACTATTCAGTATTTCTACCTGGATACAAGTGCCACATTGCCATGGAGATGGGCTTTGAGAGGGAGAGGATTTCAAAGGTACTCCTGAAAACTGGCAGACAAGTTAGTCTGCCAGTGCCAGGGAGAGAGAGAGAAGCTACAGGCTGAAAGTCTTTTTGGTTGAACTATACAGGAATGCAGGTGGGAGTTCACGCCCGGATTGGAAAGACCAAATTCATGAAGAGTTAAAACAAAGATTTGCCTAGTTTTACTAGAGGGAGAAGTCTCCGGGAAAACTCACACTGAAGAAGACAGTTTTGGAGTTAAACGTTTCCAGACTGGGAAAAGAAAAGATCAGAAGTAAACCCATGGAAGCTAAGAATCATTTTGGACTGATTCTGGGAAAATTGAATGGGCGTGAACTTCCAAGGAGTAGCAATCAGAGTCGGATTGCCACTCCGTTCCTAGTTCCTTAACTGAAATCCAGCCAAACCTATCTCGCATGACTTTCCGACTGAGGCTGGGTGAGAACTGTGTAGACAGCACGCTCCTGAGGCATTAAGTTAAGGGCTGCAGAGTCGGAGGTAAGGAAGCCATGCCCCCTTTTTTATTGGCACTAAATAAAGTAAAGCAGTCAAATGTAAAGGTCCAGACACTTTCAGAAACCATGGAGAGGTTAGTTTGTAATGTAAGTGGGCAGGATTGGGGGTTGGGGAGATCAGGTGGTCAGGGGTCCTGCGGTCGGTGGGTGTCAGCCAGTGGGGGGCTGTGGGTGGTGGGGCGGCCAATTGGTCAGGAGGGAGGGGCGGTTAGCGGGGGTCAGGTGGTTGGTGGTCGGGGTTCAGTCGGAGGGATCAGGTGGTCAGCGGGGTTATGGGGACTGGGTCGTCGAAGGGGGGTTGTCAGCGAAGGGGATGGGGGGGTCAGTGGTGGGGGGGCTCAGGTGGTCAGGGGGGCCCCTGTAGGTGGATTGGGGGTTTGGGGGGAGTCCCATGGTGGGTCAGGAGGGCTCAGTACTATAGTCAACCCAGGAGTTACAAGTGTTTTTAATTCTTCTAACTTTTCCTGAGTAACTATTGCTGTAAAACAGTCAAATCACCTGAAATTTGCGATTTAAATTGTACTTTCAGATGGTTCCAGTTGCAAGGCAGTTGCCTAGCGGACGTTTGTACTTCTTGGGCAATTGCTGGGTAATCCTTATCTGGAGACTTCTGGTGTTTGGGGGGTGGGTGGGACTCCCAAGTGTATCTTTGGGCTCCAGGGCATCTTAACTCCCCAGTAAAGACGCCCTGGAGCCCAGAGGTTATGGGCCGTTATCTACTTAAAGGATTGTGCAACGTACACCGGATAGTGGATTTTTCAGGTGTGTTGAAACTTCTGCTCTGTAGTTTAGCATAAGTTTCTACAAAAATATTGTTTGGTCTTTTAGTCTGTTACAGTAAAGGTCTTAAAATTTGAAGTGCTGTTGTGTCATCTGTCAGTTATGAACTCAAGCCCATCCCTAATTGTCCTTGAAAAGGTGGTGGTGAGCTGCCTTCTTGAACTGCTGCAGTCCATGTGGTGTAGGTACACCAAAAGCGTTCAGAATGGGGTTCCAGGATTTTGACCAGCAACAGTGAAGGAACAGCAATATAGTTCTGAGTCAGGATGATATGTGGCTTGCAGACAGTGGTGTTCCCATGAATCTGCTGCCCTTGTCCTTCTAAGTGATTGAGGTTGCAGGTCTGGAAGTGCTGTCAAAGGAGCTTTGTGAGTTGCTGCAGTGCGTCTTATAGATCGTGTACACTGCTGCCACTGTGTCAGTGGTGGAGAGAATGAATGTTTAAGGTGGCGAATGGGGTGCTAATCAAGTGGGCTGCTTTGTCCTGCATGGTGTCAAGCTCCTGGAGTGTTGTTGGAGCTGCAGTCATCCAGGTAAGTTGTTATGATCCTTGGCCAGACCCTGGGGTGTGGGGGAAGATCTGGTTAGGGACCAGTAACAATGTGTTTAAAGTAGATAAAGGTTGAGATTCAAGAGACATTATTTTCGAATAAAGCCACAAGATCTCATGGGTTTTTGAACAAATAATAACAAAATTTACTATACAAGTTTTGAAAGATAAAACAATTTGCAATATCTATCTTGAGGTATATGTGAATTAACAGACAAACTGTGGTCGAGCACACCACACCACAGAGTAAATGACAGGTGCAAACAAGACAGAGTCTAGGAATCACAATCCACCAGAACCCTACTAAATAGTTCATCGGAAGCAGGTATTGGGATCAATGGCATGGGTATAATCGAAGGCTGGGCCTTCCCAACTAACTGACAGGTGTGATATGTCTTACAATATTCCACTACATTTCCATGCAGTCCTGGCCAATAAAAGTGTCTCATGATCTTAGCCTGAGTTTCCTTTATTCCAAGATGACTTGCCATTGGAATCTCATGGGAAATTCTTAAAATTTCCTTCTGATAACCAGGAGGGACCACAATTTGATGAAGTTCTGCCCACTATTCATCTACAGGTCTCTGAGGAGGGCTCTGCTTCCTCGACAAAAGACCATCTTTTAGACAGTAACGTTGATGGACCTTGTTGGATTCTTCCTCAGGGCACGCAGACTGACACAGCCCCCACAAACTAGGATCTGCCTTTTGGGCCTCCACCAATGAATTTCAGCTAAATAATTTTGCCTCGATATTGTCGAGGATTTTATTCCCCTTCACAACCCCGGAAAAGGGTCTGTCAATTGAACGTGAAGATTGTCCTTCTCTTCAACACATTCCCCTTCCTTGTGTTGAGCCTTACGAGTCTACTTACCATGCAAGCAGGCAACAGCCCAGGATATTCCTCCTGCAACATCTCCATTTCTCGCACCTCAACTGGTTCTCTCACAACTCTTGGGGATGGTGAGATTTTCAAACTGGCCAAGTCCTTACTCAATAAAAAGTCTACTTCTTCCATAGGTAACCTAGGAACAATTTCCACTGTAACAATTCTGTTTACTAACTCACTTCATAAATTGACTTTACACAAAGGAACAGCTTTATAAATTCCATGAATATCTCCTATTTATACCTTTTCCTTCATCAAACATTGTGGAACACAAATTACATCATCAATGACTGATCTGCCCTAGTATTTCCCAAAATATTAATTTGTTTACTTGTTTTGTTGGAGAAGTAAGGGAACACTTCTCCCTTCGAGACAAAACCTCTAAAGCCTCCAGTGGCCTGACTCCCGTTAACCATACTCGAGGAAGAATCACTTTGGCAGTTCATAGTCATATCACCCTTTTTAGTAGGTTCTGAGGGAACTCATTTCGCATGTAACCACTGTTATGGTTTTAGTATCCATTTCCTCTTCTGGTACAGCCCTTTTTGAAAATTCTCTAAGTATTCTTACTACTGCCACTGTTTTACCTTTCAGCTTCCAACAATGGACTTTGACATGCCTGGTCTTATGGCAATAAAAGCATATCAATTTATTTTTACCTCTTTTATTTTCTACACTATCATTTTTCTTAACTGTAGCCTCTTTTTCTTTTTCCGTAAAGCCAGATCTTTCCTGTTCCTCTAGTTTCCCTGTTGGTTTACAGGTGGAGATCTATTGCCTCCTAACTGCCTTTTTGAACTGCTGCTTCTCATACCTTAGAAACTTTACGGTCTTCCAGGTGTGACCTAATAGCTATTGGGATGCTATTTTGGAATTCTTCCATCATCATTAGCACCTTCACATTCTCAAAATTTAGTTCTAACTTTAGGGATCGAAATCATCGGTCCCACAGCATTTCTTTTTTCCCAAGCAAATTCTATAAATATTGCATTCAGCCTTTTCTTTAAAGTCCAAAATTTGAACTGATGTGCTCCAGGGGCAAGCTCATAAGCTTTAAATACGGCAGCTTTAACTATCTCATAATCTGAAGATTGTTCTTCTGAAAGACTAGAATACACATCCATAGCCTTCCCAACCAAAACACTTTGCAAAATGAGAGACCATATGTCCTTTGGTCACTTTAGTTGGTTAGCTGCCCTTTCAAATCAGATAAAATATCTCTCAACCCTGTCTTCAGTGAATTTAGGCAATAGATAAAGATTCTTTGTTATATCAAAGCTGGGAATGGGACTTGATTCCTCATCTGAACTACTAGACTCTCTTTCTCTAGCCAATTCATGTTGTCTGATTTCTTTCTCTCTTTGAAACTTGAGCTCGAGCTTTTGCATTTCCGCTTCCTTTTCCATCTTGAGTTGCTTCATCTGCAGCTGAATCCTAGCTAATTCAATTGAATTGTTATCTAGGTTTACTTTTGCTTCCTGCAATCCCAGATGCTGTGCTATTACCTCAATTATTTCCGTGTTCTTAGCCTGTGCTTTTAACTCTAACTCTTCTGCTAATGCAATTAACCTATCCTTGGTTAACTGTTGAAAATCACTTAGGGATAAATCTTCCCTCTCCAGAAAAGCCATAGCAATTGACAAAGCTATTGTACTTTTCAATCAGCATAGTAAAATTCACCATGGAAACTTTATAAACCTTAACCTCAGTGAGTATCAGCACTCATATTTGTCAGTGGATCTGAGATCCCGGATGAGCCCCCAATTTATATTACAATCCTTGGCCAGATCCTGGGCCATGGTTGGAGGTCTAGTTGGGCACCAGTAACGTTTTCTTTAAAGTAGATAAAGGTTGAGATTCAAGACACCTGCTTTTGAAATAAAGCCACAAGATTCCATGGGTTTTTGAACAAACACAAACACAATTTACTATACAAGTTTAGAATGGTAAAACAATTTACAATATGTAACTTATACTCTTAACATTCAGGGTAAGTTTGTGGTACATGTGAACCAATAGACAAACTGTGGTCGAACATGCCACACTACAGAGTAAATGACAGATGCAACCACGACAGAGTACATGATTTCTCAAGAACCCACCTCAATGTTGGTCAACTAATCTCAGTGAAGCTTCACCTTTCTCACAAGGGTTTCCAATCTCCACCTTTGAAGATCCTGCCTTGGAATTCTCTCCGAAAGCTTCTTCCTGGATTCCCAAGTGCACTCATACTGCTTACAAGCACACTTTCAGATCTATGGCCGTACCAAGCAGAACACCACTGCTCCAAACACCACTTTGCCCCAACAGTCCACAGTATGAAGTCAGTCTTCTAACTGTAATTCTTTTTTTAATTTAACTTAACTGGGACCTGTTGTGTCCCTCTGTCTCTGTGACACTTCTTGACTGCAGACTTCCTCAAAACTGACTGAAGAAGAGTTATTCACTGACCCTTGAACTAATCTGGGGAGCCTATCAAAATACTCCCAGAGGGTCTCACCCTTGTTACTAGGCAGGATCCACTGTAAAAGCATTGGAACATCCTGACCCTTTAAATGTTACAATGTCCATAGGCTACGAATTGAACACACGCAGACATAATGAATTGAATTCATAACAAAATGGAGATTATTCCATCACACTCCTGACTTGTGCCTTGTAGATGGTGGACAATTTTTGGGGATCAATACAATACTCCAGTTAAGATCTACCCTTGATTTGTAAAGGTTTAATAAAACTTTTCTGCTTCTATACTCGATGTGAAATTCCCCTCCAAGCCATTCACCTGACTTAGAAATATATGTCTATTCCTTCACTATTGCTGGGTCAAAATCCTGGAACTCCTTCCCTAACAGCACTATGGGTGTACCTACACTACATGGACTGTAGCGGTTCAAGAAGGCAGCTCAGCACCACCTTCTCGAGGGCAATTATGGATGGGCAATAAATGCTGGCCTAGCCAGTGGCACCTACATCCCATAAATGCTTGGCCTAAATAGCCAAGTGGTTATGGTATTGGGTTTGTAACCCCAAGATCAAGAGTTCAAATCTCACAATGGCAAACTATGAAACAATGTAACTTCATCTGAAACAGATGGAAACAGGTTTGTACTTGAAAGAGTTACATCCCATAAATGAATAAAAAAAAACTTTTGATTATACAGATGATCAAGGAACCTGGGTGTAAAACAGCATGTGGCCAGCAGCCAGTTAGTGGTATGTGTGAGTGGCTGCAGCTGTTATTGGAAGTAATGGTGGTTGCTAAATCCCTAAATAGATTTGTCTGTTGAGCTATTCTGTAATTATGTATATGATCAATTCTGTGCATGTGGTTGGTGAGTTTGCGTAAATAAGTCAGAAACACAACACTGTATGCATTTATTTAGCAAGCCAAGGATTCCTAATGTTTCTTTAACATGTAATTCAATATAATTTGAAACATGCAAATGGACCATTCGGCCATCTAGTTTGTGTTGACTTTAATCATCCACACAGACAAATCATGTTTACCCAGCCTGTTCCTATATCTTTCTATCCCCATTCTCATGAACCATCTATCCAACCTTATCTTGGAAGTAGACCTAATTTCTGCCTCAACCACTAACCAAGGAAGTGAGTTTGAAGAAGCTTCTCCCAGCCTCTGTTTTAAATCTCTTGCATTGAATCATGTATCTCTGACTTCTTGCTTGCATGACTTCTTCACTGACAGAAATGATGTTCTAATCCAGAAAGCCAGTTGGTGAAGCATAGAACTGGAGCCAGTTGTTATGCACTATCATAAGCATTTATTTATTTGTAGAGTTGAACATTGTAAGTATTCATCTCTTAACCCCATCGCGGCTTCAGTCTGTCTATTTTTAGGGGCACAAGAGAATCCCCAGTTAATGCCCGCCATCTACATACAATTAAGCACAATTAATATACAATCAACAGATTCCATTCTCTCTCTTTAAAAAAAATAGCGTTTATACATACAATTAAAATTTCAAATCAATTAAATGAAAAACCTCCATGTTGCATTGTGATAACACCCTTTATCTAGGGCCACTAACAATTTCTATGTACATGCATTTATTTTTGTAAAATAATCCAACAGTTGACATCTTGCATAGGCCCATTTAAGTTTAGGGTTTTCCTTTTACTCTAGCTTTTTTTTAAATCTAGCAAGGTCAATCTGTAAGCCATTCTCACTTACACTTTTCACATAGTGTACATTATCCTACAATGAACAATTATCTACATAACATGCAATGGGTATGCTTTCTTCAATATACCCATTGTGCAGAATCTCACCTAAAATATTTGACAAACAGAACCCCATGTCCCCTGCCTCCATAAGAGCCAATAGGTTGGATTTTAACTCAGCAGGGGTCCTACTGTTGCAGACAAAATAAATCAGAGCGTTGCCATCTTAGCAGCCTCAACCGTGCCATCGCTAGCAATAGCCATCGCTGGGGCTGTACCTGCAGGAAGAGGTCACATCAATAGCTGTGTACCCTCAAAGTCAGGCAAGTGGGGTCTGGGGGTGCCAGGGCTAGGCAACAGTACTCAGGGAGGTGGGGGGGGGGTGGGGTGGTGGGGTGGTTGGTGGCAGGGGTATGGGTGGTGTTGCTGAGTGTAGGCTTGAGCCAAAGATTGCCAGAAAAGGAAGGCCCCTCTGGAACTCACCAGGAAGCCACCAGAGTTTACTTGGCGGTTTCCTTATATAGTAGGGGGCCCCCCCCAGCAGCTGATAAAATGCTAGCAGAGGATTAAATAGCTCAGTTGGACTCCAGGCAGGCAGGTCATCTGCCACCTTTCCCACCTCTGGCAAAATGGCATGATGGTGAGAAGGAACCAGTCACAAGAACTGCTGCCTTCCTGTGCCATTTTGCCAGCCTTCCTACCTCCCACCCCATTGCCAAAGGGCTGGTAAAATTCAGCCCAGTGTTTCAGCAGCTAAAGTACTTTGAACAATCCTTTTATATTTTCTTAGCTTCTCCAGCTAAAGGACAACATTGTACATTTTCATTTATTAAACCAGCTGCACTAGAATACTCATAAGGCAGATTAACAATCTGAAGCATCATAAAAAATGATTAGCTCCATGTTTTTTGGGCCACCTAAGGATGCAAACTTAAGTACGTATTTCTCCAAATTTATTTTTGAATGTTTTATTTGCCCTTAAAGTATAAATGGAATGAAATAATGGTTATTGCCTAGAAGGAAGCCATTTAGCACATTGTGTCGGTACCAGCTCTCTGCAGGAGTAACTCCACTGGCCCCACTCTCCAGCCCTTTTCCTGTAGCTCTGCAAAGCTTTTTTCTTTGCAGGTGCTTATCCACTTTTTTTTGAAGCTCCAATTCAATTTGCCTCCACCATACTTTCAGGTAGTGCATTCAACATTCCAATCATTTGCTCCCTAAATAAGTTTTTCCTCACGTTGCCATTGCTTCTTTGCCTATTCACCTTATATCAGTTTTCTTCTGCCAATGGGAACAGTTTCTCCCCAACTACTCTGATTAGACCATCATCAAATCTCCTCTCAACCTTCTCTTCTCTAAGGAGGACAACCCCAGCGTTTCCAATCTGCCCAAGTAACTGAATCTCTCATACCTGGAACCATTCTCATAAAGCTTCTTTGTACCTTCTCTAAAACCTTGGCATCCTTCCTTAATGCTGTGCCCAGACTGTACACAATATTCCAATTGAGGCTGAACCAGATATAAAAACAAAAAAACTGCGGATGCTGGAAATCCAAAACAAAAACAGAATTACCTGGAAAAACTCAGCAGGTCTGGCAGCATCGGCGGAGAAGAAAAGAGTTGACGTTTCGAGTCCTCATGACCCTTCGACAGAACTTGCGTTCGAGTCCAAGAAAGAGTTGAAATATAAGCTGGTTTAAGGTGTGTGTGTGTGGGGGGCGGAGAGATAGAGAGACAAAGAGGTGGAGGGGGGAGGGTGTGGTTGTAGGGACAAACAAGCAGTGATAGAAGCAGATCATCAAAAGACGTCAACGACAATAGTACAATAGAACACATAGGTGTTAAAATTAAAGTTGGTTCGTTTAGATAATATCACCAACTTTAATTTTAACACCTATGTGTTCTATTGTACTATTGTCGTTGACATCTTTTGATGATCTGCTTCTATCACTGCTTGTTTGTCCCTACAACCACACCCCCCCCCCCTCCACCTCTTTGTCTCTCTATCTCTCCGCCCCCCACACACACACCTTAAACCAGCTTATATTTCAACTCTTTCTTGGACTCGAACGCAAGTTCTGCCGAAGGGTCATGAGGACTCGAAACGTCAACTCTTTTCTTCTCCGCTGATGCTGCCAGACCTGCTGAGTTTTTCCAGGTAATTCTGTTTTTGTTGAGGCTGAACCAGAGTTTGCTAAATGTTTGCGATAACTCCCTTGCTTTTGTATGCTATAATTCCACTTATAATTCTATATAAAACCCAGGATCCCCTATGTCATTTTAGCACTTTCTCAAACTACCCTCCCACCTTCAGTGATTTGTGCACATATACCCCCAGGTCTCTTTGTTCCTACATCATCTTAAGAATTGTGCCCTTTAACTTGTAATTCCTCTCCATGTCCTTTCTACCAAAATGTACCACTTCACAATTCTCTGCCTTAAATTTCATCTGCTACATGGCCATCCATTCCACCAGCATAAGTCCTCTTGGAGTCTACCACTATCCTCTTCACAATTCAAGTACTTCCATGGTTTGAGTTATTTTTGCATTTTGAAATTTTACCCTGAACACCTAAATCTCAGGAAAAGCAGTAGGACCACTGGGGAACCCACTCCAGTCTGAAAAACAACCATTGCCGACTATCTGTTTCTTGTCACTCAGTCAACTTTGTATACATGCTGCCACTTCCCCTTTTCTTATGGGCTTCAACTTTGCTGGCACATTTATTATGTGATACGCCTTTTGGAAGTCCATATCCCCTACATCAACCATATTCGCCTCATCATTAATTCTGATTAATCAATGAGGAATGAACCTTAACAATTTGATTTTCATGTTTGCTAAGTATTGTCTTACCATCATTCGCATAATATTTTATAACGCAGCAATATACTTCGGAATTAAATTCTGTCTTGAATGGTCTTATACAATGCCTGAGAGCTCTCTGCATTTTCTCTGAGCCCTCAATTGTGATGAAAGCCTGCCTCCCTGAATGTAAAGCATTCAAATGGGCAGAAGAAAATATTACCAATTTTCTTACCTTCTGGAGAAGAGGACTGTCTTACAGCATGGAAGGCAATTTGGGATTTTTCCCATAGACTAATTGATAGGGACTATATTCTTCAACCATCTGGTGTGAATTATTTGCATGAACCCCTCATTCCAGGGCATTTTCCATCTTGCAGTCTGATTGATTGGCTAAGATTTTATGCAGTATTTTTTGATCACCATATGATTCCTTTCACAGAATCCACTGATGAAAGGACTTTCAGCTGTGGGATTCATCACCATGATGTTAATGTTTTCACACACCTCTGAATTCACCAATGTTAAACACTCCTCTATTGTCAGTCAGAAACTTTGCTGGTGTCCCACGTCCGGCCCCTGTCCACTTTTTCCATGGTTTTGTCTATAATAACTCTTTTGTCCTTACTAAGTATTATTGTAGAAAGACTAAATCTGGTCACCAGGTCTATAAAATGTAATATTAAAATATTTCTGTCTTTGTCCCATACCTTTAGATCCATGGCAACTACCTCATTAAAGTCACATGCCAATGAAATACTTACAACTTAACATGATGGCATCCTCCAGTCTTTTTTTTTAGTTTTCACACTTATCATTAATCTTTTCTATTGCTCTTCATATGCTCTTCATTAACCCTGCAGGATTTTAAAATTTTAACGAGTGGGAAAATTGTCTATGTAATTTTAAGACATTTCCCTTTCTCTCTGATTGTTATCATCTAATGCCATCAATACTTGTTTAATGCTTTGATGAGAAACATCAGGTTTTGATAAGAGGATTCAATAGTGTACTGACTGAGTAAACTCCAGATCCATTGACTTCCCAAAAATAATCAGTACTTATAGCTCATTCCAGCTATTTTACTTGGAAATAAAAATCTGTTTATGTCCTCAATATGTTGTCACCACTTAAGCTAAAGCAATTAGTACATGTACGTTCCTTAATATTGCGTTGATGCTCACGAATTAGTGAAGCAAGATAATGGCCCAGAACCTCCATTCCTGGGGTGGGGTCGTACCTCGGAGGTACCCTAGAAGATGTGCTAGAGGACACCCCCTGGAAGTTGCCAGGTGTAGGGTAATTGCTCGGGAAGTTTATACTTCTGATGGCCAATTACCCTGCACCTGGAACCATCCGACACAGGGGACTTAACTATTTAGAACTCCTGGGTAACTATGGCATAGATGCCCCTGACCCCCTACTGGACCATCCCAATTACCCCCCCCCCCCCCCCCCCCCCCCACATTGACTCCTGGGCCCCACCCCCTGACCACCTGACTACACCCAACCGACTGACAGTCCCATCCCCCAACTACCCGCCGGTCACTTGACTACCCACTCATCCTCCAACCACTTGACTTCTCCCAACTCCTGGCAACCCAACCCACTCTGACCACCCAACCCCTCAACCACTCGACTATCATCCAACCCCAATCACCTGTTTACCCCAGCCCTCGGCTACCCAACACCCCCCAGCCACCTGACTACCCTCCAAACACACAGCTCCCACCCTCCCAACCAACGTGACCACCCCTACCACCCCCTCACCACTTACTTTGCACACTTACCTTCTCCCTGGCTTCTCAAAGTGGCTGGGACCTTTAAACTTAACTGCTTCATGGCAGCTAGAGATATAAAAAGGGGGCGTGGCTTCACTTCCCTTGATGTTGCTGCACTGCATTGGAAGGAATCCAGAACAGCTGCACTGCACATTTCACAACAGGCCCAGGATGGAAGATCGGGTGAGAAATGTGCAGCTCCCAACCTCGCTAAGTAAGAGGGAGTTGGAGTGGCAATCCGATGGTGTTTAGCACTCCTTGGAAGTCCTGAGCCATTGTTTTATCCAATTTATCAACACAGTAGTTTAGAACACTAATTAGCAATGTATAGTTAAAGGAGTTTGCAACTAACACATTGATCACAGGACTAAAACTCCTCGTGACCAGTATAATTTTTTCAGATTCATTATTATCTTCACCCACTTCTTTGGAATTCTCTTCATTATGCATCTTTTCAAGGACTCTGCTCCAGGCTTTGGGCAGTTCACCACATAATAATACTTCAAGTCATACCTGAAGCAACTATTACCTCTTCCTTGGGCATTGCTGGGATTCATACACCTATTATTGCTGTTTACAGATCTGCTAAAAGTGCTAACCTTATTTAGCCTTCCATAGTATTAATCCTTGTGTTGAGTTTTTTGGCCAGTTCAAAATTGGCAACCATTGAGTCCTCGGGTAGAATCGTCCCAGATTTGTGCTAAGTGCAGTTGCAGGTGGGTAAAGCGTCATTTTACCTGCTGGCCACGATGGTAGGTTTTCAGGCTGTAGTGTCCTAAACCTGCCACATCATTTATGCATTCCTGAGAAACATGCCGTCTTGATGGCAGGCAGGCTCTCTTCGCACACCCACCATCACTTCACTGCTTTATCATGCCGGGCGCCATATTTAAAGTCCAGCTGTGCGTGCACACCTCAGTGCTTCCAGCCCACAACCACTGCAGGGAAGATTTCCATGAAAGGCAAGTTGACTGCAGTCCCCAGGTTTAATGACACATCACTGGAATGCCTTTTGGGTGCTGTGGAGGCCTGCCATGATGTCCTCTACCCCAGCTCTGGCCACAGGATGGGCAGCGGCGTTACCAACCAGGCAGGAGATGGTAGCAGTGGTGGTCAGCGCCAGTGCCCTGCAGAAAAGAAGACAGCTACCCAGTGCCACTACAGGATGAATGGTCTCATCCGTTCTGCCATGGTAACTCACTCTTCTCACGACTCTTAACTCACACACTCACAAACCCATCACATATCCACAGGGATCCCACACTTCAAAGGACAGCACCACTAACTCTCACATATACCCTCACACCTCTATCAGGCTCATATGCTCTCGAGTTCACGTCCTTATTCCTGTCAATGTCTCCGCTCACCATACAAACATTCCATGCAGTGCTGTGTGCCCTGCTCACACCCTCTCCATCTGTTTTCATGCAGAAGGAGCTGGCTCACATCAGCAGGGAGAGGTCCCAGACCAGGGGTGGAGTGGCCCACATTAGGCTCCTCACTCACTTTGAGGAGCGTGCCATCGTGCTGACTGGTGAGGACATGGACCCTGCCTGTGGCGGTGATGAGGTCGGTGACGAACACCCACCTGAGGATCCTACACCACATCATCCCTCCCTCAACATAATTGTGAGTGCTCTCTACCCTGCTTTTGACTCTGCTGCTAGGCACTACTTATCTCTATTTTGGTTCACAGTGAGATCTGCCAAGGGACCAACACCTTCAGCCAGCCAGTCCCTCAGCTTCATCCACATCCTCATCTGCAGCAAGAGAACTCCTCCAGGGAAGAGATAGAAGTAAGCAGCCTGAAAGACCATTCACCACGGAGGGAGGAGCCAGCTAAGTGATTCTGGAGGGAGAAGAGTGTGTGGCAGGGCCTTTCGGAGCCTTGTGCAAGCACTCTCCCGTGCACGTGGATTCTTCATGTTTCACATTCATCTCAATGTCCTGAATACTTTGAATACTGCCAGCTGGGGTTCACTTTCAGTTGTCCATCTGAGCTGACTTGCATTTCCACCCAGCCACCGATCATACTCCCATGCAGCACCTGATCTCACCCAACATGACTCTCGTTCCGTTTTCGATTTGGACAGCATGGTGTTAATTCGGTTTTACTTTCGCTCCCCCGTCCTTTATCCTCCCTCAGTCACCCATTTCTTTTCTCCCATCACAGTTGACCACCCTGCCCGGCATCACATTCCACCTCCCCTCCATTATTTACCAGCCCCAACCCTCTTCCTTCAGGGATGTCCAGGTGAACATGCACATTCCCTTCCTTCCCAAAAATCCCACTTCCATCCACATTCATCTCCCGACCTCCTCCTTCCCACAATCGGGCCCTCACTAACCATCCTCACCATCCCTTTTATCACCACCATTGAACCCTCACCTTCCC
Source organism: Carcharodon carcharias (assembly GCF_017639515.1). Taxonomy (NCBI): domain Eukaryota; kingdom Metazoa; phylum Chordata; class Chondrichthyes; order Lamniformes; family Lamnidae; genus Carcharodon; species Carcharodon carcharias. The sequence goes on along the minus strand of NC_054473.1, from coordinate 105,937,824 downwards.
AACCTACTGCCTAACTCTGCCCTTGGTCATTCTCACCCTTCATCCATACCACACCCACCTCAGTTTGCTCCCCAAGAGGCAAACGTGGACCTATCCAACCCCTCCTGTACACGTTCACCTGCACATCTCCCCCTTCCCCCCTTCGCACCCCTTCCCGCGCCGTAAACCCTTCCCCCCACGGAAATCCGCCCCCCAGTCCTCCCACCACCACTCCCTCCGGACTCCCGCCCCCTAATGATATGCTGATGTGTTACAATGAGGTTCCCAATGTCCGATGCCAGAGAACACCGAGCGGACGATCGCGAACTAATTTCATGCCATCGTGAAACCGATTGCGCCATTTTGTCAGCTCACGCCACCAAACACGTCCATAGCCAGCGGGCAAGGAAAATCCTGGCCCTGCTTTCTTTGTGGCATTGCAGAATGACCCGTTTGTTCCATGAAGTCTGAAGAAAATGACTGTTTCCTCAGGTTCTTTTCAAAGCAGCAGCTGGTTGATACAACAGGGCCCATCTCTCTGAGAACTAAACATCACTTAGCACCAGCAGCTTGTCCATGGCACACTTCAGACTTTCTAGCAATTTAAATGGCTGTACTGTTCTAGGGATCCCCAAATTGAATCTTGTCAATCTTTTATACAATCTTTTATTGTCTATGATATATTCTTCCATGAAATGATTGCCTATTTTCCAAAATCTATCAAAGCCTGACCATGCTTCATAGGCACTTAACAGATCATTTTTCTTGTAAATATCATTCAAGAACGTTAATGGAAGATCCAAACATTCATCATGTCCAACAGATGGGCATCCAGCTCACAAAATACATTACGTTCTGATTTTACTTTTTGTAGGAGGTGACAGCATCAAGGATTGTTTCCTCTTTGGTGGAAATCCAGGTCCATGTTACCCACTTCATTCTTCCACTGGTCATATGGTTCAGACTCCAAGAACAACAATTTACACTTGCTTTCTAACATTTCTCACAACAATCAATTTTATGTCTGAAAAATCTTTTCTTAGCTTCCAATCTTCACTTTTAAGCAACTATTCTCTGACAGAAAACCTGTTGGTGAAGGATAGAACTGAAGCTAAACTTTAAACACTTTTATAAACATTCATTTACAGAGCTACTTATTACAAGCATGCACCTCCTAACCTGAACAACCACGGATTCAGTCTCTGTAACTCTTTCGAGTACAAGCACGTTTCCATCTGTTCCTATTCAGATGAAGTTACATTGTTTCATTTGAACTCTTGATACTCTTTCAAGTAAACCTGTTTCCATCTGTTTCAGATGAAGTTACATTGTTTCATAGTTTGCCATTGTGAGATTTGAACTCTTGATCTTGGGGTTACAAACCCAGTACCATAACCACTTGGCTATTTAGGCCAACCTAAAGGGGTATAAGTGAATGCCCAGTTAATATCCACCACTTGTGTACAATTAAACACAATTAATTTGCAATTTATAGGTGGCTGCTGCAAACTGTGTGGAAGCCTTAAAAATGTGTAATCAATGAGTGTATTTGCTGAAAATTAACCCAGATATTTTTGAATTGGGAACTTGTTTTGCCGTGAATTCTGTTATCTGCAGGTGTAGGAGAGTGGGTAACTCTTGTTTGATGATGCAGTTGTAACCTCTTTTCCACTTCAGATCCCAATGGGACGGAGGAGGGGGTTTGGAATTTCTTTCAAAAATCCATCGCAGGGAAACTCAGACTGTTTCCGTATATTTTTCATTGCTCAAAATCTCCAGGGAGGGCATCCATTAACTGGGCTGTCCAAAGTGAGGCATGTGTGTACACAGCTCCGTATTATTGCAGGCTAAGTTCATACAAAATGGTCACTTCTGCTATGAATTATGAGTATTGTTTGTAATGTGTTAGATTTTTATTTCTGTTTCACAGTCAGCGTATTAGGTAAGATTTTGTGACATGATTGCTGAGTAATGTTCCTAGGCTAAGTGTTAATGTTGTAGCATTTATACGGAAATGTATTTTGTTCTAATTGCAAGTAATCTTCCCTATTTTCTAAAATGCGTAGATCTCCACAATTGGTCCTGTAGCACAGCAGCCAATGAGTATCACTGCAAGCATGGTTGGGGAGACGAATCTAAATAGCTGTCAATTGCCAGATGACGTAATGGTGGAAATTCTGACGGAGAGGTTGCAGGTACAGTGTGGTGCTATGCAGGAATGTTACAACATCCAGTGTAACACATTTCATATAACAGGCTGCCACAATATGATCATTTACTTCTCGCCCTCCTCTCTACCAAAGGCACTGTACTTACTGGGGTGCCATTACATCTTAGAATTCTGGTTCTTCATTTCAGTGACCTATCGTCAGTTATGGACCATGAGTGCTGCGTGGCTTTCTGACCATGGGACAACATCATGGCCAAGTTAAATCCTATCCTTAACCGACATGCTGCACTCTCTCACTTTGTAGCAGGGGAGTCTGTGGCAGCTTGAGCTGATTTTTTTTCACCCTATTTCTAGGACAGGGATGCTGAAATAAATTGAATCCCCCCCATGTTGTGATCAGCTAACTTAGAATAGAATGTACTTCAGGTTAGGATCTTAGTTTATAACAGGCATATCCGCTAATCCATTGATGACCAAGAGCAACCTGCTTTTCCACGTATCTTATCTAGCAGTACAAGGAGGGACCCTGCTATTGGGGGCTGCGTAGCCTTGAGGCACAAGAGTAAAGGGCCATTGTGCCAAGGCAAGAAAAGTAAAGGAGAAGCTCTTGGTAAATTAGGAAATAGGCCTCAATATTCCTTCCCCCAATTTGCTTGTCACTACCTCCTGTGCTCACCCTGCCAAAGTTTGAAGAATTGATGCCCAAAAAAATGTAAAAAGTACTTCATTAATGCAGGGCAGATGGGTGAAAACAACAATGCAGGCTCATTTAAGGCTCCGCCCTGCCCTTCATCTCTGGAAATTTGGCACGCAATCAGTCCTGGGGGTTGTTCAACCCGCCTAACTCAAACCTGGCATTCAACCCAAGCAGCAGGATATCAAGGGCAATTAGGATGGGCAAAAATTGCCAACCTAGCCACATCCCCTAAATGAATAAAATAATAGAATTATTCTGGGACATGGTGCAGAAGAGATTTACCAGGACAGTACCAAGAGTGAGGAACTGGCTGAAAGCATGACAGAAACAGTTTGAGCTGTCCCCAGTTGGTGCTGTCTTCCATTTTATTCTTCGTCTGCGAAGTTGTAGCTCCCAGCTTCCGGGAGCTGGGGGTCCACTGTACTCTTTGCTGATTCCAGTGTTTCGAAGCTAGGGTCTCTTAATCTCTTTACTGCCTTTATGCTTTACCACATTTTCTGCTGGTGGTGGCTTCATGCTCTCCCTCGCCCAACAAGGAGCAGCTGATGTTGTCCGTTTGGGATGTCAGCCAATTCTTTCCACCAGCTTGGATGGTGGCCTTTTCCCTTCTTGAGATCTTTTTCTTTGTATTCCTTTTTTCACAATCTTCAGTCATTTCTCTGCTGTATCTCTTAATTGATTCTGTCAGTTCCAGAAGAGTTTGAGGGCTGCTCTTCTCGGTTTTCTTTTTGTTCTTTCACTGGCTAGGCGAGCATTTATTGCCTATATCTAGTTGCCCTTGAGAAGATGGTGGTGAGCTGCCTTCTTGAACCACTGCAGTGCGTGTGGTGTAGGTGCACCCACAGTGCTTTTAGGGAGGAAGTTGCAGGCTTTTGACCCATCAACAGTGAAAGAACAGTGATATATTTCCAAGTCAAGCTGGAGTGTCGCTTGGAGCAGGTGGTGGTGTTCCCATGCACCTTCGGCCCTGATGGGACCATAGAACCATAGAAATGTTATGGCACAGAAAGAAGCATTTCAACCCATTGTATCTGTGCTGGTTGAAAAAGAAAAAGTGACAAACTAGCTGCCCATTCTAATCCCACCTTCCAGCAACTGGTCCGTAGCCTTGCAGGTTACAACACTTTAAGGTGCAGATCTAGATGCCTTTTAAATGAGTTGAGGGTTTCTGCCTCCACCAAACCAGGCCTACCACCCTCTGGATAAAGACATTTTCCTCATTTCCCCTCTAAACCTTCTACCAATCATCTTAAATCTGTGCCCCCTGGTAATTGACCTCTCCGCTAGGGGAAACAGGGCATCCCTATCTACTCTATCTAGGCGCCTCAATCTTGTACACCTGAATCAGGTCATCCCTCATCCTCCTCAGTCCCAAGAAAAACAACCCCAACCTATCCAATCTCTCCTCATAGCTGCAATTTTCAAGCCCTGGCAACATTCTTGAAAATTTCCTCTGTACTCTGTCCAGAGTAATTATGTCCTTCCTGTAATGTGATGACTAGAACCGTACACAAAATTCCAGCTGTGGCCTCACCAGCATTTTAAACAGTTCCATCATTACATCCCTGTTTTTGTATTCAATACTTAGTCCAATAAATGAAAGCATTCCATATGTTTTCTTTACCACCTTATCCACCCATCCTTCAGGGAACTGTAGGCATGCACTCCAAGGTCTCTCACTTTCTTAAAAGCAAAAAACTGCACATGCTGGAAATCTAAAACAAAAACAAAAATACCTGGAAAAACTCAGCAGGTCTGACAGCATCTGCGGAGAGGAATACAGTTAACATTTCAAGTCCGTATGACTCTTCAACAGAACTCAGGAAAAATAGAAAAGAGGTTAAATATAAGCTGGTTTAAGGGGGTTGGGACAGGTAGAGCTGGATAGAGGGTCAGTGATAGGTGGAGATTGCCAAAAGATATCATAGACAAAAAGACAAAGAGGTGTTGACAGTGGTGATATTAGCTAAGAAATATGCTAACAGTGACATTAAGGGTAGAAAGCAAGATGAGCATGGTACAGATAGCCCTCATGGGATGGGGTGGTGGGGAGGGATCGAAATAGGCTAAAAGGTAGAGATAAAACAATGAATGGAAATACATTTAAAAATAATGGAAATAGGTGGGAAAAGAAAAAGCTATATAAATTATTGGAAAAAGGGGGATCGGAAAGGGGGTGGGGATGGAGGAAAGATCGCCTTTTCCCAATGATTTATATATATTTTTCTTTTCCCACCTATTTCCATTATTTTTAAATGTATTTCCATCCATTGTTTTATCTCTCATTCTAGCCTATTTCGATCCCTTCCCCCACCCCACCCCGGCTAGGGCTATCTGTACCTTGCTTGTCCTGCTTTCTACCCTTAATGTCACCATTAACACATTTATTAGTTAATATCACCACCGTCAACACCTCTTTGTCCTTTTGTCTATGACATCTTTTGGCAATCTCCACCTATCACTGGCCTTCTATCCAGCTCTACTTCCCAACCCCACCCCTTAAACCAGCTTATATTTCACCTCGTTTCTATTTTTTTTTAGTTCTGTTGAAGAGTCATACGGACTCGAAACGTTGACTGTGTTCCTCTCCGCAGATGCTGTCAGACCTGCTGAGCTTTTCCAGGTATTTTTATTTTTGTTCTCTCACTTCCGCTATCCCTGCCAATACCCTCCCATTTATTGTGTATTCCCTAGCTTTATTTGCTCTCCTCCAAAGCATAACCTCACACTTTTCTAGATTGAATTCCATTTGCCACTTTTCCGCCCTCTCAACCAAACTATTGATATCTTTCTGGAACAAAAACAAAAATACCTGGAAAAACTCAGCAGGTCTGACAGCATCTGTGGAGAGGAACACAGTTTCAAGTCCGTATGACTCTTCAACAGAACTAAGGAAAAATAGAAAAGAGTTGGAATATAAGCTGATTTAAGGGAGGGTGGGACAGGTAGAGCTGGATAGAGGGCCAGTGATTGGAGATAACCAAAATATGTAATAGAAAAAAGGACAAAGAGGTGTTGAAGGTGGTGATATTAGCTAAGTAATGTGCTAATGATGACATTAAGGGTAGAAAGCAGGACAAGCAAGGTACAGATAGCCCTAGTGGGGTGGGGTTGGGGGAAGGGATCGAAATAGGCTAAAAGGTAGAGATAAAACAATGGATGGAAATACATTTAAAAATAATGGAAATAGGTGGGAAAAGAAAAATCTATATGAATTATTGGAAAAAAGGGGTATCAGAAAGGGGGTGGGGATGGAGGAGACAGTTCATGATCTAAAATTGTTGAAATCAGTATTTAGTCCGGAAAGCTGTAAAGTGCCTAGTTGGAAGATGAGGTGCTGTTCCTCCAGTTTGCCTTGAGCTTCACTGGAACAATGCAGTAGGCCAAGGACAGACATGTGGGCATGAGAGCAGGGTGGAGTGTTGAAATGGCAAGCGACAGGGAGGTCTGGGTCATGCTTGCAGACAGACCGAAGGTGTTCCACAAAGCGGTCACCCAGTCTGTGTTTGGTCTCTCCAATGTAGAGGAAACCGCATTGGGAGCAGCGAATGCAATAGACTAAATTGAGGAAAGTGCAAGTGAAATGCTGCTTCACTTGAAAGGAGTGTTTGGGCCCTTGGACAGTGAGGAGAGGGGAAGTAAAGGGGCAGGTGTTGCACCTTCTGCGGTTGCATGGGAAGGTGCCATGGGAGGGGGTTGAGGTGTAGGGGTTGTTGGAGGAATGGACCAGGGTGTCCCGGAGGGAACGATCCCTGCGGAACGCCGCTGGGGGTGGGGGGGTGAAGGGAAGATGTGTCTGGTGGTGGTATCATGCTGGAGTTGGCAGAAATGGCGGAGGATGATCCTTTGAATGCGGGGGCTGGTGGGGTGATAAGTGAGGACAAGTGGGACCCTATCATGGTTCTGGGAGGGAGAGGAAGGTGTGAGGGTGGATGCGCGGGAGATGGGCCGGACACGATTGAGGGTCCTGTCAACCACTGTGGGTGCAAAACCTCGGTTAAGGAAGAAGGAAGACATGTCAGAGGAACTGTTTTTGAAAGTAGCATCATCAGAACAGATGCGATGGAGGCGAAGGAACTGAGAGAATGGGATGGAGTCTTTACAGGAAGCGGGGTGTGAGGAGCTGTAGTCGAGGTAGCTGCGGGAGTCGGTAGGCTTGTAATGAATATTGGTGGACAGTCTATCACCAGAAATTGAGACAGAGAGGTCAAGGAAGGGAAGGGAAGTGTCAGAGATGGACCATGTGAAAATGATGGAGGGGTGGAAGTTGGAAGCAAAATTAATAAGTTTTTCTAGATCCAGACGAGAGCATGAAGCAGCACCGAAGCAATCATCAATTTATGGAGAAAGAGTTGTGGGAGGGGGCCGGTGTAAGACTGCAAATCTTTCTCCGGTACATCGATGATTGCTTTGGCGTTGCTTCTTGTTCTCGTCTGCATTCATTGCTCCCAATGCGGTTTCCTCTACATTGGAGAGACCAAACGCAGACTGGGTGACCGCTTTGCGGAACACATTCAGTCTGTCCGCAAGCATGACTCAGACCTCCCTGTCGCTTGCCTTTTCAACACTCCACCCTGCTCTCATGCCCACATGTCCATCCTTGGCCTGCTGCATTGTTCCAGTGAAGCTCAACACAAACTTGAGGAACAGCACCTCATCTTCCGACTAGGCACTTTACAGCCTTCCGGACTGAATGTTGAGTTCAACAATTTTAGATCATGAACTCTCTCCTCCATCCTCACCCCTTTTCTGATACCCCTTTTTTCCAATAATTTATATAGATTTTTCTTTTCCCACCTATTTCTATTATTTTTAAATGTATTTCCATCCATTGTTTTATCTCTACCTTTTAGCCTATTTCAATCCCTTCCCCCCACCCCACCCCACTAGGGCTATCTGTATCGTCCTGCTTTCTACCCTTAATGTCACCATTAGCACATTACTTAGCTAATATCACCACCTTCAACACCTCTTTGTCCTTTTGTCTATGACATCTTTTGGTTATCTCCACCTATCAATGGTCCTCTATCCAGCTCTACCTGTCCCCCCCCCCCCCCCCCCCCCCACTTAAACCAGCTTATATTCCACCTCTTTTCTATTTTTCCATTGTTCTGTTGAAGAGACATACAGACTCGAAACGTTAAATGTGTTCCTCTCCGCAGCTGCTGTCAGACCTGCTGAGTTTTTCCAGGTATTTTTGTTTTTGTTTTGATTTCCAGCATCCGCAGTTTTTTGCTGATATCTTTCTGGATGTCTCTTCACTATCAACTACACGGCCAATTTCCCAATCATGCCTCCCACATTTAAGTCCAAGTCATTAATATATATGGTAAACAGCAAGGGCTTCAACACTGAGCCCTGTGGAACGACACTGGAAACCACTTTCTATTCGCAAAAATGCCCATGATCATTACCCTTTGTTTCCTGTCGCCGAGCCAATTTGGATCCATCTTGTCACCTTCTCCTGTATCCAATGCGATCCCGCTTTTCTGACCAGTCTGCCATGTGGGACCTTGTCAAACATCTTACTGAAATACAGCTGGACCACATTCACTATAGTATCCTCGTTACTTCCTCAAAGCATTTGATTAAATTAGTAAGGCACGACCTTCCCCTAACAAAAGCCATTCTTACCATCCCTGATTAATCCATTCATTTCTAAGTGACAGTTTAACCTGTTCTCAGAATTGATTATAATGATTTTCCTGCCACCGAAGTCAGACTGATTGGCCGATAATTAGTTAGTCTATAACTCACACCTTTCTTAAGTAATGGTACAATGTTCACGGACCTTCAATCTCCTGGTACCTCACCTATATCTAGTGAGGATTGGAAAATGATCCTCAAAGCAGCCGTTATTTCCTCCCTGGCTTCCTTTAACAGCCTGGGATACAATCCATCTGGCCCTGGAGATTTATCTGCCTTCAAGGATACCTGTCCCTCCAGTACTTCCTCTCTGACTATGCTTATTTATCTAACGTTTCACATTTTTCCTCTTTAATTAGAATGTCTGCATCATCCCTCTCCTTAGTGAAGACAGAGACAAAGTACTCATTGAGAATCCTACCCACATCTTCAGCATCAGCACACACGTTACCATGTACATCTCTGATAGGTCCTACCCTTTCCTTAGCTATTCTCTTGCTCTTAATGTATTGGTAAAACATCTTTGGGTTATCTTTGATTTTACCTGCCAATATTTTTCATACCCTCTCTTTGCTTTCCTCATTAATTTTTTTACTCCACCCCTGTACTTTCTATACTCCTCTAGGCTTTCTACAGTATTTAGTTTTTTGTGACTGTCATAAGCTTTCTTTTTCTGCCTTATCTTACCCTGTATGCTTCTGGATAACCAGGAGGCTCTAGATTTGGCAGTACCTCCCTTTTTCTTTGTGGGGACATGCCTACACTGTGCCCTTAGAATCTCACCTTTGAATGCCTCCCACTGGTCTGTCATTGATTTCTCTTCTAATAGCTGTAGCCAGTACACTTTCGCCAGATCACCTCTTTCTTGGTAAAATTTATCTTTTTCCAATTTAGGACTTTATCCTTTTCGATAATTATGCTAAATAACTGCATTATGGTCACTATCTCCAAAATGGTCCCCCACTGCTCCTTCATCCACTTGCCCAGCTTCATTTCCTAGCACTGTGTAGAATTGCGTCCCTCTTGTTGAGTTTGTTATGTGCTGGCTAAAAAAGCTCTCTTGAATGCAGTTGAAGAATCTTATGCCCTCTGTGCCTATTATATTGTTTGTATCCCAGTTGATATTAGGGTAGTTTAAGCCCCCAACTATTATTGCCCAATTCTTTTTGCACTCAGAAATTTACCTACATATTTACCACTTCTGTCTCCCTCTTGCTATATAGGGATCTATAGTACACTCTTAGTAGTGTAGCTGTCCCCTTTTTATTTCAAAGCTCAACCCATGTAGCCTCATTTGATGCTTCATTTAGTATATCATCCCTCGTCACAGTTGTAATTGATTCTTTAACCAATAATGCTACACTCCCACATTTTTAGCCCCCTCTCTAACTTGCCTGAAAACCCTATGTCCATGGATGTTGAGCTGCCATTTTTGCCCCTCTTTAAGTCAAGTTTCCATTATAGCAATTATATCATGCTGCCATGTGTCATCTACCTGTGCCCTCAGCTTATTGGCTTTATTTGCTATACTCCTTGCATTTAAATAAACATCTTTTAACATTGACAAATTCCTGCGCTGTAAACCTTTTAACCTTTGGTTCTTCTGTCTTTCAGAGTCATCTGCTAATTTTCTGTCTCTCACTCCCTGCACTAAATTTGTCCAATTTGAATCTGCCCTCAGGTTCCCATCCCCTTGCCAATCTAGTTTAAACGCCCCCTCCTAGCCACCCCCCAAACAGCACTGGCAAATCTCCAAATCTCCCTGCAAGGACATTCATCCCAGTCCTATTCAGGTATAGACCGTCCAGCTTATACAGCTTCCACTTACCCCAGGATTGTTCCCATGCCCCAGAAATCTGAAGCCCTCCCTCTTGCACCATCTCTCCAGCCATGCATTTAGCGGGTATATTCTCCTATTTCAGTACTCACTTGCACGTGGTCTTGGAAGTAACCTGGAGATTACCACCTTTGAAGTCCTGCTTGCTAATCTCTTTCCTAACTCCCTGAACTCAGCCTGCAGGACCACATTCCTTTTTCTACCTATATCGTTGATACCAATGTGAACCACAACCTCTGGCTGTGCACCCTCACCCTCCAGAATGCTCTGAAGCCACTCGGTGATATCTATCACCGTTGCATCAGGGAGGCAACATATCATCCTGGAATCATGTCTGCGACCACAGAAGCACCTGTCTGTTCCCCTAACTATGGAACCCCCTACTGCTATTGCTCTCCTGTCTTTTCTCCTCCCTGCCGGCAGAGCGGAGCCACCCATGGTGCTCTTGTCATAACTCTCGCTGCTCTCTCCAGAGGAACCCTCTCCCCCATTGGTACTCAGAACTAAGTATCTGTTAAAAAGTAAGATGCCCTCGGGGGTCTTCTGCACTACCTGTCTTGCCTTTCTTGTCTGTCTGATGGCCATCCAGTCCCTCTCTGCCTGGTCTTTCATTAGCTGCAGGATGGCTACCTTCTGAAATGTGCAATCCACATAGCTCTGATCCTCACAAATGCTCCTCAGTGATGCCAACTGCACCTCGAGTTTCAAGATACGGCGCTCGGGTTTTTCCATTTGGTGGCACTTTCTGCACGTATAGTTGTCCAGGAAATGGGGAGCGTCCGGGAGTCCCCATATGGTACAGGATGTGCCTTCAACGGATATGTGCAACCCTGCCATGCCTTGAATTATTTATTTAATGCACCAAAATTGGCACTTAAGTGAGCCCAATAAAATGTTAATTAACCCCCGCTCTGCCCTTGCACCAGTTATATTTCAAATTCCTGATCTTTGCTGGAACCCTCGCTCCAGTTTTTTTTAGAGCCCCGACTCTCACTGGAACTCTCGCTCTGCCCTCGCATTGGCTTATTGCAAAGCCCCGACAGCTAAATCTAATTTGCTGTCCTTAGCCTTTTTTTACTTCTTGTATTTACCGCTTTAAATGTGTTGCCGCTTTAAAGCAGTAACCTTTTTTTTATTCAGGCTGCAGTTGCGAGGGTGCAGTTGACTTCCCTCTTTTTTTTGAGTTCTTGTTACTGGGCAAATCTTTTTAAAAGCTTTGCAGGTGTTGTATTTTGCAACAAATGTATCAGTGCAGGAATAGAGTGTTTTTTGTACTGAGCTGCACTGCATTGGGCTTAGAATTTGTTTACGCCTCTGTTAGTTTGGGAGAAAATCTGCTTCCTTATTTAAGTGAGTGTTTGAAGCTATTTCCCTTTCAGTTTAGAGTTCTTGTAAAAACTCAGATTTCAGCATTTCCAAAATGTTTAGAAGGGTTGCACTCACATCCTGTGTTGCATTTCACTGGTACTGCTGTTTATTATGCCCTGGTCCTTAAGTTTCCTTTTTTAAAAACCTTTAAGACTGCAGCAATTTCTTCAGGGACCTTGCAATGGACTTACACTCACTGGTGGCTTCATCCACTTCCAAGCTTCTGAAGCTTCTTCAACTTATTCTTCAAGTTTTCTTCTTGGGTGCGCATCTCTCCACTTTGGCTTCAATTGCTTTGAATTCCTTCTACCTTGGGATGTTGATTTAAGGCTTCTTCACAAAGCAGGTACAAAGCAGAGTGAGCAGTTAAAAGGAAAGGTCCAGCAGGTAATTGCGCCTGTATTCCATTCAAAATTCTGATGTGAATATTTATAATGTGACCTGTTCTGTGATGGATTCTTCTAACTTGGATTGTAGACATGGGACTTGGTTAGTAGACATACTGTGGTAAAAACAAAAAAACTGCGGATGCTGGAAATCCAAAACAAAAACAGAATTACCTGGAAAAACTCAGCAGGTCTGGCAGCATCGGCGGAGAAGAAAAGAGTTGACGTTTCGAGTCCTCATGACCCTTCGACAGAACTTGCGTTCGAGTCCAAGAAAGAGTTGAAACATAAGCTGGTTTAAGGTGTGTGTGTGGGGGGCGGAGAGATAGAGAGACAAAGATACTGTGGTATCTTCTTAACATTTGTTTATTGGTACATCACTTAAAAAGGTTACAGAGTAGGCATGTTGCTCCTAGGCATAATTCCAACTCTCTCTCCCTCTCTCGAGAGAAGAGAGAGAGAGAGTGAGTGGGAGAGAGAGGTAGTAGAGGTCGTGGGTTTGGAGGGTGCTGCTGAAGGAGCTTTGGTGAATTCCTGCAGTGTGTCTTTATTTTAAACCGTATTATGCCGTGATCACTATGGCCTAGCTGTTCCCCTCTGCTTGTGCAACATTCTTCAATAACATCAATGGAGAAAACCAAACAGGTAGCAGCTAGTGACACTGCCTTCCTTTAGGGAAATGACGTAAGTCTGCATGAACCAGTAGTTAATGAATTTCTCCTCCTGTGCTTACTGACAGTTTATATCAGCCTTATTCCTTGCCTTTGTCTGACCTTTTTTCTCACTTCCTATTTCTTTTATCTTCAGGCATAAATTATTTCTGCCAGATTCCTCCCCCTTGCCAATTTAAAATCCTAGTCACAGCCCTGTTTATGCAATTATGCAATTTAAACCAAACATTTGCCAAACAACTTGATTTGTATTGGTTTTTTCTATCAATCTTGCAATGTCCCAGTCCAAATGTGATGTCTAATTCTTGTATAGTTTGTCAATTTGCTGTCTAGAATATGCAGGATACTATAAATTAATTGACTTCCCCCTTGCTCAACTATGGCTCAGTGGAGGTTTTACGTCTGGTGACAAAAAAACATATCAAAACTACATCTGGGTTTATGAATAAAATAAGTAAATCAGAGTCAATATCATCGTTTGTTGGGATTTAGCTGCTTAGAAGAAGTTAGAATCAATACTAAAGTCTGCTTTATTGTAATGTTTAATTCATTATTTAACTTGTTCTTTTTCACTATTTTCTGTTGTAGCTGAACGACTGTTGCAGAGGGGTTGTATTTGATGGGTTGGAAAGCACATATAGTGCCAGTGAAACCTATACTCTCACATCTCTACTTAAAGCAATTAACAACAGACATCACATCTATTTAATCAACCTTAGCCAGGAATATTCAGCACTGAAGGCCAAGGAAAAAGCCAAGCAAGAGGAGGAGGGTATGTGACTGTTGTACTAAACGGCTCCGCAAAAAACGCTAGCAATCTTAATACATATTAACTTTAACAGTCAGTTTCTTTTTCTGTGAAGTTTTATGCATATCAAAATCCTGGGAAAAGTGCACTTTCTATTTTGAGCACTTGCCTGAATGAGTGCAGCTCCAACAACACTCAAGAAGCTTAACATCAATCAGGGCAAAGCTTGATTGGCACCCCATCCACAAACATTCACTCCCTCTACCACCAATGCACAATAGCAGCAGCGTGTACCATCTACAAATTGCACTGCAGAAACTCACCAAAGCTCCTTAGGCAACACTTTTCAAACACATGACCGATACCATCTAGAAGGACAAGGGCAGCAGACACATGGGAACGCCATCACCTGGAAGTTCCCCTCCAAGCCACTCACCATCCTGACTTGAAAATATATCACCGTTCCTTCACTGTCATTGGGTCAAAATCCTGGAACTCCCTCACTAACAGCACTGTGTTTGTTCCTACATTACATAGACTGCAGCAATTCAAGAAGGCAGTTTACCACCACCTTTTCAAGGGCAACTAGGGAAGGGCAATAAATGCTGGCCTAGCAATTTTCACACTAATCATCATTGGCCTAACTGACTGAGACTGGCAGATTCATGCCAAGTTAATAGCAGCTTTATTTTCTTTTGAACAGGAAGCCCATCCCCAGTAGGAGCTGGGTTGCAAAAGTCCAAACAACAGGAAGATGAGATATTCATTTCATGAATCTTGACTGGACTTGAAGCCAGTATCACACTGGAGTGTCAGCCTGGATTATGTACTGAAGCCTCTAGATCAGGATTTGATCCTATGACTCTCAGTCACAGAGGCAAGTCTGCTACCATTGAGCCATGGCTGATACTCTCAGAAAGATTGGCAGGATCTTCCGGCCCCATCCACAGCTGGGATCATCTGGTCCCTGACTTTTGGCTGACCTGCTGCATCCCCCGCGGTGGGTCCCGCTACAGCAGGGCTGGAAAATCCTGGCCATAAACTCTAGTGGTAGACATGTGCAGCAGTTCTTAGGGTCTCTATTTGCTCCCTTTGATTATGGAAAAGGGATAAGCATAAGAAATAGGAACAGAAGTAGATCATTCAGCCCTTTAAACCCACTCTGGCATTCAATGAGATCATGGCTGATCTTCTACTTCAACTCCCCTGCACTATCCCCATATCTCTTGATGCTTTAATATGTAGAAATCTACCATTCTCAAGGCAGGATTGTCCCAAATTTGCACTGAATGTGGTAGCGGACAGGTAAAAGAACATTTTACCCGCCAGCCATTATGGCGGCTTTTCCCACCGTATCGTCCCAATCCCGCCCCATTAATCATGCATTCCGAGGAAACACACCGTTTTGCTGGCAGGCGGCCTTCAATTCACCTGCCACGCAACCACCTCACCACTTCCTCACGCCAGGAGCCATATTTAGAGTGCAGCCACGCACATACCTCTCATTGCTTCCAGCCCAGGAGGGCACTAGTGAAGACATGGCCCCTAAAGCCAAGAAGAATGCAGCCCCCCGATTCAGTGACGCATCCCTGGGATACCTTCTGGACACTGTTGGAACCTGCCGCAATGCCTTCTACTCTACTCTGACTGCAGAAGGCCCATCAGTGTCACCACTGGGAGGCAATGGCAGAGGTTGTCAGTGTCAATGCTGTACAGAAGAGGTTGGCCATCCAATGCAGAAAGTGGATGAATGATCTCTCCATGCCACCAGGATAAGGCAACCATCTCATCACTCTAAACTCACACACTCACAAGCCCATCACACATCCACTGATGCCTCACTCACTGTAACTCAAGGAACATAAGACCATAAGACATAGGAGCAGAAATTAGGCCATTCGGCCCATCGAGTCTGCTCCGCCATTCAATCATGGCTGATAAGCTTCTCAACCCCATTCTCCCGCATTCTCCCTGTAACCTTTGGTGCTCTTGCCAATCAAGAACCTATCTATCTTGGTCTTAAATACACTCAATGACCTGGCCTCCACAGCCTTCTGTAGCAATGAATTCCATAGATTCACCACTCTCTGGCTAAAGACATTTCTCCTCATCTCTGTTCTGAAAGGTCTTCCCTTTACTCTGAGGCTGTGCCCTCGGGTCCTAGTCTCTCCTATGAATGGAAACATCTTCCCCACGTCCACTCTACCCGGGCCTTTCAGTATTCTGTAAGTTTCAATCAGATCCCCCCTCATTCTTCTAAACTCCATCGAGTATAGATCCAGAGTCCTCAAACGTTCCTCATATGTTAAGCCTTTCATTCCTGGGATCATTCTCGTGAACCTCCTCTGGACCCTCTCCAGGGCCAGCACATCCTTCCTGAGATACGGGGCCCAAAATTGCTCACAATATTCTAAATGTGGTCTGACCAGAGCCTTATAAAGCCTCAGCAGCACATCCCTGCTTTTATATTCTAGTCCTCTTGAAATAAATGCCAACATTGCATTTGCCTTCCTAACTACCGACTCAACCTGCAAATTAATGTTAAGAAAATCCTGGACTAGGACTCCCAAGTCCCTTTGCACTCCAGATTTCTGATTTCTCTCCCCATTTAGAAAATATTCTATGCCTCTATTCTTCCTACCAAAGTGCATGACCTCACACTTACCCACGTTGTATTCCATCTGCCACTTCTTTGTCCATTCTCCTAAACTATCTAAATCCTTCTGCAGCCTCCCCGCCTCCTCAATACTACCTTCCCTCCACCTATCTTTGTATCATCTGCAAACTTAGCCAGGATGCCCTCATTTCCTTCATCTAGATCATTAATGTATAACGTGAAAAGTTGTGGTCCCAACACTGAACCCTGCGGAACTCCACTAGTCACCGGCCGCCATCCTAAGAAGGACCCCCTTATCCCCACTCTCTGCCTCCTGGCAGACAGCCAATCTTCTATCCATGCTAGTACTTTGCCTCTAACACCATGGGCTCTTATCTTACTGAGCAGCCTCCTATGTGGCACCTTGTGAAAGGCCTTCTGGAAGTCCAAGTAGATAACATCCATTGGTTCTCCTTTGTCTAACCTACTCGTTACCTCCTCAAAGAATTCTAACAGATTTGTCAGGCATGACCTCCCCTTGATGAAACCATGCTGACTTTGCCTGATTTTACCATGCACTTCCAAGTATTCAAGACATCACCACTCACTGTCTCTCACACACACACCCATATCTCCATCTGGCCTCATTTCTTCTGGAGACTGTCTCCTCAGCCCTCATCATCTTGAGGCCACTTGCACAGATCAACATGTGTCTCCACACATACTCTGGGATACCCCCATTCTCCAGTATTGCCCTATGCCTGCAGCCTCTTCCCTTGCCTGAGGCCAGTTGCTCCCCACTTCCCCAAGCAAGTCATAACCTCGCAGCCATTGAAATGTCACTCCCACCTTACGCTGGTCTGATAGGTAGAGACTTGCCTAAGAGCCTCCTAAAAGCGAAGCCTGTCACTGATGACTGCAAGTGCTGCCCAAAGCAAAGTAGGCAAACAAGCCTCAAAGTCCTGAGCAAAGTGCAGCTCGCCAAGTGCATGTTACTTATGTTCAGTTGTGAAACACATTATTGTGTCTTCTCGCCGATGTGCCCAGATGACCCAGTGGGGTTGGTCGGGGGGAGGATTATTCCGGCTAGCTGGGTTTATGATGATGTATTACAATTAAATCCCCGGCGCGCACTGACAGGAAGCGTTGCCAGGCAGAGCACATGATTGCAAACTGGTTTCACGATATCGTGAAACCGATTCTTGGCTTTCCCACCATTTTGTCCACTCACACCGCCAAGCCCGGTCACTGCCAACGGGAGCAGGTGATTCTTCCCTCTGTCTTAAACATACTCAACGATTGAGCTTCCACAGCCCTCTGGGGCAGAGAATTCCAAAGGTTCACCTCCCTCTGAGTGAAGAAATTCCTCCTCATCTCAACCCTAAATGACCTGCCTCTTATTCTGAGAGTCTGTCCCTGGGTTCTAGTCACCCCAGCCAGGGAAATCATCCTTCCTCCATCTACCCTGTCAAGCCCTGTAAGAATTTTGTATGTTTGAACGAGATCACCTTTCATTCTTCTAACCTCCAGTGCATAAAGACACAGTCTTTTTAATATTTCCTCATAGGATAATCCCTCCATCCCAGGAATTAATTGAGTGAACCTTTATTGCACTCCCTCTATAGCGAGTATATCTTTCTTTATTGCACTCCCTCTATAGCGAGTATATCTTTCCTTAGGTAAGAAGAGCAAAACTGCATGGATTACTCCAGGTGCGGTCTCACGAAGGCCCTATATAATTGCAGTAAGACATCTTTACTCCTACGCTCAAAACCTCTTGCAATAAAGGTCAACATACCATTTGCCTTCTTAATTTCTTGCTGTACCTGCATGTTTGCTTTCAGTGACTCATGGACAAGGACATCCAAGTCCCTTTGAAGTTCAACACTTCCCAGACTCTCATCATTTAAGAAATGCTCTATCTTTCTGTTTTTCCTACCAAAGTGGATAATCTCATATGTCCCCACATTATATTCCATCTGCCAAATTTTCCCCATTCACTTGGTCTCTCCAAATCCCCTTAAAGCAGCTTTGCATCCTTCTCACAACTCACACTTCCACCTGGTTTTGTGTCATCTGCAAACTTGGAAATATTACCTTTAACCTCCACATCCAAATCATTGATACAGATTGTGAATAGCTGGGGCCCAAGCACTGATCCTTGTGGTACCCCACTAGTCACAGTCTGCCAACCTGAAAATGACCCATTTATTCCTACTCTCTTTTCTGTCCATTAACCAGCTCTCAGTGCATGCCAGTATATTCCCTCCAATTCCATGTGCTGTAAATTTGTTTACCATTCTCGTGTGGGACCTTAACAAAATCCAAATAAACCACATCCACAGGTTCCTCCTTACCTATTCTCCTAGTTACAACCTCAAAAACCTCCAACAGACTTGTTAAACATGATTTCCCTTTCATAAACCATTTTGACGCTTCCCAATTCAACCATTATTTTCTAAGTGCCCAGTTATCATAAGCTTTACTGTAGATTCTAGCATTTTTCCTACTACTGATGTGAGGCTAACAGATCTGCAGTTCCCTGTTTTCTCTCTCTCTAATAGTGGGGTTACATTTGCAACTTCAGATCTGCAGGAATCATTCCAGATTCTATGGCTGGGATTTCCCATGCCCATCAGCATCAGGTGTGTTCAGTGGTGTGAGTGGATAATATGGTGCGGATCAGTTTCACAATGGCGCAAAACCAATTCGCGATCATCCACTGAGTCCACTGATGTGGGACCACGTTCTCTGCCATTGGACGTCGGGAACCTCAGCCAGTGTAATACATTGGCATATCATTATTAGGCCTGCCCACCGGAATTGTTCCCCCTCTGCTGGATCATCCATTCACATCAGTGGGAAAATGCCGAGGTGTTTCACAACAGCACATAAGTGACGTGCACCTGGCAGGCTGCGTTTTGCTCTGGGCTTCAACATTTGTTTGCCTACCTTGCTTCAGTTAGCACTCACAGTCGTCAGTGCCAGCCTTCACAGACAGCGCCACATCACTTTTAGTGGGGCTCACGTCAAGTCTCTACCTACTAGATCAATGGCTGCAGGGCTAGGGCTCACCTGGCGAAGGGGGGAAAATGGCCTCAGTCAAGGGAAGACGCTGCAGGGTGAAGGCTGTACTGGGGCAGGAGGATATCCCAGGGTGTGTGTGGGGACACATGTTGATCTGTGCAAGTGGCCTCAAGATGGTGAGGGCTGAGGAGGCAGTCTGCAGAGGAGATGAAGCCAGATAGACATGTGAGGGTATCTGTGTGAGAATGGGTGGTGATGTCCCTTGAGTTGGCAGAGTGTGAGATGCCATTAAATGTGTGATGGGCTTGAATGTGTGGGTTTAGTGTGATGAGATAGTTGCTATACCCTGGCTGCACAGATGAGATCATCCAACCTCTTAGCTGCATTGGATGGCCAACCTCTTCTGTGCAGCATTGGCACTGATCACCACTGCCACCACCACCCAAGCCTGGTTGGTCATGCCGCTGCCCAACCTGCGGCCACAGCAAGGGAAGACGACATTGCAGCAGGTCTCCACGGCATCCGAAAGGTGTTCCAGTGATGCGTGACTAAACCTGGGGGCTGCAGCTTTTTTGCCTTTCATGGACATCTTCCTTGCAGTAGTCGTAGGCTGGAAGCACTGAGATGTGTTCTTGCGGCTGGACTTTAAATATGGCTTGACGAAGTGGCAAGATGATGGCATGGCAGGCGAATGAGAGCCCGTCCACCATCAAAATGCGTGTTTCCTGGGAATGCATAACTGATGTGGCAGGTTTGGGATGAGACAGCCTGAAAACCTGTCATTGCGGCTGGCGCATAAAATGTTGTTTCACTCGCCTCCTACCACACTTAGTGCAAACCTGGGACTATTCTGCCTTAAAGAATTTTGAAAGATGACCACCAATTCATCTCTCTGTACAGTCAGTTCTTTCAACACTGGGATGTAGATCATCAGGTCCAGGGGATTTATCAACTTTAAATCCCATTAATTTCCATTTTTTTACTAATATTAACATCTTGCAGTTCCTTGTTTACATTAGTCTCTTAATTCTCCATTATTTCTGAGAGGTTTTTAGTATTTTCCTCTGTGAACACCACAAAAAAGATTAATAGATTGACCTTAGATTATTTTTTCTCCCTATGAAGTTTAGACGATTTCCCAGCAGAAATCAGGCAACCAAAATGTTAACATTTTATTAAGCAATGGGTAAATGGCCTGGAATTGCTAACTTCATGATCCATAATAACCAGTTAGCTGACAGCAACTGGAATTTGTATTTTTATTTTGTATGTGGTGTGTATGTTTAAGGATGCAGAAAAACTTTATTCAACAAGAGATCCATCCAGTTGTCATGCTTAGAATCTGCAGGCGCACTAGCTGTTCCAACAGAGGTTGCAAATATTTGACGATTGCAGGGAGATATATTAATGCATGCAGTCAGTTTTGGTAAGAGTAATCTCATTGTTGTTGAAAATTTAGTTCCCTTTTCTTGCCTGTTTTCCCTCCTTGTTTTCCTTTGAAAGTGTTATCCTTGTCTGAACTGCTCCACGTACATACCCTGTTACCTTGCCCAAAAGACCCTTCATTACACTTGGACTCAGATGGTGATTGTTGCTGGTGAGGCATCATAGCCAAACCTGATTCTGTCCTCACCTCACCCTGTTACCCATAAAAGTATTCTTCCTTTGGTGTAGCTGTCATATGGAGCAAGGAGAGGAAGCCTGGATGACTTTTCCATTTTTAAACTAGGACGCTGAAGTTAATGTAACAAACCTACCTCTGACCCAAATGTGCTAACATAACACAGCCACTATTATGGAACCTGCAAATGTCCTGGTTTAAATGGCTTTACTACTCAAGTTTATTTTTTGATAGTACCCTTGTGAATAACTTCTGTCTGTTTTTCTCTATTAAAGGAGTTATATAAATACAAGCTGGTGTAGCTGATCCATAGGGGGAGCATATAGAATTTAATATGGAATGCATATCATAAATCACACCACCTATATAAGTGCTTTATTTCTCTGAACCAACTAACAGAGCAACGGGCGAAGGAGCAAGAAAAGAAAGAGAGGATTTATCTGCAAGAGTTGGGTGAAGAGGAATATGAGGCTTTGTCAGAAGAAGCAAGAGCAGAGTTTGACATGAAACGCACTTCTTTATTCAGAAAACGCAGGGAAAAGTGAGTGAATAAGCCATTCCCCCAACTGTCTGGTTCAGATTCTGCAGGTGTACTCATTGGTCCCACAAAGGAACAGGAGTAAATGATTTAACCCATCGAACGTGTTCTGCCATTCAGTTAGATCATGGCTGATCTGTATCTTAATTCAATTTACCCTTTTGATTCTGTATCCCTTAATGCTCTTACCTGAAGAAAATCTACCATTCTCAGCTCTGAAATTTTAAATTGAGCTAACCTCAACAGCTTTTTGAGGGGCAGAGTTCTAGATTTCCATTAACCTTTGTGTGAAGAAGTGCTTCCAGACATAATTTTGTTATATAGTATTACTGCTTTTCTTGATCTGTAATGACCTAGACTTGGGAGTGCAGGGAACAGTTTCAAAATTTGCAGATGATACAAAACTTGTAAGTATTGTGAACTGTGAGGAAGATACTGATTGACTTTAAGAGGGCATAAACAGGCTGGTGGAATGGGTGGACACATGGTTGATGCAGGGAAGTGTGAAGTGATTCGTTTTGATAGGATCAATGAGGAAAGGCAATATAAAAAGAGGACACAATTCTGAAGGGCATGCAGTGGAGGTACCCTGGGGGTATATGTGCACAAATTGTTGAAGGTGCTGGGCTGTTTGAGAAAGCGGGGAATCTGGGCTTTATAAATAGAGGCATAGGGTACAAAAGCAAGGACGTTATAGCAAAATCTTAAGACTGGTGTTACGGACAGGAGGGTGTTGGTTCAAACAGCACTGATTTTCCTCTTACCACCTGTCTATAAACACAAGGTGTTTTGAATTAGTTTGTTTTAAAGAATATGCGTTGGTGTATTTTTTCCCAACCTCTCAATTTTTGTGTGATCCAATTTTACTGATAATCTGCAGAAAACCTGAGTTAGGATTAACCCAGAAGGTTTGTTTATTTCACACATTCAAAATCTGCGAAAGGCGTGCCCTCAACCACCAACTCTGTATTCACACAGGAAATGGGGGATAGAGGTTTACAGTACAAGGACCACAGAAAAACTGAATATCAGTTCACATGAGATCCAGAGTCCCAAAGTCAGAGTCCAGTAAGGAACTCTTTCACGTAGGTGTTTCAAGTTCGGCTGGCTGGAGACTGGTATTGTTAAGATTTACTTCTCAGGTGGTGTTGATTTCACGAGATGAAGTAGGCATGCAGAGATTGAATCATTTCAGTAGGCGATGGTATGATATCTTCAAGCAGAGTCAGGTTAGATGGACCGGTTGTCCAGCCTGGACAGAGCCGGCTTCTTTGTGGCTTCTCAGTTGGAAAAAAGAAAACTAGGTGTGCAGCTCAGAAAGGTAATTTTAAACTGTTCGAAAGACCAGAGTCTTGGGTAAGTTGACCTTCTTCTCCACAATGACTTCAAAAAAGTATGTTTATCCAATGTCTGGGATTAGCTTTGGTTTCAGGACTGATAATGTCTCAGCCATTATTGGTTCAAAGGGTTGCCAGTTATGTTGAGGGCTGGCATTTGGGAAGCCATTGTCTCAGCAGACCCACTGACTCTGCTAGCAAGATTGACTTATAAAATGCAAATGGCCTTCCTGTAACCCCCTTTGAAATTGGCCTGAATAGTCCCAGATTTTCTGTTAATAGCTCCTTAGACATAATGAGATGTGATATTCCTGAAACTGAGAGGAGAATTATTTTGTTCTGGAGACTGCTGGAGATAACTCCCCGACAGAGGGTCAGCCATCTTAATTTTCTTTGTTCAGTGGAAAAGTCCAGTTTAAATATAAGAAATAGCAATAAGGGCAAGTTTTTCAAATATATACAGTGTTGGGTTTCTGTTACGTGTCGGTAGAACACAACTCTGGTTTGGCTACAGTTGGAGTATTGTTTCCAGATCTGGGCACCACCCTTTAGGAAGGCTGTAGAGAGGTGACAGAAAAGATTTATGAGAATGGTTCCAGGGATGAGAAACTTCGGTTATGTAGATAGAATGGAGAAGCTGGGTCTCCTTTGAGAAGAGAAGATTGAGAGAGGATTTGATGGAGGTGCTCAAAATCATGAGAGATCTAGACAGAGAAGATAAGGAGAAACTGGTCCCATTGGTGATAGGGTTGAGAGCCAGAGCAAAGCGATTTAAGTTGATTGGCAAAAGAACCAGAGGTGTATGAGGAAAACCTTCTTTATACAGTGAGTAGTTAGGATCCAGAATACATTTCCTGAGAGTGTGGTGATGGGAGATTCAGTCATGGCTTTCAAAGAGAATTGGATAATTAACTGAATAGAAAAAACATTGCAGGTGTATGGGGAAAAGGTGGAGGAGTATGACTAGCTGAATTGAACCGGGCACTCTGTGGCCCATGGAGAGACCCATGGCTGCAATGGCCACCTCCCTGGCAACACCCTGCCTGCACTAATCAGCCCCGACCCCCACCCCCTGCCTACACCAGACCTTTTCCCCAGGCCTGCCTGATTGACCCTGGTGCTCCAAAATCCCAGTTACCTGGTTGTGAAGGCAGACTCTGGCATCCTCTCTGCTGGGTATAGTCCCTGGTGGCACTGCCATGACTGCTGAGTTGCCCTTATTTAAGTTTAAGATATTAGCCTTAGAATCACTCTTCTCCCTTTCAAACTGGATGTAAAATTCAATCATATTGTGGTCACTGCTACCTAGGGGTGCCTTTACTCTGAAGTCATTAGTTAATCCATTCACATTACACAGTACCAAGCCTAATATCATCTGCTGTCAGGTTGGTTCCAGAACATGCTGCTCTAAGAAACTATCTCGAAAGCATTCTAAGAACTCCTCATCCAGGCTGCTACTGCCAATCTGATGTTTCCAGTTTATGTGTAGATTAAAATCACCCATGACTATTGCTGTCTCTTTATCACAAGCACACAATATTTTCTCTTGAATACTTTGTCCTACACTGTGACTACTGTTAGGGGGCCTGTAGACCATATCCAGAAGAGGAAATTCAGCCCTGGTACGTTCTTCTTAAACCTCCCCCCATCCCTCCTATCTATCTTTCCCACTTGTGAGTAATCAGCACAATTTGATTTGCGACATTAATTTTTATTCATCATAAATCAAATTTTTATTGGACTTTTGGTATCCCATGAGGCTGCCACTGAAAAGTCAGGCCAAAGCAAAATTTTTCCCACCACACCAGTGGATGATATTTAATGAATGCAGCGGGTGTCTCGCCCACTGGCAAAGGAGAGGGGCAGTGGTGGTTAGTAAGTGCAGGGAGGGGTGTTGCCATTGAGGTGGCCATTGCTGCCGGGGGCCTCTCCATGGGTCACAGAATGCCTGGTTAGGAGGCATCCCCCCCGCATTGGCACTTAATTTGATGGGCCCTCCTGAAAGGAGGCAATTAGGCACTTAACTGGGCAGTGGCAGGCCTTCCCTGGGATTAAGGACCCTATTACGGAAGCCCCACCTCCCGAGAGCTGCTCACCAATTAGAGGCTGGCAGCTCTTCATTGCTTGGCTGTTGCCTGCACTCCACCCACCCAAGGCTTTGAACCGCTGATGGATCTAGGCCACAGGGTGAGTAGTGGTGGAAGGGGGGCCACGAAGTGGGGGTCACAGAGCAGGAGGAGAGAAGGGTCGGTAGACAGGAGAGGGAGTGGCTCTTGACGGGGCCCTTCTCCCGGCTTCTTCACTCCTGGTCCCTCAATCAGGCACTGAGTGCCTTTAAGCTTTGAAAGCCAGTAAATAACCCAACAGGTTTGCTTTTAGGCCTTCCCACATGGCGAATCCCCTGCCCGCTTCTGGGTGAATACCAGCGGTGATGGCATGAGGCACTTAGGTGTCTCAATGGACAGAGAGGTGGGAAGGCCATATATAAGCCTTCCTGCCTTAGCCTTAATCAGGGTAGAGACAGAAAGGTGGTGAAATCCCCACCCACCACTGATTAAATACCTCACATGATCAAACTCACCATGGGGTGGGCATTAAATTCCACCTAGTAATACCACTGGTATTGCAGCTCCAAATATTGGCAGAAGTATGGAACTGCAGCAGTAACTGTGCGCAAGCAAGGGGTGTCCAACATATATAGAGGATTTACTACAGAATTCATCTTTGTTTAATAGTGATTCAGGCCTGACTTCATTGTACCTTTGATGAAAGTGTCATCAATGACTCAACGGATAAATACATCAAATACAGTGTTTCTAAGGTATCCAGACCGGAAGGTTTCAGGCTGGACCACTGCTCTTTGTTGAGTTAGCTCAGCTGGATTAGTCTCATGGTCCTCACTTGTGCCAGGCAGGCCTTTGCTCATGATTGCTGTCCAGTTCCCCTACTCAAACGTGTACAGAGTGAGAGCGGCAGTCATCCTAATACAAGGTGCAGCAGTCTATAAAATATTTAAACTAGATTTTTTTCTTTAAAGATCTTCCCTTGATTGGTGAAGTCTCATGCATCCTTTTATATGATCCCTTTTTAAAAGTTCTGGCATTTAAATCATGAGAGTAGAAATTCCTCTTCTGTGCACACACTGGCCAGTAATTTCCCAGCTTCTCATTTTAACAGATAGATGATTAAATAGAATAAAGTAACTGGAGAGAAATTATTTCCTCCAGCGGGAGAATCCAGAACAAGAGATAATCTTAAAATTTGAGCTTGGTTGTTCAAGCAGCGCACTTAGCACACAGTGTGGAGGAAATTTGGATCACCCTCCTCAGCAGCTGTTGAGGTTAGGGATCAACTAAAACTTATTTTTTATTAATTCTCAGGATGTGGGCATCATGGCTAAGGCTAGCATTCATTGCTTATCCGTAATTGCCGTTGAGAAAATGGTGGTGAGCTGCCACCTTGGATGCCATTGAGTGCCTTGTTAGGCCATTTCAAAGGGCAGTTATGAATTAATCATATCACCATGACCCTAAAGCCACAGATAGGTCCGAATAGATAAGGATAACAGAGTTTCTTCCCTACAGGACATTATTGAGTCAGATGGACTTGTACAATAATCCAATTGTTTGATGATCACCATTATTAATACCAGTTTTGTATTCCGTATTTTATCTAATTAATGGAGTTTAAATTTCCCAGCTATTGTGTGGTATTGGAACTCATTTCTCCAGGTCTTAGTCCAGTGGCATAATGGCAATACTACTGCTCCCCATAGGGAGGGGGAGATTGATAGATTTTTGCTAGGCAAGGGGATTAAGGGTAATGGAACCAAGGTGAGTCGATGGTCTTAAGATACAAATAAGCCTGTGTGTGACATTGTGAGAACTGAGCTAATATCAGCTGACCTTCAGTCATTAATATACAGCCAAATTTTTCACCAACTATTGTTTCATCTCCTGAACTATTGGGCTCAGTAATTTCCGAATCAGTTGTTGTGTTAATTGCAG
Source organism: Carcharodon carcharias (assembly GCF_017639515.1). NCBI lineage: Eukaryota > Metazoa > Chordata > Chondrichthyes > Lamniformes > Lamnidae > Carcharodon > Carcharodon carcharias. The sequence continues at coordinate 105,911,196 of NC_054473.1, read as the reverse complement.
AAAAGTGGAATGGCTCTATGTGACAACACTGTTTCTGTGTCCAGAGTTTTGAATGAGATACGTGAGCGACAGCTGCAGCAACAGAAATTGAGGGAAGAATTGGAGAGGCTGCGTGAGGAAGAAGAACTCAAGAAAAAATCCAAAAAAGCAAAAAGAGATTTCAGTTTCAAGGACGATACAAGAAGGTTCCAGATAAGTGCAAGGATGGTACGTAAACATGGTTGTTGGAAAAGCTGAGAGTAGAGAAACATACATTAATCTGAATTGTGTTCTAGGTGCTGGTGATCTTTTAAAATTTGAGATCAGGACAAGGAAAAATAATGAATGCCTCTCCCTTTGGCAGCTATTCTGAGATGGACCATTAGATGTAATTGAGATGGGCTGGTACAGTTGAATGTCTGCACATCTCAAAATTCAGACATTTTCTATGATGCCTTCCCTTGCCCTTTCCTCTTCATCTTTTTTTCCCCAAACAAAAGAAATAACACCATCTGTTTTTTTGCAGCCTGGACCTCAACACCAATATTCCTTTTAAAAATGAGCTAAATACTATTATTTTCATCTGAATCTTTCTTATACTTCTTATTTTTGAATATTGTATTTTAAATGTTGAGCTGTTTCAGTGAGTAAGGGTACCCTTTCAATATGACATTCAACCATATATGCCAGTCGGTCACAGGGTGAATCCTTGTACTGACTTCATGGGGAGAATTTTTGGCTCAGCAAGCAGGCCCCACCCCCCCTCACAGAGGCGTAAAATAACGCAGGGTGACCCCTGGCGTGCGTCCTGACCATGCATCATTTAGATTTTCAGTTCGGCAGGCACGCAGCTGACTCGGCTGTGCACCTGCCGAACTGTCAAAGGCTTGTTAAGGGCATTAATTAACTAATTAAGGCCACTGAGAAAGCTGCCCATCCAATTTGAAGGTTGGCGGGCAGGCAAAGAGCCCAGGCGACCTTCGCATTTTTCATGGAACCTCATCCACGGGCGGGATGAGGTTTCATGAAGCGTTTATAAATTAAGTGAACTTTTTCATTAAAGTTCATTGACATGTCCCAGCTCATGTGACACTGTCACATGAGGGGACGTGTCTTAAATTCTTTTGTTTCTTTATTAACGTTTTTAAAACTTAAAACTTATCTCCCTGAGGCACCTCTGTGCCTCGGAGATTTCTGCGCTCTTTCACATGCATGCGTGAAATAAATAAATCAATGAAATTCAGTTCCTATGATTTAAGACATGGGGCAGAATTTTGCTCTTGGCAGGTGGGGGCGGTCGGGAAGCCAGCTATCGCCCGTGATCGGGACTGGACTGCAATTTCACACTAGCGGGCCAATTAAGGCCCGCCTAACATGAAATGTGAGCAGCAGCGCTGAGCTCTGTCTGTGCAGGGGGAGGGGGCAGGAGGGCGAGCAGGCCAAGCGCGAACTTTGTGCATGCGCGCAAGTGAGTGCTTCATAATCTCCCTGAGGCAGAGTTGCCTCAGGAAGATGAAGCGCTGTTCAGAAAATAAAATAAAAATGTAATAAAACTTGTCCTTTTATGTGGGGAGGCGGTGGTATAGTGGTATTATCACTGGGCTAGTGTTCCAGAGACCCAGGGTAATGCTCTGGGGACCTGGGTTCCAATCCTACTGTGGCAGATGGTGGAATTTGAATTTGCTCAGCTGATGTCAATGCGTGTCCTTTCATGCTTGGGTGGGTCGCGCATGCACCCGCCAAGCAAAAATTTCTGACCACGGTGTGTATTCCTTGATTTTAAATTTCTGGAATTATATTCCTTTGTTTTATGTCTGCAGATGCATTGGAATCTATCTGTGGCTCAGGCATTAACACTGCTGCCTCTGAGCCAGAATATCCATGTTCAAGTCCCATTCCAGAACTTTCCAGCCATAGAAGAATACTATAGCCACAGATGCAGGAAAGTCAATGTGCATTGGCACCGGTCCCTGGTCTGGATTAATGGGGAGGATTAACAGTAGAAGGGCACCCAGCTGTAAAAGCACCTACCAAATTCAAAAATGATGGCTGATGTGAATGGAGATGGGGAAGGGCAAACAACGGGCATTGTGGCAAACCCATGTAACATGGGAAAAGCCGAAAGAGCGAGAGAAAAAAAAATGTCTACAGATACATTCCTTGAGGCTAAATTTTCTGGAGTTACATTCCTTGAGTTCAACTGAAACGCTCACTTATACCAGCAATTGTCAGATTCCTAGTCTGCTAATCTGACATGGGCTCTTAGGGCTAGGAGGCGTTGTAGAAATAAGGCAACTTTATCTTCTTCTGTTCTTAAGGGACAAAACCAGCATATCAGTAGTAATCATCCTAAAGGGAACCTACATCAGCCGTCAGCTGTTGAACGTTCTGTGGAACCTATTGGGTAGCTTTTTTTGGGTGGAATTGCTGTTAGGAATACCCTTTGTTCGACGTACAACTAGTCGGCTCCCTCCTGATCAGGTTTTTGGTTGGAGCAGAAAGAGGGAGGGATTCTGGTGGATCTGGTTTCAGTTCCAAATTTCTGCCCTTCATAAGCAAAGCAAACTGCTTGGCCAATTGTGAAGTTTGATTTAAATATAAAAAGTCTAAGATCCCAATACTTCCCGTTCTGTTAGTGCAGGAGGTGCAGTCATGGCAAATGTTGTGTGCTGGTCGACGGATGATCATTCCGAAGCCTTTGTGAATAGAGGAGCATTTAAATGTTTGTTTTGTTATATACTTTTCTACAGAGCACGAATATTTCAACAGTGAAGTCTGATGGCCCTGAAGGCAAAGTCACCACTGCTGATCATCATGATTTAGTCCATGCAGAGCGTATTGAAACGGAAGAAGGACCTAAAAAGAGAAAGGGCAATTTTGGTAGAAGCAACCATGCAATGATGGACAGAACTGACTCAACCCAAGAGGATGTATCATTTAAAAGCCCAGACAAACAACTTTTCCAGAGATTTCAAAAGTATGAGCGTGGTCAGAAGAAAATCTCTCAAATTCTGGAATTCTGGGATAGAACACAAGGAACCTTGATGGCCCCGGCATTAGAAGATGTCCAAAGTTTGGGGGAAGAACATTCTTTAGAACGGCCTGCGCCCTCAGGGAAAAAGGGGAAAAAAGATCGACATGAGAAAGCTGAGAAAGAGAGAGTTGAAAAAGCTGAGAAGGAGAGAGCTGAGAAGGACCGCTTGGAACGAGAAAAAGCTGAAAAGGAAAGACTAGAGAAATCGAGAGAAGAGAAAAGTGCCGCATCTCCACAATCTGATGTCATAGCTGAAGGAGATGGCAAGGAAAGTACAGAGAAAGAAGAAGCCTTGGGAGTGCCACAGATTAAGCTGCATGTGACTGACCCAGAGGACTGCTATGGGAAAATTGTTCTGGACAGTGGAAAGGTTCCATTAGCTGAAGAGGTGAAGATATAAGGAGTGTTAGTGAATAGCCTAAAACTATGTCTAACAAATCACCAACATTCTGCAACTTCTTCAAATCTGCTTTTACACTAGACCTGCATTATTGTTCCAAGTCTCCACAGCACATCCCCTATCCTTTTTCTACATTTCTGTCATGCACTACTAGTCCACCCCTGAACCACTAAAGGTTGAGTACATAAAAGATTGCTTTCCAAATTAGGAAACAACAGAAGAAAAAATAATATGCATATTAGATTGTATTTTTTGACATATTCCAAGCTAATATTCCAGTTCATAGATTAGACCCATTTAAAATCATAGTTTATAGGTTACACACAAGTTGATACTATAGTTCAAATGTTACAGACACAGTATATATATATAAAATATATATAAATAAAATAGTGTCAGAGGATGGAGGACTAATGTTATTCCTATATTCAAATAGGGCAATATAACACATAGCCCAGTTAACTTAATGTCATTGGTAAAAAAGATTGGAATTATTCATTTGGCAGTACAGAACTTGAGTATTGCTGAAAGAAGAGACATGTCAAAAATTTTATCATGCACTCATCAGGAGACTTATGCTGGTATTCCTGGGGTGTCCTGATGAGTACAAGACAAAAAGCGTCGACATGTCTCTTTTTCAGCAATTGGAATTATTACTTAAAGTCATAGATAAACATCTAGAAACTGAAATTGAAATAAATCATCAGCACAGGTTACAAAAGGGAAGCTCATGCTTTATTGCACTTTTGAAAGAAGTAACAGAGAGAAAAACTGTGGATAACATATTAGATGTAATTACATGAACTTTCAGAGGGCCTTTGCCAAATACTGCCTCATAACTAAAGACTGAGCATGTGGAGTCAGGAGACAGGTGAAAGATGGGATAGCAAACTGGTTACAAAATAAAAGCAGTTACTCAGAATGCCAGAAGATAAGTGGTGTTCCAAAGCGATTAATGCTGGGACTACAGTCTCTCAGCACATACAAGATTCATTTAAATTCTGGAATTGTAAGTACAATATCCAACTTTGCAGGCTACACCAAATGGGAGGATATCATTACAACAATAAGAATGACTTGTTACTTCACAGGAACATTACAAGTAAAATTTGACATTGAGCCACATATAGAAATTACGACAGATAGCCAAAAGCTTGATTAATGAGGTAGGTTTTAAGGACTGTGTTAAAGGAGAAAAGAGATTTTCACAGATTCAGAGATTTTAGGGAGAGAATTACAGAGCTTAAAGCTGAGTGCATGGACACAAATGATGGAACAATTAAAATCGGGGATGCCCAAGAGGCCAGAATTAGAGGAGCATGGATGTGCCAGCGGGTTTGAGGGCTGGAGGTGATTTCAGAGGTAGGGAAGGGTGAGGCTATGGAGAGATTTGAAAACAGGATGATTAAAATTGAGGCATTGCTTAACTGGGAACTAGTGTTAGTCAGCGAATTCAGAGGTGATAGGTGAATGGGACTTGGTGCAAGTTACTACATGGGCAGCAGAGCTTTGGATGACCTCAAGTTTGCTGAGGGACAAAATAGAAGGTTGGTTAGGAGTACACAGGGATAGTCAGATCCAGAAGGAAAAACAGTGAAATTTGGAAATAAGTGGTACTGGTCCGAAATGGAATTCCGTTTTATACAAGAAATACAAGAAACGTTTGGATCAATACCAGTTATTTCTGAAGTTTTACTGTTTTTTTTCTTCTAGGACATGAAGGAGGATGTTAGCAACAGAAGAGCTGAGAAAGGGTTGGAGTCAGGCAGCGCTACAAATGCCGAAATAGGCCGCCTTAGTGATGACAGAAATATGTGATAGGATACTCATCTCAGTGTCAGCTATGACACCAAGGTTGCAAACAAACTGGTTTAGTCTCAGACAGTTGCCAGGGAGAGGGATGGAATTGATGGCAATGGAACAGAGATTGACAGAGACCAAAGACAATGACTTGGGTCTTCCCAATTTTTTTAATTGGAGGAAATTTCTGCTCATTGAGAACTGGTTTTGAGACAAGCCATTTGACAATTTGACAGCTGTTGAAAGGGCAGAGAAAGGTGATGCTGAGGTAGAGCTCAGCATACATGTGTTAACTAATGTGCTGTGTTTTCAGATGATGTCACCAAGGGCAGCATACAGATGAGAAATAGGAGGGGCTAAGAATAGACCCATGGGGGACACCAGAGGTAATGGTTCTGGACTGAGAAGAGAAGTCATTGCAGGTGATAATCTGGCTATCATTAAACAGATACGAATGGAACCAAGTGCATGCAGTCCCACCCAGTGGGAAAACAGTGGGGAGGCATTGGAGGAAGAGCGTGTGGTCAACCATGTCAAAAGCTGCAGAAAGGCTGCAAAGAATGAGGAAAAATAGTTTGCCTTTGTCACAGTCACATAGGCTGTTATTTGTGACTTTGATCAGAGCCATTTCAGCACTGTGACAGGGACAGAAACCTGATTTAAGAGATTCAAACATGGAATTCTGGGAAAGATTGGCATGGATATTTGATGCAGAGGAAGACTGTGATAAAATACAAAATGACATCAATAAACCTGCTGACAGCAATTATAAATGACAACTTAATTTCAGCATAGTTAAGTGTGAGATGGTGCATTTTTGTAGGAGGAAACATAGCCACATATTTCTTAAAAAATAAGGGCCGGAATTTTCCAGACCCACCGCGCCAGATGCACTGAGTCAGTCAAAAGTCCATTGACTTCAGTGGGACAGGAATATCCCGCTGGCAGGTGGAGCTGGAAAGTCCTGCCCAAGGAATCTAAAGCGTAAAGGTGCTAAGAGATCCAATTCGGGGTACAGATTCACAAATCATTAAAAACAGTAAAGCAGGTTAGCAATGCAATAAAAAGTGCAACTAAAGCACAGGAGATTATTTCTAGAGGAATAGAATTCAAATCCACTGATATTCTGTTGAACTTCATCTAGCGTGGTGCCTGGAATTGAGCACTTCTCCAGCTGAGGCTTAACCAATGTTTTATAAAGGTTTAGCATATCTTCCATGCATGAGTACATTATGCCTCTGTTAATAAAACCCAGGGTTCTATATTCTTTTTTAGCCTGTTCAGCATGTTTTGCCACCTTCAAAGATTTGTGTATATATAGACTCAGGCCTCTATGTACCCACTTTAAAATTGGCGCATTTAATTTTTGCTGCCTCATCTCAATCTTTGTGCCAATATGTTTAAAAAAAGCAGCAGGAAAACACAAAAGAGGCCACCCAGTTATTAGAAACAATGCACTTACTATGCACAATGTACTGCCTTACAAATTAGACAGATAAGATGACACCAAGATCACATAGGTACTTCCTCTTTATCGATATTTACTTTATCTAATCTCTCTACTACCTACATCTTCACTGTGACATTGACAACATCTTTTTCATTAGTGACGACAGCTGCAAAGTACTCATGTAGTTACCCCAATTATATCCATTACCTCCAACAGAAGACCTTTTTTGGTCCCAAATTAACTCCCACAACCTTTGACTATCTTTTATTTCTTTCTTTGTTTCCCTTTTATGCAACCTGCTAACCTTTTCTTTTACATTCTTTCCCTACCTTTCCCCACCTCTCCTGTGCACTTTTCTGTTTTGTTTGATTGCTATTTTCCTCGTGCCTCTATAAGGTTGTTTGAAACATAAGAAAATGAGTTGTTGTTACACTATAGCAGGGCAGAGCTTGCATATTCTGTTTAGATATTTAGGGATTGTGGAATGGTATTGTATCCAATTAGCACAAGCAATGCACTGCCTTACAAAATGGACCAAGTAACATTGCACATTAATCAGGGATCTCCAGACAACCATTTATTTGAAAGCAAATTAAAAGTGCATTATTCAACTTAAAGGAAATGTTATCGGCATAATGCTAGGGTGCTGAAGTTGAGCTTCATGCCCAGGTTAGTAAGCAAAAGCAGAGGTCCCAATCCTGATTGAAATCCAGTGACTCCTCTAGGAATGTGCACATATGATCATTGGATGGGACATTAATGTCTAATGTTTTGCTGACACATGATGAATGGTCATAAAAGTGATGCATCAAAGCTTGCAAACAGCAGTGGAACTGCCACCTGAAAAAGCCAATTCTTTCAGCAAAGGCTGAGCAAAATCTGGGAAGGGAGGGGGGAATCACTCGAAGCCTCTCAAAGTGATAGTTGGATTGCTGGCTAGGAGTGGATAGAGAGAGAATGGCCTTTATCCCAACAGAAGTGAAAAATTGACCCAGTACAGTAATAATGGCAAGGTTTTGACACTTCAAGTCTTGTTTTCTTTCCTTTTTTTATACCTAAAGAAAGTTAATTGATGTTGCTTTCTCTTACATAGGTTTTAGATAGCCTGGGCCTGGGCCCAAGTGGCTCCGCTATTCCTCCCCCAGCCCTGTTTGCAGTGGTACGATACCCTGTAGAGCGAAGGCCCACTTCAGGACAAAAAGTACTGAGTCACTTCTCACTTTTACCTAATCCAGAAGAAGGAAAACTGTTGTTTGAAGAAAAGAAAGAACCCGAACCAGAGCCTGAAATTGTGGTCCCAGTTATTAAGGTATGTCTGGCATTGGAGTGTAGATTTGTGCTGAATGAAAGTAGCTATATCTAATATTCTCCGTGGCAAGCATTAACTACATTCTGAGACCTTTTTGATGAGTTGCAGGTGTCAGTTATGGCTCCGTTTGTAGCATTCTTCCCTGAGTCAGAAATTTGTGGGTTTCCCCCCACCTCAGAGACTTGAACACAAAATTTAAGCTGACACTCCATGGTATGGACGGAATGCTGCACCATCAAAGGCAATATTCCTTCTAATTTTTCTTTCTGCTGGGTGGGGTACAAACTCCTTCTGAGCACTATCATTTTGTCCATTGTTATGATCCCTGCTGGTGTTACTCGTGGACAAGTCAGATCCCAGGGTGTAACCCAGCTTGGTAGATCCTAATTTTTATTTTTTTGTTTAGAAACGTGGAGGGCGGCTACAGAACAGAGTCACAGGAGTCAGCTGATGAACTTTTAACAAAAGAATAAAACATTTATTAAACAAGAAATGCTGAACTATATTACAATATTTCTTCACCCGCAACTAGACCTTTACAGATTTATACAAATTTGTAAGGATAACACAATTTACAAGTTCTATCTTGTACTCTAATGTTCCCAATGAGTACACAGTCCATAAAAAACAAATAGGTGACTTGTGGTCAGACGCACCACATTCTGAAACCAAGTGACAGATGCCACCCCAAACAGATTCAATGCTGTCCCATCAACTCCCCCCAGACATTTGTCACACCGTGAGCCAACCGGTCTCAATGAATTCTGTCTTTCACACGAAGGTTTCCAATCTCCACTCTTGAAGAACCCATTTTGGAATCTTCTCCCAATCAATGCTTACTCTTGGATGCCTCCTACAAGGGTCCACCTCTATGGTTTCAAACTCTTTTCCTGATGTTCTTCTCCCCTGGATTGCCACGTGCATTCAAGCTTTACCTTCCATGCACGCTCTCTCAGATACTCAATCATGCCAACAAAACACACTGCTTCACATGCCCATAGTAAGGAGCTTCCCGCACACCTGTTTTGCTTTAAGTCTGTGCTGTGCAGCTTTCTCCCTTCAAGCTTGGAGCCTTCCTCTCTGCTTGTTACTTTTACTTCCACTGAACAGGATCTTGTTCAGATTCCTGATTTTTTCCCTTTATTTCACTGTCTCCCTGCGGCCATTCTCTTGTTCTGCTCCCTGGTTTTGGGACTTTTCTTTTCGTTCTTTGGAACCTGCTTCCTGCAGTTCCCTCCCTTGTGTCCAGTTTCTCCTGACACCTATTTCCAACTGAACTAAACAACTGCTGTTCTGTTTCTCCCTGTGCCTGTGAGTCCCTCTCTCTGTATCCCTGTTGCTAGGCAACAGCAATTTTTCTGACTTGTGTTAAATTCCCTTCAAGAGTCATAAAACTTCATCAGAAGCAGGCATCTTTTAAAGCGAAACCAAAACTCAAGTTCGCCCCTAAACACACAAATGCAGAAATACCAATTAAACTTAAACTTAAAGCTAAAACTTATTCCTGACACCCACATATACAAATACAATTGACTTAAAATTATCTCTATTTCCTAACACCATTGACAGCTTACATTTCAAAAGTCATTGAAATTTCATGAAGTTGTGAGCAGCCTTTTTATTTTCAATGTGTTGTATATTCCAGATTGCTGTGTAGCTGCACACATTCACACCTTAGAGGAAACATCGCTCTCCTCGCACTCATCCCATTCTATTTCTCCTCAAAACTCCCTTTCCATCTCCACCTACTGGTCCCAGTCCACCTCTCCTTTAATAGGTCACACTAAATATTAAATTTCAGTCCCAATTCAGTTCTCCTCTAACAGAACATTAAACTATTGCTCTCACATGTCACGATCCATTTCTCTTCTCATTGGTTTCATTTTCCCTCAGACTTCTCATTTTCTTTCTCCTTTCACACGTCCCATTCTCCACCTTGTCACACATCACATTCTCCTTCTACTTGCATGTCTCAGTCTGTCACTTCAGACACACACACCATTTGACCTCTGTCCCCTGCATTTCATTCTACATCATCAGATGTCCAGTTATAACTCTCTGCTCACTGGTTGTGCTCTCCTCCTCCTCACAAATCCCATTCTCCCATTCCTCATGCCCTTTCACTTTTCCTGGCTCTCTTCACACTTCCCACACACGGGCTGTTACCTCCCCTTTTCTTGACACGACCTCACACTTTCAGGAGAGATTATGAAATATGAAAGGACAGGAAGGATGTACACAGTTTGAAAGTATTGACTTAGATTATAAACAACCTTAAAAATCCATTAATCTCATTAAACAATTAAATGAAACTCACATAGTCCAGTCAGTCTTCCATTAATCATTAACCTAGGCAGCTTCAATTAACCTGCAGTTTCCATGCCACTATAGGTAACTCAGTCAATGCTAAAGTTGGGTGTTTATTGGCATTCCCCATATATACGATCAATACCCAATCTACATTATAACCTGCCTGTCAGAAAGCACTAGGTTTTCATTGACATTTTATCATTGATCATCGTCACCCCAGGCTCTGTGTGTGTTTATCTGTCCATGCTGGGTCATGCCCACCAGGTTTATGGCTTATAGTGGTTGTGAGACTTCCTGAGCCATTTGGCACCAGGTTGAGTCCTAGGGCATTGAGAACTGCTGAATGGGGAGTAATCCCAATTTTCGTTCTGATCTAGAGCTGTTAACCAGATACTCCACAGGCCCAGAACTTTCCTCCACCTTAGCCCTTTCCCACCCTCACATGCCGAATTTTCCCCAGTGTCTCCCCATCCCACGACCTTTGAATCCAATTAATCCAGAACACCCCCACTTTCTGAAATTTAGTTTTGCCTAGTGCTCTGACCCTGTCAGTCTCTCACCACTCACCTTTTTCACATATTGCTCACTTCTGGGCATACCTCCTCTACCCGTGCCCCCCCACCCGCCTCAGTTGAGCTTTCTAATCTTCCAAATACAGATTCCCTCTCTCTCACATACTGGTCCTCCAATCATAGCTGTGCCTTTCCTGCTCTCTCTCCCACCATTCATGATTTTGCCACTGGGGTTTGATGCGCAGCCCCATGGAAGTGGAATATAATCCGAACCCCTTTTTGGACTATTCCAGACCAGGCTTACTCCTTGGAGTATCACTTGCATTTAAGGTTGAGAAAGCCAGGCCTTACAGGCACTTAAATGGGTCTGAAGAACTGATCTAACTCTCCACAAAAGAAAGGAACCACCAGAGAATATTACCTTCCTCCAGGTAGCCTTTTTTAGAAGTTTCAGCTAGATTATAACAACCCAAATAATATAAGGGTCTGGCATCTCTACTCAGCAATGTACCTCTCCACTGAAGAGTGTACGGAGATAGGTTTTTGAGTTTGAATACAGAAGACAATATGAGACAATATACTTTCTAAATAAAAGTTTGTTAAGGAACCAAACATGCAAATCACTTTTGATGGTAATTGCAACATTGATAGTTCCAGGAAAAGAAAGTATAACCTTGTTTCTATTAGAGATTCCAAGTCTCATTAATGTTACAGAGAGATATTTAAGATATCCATCAATACTTAAAGTAGTACTCACATTAAACCCCTGAGTAGAAAGCTACCGAGTCTAGCAAGATACTCCTATCCCAATTAAGGGGAGAGCTAACATCACTAAACTACAGCAGCTATGCCTTTACCTTGAGAAACACTCTGAGGGCCTCAGAGCATTGGGAAAAACTGAGTTTCAGAAGGTGAAAGTGTTCAAGATTCATTGGATTCAAGGGTTGTGGGATAGGAAAAATTCCCCATTAGCTACTCAGCATGTGAGAGTGGGGAAAGGCTAAAGTGGATGAAAAATCTGGGCCTGTGGAGCATCTGGAGTGAATCCAGTGAATCTAAAAATCCTACTGTGTTTCCAATATTTATACCATAGAAGAGCTGAACCAGAAAGCATGTTGAGCACACATGCTGGACAACATCCTTCATTTTAGCCAACATTCTTCAAATAAACAGGATACTGAAAGGTGCAGATGATGGACATTGCACTGAGTTTCCAGGATTCCGTTGACAGGTTATTTAGGGGCATCTTTAAGGTTATCCATTGTTAGATTGCAGTATCCAACAATTTATCAGTGCCTTGCTGAGGTGATGTAGAGGCCAGTTCCTGCTTTTTCAGGAACTGCCTTGTTTTAGAGGAGATACCACATCCCATGCCACAGGATGTTAGTGTCCTTGGGCAGACAAGCATGCCCAGGCATGTTTATAGGCTTCTAAACCTTTGTTCAGCAGATGAACTCTACTTTTAATATGAACTCTACCTTTAATTTTTAATCCCTAATTGTGGGAGAATCACTCTTTTATCTTATAATTCCGTACTTATAGCTGCTTTCCTTTACACCATCCCTGCTCGCTGTTCTGAGTGGCCTGTTTATTTCAATGTGCATCCCATTGCAATGTGGCCACCCGCACCTTCGAAGGAACATTGGCTGGAAGTGTCATCTTTCAGATGTAACATTAAACCCAGGCTCCATCAACCTCTCAGCTGGACCTAAAAGATTCACTAGCATGATTAAAAGAGAAGGAATTCTCTCCGGTGTCCTGCTAAATTTGTGCCGCTCAACCTATATCTAGTCAGATGATTTGGTCATTATTAGAATACTGTTTTTGAGGCCATGCTGTGCACAAAATAGCTGCCAAAGTTTCCTACATTACTACAGTGATTAGACTTCAAAAGATTTGCATTAACTGTAAAGCACTTTGGAATGTCTGTGTTCATGAAATATGCTTTGTAAATTCAGGTATGGTGGCAGAGTGGCTATGGTACTGGGCAAGAAATTATTATTTGGTCTAGAACTGGGCTAAAATTAATGATTCAGCAACAATAGTTCACCTTTCAGCACTATGGAAGCTGGGGAATTTAAATTCATTTAACTAAATACAATTCTGGAATAAAAAGCTGGAATCAGTAATATTGACCATTGACCTATTGGAGTGTTGTAAAACCCACCTGGTTCATTAACGTCCTTTAGGGAAGGAAACCTACCATATTTCCCTGTCTGGCCTACATGTTGACTCCAGACCCACAACATTTTGCTTGACTCTTAACTGCCCCCTGAGCTGCCTGAGCAAACCAGTTAGTTGCATCAAACTGCTACAAGAAACATGAAGAATAATACCAGACAGAAGATCCAGTATCAAGCTAGGCACTGGACACAGCAACATAATGCTGCCAAGTCACCCTCCCTAACACCTGGGGGCTTGTGCCAAGATTCGGAGAGCTGTCTCACAGGCTAGTCAAGAAATAGCCTGACATAGTCATAATCACAGAATCATACCTTAGACCAAATGTCCCAGACTCCTTGATCACCATTCCTGGATATGTCATTTTGTATGGATAGAACAGACACACCAGAGGTGATAGCACAGTGGAATACATTTGGGAGGAAGTGGCCCTAGGAATTGTCAACATTGACTCCAGATCCTATGAAGCCTAATGGCATCAGGTCAAACATGATGAAGGAAAACTCGCTAATTACCACCTACCATCCTCAGCTGCTGAATCAGTACTCTTCCATAATAATTTTCACTTGGATGAAGCACTGAGGGTGGCGAGGGCACAGACTATAGTCTGGATGGGGGACTTCATTGTCCATCACGAAGAGTGACTTGGTGACAAAGCTCACAGAGTCCTGGAGAACATACCTGTCAGACTGGGCCTGAAAGAACCAACATTAGGGAGAACCTTCTTGATCTCACAGATATACCCATCACAGATGTAGTTGTCCATGACAGTATTGGTAGGAATGATCACCACACAGTCCTTATGGAGACAAAGTTCCGTATTTACGCTGAGGACGCCCTCCATTGTGTTATGTGGCTCTATCACCATACCAAATGGGATAGATACAGAATAGCTCAAACCTGGGCACCTGTGAGGTGCTGTGAACCATCTGCAGCAGCAGAATTGCATCTCACCACGATGTTTAACCTCGTGACCCAAAATATCCCTCACTCTACCATTTTCATCAAACCAGGGCACCAAACCTGGTTCAATGAAGAAGGTAGGAGAACATGCCTGGAGAAACACCTAAAAATGAGGTACTAATCTTGTAAAGCTACTAAGAAAAAAGCAAAAAACTGCGGATGCTGGAAATCCAAAACAAAATTAAAAATACCTGGAAAAACTCAGCAGCTCTGGCAGCATCTGCGGAGAGGAACACTGTTAACGTTTGTCTGGACCTGGAAAAATGTATCAGTTTTGCTTCCAATTTCCACCCCTCCATCATTTTCACATGGTCCATCTCTGACACTTCCCTTCCCTTCCTTGACCTCCCTGTCTCAATTTCTGGTGATAGACTGTCCACCAATATCCATTACAAGCCTACCAACTCCCACAGCTAACTCGACTACAGCTCCTCACACCCCGCATCCTGTAAGGACTCCATCCCATTCTCCTAGTTCCTTCGTCTCCGTCACATCTGTTCTGATGATGCCACTTTCAAAAACAGTTCCTTTGATATGTCTTCCTTCTTCCTTAACCAAGGTTTTCCACCCATGGTGGTTGACAGGGCCCCCCTTGTCCTCACTTATCACCCCACCAGCCTTCGCATTCAAAGCATCATCCTCTGCCATTTCCGCCAATTCCAGCATGATCCACCCCCCTGCCCCGGCCCGGCGGCATTCCGCAGGGATCATTCCCTGGTCCACTCCTCCATCAATCCCTACACCTCAACCCCCTCCCATGGCACCTTCCCATGCAACTGCAGAAGGTGCAACACCTGCCCCTTTACTTCCCCTGTCCTCACCGTCCAAGGGCCCAAACACTCCTTTCAAATGAAGCAGCATTTCACTTGCACTTCCCTCAATTTAGTCTACTGCATTCGTTGCTCCCAATGCGGTCTCTGCATTGGAGAAACCAAATGCAGACTGGGTGACCGCTTTGCAAAACACCTTCGGTCTGTCCGCAAACATGACCTAGACCTCCCTGTCGCTTGCCATTTCAACACTCCACCCTGCTTTCATGCCCACATGTCTGTCCTTGGCCTACTGCATTGTTCCAGTGAAGCTCAAGGCAAACTGGAGGAACAGCACCTCATCTTCCAACTAGGCACTTTACAGCCTTCCGGACTGAATATTGAGTTCAACAATTTTAGATCATGAACTGTCTCCTCCATCCCCAACCCCTTTCCGATCCCCCCCCCCCCTTTTTTCCAATAATTTATATAGATTTTTCTTTTCCCACCTATTTCCATTATTTTAAAATGTATTTCCATTCATTGTTTTATCTCTACCTTTTAGCCTATTTCGATTCCTTCACCCCACTCCACCCCCACTAGAGCTATCTGTAACTTGCTTGTCCTGCTCTCTACCCTTAGCACATTCCCTAGATAATATCACCACCTTCAACACCTCTTTGTCCTTTCGTCTATGACATCTTTTGGCTATCTCCACCTACCACTGGCTCTCTATCCAGCTCCACCCTCCGCCCCCCCACTTAAACCAGCTTATATTTCACCTCTTTTCTATTTTCACTTAGATCTGTTGAAGAGACATACGGACTCGAAATGTTAAATGTGTTCATCTCCGCACATGCTGCCAGACCTGTTGAGTTTTTCTAGGTATTTATATTTTTGTTTTGTAAAGCTACTACATGGACTGCACCGGCTCACAAAAGCAACTCACCATCACTTTCCCCAGAGCAACTAGGGATGAGTATTAAATGCTGACCTTGCTGCTGACACCCACATTCTGTGAACAAATAAACAGTAAATTCTTTCTTTTAATTAAGTTAAGTAAGGTCTGCAGAGTCTATCTCAATTTTGGTTTTACAAAAGGAAACATCAAAGGATTTTTTTTGTAACAGGAGGAGCCACAGGTTCAGCATAAAGGAAAATCAAAAAAAGACAAAACAGACAAAGGAGAGACGGATCGTGACAAGCGTCGGTCTGGTGGTCACAAAAGAACTCGCCGTGATTCCCGCAGTTCGATTTTCGTGGGTGCCTCTTCACCTCAATCTGAACCCGACCGCAGCAGTGGCCTCGAGGAAACAGGCAAAGAAGATTTAAAAGTTGTCAGGTAAGTTAGCTCACCCTCATTTGGACAGAAGAGCATTCCACTGCAGCTGTTTATATTGGTGCTGAGTTCTCTTTACTACACAGCACATCCATTGTATAATACAAATGTTATAGACAGAGGGTGCCACTGTTAAACTGATTGTATCTCATCTATATTTTGACTCTTGCTGGGTACAGTTCAACAGATGGTAGCAGTGTTCTGGTATCTCTCTCAAGTGATCTTTTTCTCCATGTGTCCCTCAACAGACTGTGGAGGGCATTTTGTTTGGAATAATCTGACGGAACTAATGGCAAATGCAGGATCTTTAGAGATATTGAAATGCAGTTGAATGCTAAGATGGAAAAATTAGTGTAATGGAGGGATGAGCTTCCATATGGTATTTTTCTGTCCTTGACTTAATGACATGTTAAGACTGATTATAACCCTCAATGCAGAAATCATGTTGGCAAGACTGTTTGCTACCTTTTAAGAACTTATCTGATCAGATTTTTTACCTCTGGTTACTAACCTTCCTTAGGAGATTAGGGATAACTCACAACCATGCAAATAATAATAACTGGTCAGAATAATTGATGGTCCAAATGACATTCTGTTGATCCATTGTTTTAATTCATCTGACCTTTGTGACTGTTTCCTCTAACCCATTGTAGTCATCTTCCGTACAGAGTCCCTCCTTACCGCTGGATTGTGCAGCCTGGTGAGACGATTACATTACGAGTGCATTTTAGTTCAGTGGTATGTGGGAAATTTGATCAAACGCTGAACTTTGAAGTCTTGGAAACACGAAGGTGCTACAAATTGTACTGCAGAGGAATCTGTACATTCCCAACTATAAGCCAAGATCCCTGGTAGGTTTCTAAGTAAAAGGGAAGATTTATGTTACAGGGGCAGTAATCATGAACTTCTGGATAGTTGCTATGCCAGCATGATAATGATTGTACATTTTAATTGCTTAATTGGGTAACTTTGTGGATTATAAGTATTCAGAAACCTTTTCTTGTTTGGGAGGCATCAGAATCATGTTTTTGATTATATCAGGCATAGGTGGTGCAAGGAATTATTCCAATGTAATTTATTAGGTTGTATATTTGTAAATAAATTAAGTTAACGAATTGTAGCACTGTTTACAGCCTGGATTTTTCTGTAATAATGCCTCAGTTTCTGGGTAGTTCTGGGGACGTATAATAGTGGTAATCTGGCTTACTACCACAATATTGCCATAAAAAAAGCCCTAAACCTTTTCACCAACATAATGATTAGTTTCATTAAAAGCAAAAAACTGCGGATGCTGGAAATCCAAAACAAAAATAAAAATACCTGGAAAAACTCAACAGGTCTGGCAGCATCTGCAGAGAGGAATACAGTTAACGTTTCGAATCCGTATGACTCTTCAATAGAACTAAGTAAAAATAGAAAATAGGTGAAATATAAGCTGGTTTAAGGGGGTGGGTAGAGCTGGATAGAGGGCCAGCGATAGGTGGAGGTAACCAAAAGATGTCATAGACAAAAGGACAAAGAGGTGTTGAAGGTGGTAATATTATCTATGGAATGTGCTAATTAAGGCTAGAAAGCAGGACAAGCAACGTACAGATAGCTCTAGTGGGGGTGGGGTGGGTGAAGGGAAGGGATCGAAATAGGCTAAAAGGTAGATATAAAATAATGGATGGAAATACATTTAAAAATAATAGAAATAGGTGGGAAAAGAAAAATATATATAAATTATTGGAAAAAAAGGGGGGGGAATCAGAAAGGGGGTGGGGATGGAGAAGAGAGTTCATGATCTAAAATTGTTGAACTCAATATTCAGTCCGAAAGGCTGTAAAGTGCCTAGTCGGAAGATGAGGTGCTGTTCCTCCAGTTTGCTTTGAGCTTCACTGGAACAATGCAGCACGCCAAGGACAGACATGTGGGCATGAGAGCAGGGTGGAGTGTTGAAATGGCAAGCATCAGGGAGGTCTGGGTCATGTTTGCGCAAAGATCGAAGGTATTCTGCAAAGCGGTCACCCAGTCTGCATTTGGTCTCTCCAATGTAGAGGAAACTGCATTGGGAGCAATGATTGCAATAGACTAAATTGAGGGAAGTGCAAGTGAAATACTGCTTTACTTGAAAGGAGTGTTTGGGCCCTTGGACGGTGAGGACAGGGGAAGTAAAGGGGCAGGTGTTGCACCTTCTGCGGTTGCATGGGAAGGTGCCGTGGGAGGGGGCTGAGGTGTAGGGGTTGATGGAAGTGTGGACCAAGGTGTCCTGGAGGGAATAATCCCTGCATAATGCCACCAGGCGTGGTAAAGCGAAGATGTGTTTGCTGGTGGCATCATGCTGGAGCTGGCGGAAATGGCGGAGGATGCTCCTTTGAATGCGGCTGGTGGGATGATAAGTGAGGACAAGGGGGATCCTATCATGGTTCTGGGAGGGAGAGGAAGGTGTGAGGGCAGATGTGTGGGAGATAGGCCGGACACGGTTGAGAGCCCTGTCAACCACCGTGAGTGGAAAACCTCGGTGAAGGAAGACATGTCAGAGGAACTGTTTTTGAAAGATGCGACGGAGGCGAAGGAACTGAGAGAATGGGATGGATTCCTTACAGGAAGCGAGGTGTGAGGAGCTGTAGCCAAGGTAGCTGTGGGAGTCGGTAGGCTTGTAATAGATATTGGTGGACAGTCTATCACCAGAAATTGAGACAGAGAGGTCAAGGAAGGGAAGGGAAGTGTCAGAGATGGACCAAGTGAAAATGATGGAGGGGTGGAAATTGGAAGCAAAATTAATAATTTTTTCCAGGTCCAGACGAGAGCATGAAGCAGCACCGAAGCAATGATCAATGTACCGGAGAAAGAGTTGTGGGAGGGGGCTGGAGTAAGACTGGAACAAGGAATGTTCCACATACCCCATAAAGAGACAGGCAAAACTGGGGCCCATGCAGGTACCCACAGCCACACCTTTTAATTGGAGGAAGTGAGAGGAGTTTAAGGATTAATTGTTCAGTGTGACGGAGGAGAGTAGTGGTGGATGGGGATTGTTCGGGCCTCTGTTTATTAGTTTTATTGTTGTCTGCCCTGCTCACATAAATGGGGCAGTTTGGCATAGCTAATATTACTGAAACATTGCCTCTTCCCAACCCAGCATCCAAGAGAACAGGCTGTCAGAACAGCTCGGCTGTATTCCTACGACTATTACCAAACTGAGGAGGCCTTGTAGGATCTTCACTTTCACAGGAACCTTTGGTTGCTTCTTACTTCGGAACTTCTCTGAAAATGCCTGACAGACTTTCTGAGTTACCATCACTGAATAGCCCACTATCAATGACCTGGGGTTACAACTGACCAGGAATTGAACTGGACTAGTCATTTAAATACTGTGGCTACAACAGCAGATCAGAGGCTGGGAATTCTGCAGTGAGTAACTCATCTCCTGACTCCCCAAAGCCTGCCCACCATCTACAAGGCACAAGCCAGGAGTGTGATGGAATACTCCTCACTTGCCTGGATGAGTGCCATATCCACTGCAAAAACTCCCCAATGCTTCATCGATAGCACCTTCCAAATCTGCACCATCCAGGACAAAGTTGGCCGCTTGATTGGCACCAATCCACCATCTTAAATATTCACTCCCTCCACCACCCGCGGCCTCTATCACCTAGAAGGACAAGGGCAGCAGATGCATGGGAATACCCCCACCTGCAAATTCCCCTCCAAACCGCATACTATCCTGACTTGGAAATATATCACCGTTCCTTCACTGTCGCTGGGTCAAAATCCTGGAACTCCCTTCCTAACATCACTGGGGTGTACCTACATCACATGGACTGCAGCGGTTCAAGATAGCACCTCACCACCACCTTCTCAAGGGCAATCAGGGATGGGCAATAAATGCTGGCATAGCCAGCAATGCCCATATCCCATGAACGAATAAAAAAAACACAGCCTAACTGGCTGATCTGATGTCAGAATCCCTAATTTGGCAATGTTAGTTCTGGCAGCGAGTTCATAAACTACTCTGTAACAGCAAGCATTCAGCTTTTTGGGCCATGTGTCAGTATTATTTAAAGGGCTAGGCACCCAATTGCCAGCAAGATGATTTTAAAGAACTTTTTCAATTGCATAGCGTCTGGAAATATGCTGGAGTGTTTTGAATCTGCTCCAACCCCACAACCCTCTGCATTTCTCTAATTCTGCCCTCTTGATCATCCTCAATTTTAATCCAACATTGGTGGTCATTCCTTCAACTGCCTAGGCCCTAAACTCTGGAATTCCCTTGTTAAAACTCTTTGCCTCTCTAACCCTCTTTCCTCCTTCTGACACTCTTTAAAATCTATATCTTTAACCTATCTTTTGACCATTTGCCCTAATATCTCCTAAGGCTCTAATGTCATGTTGCTGTGAAATGCCTTGGAATTTTTTTTTACATTAAGACACTTTATAAATACAAGTTGTTGTTGTTGTTAACTTCTGAATTCCAGGGAGTACTGCTGGGTGAGTGATGGCAGTGAGGTACATTGAGTAGCATGACTGCTCCTTGGTGTGTAGAAGGTGTCATTAGAAGATGCATTCACCAACCTTGACCACCTACAGGAAATTATTACACTTCCTAGAGTAATAGAGTTTTACAGCATGGAAAGAGGCACTTTGGCCCATTGTGTCCATGCCGGTCATCAAGGCCCTATCTACTCTATCCTCATTCTTGTGGTACCGTTGCCACGTCCTTGGGTCGAGACTCCTGTAGATGATATCTCTGGCCACCTGTTCCTACTCTCTTCTGAAGGTGGTCCTTGAAGGTCCCCTGATCACTTGCAAGATAATAGTGTCTCCCTGTTTCTATCTCCAGCTTGACTGCCACCAGCAGTGGATCTTTCACCCTGGAATGCTCTTCCTGCCCTGGTGCTCACTTTTCTAAATTGCAGCAATATTATGTACTGCTACTTCCCTTTAAGAGGGGACAGCCTGTCTTTAAGAAGAGTAGGCTGGCTGCACCATGTGATTTGTGAACAACGAATAATGCCACCGGACACCCCTTCTGATGACAGAGATAGCCAGCAGCATTAGGAGGAAGGTAGCAGCGTGGGGCCCTCTCGGTCAGACAGTACATTCATTCAGATGGGGTGGGTGCACCATATTTCTGTGCTGCCCACCTCAATTTGAACAGGTGCAGGCACATTGCAAACCATGACCCTCACTCCTGAAAATGAAAGCAATCCAATTTCTTATCCATAAATGCTGATTCTAACTAAGGGCGGGAAGCGAACATTGGTGGAGGCAGAGGCAGTCAACACATGAGACACTGGGTGATTTCCCATAAGAACATGCATACATGCAAACATACAAATCAGGATTTCCCAGTCTAAGCAGCGACAGTAAGAAAGCAAGCCTTCATTCAGGAAAACCAGTGAAGTACTTTTGAAATGTAGTCTGTCCCAAGCAGGAGTCTACAGTCAGCATAGTCATTGCTACAGCTGCAATGAGACTTATCCTGCTTGGCCGTGTGGTCTCCTGAAAGCTGGTTGAAGACTTGAGCACAAAATCCTGGCTGGTACTCCAAAATAGCACTGAGAGAATTCTGCACTGTTGAAGGTGCCATCTTTCAGGTATCATATTAAATTGTTTCCAGTCTGATCGATCAGTTCCACACAAAATATCCCATGACATTATTTTCAAAAGAGAGCAGTGTCCTGGTCAATATTTACTCCTCAATCAATACCACTCTAAACAAATTATCTGGTCATTATCACACTGTTGTTTGTGGGGCCTTGTTGCCGCATTTCCTACATTACAGCAATGATGACACTTCAACAGCATTGGCTGTAAAGCTCTTTGGGATATCCTGAGGCTATGAAAGGTTCTATGTAGAAGCACATTTTTTTCCATGGACAAGGGAGAGAGAGAACTTGGCAGTGGGGGAGGGTTATAGGAATATGCTAGTTGGCTGAAATCTTACCAAGATAAATCAAAGACGTCAGCAAAAATGAAAAGCAAAGTGGGTTGAGCATAATAAAAAAAACTTCATGCAACACTGAAATAATCATTAAGGAAGGAAAAATATCTCCTAAAAAAGATAAAAGTGGGGGAATAATTGTCTGTGAAGGGAAAATAAGAGAATTACTTAATGATTATTTTTACAGTCATCAAAAGGAAGAAAAAATTTGATTTGTAAAAGGGCTAACAATGTCAAAATAGCAGGTGAAGCTTCATAAAAACGAGTAATTTCCAGGCTTCAGTGGCTGTAGGTAATCTACTTGGACACCAAGCCTCATGTGAGCTTGTTGGGATTTCTTCCCTGTGTGGTTATATGTCCTTTTCTTTCCTGTATTTCCCAGTGTTGTTTTTCGACATCGGAAGAAAAACTTGAAGCTAGAGGAAATTCCTGTGAAGAAATACATCATGAGCACAGGGGTATTTCAGTTTGGCTCACTGCTCTGTGGACTAACAAGGGAAAGGCAAGTAATGTTGTGAAATAATAAATGGTTAACCTGGAGCTAGGGTTGCCAACTGGAATCTCTTGGGATTAGAGATTAATCTCCAGAGTACTGCTGCAAATAATTCTGGAAAAAATAGGGGCATTAGAAAAATTAGGGTTTTTTTGATTTTCTTTCAACGCTTTTGTTTATTATTTATAACAATATGAAGATGGGTAGTAAAGCTATTTCACTGGACAAGGCATTTGGAAGTGGGACGTCACGCTATTAAACCTCCAAGAATGCACCCAACCAGAGTTAGCAACAGTCTTATATTGTGTTGATGTTTATCAATACTATCAAAAAGGTTTCCTGTTTTTAACTTCTGTATTTGAGTAACTTGTGGATACTGGGGCAGAAGAGGTATTTTTTAACTGATATACCCATGTAGTCTGCACTGTTATTTTTCTGGGCCATACTTGGCCAAGATGCCTGAGTCCACTTACTCCCAACAGCCCCATTGAGTCACCCCCAATGTACCCTGTATGGGATAACGCTGAGCACAAAATTTGGATGACTAGCTGGCGACACCGAAGCTGATCACCCTGTTTTGTGTTAAAAGCAAAAAAAACTGAGGATGCTGGAAATCCAAAGCAAAAATAAAAATACCTGGAAAAACTCAGCAGGTCTGACAGCATCTGCGGAGAGGAACACAGTTATTGTTTCGAGTCCATATGACTCTTCAACAGTATGTTTTTGTGTTCATTGCACCGCTAGAGCTTCTGTACATCCTTGCAGCACACCGCCTTGAGAAGGGCACTTGTGCAGTGGTTGTCCATGTGAGTACCAGAAGAACTGAATACGTCTTACAATCCAACTGGCTGATTGAAACCCATTTGCCAAATTTGAACTGCACAGGCCCATTGGATGAATTTACTTGTCACTCACTAAGGATGAAGCATTTAGCTGAAAGACAGCCCCTAAGCTAGTGTTACTTAAAGGCCAGACATCTGATTTGCAATTTAGGTAATTTTGAAGAACTTCTTCTAATGCAAAATGTCTGAAAGTACTCTGAAGTATTTTTTGAAGTGTTGTGGTGAGTTCAAGGGGGTGTTCCTGCAGTCTCACAGGTAATATAGTGGATCAGGTGAGCTGTTCACACAAAGGCTGCAACAGTTTCTAGGAACTACAGTTGTGGTGTCTCTGACTTTGCAGCAAGATGGGGAGAGGCGGTGGAGAGATCAAACTCTGAGTGATGCCCTCTGTCAACTTGGAGGCAGAAGCCTCCAAGCTCCTTGGCATGCCAGCCAATGCACCCAGCATCTCAGTGTGCATGTCCGTCAGCATTCTACTGTATGCCACTGAATCATCTTCCTCATCTGATTCGCCTGTGGCTGAACTTGTCTATAACTTTGCCCTCTGGTGACCTGACATTTGAACCATTCTTTACCCCAACCTTGCTGCAGTCCACAATTTCCAGGTAATTCACCACATTCCAATTCTAGTTAACCAATTCTAGGGTCATGTAGTTCAATATCTAAGCTGGTGGCTGCATCTGTCAGATCAAGTGACAAAGTTTGTTCAACAATATTCTGGTGCTGTTTTCTCCTCCTTGGGCTACTGTGGTTGGGTAGGTAGCAGTTCTTGGGCACTTGAAACCAGAAAATCAGAAGGGTAAGATTGGGGTGAGGGAGGAGGTGTGAACTGGAAAGGAAGAGGTCCATACTAAGACCATCTACTGCTTGCTCATCACAGCAGATGACAGGATAATGTTGAACTTGGTGTTGAAAAGGAGCATAAAGAAGGAACTTATTGTCCTCAGTGTTCTCAGTGACACTAGATGGCATGGGCTTCTTCGGAGCCAGACCTTGATGATAAGAACTGTTTCCACAGTAGAGTTCAGGAGATGCGGGTGCCCTTGCCACCCCACCCCACCCCCCGATCAGTTCTGCTCTACTTCTTTCCAATGTGTGCTACCTTGTCCCACAAGAGAGAGGGGATAATGTTAGCAATAGTATTGTGCCTGAATAACTGGAGGTATTGTGCAGGCATTGAGAGGTGGTTGTGAGGCTGAGAGCATTAGTAGGTGTGTGAGGCTGAGCTGCAATTTTTGGATGTTAGGTTTGAGTCCTGAATAGTAGGAACTGCTGCTGGGCGAGTGATGGGGTTGTGGTGCAGTGAGCAGCATGAGATGTTGGTGTAGTACTGTGTTGGAGATGTCATGTGAAGATGCATTCAGTGACCTTGATGTGAGGCCATTAGGTTTCTTGTGGCACTGCTGCAAGGCACTCAGATTTAAATGCAGGGAATTTACATCCCTGGCCACCAGCACCTAATCCCTTCTGAGGGTTGTCCTTGAGGGCCTCCTGGTTCCCATGGAAACATGTGGTCTTTCTACCTCCACCACAATTGCCTTCAGCACAACATCCTGAGAGGGCTCTCTCGGCCCAAGGTTTCCATTTTCCATGTTTAGAATTGCAGCAATAGTATTGAGCAACAACCTCCCATTAGTCAGCGCAGTTTACCTTTAAGAAAGACAGACTGCCTTTAAGAACAGAAGTCAGGCGACTCTATCAGCACAACAAAGCTGAACCCCCTGCTGAGTACAGAGAGACCCAGCAGCACGGAAACTGCTCAGCCAATGCTTCTATCAGGTAAATGTGATGACAGCACAAAATCTGCGTGCCATCCACCTTCACTGGAACTGGCATGGGCAGGTAACCAATCATGTTCCCCATGACCAAATAATGCCACATCCAATTTTTAGCCCACTTCTTCTAATTTCCTCTCCCTTCCGATGGGTAGCTGCCTGGGATAATTCTATTCACCTCCTTCTTATGACACATGGCAGAGGTTGGAAACTCAAAGTGTAGCAAACAGCAGTGAATCACAGCACTCCAGGGCACAACAAGTCAGAGGTACTGCATCCTTTTGATAGACCTAGGCCTGAATCTTCTGGTTGACGCGCCCCACTTGCCGACGTGTAAAATGACGTGTGGTGACATCAGGCATGCGTCTCGACATCACCGCACGACTTTCTGATCCTCAGTTTGGCGCGTACGTAGCGGAGTCAACTGCGCACCTGCCGAACTGTCAAAGGCCTATTAAGGCCATTATTAAACTAATTGAGGTACTTGTCTGGGCTGCCCACCCAACTTTAAGGTTGGCGGGCAGGCGAGGAGCCCAGGTGGCCTTTGTATTTTCATGGAACCTTATTCATGGGCGGGATGAGGCTTCATGAAGGGTTTATAAGTTTAATAAAAATTTTTATTAAAATTCATTGACATGTCCCAGCTCATTTAACACTGTCACATGAGAGGACATGTCCGAATTTTTAAAAATTCTTTTATTCAGCTTCTCATCATCAAAGTAATCTCCCCGAGGCAGCTCCGTGCCTCAACGAGTTTTCTGCGCTCTTTCGTGCGCACGCGCGAAAAAGCGCAGGCCCTGACTCTCCCTCCTCCCCCCGACCCGCACAGGTAATGCTGAGCGCTTTCGGGTGTGCCTTAATTGGCCCGCCCACGCAAAATGGCAGCATGCAGCCGATGGTGGGCGATGATCGATTACGCGCGCTCTCCCGACCGGCCTACCTGACAAGGAGAAAATCTTTCCCCTGGTCTTATGCACTGTAGAATCAATCAGTTGCATTCCCACACCTTATCAACACAGCCCTGCACTTTTTTTTCCTTTTCAAGTATGTATCGAATTCTTTTTTGCATGGGTTAATTTTTCACCTGCGGGTGGGTGCGTGCCGGAACCAAACAGGAGTAAAATTGTGCGTGATGAGGTCGGGTGAGCATCCTGATGTCATCATGCACTTGTGTGATATTTCACTTGGTGAGCGCATGCAGGTGCCGGAGCAGCACCCACCATTAGTTGACAGGCCACTTTAGGCCATTAACAATCCAATTGTCTGTATTTTTTTTGTTGCCCGTGTGATTTTCTGCTTATTTTCTGCTTAGGCAACAGGCAGGGAGCCAGCCGAAATTTTCTCAGACCTCATCCATGGGTAGGATAAAAAGGGTCAGCAGCATTGCCAGTTTGAGTAGTGAGCAGTTTTGGAGATAGTTTGCTTATTGGTACTTGCCAGCTTTATCTCTGTTCGGGGCTTCATTCTTAGCATTGCCAGGCTTCATTTCAGGACTCGTTGCTCTCTGCCAGGCCCCTGGAGGATTCAGACAGTGTGCATCATTCCAGGTATCAGACGGCCTTCCTTTGCAGCGCTTGCTGAGTTCGCCCACGCCCAGGTGCACACAATGTGGCCATCAAGGCACTAGCGGGTCAGCCGGGTGCCTTCGTCAACAGGAGGGGATTCCACTCCATTAACATGCAGATGGTGTGTGACCACAGGATGCAGATTCTGCAAGAATGTTCAAGGTACCCACACAGCTCCCATGACACATGCATCCTAAGACACTCCCAAGTTCCAAGGCTCTTCAGTGCTCCAGCCCAGCTGGATGGATGGCTGCTGGGTGACAAGGACTATCCGTTGAAGAGGTGGCTCATGACACCTCTCCGCCATCCACGAACAGAGTCAGGGCAGCATTACAATACGAGCCATGCCTTCACAAGGGTGATGATAGAGAGGACCAGAGGTCTTCTGAAGTTGTGCTTCTGATGCCTGGACCATTCAGGGGGTGCACCATAATACCCCCAGTGCGGGTGTCACTGATCATCATTGCATGCTGCGCTCTCCACAATCTGGCACTGGCAAGGGGGCTTCCACTGGAGGAGGAGGATCTTGTCGCAGCTGCACAGGCCACAGATGATGAGTCCAGTGATGAGTCCAAAGATGAGCATAGTGAGGAGAATGTTAAGGCATGGAGGCAGACGTCAGTAACATTCAGGGAGGTAGGGACGCCTTGATCCAACACTCCTTCAGACAGGCTATCAAAGATCAGCTTCAAATACATGCCAGGGCTGCCTCCTTCATCCCGAATGCTTGAAAGGACGCTTTCATTTGAACGCAAAGAACAGTCAGTACCTATACAATAAAGTTCAGAGCCACATACATCCAGCATTACATTCTGGCGTACCCCACACCAATAAAGTAAAAAGGTGAAGCATACTCAGACCATGACAACAAAAACAACATTTATATCATTTTGACAATTACAGACTATTTACATCAATGTCTCTGGTCTTAAGTCGAGGACTTAAGTCGCTTAATTAAACATAAATGAACATAAAATCACCATGACCTGTCCCTCTTGTGCTCATGGTGCTTTTAATCGATGTTTGCGAGTGCTAAGTCTAGGTGCTCCCACCTCATTTGCACCGGTATTGGAGGCAGCCTGCTGACCCTGCTGTCTTGTTGGCCTTGGTGACCTTGGCGGTTGTCCTTTGGTCAGTGGAATCTGTGCTGGCCCCACCTGGGAGGGACCAGCCAATGCCACGGCTGGCATCTCTCCAGTCGCTGCAGCCTCACCAGATGCCACGGTCACTAGCGGAGGGCCGGAGGAGCTGCTGCCCTCATTCGGAAATCCCTGAGTGGAGCCCACAGAGATGACAGGCAGCTCATCTGCCAACCTGAGGTTGTTGTGGACCTCCCTGCTCACCACTGATGGATGGGCACCTAGCTGAGGCACTGAATGCCTCATCGATCTCCCACCTGAGGTCAATGCCTGTGTGAGGGTTTGCAGGGCTGAGCGCAACCCCAAGAACCTCTGATTCTGTCCCTGGAGCTGCCTCTCCATGAGAGTCGCCATTCTCTCAATGGAGGAGGCAGTGTGCTTGCTCATGAGGGTCAACACAGTGCTCACATTCCTCGTGGACTCCTCCATCACAGAGACCATGGCACACAGACTCTCATGGATCTATGCCAGATCCTCCCACACACCTCGCTGGACATCCAGCATCTGCTGCCTAATGGACGACTCCAGAGGCTCATCATCAGCCTTTGACTGAGCATCATTCTGGTCCCCAGCAGTCCTCCGACTGCCGGCACCCTGGATGCTCTCTGCTTCTGCCTGCACCTCATGCAAGTGCGAAGTGCCCTCACTAACATGCACTGAGATACAAACCGCCAAATTAATGCCCACCGAAGTGTTATTATCTGCGCTGGTGCCTGGTTCAGAGAGCAGGTGTGACGCAGCTGACAGTGTTGCCCGGTGGTCCTCTGGCATCAGGGATGGACCATCGGGGTCTGCAGATGGGTCACCTGCTGGCGAACCTAAAAGGGAGAACAAGGACATGTCATTAGTTAAAGCCATCACACTGTCACTGTGCATGCCAGGTACCCTGGTGAGACAATGGAGATTTGTATCACGGTGCCATCGTCTTTCAATGGTCAATGGGGACTCCAGTTTCAAGACTCACATCCATGAGGAGGCTGCATTAGAATGGTTGCACAACCCGAAAGGCTCACCTCTGTGCACTGCGCTCTTACCTTCGTCTGGTACCCCGCCTCTCCATGCCCAGTTGCACGGGGAACGTGCTGGCTCCCTTGTCCCTTTTTGGCCAGTGCGGAGCCACGTTTCACACTAGGTAGGACTTAATTGGCCCAGCAGAGAGAAATCGTGGCCAGAGCCTGATCGTGAGCGGCGGTTGGTTTCGTGGCTGCTCCTGGGCCCACCCGTCACGTCCACCCGACGAGGGCAAAATCCAGCCCAATGCTACTATTTAATCTGCCCCAGCATCCTGTCAGCAATGCATCACAGATCATGACAACTTGCTACCTCAAAAAAAATCTTTTCTTTCATCTGGTAGGTCTTCTAATTACCTTAAAACTGTATAAAAGGAATATCTACCAAAGGAATCTCTCCTCATTTACTTGACCAAAACTGTCCATAATTGCAGATCTTATGGGAACTCCGGGACATTTCCTGTGTCCTGGATAATCATATGTGCAAGAAGTGTCATCAGCTACAGCAACTCAAGCTCTGGGTTTCGGATCTTGAACTCCAGCTGACATCACTGTGGATGTGGTCATTCTGCAACATAAGAGTTTGCAGGGAGAGAGGCGTGGTTGACTACCAGGGAGTCAAGAAAAAATAGACAGGTAGTGTAGGAGTCCCTTGAGTGCATCTTACTGTTCAACCAGTATTTAGTTCTGAATACTGATGAAAGTGATGGTTCATCTTCGGAGTGCAGCCAGAGCTAAGTCCATGCCACCAAAGTTGGCTCAGTTATATTGGGGGCACGAAGACTAGAAGAACACTAGTGAAAGGAGATTTGATACTTAGGGGAGTTAGGGGAACAGATAGGGATTTCTGGAGTTGCAGATGTGAATACAGGATGGCATGTTGCCTCCCTGATGCCAGGGTCAAGGATGGCACTGAAGAGCTGCAGAGCACTCTGAGGGGAAAGGTGAACAGCCTGTGGTCATGGTCTATATTGGTACCAACAACATCGGTAGAAAGAAGGATGTTGTCCTGCAGTCAGAATTCAAACTCACCAAGCCTCCTTTAGACAGCACCTTCCAAACTCATGACTGCTACCATCTAGAAGGACAAGGGCAGCAGACACATGGGAATACCACCACCTTTCCAAGCCACTCACCATCCTGACTTGGAAATGTATCACCGTTCCTTCACTGTCACAGTGTCAAAATCCTGGAACTCCCTCCCTAACAGTACGGTGGGTGTACCTACTGAAGAGGGGCACACCCTCCTATCCCGCAACTACTACCTAGGCCAGTTGAAGAGGAGAAGTTGCACTCTCCAATCACACAGAGACCACAGAGACTCAGGCTTCCTTTAACCAGTTTTATTCAAGCATATGCAAGGGAGCCACAATCATTCCTAAGAAGGAAGATCCTGCAGCTCCCAGATTGATTACATTTCATTACTTTTGTACTTTTTCTTATAATAATACATTTGAGTACATTTAAATACATCCAACTGGCAACCGACACACCGGTCCCATGACAACTCTATCCTATTGAGCACATAAACATATGATTGTGCTAACCAGTTATTCTAAAGGGTGTATACATAATTATATTATCCAATCAAAATTATGCAAAGACCTTGGTTCTCACAACTCAAGACTTCTTATGTTTCATCAAAGACCCCTCTTTGTCCATTGTATGTCTTTCCATATCTAGGCTAAAACCATCTGCCCCTTCCCTATGTGAGAGGGGAGTACACATAATCTATTTTATGTCCTCCTTGTGTCTTTAGCCTGACTCTCGAGGCTGTGCAATGTTCACCTGGTAATCGTCAACTCTTAATATGCTTAGCAGCCATGTCTGCCTGGAGATTTTAAGTGTTCTTAGTAAATTCTTACAGTGTTCCCTTTTAGCATTTTTAATTTTCCCCTAACTCTACAACACATGGACTGCAATGGTTCAAGAAGACAGCTCACCACCACCATCTCAAGAGCAATTAGGGATGGGCAATAAATGCTGGCCCAGCCAGCGACACCCACATCCCATAAATAAATGAAAAAAAATTCAGGGATCTAAGTAGGAAAGTAGCAAGCAGGACCTCAGAAGTAATAATCTCCAGATTACTACTGATACCACAGGCAAGTGGGTATAGAAATTGGATGATAGATGATGGCCAAAATTTTACATTGATCAGGTGGGCACACGCCCAACCCAAACGCACGCGAAATGGCATGAAGTGGCGTCAGACGTGCGTCCTAACATCATCGTGCACGCGAGCAATATCAAGGTCAGCCAGTGCACTCAGGAGTCCGAGCCGCGCCCACTGGCAATTAAAGGGCTAATTAAAGCCATTAAAAACCCTATTGTCCACGATTTCATGTTGCCCATGTGATTCACACTTGTCGCACGGGCAAAACAGGCAGGCAGGCAAGGGTGGGATGAAATATCCAGTGTGAAATATAATGAGAAAAGATCTCTGGGGACTGATGAGTTTTGAGTTCTGCTTGTCAGGTGCTTGAATGTGTTGAACAGACACAGTTTGGTGCATTTTTTTCTGTCATTTAATCTATACAGGAAAGCAGCTCCCTGAGGCAGCTCCGCAGCAGCTGTCTGCCTTCAGGGAGCTCACTAGAAGCGCCCACCTGCACCCTCACTTTTGTCAGCGCCCACCCTTTTCCCACCCCCCTCAGCAGTGCTGAGGCTTTCTCAGCATGGGTTTCATGTTGGTTGGCCTTTAATTGGCCAACCAGCATGAAACCCATGCTGATAAAGCCTCAGCGCTGCTGAGGGGGGTGGGAAAAGGGCGGGCACTGACAAAAGTGAGCGTGCAGGTGGGCGCTTCTAGCCTTTAATTAGCCAACCAGCATGAAATTGCATTCGGGGGCCGATCACAGATGGAAGAGCATTTTGCGTCTGCTTCTGGGCCCACTGAATTGGCGTGCATGCCAAGCATGAAATTCAGGCCCATGTTTCTGCATTGGACTACATTGGAAAAAAGTAAGACCTTGTTCCTGTCCAGAATCAACTGCTATTATTTTTTTTCTTCTTTCCTAATCTGCAACCTGTGGAAAAACTGATTTACATCATCTTTCAACCTTCATCCGTCAAATTCCTGAACTCTTCTTGACATCAAAAAGATGTTTTATGCTGTGGACCACACTGGCTATACTGTAAGACCTAAAGTCTGTCCCTGATATCCTGCAACATTTGAAGTATCTTGGGTCAGTCCACTGCCGTCCCCCCACCATTGCAATGGATTGAGAGATTTCACTCTCCTGCTGAACCTGTTCTGGCTACTGGTTCAATTGACTTTTCAGTTTCAGCGTTTTCCTGGCCACAGGTCATATATGCATCTGTGTATGCACATGTACAGACAACCCACCTACCTAACCCTTCAAGCACCACCTCCTCCACATGTGTCAGAGTCTGCAGATCACAAATTGGGCTTATCAGCTCTTTCAGAACCCATCGAATTGGAGTGGAAGCAAGTCATCCTCATCCTGAGGGACTGTCTTAGAAGAGGGGAAGGACAGAACAGATGAATGCAAGGCTGGAGAGATAGTGTAGGAGGAAGGGCTTTAGATTCCTGGGATATTGGCATAAGTTCTGGGGTAGATGGGACCTGTACAGGCTGGGTGGGTTGCACCCAGAGCCGGGACCAGTTTCCTTGCAGGACAATTTGCTTATACTATTGGGAAGGGTTTAAACTAACTTGACAGGGATGTGGGAACCAAGAGGCAATATCAGAGAGGAATACTAAGGTGCACAGAATACTAGGAGAGACAGATGGTGCTAGAACAGGAGATAGTTAGGGATCAGGTGGGCTCTGCGTAAGAGGGAAAGTAATAAAACCTAAATTATATTTATAGTACATGTATGTGAATGTGCAGAGTGTGGTAAATAAGATTGGTGAGTTGCAGGCACAGACAACCACATGGAAATTTGATGTTGCAATAACAAGGACCTGGCTTAAATACGGGCAGGACTAGATATTAAATATTCCTGGAAACGAGGCGTTCAGGAAAGGTAGAAAAGGAAAGAAAGGAGAAGGGATGGCAGCATTGATTAAGGAGAACATTGGAGCACTTGAGAGAGAGGATGTCCCAGGGTGGCCAAGTACAATCTATTTGGCTAGAACTAAGGAACAAAAAAGGTGCAATCACATCGTTTGGTGTAGTCTATAGGCCACCAACCAGTGGGAAAGATGTAGAGGAATAAATTTGCAAAGAAGTTACAAAGACGTGCAAGAATTATAGGGTAGTTATAATGGGGGACTTTAACTACCCAAAACTAATTTAAGTTTGCTGATGATGGAAAACTAAGTGGGAATGCAAGCTGTGAGGAGGACGCAAACAGACTGTAAAGAGATATAGACAGGTTGAATGTGTAAAAGGTGGCAGATTGAGTAAAATGTGGGGAAGTGTGAGGTTACTTTGGTAGTAAGGATAGAAAATTTATTAAAAGGCATGAAACTTGTAAATGTTGATGTTTCGTCAGACTTGGGTGTATTTGTACAAGGAATACAAAAAGTAAATTTGCATGTATGTGAAGAAATTGGGAAGGCAAATGGCATGTTGGCCTTTATTGCAAGGAGATTGGATCACAGTAAGGAGCCCTGCTACAATTATATAGGGTTTTGCTGAGACCTCACCTGGAGTACTGTCGCGATTTTGGTCTTCATATTTAAGGAAGGACATACTTGCATTGAAGGTGGTACAGCAAAAGTTCACTAGCTTGTTTCCTGGGATGAGAATGTTATCCGATGATGAGAAGCTGGTAAATTGGCCCTATACCCTTTGGAGTTTAGAAGAATGAGAGGTGATCTCATGGAAAATTACAACGTTCTGAAGGGGTTTGACAGGGTAGATACTGAGAGGTTGTTTCCTTGACTGGGGAATCTAGAGCAAGGATGCACAGTCCCAGGATAAGGGGCCTTTCATTTAGGTGTGAGATGAGGGAAAATTTCTTTCTTCAAAATGTTGTGGGCCTTTGGAATTCTCTACCTGATAGACCTGTGAATGTTCTGTTGTTAGCTACATTCGAGGCTGAGATGGACAGATTTTTGATCTCTCAGAGAATCAAGAGATATGGGGAGTAAGCAAGAAAGTGTAGTTGAAGAAGATCAGCCACGATCATATTGACTGACTGGACAGGCCTGACAGACCATGCTGTTTACGCCTGCTGCTACTTCTTATGTTCTTAACAGTCTGTCACACTTGAGAGTCTGTCACACCTAGCTGACTGTCCCATTAACGGTAAATGTACCAAATATACTGAGCAGCACAGATGAGAAAGTTCAATTCCTTGTATGTTGAGTTCAATTTTCTCAATGTACCTGGGCTAGAACAAGCTATTTATTATCCTTGATGTTTGAATACGATCCAGCCACTCCTACTAGAAAGACCACAGGTGGACACTGGGGAAGCATGGGACCTGGCTCGGTCGTGATTCATATTGATCTTAGAGAAGGTGCAGTACTGATTCAACAAACTGGTGAGGACGGGTTGCATAGAGGCTTGATTGCCTTGTTTTGTTTTATTTGATTTTGCCATGTGAGATACACTGCCATGGCCAACATTTATTGAGCCATACCTAATTGCTATTCAGAAGGTAGTGGTGAGCTGCCTTCTCAATGGTCAGTAGTTCATGGGGTGTATTTTGGGACAGGAGCTTCCAGGTTGCAGGTTTGGAAGGTGTTGCTGAAGGAGCCTTGATGAATTGCTGCAGTTGTGTACTGCCTTGAAAATTACTATGTGCCAGGGGTGATGGGAGTGAATGTTTAAAGTGATGGATGGGGTGCTGATCAAGCAGGCTGCTTTGCCTTGGATGGTGTCAAACTTTTTAAATGTTGTTGGAGCTGCTCTCATCCAGGTAAGTGGAGAGTATTCCACCATACTCTTGACCTGTGCCTTGTAGATGGTAGACAAGCTTTCGGGGAGTCGAATTAGTCACTACAAAATTCCCAGTCTCTGACCTGCTCTTGTAACTACAGTACTCAAATGGCTGTATAGATTAAGGGGTGATGTATTTGAGGTGTTTAAGATGATGAAAGGATTTGATAGAGTAGATAAAGCAAAACTTAGGTAAGGGAGTGCAGGTCAAGGGGGTGAAGCTTCAAAATGCGAGCTAGGTTATTAAGTGTTGCTGTCAAGAATACTTTCTTCTCATAAAGGCAAGTGGAAATCTGGACCTTTCTCCCAAGCTGTTGAGGCTAGGTTAATTGGAAATTTCAAAAACGGTTTTGATATTTTGTTAGGCCAGGGTTTTAAGGGTTACAGAAAAAGGTAAGTGAAAGGAGTTAAGATACAGATGAGCCATGATCTAATTGAATGGCAGAACAAGCTCGAGTAGCAGAATGGCCTGCGCTTGTTCTGATTTTTTCTAAGATGCCTTACATGGTTGGGACTTCCCTCAGCATCTAGGCTTACATAGAGAATGGCACTGTAGGTACACACAATTGTGGAATCTGTACCCCAGAACCTTTAGGGGAGGAGAATATAAAGTGGGGGAAAAAATGACTCAATCAACTGAGCGTCACAGGACTTGTTATAACACTGTTATATTTCTGATTTCAGGTACAAGGAGGGCCAACACCCAGAAAACAGGGAAATTATCAGAATAGTGAATACATCACCCATGGTGGCTGATGTTTCCTTCTGTTTTCAGCATGATGTAAAAGCTGTCACCTACCTTGTGGATCCACCCACTATGACTCTTGAAACCTATCAGAAAAAGGTACACATATCCACAACACATTGTAAAAGGTCATCAATGTGATGCCACATGCAGCCTTCCAACCTTTCAAACAATAGCAGAGTAATTGCCAAATATTTCAAATCACATGGAGAATTCTCACTGCATTCTTGCCATGTTCGCATCTATAAAGTTGAGGAACGCTGAAGCTTTATTTTTTTTTGTAGGAGGTTACATACAACAACGTTGTCATTCTTACTTTTATTGGTTCATGGGATGTGAGTGTTGCTGGCAAGCATGGCATTTATTGCCCATTACTAATTCCTCTTAGGCAGATGGTGGTGAGCCATCTTCTTGTACTGCTGCAGTATGGTATAGGTACATCCAAAGTGCTGTTAAGGAGACAGTTCTAACTTTTTGACCCAGTGACAGTAAAGGAACGGTGACACTCATTTAAGACTGTGATACGAAGGAATTTCTTCTCTCAGAGAGCAGTGAATGTCTGGAATTCTCTATCCCAGAGAGTAGTGGAGGCTAGATCACTGAAAGTATTTAAAGAGGAGATAGATGGATTTTTGAAATATCGGGAAGTTGAGGGCTATTAGGAGCTGGCACAAGAGAGGAATTGAGACCCGGGGCAGATGAGCCATGATCTTATTGAATGGCAGGCAGGCTTGAGGGGTTAATGGCCTACTCCTGCTCTGATTTCTTATATTCTTATAGTTTGAGGTCAGGATGGTGTGTGACCCTGAGGAGAACTTGCCGGTGGTGGTGTTCCCGTGTGTCTGCTGCCCTTGTCCTTCCATGTGCTAGCAGTTGCAGATTTGGAAGGCGCTGTCAAAGAAGCATTGGGGAGTTGTTGCAGTGTTGGTGAGGGTACTCTGTAAGGTTTGGATGGTGATAATGAGCATACTTTGTAGACTTTAGGCAGTGGTGGATTTGATATCCGTGGTCAGGATTCCAATGTTCACAAATTGTTCCTTCCAGGACCTCTCAATCTGGGCCTACCCGACCTCTCCAGGGAAATTTGACGACTGTCTTATCTGTTGTATACGAGAGAATCCTGAGCCAGTCATCTTTAAAATATGCTGTTATGGAGTACGTGCGGAGCTTGAGCTCGATCGTAAGCAACTGCACTTCGACAAAATGATCCTTCACAGGTCAGTTAAAGCCATATTATGGATATGGAAGCAACATGTCAAAAACAGACATATTGGCCTGATTTTTCATCCTTAGATGATTAGTGGGAGTTGGGAAAATTCCCGGCTTGACCCAACTGCTTTGGGAGAAAGTGCCTGCAAAGGCAGGATCTTCATTCCTGGGGAGCAGGTGCAGGCTGGAGTCAAGCCAGCCAACCCAGGAAAACATTTGGAGGCAGCCTCTGGGTGTGAAGGCAGGCTGTTTGAAAGATTGGCTTTAATATAGTAAGACTTAACACACAAAGGCCCTCCAGCCCTCACCCATCACACTCCATCACTCTCCAAACACTCTCCATTTCCACCATTATTCTTGTTGAAACACATGCAATCCTAGAGAAAACATTGCTTGATTGACATCTATAGCTTTCTGATCTCTACTGTCAATTTCATAATGTTTATTTACAAAAAGGTTTGTATCAATTGTTATTGATACTTTAAAGGATCTGGATGATTGACATTTCTAAGTGAAATAACTCTTTAAAAACTGTAGAAATTTATGAATTCATTACTATTTTTTCAAAACTATTTTTACACACCCTGCCATCACTATAAGGTGCATTGGTGCCCTACACTGTTTAGTAAGTCAGTGGGAATGGAAGTGCCATCGCTTTGCATCAGGACCATGAAGTGCCATAACGGGTGGGTGGAAGGGCAGCGCTTGGCATGGGGGACATGAGGAGCCATAGGGGATGGGTGAAAGTTCATAGCTTAACAATGGGGGCGTGAGGGGCCATAGGGGTGGGCAGAGGGCAGAGTTTGGCATAAGGGATATGAGGGGCCATAAGGGATGGGGGTGTAAGGACAGTGCTTGGCAAGGGGGGCATGAAGAGGATCTTTTGAAACTTTTTAACTTTTAAAAAGTCCCCTTGTGCATACTAGGGTTCATGACTTCTCTGAAGGGCCATGAAACATGTTTAAGAACTTGGGCTGACTCTGAAAATAGTGGAGGGGTAGGACATACCTATCCCCACAATTTAATTGGCCAAGTTGGGAGAGCCGGAAATGGGTTTTTGACAGGAACCAGCCCACATCCTTCAAACGCACTCCTGAAAATCAGACAGCCTGGTAATAGAGTCTGGAACCCTGGAATCAGGACCTGGCCACCATTTTTAAAGGGCTTGCGGGTCATCCCGACTCAGTGAAAATCCAGGACGTTGAGTCATTTTACATTCAGAAATTAATTTGATGGAGTTTCCAAAATGCCCTCTGGTGCTTGTAGATGAAAGCCACCCTCTGCACATCCGATTCCCCATTATAACAAATCATAAGATCATAAGTGAGCTTGCTGCATGAGAAACAATGAGCGCAAGACAGCTTCCTGCCAAAATTAGCTCCCTGCCACACCCTCCCTCCCTCCCTGTCACACACTTCCCCCTCCCTACAACACCCTGAGCCCTGTCACACTCGTGACTCCTGCCACACCCTCCCAGCCACCCCACCACACTCTGAACCCTGCCACACCCACCCACCTTCTTGCCACACCTTGCCCCATCACACCCTACTCTCTGCCACACACACCCAATTCCCTGCCACACCCACCCAATTCCCTGCCACACTCTGCATCTGCCACACCCTGCTCTCTGCCACACCCACCCAATTCCCTGCCACACTCTGCAACTGCCATGCCCTGTTCTCTGCCACACCCTGCTCATTCTGCACACTGCCATGCTGTGCTCGTAATCTGATCAGTGCCACTCTGCCTTTGTTCTCTACCCCAGTCCCTGTCCCACATCCAATCTCCAGTATATTGCCACCTTTTTTCACTGACCATGCAATCTGGCATAATATATAGAAGCTCTGCCACTTCGAAGCCTTTACTCATTTTACACATTGTAGACATGTTCTTTTGGATGGAGCAGTGATTTATTTTTGTTTAGCGCAGTTAATTGAAATTTGGGACAAGGCAGTTTTTTTCTTGATGAAATTATTGGGAGTCTAATAGAGCTCTCAAGCTGAATTAGCATTTACAGTGGAAATGATCAGATGACTGGATCAATGACTGTAACTAAGCCAAGATAAATTCAGCAACAATAACTACAATTTGCACTTATATATCCTTTCACCTTGCAAAGTGTGCCCAAGGGCTTATCAGTCATTATCACTTACCTTCAGTTTTTGTCAGAGCTGAGTGCTGAGCTCCCTATTACATCACCAGTTTTAATTATTGTAGTGCTACAACACATGAGAGTTGAAAATGTGATTGTGAAGGCCCTGTGTTATGGGCTATGGTATAGTTTACTGTAGCTCTTTGGGGCTCTGTGTGTAAAGAACCCAACAATTCTGTAACTTAGTGGGGGCTTCCACATAATGTGGTTTGAATATGTTTTTCAGCATGTTCTGGAGTTTTACTTGGAGCTGGTGTACCTTTGTCCCTTCCGACATGGTGTGCTTGGCCAGTTCCCAGGGCAGCAGCAGGCGCACGGCTGTCTGGATGTCCTGGGAGCTGATGGTGCTGCACTTGTTGTAATGGGCCAGGTGGGAAGCCTCACCCACGATGCATTTGAAAATATCATTCATGAATGAGTTTATGATGCTCATGGCCTTGGAGGAGATGCTGGTGTTGGGGTGAACCTGCTTCATCACTTTGTATATGTAGATGGAGTAACTCTCCTTCCTCATCCTTCACCGCTTCTTGCAGCCCTTTGCTGCCTGTTTCCTGAAAGCTTTCTTGGCTCCCTTCTTGAGGCTGGTTTCTTCTCATCAACTATCTTCAGTTTCAAACACAGAAAAGGCACTGCTCAACTCTTAAAGTGGAACAGGCCGTTAGAGAATTAAAAAGACAAAAATTTATCCTGGTTTACAGACCCTGCCCTTGACATTCGGTCATTATTACTTGTTCTATTTTTCACAGCCAAATACAGAGTTGAGTTAAGCCCCAGTGCTGTGGCCAAGGAAATAATGGCACCAATAAATAGCATTCCTTTGCTACAGCTGGCTGACATTTCAGCGCTTTCCCCAGTGACATTCTGTGCTTCATGCATTATGTACCAGCTGCACTTCTGTTTTAGGGCTGGTGTCCAGAGTGCTTCATTAGCTCCATAGCATTGTGAGAGGCAGCTATTCTCTTCTCAATGCCCTCTGTCCACAGCAGAGAGGAACACAGCAGAGTAACTATTCTCAACAGGTCATTGTTTGGCTTCGCTGAGATTCACTAAGGTGCTACAATGGCATGGTATAGGAAGGCAGTTTCTCTCTTGATCACTGGATGTATATTTCAGACATAAATGGGGGAAAATTCAGGAAATGGACATAATGCAAAGCAGGAAAACGTAAGAGCCTGGAAATGATACAGTGTGATATCATACAAACTGTTAACACTTCTGTCTCCACAAGTCTGAGCACTATTTTATACTGCTTAATGTCCCTGTTAAATAGAGCATCATGTAAATTGTGTACAATATAACATCCAGGCTAAGGCTGTTAACACAAACTGCAAGACTGATCAGATGGTTAGATCTTCTTTGATGGATAAAGTGGGTGATTTTATTGAAATTGTGTCTGTTTCTGTGCAAGGAAATGATTTTTATTTGCCTTGTATGGTTATTTTTATTGTGACACCAATGATGGGGTGATTAAAATGCAACAGAGAATGCTGATGAAGTTCTTGGGAAGCTAATAGTGAGATAAGAGAAAGTTAAATGGAG
This sequence comes from Carcharodon carcharias, assembly GCF_017639515.1. Lineage (NCBI taxonomy): Eukaryota > Metazoa > Chordata > Chondrichthyes > Lamniformes > Lamnidae > Carcharodon > Carcharodon carcharias. The sequence goes on along the minus strand of NC_054473.1, from coordinate 105,870,920 downwards.
TATTGAACGAATAACTAATACACAAAATACTGTGGATGTTGAAAATCTTAGATAAAAACAGGAAATGCTGGAAATCTTTGATGTGTTGGGCGAAATTTGTGGAGAGAGAAATTGAATTAATGTTTTGTCAGATTGGAAGGTCATCGACTGCCCAAGCCCAATTTAAGTTAGTCCCTACAGCTAGTGGACTTTCATAGGATTACATAGGGATACTAAGGGTATACGGCACAGAAACAAGCCATTTAGCCCACTAAGTCCAAGCAGGTTTTATGCTCCACTTGAGCCTCCTGCCAGCTTCACTCATCTAAGTCCATCATCATAATATTTCTTCCCAAATGCTTGTCTCTAGTTTCTTCTTAAATGCATCTATACTATTCCCTCCAGCCGAATTGCAGCTTCCCTTCAGAAGCGAGTTCCATGCTTCCCTACCACTTTTTGAGTGAAGATATTTCTTCTGAATTCCCTTTTGGTTTTCTTGGTGACTGGTTTATATTGATAGTCTCTAATTTTGCTCTCCCCACAAGAGTAAAAATTCTCTCTGTATCCATTCGATGAAAACCTTCCATTATGTTCGACCTCTATTTGGTCATCCCTCAGCCTTCTTTTTTCATGAGAAAAGCGTCCCAGCCTGTCGATGCTTTCCTGATATATATATATATATATATATATATCTCCACACATTTCTGGTATCATCCTTGTAAATCCTTCTCTGCACCCTTTCTGGTGCCTCGATGTCCGTTTAATAATATGGTGACCAGAACTGCACGCATTACTCTTAACTGTGGTCTAATCAGGGTTTTTTTTAATTCATTAATGGGATGTGGGTATCGCTGGCTAGGCCAGCGTTTATTGCCCATCCCTAGCTGCCCTTGAGAAGGTGGTGGTGAGCTGCCTTCTTGAACCACCGCAGACCATGTGCTGTAGAAACACACACAGTGCTGTCAGGAAGGTAGTTCCAGGATTTTGACCCAGCGACAGTGAAGGAACAGTAATAGTCAGGATTGTGTGTGACTTGGAGGGGGACTTCCAGGTGGTGGTGTTCCCATGCATCTGCTGCCCTTGTCTTTCTAGAAGGTAGTGGTTGTGGGTTTGAAAAGTGCTGTCTAAGGACCCTTGGTGAGTTCCTGCAGTGCATCTTGTAGATGGTACACACTGATGCTACTGTGCATTGGTGGTGGAGGGAGTGAATGCATGTGGATGGGCTGCTTTGTCCTGAATGGTGTCAAGCTTCTTGAGTGTTGTTGGAGCTACACTCATCCAGACAAGTGGGGGCTATTCCATCACACTCCTGATTTGTGCCTTGTAGACGGTGGACAGGTTTTGGGGAGTCAGGAGGTGAGTTACTCGCCTTAGGATCCTAGCCTTTGACCTGCTCTTGTAGCCACAATATTTAAATGGCTCATCCAGTTCAGTTTCTGGTCAATGGTAACCCCCCCAGGATGTTGATATTGGGGGATTCGGTGATGGTAATGCCATTGAATGACAAGAGGCAATGGTTAAGTTCTCTCTTTCTGAAGAAGGTCATTGCCTGGCACTTGTGTTGCATGAATATTACTTGCCACTTGTCAGCCCCAAGCCTCGATATTGTCCACGTCTTGCTGCATTTGGACACAGACTGCTTCAGTATCTGAGGAGTGCTGAACATTGTGCAATCATCAGTGAACATCCTCACTTGTGACCTTATGATGGAAGGAAGGTCATTGATGAAGCAGCTGAAGATGTTTGGGCCGAGGACACCACCCTGAGGAACTCCTGCAGTGATGTCCTGGAACTATGATTGACCACCAGCAACCACAACCATCTTCCTTTGTGCTAGGTATGACTCTGACCAGTCTAGAGCTTTGCCCCTGATTCCCATCAACTCCAGTTTTGCTAGGGCTCCTGGATGTCACACTCGATCAAATGCTGCCTTGATGTCAAGGGCAGTCACTCTCACCTCACCTCTGGAGTTCAGCTCTTTTGTCCATGTTTGAATCAAGGCTGTAATGAGGTCATGAGCTGAGAGGCCCTGGCAGAACCCAAACTGAGTGTCAGTGAGCAGGTTACTGTGAAGCGAGTGCCGCTTGATAGCACTGTTGATGACCCCTTCCATCAACTTTACTAATGATTGAGAGTAGACTGATGGGGCGGTTATTGCCTGGGTTGAATTTGTCCTGCTCTTTGTGTACAGGACATACCTGGGCAATTTTCCACATTGCTGGGTAGATGACAGTGTTGTAGGTTTGATACAGGTTTTGCATAACTCCCATTCTTTTCAATTCCATCCCTCTTGAAATAAAGCCTAGTGCTTGGTTTGCTTTTTTATGGCCTTGCTGACCTGTGGCACAATGTTTAGTGGTTGACGTATTTGTACCCTGGGATCCCTTTGTTCCTCTACCCCAACAAGACTCACATCCTCCTAAATGACCTCACTCTTTAGGACAGTGACTGATCCATTTCTGTATCACAGAGTACCGTGCATCTTGAGCACGACAAAGATCCTGATATCAGAGTAGCTTAATTTCTGAAATTTTAGTCCCTGCACAAGACCATTTCCTGCAATCTGTTCATATCTGCAAAGTACTTCAGCACAACCTTTGTCAGGGTTATTTCCAACCCTTCAGGATTGGCCTTCAGTCCCCAGAAATTGAAGATCAATCTCTAGGACACTGGTGTGTGCAATCCTGGAGAAAAATCATTGGGACATTTAAAAAGATTTTTTTTAAATTCCTTTGAATGTTTCTCTTTACCAGATGCAAAAATACTGAAAATGGGGAAAAAAGGTTGTTTAGCTGACAGTCAAGCATCATCCAATTGAGCCTTTTTGTTTTCATTTGGCATAGGAGGGCAGTGTGTCACAAGGATGGATATGTTGACTGACTTATGGCTGGAGCATGGGGGAAGTTACGTGATGAAACCTCCAGGAATACATTTAATCACAATTGGCAACCCTTCTCTTTGGGCTGGAATTTCAATGTAGCTGGGGCCGAGTGCAGGTGTGATTTGAAAATTTTGTTCCTGGAGAATGGCACTGGATCCTACCACCTGCAGGACAGTTTGACATTTTCAAAGGTCCTGTGGGGGAAGGGAGCAGGAAACTCAGCCGCTGCCATTCAAAGTCCCCTTAGCTCTTCAAGGAGCTCATTAAGGGATCTGTCCAGAAAAGATTTTGATTTTAACCTTTTTTTTTTAGACAAAGCTCAGCAGTCTGGTGCATGTTAGTGCACAGTTGTCAAGGTCACCATGGTGCAAAGGAAAGTTTGTTTCCATCTGTGCTTTTTGTGAAATTTGGGGGGTTAACTAGCCTTGGGTTGATCATTGTACCTCAACTTGGTGTTCATGGCCACTTTGCACTATCTTTATCTTCCTAGTCCTTTCCTGAGCTGCTTGGTCTCCTCATCCAGCAAGGCAGCAGCGGCAACCAACATGCACTAGTGCCAGGCAGGCAGCTCCCACCTGCTGGAGTTGCTCACTCTGCTGTTGAAAATCTGGCCCTTTATTTTTTATTCCTCCTCCAGTGCTTTGCACTGAAAGTGTAACTCTAATCCCTTTGTATGTTTTATGAACAGCAACAGCTGTGGTAGCACTCTTGCCACTGAATTAGGGGCTTGTGGGTTCAAGTCCCACTTCATGGACTTCGACACATAATCCACGTTGACACTTTATTGCATTATGTGAGATTGCTGCTCTGTCATTGATCCAGTCTTTCAGATGAGATGTCAAATTAAGGTCCTGCCTGCCTTCTCAGGTGAATGTGAAAGATCACATGAAACTATTTGTAGAAGAGCAGGGGAGTTCTCTCTTGTGTCCTTGTCAATATTTATCCCACAACTAAAATATAAAGTAAATTATCCAATCATTATTGTATTGCTACTTGTGGGAGATTTCTATGCCCAAATTGGCCATATTTCCTACATTACAACAGTGATTGCAGTTCCACATTTATTTTATTGGCTGAAAATTGCTTCAGAACGTCCTGAGGTTCATGAAAGGCTCCGTATAAATTCAATTTTTTTTCTTTCAGGAGGGACACCAAGAGCTTCACCATGCGGAATAATTGCCTCTTGCCTGTGGCATGGAGAATCACTGGGCTGGAGAGTCTGGGTGATGATTTCTCTCTGTCTCAGGATCAGGGTGTCATTGATGCCAAAGGTGAATTTTGTGTGCATATGCACTTCAGAGCCGTGCGACAAGTCAACCTAAGAAAGTATATTCGATTGGAGGTAAGGTGGGAGAAGAGAAAGAGCATTAGTGCAGTAAAATGTGTTATTTTCATCCAATACATTCCTTATTCAAAACAAAATAATTGCCTGAGAAAGGATGCACAGCTAAAACATGATCCCCAACTTTAGATGCGGATGGTGCACTGTACAGGGGCCTGGGTTGGGGGTTATAAAGCCCCTACGATGGCAGTGTGTTAATTCCCAGGTCTCATTTCATATTCGATGTCAGTCTCTCATGGGAATCCTGACAAGCGGCAGGAGGCCTCCACTGTGGACACAGGAAATGGTGGGCCATTTGGCCCAACCAAGTAAATGATCACTGAGGAATCATGGTCAGGAGTGGAAGCTTGGGTCAGGTGAGGCTCAATATTTCTTTGTGGAATATAGAGAAAAATCCCTGTGTCATCTGACCTACAAGGAATGTCCAAAAAATAATTAAAAATGCAGATAATGAGGAAGCTCTGAAACCGCTTGTTATAATTGAAACCTGTGTAAGAATAGAAGTAGGACCTGATCATTCAATTAGATTCTAGCTGATCTGTACCAGAAGCCTATTCACCCATCTTTGATTCAAATCCCTTAATACCCAATGTATGTTTATACTAACATTACACTGTGTTTTGCTGTCTCTTTAGGTCCACGATGCAAGAAATATTCTTGGCATTGTTCAGACTGAAAACATTCTTATCCTTGCAGAAGCTTATGATGTGGCACTGGACATTAGCTTTCCAAAAGGTAAGCTTGCTTCCTATCTAAGCTCCAACACTCCTTTACAGCTTTGTTCCTTTGTTTCTTGCTTTTGAACCCCAGGACAAGTCGAGCAAACAAAATGTTAACTCTTCACGTCATAGATCTTCATGCCAAAGGAAAGCTTATTGTATTTTCTGTCCTTGCATTTTTCTGCATTCCAACTAGATTATTTTAACGCATGAAAACAAATAGAATTGAATATTAGCCTATCTCTCTCCAATAGGATGACCTCAGTTAACAGAAATAAAAAACAAAAAAACCTACAGATGCTGAAAATCAGGAACAAAAATGGGATATGCCAGAAACACTCAGCAAGTCAAGCAGTCCAGAGGATAACAAATAAATTAACATTTTGTGTGTGAACATTATGTCAGAACTGGCCAGTTAACTTGAAACATTAACTTACCCGTTCTCGCCACAGACCTGTTAATGCGTTTTCTGTTTCTGTTTTAACAGAAGCTTCAGATGTATAGTTTAACACAAAATTTTCTCAATCAAATTAACGGTGACAATTCTATTTGCACAAGTTCCACATTTCAAATGATCTCAACACAAAATAAAATAAATTTCGTACAGATATCCCAGAGACATAATTGACTAATAGCATGTGGAATACAGATTTACTGTAACTTTAAAACCAAGTAAAGTCACAAGAGATGTGGTACAGTTGGTAGCGTCCCTGCCTGTCAGCCAGAATCTCCGGGTCCAAGTCCCACTCCGAGACTTGAGGGCAAAGGAAGATGTGTTCATAACCTGGCAAAACAGGTATCAACTTGTAAATCCTTCCAACATACACCAATGGCATAGAGTCAGATCGGGAGAGATTCCTGGTCAGCCATGTGTGGAAAGAAATTGGAGTCTTTACCATCACTATCCATAGGTCCAAGCTACAATAAGCATATAAAAGCGTATGTTGCCACGGCAACTCAGATTTTTTGGCAGACCAGCTGGCATGGGGTTAATTTCCTGTCCAGCTGGGTTGGATTTGGCACCTGCCTCCTTGCCCAACCCCTGGTGGAGTTTGTGGCGCTATGGGTCACACCTGCCTTTAGGCAGAGAATTCAGGAAGAAGAAGAAAGGATTCTGTCACTGCACAGGAAGCTGTGGCTGGATGATGTAATCATGGTGTATGTGCTGCACGAGTTAGAAGCATCATATTTCCTACGTTACAACAGCCACTACATAACAAAAAGTACTCCATTGGTTGGAAAGCGCTTTGGAACATCATGAAAGATACTCTATGAATGCAGTTTTTAAAAAAATTATCACTGGCTGCTCTAGTTTCTCCTCATCTCAGTCCTAAATGATAGGCACCTTATCCTGAAGCTGTGCCTCATTGTTCTAGATGCCCAAGCTGGGGGAAAGAACGGCCAGAATTTTCCAGTCCCGCCAGTGGGATCTTCCCACCGAAGTGAATGGTTCTTTGAATGGCTCGGCACATTTTCCGGCCCCACCCCTGCCCAACCTCTCAGTACCTATGCTGTCAAGCCCCTTCATAACCTTGAATGTTTCAATAAGAGCACCTCTCATTCTTCTAAACTACAGAGAACATGGACCCAATTTACTCAGCCTCTCATCATAGGACAACCCTCTCATCCCAGAGACCAATTTAACTATTATTGAGTTCCGAAGAAGAGTTTACTTGGACTCAAAACTTAACTCTGTTTCTCTCTCCACAGTTGCTGCCAGACCTGCTGAATTTTTCTGGCATTTTCTGTTTTTAGACCAATTTAGTTAATCTTGGCTGTACTGCCTCCAATGCAAGTATATCCTTCCTTAAATATGGAGACTAAAATTGCACACAGTATTCCTGGTGTGACCTCACCAAAGCCCCAGACAACTGTAGCAAGATTTCACATTATCGACTTGCTTTCGGAGATCCAAATATACTACATCTACCAGTTCTCCTTTATCTACCTACTAGTTACATCCAAAAAATCTGTAACAACTTTATCAAAAAGGATTTCCCTTTTGTAAAACCATGGTTAGCTTGGCACATGAGGCAACTCATTCCTTTCACTGCTGCATGCCCACAGCATGATGTTCAATTCCATCATGAGTTACTACTTTTTTGATTGTCCTGTGCTAGGTCGTTCGGGGTCAGGAGGCAGGCTGATGACATGACCAAGCCCACCACACCACTGATAGGCAGGCTAAAGACACTGCTGCAGCTTCATAAGTTCCATGCTTCTTCAGCGCCGCTATGATGCTTATTTTGAAACTACATTAACACCTCATCCTTGTGTGTCTGTTACAGGCACAGATGGCGGGATTGACTTTGGTGTCATTAAAGTTATTGATAATGCTAAACAGACCATCACCTTGAAGAACAAGGGCAAATATGAGATTGGATACAGGTACTTATTTGTTATTTTTCCTCTCCTGAAGACACTGATATAGGTGGACTACAATTCCATGGGCATAGGCATAGTTAATCCTCTTATCACTTGCCTAATTGACCATTCTTTGTGCTGAGCCCAGCTAATAAAAGCCAACTTGCAATTCATCCCTGAGGGAGATCAAAGCTGTTGACAATCCAGTTCACATTTGTACATTTCCCAGAGGTGGGGAGCAGGAATGCCAGCTGATGCTCCCCTCCCTAGCCCAGGGGTATTGAAGATAGTTTTGGTGCCCCAACTGATGCCCTAACTTAGCACAGCTAAGGATCAAATCTTTTTGGCCCTCTGTGGCTGGTACCACACCATACTGAGTATTTACTAATCAAAGGCACTAAGTGTTTGCTTACAAACTATCATCTGTTTTATTTCAGTAGAGCAGCTTAGTTTACAAGTAGTGCAAAATTTCACTAATTTAATCAGACAGATTTTCTGTTGTATGTCACAGTGATAATTGCTGCCTATGGGTAAACCAAAGAGCACAGTACTGCATGGAGTAGTCCCTGAGCTGGAGCACTGGAATAAAGTGAGCTGTTACAAACTAGCAGTTGCAGCTCTGAAATGTGGGGTGCAGCTAATAACTTCTGCGTTTGAAGAGTTTTAAAAACAAGGGAGTAGATTTTCACTAAGTGTGGAAAATAAGTTGCAGCAAATGGCTGCCAGTTAATTTTCACCACCTCTGACATTAATGCAAATGACAATCAAATGGTGCAGGTTTGTAATGAGCTGCTGACCCACAACTGCCTGTTTTCTGTCTTTGCCAAAATTGAAATCCTACACTCCCCATCGCACCCTGTCATCGAAGATCCGTGTTTGCAGTCTGAGAGCTTGTAGGAGTGGGCATCTCATTTTTTGGTCCTCACACCAAATACCTTTGCAGTGCAGTCCAAAGTGACATTTAAAATATTCCCATGCATCTGTTGGACCCCCTCCACCAACTCACTAGAAAATTAATATTCTATTTCCATTTTTTTAATGACCTAATGTCAAGAAATTGCTATTCAATAACAGAACACTATGTGGATGTTAGTAAACGTATCTAGAGTTCCTTTAATATTGGGTGGAGTGCATGGTGGGCACCTCCACATCTGGCGACTGCCTATTGCACTCTCCCAAACCACACTGAATAAAGAGGAACATTAGGTTTCTGTCTAATAGGTATCTCAAATATTATTAATCCTTTACAAATTCCAATTGAGGCCCACCATGCCAACAGTGCCACATTCAGGAATACTGTGAACAAACTACACTGTGGAGGAATGATTCAGGAATCTGTGCCCATGGGTTCTTGTGCAGTGAGCTTCTGACTTCAATGACATCACTATCACATCAAGCATTTAAGCATTTTTGAAGGGGACAAGAATAAATTTGGAGCCAATTCCGTCACACTGTGGAAACTGGGATTATCTTGCCTGATGATGGCGAACTAACTGCCAATAGGATAAGCCTGCCATCTGATGGATTAACACTACCCGTTAATAGGATCATTCTACCTTCTTTTGGACGAACACAGCTGCTAATGGGTAAATCTTTCATTCTGATAGGGTCACTTTACCTCCTAATAAGATGACTGTGCCATCTAATGGGATAACTGTCTCTGCTAATAGGAAGTCCCTGCATTCTCTTGGATTAACTTTACCTTCGCGTAAATTAATCCTCCTTGACATTAGGACAACTTTTCCTATTAATAGAATATTCCTGCATTCTATTAATAACTCCACTTGCTAATAGAATAGCTCTACCAATGGACAGAATAAGTCTGCCTAATATGAAGATAAATGTGTCTGTTAGTGGGATGATTCTGTCTGACAATAGGATAACTATCTGCTAATAATATTTACGTCTATTTCGGTAGAGAGAAAGGAAAGCAAAATGAACAGCCCTGAACCCCATGTTGGACATGTGGTGGGTAAATAACTGAGCAATTAATGAGGGGTTTGGACACAGAGCAGAGCAAGTCTGCCGAGAACCAATGCAAAGGGGAGAGGGAACACAAATGACCACCAGTCCCTAAAATGAAGATCCCTGTCCCCCACGCATTGGGTGGAATTTTACACCGCTTGGATCTTCCAGTACTGCCGCAGTCAATGGACTTTTGCACGGCTCGCCACATTTTATAAACTCACCCCTGCTGCGACGGGGTGTAAAATTCTGCCCATTGTTTCTGCCTGTGGCATTATTCATGCTTATAACAATCATTTTGTTTCTGTTAGATTCCAATTGAAACCCACAAAATTAGACATGCCAGACCTGAACTTCCTGTTCAACATTCAGCCAATGAAGGGATCCCTGCTTCCCAATGACCGTGCCACTCATGTCTCCATCAATTTCCGCTGCAAAAGACCCACAGAGATCAAGGATGATCCCATCCTGCACTGCCTGGTAAGGGTGTACATATTGGAAGTTTTGAAGTGTTGAACCCAGGTTATTGGAGCTCTGTGTGACAGAGGCAGCTTTGCCACGACTAGTGTGTTTTTCCTCTGAGGTTCACTTCCCAACCAGGCAGATCTTTAGGTAACTAGATATTAAAACACCTTCATAATTTGTGCCATTTTACTTTCTTCCATTTTTCTCATACTTGTATACAAACTTCACGTTGATGTTTCTCTCCACCATCCTTTTAAACTTAGGTAAGAATAACTTGACAAACTAGGAGCAGGAGTAGGCCATTCGGCCCTTTGAGCCTGCTGCATCATTCAATATGATCATGGTTGATCCTCTATCTCAACATCATATTCCCGCTTTCTCTCCATACCCCTTGATGCCCCTAATATCAAAAAAATTATCAATTTCTTTCTTGAATATACTCAGTGACCCGGTCTCCACAGCCTTCTGTGGTAGAGAATTCCACAGGCTGACCACCCTCTGAACAAAGAAATTTTCCTCATCTTAGTCCTGAATGGCCTGTCTCGTATCCTGAAACTGTGGCCCCTAGACTCCCCGACCAGGGGAAACATCCTTCCTGCATCTAGTCTATCTAGCCCTGTTAGAATGTTATACATTTCAATCAGATCCCCTCTCATTCTTCTAAACTCCAGTGAATACAGGCCCAGTCAAACCAATCTCTCCTCATACGACAGTCCTGCCATCCCCAGTATCAGCCTAGTGAATCTTGGTTGCACTCCCTCTATGGCAAGGAAATCCTTTCTTAGGTAGGGAGACCAAAACTGCACGCAGTACTCCATGTGTGGTCTCACAAAGGCCTTGTGCAGTAAAAAAAATAACTGCAGTAAGACATCCCTACATCTGAACTCAAAACCTCTTGCAATGAAGGCCAACATACCATTTGCCTTCCTAATTGCTTGCTGCACCTGCCTGTTTACTTTCATTGACTGGTGTACAAGGACACCCAGGTCCCTTTGTACATCTACATTACCCAATATATCACCATTTAAGTAATACTCTGCCTTTCTGTTTTTCACACCGAAGCGTATAAGTTCACATTTATCCACAATATACTGCATCTGCCATGTGTTTGCCCACACGCACAACTTGTCTAAATTGCAGTGAATCCTCCTTGCATTCTCCTCACAACCCTGCCCAATTTTGTGTCGTCAGCAAACTTGGAAATATTGCATTTGGTTTCCTCATCCAAGTCATTTATATATATTGTGAATAGCTGGGGTCCAAGCACTGGTCCCTGCGGTACACCACTAGTCTCCGCCTGCCATCTGGAAAAAGACCCATTTATTCCTACTCTCTGTTCCCAATCTGACAAACAATTCTCAGTCCATGCTAGTAATATTAACCCCGATCCCATGTGCTTTAATTTTGCCCACTAGCCTCTTATGTGGGACCTTATCAAAAGCCTTCTTGAAAATCCAAATACACCACATCCACTGGTTTTCCCTATCTATTCTACTAATTACATCCAGTAAATATCCATAAAAAATTCCAGTACATTAGTTAAGCATGATTTGCGTTTCATAAACCCATGCTGACTTTGTCTAATCCCATTAATGCTTTCCAAGTGTTCTGTTACCACGTCTCTAGCATTTTCCCCACTACTGACGTAAGGCTAACTGGTCTGTAATTCTCTGTTTTTTCTCTCCCTCCTTTTTTAAATAGTAGGGTTACATTTGCTGCCTGCCAATCTGTAGGAACTGCTCCAGAGTCTATAGAATTTGGAAAGGTGACCACCAATGCATCCAATATTTCCAGGGTCACTTCTTTTTGCACTCTGAGATGTAGATTATCAGGCCCTGGGGATTTTTCAGCCTTTAACCCCATTAATTTCTCTAGCACCGTTTTTTTTACTAATACTGATTTTCTTCAATTTCTCCCCCTCACTAGACCCTCAGTTCCTAACATTTCTGGGAAATTATTTTTTCCTCTTTTGTGAAGGCAGAACCAAAATACGTGTTCAATTTTTCTGCCATTTCTTTGTTCCCCATTATAATTTCCCCTGCTTCTGACTGTAAGGTGCCTACATTTGGCTTTGCTAATCTTTTTCTCTTCACATATTTATAGAAGCTTTTACAGTCAGTTTTTATGTTCCCTGCAAGTTTACTCTAATACTCCGATATTTCCCTTTATGATCAATCTTTTTGTCCACTTTTGCTGAATTCTAAACTGCTCCCAATTCTCAGGCTTGCTGCTTTTTCTGACAATTTTATATGCCTCCTCTTTGGATCTAATACTATGCCTAATTTCTTTTGTAATCCATGGTCTTACTTTTGCACCAGACAGGAATGAATAATTGTTGTAATTCATGCATACGTTCCTTAAATATTAGCCATTGCCTATCCATCATCAACGCTTTTTGGAAGGTTCTCCAATCCATCATTGCCAACTCGCGCCTCATACCCTTATTGTTCCCTTCATTTAGATTCAGGACCCTAGTTACGGATTCAACTTCTTCACTCTCCATCCTAATGAACAATTCTATCATTTTATAGCTGCTGTTCCCCAAGGGACCCCACACAACAAGATTGTTAATTAATCCTTTCTCATTGCACAATACTCAGTGTAGGATAGCCTGGTCCCTAGTTGGTTCCTCAACATGTTGATCTAAAAAGTCACCACGTACACACTCCAGGAAATGTTACACATTATAATTCAGCCATTAATTGAATCACTATTCCTAATTCTACATGTTGTTCTCTACCCAGAATTCTGTGTGTTGCTTAGCTCTGTTAAGGAACCAGTAACCACCCAGTGACAGAAGCAATGACGATTAGGATTTCCACTTCAGTGTGGACTGGGGGCAGTGCCCACCCATTAGCCCCCTGCCCAATAATCCTGATGGAAAGCATTTCAAAGTCTGGGCCTCATTAGCAGCAGATCAAACAAACACATGCATTAGGAGCAGGAATAGGCCACTCGGCTCCTCAAGCTTGCTCCATCATTCAATAAGGTCATTGCTGATCTGATTGTAACCTCAACTCCACATTCCCACCGACCCCCGATAACTTTTCACCACCTTGCTTGTCAAGAATCTATCCAGCTCTGCCTTGAAATATTCAAAGGCTCTGTTTCCACTGCCTTTTGAGAAAGAGAGTTCCCAAGGATTCACTACCCTCTGAGAGAAAATATTTCTCCTTATCTCTGTCTTAAATGGGTGAGCCCTTATTTTTTAAAACGTGACCCCTAGTTCTAGATCGGTGGGCAGCGGGCAGAAAACAAATGTTCAGATAAAGTCGTTAGCCAGCCTCCTGGCTAGAATCTGCACGCAGGTGGGGGAGGGTGGTGGGGAGGGAGCTGTTGAGGGTGAGGAACCCAGTACAACAGCACAACACGTTACTTTTTCTGAAGCAGTCCTCCTTCTCCTTAATGAGAACATACCTGCTAGGTACCTGACTGACTGGGATGCCAGCTGAAACTACTCTGTACTGTCCTAAAATGGCACTCAGGGTACTGTACACCATCCACCTCCTAAAGAGCCCAGCTGTAGTCCTGGGGGAGAACTGCAGGAATCACAGTGATAGTCAGAAATGTGGCACTAAATCATTTCCTGTTATATTCAGGTGTTGCCACTGCCCCAATTCTGCCTCACAATCTTACCCCTATGTCTAGATTATCTCATGCCCTATACAGGTACTGTGATACTCTTCGGGTAAATATTCCATTTAAAACAAATGGGCAAGAATTACAGGCTGCTGATGTGCAACAGGAGAACATTCACATTCTCGCCAATTTCTTCATGCGCCTTGCAGTTCTATGCAAATGACACCAAGGTTCTGCACCTGATTTCCTGAGAGAAATTAGGGGCTGAAACTTGACTGACTTTTTTCTCCTCCCTGGCCTGGGTGTGTTGAGACCAATTGTCACATCTACTTCTGCTTTGGCTGCTGTCAGCTCATATACCTCAGACCAGATCAAACACAGTAGCTTTGAATCTGTGTTGCTCAGCTTTACACTGTTAGAATGCTTTACCACACCTCTTTATTCTAAATACCCAAGTAAAGGAATGTGTAAGAATCACTGAAACAGTTATGGTTTTGTCACTATGATTAAGTTAAATTTATTCAACTTTGTTACCGAATCACAATATCTAGCCAGCTGTATTCTATTTGGGTTTTTGCACTCAGTAGGCTATAAAACAAGCTAAACATGAGTGGTGTTTGGATGGTCCACTGGTGAACTGTTTTCTCTTTGTGAGTACAGGTAATTGAGCCCACCCTGGGTGAAGGAGGAGAGATCATAGCCAGCATTCCAGTGAAAATATCAGTTCGTGCCATTTTTACCACCTATAAGATGTTACCAGCTAGAGAGGTTAACTTTGGCATTGTGTTATTTGGCAACCGCAAAAACCGTACATTCATCCTCGAGAACAACTGTGAATTTGACTTCAGATACTCCATCTTTAAAATGTCCTCTGTGGCACCACGTCAACCAAAGAAAGGGTATGGAACATCTCGTCAAACGAATGCTTATCTGAAAATAGATGTAACTGCTGTTGGGTGCATCTGGCAGCTGTTCTGTTTGCAATTTGTTCTGAGCCACACTGGGAGTTTCATGATATGAATAGCACAGCAGTTGAGTTGTCACAGTTGGTTTTAGAGTTGCTACATTTTACAGAGAAGAAAACTAGCTGGGATTCCTGCGGATCACTCTCCCATGATTCCTGTATCCCAAAATATGTAGGTGATGAGCAAAGAAGCAACCAGTCTTAATGGTGAAACCTAAGATTTGCCACACGGGACAAAGTAGCAACAGGAGGTACAGGGAAGTGTGTTCAGCAAGAATGACTGCCACAAGGAGAGGAATGGGGGTAGATAATCGGGTTGAACATTTATCTTGGAGAAAGAAACTGGTTGTAATTGTATAGGAGGATAGAAGGCAAGCAGTGTTAATGCATTGGCATAGAGACCTATGTTAAAATCCCAGCTGATATTAATATTGGACAAGTCAGATCCCAGGAAACTTTTTTTTTATTCATTCTTGGGATGTCAGCGTCGCTGGCAAAGCCAGTATTTGTTGCCCATCCCTAACTCCCCTTGAACTGAGTGGCTTGCTAGGCCATTTCAGAGGGCAGTTAAGAGTCAGCGACATTGCTGTGGTCTGGAGTCACATGTAGGCCAGACCAGGTAAGGGACAGCAGATTTCCTTTCCTAAAGGACCTTAATGAACCAGACGGGTTTTTATGACAATCGAATATAGTTTCACGGTCACCCTTATATTCCAGATTTATTAAATGAATTCAAATTCCAACTGCTGCAATACTGAGATATGAACCTGTGTCCCCATAGCATAGCCTGGGCCTCTGGATAGTCCACTGACATTACCACTGTATCATCTTCTCCCCTAACCTGGCTTGAAAGATCCTAACCTTTTTTTTAGAAACCGCAGAGAAAAGGTACTGAACAAATTCACAGGAGTCTGCTGATGAACTTTAAACACAAAGAATAAAATACTTATTAAAGCAAGAAATGAACTATATTACACCAGACAAAAAGATTGGAAGGATCTCAATACAAACACAAGAAGATGATTCAATTTCCCAATATTCCTTAAGCCAGAAATATCTTTACAAACAAATAAACCAGTGAAGAGTTACCACTAGTTTGACACAAAGGCTTTCTGCATGGGACTGGCACATGTGAAAACTATTTTCTTCTGGTGAATTCTTGAGCATTCACTTGATGCTTCTCTCCCCAAGACACCCAAAAATAACTGCACTTTAATCCACTGGTTCAGTTGCAACACTACTAAGCTGACCATGTCAAGTCCTATGACTGACTATTCAGTTAACTACTGTCCCACTAGCCTTGTAATTTTTCTTCTCAGAGAGCTGAGAAACCTGTCTTCGCTCTCTGACACACACTGACTGACTGCCTTTCCACTCCTGTCTCCTGTCTTTCTTTCTCTGTCTCAGTGTCACTTGACTACTGTTGCTAGGCAACAGTAAGGCGTTTCTATTTTGCTTTTGAATCTCTGAGCTCTCAACCCCTTCAGCCCATCTCTTGAATCTCAGGGGTTGTAAAACCTCATTCAAAATGTACATATACAGAAATATATATATATCATAAAACTGAAACCACTCTACCTTTCTTAACACAAAAATACATATACATATATAAATTCAATGTATAGATTATACATTGTTCATGACACCTGCAACATCTTTAGAATGCTGTCCACCAGAATGCTGTCCACCAAGATGAGCTTTGTGTTTCTTTTTCTGAATCCTCTAAAACTGAAATTATTTAAATAGAAAGCAGGTAAGAGTAGAATCTGCCATTTACTTGCTCCTGTGTGTATCTGTTGCAAATCATAAAAATGTTGCTTATTAAGATTAATAGCATGAGTCAGAAAATATCTGCTTCTTTATGAACTGAAAGCTCAGGTTGTGTTGCTGTTGCTGTAGAGGCCAATCTGATTACACATTATTAGGTTAAAAAAAAGAAACTATTTAGTTAATGATTACTACATTTATTTAACCTTTTACAACCTCAGAAATCCCAAAATACTTTACAAATAATTAAGCACTTTTGGCTTGTAGTTGCTATTATAATGTTGGGAAACATGGCAGCCAATTTGTGCACAGCAAAATCACACCAGCAGCAATATAATAATAACCAAGTAATCTGTTTTAAAATGTTAGTTGAGGGAATAATATTGGCCAGGACATCAGGGAGAAACCTCCAGCTATTCTTACAGTACCTCTGACAGTGCAGCACTCCCTCAGCACTGCACCAGATTGTTAACCTAAATTTTGCACTTAAGTTTCTGGAGGAAGATTTGAAGCTGCAACCTCTAACTCTAAGGTGAGCGTACTACCCACTGACCCAATACTTGTTCATGTGGTTAGGTTTTTCTCTTGCCCTCCATCCCTGTAGTGGCACTGCTAGTGAGATTCCCCTTCTTGACAAAATATGATGCTGTTTGATTTAGCCCATTTTGAAAGCACTTCTTGTCAACTGAGTTGAACTGAGAAACTAAGCTGAAGGGTTCAGCACTGTGGTCCAAGCACCAATCAGCTTGCAAGGATTGAGAGAGATGAGGAAATATTGATGAGCTGATGCTGAACTTGGGGTTTAAAAACCTGTAGGAATAAAGGAGAAAGCGTAGACTGGAGAAGGGGAGAGGTTTCACAATTCTGAGGCCCCACTTTGCCAACCTCCCAACCACCACCCTTTGTAAACTTCAGATTATCCAAAGATCAGCTACCTGCATCCTAATTCGCACCAAGTCCTGCCATTGGCGGTTGTGCTTTCTGCTATATAGATACCAAGCTCTTAAACTCTCTATCAAAAGCGCCCTATCTCTGTCACCTTTAAGGCACTCCTTAAAACCTGCCTTTTTGATCAAGCATTTTTTCAGCTGTTCTAATGTCTCTCCATATGACTCGGTGTCACATTTTGTATGATAATGCTCCATGAAGCACCTTGGAACATTTTACTACATTGAAGGTGCTAAATAAATGCAAGTTGTGTCCTGAGTAATAATGAGCTGGAGTAAGAGACATGAATCTTAGATTTAGCACAGGAAATCTAGAGGGAAGAGGAAGTGCATGCATGACAAAATATTTGGTGTTTAGGCTGAATAAGAGATCAAATGTTGAAATAGTGCTGATTGAAGCATCATCAGTAAAATAAAAATAGGGTGGTGATGAGAAAAGGGCTTCCTCTACAGGAAAAGTAGTACTACTGGCTAACCTGATATATGAAAATCTGAGGCGCTGATCAACTGGTGGTGGAGGGTGGTGGCATTTAGTTTAAGGAGCCAATTAATAATCGTGATTAAACTAAAGTGCACAACAGGTCTGTCAACACTTGACAAGAAAAACAGATTAACACTTCAGGTAGGCTGCAAGGTCAAATGCTGACAGACCTGCTGTGTATTTTCATTGCCTGATTTTAAGAACAGAAAGTTGTAAATTGGTTCCTTTAGAAAAATGCTTCCTCCTTCCATCACCACTTTGCCATAGCCTCACATCTCCACATGTCAGGTTAGCCCGCATGTGCCCTGACCTGGACAACATTCAGACTTGGCTGATGAATGGCAATTAATATTTGAGCCACACAAGTCCCAACAAGAGAGAGTCTAACCACATACCCTTGTTATGAAATGACATTACCATGGTTGAATTCACCCCCATCATCAACATCCTGGAGGTCACCATCGACAGAAAGCTTAACTGGATGAGCCCATAAATACTGTGGTTACAAATGCAGATTATAAATAAGGTATTCTGTGGTGAGTAACTCACCTCCCGACTCCCTAAAGCCTGCCCACCATCTACAAAACACAAATCAGGAATGTGTTGGAAAACTCTCCATTTGCCTAGGTGAGTGAAATTCAAGAAGCATGACACCATCCGGGACAAAGCAGCCTGTTTGATTGGCATCCAATCCATCACCTTACTCCACCAGTGGCGCACCATGACTGCAATTTATACAATCTACAAACTGCACTCCAGCAGCTTGCCAAGGCTTTCTTGCCAGCACCTTCAACCTCTATGACCTATAAAAACAAAAGTAGCAGATTCATGAGAACGCCATCACCTGCAAGTTACACATGATCCTGATTTGGAAATATATCAGCTTTCCTTTATCATTGCTGTGTCAGAATCCTGGAAATCCCTCCCTAACAGCACTGCCGATGGACCTACAGCACACAGACGGCAGCGGTTCATATAGGCACTTCACCACCACCTTCGCAAGAGTAATGTTTAACATCCATGGTTTGTCATAAGAACATAAGAAATAGGAACAGGAGTAGACCATTCAGCCTCTCGAGCCTGCCCCACCATTCAATAAGATCATGACTGATTTTCTTGTGTTTCGATTTCCACATTCCCATCTAACCCTGATAACCTTTGATTCCCTTGCCTAACAAGAATCTATCTAACTCTGCCTTACAAATATTCAATGACCCTGCCTCCACCACCTTCTGAGGCAGAAAGTTCCATCTGAGAGAAAAAAATTCTCATCTCTGTCCTAAAAGGGCGACCCCTAATTTTAAAACAGTGCCCCCTAGTTCTGGATCACCCACAAGAGGAAACATCCTTTTGACGTCCACCTTGTCAAGGCCATTGTATCTTGTATACTTCAGTCAAATCACCCCTCACTCTTCTAAACTCCAGTGGAAACTAGTCTGGTCTGTCCAACCTTTCCTCATAAGCTCTGAAGAAGGGTCATACGGAATCAAAACGTTAACTCTGTTTCTCTCTCCACAGATGCTGCTGGACCTGCTGAGTTTTTCCAGCATTTTCTGGTTTTGTATCAATTTAGTAAACGTCCTTTGAACCGCCTCCAATGCATTTACATCCTTCCTTAAATAAGGAGAGCAAAACTGCACACAGTATTCGAAGTGCGGTCTCACCAATGCCCTGTGTAACTGAGACATAACATCCTTACTTTTATAAAAGCAAAGTACTGCGGATGCTGGAAATCTGAAACAAAAACAAAAATTGCTGGAAAATCTCAGCAGGTCTGACAGTATCTGGGGAGAGAAAGACAGAGTTAACGTTTCGAGTCCATATGACTCTTCATCAGAACTAAAGCGAAATAGAAATGTGGTGAAATATATGCTGTTTAAGGGGAGTTGGACAGGTAGAGCTGGATAGAGGGCCAGTGATAGGTAGAGGCAAAGGAGAGATTGCCAAAGACGTCATATACAAAAGATCAAAGGGGTGTTGACAGTGGTGATATTAGCTAAAGTATCCTTACTTTTATATTCAATCCCTCTTGTAATAAAGGATAGAATTCCATTAGCCTTCTTAATTACTTGCTGTACCTGCATACTAACTTTTTGTGACTCGTACTAGAACACCTCGATCCCTCTGCACCTCAGAATTAGGCAGCCATTCTGCATTTAAGTAATGCTCTGCTTTTTTGTTCTTCTTTTCAAAGTGAACAACTTCACATTTTCCCACATTAAACTCAATTTGCCAGATCTTTGCCCGCTCACTCAACCTATCTATGTCTATTTGCAACCTCTTCACCTCCTCTTCACAACATACTTTCCCACCTACCTTTGTGTCATCTGCAAATTTAGCTGCCATATCTTCACTCCCCTCATCTAAGTCATTGATATAAATCATAAAAAATTGAGGCCAGTACAGACCCCTGTGGGACTCCACTCATCACATCCTGCCAATCAGAAAAAGACCCATTTATGCATACGCTCTGCTTTCTGCTAGCCAGCCAATCTTCTATCCATGCTAATATGTTACCCCTGTACACCATACATTTTTATTTTCCATAATAATCTTTGATGTGGCACCTCATCAAATGCCTTCTAGAAATCCAAGTACAGTACATCTACAGGCTCCCCTTTATCCACTGTGAGTGTTACTCCTTCAAAAAACTCCAGTAAATTAGTCAAACATGATTTTCCTTTCACAAAACCATGGTGACTCTTCCCGATTGCCTTGAACTCTTCTTGGCGTCCAGCTATAACCTCCTTAATGATCGATTCTAATAACTTCCCAATTATACTTGTCAATGATATAGGATAATAGGAACTCAAGGAGCCCATTTAATTCCTGGAGTCTATTTTGCCATTCAGCTAGATTGTGGCTAATCTGTACCTCAACTCCTATCTACTCAACTTTGTTTCAAATCCTGTAACTCTGACCTAATAAAAAGCTATACGTTGCTGTCTTGAAAATTTCAATCAGCTCAGCATCCACAGCTTTTTGGAAGAGCGAATTCAGCTATCACTATCTGATTCATGTCAGGTATTACTAAAGAAAGCAGTTCAGATATCAGCATCATTGTCAAAGTGAGGTCAGCTATCACTGTAGGTGTGAGGTCAGCTTTCACTAGGAGTGAGGTCAGCTATCACTGCAGGAGTGAGGTCAGCTATCACTGTAGGAATGAGGTCAGCTATCACTAGGAGTGAGGTCAGCTATTACTGTAGTAGTAAGATCAGCTATCACTGTAGGAGTGAGATCAGCTATCACTGTAGAAGTGAGGTCAGCTATCACTAGGAGTGAGGTCAGCTATCACTAGGAGTGAGGTCAGCTATCACTGTAGGAGTAAGATCAGCTATCACTGTAGGAGTAAGATCAGCTATCACTGTAGAAGTGAGGTCAGCTATCACTAGGAGTGAGGTCAGCTATCACTAGAAGTGAGGTCAGCTATCACTGTAGGAGTGAGATCAGCTATCACTGTAGAAGTGAGGTCAGCTATCACTAGGAGTGAGGTCAGCTATCACTGTAGGAGTGAGATCAGCTATCACTGTAGGAGTGAGATCAGCTATCACTGTAGGAGTGAGGTCAGCTATCACTGTAGAAGTGAGGTCAGCTATCACTAGGAGTGAGGTCAGCTATCACTGTAGGAGTGAGATCAGCTATCACTGTCGATGTGATTTCTGACCATCACAATTGTCCGATTAGTAGTTTTCCTATTTGCGTTATGATGTACATCTGCAATTATCAATTTCAACCAGTTTATTATTCCTTACTTTCAAAATGAAAAGGACCACATCAAGAAAGCAAAGAGGGGGTGGGATATTCTCCTTTTGCACTCAAGATCCAAAGCTGCTGTGACCTCTATGTTTTCTGGAGAGTGAGGACAGGGAGTTTTCTTCTGTGCTCTCATTTGCAGCAAAATCATAAATATGTTGATGAAGAATGAGTGTATGACTTATGTAATGGTGCAGTGAAGTTCTTCCCTCTGTGTGCCTCAGCCTCACCAACATGGCACTTTCTCCAGATCCCACCTGTGAAACCATTCAATGGCCTCTGCATGAGGCTGTGTCAATTGAATAAAAAATAATTTCAAATTATGAGCATTTTAGAGCTATTGACTCATTCCAGCTAGGAAGCTGTTCCAAACTCATTGACAAAAGCACAAGAAATAGGAAGAGGAGTAGACCATATGGCCCATCGAGCCTACTCGGCCATTTTAGTGAACCTTCACTGTACCACCTCCAATGTAAGTATATATTTTCTTAAATGTGGAAACCAAAACTGCACTCCAGATGTGGTCTCATCAAAACACTGTACATCTGTAGCAGGACTTCTTTATTCTTTATTCCTGTACTCCAAATTGAAATTTGAAGCCCCATAGCAGCCAGTGCAGAAATGTTTATCCCATTACATTATGCTGCATTCAGACGGCAAGGACAAGTGATCTAATGCACTGGTCATTTTACTCCCGATACTGACACTTCAAGTTAAACAGAATGTACAGCACTGAAAAAGGCCAATTAGCAAAACTGGTCTGCACTGTTGCTTATGATCCACATCAGCCTCCCCCCCATCCACTACATAAATGCCTCTGTAACCAGTGGGCACGGATGTGAGGTATTTGGCAAAAGAACCAGAGGCGACATGAGGAAACTTTTTTATGCAGTGTGTTATGATCTGGAAAGAGGAGTGGAGGCAGATGCCTGAAAGAGGAGTGGAAGTAGATGAAATAATAACTTTCAAAAGGGAATTGGATAAAATACTTGAAGAGGAAATGTTTGCAGAGCCAAAGAGAAAGAGCAGGAGAGAGGGATTAATTGGATAGCACTTTCAAAGAGTCAATACAGGCACAATGGACCAAATAGCCTCCTTCTGTGCTATATCATTCAATGATTCTATATTTTCTTGTATTTTCAGGAGTATTTTGTATGTTACTAACTTACTTTTTCAGAAATGGTATCTGTTTTCTTTTTTGGGTTATATAGTGCTGGTGGCCCGAAGCTTAAGGCTCAGGATAAATCTAATGGAGTTCTGAAACAGAAAGAACAAATACCCCAGGTGAGTTTGGCCTCTGGCAGTTAAGATCTGGTTACAAGGGTGGCTGTGAGACCATACATGCACTCCAAGGTCTCCCACTTCCTCAACCCTTCTCAATATCCTCCCATTTGTTGTGTATTCCCTTGCTTTGTTTGCCCTCCCCAAATGCATTGCCTCACACTTTTCAGGATTGAATTCCATTTGCCACTTCTCCGCCTATTCAACCAAACCATTGATATCTTTCTGGAAACAATAGCTATCCTCTTCATCAACTACACAGCCATCAACTACACAGCCAATTTTTGTGCCATCTGCAAATTTCCCAATCATGCTCCCCACATTTAAGCCCAAATTATTAATATATGCAACAAACATCAAAGGCCCCAACAATGAGCCCTTTGGAACACCACTGGAAACTGCTTTCCATTGACAAAAATATCCATCAACCATTACACTTTGTTTCCATCGTTAAGCTAATCTTGGATCCATCTCACCACCTTCTCCGTATCCCATGGGATCTCACTTTTCTGACCAGTCTGCCATATGGGACCTTGTCAAATGCCTTTCTAAAATCCATGTAGGCAGGATCCACTGCACTACCCTCATCAATCCTCCTCGTTGCTTCCTCAAAGAATTTGATTAAGTAAGTAAGACATGATCTTCTCCTAACAAAACCATGCTGACTATTCTTGATCATTCCGTGCCTAAGGGGAGAATTTTCTCACCGTCAGGCAGGCTGGTCGGGAGCGGATGCGAGTGGGCACAGAGACAATCACCACCTGCAATCGGTGTGCATCACTATTTTACGTGGGCAGGCCAATTAAAGCCTGCTCAGCGTGACATGCACCTGGAAATGCTTAGCACTACCTGTGCGGGCTGGGTGGTGGGGGGAGGAGCGAGAGTTGGGGCTTGCACTCTTTCGGGCGGAAATCTCCCTGAGGCACGGAGCTGCCTCGGAGATTAATTTAATAATAAAACATTAGAAAAAAGAAAAAAAAATTACTCTGTCATGTCCCCTATGTGACATATTTATGAATTTTCATAAGACATCTTATTAAATTAATAAACGTTTCATGAAACTTCATCCCATCCATGGATGAGGTTTCATGAAAAATGCGATGGCTGCCTGGGCCCTTCACCTGCCCAACAACCTTAAGGTTGGATGGGCAGCCCTGACAATCACCATAATTATTTAATTAATGACCTTAACAGGAGTTTGACAGTTCAGCGGGCATGCAGCCGACTCTGGTGCATGTTCGCTGAACTGAAGATCGGAATGACATGTGGTGACGTTGGGACACACGCCCGACGTCACCGCGCATCATTTTACACGTTGGTGAGCGAAGCCGGCCCCCGCACACCGAATGGAAGATTCTGGCCTAAGTGACAGTTTATCTTGCCTCTCAGAATTGTTTCCAATAATTTGCCCACCACCGAAGTCAGACTGACCGGTCTATAATTTTCTGGTATATCCTTCGCACCCTTCTTAAATATTGGTCAATGTTTGCAGACCTTCAGTCCCCTGGAATCTCATCTGTATTTAGTGACGATTGGAAAATGATCTACAGAGCATCTGCTATCTACTCCCTGGCTTCCTTTAACAACCTGGGATACAATCCATCTGGTCCTGGTGATTTAGCCACCTTCAAGGATGCCATCCCCTCCAGTACTCCTCTCCCATTATGCTTACTGCATCCGAATTCACACTCCTCATCCTTAACTAGAATGTCTGCATCATCCTCTCCTCAGTGTACTCATTGAAAACCCAACAGCACCTCCCAAGCCTAGGACTTCTATCACCTAGAAGAACAAGGGCAGCAGGCACATGTGAACAGTATCATCATCAAATGATGCCTCCATATCATACATTATCTTGTCTTGGAAATACATCGCTGTTCCCTCATTGTCACTGGATCAAAATCCTGGAGTACCTTCACCAAGCAGCCTGCACCAGTTTAAGAAGGTTGCTCACCACCACCATCAGCAGCAATTCTAGGGATGGTGAATAAATGCTTGCCTGGCCAGCAACACCAATATCCTGAAAATTAAATTTTAAAACATTGTGCTGAGTCAATTACATGCTCTAGTTCTCAGTAACTTACAGTTTCTTTTTTTTACTTTTCATACAGGCCCGTTTGACAGTTGGAATGTTTACAGTTTTCCCTGGATATGGAGTTGTGTTCCCTGGTGCTCAGCAGGCCATTACAGTGGACTGTACTGCAGATCAGATAGGGAAACATGAAGAGTTCCTGAGCATCGACATAACTGACCGGGACCCATACGATCATCCAACTGGTATTCCATATGGACTGATCATCGAATGCTGTGCACCAAGTAGGTTCAGAGAGAACAAAACTCAGCTTGGAATTTACAACAACAACTGGCATTCTTTCCAATTGATTCATGGGACGGGAGTGTCACTGGGGGCTAGCATTTGTTGATCATCCCTAATTGCCCTAGAGAAGGTGGCAGTGAGCCGTCTCCTTGAATCACTGCAGTCCCTCTGGTGTAGGTACCCCCACAGTGATGTTGGGAGTTCCAGAATTTTGATCCAGTGACAATGAAGAAACAGTGGTATTTTTCTGAGTCTTGGAGGGGAACTTGCAGGTGGTGGTGTTCCCATGCACCTGCTATTTTTGTTCTCCTGGGCATTAGAGATCACAGTTTTGAGAGATGCTGTTGAAGAATCTTGGCAGGTTTCTGTAGTGCCAGTGTTAGAGGGAGTGAATATTTAAGGTGGTAGATGGGATGCTGATCAAGCACGTTGCTTTGCCCTGGATAGTTTCTTGAATGTTCTTGGGTTGCACTCATCCAGGCAATGAGAGTATTCCAATGACTCCTGTATTGTGGACGGTGAAAAGCTTCCGGGGAGCCAAGAGGTGAGTTACTCACCACAAAATTCCCAACCTTAGACCTGCTCTTATAGCCGGAATATTTATGTATCTGGTCCAGTTAATTTTCCGTCATTGGTTATACCCAGGATGTTAATGGTGGGGATTCAGCAATGATAATGTCATTGAATGACCTTCTCTTCATTATGAGATCAGAAGTGGGGATGTTCGCTGATGATTGCACAGTATTCAATACTATTCAAAGCTCCTCAGATGTTGAAGCTGTCCATATCATTTGCAGCAAGGCCTGGACAATATCCAGGCTTGGGCTGATAAGTGGCAAGTAACATTCGTGCCACACAAGTGCAAGGCAATGGCCATCTCCAACAAGAAAGAATCTAATCATCTCTCCATGACATTCAACAGCATTACCATCACAGGATCCCCCATTATCAATATCCTGAGGGTTACCATTGACAAGAAACTGAACTGGACAAGCTATATAGGTATTGTGGGAACAAGAACAGCTCAGAGACTGGGAATTCTGCGGTAAGTAACTCACCCCTTGACTCCCCTAGGCTTGTCACCATCTACGAAGTACAAGTCAGGGGTTTGGTGGAAAACTTTCTATTGACCTGGATGTTTGCAGGTCCAATAACCCTCAAGAAGCTCGACACCACCCAGGGCAAAGCAGTGGGTTTGATTGGCACCCCACCCATCACCTTGGGCATTCATTCCCTCCACCACCAACGCATAGTGGCCACATTGTGTACCATCTAGAAGATTCACTACAGCAACTTGACAAGGCTCCTTTAATAGCACCTTCCAAACCAATGAACTCTATCACCTAGAAGGACAAGGGCAGCAAGCTCATGGGAACAGCACCACTCGCAGGTTCCCCTCCAAGCCATGGACCATCTTGACTTGGAACTATTTCACTATGTCTTCTCTGACATTGGGTCAAAACTGCTGCAATTCTCTTCCTAAAAGCACTGTGGTGTACCTATAACACATGGACTTCAATGATTGAAGAAGGTGGCTCAGCATCACCTTCTCAAGGGCAATTAGGGGGTAGGCAACAAATGCTGGCCTTGCTAATGACACGCATATCAAATAGAAAGGAATAAAAAAGGGGCAATCACTCTCACTTCTGGAACTCGGCAGTTATGGCCATATTTGGCCCTGGGATTGTACTGAAAAGCCTTGGCAATACCATTGTCAGGTAGATGCCAGTGTTGTAGCTATACTGGAACAGCTTGGCCAGAGGCACATATAGATGTGAAGCACAAGCCTTCAGCACCACAGATGCTATGTTTTCAGGGCATGTAGCCTTTGCAGTATCCAGTGCACACAGTCGTTTCTTGACATCATGTTGAATGAATCAAATGTGCTTTTCTTCATTTCTAATGTCTGTCTTCTTTGATGATGGGGACCTCAGGAGGAGGCCAAGATGCATAAGCCCCTTGGCACTTCTGGCTGAGATGTTTGTAAACTCTTCAGCCATGACTTTTGTATTTACAAGTCAGCATTATTTTAGCAAAACATCTTGGAGCGCTGCACATGAGCATAAATCAGATAAAATTTGACAATCAAATCTCCCTTTAACCTTCTCTGCTCTAAGGAGAACAACCCCAGCTTCTCCAGTCTCTCCACTTAACTGAAGTTCCCCACCTCTAGTATTATTCAAGTAAATTTCTTCTCCACACTCTCTAAGTCCTTGACATTTTCCTAACTTGTGCTGCCCAGAATTGAACACAATATTCCAGTTGAGGCTTAACTAGTCATAAAGAGCTAGCATAAATTGTTTGTTTTTGTACTTAATTCCTCTTTAATAAAACCAAGGATCTCACATGCTTATTTTATAGCTTTTTCTATTGTCGGGTCACCTTCAAATATTTGTATACTTACACCCCTAGGTCTCTGTTCCTACATCCCCTTTAAAATTGTACCATTTAGTTTGTATTGCTTCTCTTCATTCTTCAATGAAACTTCAATGTCGCATCACACTTCTCTGCGTTAAATTTCATCAATCATGTGTCAACCCATTTCATTAGTCTATGACCTTCTGAAGTCTGTTACTATCCTCCTCATTGTTTACAATATTTTCAAGTTTTGTATCATTAGCATTTCTGGTCCTCAGCCACTTTCATATCCACTCTGCCTCTGCTCCTTTAGTTTCATGGGCTTTACTTTTGCTCACAAGACCATTACGTGGTGCTCAGTGAAATACCCTTTTGTCCATACAACCATAGAAAAGTTACAGCACAGAAGGAAGCCATTCAGCTCATCTTGTCCATGCCAGCCTGTGGACACCCAGGTGCCCTTTCTAATCCCACCTTCCTGCACCCGGCCCATAGCTCTGCAGTTTACAGCACTTCAGGTGCAGATCCAGGTACTTTTTAAAAGAGCTTAGAGTTTCTGCCTCTACCACCAACATGGGCAGCGAATTCCAGACACCCACTACCCTCTGCGTAAAAACGTTCTTCCTTGTGTGCCCCCTACACCTTCTGCCACTTATCTTGAATCTATGTCCCCTGGTTCTAGAATTTTCCTTCAAGGGAAACAATTTTATCCTATCCACTCTATCTATTCCCCTCATAATTTTGTACACCTCAATCAAGTCACCTCTCAGCCTTTTTTGTTCTAAGGAAAATAACCCCAATCTATCCAATCTCTCCTCGTAATTACACTTTTCTAACCCTGGCAACATTCTTATAAACCTCCTCTGCACTTTCTCCAGAGCTATTACATCCTTCCTGTAATGTAGTGACCAGAACCGCACACAATACTCCAGTTGTGGCCTCACCAGTGTTTTATACAATTCCAACATTATATCCTTACTTTTATATTCTATACCTCTGCCAATGAAGGAGAGCATTCCATATTCCTTCTTTACAACCTTGTTTACTTGAACTGCTGCCTTTAGGGACCTGTGTACTTGTACGCCAAGATCTCTCACTTCATCTACCCCTCTTAGTATATTCCCATTTATTGTGTAATCCCTGTAACTGTTTGACCTCCCTAAATGTATGACCTCACACTTCTCTATGTTAAAATCCATCAGCCACTTTACCGCCCACTCCACCAACCCATCTTTATCGTTTTGGAGATTATGGCTATCCTCTACACTATCCACTACTTGGCCAATCTTTGTGTCATCTGCAAATTTCCCAATCATGTCACCTACGTTCACGTCCAATTCGTTAATATATAACACAAACAGCAAGGGACCCAACATGGAGCCCTGTGGAACACCACTTGAGACAACTTTCCATACGCAAGGGCATCCATCGACTATTACCCTTTGTTCCTGTTACAAAGCCAGCCTTTTATCCAGTTTGCCACATTACCCTGAATCCCATGGGCTTTTACTTTCCTGACCAATCTGCCATGTGGGACCTTGTCAAATGCCTTGCTAAAATCCATATACACAACATCCACTGTACTACCTTCATCAACCCTTCTTTTGTCACTTCCTCAAAGAATTCAATCAAATTTGTCAGGCAAGACCTTACTTTAACAAACCCATGCTGACCATCCCTGACTAGTTTATGCCTTTCCACATGACAGTTAACCCTATTTCAGGATTGATTCTACTAATTTGCTCACCACCGATGTAAGACTAACTGGCTTATAATTGTTTGGCATATCCTTTGATCCCTTTTTAAACAATGGAGATACGTTTGCATTTCTCCTGTCCTCCGGTACCTCCCCTGTCTCTAGAAAAGGTTGGAAGATCATCCTCAGAGCATCTGCTATCTCGTCCCTGATTTCCTTCAGCAGCCTCGGAAACAATCCAACTGGCCCTGGTGACTTATCAACTTTCAAGGATTTCAACCCTTCAAGTACTTCCTCTCTCTTTATGACGATCCCATCCAATATCTCACAGTGTTCCTCCTGGACAACTGTATCTACATCCTCCCTTTCCTTTGTAAACATGGAGACAAAATATTCATTCAAAACTCCTCCCACAGCCTCTGCATCTACACACAAGTTTCCATCTAAACAACATAAACTGCACAACTCTCATCAATCCTCTCCGTTACTTTATTGAAGAACTCTATCAAGGTCATCACACACGATTTACTTTTAACAAATCCATGCTGATTTTCCTTTATTAGCTCATACTTTTCCGAATGTCAGTTTATTTTCTCCAGGATTCTTGCCTTAATGTGAGATGAGGCTGCCTGACCTGTATTTTCTGGAGTTTATCACTTTTTTTTAAAACAGGGGTGTAACATTTACAATTCTTTGAAACCACCCTCATATCCAAGCAGGATAAGAATACTGTGGTCAGAGCCTCCGAGCTTTCCACCCTTACCTCCTACGGTAACCGAGGATGCTTCCCATCCATTTCTACTTTGAGTACTGCTGACCTTGGAAGTGCCTCTTCTTTTATTTACTTTTATCCAATCTAATATCATTGCTGTCTGCTCCTTTACTGCTACAATAACTGTGGATCTCTTTCTCTCTCGCTTTATCTCTCCTTTAGCTGTTCCCAATCTGTCTGTTTGTCTTCTCTCCCTCTATCTCAATGTCTCTTTTTGTGTAACATTTTCATCCTGCATAAATGTTTCCTCGATTGTGCGATTGTGTATCTCTTCAGCATTATTAATACACTTGGAAATGAACACTGGCACAACCTTGAGTCCAATATACTCTCGGAGAAATTTTATAGATAGCTTACCTGTTCTTAACTTACCTGTGAATTGAATAATGTTGTTGATATCCCCCATTTGGTCTTTGCTGTACCCCTGTCTCAGGAATACTAATAGTCATTCGGTAGTACAGAATTTGAGCATTGCTGAGAAAAAGAGACATGCTGTCAAACATTTTTGTCTTGTTCTCATCAGGACAGATTTGTAAGAATACCAATTTTAAGGCAAACAACAATTTATACTACATGAGAAGAGAATACCAATTGGTTGGCAAGTGGGCAAAAGTACCATTTCTATCCTATTGGTTCACACAAAACTGAGAGATTTAATTTCATTAGGGCTTCTCACACTCCATTGCTGTAGCTTCAGCAGAGATATGGCAGAAACTTTGTTTACACAAGTAACGAGGGTTTCTGCTGGGGCTACAATGGCAGAATAGGATAAACCCTGAGGAAGTTTAACTCTAGTGCCTTGTTGTGGTCTTCAGAGAAAAGCATACACTTTTAAATTTTCTGAGTTGCGAATGGGTGCACCTGGGTTTGTTGTGTAAGAAATAGGTTTGATTTTCACACTCCTGAAATGCTTTCTAAATTTCATCAGATGATAATATTTCACAATTTGTTGTCTATGCATTATCCAATGTTAAACCTGCTCTCCCTTTGCTAAAGATTAATTGGTTTCCATTGCTTGGCCAGGTATTGTGGTGGATGACATTGCTTCTATCTTTGAGGAGCATCATCTTTGCCAGAACATTAATCTCCACCAGTGCCTGCAGCACATCGGGTGCAGCGGCATCTATGTGGAAGATGAGAAGAGATTCCTTTTCCATAACATACATGTGGGAGATCAGGCTGAAGCCCGCTACAAGATCATCAATGCAAGCAAAGTAGCCGCTGATGTGCTAGTGTCTGTTAAACCAGTTTCTAACAAGGTAAGAGAAGGTTGTAACTCACCAAGAATGTACAAACTCAGCATACCACAGCTTCCTAGTTTACAAGGGATTGTCACTATAGGTTTCATTCTACTTTACCCAGAGAGTTTTTAGAATGTGGAACACGCTACCAAATGGGCCCAGATCATCCAGTCAGCAGCAATGCTGCGCACGTTATTGCTGCCCACAAACATGTCTACACTACAACCTTTTTAAAATGTATTCGTTCATGAGATGCGGGTGTCGCTAGCTAGACCAGCATTTATTGCCCATCCCTAATCGCCCTTGAGAAGGTGGTGGTGAGCCACCTTCTTGAACCGCTGTAGTCCATGTGTTGTAGGTACACTCACAGTGCTGTGAGGAAGGGAGTTCCAGGATTTTGACCCAAAATCTTTTCCAGTCAGGACTCCTGATCCTGGCTGCAGTAGCAATGAGCCAGTGAAGCTTTTCAAGGGGGAGACCAGAGAGCACAGGAAAGGATAGGCCAAGAGGAGCTGTGCAGAGGACACACTCTGTTTTTACAACATTAAAAACTTACCTGAATACGGTAGCTAAATGTTCCAAGTCTTTTAGTGGGTGAGTTAGTGGGACGGGAGTGGGTAGTCTGGTCGGGGATGTGTAGTTGAGTTGGATGGGGGTATCAGGTGGTGGAGGGTTTTGTTGGTTTGGGTGTAGTCAGTTTGGAGGCATTATTTGTGGAGGATGGGGTGTTGAGTTGCTCAGTTAATCACAGAGTAACACCAGAGATTAAAAAGTGTGACATTTTTAGGGTAAGTATCCAGGTAACCTAATGGGAGAAGGTAGTGTATTGGTAATGTCACAGGACCAGTAATCCAGGGACCCATAATATTCTGGGGATGTGAGTTCCAATCCCACCCTGACTGCTGGTGGAAATCAAATTCAGTTAATAAAATCCAGAATTGAAAGCTAGTCACAGTTATGGTGACCATAAAACTATCATTGATTGATGTGAAAACCTATCTGGTTCATTAATGCCCTCCTGGGATAGAAATCTACCATCCTTACCTGGCCTATGTGTAACTCCTGATCCACAGCAATGTGGTTGACTCTTAACTCCCCTCTGGGGAGGCGATGGAGTAGTGGTATTGTTGCCAGACCAGGATAATGCTCTAGGGACCTGTGTTCAAATCCCACTAAGGGATTCAATAAAAAATCTGGAATTAAAAGTCTAATGATGACCATTGTAGCTTGTTGTAAAAACCTACCTGGTTCACCAGTGCCCTTTAGGGAAGGAAATCTGCTGTCTTTACCTGGCCTGGCCTACATGTGACCCACAGCAATATGGTTGACTCTTAAATGCCCCTGAAATGGCATAGCAAGCCACTCAGTTTTATCAAACCAGTACAAAGCCTCAAAAAAGGAATGAAACTGGACAGACCACCCGGCATCAACTAGGCACTGGAAACGACAATGGCAAACTCAGCCCTGTCGACCCTGCAAAATCTTCTCAATAACATCTGGGGGCTAGTGCCAAAATTGGGAGAGCTGTCTCACAGATTAGTCCAGCAACAGCCTGACATAGTCATCCTCACAGAAGCATATCTTACAGTTAATGTCTCTGACACCGCCATCACCATCCCGTCCCAGCAGAGGTGGTATACAGTTGGGAGGGAATTGCCCTGGGAGTCCTCAACATTGATTCTGGACCCCATCAAATATGGGCAAGGAAACCTCCAGCTGATTACCACCTACAGCCCTCCCTCAGCTGATGAATCAGTGCTCCTCCATGTTGAACACCACTTGGGGTGGCAAGGGCGCAGAATGTACCGTGGGTCGGGAACTTCAATGTCCATCACCAAGAGTGGCTTGCTAGCACCACTACTGGCCGAGTCCTAAAGGACATAGCTTCTAGACTGGGTCTGCAGCAATTGGTGAGGAAAAAACATACTTGACCTCATCCTCACCAATCTGTCTGCTGCAGATGCATTTGTCCATGACAGTATCGGTAGGAGTGAACACTGCACAGTCGTTGTGGAGACAAAGTCCCCAGCTTCACATTGAGGATACCCTCCATCGTGTTATGTGGCACTACCATCGTGCTAAATGGGATAGATTTCGAACAGATCTAGCAGCTCAAGACTGGGCATCTATGAGGCGCTGTGGGCCATCAGCAGCAGCAGAATTGTACTCAAACACAATCTGTAACCTTATGGTTCAGCATACCCAAGGGATCAACCCTGCTTCAATGAAGAGTGCAGGAGGGCATCCCAGCAGCAGCACCAGGCATACCTAAAAATGATGCGTTAACCCGATGAAGCTATAACACAGGACTACCTGTGTGCCAAACAAGCATAAGCAGCAAGTGATAGACAGAGCTAAGCAATCCCTCAACCAATGGATCAGATATAAGCTCTGCAGTCCTGCCACATCCAGTTGAGAATGGTGGTGGACAATTAAACAACTCACTGGAGGAGGAGGCCCCACAAATATCCCCAACCTCAATGGTGGGGGAGCCAAGCACATCAGTGCAAAAGATAAGGCTGAAGCATTTGCTACAATCTTCACCCAGAAGTGCCAAGTGGATGATCAATCTCGGCCTCCTCCGGAGGTCCCCAGCATCACAGATGCCAGTCTTCAATTCGATTCACTTCATGTGATATCAAGAAATGGCCGAAGGCACTGGATACTGCAAAGGCTATGGACCCGGCAATAGCACTGAAGACATCTGCTCCAGAACTTGCAGCGCATCTAGCCAAGCTGTTCCAGTACAGCTGCAACACTGGCACCTACCCGGCTCTGTGGAAAGTTGCCCAGGTGTGACCTGTACACAAAAAGCAGGATAGATCCAACCCGGCCAATTACTGCCCCATCAGTATACTCTCGATCATCAGTAAAGTAATGGAAGGGGTCATCAACAGTGCTATCAAGTGGCACTTGCCTAGCAATAACCTGCTCACTGATGCTCAGTTTGGGTTCCGCCAGGACCTCTCAGCTCCTGACCTCATTACAGTCTTGGTTCAAACATGGACAAAAGAGGTGAACTCCTGAGGTGAGGTGAGAGTGACTTCCCTTGACATCAAGGCAGCATTTGACAGAGTGTGGCATCAAGGAGCCCTAGCAAAACTGGAGTCAATGGGAATTAAGAGGAAAACTCTCCACTGGTTGGAATCATACCTAGCACAAAGGACGATGGTTGTGGTTGTTGGATGTCAGTCATCTCAGTTCCAGGACATCAGCGCAGGAGTTCCTCAAGATAGCTTCCTCGGCCCAACCATCTTCAGCTGCTTCATCAATAACCTTCTTTCTATTATAAGGTCAGAAGTGGGGATGTTTGCTGGTAATTGCACAATGTTCAGCGCCATTCATGACTCTTCAGATACTGAAGCAGTTTGTGTCCAAATGCAGCAAGACCTGGACAATATCCAGGCTTGGGCTGACAAGTGGCAAGTAACATTCATGCCACACAAGGCAATGACATCTCCAACAAGAGAGAATCCAACCATCGCCCCTTGATGTTCAATAACATTACCATCACAGAATCCCCCATTATCAACATCTGGAGGTTACCATTGACCAGAAACTGAACTGGACTAGCCATATAAATACTGCAGCTACAAGAGCAGGTCAGAGGCCGGGAATCCTGCGATGAGTAACTCACCTCCTGACTCCCCAGAGTCTGCCCACCTTTTACAAGGCACAAGTCAGGAGTGTGATGGAATACTCCCCACTTGCCTGGACAAAGCAGCTCGCTTGACTGGCACCACATCCTCAAACATTCACTCCCTCTACCACCGATGCACAGTAGCAGTGTGTACCATCTACAAGATGCACTGCAGGAATTCACCAAGGCTCCTTAGAAAGCACCTTCCAAGCCCACAGCCTCTACCACCTAGAAGGACAAGGGCAGCAGATAGAAGGGAACACCACCACCTGGAAGTTACCCTCAAAGTCACTCACCATCCTGACTTGGAAATATATCGTTCTTCCTTCACTGTTGCTGGGTCAAAATCCTGGAACTCCCTCCCTAACAACACTGTAGGTGTACCTACACCACATGCACTGCAGCAGTTCAAGAAGTCAGCTCACCACTACCTTTTCAAGGGCAACTAGGGATGGACAATAAATGCTGACCCAGCCAGCAAGGCCCACATCCCGTGAATGAATTTTTTTTTGAATGGTCTAGTAGGTTACTCTGTTCAAGGGCAATTAGGATGGGCAACAAATGTTGGCCTTGCCAGTGACGCTCACATCGCAAAGAATATTTTAAAAAATGGCACGTTTTTAGCCCAAGTCTCTGACAATGAAATCAGTGCAGGATCAGTAATGTTGGAAACACAGCAGCACATTACTGCCCTAACAGCTTACCCTCAAACATCACAGTGATGGAAGATGTCATCAGCAGTGCTATAAAGTAGCATTTATTTATCATAACCTGCTGACCGATGTTCAGCTGTGTCAAGTGGGGATTGGTAGCGTGGTGGCTATGGTATGGGAATGGTAATTTAGAGGCCTGGAGTATTAACCCAGTGATGAGTTCAAATCCTACAGCAGTAAACAGGGCTTTTAAATTCAGTTAATTTTAAAAAGTCTGGAGTTTAAAAAAAAGCTAATATTATTAAAACAAAGCATGAAACTAGAAGATGGTCATGAAATACCCATCTGAATCATTAATATCCTGAAGGAAGTCTGGCCTATGACTCCTGACCCACTTGTAGTTGATTCTGAACTGTTCTTTGAAATTGTTGAGCAAGCCAGTCAGTTGTATTGGAAAAGATGTCCCACCTCTGCCTTCTCAAGGGCAATTAGAGATGAGCAATAAATGCTGGCCCATATCTGTGAATTAATGAGAAAAAAAGTTGGCTCCAGACCTCATTATAGCCTCGGTCCAAATATGAACACCAAAGCTGAATTCTAGAGCCACGGTGAAAGTGACTGCCCTTGACATCAAAGCAGCATTTGACTGAGTGTGACATCAAGTAACCCTAGTAAAAACGAGGTCAATGTGAACCAGAGCAAGAATTTCCCATCTGGTAGAATCATACCTCGTACAAAGACAGATAATTCCGGTATTTCATTCACCCACTGAAACTTTCAATTCTTAAAATTTTTTGTGCATTTCGTTATTTGCAACATAGATTGTCATATGACTTAAGAATTAGAACCAAAATAGGATATCTCTTTTTTTATTCATTCATGGATGTAGGCGTTGCTGGCTAAGCCAACATTTATTGCCCATCCCTAATTTCCCTTGAGAAGGTGGCGGTGAGCTTAAACTGCTGCAGTCCTTCTGGTGTAGGTACACCCACAGTGCTGTTAGTGAGGGAGTTCCAGGATTTTGACACAGTGACAGTGAAGGAACGGCACTATATTTCCAAGCCAGGATGGTGAGCGGCTTGGAGGGGAATTTGCAGGTGGTGGTGTTCCCATGTATATGCTGCCCTTGTCCCTCTATATGGTAGTGGTCACGGGTTTTGAAGGTACTGTTTAAGGAGCCTAAGGTGAGTTTCTGCACTGCATCTACAATAATAAAAACAGAAAATGCTGGCAATACTCAGCAGATCAGGCAGCAACTGTGGAGAGTAACAGATTTCATGATGACAGGTCACAGACCTGAGATATTGGGCTGACTTTCCAACTCTGGCTCAAGAAACGTGTTTCAGAGCAATTCCCGACTTCGCCAACTTGAACCCGCCATATTTTCACTGGGACATGGGCGGGCAAGATTCGGGTCTGTCACCTCCCTAGGGAGCTCGGAGTCAGTATCATAGGTGGAAGAGTGCCGAGGCATGTTGGTTAGAAGGTCCACCTCAGCTGTCACAGATATCGGCCTAGCTCTCCATAACATTCTTATGCCCCCTCCATGCCCTCTCATATCTCTCATGCCCCTTGGCTGTTTTTTTAAATCAAAGCACTGTGGGCATTTACAACACTTCAGATCACAGCAGAAGCACTGTTTTCTACAGTTTTGAATGCAGACTAGCACTTTTTTCAAAAGGTCAGGTACTCTAGCGCATAGCAATACTTACACAATGCTGGTCAATGTAATGGCCATCTTACTTTTGCAGGAAAGAGCCCTATTATCAATCAATGCAGTAAAAACACAAAACATTGTGGTGTGTTATAGCTCACTCAGGGAGTCAGTTGCTGCGGCAACATACAGTTTTATATACACATCTGGAGCAATGGATGAGGATGGATGGTTGAGGCTCCAACTTTCTTTCCATCACGTGGCTGACCAGAAATTTCTCCTACTCTTACCACCTGCCATCAGCGTGTATTGGAAGTATTTGCAGGTTGATACTCCACCTGTTTGACCAAGTTATGAATGTATCTTCCTTAGTCATCAGGTCGTGGGACTCAAATCCAGAGCTTCTGACTCAGAGGCAGGGACGCTACCCACTGCACCATAAGAGCTCCTATTCCAACACTCTTACTTAGCTGGTTTTCCAAAGGTTTCCAAAACCTGCCTGACCTGCCGAACATACTTTGGGACAATAAAAACAAATTTGCCCTAAGCCTGTCAATGGTGACCCCGAAATCACAGGACATACATGCAGGGTCACAACCTGAACCTTTTCCCGCCTATGGGAAGTTTACATCGGTTCTTTTTGAGGGGGAAGTTCAAATTTCCAGCCCCACAGCCTCAGTTTTGCTGATTTCCACACCCATTCCAAACCTTTCTGGGACACGAAAACCTGGCCCCTTCACTCTGTTTTTCTCTACAGTTGCTGCCTGACCTGCTGTATATTTCCAGCATTTTCTGTTCTTATTTCAGATTTCCAGCATCTGCAGTATTTTGCTATTGTCTAATACTTACAGTTGCATTTTCCAATGATCATTTTTGGTTCTCTTTTTGTAGATTGCTGCTCGCATCGTTGATATTTTTGATGTGACACCCACCCGGATGAACATCCCAAGCTATGACCACAAGTTTGCAGTTGTTAAGTTCACTCCTCAGACAATGCAGAACTACCAGTGCATATTCGAAGCTGTTGTGGAACCAACACCTGGGTATATCATTGGTTTATAGAAATTATATTGTTATCTATTGGTGGAAGGAACAACAAATAGACCTAAGATACTGAAATTATTAAGTGTAGTTGCACAAGTTGATAAAGCCATAAAAAATGCAAACAAAGTACTGGGATCCTATACAATACAAAATCAGGGAGATGATGTTAAATTTGAATTGAATCTTGATTAGCCGATATTTATATCCAAAACTCAGTTGTGTAGTTGCATACTTTGATGCTCTGGGTGCTGTTTGGTTCCAACATGGCATCTGTAAGGCATTCACATATCTGGCCTAGGTGGCTCCAGACCTTGGATAGGCTGTTATCTCGCACAGGGTGCATGCTCCTGAAGTATTCAGAATAGACAGATCCTAATGTCACTCAGCGTGTAATGTAACTTGATATTCGTGTTGCCGTTTGAGCTTAAAGCTCCAGCTAATGTTCCCTCTTAAATACGGATAGCTGAAGACCATAAGACATAGGAGCCGAAATTAGGCCATTCGGCCCATTGAGTCTGCTCCGCTATTCAATCATGGCTGATAAGTTTCTCAACCCCATTCTCCCGCCTTCTCCCCATAACCTTTGATCCCCTTACCAATCAAGAACCTATCTATCTCGGTCTTAAATACACACAGTGACTTGGCCTCCACAGCCTTCTGTGGCAATGAATTCCATAGATTCACCACTCTCTGGCTAAAGAAGTTTCTCCTCATCTCTGTTCTAAAAGGTCTTCCCTTTACTCTGAGGCTGTGTCCGCGGGTCCTAGTCTCTCCTACTAATGGAAACATCTTCCCCACATCCACTCTATCCAGGCCTTTCAGTACTCTGTAAGTTTCAATCAGATCCCCCCTAATCCTTCTAAACTCCATCTAGTATAGACCCAGAGTCCTCAAACATTCCTCATTTGTTAAGCCTTTCATTCCTGGGACTGTTCTCATAAACCTCCTCTGGACCCTCTCCAGGGCCAGAACATCCTTCCTGAGATACGGGGCCCAAAATTGCTCACAATATTCTAAATGTGGTCTGACCAGAGCCTTATAAAGCCTCAGCAGCACATCCCTGTTTTTATATTCTAATCCTGTTGAAATAAATGCCAACATTGCATTTGCCTTCCTAACTACTGACTCAACCTGCAAGTTAAGCTTAAGAAAATCCTGGACTAGGACTCCCAAGTCCCTTTGCACTCCAGATTTCTGAATAGAAAATAGTCTATGCCTCTATTCTTCCTACCAAAGTGCATGACCTCACACTTCCCCACGTTGTATTCCATCTGCCAACATGTGTTCACCAACAGGAAAGTCCTCCCATATGTGCCATTAACAGAAATCATCAACCACTTTCAGGTTAGCTGCTGATTGATTTTCACTGGCTGAGTAAACAGAGATCTGAAGAAGGGTCATACAGACTCGAAACGTTAACTCTGTTTCTCTCTCCACAGATGCTGCTAGACCTGCTGAGTTTTTGCAACGTTTTCTGTTTTTGTTGCTGGAGGAATTTATCCTGACTTCAAGGGTTCTGCATAAACACTCACTCTAAGACATGGGTGCAATGGTTTGCTCCCTCTTGGACCACACTTGGCTCATGACCAGTTCGCAACCCTTGCACACATGGGCAGGATGCAGATTCCAAAAGCCATGTTGCCACATGAAATGTGATCAAGCAAAACATTGGGGTGTTTAAAAAGTACTTCCGCTACTACGACCTTTCTGGAGAAGGCCTGCAGTACTTGACAGAACGTGTGACAGAGCATGCTGCATAACCTCACCATCTCTTCCCATCAGCTATACAGCAACTAGCAGAGAAAGGAAGGAATGGTGGAGCCAGTCAACACTTCTCCTTTCTAGCTGGGCTTTCAGTGATCAACTCAACCAACTGTAGTACAATGAACACAACCCTCATTCGCCGTTAACCAGCAGTACTATCAATCTATTAACACCTTCTGTTATCTTACCTTTATGCCACTATCAGCACCTCCTTTACTCTTTACCACTACCATTAACACTTCCTTTGTCTCATGTCCATGACATCTTTGTCAATCTCTCCTTAGCGGTCATCTATCCCTGACCTTCTATCTCATTCCACTTGCTCTCTTAAACAGTATAAAATCCATCATATTTCTACTTCGCTTTAGCTCTGAAGAAGTCAAATGGACTCGAAACATTTACTCGGTTTCTCTCTCCACAGATGCTGCCAGACCTGCTGAGTTTTTCCAGCATTTTCTGTTTTTATTTCAGATTTCCAGCATCTGCCATATTTTGCTTTTATCATGGTCTGCAGTGCTACTGCTGTTTCCATAGGGTAGTACCTCTGTAATCCAAGCAATGTGTTAGAGGACAGATTACTGGACTGATGTGATACTCTTCAATATGTATATCAATAATGACAGTAATCTGAGTTTCCTTGGCAGCAAATTGAACTTCCACTGCAGTACTCATTGAGTGACTTGTGCTGCAATAGTAGCTGAACTATCAGCCATCAGATGTTGTAACGTAGATAGGCTCACTGGCGTTCTCATTGAGATAGCCACAATTCCACATTAGAAAGGATGACCCCAAGCTTTGCACAAAGCCCCATGTCAAGTTGGTGCTGGACTCCTTCATACTCCTTAACATTACACATAGGCTTTCTGGCAGACCTGCCAATGCACTGAGTATTTCATTGTGTGTATTCATCAGCCTTCTTCCGTAGGCTATTCCATCAAACCTCATCTGCATCTTCTGCAGTAGAATGTAGAATGACCTTGCCCTCTTTAAGCTGGCACCTGCGCTACACTTGCCACCATCCCTGGCTGCAAGCCACTCTTGCCTGGTCACCATGTGCAGATACCACCTCTAAGCTATCCTTTAAAGAACACGCAGCGTTAGTATCGGAGCTGGTGACTATGAGTGTGACAATAAGTGAGTCGTCATTCTTCATCATTATCTTCCTACTCGTCCACACTGCCTCATCTGCATTTTAAAGGAGAAGAGTACAAGGATAGAGTTAGGAAGGGTAGGGAAAAGCAAGATTTGCATACTTACACCATCTGAAGCTTGTAAGTCAGAAAATTGTGAAATTTGGTGGGGGGGAGGGGAAATGGACGTGAAGAGGGGAATTAGGTGTGAGCACATCATTATCTTCGATAGCTGCTAGCCTCAGACTCACTTATGGACAGTCCTTCAGTAGTGACCATTTACTACTTTCATGGGGGTAAGCACATACAGCTGTGCCTGTCCCCTGCCAGTTTGGTGTTGCTCCTCTGGTTTTACACCACCTTGTCCTGCAAGAAAGATGGAAATGTGACACTGAGTGTGATGCAATGTGTTGGGGTGATGGGGCTGTCATGGTTGAATAGCTGGCAGTTTGTGCAAGGTACAACTTGTGCAGGTGAGACTTACAGCACTTTTTAAGCATGTGAGGGTGAGCTGAAGCTCTGAATGTTAGGTATGAACATTGTTGGGAGATGAGAGATAGGGTGTGGTGAATTGAGCCGTGTTGGAGACTAGTGTTGCTCTTGGTAGAATGTGGCATTTAAAGATGCATTTACTTGCGTGAGGTCATGGAACATCTTGCAGGACTCTATTCAGGTCCTTGGGCCTAGACTGCTGGCATTGACAGCGACAGCTGTCTTCTCCCATTGCCTTGGCACTGTTTGCCGGGAGGGTGTCCCGCACTCATCCTCCGCATACCTCCCGCCACTCCAAAACATTCCTGTAGATAGAGGACCTATATCCAGGTACTCGGGCCTAGACTGCTGGCATTAACTGTGACAGCTTTCTTCTCCCACTACCTTGGCACTGTTTGCCGGGAAGGTGTCCTGCACCCACCCTTCCCCCACCTCTTGCACCAGGGCCTCTAGTGTAACATTCAAGAACCTTGAGTTATGACCCCTCCCATTGTTTTTAGTTTTACAAAAATAATCTTTATTCATAAAAATTTGTAAAATTACGTCCCACAAAAATTTGATTTAGACGATATCAAATGTGTAG
Source organism: Carcharodon carcharias (assembly GCF_017639515.1). Lineage (NCBI taxonomy): Eukaryota > Metazoa > Chordata > Chondrichthyes > Lamniformes > Lamnidae > Carcharodon > Carcharodon carcharias. The sequence goes on along the minus strand of NC_054473.1, from coordinate 105,829,089 downwards.
TAAAGTTCATGTTCTTTCCATATAGCATGTCGCACTCAATACAATTGCAATTACACATGATACTTACAGCATGCATTCCGTGGCAAAGATACATAGTTTCCAGCCTCTTGGTATACTATGGCAGGTGGACCTTAGATTGTGGCCTTTTGAGCCTATGTGTTGGCTGTCCCAAGTATTAGATTGCCTCTTAGCACGCGGTCCTAGACATTGGAATCCGCCAGTCTGCAACACTCAGTTGTGGACAACCCTTTGCACTGGAAGACCAACAAGTTTCAGGCAGACTAAAGAACTTCTTTCACAGAATTGATGATCCTCCAGTGAAGTTTCCCCCCCGAGAACAGTCCGTACAGCAGAGACCTGCATCATGGAGCTTCTAGAGATGAACCTCAACCAAATCCACTGCATCTCTTTCCAGACTTCTTTTGCTAAAGCACATTCCAGAAAGACTGAGACTAGATAGGATAGGGTTGTTTTCCTTAGCCTTCTCTGCTCTGAGGGGGCACCTGATTGAGGTGTACAAAATTATGAGGGGCATAGATAGGGTAGATAGGAAGAAACTTTTCCCCTTAGTGGAGGGGTCAATAACCAGAGGGCATAGATTTAAGGTTAGGGGCAGGAGGTTTAGAGAGGATTTAAGGAAAAAAAGTTTCACCCAGAGGGTGGGGAGTATCTGGAACTCACTGATGAAAGGCTGGTAGAGCCGGGAAAGAAGTATTTAGCTGAACGCTTGAAACACCATAGCAAACAGGGCCATGGGCCAAGTGCTGGAAAATGGAACTAGAGTAGATAGGGGCTTGATGACTGGCGTGGACATGACGGGCCAAAGGGTCTCTTTCCGTGCTGTAAAACTCTATGACTCTATGAGGTGGATGAAGGTCTCCTCTCCACTGCAACCATCTTGAGGGCAGCATGCAGAGGGAGTGAGACTTCAGCTGTGCAGGAAGGATCTGACAGGAAGCCTTTCTCATCATCAGCCTAGCTGTATCTTGGTGCTTATTTGACAGTTTTGGCAGCTTACTTTGATAGTCTGCTCAGGGAACCATCTGATCCACCACCTCCATTTCCTGCAGGGCCTCATGGATGTTACAAGTAGACTTTTGCCCGATGGACATTGAAACAAAAAACAAGACAATGATGCACACAGGCAGTCGGCATTGTAGCTGAGCCAACTTTATGTTAGGAAAATGTGTTATCAATAAACACATATATCCGCAGTAACTGAATTCTATCAAGACAGGCTCCAACATATGCTATCTGACATTCAATCCCTCAGTCAGGTGACCTCCATATCTAGTACAGAATACTGTATAATATCTAATACTGGGGATCCATTACCACAATCTATTATCATGACATTTCTCTTTTTTAAAAAAACACAAACTTTTATACACCTCAAGTACCAAAAGTCTCTTACCCCTTCTCCCACTGTCTTGATCAGTCTGTTTTGTCTTTTACTCATCTCTGTATCTCTTTTTTTCACAATTCTTCCACTGGATGTTCTGAATGGTGATGGAGGTGATTTTGAAGGGCAAGGGCTCTGTGTCACTATCACCCCTTAGATAGTTTTCAGGACTCTCAGGCTTTGTCTGGTCATCTGTTGCTTCACTGGTGCATCCTGGTTTTTGATCTTCAGTTACATTTTCTGGTTCAGAGCGGGGTTGCGTTTCATTTCTTTTCCGTAAGAATTTCCGGTTTCTCCTGTACTGTTGTCCATTTGGAGTCTGCACTATGGAAGACCTTGGTTCTCTTGTGATTCCTGTGACAACAGCAGGATTCCAGATCCCTTCATGCTGATTCCTCACTGTCTCTCCCATGTTCAGATCAGGCAGAGGTCAGGCACCTCGATCAAAGTACTGCTTCTGTTGTCTCAGTTTGAGCAGGCCTCTATGGAACACTGTGGCTAAAGTGGTCCTTTTTGTTGAAATTTACTGTACTTTTGACACACTGCACATGCATTCACCATTTCACCAATTTGAGCTCCCATTCCAGACCAATACTTTACATCTCGCATTCTTCTCCTTTCATGTTTCTATGCTGAGGTGACTTTCATGTATGCACTGCAGCATTTCTTTATTAAGCGTTGCAGCAATTATGACCTTTCCTCCCTTGAAAAGTATTCCTTTTACTATATGAAGTTCCTCTCAAAAGTTCCAGTACTCTTGTACAGCAGAAGAGGCTTCACTTCGATGTGCAAACTGGCTGGCCCACACAATCTGCTGAGTTTTCTCAGGGTGGCATCATCCTTGGTTGCTTCCCTGATCTCATCCAGTTTGGTTCCAGCCACAGGTAAGTTTTTTGTCAGCATGTGAACCTGTGCTTCCGTTTCTTTATCCTCTTCTTCGGAGGTGGGTAGGTATGCGCATGACAGTGTCTGTGATGTACATTTTCTTTCCCGGTTTGTATTTAACTCTGACCTGGTACTTCTGCGGACACATTAATCTTTGGATTCTTGGTGGTGCACAGTTCAGGGGCTTTTTAAATATAGCCTCCAAAGGCTTGTATCAGACTCTACCTCCACGTCCTTGCCATAGACAAACTGGTGGAAGCATTCTAGGCCATGCACAATTGCTAGCATTTCTTTCTCTATTTGGGCATTTTGCTGCTGCGCTTCAGTCATTGCCTCTGAAGCGAAAACCACTAGTTGCAAGAGGACAGCTCCCAGGCCAGTTTTTGAAGCACCCACTGAGATCTTGACTGGATGACTGACATCGTAATACTTTAACACTGGTGCCTGGGTCAGTGTTCTCTTCAGACTGGTCAAAGCTTCCTAGTGACTTTGTTCCCAGTGCCATCCCATATCATTTTGTAGAAGTCCCCCGAGAGGTACAGTCAGGTCTGACATGTTCAGAATGAATTTCCCAAGATAGGTCACCGTTCCCAAAACCCTCTCCCAATTCTTTCTTACATTTTGGGGGTGGCATATTCACAACTGCTTCGATTTTACCCTGGTTCGGTTTCAGTCCCTCACTTGTTAGCACATGTCCCAAGTACTTGACTTCATGAAGCCTATTTTGCACTTTTCCTTCTTTAACTTGCGGTTCCTTTCTCTAGCTCTGGCCAGCACCTGCCTCAGTATGTGGTTGTGTTCTTCTTGAGAGGCTCCCCAAGATCAGCACATCATCAATATAGGTCCCTCTAATGTCCTCTAGCCCTTCAAACAGCTGCTTCCATGTTCTGTGGAACACCTCCAGAGCTGAATGAATGCCAAAAGTTAAAGGTAAAAACCCGTATCGCCTGTATGGTGTGTTAAAGGTACAGGGATAGGAGTTGCGTTCATCAGCTTGACATGCCAGAATCCTGAATTCGCACCCAAGGCTGAATAGTATTTAGCATCAGCTAGCTTACATGTGATCTCTTCTACTGAGCGCAACTGGTAATGCTCTCTTTATACTGCCTGATTTAGGTCCATGGGATCCAGTCAGACTCGCAGACTCCCATCTGATTTTTCTACAATTACAATTGGATTAACCCACTTTTATCGGTTCTTTAATTTTATTGATGATATGAAATTTCTCCACCCTGTCCAACTCTGCGTTCAGTTGCTCTCTCAGCATTACTGGTATTTTCCTGGGTGGGTGTATTTTGGGCGTCACAGTTTTGTCAATCTTGATGGTGTGTTCTCATTTTAGGCAACCAATCCTCTGAAACACATCTTTATACTCGCTCAGGATGTCATCAATGGTGACAGTCATTATTCTCTTGATTAGTTTCAGATTTCATAAGCTTTGATTCCAAGAATATGTTTTGCATCAGTTTTCACCACTATGAATGGAAGCGCTTGAGACTGTTTTTTGTAGTTCACTTTAACTGTGCTCCGGCCTTCTACTGCAATTTTTTCACCTGGATAAGTAGACAGCTTCACTTAGATTTTAGTTAGCTGTTTTTCTTTGCTTATCTTACGATACAGGCTCATGGGAATGACATTTGTTTGTGCACCTGTGCCAAGCTTGAAGTTCACCATCATGTTGGCAACTTTTAAATCAACCTTCCATTCGCCTTCTTTGGAATTTGTTGTTACTGCATCAACAAAAAGTTCAGTTTCAGTGTCAATCGCGTGCTCTTTCTTCGATTTACACATCTTAGCGAAGTGATTTGGTTTATCACAGTTTTTACACTGCTTTCCGTAGGCTGGACAACTACGTGGTAAATGCACTGCTCCACATTGGCTGCATTCAAATGTTTTAATAGCAGTTTTGTTCTTTTCACGTTCAGACTGTCTATTTGTTCTTTCCCGGGGCTGTTTCTGTTTAATTGCATCTAACTGCTTGACCGTGTGCGGCTTATTATCTTGTCACCTGTTTAAGCTGGTATTTCATTGTCTCTGCCACTCTGTAGATATTTATTGCTTTCTCCAGCATGAGATCACCTTCTCTCAAAAGCCGTTCTCTCAGTGTCATTTGTAATTCCATAAATTATTCTATCTTGGATGAGTGATTCTTGAAGCTCTTCAAATTCACATGATTTAGCTCATTTTCTCAGCTCAGTTACGTACTGACTTATGTTGTCACTGCCTTGTGTGCATATTAAAAAAAAATCAGTATCTAACATACATAATGTTTTTTTTTACAGAACAATTAAGGATATTGAGCTCACATCCTGAATGGTTGCAGCAATGGGTACTGACATTTGAAACTTGATTCATTCATGATGGAAATGAGAATAGTGTGGATATGAACACCAACATAAAATGGGCAGAATAGCCTTTTTTGTGTTGTAGATTTGGTGTAATTCTATGTAATCACACTTCAACATATCTGTTTCCAAAGTGTAGGATTTATATAGTCTGCTCCCTAAATAGATTTATTATCAGACCAACTAATGACATGGTGATTTCCAATTGAGTACTGCATTCAGCGGTCAGGAAAAGGTGAAAGTTGTGCCTGATCACTGTGCAGTAATCTCTGTTGGAAGCACAGATCTGCAAGAAGGTAGGATCATGCTTCGATGTGACCAACTCTTGCAGTACCTAGGCTCACACAAGAAATAATGACTTGGGTGAGGTTGCTGATGACAGGCACTCATGATATGATAGGTGAGTAAAGCTCCCACTTCAGATAAAAGCAAGGAGGAACAGAGAAATCTCAACTGTAGGAAGCAAAAATCTAAACATTTTAAAAAGTGGTTTGCAAGATTAGTATTAAATAATGAATAACAAATAAATGCAATTGCATTTTCACAATCTTAGGTAGTCAAAGACCCATTTATTCTGTGTCACCATTTTGTCAGTGAAAATTGCATTCTCTTCTTTTATTTTCCAGTGTTCCTAAATCAAAAGCCCTGGTATTTGATATTATTGGAGATGGGAACATGCCCCGAATCAATGTCCTTCAGCCTTTGCTCCGCAATAAGATAGGGAATCCCTTGCTGATCTACTCACGTTTACTTTTGGGTCAAATGGAGAAGCTGCCTGTTGTGCTGAAAAATGATGGTACCTTACCTGTACAGGTAAGGTGGTGAACTCAGAGATTTCATATTCAGTCATAATGCAGTAGCATAAAATACACCTATTTTAGTTCCACAGAATTCACTCCTGTCAATTGCTTTCTACTGCTGCAGCTGAACTTTCAAATCATTGAATGAATTTGGTCACTAGTGTTAATGCCCTCATCTGAGGGTACTCTTGAGATGATTAACAGTAGGAAAAATGTTGATCTGAGTGTGATGTGGTATTAAGGGACAATTTATGCTGTTCCCATGACATTACTCTGGAAGCATATTCCAATTTGAGTGAAAAATGAGAAGAGGACTAATTGGAGATTATGGCCTCAAGGGTTCTGTGCCTATTATGTCCTGCCCCTCAGTTGGGCCTTTAGTTGTATGACATCCCAATTTTAAAAAGTATTCAATTATAGACGTAGAAACCTGAATACCTCATACTTCCCTCAGGTTTCACTTTCCTTTTATGTCAATAACTACTATGGTCCCATGCAGTAATGTCTGGCTAGTAATACAGTCCTGTCTTTTGGACACTATTATAATGTAAATAAGCTGTAATACATATCTTTGAAGGTTAGGAACACCACCTCATAAGGCAACTTTGTGTCTACCTCAATGGCAAAAGTGTCACCAGTGGCAAAGGTAACCAGCCAACTGTGAGCTTCATTTAGTCTTTGATCTGACACCTTGTTCATTCATATAGGTCTGCAATATGATTTGATGACTTGTGGTAACTTTCCCTGACATCAGGAGAATCTGAGGTCAGAGAGTGAAGTCATGAAATGCAACTTTGTAGTCCAAGTCTACCCTACAGTGTAGATCTGCCCAAGTTGGTGTAGTCAGACATTGCAAAAACATATGAAAAGAAATAAGAGTAGGCCTCTCAAGTTTGCCCCACCATCCATTAAGATCATGGTTTATGTTACGCTCCTGATAGTTGGTGAAGGAAGAAGCCAGAACCGGATTTTAAACTTGGGATCGATTTATTCACAGAGTGAAACATTACAGGTACATGTTTCTGACTCCACTCTACTCTCATATCAGTGCCTCTGTGTAAAGTAACTATCCAATTAATGCCCTCCATCTATATGTACTCAATCTCTATTGATTCAATTAATAGATTCCCTTTTTCTTTAAATGAAAATTAATGCACAAACTTCAAAACAAAGAAATATTTTTCCATATTCCACACAAAGCATTACATGGAGATGCTCCTCTTCTCAAACCCCCAACGATTTTAGTACAAACACTGTTTTGTGAAACAGTTAATTGAAGACTTGCATCAGCCCATTTGATATTGGAGACTCCCGCCATTTCAAACAATTTGTTTCCATCTCAAGGTCAACCCTTAATCTTTTTTCACTCACTTTTTGAGAGAGTGTACACAGATTATCCTTGTGGGATAATGTAACATTATTTGGGAAAACTGTTTTCAGTACTTCCCTTGTATAGAATTTCTCTTAAAATATTTGACAAGTGGAAACCCATATCTGTTGCTTCCACAAGAACCAGTGTTTCTTTGGCCAAAGTATTTGCAACAACCCTTTTTATTTTCTTAGCTTGCCTGGCTAAAGGACAACATTTCCCAATTTCACCTACAAAAAATATTATGAAACAAGCTGCATGGGATCACCCAATCAGGAAGATTAGCATGAGAAGCATCATGTTCTTTGTGTCACCCAAGAATAGAAACTTAAGTACACATTCCTCAATATTTAATTTTTAAGTGTTTTATTTGCCCTTATGACTTGGTTTCCTCATAGTAATTAATTCCAATATATCAAAACTAGCATCTAGTCTTGTCTAAGTACATAACCAATTCAACTGATCAATCAAGCTCGTCAACTGCTCTCTTCTTTAGACATTAGCATCTTTATGATGATTAACCAAGATGGGAATAACACTCTCTAAATAGGATTTCTACTTTAAGTCATTTCAGACCTACTATCTAAACCAACATATTTAAAAGCCCCTGAAGACTGACTCTCAATCTAAAATTCTCTTTAATCCATTCTGCAGCACCATCACATAAGTCATCAACATGCATCATAAAGAAGCCTGAAAGTGTCCCTTTTAATGATGTCAGTAAAACATTGCAGGATCTAGTTTCAGCTGAACACAGCTTACTTTCAGCAAAACAGATATCACCCAAAAAAAACTCCCACAAGGCATCATTCAGGCCATAAACACCTTTTAGTTTCCACACCTTCTCACATCGCTTGCCTCTTTGGACAGTTTTAGAACACTTTTCTCTGAAAGTTATCACCCTGCAGAAAAAGAGCTTTTATGTTGATTCATCTATACTCCCATGAATCTGTGACCAAAAGAGCCAAAAAAAGACTTTGAAGATTACTTTTCTGGCTGTGGGAGAGTCCACTCATATCTGTATTGCCCAGTCGCTCTTAAAAACCCAGAGCAATTAGCCTCGTTTTAGTCTCGAGTTCCATCTGCAAGGATTTTGTCAGTACATACGAACAAGGAGGAGTTGGCCATTCAGCTCTTCGAGCCTGCTCTGCCATTTAATAAGACCCGAGTAACCTGAAATCCCACTACTGCCGATAACCTATCAGCCCTTTGCTTACCAGGAATCTATCCACCTCTGCCTTTATTCAATATTCTATACAAGGGAAGTACTGAAAACAGTTTTCCCAAATAATATTACATTATCCCACAAGGATACTCTGTGTACACTCTCTCAAAAAGTGAGTGAAAAAAGATTAAGGGTTGACCTTGAGATGGAAACAAATTGTTTGAAATGGCAGGAGTCTCCAATATTCAAAGATTCTGCTTCCATTGCCTCTTCAGGAAGAGAGTTCCAAAGACTCAAGACTCTGAGTGAAAAAATTTCGCCTCATCTGTTTTAAACGAACGACCCCTATTTTTAACCGGTGACCCCTAGTTCTAGATTCTCCCACAAGAGGGAACATCCTCTCCACATCCACCCAGTCAAGATCCCTCAGGATCTTAAAGGTTTCAATCAAGTCGCCTCCTCTCACTCTTCTAAACTCCAGAGGATACAAGCCTAGCCTGTCCAGCCTTTCCTCATAAGACAACCCACCTATTCCAGGTATTAGTCTGGTAAACCTTCTCTGAACTGCTTCCAATGCATTTATATCCTTCCTTGAATAAGGTGACCAATACTGTACACAGTAGAATCCATCTTTGTGAAAAGGCTGTCTGTTTTCTATATGATACTTCAGAATAAATTCCAAAATCCTTTCAATTATCTAATTCTTTGTTCTGCCACTCTTATTAATTTACCCTCAGATTTATTGACAGCCACTAAAACTTCACATTCATGAGGATTTCTGCTTCTAAACCTATCCTAAGACCTTTCTGTAGCCATCCTATCATTGTGTAACTTATTCACGCTACACTACAACATCTTTTGGGACTACTACTCTAAGATCTCTCTTGCATGATTGTGGTCATTTTTTAACACGAGGCACTCTCAGACCCATTATTAGGATTTACACTGTGCTTTTTTCACTTTCTACTTTTTTCCCCCCGTTCTGCCAGTGCATGAATCTCACTTCGTGGCTGTTATTCTGAACATTCAACTTGTCAGTAGCTTTTCCTGCACGTCCCACAATTGTTGTACCCTCAATACATTCCAGAGGCACCCGAATTCCTCCTCCAGGCATTTGAACTTTGGATATGATAGCTCTGTTCTGTGTGTCATGATCATTCACCTTACCATTATCTAGGCCTTGATCTATGTTATTCTGTTCCTCAGCACCTGATGAGAAAACACAAATATGAGAGATACAGGGTGCCTCATTGCCTATCCTCTGCTCAGATTCTGAGATTTTGTAATCAGTCCCAATTAACTGTGAGAAATGAGACTTAAGCTGCTCAGCTTTTCCAGCATTTTGTGTTTTTTATATGAGACGTAATAGTTTGATTACAATATTAAATAACTACTGTTTTACCATCATGATCTATTACCTTACCAGGGCCATTTTATTTCCTATGCCCCTCTCTTTTGTAATCCACCAAATCTCCTGAATTGAAGCGAACAGTAGTCAGGATGTGGGACACAAGGTACACCAGGACATAGAAAAGGCGTGTAAGAAAGTCAAGGTTACAGTGATCATGGGGGATTTCAATATGCAGGTAGACTGGGAAAATCAGGTTGGTAGTGGATCCCAAGGAAAGGAATTTGTGGAATGTTGCAAGATGGCTTTTTGGAGCAGCTTGTGGTGGAGCCCACTAGGGAACAGGCAATTCTAGATTTAGTGATGTGTAATGAGGCAGATTTGATAAGGGAGCTTAAGGTGAAGGAACCCTTAGAAGGAAGTGACCATAATATGATAGAATTTACCCTGAAATTTGAGAGGAAAAATCTGGAATCAGATGTAACAGTATTACAGTTGAATAAAGGCAACTACAGAGGCATGAAGGAGGAGCTGGCCAGAATTGACTGGGAGATGAGCCTAGCAGGAAAGACAGTGGAACAGCAATGGCAGGAGTTTCTGGGAGTAATTTGGGAGACAGCAAAAATTCATCCCTAGGAAGAAGAAGCATACTAAAGTGAGGACAAGGCAATCATGGCTGACAAGGGAAGTCAGGGACAGAATAAAAGCTAAAGAGAAAGCATACAATTCAGCGAAGAGCAGTGGGAAACCAGGGGATTGGGAAGCCTGCAAAGACCAACAGAGGACAACTAAAAAAGAAATAAGGAGAGAGAAGATTAAAATGAGGGTAAACTAGCCAGTAATATAAAAAAAGATTGCAAGAGCTATTTTCAGATATATAAATGGTAAGAAAGAGGCAAAAGTGGACATTGGGCCGCTGGAAATTGACACTGGAGAAGTAGTCATGGGGAACAAAGAAATGGCGGAGGACCTGAACAGGTACTTTGCGTCAGTCTTCATGGAAGTCTTCGTGGAAGACACGAGTAACATCCCCAAAGTTCAAGAGAGTCGGGGGGCAGAGGTGAATATGGTGGCCATTACCAAGGAGAGGGCTAGGAAAACTGAAAGGTCTGAAGGTAGATAAATCGCCTGGACCAGATGGATTACACCCCAGAGTTCTGAAGGAGATAGCTGAAGAGATAGTGAAGGCGTTAGCGGTGATCTTTCAGGAATCACAGGAGTCAGGGAGGGTCCCAGAGGACTGGAAAATCACTAAAGTAACCCCCCCCGTTTAAGAAGGGAGCAAGGCAAAAGATGGGAAATTATAGGCCAATTAGCCTAACGTTGGTCATTGATAAGATTTTAGAGTCCATTATTAAGGATGAGATTTCAGAATACTTGGAACTGCATGGTAAAATAGGGCAAAGTCAGCATGGTTTCATCAAGGGGAGGTCATGCCTGGCAAATCTGTTAGAATTCTTTGAGGAGGTAACGAGTAGGTTAGACAAAGGAGAGCCAATGGATGTTATCAACTTGGACTTCCAGAAGGCCTTTGACAAGGTGCCGCACAGGAGGCTGCTCAGTAAGTTAAGAGCCCATTGTGTTAGAGGCAAGGTACTAGCATGGATAGAAGACTGGCTGTCTGGCAGGAGGCAAAGAGCGGGGATACGAGGATCCTTCTCAGGATGGCTGCCAGTGACTAGTGGAGTTCCGCAGGGGTCAGTGTTGGGACCACAACTTTTCACTTTATACATTAATGATCTAGATGAAGGAACTGAGGGCATTCTGGCTAAGTTTTCAGATGATACAAAGATAAGTGGAGGGACAGGAGGAGGCTGGGAGGCTACAGAAGGATTTGGACAGGTTAGGAGAATGGGCAAAGAAGTGGCAGATGGAATACAACATGGGGAAGTGTGAGATCATGCACTTTGGTAGGAAGAATAGAGGCATAGACTTTTTTCTAAATGGGGAGAGACTTCAGAAATCTGGAGTGCAAAGGGACTTGGGAGCCCTATTCCAGGATTCTCTTAAGGTTAACTTGCAGGTTGAGTCGGTAGTTAGGAAGGCAAATGCAATGTTGGCATTTATTTCGAGAGGACTAGAATATAAAAGCAGGGATGTGCTGCTGAGGCTTTATAAGACTCTGTCAGACCACGTTTAGAATATTGTGAGCAATTTTGGGCCCCATATCTCAGGAAGGATGTGCTGGCCCTGGAGAGGGTCCAGAGGAGGTTCACAAGAATGATCCCAGGAATAAAAGGCTTAACATATGAGGAACATTTGAGGACTCTGGGTCTATACTAGATGGAGTTTAGAAGGATGAGGGGCGACCTGATTGAAACTTACAGAGTACTGAAAGGCCTGGATAGAGTGGACGTGGGGAAGATGTTTCCATTCATAGGAGAGACTAGGACCCGAGGGCACAGCCTCAGAGTAAAGGGAAGACGTTTTAGAACAGAGATGAGGAGAAACTTCTTTAGCCAGAGAGTGGTGAATCTATGGAATTCGTTGCCACAGAAGGCTGTGGAGGCCAGGTCATTGAGTGTATTTAAGACCAAGATAGATAGGTTCTTGATTGGTAAGGGGATCAAAGGTTATGGGGAGAAGGCGGGAGAATGGGGTTGAGAAACTTATCAGCCATGACTGAATGGCGGACCAGACTCGATGGGCCGAATGGCCTAATTTCTGCTATGTCTTAAGATCTTATGGTCTTAAGTCTATCATGTTTGGTCTCATGACACCTCAAGAGTTCTCTAAATTTTTTCTGAGGCCTCAACCTTGATGAAAGCTCTTCTGCCTGTATATAAAGCATTCAATTGTGCAAAGAAGTGGAACTAATTGTAGTGCCTTCCAGAGAAAGAGCACTATCGCCCAGCACAGAGGTTAATTTGGGATTTCTCCCATAGACCAATTGATAGAGACTACCCTCCAACCATCTGAAGTTAAATATTGGCATGAACCGTCCCTGCCAATGCAGTTGTCAACTTGTAATTTGGTTGATCTGATAAGATTTTATGTGGCATTTCATTGTTCACCACGTGATACCTGTCATAGAGTCCATTGCTGACAGGACTTTCAGCTGTGGTATTCATGATGCTAATGTTTTCACATGTCTCTAAACTCATCATTTTGAAATTTCCCTCCATCAAGCAGGAACTTAGCTGGTGCCCCAAATATGGACTCTAATCAATTCTTTGACTTTGTCTCTGATCACCCTTTTGCCCTTACCAGATATAATTAAAGAAAAACTAAATCTGGCTGCGATAACTATAAAGTGTAAGATAAAAATATTCCTGCTTTTGTCCCTACCTTTAGCTCCGTGGTAACCACTCGTTAAAGTTACGAGCTTAGAATTGGGCATGGTGGTCTCCTCTAATATATTTTACAGATTTCACACTTTGTACTAATCTCTTCTTCTGAGCCTCATATACTCATCAACCCGCCTGCATCTTTTAGCAGAACTTTTAATCCTTGACAAGAAGAGAAGTAAATTGTCTAGCTTAAAGGCGATTTGTTTTTTCTGATACTTGTCACCTGATGCCACTAACGCTGTTTAGAAATGTCACATACTGTTAAGGAGATACAATAATGCCCTGATTGAGTAAACTGCAGATCCACTGATTTTCCAAAATATTAGCATTATCATGCTCCATGTCCAGTTTCACCTGTGCCTTTTTCGTGGCAGACTTACTTGACAGGCAGACTTACTCGACAGGAATGCTACCTCACTGGGACCACATCAGCACTGAACTGGGTTATTTCAGCTATTTTGCACTGAATCACCACTTTTTAGTGACTTCAATGCACTGTCTTCACCCTACCTAAAACAAGTAGAGCTTTCATACTCCCTACCTTGCATCAATATTTACTACCAAGTTAATCTAGTTAATTTACAACAATTTATTCAACATACTGTCATGGTGCAAGCACTATCTAATACAGATGAATGAGTCCATAGCTAACACTCATCACCAGACTAAAGATTCGTGTGACTAGTACAATTCCTTCTGATTGATCAGCCTCAGCATTCTGTCATGCATCGCTTCGAAGACTCTGCTTTTCCACTTTGGGCAGTTAATTGGTTAATGAAATTTTGAGTTACACCTGAAGCAGCTGTTATCTGCTCTCTGGGGCTTATTTGCTAATTATTGCTGTTTCATTCTTGTCTTCTACTGTGATATCCAGATCCACATGAAAGAGGCTATCCGATGATATTGTGTCCTATGGCATTCTGCAACAGCAATTTAGCTAATCCCATCCACACAGCTCAACAAATTCTCTCTTCAGATGCTTATCCAACTCCCTTTTGAAATCCAATTTGAACCTGTCTCCACCAGAAACTCAGGCAGTGCATTCCAGATCCTAACTTTTTTTAAATTAATTCATGGGACGTGGGCTTCATTGGCTAGGCCAGCATTTATGCCCACCTCTAGTTGCCCTTGAGAACTGCTGCAGTCCATGTGGTGTAAATACACGAAGGCTAACTACTTGCTGCATAAAATGTTTTCCTCATGATGCCATTGACTCCTTTGCCAATTACTCAACCTTTTGACCAATGGGAAAAAATTCTCCCTCCCTACTTTGTCTAGATCACTCATGAATTTGAGTACCTCTAACAAATCTCGTCTCAATCTTCTCCAAGGAGAACAACCCTGGCTTCTGCTACCTATCCAATGAAGTCCTTATTCCCTGAAAGTATTCTCAAAATGTTTTCTTCACCTCTCTTACACCTTCATTCACATCATTAAAGTATGATGTCCAAAATTGGACACAATTTCCCAGTTGTGGAAAACCAGTGCTTAAAAGGTTAAGTCATATCTTCTGTAGTGATTGCAGGTAAAGCCTTTCCTACTACTTTTAGGGGTCACGTGATTGTACTGATGAATCAACCCTAAGTGTGGGTAATTTTAGGGGCAGAGCTTTCTAGTTGTGGACCTGGTTCAAGCATGTATCTTCTACAAGAACTCTGTAAATAAAGTTCTGTTTCAACTAAGAAACCTGTCCGATACATCAAGTTTGTTACAACTGGTGGTAAGGATAAATAGCTCCAACGCTGCAGCTCATCTCGTGAATGTGAGTACATCAGTTCTTAAGGAAAGAAAGAAAGGTATACTCACCAGTCATGCCACTCTTTGGCAGAATCTACCCTTATGAGTCATCCATGAAAGTCTGGAGTCAGTACATAGAACACCTAGGTTTTTATTTCGTGGTGAATGAAATAACAGCACGGAGAAGCAGAAGGCAGTTCTTTTAAGTGTCTGCAGGAGCAAAACATAAAACCTCAACTGTAGTCTGATGGCCCCAAACGCACCCAATTCTAAATCTTTTAACGAGCTGGTAGACCTGGCGAAGACACATTTTCAGCTGAAATCATCAGTAATTATGCAGACATTTAAGTTCAATTCCAGGGTAAGTGCCCCGGGTGAGTCAATCGCAACTTACATCACAAAATTGAAACAGTTGACTGAGCATTGCGACTTTGGAGATGCAACTGGTCATTGAATGTTAGACCATTTGGTTTGTGGCATACATGACAGCACTATTCAGCACCGTTTACTTGCAGTAGTTAATATTGATTTGAAGTGCACCATGGAAATAGCACTAGCAATGGAGAGTGCTGAGAGGGACTCGCAGACTTTGCGGAGTGTGCAACATGCGCCATTCTTCAGTTGGGGCAAGAACCTACTGCTAGGTGTGGCGCGAAAACCAGAGAGGCAGCCACAAAGCAAGAAACAGCCACTACTGCTCAAGAAACAAAAGGCATACCGGAAACATCCCACCAGCGATTCAGAAATTAATTTGTTACCGATATGGGGTAACCATGTACCAGAAACCTGCAGGTTTAAGGAGGCAGAATGGCATTACTGTCACAAAAAAAGGGCATGTAATAAAACAATGCAGTGTGAAATCGAGAGAGCCAATGAGACAGCAGACCAAGATGATTGAAATATACAATATAACTGAACCAGAAGCTGCTGATACTGATATCTATTCCCTATACAATGTCAAAGCAGTAAAAACTGAACCAATCACCATCTCCCTTCAAGTGAATGGGAAGCCTCAAGTCATGGAGGTAGATGCAGGAACACCGACCACAGTGGTGGGAGAACACACATTTAAATACCTAAGTGAAGGTACCCAGCCACTGAGTCTGGAGCAAACCACAGTTCAGCTGAGGATATACACTGGAGAATCAATACAATTAAAAAGCATCACCCAATGACATTTAATGCAATAACTGAAAAAAAATAAAAACAGCCATGGATTGAAAATTAAAACCACCAGACTCAATTTGGCTAAGGCAAAGGCTAAAGCAGACCCAAGATTGGGAGCCTTGAAGAAGAAAATTTTTAGATTGCAAGAGTACATCAGGATTACATAAGGAATTAGAATTAGAAGTTAATAAGTTTCTATCCTTGCTTGGTAAATGTATGGGTGAAGTGACCATAAAACAAGCTATAGATGAATCCTCAACCACATTTGGTGAGATATTAATAATATTAATATTAATAAGTTTTGACAAATATTTTAAACTCTTAAGTGATGGAGAGTGCAGACCTTACGAGCAGGTCTAGAACACCAGTAAAGCACTGAAGGGGCAAGGCGACCCGAGATGGAGGGAGACAATACTCAAGCAAACCTCAAATGGTCACAGACCATATCAGTGCTATGAAGTGCACGAGCCGAAGACTTTAGTGCAAAAGAAAGAAAAGGCTGAGAAGCACCTGAAAGGCTTAAAAATGGAGTTTTTCAAAATGCTGATAAAACCCAAACTGTAACAGCAGGTGGCAGTGTCCAACAAAGAGATGGTTGTGGATGGAGGAATGCTATCAGAGGTAACCGAAAAGAAACAAAACCTGCAAAAAGAAAATGAAGCTATTTCACAGGAAAATATTTGTATCAAAGCTGAACTGGAAGGTTTGAAGCTCAAGATTCAAGCTGAGTATATACCTTTGAAAATGCATGATAAACTGAAGTCTTCGTTGAACTATGCTGTTCGAAATCTGAACAAACAAATTTCAGAGATGACACAAAGGCACCAGGAAGAAATAATGACCCTCAATTCCATAGCTGACAAATCAAAACAGGAATTGGGAAAATGTACAGCCAGGTACAGCAGCAGGCAGAAAAGGCACTCAATGAAGTTGCAACACTAAAAGGCTCTTTGAAGAATCAATATGTAGCCATGGAAAAACATAAGCAAAAAACATGTTGAATACTACTTCAGAAAGAGCTGTATTAAGAGCTATCAGTAGCAACAAAGCAATCCACTGAAGTGTAGAGTTAGCTGGCAAGAGGTCAACAAAAAACTAAACAGTTGAAAGAACAACTAATTGTCCTTCAAGTGCAGAAGGAATACATAATCTGTTAGCAGCATGAAGACTGTCTTAAACAGCAGAATGGAAGAACAGAAGAAGAAATGCGAAGAGACTGCTGAATTACAAGAAAACTCAAGACAAAGCAATTGAAAGCAAAAGAAAATGAAATCCTGTTGAAGGATCTTCACATGTTACAAAGATCCCTCAGCTCAAAATTTGTTCCTCTGGAAAATTACGAAGAAAAGCAAAGTGAATTTAACAAGCTGAAGAACTAGTTGGCAGAGAAGACTCAACAATGTTCAATATTCCAGGAAGAAACCAGAAGGTACAAGAAAGAGATTGAAGAGCTGAAGAAACAGCTGAATGAAAAGAGAAGGCATTGAAAGGAAAAGCTGTAGAACTTTCCAAGCTGCGAGTGGATAACAAAGCCATGAGTAGTACAATTACAGAACTGAAACAAGTTCAGACTTCGCTAGACAGAGACCTGGCCAACAGGGAAACTGAAATGAAGGATAAGGGCAAAGCTCTGCTTCAAACAGAGAAAGAAAAGACAAAAACAAGGAAAATTCAAACGTGATGCTGAAGTTCAAGGGACTAAAAGAATAATCATTGGATGCCTCAGAAGTACAGAGAACCATTGAGTTGTTGGAAAATGACATGGCTGAAATGAAAATTAAGAACCAAGAATGTCAAGAAAATGTTGAACAGCTGCAAGGAAAAGTAGAAGCTCTCAAAGGAGCGTGAAGAGTCTCAGAAACAATTAGCAGAATTAAAATTAAAGAATATGAGCTTCAAAGATAGCACACGGGAATTAGGATCTGCTAAGGAATAACTGGTCAATGTAGAGAACTGACTTTCACATACAGAAGATGAGTTTGATGAAATGTTGGAAGTTCATCATGAAAAAAGCAATGAAATTCTTGAACTTTGATCTAATTTGAAGAACATGAAAGAGGAGATGTGCAGTATGGAAGAGCAAATCCAGATTTTAAAAGTAGAAAAAGCAAAATTCTAAGAAAGATATTGATGAACTAAAGTGTGACTTGGAAGAATCTAAGGAGCAGTCAGTGACCATACAAACATACATATGAACATACGAATTAGGAGCAGGAGTAGGCCACTCAGCCTCTCGAGCCTGCTTCACCATTCAATAAGATTATGGCTGACCTGATTGTCACCCCACATTCCTGCCTACTCTTGATAACCTTTCAGTCCCTTGCTAATCAAGGATCTATCCAGCTGTGCCTTAAAAATATTCAAAGACTCTGCTTATGCTGCCTTTTGAGGAAGAGAGTTCAAAGACTCACAACCCTCAGCAAAAAGTTCTCCTTATCTCTTGTCTTAAATGAGCAACCCCCTATTTTTAAGCAGTGACCCCTAGCTTTAGATTCTCCCACAAGAGAAAACATCCTCTGCACATCCACCCTGTCCAGACTTCTCAGGGTCTTAAAGGTTTCAATCAAGTATGGAGGAAAGACTCTGAAAGGAATTGAATGTCCAAATGAAGTTGTTAAGTGTGTATAAGGACCTCACAATTAACTCTGAAACAAAGACAGCTGAACTCAGAGTAGCTGCTGAGCTGAATGAAAAGACTAATAAGCTTACAAAAGAACTGGAAAATAAAAGAGTTAATAAATATTTGGCTGAAATCGTACAAGTGGAGATGAAGGTTTCATTTTTGAAACATCAACGCTCAGGAAGAAAACGGGGTCACCAAGGAAAAAGAAAATCCAAGCCCACTCTAAGAATGAATGGAGTGCACATTCCCTTCAGAAGATACGTGACAAATCCACACAGTGTCCAAAGCAAACTGGTCATTAAGAGAAACGCAACTCGGAGGAGTGCAAAAAGCAAATCAAATGAAGATAATCAGGTATCGGAAACGCAGTACTACAATTTCACCATCAAATTGACAAAGTCAACCCAAAGCAACTGAGACTACCAATTCTCCTGTGACGGACCGGGATATTGAAGAATTGCCAATTGTCAAGCCTCAAGACTGTCTGAATTTATAAAGTCAGAGACCTGGTGGTGTGGGGGGAGTAGAGAAAGGATAGCAAGTAAATTGAAGATTATAGTATAGTTATACTTCATTGAAAGCAAGGGAGAAGTCATTTTTTTAAAAGAAAAGGGGAATGTTATGCTAACTGGCCTATAGTTTCCCATCTTCTGTCTCCCTCCTTACTTAAAGAGAGGCATTACATTTGTGGTTTTCTAATCTGCTAAGACCTTTCCAGAATCTAGGGAATTTTGGAAGATTACAGTCAATGCATTCGCTATCTCTGCAGCCACTTTCTTTAAAATCCAAGGACGCAGGCCATTAGGTCCAGGAGAATTGTCAGCCCTTATTCTCATTAGTTTTACAGAAGATAGGCTCTCCATCATTTAAGGGTAGCAATTCAGCTCTCGGAGCTGGAGGGCCAATTGAAGGCACCCTCTCTCCAACTTTAAAATTTAAATAAATGTAGCATAGATAGAGGACTAGCTAACTAACATGAAGCAGAGTTGGGTAAATGGGTAATTTTCAAGTTGGCAAGCTAAGTGGAGTGCTGCAGGGATTAGTGCTGAGGGCTCAACTATTTAGAATTGTTACGATCCCAGCTGCTGTTAATGCTGTACAAGTCATATCCCAGAGTGAAACCTGACTTGATGGATCCTAACTTTTTTTAAGAAACTGTAGAGGAAAGTTATTGAACAAATTCATAAGAATCTGTTGATGAACTTTTAATACAAAGAATGAAATATTTATTAAAACAAGAATAATGGACTATATTGCACCAGACAAAAAGTTTGGAAAGATCTCAATACAAACAGAAGATGATGATTCAAATTCCCACTATTCCTTTATCCAACAATATCTTTACAGACATATAAACCACTGAGGAGTTGCCACTAACTTGACACAAAGGCTTTTTTGCTTGGGACTGACACAGCTGCAAACAGCTTTCTTCTAGTGAATTCCAGAGTATTCACTTGATGCTTCTCACCCAATTTGTATCTCCCCCGAGACACCCAAAAACTGCACTCTAAACTCACTGTTTCTTCAACTGCAGAGCAGACAAATGAGTTCCCTGAACTCAGTCTTCCAGTAGAGCTCCCCTAAACTGATCACTTTACTGAGTCCAATAACTGATTATTCAGTTAATTACTCTCCCACTAGCCTTGTAGTTTTTCTTCTCAGAGCTTAACATCCATGTCTTCTCTTCTGACACACACCAAACCCCCTTCTCTCAATTCCTGTCTTTGTGTCTGTGTCACTGGATCAGTGTAGCTAAGTAACAGTAAAGCTTTTCTACTTTCTTTTTCATCATCACTGATTACAACCCCTTCTAACCCATCTCGAACTTCAGGGGCTGTAAAACCTCATTAAAAATGTATATATACACACACAAACACATCCAAAAGACCTGAAACCTTTTAGTCACAAGTCCCAGGCACTAAGGTTCATAAACAAAACTTATATGAAACTGAAACAATTTTTACCTTAAAAAATACACATATAAAAATTCAATTTAAAATTATAGAAGCCTTACTCTAGAAGCCATAATCTATTTATAGCAGACACACACAAGGATACCTGATTTTTCTGATCACGACATGCACATTCCTCCACATTTAAACTCTCGATAAAACACCGTCTAGAACATTGTCACGTTCTGCTACATGAATCATTTTCAAATAGTATGGTTGTAGCATTAAACTCCAACAGAAGAGTCTCTGATTCTTGGTATAAAATTTTGCTGAAGAAGTTGCAGAATTTAGTCCGCTTAAATAGTCTCTATAGGATTGTTAGAGATATAGATTTCAAAATGTTGTGAAGCCAACAGCAGCTCAGTCTCTTTTTCCACAGCTGAATACTTTTGCTGGCAACAATTCAACTTCCAAGAAAAGTAATTAACTGGCCATTTGATCCCCATCTCATCCTACTGTAATAAAATTGCACTAACATCTACGTTGCTGGTGTCAACAGCCAGTTTAAATGACTTAGCATAATTTAGTGCTGCTAAAACCAGTGCTGTCAAAGGCACTTTCACACTCCTTTGTCCACTCAAATTTCTTGCATTTATTTAACAACCTTTAGAGGGAAGCCACTACAGTGCTGAAATTCAGAACGAGCTTCTAATAGAATCCACTCATGCCTATACACCACAAAATTTCTCGTTTTGTTGTAGACCATGAAAAATCCCTTATTTTTGCTTCTCTAGGCTCCACTTGGCCTAGTCCCACTGTGTGGCCCAAATAAGTTACTTTTGCTTTGTCAAATTCATTTTTGCCAAGCTTATGAGCAAATTGACTCCGTGCAACCAATCAAGCAATTTGTTCAAGTGTTCTTAATGTTCCTCCTATATATGACTGAACACATCCAAAATCATAATCTATACTGCACAGTTGCACAATCCTTTAAATGACCTTATTGGTTAATCTTTGTAAAGTTGCCGGTGCATTTTTCAGTCCGAAAGGCATTTGCATTGATACGGCCCATCTGGGGTTACAAAAGCTGATATTTCTTTGGCTGTATCAGTCAATGGAACCTGTCAATATCCCTTCAATAAATCAATTTTTGTAACAAATATTGCCTGTCCAATCTTCTCAATACAGTCTTCTAACCATGGAATTGGACATGAATCTACTTTGTTACCGCATTAATTTTGCAATCATCCATACCATAATCGTTGATACCCATCCAGTTTCAGAACCATTACAATAGGTAATCTCTAGCTACTGTGACTCAGTTCAATAAGGTCATTTTCCTTCATGAACTTGATCTCTTCCCTCCAACTAACTTATCTGGATTTAGTCTGTAAGGATATTGCTTTATGGGTAACGCATTCCCTATATTAACCTCATGTATAGCCAACGATGTTTTCCCTGGACTATTCACACAAATCGATTCATGAGTTTGCAATAGTTTTTGTAAGTCACCTCAACAGTTTTCTGTAAGATAGCTTAATATTACATCCAACCTTTGTAGCTCCTCTGTATTACCCGATCTGGTTACAGGAGGGTCAACTTTAGAATTTTCAACTTCTAATTCATTCTGAGTGTTCTGATTCAGTCTAAGTAGGCTGTTTGATATAGTTCATTCAGATCAGGATCAGCCTTTTCCAACTTTAAATCAGTGAAACTATTGATCCCACATTTCTCTCTTGCTAATTCAACAAATGTCTGATTAGGCTTTTTCCTTATGGTCCCAAACTTACATTGATAAACTTCAGGGACAAGCTCATAAGCACATGTATTGCCCTTTTAACCACTTTATAGACAGCAGATTGCTCTTTTGACAGATTAGTGTACACATTCATAGCAGCACCTGACAGGACACTGTCACAATGTCCAATTATCCTTTGGCCACTTCAGCTTCACAGCCACCTTTTCAAATCTTTCAACTCCATCCCCTAAATTTAGGCACTAAATTAAGACTTTAGTTAAATCAAATTCCTCAGCGGAATCAAACATCCTCTGAACCACAACCATTCCTTCCTTTCTTTAATCCAAGCTCTTTAGTCAATTCATGCTGTCTGATTTCCCTTTGAAACTCAAGCTTTCACATTACTATTTCTTCCTTTCCCTTTCTCCTCTTTTTAATTTCTTTTTCTATTTCAAGTTGCTTCATTTACAACTGAATTCTAGCTAACCGTAGCTGTGATACACCAGTTTCAGGTTTCTCTTCTTTTAATTCTAAATGTTGGGTAATTACTTTAATCATATAATCCTTACGAAATCCAGCTTTTATTCCTACATTCAATTGACCTGCTAACTCTTAGTATAGCCTTAGCTAAAGATTTCACATAATCCACTGTTACATCTTCTGCTCCCAGAACATTCTTAGTAACAGTCAAAGCTATTTGAGTTCCAACCAGTGTAATCTATTTCACAGAAACTCCTATTCCTATACCTGGTACCTCTATATACTCATTTCTTTAAGGATTCACTGATCCCACTTGAATTCAAGGATTTTTGATCCCAACAAGCCCCACTTTGTTAAGCTGTTAATACTATACAAGTCAGATCCCAGAGTGAAACCTGGCTTGCTAGATCCTAACATTGTTTTTTAAAAAACCATGAAGGTAAGTTACTGAACAAGTTTACAGCAGTCTGCTGATTAACTTTTAGTACAAAGATTAAACCTTTATTAAAACAAGAATAATGGACTATATAACACCAGACTAAAAGGTTGGAAAGATCTCAATATAAACACAAAATGATGGTTAAAATTCTCACTATTCCTTTACCCAGCAATATCTTTTTAGCAAATCAATCAAAGAAGAGTTATCATTAGATAAAAGCAAAAATACCATAGATGCTCAAAATCTGAAACAAAAACAAAATGCTGGAAAAGCTGAGCAAGTCTGACAGCATCTCTGGAGAGACAAAGAGTTGAAATTGAGTCTGTATGGTTCTTCTTTAGAGTTACCATTAGCTTGACACAAAGGCTTCTCGCTTGGAACTGGCATAGTTGCAAAAAGTTCCTGAGCATTCACTTGATGCTTCTCACTCAATTCATATTTCCCCGAGACACCCAAAAATTGCACTCTAAACTCACTGTTTCTTCAACTGCAGGGCAGAAGAATAAGTTCCCTAAACTCAATCTCCCAGTAGACCATCACTAAACTGATTACTTATTGAATCCTATAACTGTTTCAGTTAGCTACTCCCCACTAGCCTTGTAGCTTTTCTTCTCAGAGCTTAAAATTCCTGTCTTCGCTCTCTGACGCACACTTCTTTGTGTCTATCACAAGATCACTTTCACTATGCAAAAGTAAAGCTTTTCTACTCCCCCTCCCGCCCCCCAACTTCCCAAAATCACTGAACTTTCAATGCCTTTTAATCTAACTTCAGGGGTTGTAAGACTTCATTGAAAATGTACATATACACAAATGAACCCAAGAGATCTGAAACTTTATTCACAAGTCTATTAAGATTCCCAGGCACCAAAGTTCAGAAACCAAACCGAAATAAAACTGAAACCATTTTTACCTTTAACACATAAAAATTAGACATTGTTCATAACAATTTTTATTAATGACTTGGGTAAAAGGGTTTTACTATCACAATCAGTCAAGTACAGAAGGTTGTTAAGGCTGCTTGGAACACTGGGCTCAGGGTCTGCTGCCAGAAGGCAGCTTTCAGGCAGTTACCATGTCCTCCACACCTCTGGAGATGTGGAAATGTATTAGAAAATCCCGTTCAGCTGGTGATAAAAAGGCTTAAATTAATTGAATCAACTACTCTTGACTTGTGAGCAGGCAAGCCTATCACCACCCCACCCCATCCCTGGGGACAGACAGAACCAGAGAAAAGGCCTGTTATGAAATTCCCCACCCACTCTCATTGAGGCCTAGAAATTCAGTTCCCATGTGCTTGTAAAATTCCTATTTTGCATGGCCTTAAGGGGTTATCAACAAACTTCAAACATGTCATACTTTTTTATTCCTTAAACTTGCAGTGCTTCATGAATTACACTTACATGTTAGCCAATCTATCTCAACATTGAAGCAGATGCGCTAATACCATACAATTAAAAAGGAATCCACAACCATTACATTCATCACAGGATTAGAACTCCTCAAAAAAATTTGTTCAGATTTGTCATTACCTTCATCAACTTCAAGGGCAGAATTTTGCCATCGACGAGCAGGGGGCGGGGCCCGCTCAGCGATGCGTAAAATGACGTGGGATGACATCGGGTGGAACCCCCGACGTCATCTCTCCCCATTTAAATTTTCAGGAAGGCGGGGGCACAGCAAAATCAGCTGCAGGCCCGCTGACCTGTCAATGGCCAATTGAAGACATTGACAGGATTATTTAAACAACTAAAGGATCTGCCCATGCAACCTTAAGGCCAGGAGCCCCGGCAGCAAATAGAGAAAACATGAAACCTCATCCAATCACATAAGGGGGACATGTTAGGGAATTTTTTTCCCCCATTTTTAATATTTTTCAAAGTGGAAGCGATCTCCCTGAGGCTGCACTTAGCCCGCCCCCCTCGCTGGAACAAAAAGGTTTCCAACATTCACCTCTGCTACTATATTAGAACTCAGATAGCCAGGCAGTGAACGATAGGATTTCTCTGCTGATGCTGCCAGACCTGCTGAGTTTTTCCAGGTAATTCTGTTTTTGTAATGAATAATAGGACCTGGTCTTCAGGCACTTCTAACCTTTCATTCATAGAACACACATTGCCTATCTACACCACCAATTACACTTTCCGTCTGCTCCTATATAAATATGAACACAGGTGAGTGCCCAATTAATGCTCACCACCTGAATATAATTAACCCCCAACTAATATACAATTAACACCCTTGAACTCTGCTGTTTCTGAAAATGACTCAATATCACTGCCAAACACCAGTGGAAATTGAAGTGCAGAATTAGATATATTCCCTTTCAAAGAAATGGGTTTGGCTGATTAATGGATATGGGAAACTGGCAGGGAAGACTATGCTTTTTATTTTACAATATCTCCTCACCAGAATGTGTGCAGATCAGTGAGCTGTTTACCAGAGGGGCTGCTGAGGCACTAGAAAGTATACTATTGGGCATTTTGTGATGCCAGGTAACAGTCCTTAGAATTTTCAATCAAGAAGTGTATATTTCTTTTTGAGTGATGACCTGAGAGCCCAGTTCCTCATGGACAATACTTACCAACATTCATTTGTATGTAAAGTATAACTTTTCCCTTGATGGAATTTGTCCTTGAAGCTAGTGTCTGGTAGTTTATACTTCAGGCAAAAATATTTAAAGGAGTATCATAGGAGTGTAATGTTTATACACAGCAGCAAAGGGGAGAGAAACTTCATACTCATTTTCTTAATGCTTTCTAAAACTTATATCCTTGTTTTTCTCCTATCAAAAGTCAGTTCATTGGTACCTGTAGAATAATTTGTATCTTGAGAAATAAGGGCATAACTGAGGGAGGGCAATTTAACATTTCCAAGTATATTTGTCCCTTAGATTATTTATCTAAAGCTATATGATTGGTAAACTATCTGCTGTGTGTTTTGTTTGCTAGGTATCTGTCAACATCTCTGATGACCATGGAGTGTTTTCTCTGAAGGAATGTATTGGAACCCTCTGTGTGTATCCTAAACACCGCTATATTAAAGAAGAGCACCCAGAAAAAGGTAACAAACAGAAAACTAGCTGCTTCTAGCAGCAGTTAATTTTATAATTGAAGCATGTAGATTATAATGTAGACTGGTTAAGAGTACAAAAAGGAGGAATTGTGACACAGTGGGTAGCATCCGCCTCTGGGTCAGAAGCTCTGTTTCAAGTCCCACTCCAAGGGCGTAATAGTCTCAGATTTGCACTGTGCTCTAGCGGGCGGGTAAAACAACGGTCAGCCCACAGGCCGCAATGGTGGCTTTTCATGCCGTATCATCCCAAACCTGCTGCATTAATTATGCATTCCTGGGAAACACAATGTTTCCATGGCAGGGAGAGCTCTCATTCATCATCTTGCTGGGCACCATATTTAAAGTGCTGCTGCATGCACACCTCTCAGTGCTTCCAGCCCACAACTGCTGCAAAGAAGACATGGCCCTGAAAGGCAAAAATATTGCAGCCCCCAGGTTCATTGACATGTCCCTCAAACGCCTTTTGGACATAGTGGAGGCTCGCCGTGATGTCCTCTATCCCGCTCTGGCTTGGGAGGCATTGGCAGCAGTGGTCAGCGCCAACGATCTGCAAAAGAGGACAGCCACCAGTGCTGCAAAAAGATGAATGATCTCCTCCATTCCGCCAGGGTAAGTCACTCTTCCTATCTCCCTCAATTCACGGACCCACCAGGGCCCTCACTCACTGCCAGCTGAATGGACATCACCATTTACTCTCTCATACACACCTTCATTGCTCTCATCCAATCCATGGGACCACTCACCACCCAAAATGCCAGGCACACTTATCATCTGGCCTGACAGGCATCCTGCTTACATTCTCTCCATCTCTATTTATGCAGGACAAGCTGGCACACAACAAGAGGGAGAAGTCGCTTACCATTGGAGGAATGCCTGAAATCTAGGTCTTGATGGACTTTGAAAACAATCATCCAGCTGGCCGGCAAGGATCTGGACCATTCCTATGCTGACGGTGAGGTTGGCGCTGCTGTACCAAGTGAGGGTCCAGCAGTGTAACATCCATCAGACAACCCATGCTGTGAGCAATATGTCCTGTTTCACAGGCCACTGCCATGCACTAATCATCAATCCTTTTGCAGGCACATCTGGGAAACAGCCGATGGAGCCCATGACCCGGGGCCCCCAATCAAGCCCCACAGAAACCTCTGAAGAGGAATCTGAAGGCACCCTCCTTGAAGTCCCGTCACAGCGCTCACCCACAACCACCACCAGCACAGAGACACACACCTCAGAGGGACCTAGCTTTAGAGTAGCCCCGGGACCACAATCTTGTGAGCACATCACCTTTTCTGATCCACAGCAGGTGGTAGCGGCAGGGACTTCCCAGATGTCCAGCACTTGGAGGACTGCTGGAGGACAGAAATCTGCTGAGTCCGAGTCAAATGATGAGCCTCTGGACTCAGTCATGTCACAGTTGCTGGTGCTGCAAAGGCAAGCTCAGGAACATCAAGAAGGGATGTCCGCTGCACTCCTCAGATTGCAAGGCATGATGGGGGAGTCCAACCGCTTTCAGGCTGAGGTGATAGCGCCAGCATGCCAACACACCGAGGTTAACACTGTGCTAGGATGGCGGCAGCCATGGAGACCTTGGTTCAGGACATTGTTCCTGCACTGCTGCGCAGGCTGAACTCCATCCCTGGTGCCATAGTTGATCTCCAACAGTGCGTATGCGAGAGGGGTGCAAGGCAGCTCAATCTCACTTCAGCTGCCCCTTTTCCTCAAGGAGTCGGCCAGAGACCCTTGGACACCCATAGGGAGGAGAATCAGCAGGTGCATTGCCCGGGGTCACCCAAGTGACTCTGTGAGTGTCCTGCCCACCCTAACCCCCTCTTCCTGTGACCCCAGCAGCTCCAGCTCCACAGCTCAAAGAAGGTGCCACTGCTACACAGAAGGTCCCCGAAAGCAGGCTGGGGCCCTCCAGGTCTCAGCCCTCTAGAGGATGCCTGTCAAGATCATAACACACAGGGCATATCAGTCAGCAGGCTGCCTCCACCTCTGCTGTGGATGTTCGGGGAACACCAAGGTGCAGCAGGATTAGAAAGGTTAAGAAGATGTAATGCTTTTAGAGTTAAAACAATTAAACTAAATTAACAAAATAAGGAATAAATCAAGCACAGTCCCTAAGTCAGGTCAGCTGTAAAACCAAGGACAAAGTTTAAAGGAAACTTATAAACATTAAACCAAAATGTGATCAAAGGGGTCAATAAAACACCCCAGTCCCCGCGGTGCCCAGCGAGCACGGAAGGCCTCAAGTGTGCCGGCAGACACTGCGTGCTCCCTCTCCAGGGACACCCGGCCGCGAACGTAGCCACGGAGTTAAGAAGATGTAACTCTTTTAGAGTTAAAACAATTAAACTAAATTAACAAAATAAGGGATAAATCAAGCACAGCCCCTAAGTCAGGTCAGCTGTAAAACCAAGGACAAAGTTTAAAGGAAACTTATAAACATTAAACCAAAATGTGATAAAAGGGGTCAATAAAACACCCCAGTCCCCGCGGTGCCCACCGAGCACGGAAGGCCTCGAGAGTGCCAGCAGACACTGTGTGCTCCCTCTCCAGGGACACCTGGCCGCGAACGTAGCCGTGGAGTTAAGAAGATGTAGTTGCACAACCTGGGTATGGTTGTTAATCATTTGTACATAACGTTCACTATTATCAATAAACTCCCTAGAATGTCTCCCTGCCTATGGCTCCTTGTTCTGATGAGCAGCGTTCGTGTCACTCAGATGTGAAATCTTTCTGCACAGGATAAAGGCAGGTGTCTCAGTCCAGGGCCTCATCCCTGTGCTTTGTGCAGCCTTCAGACCAAAGTGATGGTGCCACCTTGCACTCCCTGGACACATTACTAATTCCAGAAAGTCGTGGGCAGGTATCACAGAGTTCCGTCATTCTCTCTGTGTGCTCTCGGCACCTTTAAGGTGGGGCTGGCCCCCATCTTTTCAGTACCTGTGACCAGTGACGCTGTGCTCCTGAAAGGGTCAGGTGCTGAAGGCAGACAAAGGATCAGATGCTTTAAAAGTTTCATGGCTGTCTCTCCATGATATGTCCCTGATCACAGAGCGCAAGTGAGCTGCCCTCGGCCAGACAGGAGTCAGACATTCTCAGAGGCTATGTGAAGATCTATGGAATGTCCTCACTGCATGTTGTTATCATCCTCCTGGAATAAAGCAACATTTAGGGCCTCCACTTTGTCTCCATGACAGGATCATTATCACAGAGGGTATGTGTGCTGCCATAAGCCAGACTGGAGTCAAAAGTTAATAAATGCAATGTGAGGATCTTATGGTGTCTCCTCACTGCATGTCGTCATCGTCCTCCACAAATCTAGCAGCTATGAGGTCTTTCCGAGTGTGCCTGCATTGTCTGGCCAGGGTGAGGGCCTCATTGCCGTCAGCATCACCTTTGAGGACCTCCTCACTTTCAGCCCCATCGGCGTCCTCCTCATCGAAGGAGAACTCCAGCTCCTGCATCTCCTCCTCAGCCAACTCCTCTCCCTGTTGCAGCGCCAGGTTGTAAAGAGTGCAGCAGGTGATGACAATGCATGACATCCTCTGTGGACTATATTGCAGGGCTCCATCAGACTGGTCCAGGCACCGGAACCTCATTTTCAGCATCCCGATGGTTTACTCCACCAAGTTGCGAGTTGGAGCATGAGCCTCATTATATCTTCGCTCTGCTGCAGCGTGAGGCTGCTGCACGGGTGTCATCAGCCACGTCCTCTGCAGGTAGCCCTTGTCCCTGAGGAGCCACCCCTGCAGCCTCTGTGGACCCTGGAACATGCCAGAGATCTGTGAAGACTGTGAATGTAGCAGTCTTGTGCCCTCCCTGGAAACCATGCACAGACCTGAAGGATGTGTTTGTGGTGGTCGCACACCAGCTGCACATTCAGCGAATGGAATCCCTTGCAGTTGACATAGTTGGCCTTGTGTTGCAATGAAGTTCTGACCACTATGTGACTGCAGTCGATGGCACCTTGCTCCTGTGGGAAACCGGAGTTCTGGGCAAATCCATTCACTCTTGCTGTCCTGGTCGCGGGCGAAATGCACAAAGTTGTTTGTCCTCCCGAAGGTGGCATCCATGACCTCATGGATGCATTTGTGGGTGGAGGCTTGTCACCTGTAGAGCCCTGAAAGGAGCCACTTGGTGTAGATATTGAGCGCTGCTCTCACTTTCACAGCCACTGGCAGTGAATGCCCTCCATGTCCCTGTGGCACCAAATCCTGTAGTAACTGGCAGACCAGTTCCCTTGACAAGCGCAGATTTCGGCAGCACTGGTTCTTGGTCATCTGCAGGATTGAAAGGCAGTGTCCATAGGCCCTGGGTCTAGCTAGGCATCGATCAGCGACAGCTCACTGTGGGTCTTCCGCAGCGTGTGCAGGAGCCCCAGCCACCTCTTCTTCCTGAGGCTGCTACTCCTCCATCTGCGCAGCCAGGTGCCTCCATCGCTCTCTTCTCCGTCGTCTTCGCTGTCTGTATACCACGAGGCATACAGCTAGTTCACAAGGCTCCATGATCCTGATGTACTCCTCCTGCAGGATGAAAGAGAGAGATGCTTAAGTTAGCTTGGTTGTACTACGAACCTCTCTTAGTTAAGTCTGAAGGCCCTTAACGCATCCTGGAGAGTGCTGGCTGCCACTTGGATGGCCAGAGAAAAGTGCGCTGCATGGCTGCCCGAAACCCCACTTTCCTCCATCCCACTCCACCCAACTGATTGGCAGCAGCTTTGCCCATTGGACTGCATGCTGAGCTCTCAGTTCAGGTACAGGCATTCTCCTAACCCACACTGCAATTCTGCACTGTGAGCTTGAACCATGGGGGAGAGTGGTCCAAACCAGGATGATGACATTGCAAGGGCCTCCACCAGTGACTGCTCCACAGCCATCTTCAGCAAGGAGATTGTACAACTTGCCCAGTTGTCCAACTGTTCTGCAGTCCACTAAAACACTCATTAATTTACAGTCTGTGCCCAAGGCTGAAAAGTTCTGGGGCACTTGGTGGCACTTTGTTGCCTCTGCATTGCTTGAGTGGGCAAATAAGGTAGAGGCCCAATTCCAAACATATCAATGTGGCTGTGCCTATAGTGTCTCAGCTGCAGAGGAATGGTCACTTTATAGAAGGTTTCCCTGATGAGTGGCCGCTTCCCTCGCCCATCACTTGCAGTAATTTGCCAAGCATGATCATGGACCAATACAATGGAAGTCTCGGGTCACCAATGCCCTCTTAGGGCATGGTAATTGAAGGAAGAGGAGGTTCAGAGCACATGCTGTAGATGTTAGTTTAAATGTGTAATGGATATCTGTTGAGTGTTTGGTTATAGGTTAGAGTGGGGTGAATATGTGATAGACTGGTTGAGTCAGGGGTGGATCCTGGTTAAATTGGTGGTGTATTCTGGTTGGGACAGGCAGGGTTTGAGGCTGGTTGTTGTTTTCTATTTATTCAGTTATTCTTATTTTGGTACTGCCTGACCTGAAGATTGCTCTCAATATTTTAACAGATATTAATGTTAAACTACTGATCTTAAATATGAATGCTGGTATCAAACATAATCCCTCCCTCCACGGCAGGGACACTTAGGTAATATTAAAATTTCACATTTTTGCTGGGACTCCTCTACCAACTCCACAGAGAGCAAAAGAGTTGAACAAACGGATTACAATGTCAGGGCAGCCCTTTCCTGCCAGTGATACTGATGCTGTAAGAAGGCCTTACCGAAGTAGATGAATGTTGGGTCTTATCGTTTTATTCTGTACTCAATTTCCCAGCATGTTGGCATCCATTATACTGAGTGACCTTCACGACCATATATATAAATGGGTAAAAACAAAAGAACTGCGGATGCTGGAAATCCAAAACAAAAACAGAATTACCTGGAAAAACTCAGCAGGTCTGGCAGCATCGGCGGAGAAGTAAAGAGTTGACATTTCGAGTCCTCATGACCCTTCGACAGAACTTGAGTTCGAGTCCAAGAAAGAGTTGAAATATAAGCTGGTTTAAGGTGTGTGGGGGGGGGGCGGAGAGAGAGAGAGAGAGAGAGAGAGGTGTCCTTGGCTTGCTGCATTGTTCCAGTGAAGCCCAACGCAAACTGGAGGAACAACACCTCATCTTCCGACTAGGCACTTTACAGCCTTCCGGACTGAATATTGAATTCAACAACTTTAGGTCTTGAGCTCCCTCCCCCATCCCCACCCCCTTTCTGTTTCCCCCTTCCTTTTTTATCCAATAAGTTATATAGATTTTTCTTTTCCCACCTATTTCCATTATTTTTAAATATTTTAAAATCTTTTATGCTCTCCCCACCCCCACTAGAGCTATACCTTGAGTGCCCTACCATCCATTCTTAATTAGCACATTCGTTTAGATAATATCACCAACTTTAACACCTATGTGTTCTTTTGTTCTACTGTTGTTGACATCTTTTGATGATCTGCTTCTATCACTGCTTGTTTGTCCCTACAACCACACCAACCCCCTCCACCTCTCTCTCTCTCTCTCTCTCCACCCCCCCCACACACCTTAAACCAGCTTATATTTCAACTCTTTCTTGGACTCGAACTCAAGTTCTGTCGAAGGGTCATGAGGACTCGAAACGTCAACTCTTTTCTTCTCCGCCGATGCTGCCAGACCTGCTGAGTTTTTCCAGGTAATTCTGTTTTTGTTATATAAATGAGTGTCCAATGTTCCTAAGGAATGAGTAGAACACAGAGGCATGTTTAAAGGCCTAGTATGTATAGTCACAAGCTAAATTTACAATCATTCTCTGTACTGTTTTTCTTGACTTCTTTCTGCTGCCACTTTGTGGCAATTGTTCTGTCAGTTTTTACTTTTTTTGCCTGCAGCTCTAACAGAACCATACTGGTTATGCAATAGGAATTTCCTTGTTTCCATGCTTCTCAAATCAGTGGTAGTGAAGCCTGGACTTGGGATTATCGCTATATCAAAGAAGGGAAAAATTAGAAGATGTATTGTAACAGAGGGTATTAAAACATAGAATGTGCCATTGAGGGAGAAACTATAACATCACCTAACAGGGAAATGGAAAAGTATTTGAAATTGAAAAATGTAAAGAGAGAGAAAAATTGGGTCAGATATCTCCATTTGAAGACTCCACATAATTACCATGATCCATATGGTTTTCTTGTGTGCCGTAGGTTTCTGAGGAACATTTCCAATTATTCTATTAGTTCATATTCCCACTGGTGAGGTCAATTGGAAATGTCATCCTATTGGATTAAAACTGATTTTGTCCCCTTTAATAGCTCAAGTTTCAAAACATAAATTCAGATTATTTTTAAAGTTGATATCAAAATAAAGCTGCATTTCGTTTTATTTTTCCACACACTAGAGGAAAATTGCATGCTCAATATCAAGCTTAACAGTGGGGAAGAGGCAACGTTTGATGTTGCATTCCAGCCAACCGTGGCTCAACGTCTAGAGGGAGCACTGTACCTGACAGTGTTCAACAACCAATATGAGGACACCATTGTACAGTTAATTGGTGAAGGTTACGAGGATGATATCACTTTTGACAACATCCATGCACTATTGCGAACTGGCACAGTGGAAACTGTTTCAACGTTTCTGGAGGACAAAGACATTAATGGTAAGGACTACTTGCAATTTTGCCTCAATAGGATATGTGAATACCTCAGGCAAATCACAGAAATATTGAAAATTTATGATACGGAAGGAGGTCATTCAGTCCGTCAAGTCTGTGTTAGTCAAATAAATGCGATCCAGCCGAATCCACTTTCCAGCTCTTGGTCTGTAGCCCTGTCAGTTACGGCACTTTAGATGCATATCTAAGTATTTAAAAAAATTTGATGACTGTTTTTGTGTCTACCAACCCACAGACAGTGAATTACAGACCCTCACCAGACTCTGGGTGAAATGATTTGTCCTCAAGTTTCCTCTAATCCTTATGCCAATATCTCTAAGCCCCCTGATCATTAACCTCTCTGCAAAGGAAAATAGATCTTTCCTATTCACTCTATCCAGGCCCCTCGTAATTTTATACAACTCAATTGAGGAGAGTGCAAGAGGAGGACCCTGGGACAGGAAGTCAGCAGCACTGAGAGGAGAGTGCGAGAGGAGGACCCTGGGACAGGCAGTCAGCAGCATCTAGTGGAGAGTGCGAGAAGAGGACTCTGGGACAGGCAGTCAGCAGCCCCAAGAGGAGAGTGCGAGAGGAGGACCCTGGTTTAGGCAGTCAGCAGCACTGAGAGGAGAGTGCAAGAGGAGGACCCTGGGACAGGCAGTCAGCAGCACCTAGAGGAGAGTGCGAGAGGAGGACCCTGGGACAGGAAGTCAGCAGCATCTACAGGAGAGAGCGAGAGGAGGACCCTGGGGCAGGCAGTCAGCAGCACCTAGAGGAGAGTGCGAGATGAGGACCCTGGGACAGGCAGTCAGCAACCCCAAGAGGAGAGTGCGAGAGGAGTACCCTGGGACAGGCAGTTAGTAGCACTGAGAGGAGAGTGCGAGAGGAGGACCCTGGGACAGGTAGTCAGCAGCATCTAGAGGAGAGAGCGAGAGGAGGACCCTGGGACAGGCAGTCAGCAGCACCGAGAGGAGAGTGCGAGAGGAGGACCCTGGGACAGGCAGTCAGCAGCACCGAGAGGAGAGTGTGAGAGGAGGACCCTAGGACAGGCAGTCAGCAGCACCGAGAGGAGGGTGTGAGAGGAGGACCCTGGAACAGGCAGTCAGCAGCACCTAGAGGCTAGTGCGAAAAGAGAATCCAGCACCTAGTCTATACTCAAGTCGAAGGGTAAAATAAAAGCAAGGGTCCATATTTTATTAGCTAAAATATGTCTGGGGATCTCAGTCCCGTGATTTGCATCCTGCGCTCTGTGGGAAATCCTAAATGCTCTTGGCGGCCTGAATGACCATGTGTGCAGGAGGTGCCTCCAACTGGAGCAACTTGAGCTCCAGGTTTTGGAGCTTGAGTGGCAGCTGGAGGCACTACTGTGCATTCACGACGCTGAGATGTTCATGGATAGCATGTTTCAGGAGGTGGTCACCTCGCAGCTTAAGGAAATGCAAGCAGAGGGAATGGGTGACCGCTACTAAACAGAAGAAGGTGACCAGGTGGATAGTGAGGGAATCCCCTGATTGCATCTCGCTCACAAACCATTTTTCGGCCTTGGAAAACGGTGAGAGTGACGGTTCCTCTGTGGAGGCCAACCAGAGCCAAGGCCATGGCACCGTGGGTGGTCCAGCTGCTCAGGTTGATTGGAAGAAGGGTGGAAAGGCAATAGTGGTTGGGGATTCATTAGTGAGGGGAGTAGACAGGCACTTCTGCGGCCATAGACATGCTCCAGGATGGTATGTTGCCTCCCAGGTTCCAGGGTCAAGGATGTCATGGAATGGCTGCAGGGCATTCTGAAGGGGGAGGGTGAACAGCCAGAGGTCATGGTTCATTTTGGGACCAATGACATGGGAAGAAAGAGAAATGAGGTCCTGCAAGCAGACTTTAGGGAGTTAGGTAGGAAATTGAAAAGCAGAACTTCAAAGATAGTAATCTCCAGATTACTTCTGGTGTCATGCAGTAACGTGTGTAGGAATAGAAGGATAGAACAAATGAATGCGTAGCTGGAGAAATGGTGCAGGAGGGAGGGCTTTAGATTCCTGGGGCATTTTCACTGTTTCTGGGGGATGTAGGACCTGTACAAGTTGTACGGGTTACATTTGTACAGGAACGGGACCAACATCCTGGGAGGGAGATTTGCTGATGCTGTTGGGGCGGATTTAAACTAAATTGGCAGGGGGATTTGATCTTGAAAAGTAGTTCAGAGGGGAGAGAAGCTGAGATGGAATTAGAAGTTAAAACGCTGGTAAGTGAGTCTGAATGGCAAGAGGAAACATAGGCTAGATAAGAAAGAAGTGAGTTTAGCAAGGCTAAATGGAATATATTTTAATGCAAGGAGCTTGGGGAATAAGACAGATGAGCTGAGGGCACAGATAGGCATAGGAATTATGATATCATAGCTATGACCAAGATTTGGCTGTAGAAGGACAGGATTGGCAGCTCAACATTCCTGGTTGTAGGGTATTCAGATGAGATAGAGAGGGGGATATAAAAAGAGCAGCGGTCACAATATTGATCAAGAAATCAATTATAGCAATGAGGAGGGACGATATCCTGGAAAGATCATCAAATGAGGTCATATGGGTAAGAGTAAAAAACACAAAAGGGTCAAACACACTGTTAGGTGTGTACTATAGGCCCCAAACAGCCAGGGAGAGACAGAGGATCAAATATATAATCAAATTTCAGAGAAGTGTAAGAATTTTTTTTTCATTCATGTGATGTGGGCTTCGCTGGCTGGGCCAGGATTTTTTGCCCATCCCTAGTTGCCCTTGAGATTGTGGTGATGAGCTGCCTTCTTGAACCACTGCAGACCATGTGGTGTAGGTACATCCACAGTGCTGTTAGGGAGGGAGTTCTAGGATTTTGACTCTGGCAGTGAAGGAAAGGCGATATATTTCCAAGTCAGGATGGTGAGTAACTTGGTGGGGAACTTCCAGGTGGTGGTGTCCCCATTTATCTGCTGTCCTTGTCCTTCTGGGTGGTAGTGCTCGTGGGTTGAGAAGGTGCTGTCTAAGGAGCCTTGGTGGATTCCTGCAGTGCAACTTGTAGATGGTACACACTGCTGCTGCTGTGCATCAGTAGTGGAGAGAGTGAATGTTTGTGGATGTGGTGCCAGTCAAACGGGCTGCTTTATCCTGGACGGTGTCCAGCTTCTTGAGTGTTGTGGGAGCTGCACTTATCCAGGCAAGTGGGGTGTATTGCATCACACTCCTGATTTGTGCCTTCTGGATAATGGACAGGCTTTGGGGATTCAGGAGGTGAGTTACTTGTCACACGATTCCTAGCCTCTGACCTGTTCTTGTAGCCACAGTATTTATATGGCTAGCCCAGTTCAGTTTCTGGTCAATGGTAACCCTCAGGATGGTGATTGTGGGGGATTCAGTGATGGTAATGCCATCGAACATCAAGGGACATTGGTTGGATAATCAGGCAGTAATAGAATGGGATTTTAACTACCCAGAAATTAACTGGGATAGTTTTAGTGTGTATGGTAGGGAGGGAGCAAAATTCTTAAGTTGCATCCAAGAGAACGTTTTTATCCAAGTCTTAGCCCAACAAGAGAGGGGGCCGTTCTGGACCTAATATTCGGAAATGACCCCGGGCAGGCGAAAGGCTTGTCAGTAGGGGAGCATTTTGGAGTTAGTGACTATAATTCAGTTAGATTTAGGATAGTTATGGAAAAGGATAAGGTTGGGCCTGGAATAAAAGTTCTAAACTAGGGAAAGGCTAATTTTACTAAGATGAGATACGATTTGGCTCAGGTGAACAGGGAGCAGCTACTTGCAGATAAAACTGTGTCAGAGCAGTGGGAGGCATTCAAGGAGGAAATAGCAAGAGTACAGGGCAAATATGTTCCCATAAAGACAAGGGTGGGGGGTGGGGGGGTGCGGGGGTCCAAGTCCGGAGAACCCTGGATGTCAAGGGACATAAAGGTTAGGATTAAGGAAAAAAGCTTATGGCAGATACTGAAGGTTCAATATGGCAGAGTCCCTAGAAAAGTATAAAATGTGCAGGGGGGGAACTTAAAAAGGAAATTAGGAAAGCTAAGAGAGTGCAATGACAAAGCAATGGTGGGTAGAATAAAGCAAAACTCAAAGGGGTTATTTAAATATGTAAAAAGCAAGAGAATAACTAGAAAAAGAGTAGGGCCAATTAGGGATGGTAGAGGTAATCTGTATGTGGACCCGAGAGACGTGGGTACAGTTCTCAATGAATACTTTACGTTGGTTTTCACAATGGAAAAGGACGATGCAAGTATAGACATCAGGGTGGAGAACTGTGAAATATTAGAAAAAATTAACAGAGAGAGAGAGGAAGTGCTAGCAGGTTTAGCGGCCTTAAAAACGGATAAATCCACATGTCCGGATGAGATGTATCCCAGGCTGTTGAGGGAGGCAAGGGAAGAGATATCAGGGGCCCCTGGCAGTAATTTTCAGATCCTCTCAGGCCACAGGTGAGGTGCCAGAGGACTGGAGAACTGCTAACATTGTCCCATTATTAAAAAAGGGAGGAAGGGATAGACCAGGAAATTACAGGCCAGTCAGTTTAACCTCGGTGGTAGGGAAGTTACTAGAAAGAATCCTGAGGGACAGAATATATCTGCACTTGGAGAGACACAGATTAATCAGGGATAGTCAGCATGGATTTGTTAGGGGAAGGTCATGTTTGACAAATTTGATTGAATTTTTTGAGAAGGTAACCAGGAGTATTGATGAGAGTAATGCATTTGATGTGGTCTATATGGACTTTAGCAGGCTTTTGATAAGGTCCCTGATTGCAACCTGGTCAAGAAAGTAGGAGCCCATGAGTTCTAAAGCAAAGTGACACATGGGATCCAAAATTGTCTGAGAGGCAGGAATCAGAGGGTGATGATAGAGAGACGTTTCTCTGACTGGAAGTCTGTTTCCATTGGGGTTCCGCAGGGCTTGGTGCTGGGGTCCTTGCTGTTTGTGGTGTACATAAATGATTTGGACTTAAACGTAGGGGGAATGATCATGAAGTTTCCAGATGACACGAAAATTGGCAGGGTGGGCAAATGGAATTGAACCCGGAAAAGTGTGAGGTCATGCACTTGGGAAGGGATTACACTATGAATGGTAGGGCCCTGGAAAGTACTGAAGATCAGAGGGACCATGGTGTGCATATCCACAAATCCCTGAAGGCAGAGCAGGTAGATATGGTGGTTAAGAAGGCATATGGGTTACTTGCCGAGGCATAGATTACAAGATCAGGGAGGTTATGTTGGAACTGTGTAAAACACTGGTTAGGCCACAACTGGAGTACTGGCAGTTCTGGGCACCACATTATAGGAAGACTGTGATTGCACTGGAGAGGGTGCAGAGGAGATTTACCAGAATGCTGCCTGGGCTGGAGGGTCTGAGCTATGAGGAAAGATTGGATAGGCTGGGTTGTTTTCCTTGGACCAACAAAGATTGAGTGGGGACCTGATAGAGGTGTGTAAGATTGAGGGACATGGATAGGGTGGATAGGAAGGCACTTTTTCCATTAGTAGAGGGGTCAATAACCAGGGGGGCATAGATTTAATGTAAGAGGTAGAAGGCTAAGAGGGGAGTTGAGAAATTTCTTCACCCGGTGGGAGTCTGGAACTCACTGCCTGAAAGGGTAGTTGAGTCAGAAACTCTTGTAACATTTAAGAAGTATTTAGATATTCACTTGCATTGCATAGCCCCAGGGCTATTGGCCAAGCGCTGGAAAATGGGATTAGTGTAGTCAGATCTTTGTTGACTGGTGCGGACACGATGGGCCGGATGGCCTCCTCCTGTGCTGTAAACGTCTATGAACCTATGTGTCTATAAATCTTACCTGAGCCTCCTTTGTTCCAAAGGAAACGGCCCCATCATATCTGATCTTTCCTCACAGCTAAATTTCTCAATTCCGGCAACATCTTTGAAAATCTCCTCTGTACCCAATCTTGTGTGATCACATCCTTCCTGTAATTTGGGGAGCAGAACTGTGCACAGTACTCTAGCTGTGACATAACTAGTGTCTCCTACAGAAAAGCTTAACCTCCCTGGTCTTTTATACTTTGCCTCGGCTAATAAAGGAAAGTATTCCATGTGCCCTCTTAACCACCTTATCTACGTGTTCTCCGGGGATCTGTGGACATAAAGTCCCTGTGATCCTCTATATTTCTCTATACTCTACCAACCCCTATGCCGTTGAGGCACCCATAGTATTGTAGACTTGGCTTAGGCTGTGCTTCCCAGAAGAGCCATCACCTTCATCAGCACATATGAATTAGGAGCAGGAGTAGGCCACACAGCCCTCGAGCCTGCTCCACCATTCAATAAGATCATGGCTGATCTTATTGCAACCTGAACTCCACACTCCCACCTACCTCTGATAACGCTTCACCTCCTTGCTTATCAAGAAGCTATATACCTCTGCCTTAAAAATATTAAAAGACTCTGCTTCCACCTTCTTTTGAGGAAAAATTCCAACAACTTACTACCCTCTGAGAGAAAAAAATTCTGCTCATCTCTGACTTAAATAGATGAGCCCTTATTTTTAAACTGTGGCTCCTGGTTCTAGATTCTCTGACAAGAGGAAACATCCTTTCTACATCCACCCTGTTAAGGCCCCTCGGGATCTTAGGTGTTTCAATCAAGTTACCTCCTACTCCTCTCAGCTCCAAGCCTAGACTTTCCAACCTTTCCTCATAAGACAACCCACCCATTCCTGGTATTAGTCTAGTAAACCTTCTCTGAACTGCTTCCAATGCATTTACATCCTTCCTTAAATAAGGTGACCAATCCTGAACACAGTACTCCAGATGTGGTCTCACCAATGCCTTGTATAACTGAAGCATAACCTCCCTACTTCTGTATTAAATTCTACTCACAGTAAACAATAACATTCTATTTGCTTTCCTAATTAATTGTTGTACCCGCATAGTAACATTTTGTGATTCATGCATTAGAACACCCAGATCCTTCTGCATCTCAGGGCTCTGCAATCTCTCATCATTTAGATAAAATGCTTATTTTTTATTCTTCCTGCGAAAATGGACAATTTCATATTTTCCCACATTATACTCCATTTGCCAGATCTTTGCCCACTCACTTAACCTATCTATATCCCTTTGTAGCCTCTCATGTCCTCTCCACAACTTACTTTCCTACATATCTTTGTGTCATCAGCAAATTTAGCAACCATACCTTTGGTCCCTCCATCCAAGCCATTGAAATAAATTGTAAAAAAGTTGAGGCCCCAGCACTGATCCCTGTGGTACATCACTCGTTACATCTTGCCAACCAGAAAATGACCTATTTATGCCTATTCTTTTTTTCCTGTTGGCTAGCCAATGTTATTCCCATGCCAATGTGTTACCCACTACACCATAAGCTTTTATTTTCTACAGTAACTTTTGATGTGTCACCTCATTAAATGCCTTTTAGAAATCTAAGTATAGTACAACCACTGGTTCTCCTTTATCCACAGCACATGTTACTCCCTCAAAGAACTCCAATAAGTTGGTTAAACATGATTTCCCTCTCACAAAATCACATTGACTCTGCTTGATTATTTGAATTTATCTAAGTGCTCTGCTATAATGTCTTTAATAATAGCTTCAAACATTTTCCCTATGACAGATGCTAAACTAATTGGCCTGTAGTTTCATGCTTTCTGCCTCCCTCCCTTTTTGAATAAAGGAGTTATATTTGCTATTTTCCAATCTAATGGAACCTTCTCCAAATCTAAATAATTTTGGAAAGTTAAAACCAATGTATCTCACTAAATACTTCTTTGAAGACCCTAGGATGAAGTCCATCAGGGCATGGGGAATTGTCAGTCTGCAGCTCCAACAATTTGCTTAGTAGCACTTCACTAGTAATTGTAATTTTGAGTTCCCCCCTCCCTTCCATTTCCTGACTTACAGCTATTTCTAGGATGTAACTTGTATCCTCTTTAGTGAAGACTGATGCAAAGTACCTGCAAAATTCACTGGAATCTCCTTATTATCCGTTATTAATTTCCAGACTCACTTTCTATCGGACCAACACTCACTTTGTTAAAACTTTTCTGTTTAGATTTCGATAGAAACTCTTATTATCTGTTTATATATTTCTAGCTAGCTTTCTCTCGTACTCTTATTTTTCCTCCCTCATTAATCTTTTAGTTATTCTCTGCTTTTTAAAAATATTCTGCTCAATCATCTGACCTTCCACCCATCTTTGTGCAATTAAATTCTTTTTCTTTAAGTTTGATATTATCGTTAACTTTTTTAGTTAACCATGGATGATGGGTCCTCCCCTTGGAATCTTTCTTTCTCATTAAAATTTATCTATCCTGTGTATTCTGAAATATCTCTTTAAATGTCTGCCACTGCATCTCTATTACCTATCCCTTAAACTCACTTTGCCAGCTCACTTTAACCAGCTCTGCTTTCATGTCCTCATAATGCCCCTTATTTAGGTTTACAATACTAGCCTTGGATCCACTCTTCTCTCCCTCAAACTGAATGTAGACTTCAATCATGTATCTTCATTATGAAGTTATTAATTAATCCTACCTCATTGTATAATAACAGGTCTAGTATAGCCTGCTCTCTGGTTGGCTGAAAGTGCTGTTATAAGAAATTATCCTGAAACATTCTATGAAATGTTCTATGAACTCCTCATCCAGACTACCTTTGCCCATCTGATTTTTCCAGTCTATATGCAGATTAACTGTACCTTTCTGACAAGCTCCCATGATTTCTTCCTTTATAATCTCCTCTATAGTGTGGTTACTGTTAGGAGGCCTGTACAACAATCCCACAAGTAATTTCTTGTCTTTATCATTTCTCATCCCTACCCAAACCGCTTCTACATCCTGGTTACCTAAACGTAGGTCATCCCTCTGTATTGTGCTCATACCATCATTAATTAAAAACCATCCCTCCACCTTTTCCTAGCTTCCTGTCCTTCCTAAACATCATGTACCCTTCAATATTCAGATCCCATTCCATGTCACCCTGCAGCCATGTCTCTGTATTGGCTATCAGATTGTTCTTGTTTATTTCCATTTGTGTTATAGATACATCTGTTTTGTTTTGGATGCTACATGCATTCAGATAGAGTCTTTAGTTTTGTATTTTTATTATTTTTGTAACCTCTAGCATTATCCGCAGATTCACTCTTAGATTTTTACTCTCTATCCCTTCCTGTCACGGTCTGCTTATCATTTCCCATATAAGTATGTTTTTCTCCTACCTTGTCTCTACTCTTTGATTTACCACGGCTTCTCCAATTTGATACCTTGCCCACACTATTTAGTTTAAAATCCTTTCTACATCCCTAGTTATGTGGCTCATTAGAACACTGGTCCCAGCAGGGTTCCAACAGTACAGCTCACACTTTACCCTTGCTCCAGTGTCCCACGAACCAGAACATACTTCTATAACACCAGTCTTTGAGCTACACATTCATTTGTCTAATCTTATTTTCCCCTCTGCCAGTTTGCACATGGCTCAGATAATAATCCAGAGATTATTACCATTGAAGTTCTGCTTCTTAATTTGGTGCCTAGTCCCTCATACTGACTATGCAGAACCTCTTTTCTTATCCTGCCTATATTGTTGGTACCTACATGGACCACAATGACTGGCTCCTGCCCCTCCCACTCCAAGTTCCTCTCCAGCCCTAAGCAAATGTCCCAAACACTGGCACTGGATAGGCAACACAGTCTTCTGAAATCTCGCTCTTTGCTGCAGAGAGCAGTATCAGCCCACATCACTATAGTGTACCCTCCTGTACCACCGTGCCATGGCCAGTCAACGCATCCATTCTGCAGCCCCCACTCTCATCCAAACAAGCTGAGAGGACCTCACACCTGTTGGACAAATTGCTAAGACTGCAGTCCTGCCCTCTGGGTCCCCTTACCTACCTCACTTGTAGTCACACCCTCCTGTCCCTGACCTCTGACCAAATCTGAAGACCCTATCTAAGGGGTGTGACTGCTTCCTGGTACAAAGTGTCCAGGTAACTCTCCCCTTCCCTGATACATCACAGTGTCTACAGCTCAGTGACTCTGAACCGAAACTCCTTGAGCCACAAACACCTACTACAGACGTGTTTGCTCTGGACCACAGTGGCATCCATGAGCTCCCACTTGCGGCAACCATGACAACACTGCTCTGCCATCCTTAATGTGTTTTAATTAATGACTTAATTATTTTATTCAATTAATTGTTTTCCCTTTTTATTTATTTTATTTAACTCACTACCAGTTTGTATACTATTTTAAACCTTAGGAATAAAATAAACCTTAACTACTTGCCAGATACTCACCAAATACTCACCAGACAGCTAGCTTCTTCCTCCATAATTGAGTAAGTACCAATTCATACATAATGAAAATGTTAGAACAGCAAAGGAGCACCTCCTTTCCTTAACTCCCTCACTCACCCAACTCCCAGTTCTCTTGTTCAAAGTTGCATTCTAGTGCTATGTCACACTGAGAGGCCTGTATTTATATGCTCTGCAACTAAAGACATAACTCAGCCCCAGGTACAAAAAAACTAGTTTCAGCTATTTTCCTTAATTAACTAA
The DNA here is from genome assembly GCF_017639515.1 of Carcharodon carcharias. Taxonomy (NCBI): domain Eukaryota; kingdom Metazoa; phylum Chordata; class Chondrichthyes; order Lamniformes; family Lamnidae; genus Carcharodon; species Carcharodon carcharias. The sequence goes on along the minus strand of NC_054473.1, from coordinate 105,785,199 downwards.
CTTCAACTGCTCTCCAGCCGAGAGCTTTTATATCCCTGCTTAAGCCTGGATGAAACTTAGAATTTAAACAGTCAATTTCAGTTAGATGTTAAATACAAACAAAATTATATTTTTAAAAAGACATTAAGACTTTCTCATTCACCCAACCCTCAGCACTCTTGTTGATAGTCGTACTCCATTGCTAAGTCATATTCTACTACTACTAAGTTGAATAATAGTTTAACAAATAAAATAACAAATTGAATTACAAACGTTGACTTTTGTTTAATGTGTCAATGACTCACTGGCATTTCATCACTGCAATAATCAGTACCATCTGATTAAATTTGTTCCCCAAAATGCTGTTAAACTGATTAGCTAACGCAAAATCACTGTGTAAAATTGCAGTTCTGCTCCGTTTTTGCCTTGCTTCAAATCCAGACACCTGACTCTGAAATTAACATTAGCACAAGGATTGAAAGTTCTTAAAGTGTGATGGAATACTCTCCACTTGCCTGGATGAGTGCTTTTGCAACAACACTCAAGAAATTTGATACCATCCAGGACAAAGCAACCCGCTGGTCAGCTCCCCATTCACCAGCTTAAACATTCACTTGCTCCTTCATTGGTACACATTGGCAGCAGTTCATACCATCTGGAAGATGCTCAGCAGCAACTCACCAAGGCTCCTCCAACAACTTCTTCCAAACCCATGAGCTCTGCCACTTAGATGAACTAGGGCAGCAGGTGCATGGGAATGCTACCGCCTGCAAGTTCCGTCCAAGTCCCACACCACCCTGACATGGAAATATATGGCTGATCCTTCACTATCATTGGGTCAGAGTTCTGGAACTCTCTCCCTAACAGCACTGTGGGTGTACTTACAGCACATGGACTGCATAGGAACATAGGACTTAGAAACAGGAGTGGGCCATTCAGCTCTTCAAGTCTGCTCCACCATTCAATAAAATCATGGCTGATCTGGTTGTGGTCTCAGCTCCACTTTCCTGTCTGCTCCCCATAACCCTTGACTCCCTTGACTATCAAAAATCCGTTTAACTCTGCCTTGAATAAATTCACCGACCCAGCTTCTACTGCTGTCCGAGGAAGAGAATTTTACATACTAACAATGCTACGTGAGAAAAAAAATTCTCCTTATCTCAGCCTAAAAAGGAAGACCTCTTATTCTTAAACTTTATCCACTAGTTATAATCTTGCCCACAAGTGGAAACATTCTCCCAGTATCTACCCTGCCATGCCCCCGCAGGATCTTCCAGTATCTACCTTGCCATGCCCCCGCAGGATCTTATTTGACTGCAGCGGTTCAAGAAGGTAGCTCACCACCACCTTTTCAAAGGCAATTAATGCTGGTCTTGCCAGCAATGCTCACATCCTATGAACAAACAAAATGAAGTTGGGGATTTAAGAGTTTGCAGTTGCAGGTGACAGTACAACTGTAGTTTTATGGAATTCAATGGACATCAAAAAGTCAAAAGCGCATCATCAGAAAATCGTACCTCTGTACATGTTACAATTTTCAGCACTTTCTAAATACGTTTTCTCATTCCCACTTTAAAAGATCCCTTCCATCACCATCCCACATTCCCTCTGAGTTCAGGTAGGATTTGGAATATGCACCACAGGGTGAAAAGCAAAGCCTTTACCAGTGAGGAATATTGGAATACTGATCACCATCCTATTTTCCTCATCTCAGAACTAACAAACAACACTCTGACAGACTGTATTATGACTTTGAACCATGAATCGGCTTCATTAAGAAACCATGGCACCAAAAATTAATGTGCCAGGGTTCAGTAAATGTAGGTTGGGTCTTGGCTCCTTAATGTCATCTGAGCACCTGAACATCACTGCATCTACCTAAAACTAACATTGCATAATTGGTCCATTCACCTAAATTGCACACTGTTCCCTGGAGGGAAGTCTGTTTGGTGGTTGCATCAACAACAAGCACGTTGATTTATGGATTTCATTTTTTCAGTCTGCTTGGGTTTCACTATTGCTGCTGTTCACACCTTCGTAAAGCCACATTTTATCGACTCACTCTGGGTGTGAGCTATACTGAGCTCTGCCTCAGTAGGACCTGTAGATATTTCACTGATGTCCCTTTCCCTCAGTTGGTTTTGGGGTGGAAGGGCAGGTCAGGGAAACCTTACAGTTCAGGTTAATGTATGTATTGAGCATGATTCAAGCTGATGCTTGTCATGCAATCTGGCCCTGCAAAGGGCCATTAACAAAGAGAAGTGGTGAATTGGCCTCAATAAATGGCAGAAAAGAACCCAGGTCATAAGCCTGTTGATAGTCTGTTCGTGTGGTGCACTACCCGAACAGGTTCTCTGACACTATGAGCTGGATGTTACAGCATGCTACTATGGGAAAGCAGGCAGGCGGACCCATTAAATAGGGTGCTATACTGCTGGCCTGCCTGTCCCCACTGCAATTTTACAAGCAATGGGAGCAACGTCAAGTGTGCCGCCCACCAATGATCCAGTTGAGGCCCTTAATTTTGATATGTATTGGCTGTTGATGAGCCCTCGCCCAATGACTTTAATAGAATGTGACAAAATCTACCTTGACCATTCCTGCCTGTTTTTGAATTTAGTTGTGTTTTAAGTGATAGTCATGCTCCAGTGACTCACTCAAGCCGTTGTGTCAGAGAGTTGTGGATTCAAGTCCTACTCCAGACACTTGAGCTATAATCCATGCCGACACTTCAGCGCATTCTCAAAGCTTGGCTATCACACTTCAATTACGAAAACTGAACCCAATCTTGTTTGTGCCAAAATCTGTCCAATCATTCATGCTAGCTTGCCTGATCAAAACATTAAATGTGTATTGCTCAATTTTTTTAACTCTAAAAGTGAGATTCTCAGCAGCCTGGTTATAAGATAAAGGAACACATTGAGAATGTTTTTATTGTCATCCATCCCAGCAACACACTTGGACCATATTCAATTTGGAGATTGCCATATTGGCAAACTATATCAAGTGACCTTCACAATGACCAATCGAAGTGTGGCAGACATTATACGATTTGAGTGGCTTTCAGACATCAGCGAGCTCAGCATCTTCCCACAGGTAATTGAAGGGGTGAGACCAGAGTGCAATAGAGTATGCTTGAGATAATGTTGGATTGGATACTATTATGGCCATTTACATTTTTCACTGTCCTATTGACATTGGTACCAGCCACTGCCCAACGCTATGATATGTTGCCAGCCAATTATTGACTCCGTGCTACCAGTTGAGGGGAAGTGCTGGAAGAAAGAAGGCATTAGAGACACGATGGCAATCATAGGTAACAGGGTTGATAGAAAGTAGAACATGATCCCTTCTCCCCCTTCTAGACTAGCCAGTTCCTTCTGCAGATCCACCAGATTTCTCTCCCAGAACTCCAGCGTATATCATTCATTGTGGGGAGATGGAAGACCATCCACTTCTGGTAGGAGAAAGACAAATCAGAATACTTTGTTCATGGTGAGAAATAAGACCTATGGAGGAGCAATGAGAATTAGGTGCACATGTACACAAATCATTAAAAGCTAATTTGCAAAAAATGCTCAGAAAAGCATACAAAATGTTGGCCTTCATCCCAAGGAGGCTGAAATACAAAGGACTGGCAGTTATGCTTCAGTTCAGCAGAGCCCTTGCCAAACCAAATCTCGGACTGCATTTGGTTTTGTGCACTGTACGGCAGAAAATGTACATTGGCCATAGAGTGGGGTACAGTGTTGATTTATCAAGAATAACACCAGGGATTAAAGTGTTAATTTTTGAGGACAGGTTGCATAAAATTTTATTCCCTTAAATTTAGAAGGTTCAGGTGTGGAGGTGTTTAAATGGTAAAGGGATTTGATAAAGTGAATATTGAGAAACCAATAAGAACAAGTGAGCAGAATTTTAAAATTGGAGCTAGGCCATTTCAGAGTGAAATTAGGAAGCACTTTTATTGCACAAGGTGTAATGGATCCTTCCTCCTGGAAGGTTGAGGATCCTGAAGGTCAGTTGAAATTTTCAAGACTAATATAATATAGTTTTGTTAATTAAGGCTATTGAAGGATATAGATCAAAGCTGGATAAATGGAATTGAAATGCTGATCATCCATGAACTAATTGAATGATAGAACAGGCTCGAAGCACTGAATGGCTCACTCCTGTTCTGTTTCTGTTATGGACTCTTCTGCATGTTGTGTTACTAATGAAATGCAATGACAGTCCTGTCTCAGGAAAGAGTCCATATTGATTCCTTGAAGGAAAGACATCAGGTTGGATTTTCAGCATTGGCTCAAGGAATCGTGTGTCAAGCCATTTACTGATGGTATGTTCCCAAGTTCTGAATGCACCTGCATGCACATATGATTTTCACCCCAGGTAGCCAAGGCCAGCTGGGGTCAGGGTTGCTGCCTTCCAATGCGGGCCCGAATGGAAACAGAGGCACAGAAATGCCGAAGCTATCAGGTTAGAATGCCCACCTCCATTCACTGGGACACTGGCCCAGTTTATGGATCACTGTTAGGCCCCTCTATCCCTCAACCTCCTCCCAACTTCATGCCCTTCTATACCCCCTCATTTTTCACATGTCCCCATGACCTCACAACTTCTCCATACCCCCATGCTATCTCAGTGTCCCATCATACACCTCATTCCCCCTTCTATGCCCTCCATGCCCATTCCATACTCCCTCATATCTCCCATGCCCTCTCCATTCCCCCATACACTCTCCATCCAGTCACGATATCCCACATTTCTCCTCCATAACTACTCATCCAATATTGACTATAGACAGAACAAATGGGCCCATAATAACACTGGGAAGTCTTTGAAATGATCACTAAAGAAAAAATAAATAATCATTCATTCAAAATCCACTTGAAAAAAAATGCCCCTCTTAGAAGCTCATAAAACTATCAATCAAACACAACTACTCAAATTCCCTTTGAAAAGAAACTCTGCCCTCTCAACTGCTCATAAATCAGTAAAAAAAAATAAACAGGCAGACAAAAACCACTTCAAAACACTTTAATCCTATAAGTTGCTCATCAAACTGCCAACCAAACAAAGTTCATAGTTACCTTTTTGCAGCTGTATAACCATCTCCAGCTAAACCTGTTAGAGGGTTTGAAACACAGCCATGCGTTCATATTGAGATTTCATTGCACAATAAACAAGCCCTCCAGTGTTCGATACAATCGTGCCTTTGAAGTTGCCTGACCAAATGGCCAGCTATCTGCTCATTTTTGCAAAAGGTTAACAAATGGTTCACTAAGGTCCTTTAGGAAAGGAAATCTGTGGTCCTTACCTGATCTGGCCTACTTGTGTTTCCAGACCCACAGCAATGTGGTTGACTCTTAAATGCCCCCTGAATAAGGGCAATTAGTGATGAGCAATGCCCACATCTTATAACCGAATAAAAAAATGGACTTTCAATCAAAAAAGCCTGGCATCTATTTAGTTTTTTCAAAGGCCCAACAGATCTCTGACTTTAAATCAATGTAAAAATCAAAGCACTGTGTCTAGAGGATATATTAAAACTAGATTTTCAACACGGTTGAAAGCAGAAGAGCACTTTATCCATGGATAAAGTACCCTAGTGGGTGTGAACACTTATTCTATTTAATACTCACCTACCTTTTAAGGACAGACTTTAAAAACATGTTTAATTTATTAAACACCATTACATTATGGCGTTTAAAGTTGGCAAGAGCTTTTAAACTTATCTGTAGAAAGGTTCTCATCTCTATGACAGGTTTCCCCCAAGATTCACAAACTGACTGCCCTGATGTCTTTCACGCAGGCTTCAGGAGCCCACCCGCCTCTCTCAAGATGTAAATCTCTGGGAAATTCACAATTGAATGGGCATTTAAATAGCTGAACCCAATGTCACTTTGAGAAAGCATTGGATGGCCACTTGCCACCATTCCCGCACCAATCAAGGTAGTGTCTGATGAAAATCATGTGGGAAACTTGAATTTCTGATCCTCCCTTCCCCCGCTCTATTTTTGCTGCCCCACGTGGGTTTGTCCAACAAAATCTGGTCCCTCATCTCAGTTAGGAGCCACACATGAAATGACTTCCCTCAAAGTCTCTTTTATAGTCTGAATCTGGTGAATAACTTTCAAATGATGAATTGTTTTCTTTATTGAGTCACAGGTGCCTTATTAAAATGTGGACAAGCAGCACTTACTAACATTAAAAGGAGGCATGTTGTATTTCAGTGCAAGGGCCAATGAAGTAACATCCTGTCTGTCTTTCTTTGAGCACCAGCATTAACTGTAGTGTATCAGTATTTACAGGACATCAAAGGAGGTTTTCAGGGTTGTTTCAGTATTTACAGGGGGTTCCCAGAAATTTGATTGAAAGTCCATCTGTTGAAAAAAATAAACAAAAGGCTCTCCCAGCTCAACAGGGGCTGTTTACACAGCTGTGAAGGGAACTAACATACAAACATATGAATTAGGAACAGGAGTAGGCCACTCAGCCCCCCGAGCCTTCTCCACCATTCAATAAGATCATGGCTGATCTGATTTTAACCTCAACTCCACATTCCTTCCTACCCCAGGTAACCTTTCACCGCCTTGATGATCAAGAATCTATCTATCTCTGCCTTAAAAATATTCAAAAACAAAGATGAACGTGGATTGAAAAGGTTTTTTGAATGCCAGTTTGTTTATTTTAACTGATTTATGAGAGCCCTCTTATTAGGCTTATTGGAATGTGTGAATAGTTTCAAGGGATCCCCTAAGCTGTAACAGTATTTAAAGGAGGTATCCAAGAACATGTCAGTTTTTACAAGGGATTCCCAGGAACATGGCAACATTTACTGTGGATATCCCCAGGAATGTGTCATCCCAGAATTTGCAAGGTGTTCCCAAGGTGTATCAATATTTTCAGTACATAGCCACACAGAAAAAAATTGAAACCTCCTATTGTAATTAACCAAGTTGATCATGTACACTCGCAATTATTTCAATTAACAGTGACCTATTGCTCGTTTTGATATAGGAGGTCAGATAAAGGAGAATTTAGAAAAGTGCTGAGTCTAGGTTGGTTGGTCTGGCACTGCAATTTCACCTGGTACAACCACTGGCAAAGTCTTGGCATGTCATTGGCACTGAGTCGGCTTGTCACCGACACTGGAGTTGACTTATGTCTGCTTGCCTGTAGAGAATGATTGAAAGGGGAGTGGGAGGTATACTAGATAGTTCAGCAAACAAACTCCTTGGCTAGGAATCCTTTATATCCGACTAACTTTGAACAATTTGCTGTGTTTTATGCTGAATGTTTTTTTTACTGATTAGTTTGGCCATCTGCATACGGGATGTGCAAAGGACATGACAGCGACTTTTAAGTCAGATGTACCTATGACATACAGCCAACAAGCAGTAAAATGCATGGTGTCAAAAATCAGCTTCCCAGTGCCTGCAGACCAGGTTCCAGATTGGGACAATCGGCTGAGCATTGTGAAGTGGGTCGATGCTGGGCGTGGAGTTCGACCAGCCAAGAAAAAGGTTAGTCACCAGCTAAAAGCAATGTGCGTGAGTGCTGTTTATATGCATGCATCAGTCACTCAGCCTTTATGTTCCCAGGCTTGTAATCCTAATGGTGCCCTTCAATGTGGGGCTTGGTATTTTACACAGTTCTTAATCCAAAAACCATCAAGTTATTAGCAGTAAATATTCAGCCAAGTTAATCAGAGTCTAAATTAGATAGCAATGCAGAGTAACCTAGAGGTACACGTTGAGAAATCATTTAACGTAGCAACACATGTTAACAAAGCTGTATAAGTACAAACAAAGTTTTGAGATTCATTTCTAGAGGAATAGAATTCCAAAGCAGCAGCACTTGTTAAATTTGTTTAGAATCTTCGTTAGACCACGCTTAGAGAACTGTGCACAATTCTGGTCTCAATATTATAAAATGGTATAGAAGTACTGGAGAAAGTGCAAACAATATTTACAAGGATCAAGCCAAAACTGAAAGGTTCTAACTATTAGGAAAGGCTGAATGGGCTTGAGTTCTTTTCTCTAGAAAAAGTCGAGAGCTGACCTGATATAGGTCTTTAAAATTATGAAGGATTCTGTAAGATAGACATAGAGATATTTTCACTTTTGGGAAATCCTAGAACTAGGGATCATAAATGCAACATTGTCACTAATAAATCCAATAAAGAATTCAGGAGGAATAGGTAGAATGGGGGTGGGATGGACTGTGGAATATGGATTGGAGGAGACCTCAGATCAGAGTTTAATTAGGGTTAAGTCATGCTAGGATTTAAAGCTGAGATAAGCATTTTAAGTTGGAGGCATTTGAAAGAGAGTTAACAAAAATAACTGAGGATATACGGGTGATAGCTGAGTAGGAAAATACAAGAAAGCCATCAATGAGTTTATCAGAAATCGTATAATAAATAATGTCCTAATGTAGGTACAAGCCCATTATAGGGAGTTTCTGCTCTGCCATATTCAGTACTTTCACACTTTTCTGATTTTCACTCATTCCTCCTATGCTACAATATTATAAAATCAAGACTTTGACTGTACCTCATTCTCTGTTAGATCCTCAAGAATTTGACACTCCTTACCTTCCTCCTTCCTATAGCATGTGTCACATAATCACTATTCCCTGTGTTCCACATCTCTCTCTTCTCCTGAATTATGTACTTTAGCTTTTTGCCTGGGCTTCTCAATTACATCAAACAATGGCATCATTTTACACCATTTAACAACATACCATTTTTATAGTGATTCAACATGTTTTTCACCTCCTCCTTACACCTGCAAATGTGCCTCTACTCTCCTTGGGCTTTATAGCAGCAAGGAATTTTCAGCACAGAAGAAGGTCTATCAATACTGTGTGGAGGAACTACACTGCAGCTTTCTATTTTACTCTGAATTTCCTGTTCTAAACCTGGATTTTTTTGTGTCCCTTCTCCAAATATTTCTCCGATTCTGCATTAACTGATGTTATAGTCTGTACCACTTGTAAAGCTTTCTGTTATTTCATAACCCTCTGTGTGTATACTTCTAACTTCCCTCTTCAATCTTCTCATGATAGTCCTCAGTGTATTCCCTTGTTACCAATTCATCAATTTGCAGTAGCAATTTTTGCAGTTTACTATCTCAAAATAATTTCATTTCTTTGAAGACCTCTTTGTGACATTTTCCTTAACCTTAAACGGTCCTAATTTTTCAGGCCTTTCGTCATATCAATATCCTGTCATTTCTGATATCCTGGCAACACTTCACTGCACCCTATCCATGTCTCTAATATCCTCCCAATAATGGGGGCGCCCCAAACGACACACAGTATTCTGTTTGTGACCTAAGCTTTTGCTATCTATCTAATCATTCTGCATATAAAACTCAGAGCCCCATTTAACTTTTTGGTGATCTTTCATAGCTCTACTTCGTTCTTTGAAGATCAACACTGCTGTGCCACTCTGATAAGGATCTTGCTTTTGTAGCTTATTCACCTTTTCACTATGTGCTTATTCACATTTCTCCACATTGAGCTGCATCATTATCTGCTATTCCATTAATCTGTCCATGGCCTCCTGCATACTCCCTCAGTTTACCAAGTCAATTTGATACCATCAACAAACTTTGATACCATTCCTCTTATGCCTATTTCTAAATTATTTCTACAAATGGAAAACAAAATGGGTCCCATGTGGATTCCGAAGGAGCACCGCTATCCACATCCTGCTAACCTGACACACATTCCTTTAACATTATGCGTTATTATTTTCATTGCACGCCTCTTTTATGGCCGCCTGAAAATGCTTATATATAACATTCTTTGCATTCCCTTTATCCATAATTTTCTCAATAAATTCAAATACTCTGATGCAACCTGACCTTTGTTTATTTATGCTCTTATTCCTGAGTAGTCTGTGCCTTTCTGAATGTTCAATGATGTGTTTTGAGTGTTCAATCGATTGGTATGGAGCCTGGTTTTACGAATGCAGCATATCATCAGGGAGCCTCGCATGTCAGGGAAATCACAAGCTTGTTGTAAATTGCCTGTGAATTTCCACCCACAATGAATTAATTTCCACCCACAATGAATGGGCAGAACATTATCCACTAGCAGGCGAGGCTTCCTGTCATTTAAACACATTAGACAGGAGTTCACATGCAACAGGCTTAAGACTAACCTGCCCATATCTGGTTTATACCGTCCCTGTTTTTGAATGGGTGTATAATGGATGTTGCAATTTCTCAAAGCAGTATTGTTAGCGCATTGCTCAATGTGTTTGCATTACGTTCTTCTCTCTGTCTATAATCAAAACTGCACACAGAAATGAGATGAAAACACATTAAAACCGTGCAGCAAAAAGAGTGTTTGCCACTAGGTGTACCTATTTTGTTATTGTGTCTCTACCAGGTGGTAGAAATTGAACCTGAACCTGCCCATACTGTTTTGGATGGCACTCGGGAGCTGGAATTGAAGATTAGTGCCATGGTGGATTACAGCGACTTTGAATGTATGTGTGAAAGCATCATCTTCAAGGACACGCTGTTGTACCAGGCTCGAGTCTACAAGTAAGTATCTTATGATGGAATGGAGATTTTTCTTTGTCCCCTATGACTCCCGCTGTAACTTCAGAGGGGTTCTATATAAATTATAGCAAGAGATCAGGAGAATCCCTGCAGAAATTCCATGAACTGCTTTGTTTATTTGCTCACGTTTTTTTTCTTTGTTTCCTCTCTGTTGAAAGTAACACTGTTGTTGCAATACAACCGCATGGGCTCCAGCAACCCTCTGCTGTGTGACTGCTCTTTATATCTAAGGACAATGAATATCAGTAGACTATAAGAATATAGGGGCCATCACAGCTGAAGCTAATCCTGTTCTCATCACTACGTTATACTCAGCCGCTTTTCAACAGGACATACAAGGCTGGACTTTCATCTTGGAAGTGGGAGTCGGGTGACTTCCTGCCTCCTGGCCAGCAGTGCCTGCCCATGATATTTTCATTGTGAGGAGTTTTGGACAGACTGGAATCAGGCCTGCCACCTCCTGCAGCAAACCTGAGGCAGAGACGGAGGCAGGCTGATGCTGAGGTCAAGTTAAAAGGCCTGCCTCCATTCACAGAGACATTGGCCCAATTCTGGAAATCAGTGTGAGACCTTCTAAATCTCACCTGCCCCCCATCCCCTTCACCCCTAAGCCTGCCCTTACCTCTATACTCTCTTATCCCTCCTCAATCCTCCATAACCCTCATACGCATTCACCCAGTATCTATTATATACAGAACTGACTAGCCCTATTGGAAAGCCTTAAGCTGATAAATCTGTCAAAATCAACAAACAATTAAAAAAAATAATCCACTAAAAAAATCCTCTTAATTGCTTATAAATCTCTCAGATTAACCAAGCTCACATTCCCCTTGACATCTGTGTCAGCAACCCCTGCTGAGCAGAATCCATTAGTGAGTTTGCAACTCAGCCAAGCATTCATAACGAAACATTATTGGACAACTGTGTCAGCAAAACCTCCTGAACTGCACTTTCAATGATACCTTCCATCACTTTGCTGATGTTCGAGAATAGACTAATGGGCTGGTAATTGGCCGGGTTGGATTTGTCCTGCGTTTTGAAGACAGGACATACTTTGGCAATTTTACACATTGCTGGGTAGATGCCAATGTTGTAGCTATACTGGAACAGCTTGACTAGGGGCAAGGCTAGTTCTGGAGCACAAATCTTCAGTACTATTGCTGTAATGTTGGAGATGTTGGTGTCATATTAATGTCATTGGACTAGTAATCCAAAGGCCTGGCTATTGCTCTGGGGACACGCGTTCTAATGCCACCACAGCAGCTGGTGGAATTTAAATTCAATTAATAAATCTGGAATTGAAAGTTCCTCTCAGTAATGGTGATCACGAAACTATCATCAATTGTTGTAAAAACCCATCTGGCTTTTCGGGAAGGAAATCTGTCATCCTTACCGGGTGTGGACTAGATGTGAAATCAGGCCCACATCAATGTGGTTGACCGTTAACTGCCCACTGAAATGGCGAAGCAAGCCACTCAGTTCAAGGGAAATTGGGATGGGTAACAAATTCTGGCCTTGCCAGCGGTGCCCAAATACCAAGAAAGAATTTTTTAAAATGTTGTCAAGGCCCATAACCTTTGCAGTATACAAGGATCTAATGCATCTGAAGAATATTACACTTTCACCATTGCTGTTCATTGCCTTTACAGTTGGCCAGATGTCAAAAATGACAATCTGGCAAACACTGTTATCTAATAGTTACTTACTTTATCAAAACAAAACCTTCTCATCACTCACTGTTATAAAAACATATATAACTTATGATACAGCATTTTACGATGACATGTAAAGTAGGCAACATCTTTCTTACTTTTTACACAGTTCCTGACTCCAAACCATGGTTCACAATATCTCTGAGTTGGTGTGAAACACACTAGCTTCCAAAACAGACCAAGCCCTTGAAAATTATGGGTGAAATTTTCTGTGCCTGCTGGCATCAGGCATGCTCGAGTGGGTGGTTTTAGTAGACAATATGGTAGGAAGGCCCAAAATCAGTTTCATGAGGTCATGAAACCAGTTTGTGATTGTCTGCTCAGCCCCTCAATGACGGGCTGCGTTTCTCACCATTGGACGTTGGGAACCTCATTCTAATACATCTGCATATCATTATTAGGCTAGCCCACGGCCTCATTCCCCCAAGCTGGATTGCCTGCCCACAATCACGTCAACGTCTTTCACAGCAGCACGTAAGTGACCTGCACCTAGCAAGCTGCACTTCGCTTGGGACTTCGAGGTTTGTTTGCCTACCTTGCTTGGGGCAGCACTTGCAGTCATCAGCGCCAGGCTTCACAAACAGCACCACATCACTTTTAGGGTGGCTCATGGGCAGGTCTCTACCTACCAGACCAGCCATTAGGTGGGGGTAGCTTTGTACAGCTGCAGGGCTAGGACTTGCTTGAGGAAGGGGGAGAAGTGGCCTCAGGCAAGGGAAAAGGGTGCAGGGTGAGGGCTGTACTGGTGAAGGGGATATCCCAGGGTTTGTATGGGGGCAAAACAAAAACAGAATTACCTGGAAAAACTCAGCAGGTCCGGCAGCATCGGCGGAGAAGAAAAGAGTTGACGTTTCGAGTCCTCATGACCCTTCGACAGAACTTGAGTTCGAGTCCAGGAAAGAGCTGAAATATAAGCTGGTTTAAGGTGTGTGTGTGGGGGGCGGAGAGATAGAGAGACAGAGAGGTGGAGGGGGTTGGTGTGGTTGTAGCGACAAACAAGCAGTGATAGAAGCAGATCATCAAAAGATGTCAACAACAATAGTACAATAGAACACATAGGTGTTAAAGTTAAAGTTGGTGATATTATCTAAACGAATGTGCTAATTAAGAATGGATGGTAGGGCACTCAAGGTATAGCTCTAGTGGGTTTTTTTTTTTTTATTTTATATAATGGAAATAGGTGGGAAAAGGAAAATCTTTATAATTTATTGGGAAAAAAAAGAAGGGGGAAACAGAAAGGGGGTGGGGATGGGGGAGGGGACTCACGACCTAAAGTTGTTGAATTCAATATTCAGTCCGGAAGGCTGTAAAGTCCCTAGTCGGAAGATGAGGTGTTGTTCCTCCAGTTTGCGTTGGGCTTCACTGGAACAATGCAGCAAGCCAAGGACAGACATGTGGGCAAGAGAGCAGGGTGGAGTGTTAAAATGGCAAGCGACAGGGAGGTTTGGGTCATTCTTGCGGACAGACCGCAGGTGTTCTGCAAAGCGGTCGCCCAGTTTACGTTTGGTCTCTCCAATGTAGAGGAGACCACATTGGGAGCAACGAATGCAGTAGACTAAGTTGGGGGAAATGCAAGTGAAATGCTGCTTCACTTGAAAGGAGTGTTTGGGTCCTTGGACGGTGAGGAGAGAGGAAGTGAAGGGGCAGGTGTTGCATCTTTTGCGTGGGCAAGGGGTTGTGCCATAGGAGGGGGTTGAGGAGTAGGGGGTGATGGAGGAGTGGACCAGGGTGTCCCGGAGGGAGCGATCCCTACGGAATGCCGATAAGGGGGGTGAAGGGAAGATGTGTTTGGTAGTGGCATCATGCTGGAGTTGGCGGAAATGGCGGAGGATGATCCTTTGAATGCGGAGGCTGGTGGGGTGATAAGTGAGGACAAGGGGGACCCTATCATGTTTCTGGGAGGGAGGAGAAGGAGTGAGGGCGGATGCGCGGGAGATGGGCCGGACACGGTTGAGGGCCCTGTCAACGACCGTGGGTGGAAAACCTCGGTTAAGGAAGAAGGAGGACATGTCAGAGGAACTGTTTTTGAATGTAGCATCATCGGAACAGATGCGACGGAGGCGAAGGAACTGAGAGAATGGGATGGAGTCCTTACAGGAAGTGGGGTGTGAGGAGCTGTAGTCGAGATAGCTGTGGGTGTCGGTGGGTTTGTAATGGATATTGGTGGACAGTCTATCACCAGAGATTGAGACAGAGAGGTCAAGGAAGGGAAGGGAAGTGTCAGAGATGGACCACGTGAAAATGATGGAGGGGTGGAGATTGGAAGCAAAATTAATAAATTTTTCCAAGTCCTGACGAGAGCATGAAGCAGCACCAAAGTAATCATCGATGTACCGGAGAAAGAGTTGTGGAAGGGGGCCGGAGTAGGACTGCAACAAGGAATGTTCCACATACCCCATAAAGAGACAGGCATAGCTGGGGCCCATGCGGGTACCCATAGCCACACCTTTTATTTGGAGGAAGTGAGAGGAGTTGAAGGAGAAATTGTTCAGCGTGAGAACAAGTTCAGCCAGACGGAGGAGAGTAGTGGTGGATGGGGATTGTTCGGGCCTCTGTTCGAGGAAGAAGCTAAGGGCCCTCAGACCATCCTGGTGGGGGATGGAGGTGTAGAGGGATTGGACGTCCATGGTGAAGAGGAAGCGGTAGGGGCCAGGGAACTGGAAATTGTTGATGTGACGTAAGGTGTCAGAGGAATCACGGATGTAGGTGGGAAGGGACTGGACAAGGGGAGAGAGAAGGGAGTCAAGATAACGAGAAATGAGTTCTGTGGGGCAGGAGCAAGCTGAGACGATCGGTCTACCGGGGCAGTTCTGTTTGTGGATTTTGGGTAGGAGATAGAAGCGGGCCGTCCGAGGTTGGGCAACTATCAGGTTGGAAGCTGTGGGAGGGAGATCCCCAGAGGAGATGAGGTCAGTGACAGTCCTGGAAACAGTGGCTTGATGTTCAGTGGTGGGGTCATGGTCCAGGGAGAGGTAGGAGGAAGTGTCTGCGAGTTGACGCTCAGCCTCCGCGTGGTAGAGGTCAGTGCGCCAGACAACAACAGCACCACCCTTGTCAGCAGGTTTGATGACAATGTCAGGGTTGGACCTGAGAGAATGGAGTGCAGTAAGTTCAGAGAGAGACAGGTTAGAATGGGTGAGAGGAGCAGAGAAATTGAGACGACTAATGTCGCGCCGACAGTTCTCAATGAAAAGATCGAGAGAAGGTAAGAATCCAGAGGGAGGGGTCCAGGTGGAGGGAGAATATTGAAGATGGGTAAAAGGATCCGTTGAACTGGGAGAGGACTCCTGCCCAAAGAAGTGAGCCCGGAGACGAAGACGGCGGAAGAAGAGTTCAGTATCATGCCGAGCCCGAAATTCATTGAGGTGAGGGCGTAAGGGTATGAAACTAAGTCCTTTGCTGAGCACTGAACGTTCAGCATCGGAGAGGGGAAGGTCAGGGGGTATAGTGAATACACGGCTGGGGCTGGGATTGGAAGATGGGGTGGGGACGGAGGGACAGGCAGGGGTGGAGGGTCCTAGATGGGTGTTGGTGTCGATGAGTTGTTGGAGCTTGCGTTCCTTAGCACTTGAGAGAAACAGAAAAAGTTTCTTGTTGAGGCGTCGGATGAGCCGAAGAATAAAATGAAACTGGGGGCACGCGCAGCTTTGAAAAAGGGTACGGCGGTGCTGCTGGAGGGAGAGGTCGAGTGTGTTCATATGGCGGCGCATGGCACTGAGAGTGGATTTCAGAATGTGACGGGAACAGCAGTCCGAGAAACGTTTTATGTCCCGGAGATACCTGTAATCCTGGGTGGGTTCGAAACATGAGGGGTGGAATTTCAGTTGAAATCCATGTGGGGTAAGTCGGAGACGGAGACAGTCACTGAGAAAGGAGATATGGCTGTGAAAGCGGGTTTTAGTAAACACCTTGTCAAACACTAGGAGAGAAATGGAAAGCAATGAAGGTGAACAAGGCAACAGAGAAATCCGGAAATCTTGTCGCAGAGAGGAACAGAACTTCTTCAAGGAGGTAGGCATTTCTTGAAGAGCAGTGGCAGTCAATTAAACACAGAGATAAAAACAAAAAAACTGCGGATGCTGGAAATCCAAAACAAAAACAGAATTACCTGGAAAAACTCAGCAGGTCCGGCAGCATCGGCGGAGAAGAAAAGAGTTGACGTTTCGAGTCCTCATGACCCTTCGACAGAACTTGAGTTCGAGTCCAGGAAAGAGCTGAAATATAAGCTGGTTTAAGGTGTGTGTGTGGGGGGCGGAGAGATAGAGAGACAGAGAGGTGGAGGGGGTTGGTGTGGTTGTAGCGACAAACAAGCAGTGATAGAAGCAGATCATCAAAAGATGTCAACAACAATAGTACAATAGAACACATAGGTGTTAAAGTTAAAGTTGGTGATATTATCTAAACGAATGTGCTAATTAAGAATGGATGGTAGGGCACTCAAGGTATAGCTCTAGTGGGTTTTTTTTTTTTTATTTTATATAATGGAAATAGGTGGGAAAAGGAAAATCTTTATAATTTATTGGGAAAAAAAAGAAGGGGGAAACAGAAAGGGGGTGGGGATGGGGGAGGGGACTCACGACCTAAAGTTGTTGAATTCAATATTCAGTCCGGAAGGCTGTAAAGTCCCTAGTCGGAAGATGAGGTGTTGTTCCTCCAGTTTGCGTTGGGCTTCACTGGAACAATGCAGCAAGCCAAGGACAGACATGTGGGCAAGAGAGCAGGGTGGAGTGTTAAAATGGCAAGCGACAGGGAGGTTTGGGTCATTCTTGCGGACAGACCGCAGGTGTTCTGCAAAGCGGTCGCCCAGTTTACGTTTGGTCTCTCCAATGTAGAGGAGACCACATTGGGAGCAACGAATGCAGTAGACTAAGTTGGGGGAAATGCAAGTGAAATGCTGCTTCACTTGAAAGGAGTGTTTGGGTCCTTGGACGGTGAGGAGAGAGGAAGTGAAGGGGCAGGTGTTGCATCTTTTGCGTGGGCAAGGGGTTGTGCCATAGGAGGGGGTTGAGGAGTAGGGGGTGATGGAGGAGTGGACCAGGGTGTCCCGGAGGGAGCGATCCCTACGGAATGCCGATAAGGGGGGTGAAGGGAAGATGTGTTTGGTAGTGGCATCATGCTGGAGTTGGCGGAAATGGCGGAGGATGATCCTTTGAATGCGGAGGCTGGTGGGGTGATAAGTGAGGACAAGGGGGACCCTATCATGTTTCTGGGAGGGAGGAGAAGGAGTGAGGGCGGATGCGCGGGAGATGGGCCGGACACGGTTGAGGGCCCTGTCAACGACCGTGGGTGGAAAACCTCGGTTAAGGAAGAAGGAGGACATGTCAGAGGAACTGTTTTTGAATGTAGCATCATCGGAACAGATGCGACGGAGGCGAAGGAACTGAGAGAATGGGATGGAGTCCTTACAGGAAGTGGGGTGTGAGGAGCTGTAGTCGAGATAGCTGTGGGTGTCGGTGGGTTTGTAATGGATATTGGTGGACAGTCTATCACCAGAGATTGAGACAGAGAGGTCAAGGAAGGGAAGGGAAGTGTCAGAGATGGACCACGTGAAAATGATGGAGGGGTGGAGATTGGAAGCAAAATTAATAAATTTTTCCAAGTCCTGACGAGAGCATGAAGCAGCACCAAAGTAATCATCGATGTACCGGAGAAAGAGTTGTGGAAGGGGGCCGGAGTAGGACTGCAACAAGGAATGTTCCACATACCCCATAAAGAGACAGGCATAGCTGGGGCCCATGCGGGTACCCATAGCCACACCTTTTATTTGGAGGAAGTGAGAGGAGTTGAAGGAGAAATTGTTCAGCGTGAGAACAAGTTCAGCCAGACGGAGGAGAGTAGTGGTGGATGGGGATTGTTCGGGCCTCTGTTCGAGGAAGAAGCTAAGGGCCCTCAGACCATCCTGGTGGGGGATGGAGGTGTAGAGGGATTGGACGTCCATGGTGAAGAGGAAGCGGTAGGGGCCAGGGAACTGGAAATTGTTGATGTGACGTAAGGTGTCAGAGGAATCACGGATGTAGGTGGGAAGGGACTGGACAAGGGGAGAGAGAAGGGAGTCAAGATAACGAGAAATGAGTTCTGTGGGGCAGGAGCAAGCTGAGACGATCGGTCTACCGGGGCAGTTCTGTTTGTGGATTTTGGGTAGGAGATAGAAGCGGGCCGTCCGAGGTTGGGCAACTATCAGGTTGGAAGCTGTGGGAGGGAGATCCCCAGAGGAGATGAGGTCAGTGACAGTCCTGGAAACAGTGGCTTGATGTTCAGTGGTGGGGTCATGGTCCAGGGAGAGGTAGGAGGAAGTGTCTGCGAGTTGACGCTCAGCCTCCGCGTGGTAGAGGTCAGTGCGCCAGACAACAACAGCACCACCCTTGTCAGCAGGTTTGATGACAATGTCAGGGTTGGACCTGAGAGAATGGAGTGCAGTAAGTTCAGAGAGAGACAGGTTAGAATGGGTGAGAGGAGCAGAGAAATTGAGACGACTAATGTCGCGCCGACAGTTCTCAATGAAAAGATCGAGAGAAGGTAAGAATCCAGAGGGAGGGGTCCAGGTGGAGGGAGAATATTGAAGATGGGTAAAAGGATCCGTTGAACTGGGAGAGGACTCCTGCCCAAAGAAGTGAGCCCGGAGACGAAGACGGCGGAAGAAGAGTTCAGTATCATGCCGAGCCCGAAATTCATTGAGGTGAGGGCGTAAGGGTATGAAACTAAGTCCTTTGCTGAGCACTGAACGTTCAGCATCGGAGAGGGGAAGGTCAGGGGGTATAGTGAATACACGGCTGGGGCTGGGATTGGAAGATGGGGTGGGGACGGAGGGACAGGCAGGGGTGGAGGGTCCTAGATGGGTGTTGGTGTCGATGAGTTGTTGGAGCTTGCGTTCCTTAGCACTTGAGAGAAACAGAAAAAGTTTCTTGTTGAGGCGTCGGATGAGCCGAAGAATAAAATGAAACTGGGGGCACGCGCAGCTTTGAAAAAGGGTACGGCGGTGCTGCTGGAGGGAGAGGTCGAGTGTGTTCATATGGCGGCGCATGGCACTGAGAGTGGATTTCAGAATGTGACGGGAACAGCAGTCCGAGAAACGTTTTATGTTAACGTTTTCGAACCCACCCAGGATTACAGGTATCTCCGGGACATAAAACGTTTCTCGGACTGCTGTTCCCGTCACATTCTGAAATCCACTCTCAGTGCCATGCGCCGCCATATGAACACACTCGACCTCTCCCTCCAGCAGCACCGCCGTACCCTTTTTCAAAGCTGCGCGTGCCCCCAGTTTCATTTTATTCTTCGGCTCATCCGACGCCTCAACAAGAAACTTTTTCTGTTTCTCTCAAGTGCTAAGGAACGCAAGCTCCAACAACTCATCGACACCAACACCCATCTAGGACCCTCCACCCCTGCCTGTCCCTCCGTCCCCACCCCATCTTCCAATCCCAGCCCCAGCCGTGTATTCACTATACCCCCTGACCTTCCCCTCTCCGATGCTGAACGTTCAGTGCTCAGCAAAGGACTTAGTTTCATACCCTTACGCCCTCACCTCAATGAATTTCGGGCTCGGCATGATACTGAACTCTTCTTCCGCCGTCTTCGTCTCCGGGCTCACTTCTTTGGGCAGGAGTCCTCTCCCAGTTCAACGGATCCTTTTACCCATCTTCAATATTCTCCCTCCACCTGGACCCCTCCCTCTGGATTCTTACCTTCTCTCGATCTTTTCATTGAGAACTGTCGGCGCGACATTAGTCGTCTCAATTTCTCTGCTCCTCTCACCCATTCTAACCTGTCTCTCTCTGAACTTACTGCACTCCATTCTCTCAGGTCCAACCCTGACATTGTCATCAAACCTGCTGACAAGGGTGGTGCTGTTGTTGTCTGGCGCACTGACCTCTACCACGCGGAGGCTGAGCGTCAACTCGCAGACACTTCCTCCTACCTCTCCCTGGACCATGACCCACCACTGAACATCAAGCCACTGTTTCCAGGACTGTCACTGACCTCATCTCCTCTGGGGATCTCCCTCCCACAGCTTCCAACCTGATAGTTGCCCAACCTCGGACGGCCCGCTTCTATCTCCTACCCAAAATCCACAAACAGAACTGCCCCGGTAGACCGATCGTCTCAGCTTGCTCCTGCCCCACAGAACTCATTTCTCGTTATCTTGACTCCCTTCTCTCTCCCCTTGTCCAGTCCCTTCCCACCTACATCCGTGATTCCTCTGACACCTTACGTCACATCAACAATTTCCAGTTCCCTGGCCCCTACCGCTTCCTCTTCACCATGGACGTCCAATCCCTCTACACCTCCATCCCCCACCAGGATGGTCTGAGGGCCCTTAGCTTCTTCCTCGAACAGAGGCCCGAACAATCCCCATCCACCACTACTCTCCTCCGTCTGGCTGAACTTGTTCTCACGCTGAACAATTTCTCCTTCAACTCCTCTCACTTCCTCCAAATAAAAGGTGTGGCTATGGGTACCCGCATGGGCCCCAGCTATGCCTGTCTCTTTATGGGGTATGTGGAACATTCCTTGTTGCAGTCCTACTCCGGCCCCCTTCCACAACTCTTTCTCCGGTACATCGATGATTACTTTGGTGCTGCTTCATGCTCTCGTCAGGACTTGGAAAAATTTATTAATTTTGCTTCCAATCTCCACCCCTCCATCATTTTCACGTGGTCCATCTCTGACACTTCCCTTCCCTTCCTTGACCTCTCTGTCTCAATCTCTGGTGATAGACTGTCCACCAATATCCATTACAAACCCACCGACACCCACAGCTATCTCGACTACAGCTCCTCACACCCCACTTCCTGTAAGGACTCCATCCCATTCTCTCAGTTCCTTCGCCTCCGTCGCATCTGTTCCGATGATGCTACATTCAAAAACAGTTCCTCTGACATGTCCTCCTTCTTCCTTAACCGAGGTTTTCCACCCACGGTCGTTGACAGGGCCCTCAACCGTGTCCGGCCCATCTCCCGCGCATCCGCCCTCACTCCTTCTCCTCCCTCCCAGAAACATGATAGGGTCCCCCTTGTCCTCACTTATCACCCCACCAGCCTCCGCATTCAAAGGATCATCCTCCGCCATTTCCGCCAACTCCAGCATGATGCCACTACCAAACACATCTTCCCTTCACCCCCCTTATCGGCATTCCGTAGGGATCGCTCCCTCCGGGACACCCTGGTCCACTCCTCCATCACCCCCTACTCCTCAACCCCCTCCTATGGCACAACCCCTTGCCCACGCAAAAGATGCAACACCTGCCCCTTCACTTCCTCTCTCCTCACCGTCCAAGGACCCAAACACTCCTTTCAAGTGAAGCAGCATTTCACTTGCATTTCCCCCAACTTAGTCTACTGCATTCGTTGCTCCCAATGTGGTCTCCTCTACATTGGAGAGACCAAACGTAAACTGGGCGACCGCTTTGCAGAACACCTGCGGTCTGTCCGCAAGAATGACCCAAACCTCCCTGTCGCTTGCCATTTTAACACTCCACCCTGCTCTCTTGCCCACATGTCTGTCCTTGGCTTGCTGCATTGTTCCAGTGAAGCCCAACGCAAACTGGAGGAACAACACCTCATCTTCCGACTAGGGACTTTACAGCCTTCCGGACTGAATATTGAATTCAACAACTTTAGGTCGTGAGTCCCCTCCCCCATCCCCACCCCCTTTCTGTTTCCCCCTTCTTTTTTTTCCCAATAAATTATAAAGATTTTCCTTTTCCCACCTATTTCCATTATATAAAATAAAAAAAAAAAACCCACTAGAGCTATACCTTGAGTGCCCTACCATCCATTCTTAATTAGCACATTCGTTTAGATAATATCACCAACTTTAACTTTAACACCTATGTGTTCTATTGTACTATTGTTGTTGACATCTTTTGATGATCTGCTTCTATCACTGCTTGTTTGTCGCTACAACCACACCAACCCCCTCCACCTCTCTGTCTCTCTATCTCTCCGCCCCCCACACACACACCTTAAACCAGCTTATATTTCAGCTCTTTCCTGGACTCGAACTCAAGTTCTGTCGAAGGGTCATGAGGACTCGAAACGTCAACTCTTTTCTTCTCCGCCGATGCTGCCGGACCTGCTGAGTTTTTCCAGGTAATTCTGTTTTTGTTTTGGATTTCCAGCATCCGCAGTTTTTTTGTTTTTATCTCTGTGTTTAATTGACTGCCACTGCTCTTCAAGAAATGCCTACCTCCTTGAAGAAGTTCTGTTCCTCTCTGCGACAAGATTTCCGGATTTCTCTGTTGCCTTGTTCACCTTCATTGCTTTCCATTTCTCTCCTAGTGTTTGACAAGGTGTTTACTAAAACCCGCTTTCACAGCCATATCTCCTTTCTCAGTGACTGTCTCCGTCTCCGACTTACCCCACATGGATTTCAACTGAAATTCCACCCCTCATGTTTCGAACCCACCCAGGATTACAGGTATCTCCGGGACATAAAACGTTTCTCGGACTGCTGTTCCCGTCACATTCTGAAATCCACTCTCAGTGCCATGCGCCGCCATATGAACACACTCGACCTCTCCCTCCAGCAGCACCGCCGTACCCTTTTTCAAAGCTGCGCGTGCCCCCAGTTTCATTTTATTCTTCGGCTCATCCGACGCCTCAACAAGAAACTTTTCTGTTTCTCTCAAGTGCTAAGGAACGCAAGCTCCAACAACTCATCGACACCAACACCCATCTAGGACCCTCCACCCCTGCCTGTCCCTCCGTCCCCACCCCATCTTCCAATCCCAGCCCCAGCCGTGTATTCACTATACCCCCTGACCTTCCCCTCTCCGATGCTGAACGTTCAGTGCTCAGCAAAGGACTTAGTTTCATACCCTTACGCCCTCACCTCAATGAATTTCGGGCTCGGCATGATACTGAACTCTTCTTCCGCCGTCTTCGTCTCCGGGCTCACTTCTTTGGGCAGGAGTCCTCTCCCAGTTCAACGGATCCTTTTACCCATCTTCAATATTCTCCCTCCACCTGGACCCCTCCCTCTGGATTCTTACCTTCTCTCGATCTTTTCATTGAGAACTGTCGGCGCGACATTAGTCGTCTCAATTTCTCTGCTCCTCTCACCCATTCTAACCTGTCTCTCTCTGAACTTACTGCACTCCATTCTCTCAGGTCCAACCCTGACATTGTCATCAAACCTGCTGACAAGGGTGGTGCTGTTGTTGTCTGGCGCACTGACCTCTACCACGCGGAGGCTGAGCGTCAACTCGCAGACACTTCCTCCTACCTCTCCCTGGACCATGACCCCACCACTGAACATCAAGCCACTGTTTCCAGGACTGTCACTGACCTCATCTCCTCTGGGGATCTCCCTCCCACAGCTTCCAACCTGATAGTTGCCCAACCTCGGACGGCCCGCTTCTATCTCCTACCCAAAATCCACAAACAGAACTGCCCCGGTAGACCGATCGTCTCAGCTTGCTCCTGCCCCACAGAACTCATTTCTCGTTATCTTGACTCCCTTCTCTCTCCCCTTGTCCAGTCCCTTCCCACCTACATCCGTGATTCCTCTGACACCTTACGTCACATCAACAATTTCCAGTTCCCTGGCCCCTACCGCTTCCTCTTCACCATGGACGTCCAATCCCTCTACACCTCCATCCCCCACCAGGATGGTCTGAGGGCCCTTAGCTTCTTCCTCGAACAGAGGCCCGAACAATCCCCATCCACCACTACTCTCCTCCGTCTGGCTGAACTTGTTCTCACGCTGAACAATTTCTCCTTCAACTCCTCTCACTTCCTCCAAATAAAAGGTGTGGCTATGGGTACCCGCATGGGCCCCAGCTATGCCTGTCTCTTTATGGGGTATGTGGAACATTCCTTGTTGCAGTCCTACTCCGGCCCCCTTCCACAACTCTTTCTCCGGTACATCGATGATTACTTTGGTGCTGCTTCATGCTCTCGTCAGGACTTGGAAAAATTTATTAATTTTGCTTCCAATCTCCACCCCTCCATCATTTTCACGTGGTCCATCTCTGACACTTCCCTTCCCTTCCTTGACCTCTCTGTCTCAATCTCTGGTGATAGACTGTCCACCAATATCCATTACAAACCCACCGACACCCACAGCTATCTCGACTACAGCTCCTCACACCCCACTTCCTGTAAGGACTCCATCCCATTCTCTCAGTTCCTTCGCCTCCGTCGCATCTGTTCCGATGATGCTACATTCAAAAACAGTTCCTCTGACATGTCCTCCTTCTTCCTTAACCGAGGTTTTCCACCCACGGTCGTTGACAGGGCCCTCAACCGTGTCCGGCCCATCTCCCGCGCATCCGCCCTCACTCCTTCTCCTCCCTCCCAGAAACATGATAGGGTCCCCCTTGTCCTCACTTATCACCCCACCAGCCTCCGCATTCAAAGGATCATCCTCCGCCATTTCCGCCAACTCCAGCATGATGCCACTACCAAACACATCTTCCCTTCACCCCCCTTATCGGCATTCCGTAGGGATCGCTCCCTCCGGGACACCCTGGTCCACTCCTCCATCACCCCCTACTCCTCAACCCCCTCCTATGGCACAACCCCTTGCCCACGCAAAAGATGCAACACCTGCCCCTTCACTTCCTCTCTCCTCACCGTCCAAGGACCCAAACACTCCTTTCAAGTGAAGCAGCATTTCACTTGCATTTCCCCCAACTTAGTCTACTGCATTCGTTGCTCCCAATGTGGTCTCCTCTACATTGGAGAGACCAAACGTAAACTGGGCGACCGCTTTGCAGAACACCTGCGGTCTGTCCGCAAGAATGACCCAAACCTCCCTGTCGCTTGCCATTTTAACACTCCACCCTGCTCTCTTGCCCACATGTCTGTCCTTGGCTTGCTGCATTGTTCCAGTGAAGCCCAACGCAAACTGGAGGAACAACACCTCATCTTCCGACTAGGGACTTTACAGCCTTCCGGACTGAATATTGAATTCAACAACTTTAGGTCGTGAGTCCCCTCCCCCATCCCCACCCCCTTTCTGTTTCCCCCTTCTTTTTTTTCCCAATAAATTATAAAGATTTTCCTTTTCCCACCTATTTCCATTATATAAAAAAAAAAAAAACCCACTAGAGCTATACCTTGAGTGCCCTACCATCCATTCTTAATTAGCACATTCGTTTAGATAATATCACCAACTTTAACTTTAACACCTATGTGTTCTATTGTACTATTGTTGTTGACATCTTTTGATGATCTGCTTCTATCACTGCTTGTTTGTCGCTACAACCACACCAACCCCCTCCACCTCTCTGTCTCTCTATCTCTCCGCCCCCCACACACACACCTTAAACCAGCTTATATTTCAGCTCTTTCCTGGACTCGAACTCAAGTTCTGTCGAAGGGTCATGAGGACTCGAAACGTCAACTCTTTTCTTCTCCGCCGATGCTGCCGGACCTGCTGAGTTTTTCCAGGTAATTCTGTTTTTGTTTTGGATTTCCAGCATCCGCAGTTTTTTTGTTTTTATCTTTGTATGGGGGCACATTGTTCTGTGAAAGTGGCCTCGATGTGAGGGCTGAGGAGGTAATCTCCAGAGGAGATGAGGCCATGGAGGCCAGATGGAGATGTGAGGGTGTATGTGAGAGAGTGAGTGGTGAAGTCCCTGGAGCTGACAGTGAGTGAGATGCCAGTGAATGTGTGATGGGCTTGAGTGTGTGAGTTTAGAGTGTTGAGTTGGTTGCCTTACCCTGGTGGCTCGGGTGGGATCATTCACCCTCTACCTGCATTAGATGGTCAACCTCTTCTGTGCAGTGTTCTCACTGATCGCCACTACCATCGTCTACCAAGCCGGAATGGTAATGTTGCTGCCCCTCCTGCAGCCAGAGCGGGGGTATAGGACATCACAGCGGGGCACCACAATGCCCAAAAGGTGCTTGAGGGACGTGTCACGAAACCTGGAGGCTGCAGTCTTCTTGCCTTTTGGGGCTATGTCTTGCAGCAGTCCTGGGCTGGAAGCACCGAAAGGCGTTCGTGCGGCTGCACTTTAAATGTGGTGCCTGGTGTGATGAAGTGGTGAGGTGAATTGGAGCCCACCCGCCATCGAAACGGTGTGGTTCTGGGAATGTATAATTAGTATGGTGGGTTTGGGACGATACAGCGTGAGTAGCCGGCGGCCACCCGATACCGCACTTAGTGCAGATCTGGGATGATTCCGCCCTATGGCAGATCTGAAATGCCCACTTCTGCAATGGAGATGTAACATTGGACCAGCTTGGTGTGGGTTTGTGAACTGTCTCCGTTCCCGTGCCAATGAAGATTGCCGATGCCAGGACTGGGAGCAGAAATCCTGGAAATCCCGCCCGCAATTTTTAATGTCTACCTGACACAATTCAGTCCCGTATCAGGACAAGAAAATCCGATGAAGAGTCATACAGGCTCGAAATGTTAATTATCTTCCTCTCCGCAGATGCTGTCAAACCTGCTGACTTTTTCCAGCTATTTTTGTTCTTGTTTAAGAAAATCCAGCCCATTGTTTCATAATCAACAGTAAGAATCCTATCTCTCAATTCCTACTCCTCCAGCCCAGGAAATCTGAAGTCAGTAGTTTGCATAACTCGATGGGAATTGTGCGCTGTGATATGAAGCCCCACTGTTCCCCGAGCCATGACAAATGTGAAAAGTTTGACCAAATCACCAGATTTCCCCAATTCTACCCAACTGTTTAATTTAGGTTAACAGAATACGAGCACCAGATTTGTAAACTTAATAAGTAAATAACTGCTCATTGAACAAATTGTCTTTAACCAGTGGCAAAAGGGAGAAATATGAACTGCTAATTTCTAACACTATAATTTAAACTCTACCCCTTCTTAAATCCCTATACACACACATACATAAGATACATAAGACACACAAAAACATGGATTTTAAGAGTGGGATAAAACTGTTCACTAGCACCAATTCCGGAGTACAGGATTCGATGAGTTGATTTTGATCGATGTCTCCCAAATTCCTTTCTGTTCTTGTTGATGACATGAGGTGGTCTTCTAGCACTTTCAGTATTTAGTTCACTGGTTAAGCACTTGCCTTTGAATTCCTCTAACTTTGCCTCCCCTTTGCCTCTTGACAAGGGTTTTCAGAGAGAAAGCAGGTTGTAGAGATGTGAGGAGAAAAAAAAAAGCTAGCTATTATTATGGAATTACTGGAATCTTCCACATACAGGAGAAAGGGGTTTTAGGTTGTGTTCCTTTCAGGCGAGGAGCTATTCAGCTGCACTATTTTCACACAGAATCTGGTCACTTGGTCAGGAGCCAATTAAAATGTTGTTGCCAGTCCGCACCCTTGGTCCAGGAGTCCTTTCCAGCATCTTGCTGTCTTTCATGGCATACTCTGTTTCAGGACTGCGATTTTTTCATGGAGTCATTGAAGTCTACAGCACAGAAAAAGGCCCTTTGGCCCATCGAGTCTACACCGGTCAAACAAGTACCTAACTATCCTAATCCCATTTTCCAGCACAACGCCCATAGCTTTGTATGCCATGGCATCGCAACTGTACGTCAAAATACTACTTAAATGTTATGAGGGTTTCTGCCTCTACCATCCCTTCAATCAGTGAGTTCCAGATTCCCACCACCCTCTGGGTGAAAAAATTATCCCTCACATCCCCTCTAAACCTCCAGCCCCTTACCTTAAATCTATGCCCCCTGGTTATTGATCCCTCCATCGAGGGGAAAAGTCCCTTCCTGTCTACCCTATCTATGCTCCTATTAATTTTATACACCTCAATCATGAACCCCCTCAATCTCCTCTGCTCCAAGGAAAATAAACCCAGTCTATCCAATCTCTAAACTGTCCAGCCCAGGCAACATCCTGGTAAATGTCCTCTGCACTCTCTCTAATGCAATCACATCGTTCCTATAATGCAGATTCCAAAACTGCACGCAATACTCTAGCTGTGGCCTAACCAGCATTTTATACAGTTCCAGCATAACTTCCCTGCTGTTATATTCTATGCCTTGGCAATTAAAGGCAAGTGTCCCAAATGCCTTCTTAACCACCTTATCTACATGTCCCGCTACCTTAAGGGACCAGTGGACATGCACACCTAGGTCCCTCTGATCCTCGGTACTTCCCAGGGTCCTACCATTCATCATGTATTCCCGTGCCTTGTTTGTCTTGCCCCAGTGCATCACCTCACAATTATCCAGATTAAATTCCATTTGCAGTTGATCAGCCTAACTGACCAGCCCATCTATACCCTCCTGTAATCTAAGGCTATCCTCCTCACTCTTTACCCCCCACCAATTTTCGTGTCATCCGCGAACTTACTGATCAACCCTCCTACATTCAAGTCTAAATCATTTGTATTTACCACAAACAGCAAGGGACCCAACACCGATCCCTGTGAAACCCCACTGGACGTAGGCATCCAGTCACAAAATCACCCCTCAACCATCACCCTCTGCTTCCTGCCACTCAGCCAATCCTGGATCCAATTTGCCAAATTGCCTTGGATCCCATGAGCTCTTATCTTCATTATTAGTCTCCCATGTGGGGCCTTATCAAAAGCCTTACTGCAGTCCAAGTAGACTATGTAAAATGCATTGCCTTCATCTACACACCTGGTTACCTCTTCAAAAAATTCAATGAAATTAGTCAGACATGACCCCCGCCCCCCTCCCAACTTTTTACAAATTGTATATATCTCTCATCCTGTTCCAGTGGACATGTCTTTCAACCTGCAGCCATTGTTAATCTAACCTATAGCCTAACAGAAAATAAGAAGATATGTTCTTTACCTAGTGCAACAGCAATAAAAAGATATGTTCCTTACATGCCTCCACCCTTAAAAGAGATGAAACACCATTTCAAAAATGCATTTCATCACAAGGTATGTGACACATGGACAACAAAACACAAGACTTACTTTCGCTCATCCTTCCTTCCCCCTTATACAATTTTATACAATCTTCAGCATTCCTTACCCCTTTAACTTATTTTAGTATTTTACACCCAGGACAATGCATCTGCGATCACATTATCTTTACCAACAATGTGAACAATCTTTACATTGGATGGTTGAAACAATAGATTCCATCTAAACAGTCTTGCATTTCGAGTTTTAAACTTATTGATAAACACCAGCAGATTATGGTCAGTGTGGATTATTGTTTCTTTGTTATTGTGTCGGACATAAACTTCAAAGTGTTAAAGAGACAATAACAATGCTGGAGTTCCTTTTTCTGCTGTAGAGTGCTTCCTCTGATATTGATTTTGTTTCTTGGAAAAGTACCCCCTGGCTTCTCTATCCCTAATTTATCATCTTGTAATAGGACTGCACCTACCCCCAAGTCACGTGCATCAATTGCCATTTTAAAAGGTTTGGTAAAGTCAGGGGCAGCCAACACTGGTTCATTTATTAAGATTGCCTTCAGCTTTTCAAAGGCTGCTTGGCATTCTGCTGACCATACCATTTTTGCCTGTTTTCTTAACAAACTGGTGAGAGGTACAGCTATTAGGCACAAACTTCCTAAGTAGCCTTACTAGATCTTTCCTTGGTTCTTCCTCTAAATATGAGAACAAAGGGCAGAGTCTTCTGGTTGGCGGGTGGGGGCGGGACCTGCACGCCGATGCGTAAAATGACACACGGTGATGTCGGGCATGCGTCCTGACGTCACCGGGCATCATTCTGATCTTTCGTTCGGCGGGCATGCACCGGAGTCAGCACCGAACTGTCAAAGGCCTGTTAAGGCCATTAATAAACTAATTAAGCAATTTGACAGGGCAGCCCGTCCAACCTTAAGGTTGACGGGCAGATGAAGAGCCCAGGCAGCCTTCGCATTTTTCATGAAACATCGTCTATGGGCAGGATGCGGTTTCATGAAAGGTTTATTAAATTAATAAATATTTATTAAACATTTGATAAACATGCCCCAGCTCATGTGACGCTGTCAGATGAGGGGACATGTGTAAATGATTTTTAACTTTTTTATTTTGAGGTTTGAACTTGAGCTTAATCTCCCTGAGGCAGACAATTATCATACTATATAGACTGAGACCAGCTATTTTACCTAGAAATATTTGGTCTTTATAACTTAGCTTTTTGGATCAAAGCTGATGCAATACTATCAAGGGATGCCTTAAATTGTTTTTAAACTCTGGAACACTGTGGGTGAGGTATTTTATCCAGGTAAGGTTTGAGTTCTTGGTCCTGCAAATGGATTGGTTTAATGGAGAATATTGAGTCCCATTAGAATATCATCATACCTGTTCTTACCAATGATCTGATTCTCTAAGTATCAAAAGTCTTGAGTGTTTTTCCACTGTTATTCCATGAACAGTATGGCCTGCTTGACTCAGGAGGACAGGTGAGTAAAGTGGTGTCATCTATATATAAAGAAAAACACATTAATATTGCTCAAGTTACACTAAATAAGTGTGCCGTATAGATTGTGTTTGAATAAGTGTGTGTCAGCTATGGCTCAGTTAGCAGCATGTGTGCCTCTGAGTCAGAAGACTGTGGGTTTAAGTTCCACCCAGGACATGAGCACAAAAATCAAGCTGACGCTCCAGTGCAGTATTAAGGGAATGCTGCATTGTCAGAGGTGCCATCTTTTGGATGAAACAGAGTTTCACAGTTAAGCAGAGGCCTCATCAGCCCTTTCATGTGAACGTAAAATATCAAAGAAAGGCTAGAGCACTATTCCAGGCGTTACCCTTCATTCGACATCACAAAAACCGATCACAATCACACGGCAGTTTGTAGGAGCTTATAAATTGGCTGCTGTGTTTCCTATATTACAGCATTCACTTCAAATGTTCTTCATTAACTGTAATGCACTTTGGGGCATCTGGTCATCATGAAAGGTGCTATATAAACACAAGTCATTTTTTAACACATGTGGACCACAGAATGAGGGACAAGAGATAACGGGTGAAAAAGACAGACAGGTGGAGCTTCCACTTAAAATTGTGTTGAAGTGTTAATTTAAGTTAATATTGTCGATATCAAGTTAATTTATTTGTATTGGACTGGTATTTGTTTCAGTGCTGAGATTATGGAAGTTGTTGTCTTAAGAAGATATCATAGTCCAGAGAAAATGAAGTTCCCCTCGATCTTTCACCAGACTAAAAAAAGAATGATTATTAAAACTACCCAAATGACCTTCATATTGTACAACCTTGGCTGGAGTGAGTTTGGGAAATATGAAAATAAATTCAGTGAGATTCAGATTAATCATGAAAGGTTGGACTCAGCAATAACCCAGAGTCTGGCAAGCAATTGAAATCTGGTCTCCTCCTGCAGGAAGCCTTCAGTTTGAATTATAGCACATTAGTATGTAGCAGTAGAGCCAGCATCTGGAAAATTGAATAGGTGATGAATAGAAACACAGATGCTTAACTACAAAGTGAACAGTTGTACTGCGAGAGAAAAGACCAACAACGTTTGAAGCGGTGAAGAGAAAATTATGCGTCCAATTAAACAGGAAAAACAAAAAAGAGCATATTTAACCCCAACTGGTCTCAACACAGATATCTGTTTGACGGAGAGTTGAAAAAGAAGGGAATAAAAGCAAAGTTTCTGAGATACAGGCAGGTGTTGAAGACTTTAATGGAATGAGTACAGAACTATAAGAGGGAGAGAAGTAACTGGTTTAACTGAGCATGAAACAGCAAAGACTTTTTAAAGTTTCTGGCCATCTCATTAAATTTAACAAGTTAGAGATGTACAAGAAAGTTTGGCAGTCATTACCCAGCAAGAAGCTAGAGCTCTTAGCTCTAGCGAGAGTTGGAGAAAGTTGATTTAATCTAAAGCTAAAGTTGAGGTTCATGAAAACAAGGGAAAACTATTTTGTTATGTAGGAGATTAGTTATGTAATGGAAGAGAGTAGGGATAATAGGTATGTATTCAGTAGTGACTAGTGATGTTCCACAAGAAACTGTGCTGGAGTATCAACTATTTATGACATTTTAAAAAATATTTTAGATAATATAATAGAGAGCCAGATATCCAAATTTTCCAAAATGGTTTAAAGATTGGTGGCACAGTAAACAGCATATACGAAGCATAAATTTACAAAGAGAAATGTAGATTGTGTGAGTGCACAAAACTATAGCAGATTTTGCTGCATTTAAGTCAAGATCATACATTTTGGACAAAAAATGGGTCGATCAAGTATGTGTTAAATGATGAACAGCTGAGGTGAGTACAGGTTCAAAGAGATTTAGGGATGCTTGTACACAGATCACTAAAATATAGAGGTCAGATGAAAAAAAAATCAGTACAGCTCATGAAATGTTACTCTTGATATCTAGAGGATTAGAATATAAAGTGAAAGGAATTTTGCTACTACTTTATAAGGACTTGGCTTGATTACATTCCTGTGCAGCACTTTGGGACATTTTACGACATTAGAGATGCTATATGAATACCAGTTGACGACAGATATAAAGAAAGAGAATGAGGTAGAGACCCTACTGCTCCATCACTCACACTTCCCCATCTCTGATGCTCCAAGGGAGGCCTATGCCCAGAATTTCTATAGCTTCCTGCTCCATGGGTGGAAGAACATGAAAGGAGGTAGGCCCTCCTGTTCTCATCTGCTCACAGATATTGTGGTATAGTTTGCCCTCTAGAAAGAAAAGGAGCATGTTAGTTTTTTTTTTAATTTAGTCTTGTGGGAGGTGGTATCAAAAGATTTGCATTTATTGCCCATCCCAGGTTACACAGAATTTATAGCACAGGCAGAACATTCTCCCAGCAGGTCCATGTTGATGTTGATGTTCCACACAAACCTCCTTACACCATACTTTATCTTACACTATCAACATATGTACATACTCTGAGATGGTGCTGGTGGACCACCTTCTTGAGGTATGTGGTGAAATTGCTCTCACGATGCTGTTAAAGTATTCCTTGAAGCAGCTTGATGCAACTGAATGGCTTGTTAGTCCACTTCAGAGGGCAGTTAAAAGACAGTTAAATTGGTATGGGGCCGAAGTCACATACAGACCCAGACTGGGTAAGGACAGCAGTTTTACTTCCCTGTTAGTTCCTCCAACAATCTGATGTCTTCATGGTCACTTAAACTCATACCCGCTTTTTATTTCCAGACTTTTTTCTGTGTTGTGAATGCATCAAAAGCTGCTAAATGTCTAGGTCTATGACATGAAATTTCCAGGTGTGGTAAGGTGTCACAGAGCAGCAAAGTGGCTGTAGGGTGCCATTGTTTCCAAGTACAAGACAAATGTACAGATTTCTCTGCATAACCAGGTAGCTATAATGGAGCTTTCTATAAGGGCAAGAGTAGCTGGTGATAGAGCAGCTGAAACTCGATCCATTGTTCATTAGAGGTGACACAGGTGAAGAGGGGGTGAGTGTGCTTAGAGCACTGTGTAGGGAGGAAGACAAATGGTCTGGCATCTCATAGGTTGACACTGATGTAAAATTGCAAAATTTGGAATTACAATCAAGAAGAGAAGTAAACATTACAGGCAATTGAGAAGCCAAATGAATCAACATTAAAAACAAGTGAATATCCACCAGCAAAAAGCCTGAAACCCTGAGAAGACTGTAACCAAACATATTTTGTACCAGAAAAAGCTGAAGGATTCAAAAACAGAACAGATACAAGGAGTTAAACAATGGGAAGTAAATGAACTGAACAATCATATCATTCCACGTTGTAAACTATTTACAAGTTGTTGAGCCAGTGAATTTTGTTTGGAACTTCAGAAATGAACAAGGAGGCATCTACATCCAACTCTCAAAACAAAATGCAAAGTAGCTTTCATTTTTGGGTAAAGACCATTTTTAAAAATGCTCTAGTAGAAAGAATAAAAATACAATCAACAAAAAAATTCTGCCATGCTGTGCATTAACACCTTAGCAACAAGCCTTTCCTTGCAGCACCTTCAAGTAGGAAACAAAGTTGGGCAACAAAACTTGCTGAGTTGGCAAGAGTCCACTTGCCAACCAGTCAGCACACTCTTCCCATACAGCATAAATTGCCGTTTCCCCCTTATGTTGGTATTCTTGCAAAGTGTTTTGATGAATGCAAGATGAAAACTTCGACATTCTTTTTTCAGCAATACAAAATTTGTTCTTAATTGTAAGGAACATTCAATTCTTCCTAAGCTTCATGTATTAGAGATTGGCCATCAGTTCTTTATACTAGGGAAAAGGCAGAGTTGCTCCAGCTTTGACATTATTGTATACTTTGGTTATTTACTTCCTCGCAGCAACAGCATGGAAAAGGGGCTTCCTGTTTTAATTGTTTATCTTTGGGGAAATTCTGAAAAACCAATGCACCAGAGGCAGTGGAAAGAGAAACTATAAGGGTTTTGTCACAAACTTTAAGTGCAATAGAAGATGAGAACAAACTGTTCAACTCAGTGAAAAGGGGAACAACTATATTCAACTGTTATCACCTTTATCTTTCTCACCTTCAAGAAGGGCTTTGTACATAAATGTTTGGGTAAAAGAGAGAATTTTATCTATATTGCACCTTTCACAACCTCAAGACACCTAAAAACCTTTACAGCCAATGAAGTTAGTTTTGAAGTGTGGTGTCTATTGTAGGAAACATGGCAGGCAGTTTCTGCACAACAAGCTCCCCTTAACAGCAATGCCATAATGATCAGATAATCTGTTTTAGTGGTGATGGTTGAGGGGGAAATGTTGGCCAGGACACCAGAGATAACTCCCTTGTTCTTCTTTGAAGCAATGTTATCAGACTTCTTACATTCACCTAAGAAGGAAATGGAGCCCCAGCTACAACTACAGAGTGCAACATCTAACCCAGAACAATGTTCAGGAAATGTTAGAGCTATTCACAGACGGCTCATCCCTAAGCTCAAGAATTTCCTTTCTAAACCTTTCCACCTCTCTATCACTCTTTTCTTCCTTAAGAAGCTCCTTTAAACCTATCTCTTGGACTAACTTTAGGATATTTATCTTAGTAACTCCTTATCCAATTTGGTATCATGTTTTGTTTGATAATGCTCCCAGGAAGTGCCTTGAGATGTTTTAATACAAGGCTTCAACCAAAATTTCAGCTGCCTGTCTGTGACTTCTTAACTCAGCTACGATATTTGCAGCTGATTTTGAATGTCCTGACCAATTCGAGCGGGTGAGCATGATGAAGACTTGCTGCAGTCTGTTTCAACTCCATTATTTAAAGGGACCCTGCGAGAGTCAGATTGGAAGCATACTAAAACTGTCAAACAATACCAGCAACTTGACAGATGGAGGGTCACCTTGCAAAGGCAACACCATGGTTCTCAGATGCAGATGTGGACATCAAGCTGTGGGCAGTAAGGACCTAATGGAAGATTCTTTATCTTGAGGATGGGAGGAAGAAACTTAGCTGGAGATGGTTGAGAGGATCAGCAACAGGAGCACTGTGTTCTGGATGCAGATAGTTTAATGAACAGATGAGTATAAACCCACTGACTCTGCCTTCCTGGGCCTACTCCTGCACATTACTCTTCAGATCACCAACAGATCTTGCAGGTGTATTAATCTCTCTCCCTTGGGGCACCTCCTCACATTGCCATCTGTCCTGCCACCACTGCCACTCACCCTCTTATTGCAATCTCACGTTAATAGTTCACACTGTCCCTCCACTACAGATGCTCATCCATCCTCTTAAAACATCCCATTGTTCATACTCCTTAATCTATTCTTTCATTTATTGCAGAAGAAGAGAGCACAGAACAGCAAGGAGAGTAGGAGGGCTGAGCAATAGCCCTCCAATCATTGGCCTATTGATATCTGTGGAGAACAAAGTAATGAAGATAAGCTGAGTTTGGAATACCTGGCCATTGGCCATTGACTTGGTGACAGAATTTAAAAAATAACATGGCGCATGACAGGCAACACTGACTCAAGTTGACACAATATCAGTAGGCAATTAAAAATGATAACATGCACAATGTTGACTTAGGGCCCTCGCAACTTGTCTATTCTCGTTCAGGTTTTTCATCTCCCACAGCTCTCACAAGTATTGCTAAGTAGCTGCTGCTGGAGGAAGAAGAATATTCCTCAGGTTCTTCACTCTGAGGTTGCACTGTCACCCTCCACCAGCTCAGATACACAAGCTTCCATGGGCCTGCCATGGTAGTTGGGTTGTCATGAAATGAAATGCACATCACAAGTGAGCAGGAGCGGGTGTTGGAGACAAGAACAGCAGTGGAGAGCTTCCATTCAAGGGCACAGGACCCTCCAACCTCTATGTTGAACCTCGGGACCCATAGATGAAAAGGATTATCCTGAAATAGCAGCAGAAAATGTCTGATGCTCTGTTAGCTTTTCCAGAGACACTAAGCAAAATTGGAGAGAGATTGGGTGAGTTTAGCTCCAGCATGAGTGCTATGATGTCTCAGGTCTTTACTTTGATGTCCACCACCATGGAAAGGGTGAACACCTACATACAGAATCAGATACACAGGTAACCAAGTGCATACTGGCTCTGAGAATTGACCTGTCTGTTATTGTGGTTTTAACTTGGGATTCATTAGCTTCTTACTGTAGAAGAGATCTTGTTGGTGGCAATGGCCTTTTGCTGAAAACACATTTATTTATATACTAACTATTTACAAAAGTTAAGTAAGACCAAGACATAGCTGGAACTTGTCTCTAAGATGCTTCTCAGTCACTTTCCTTCAGTGAGTGACATCACTGTGACATAGCTCCTTACGTACATGCTCAGTAGCTATCATTAGAATTAACCCTTTACTCTACATCTCTTCTCTTCCCCACCACCACCCATCGAGTCTTTATCCATACTATTATACATATATTCCCCTACACCTCCCCCCCTGCCAAAGTCTCTCCTCCTAAAGGGAAAGCCTCCTTGGCATTTTCACCAGTCTTCTTGAATGAGTGTGGAGCTCCTTCTGAGGTAGATGGGAATCCAGTTGCTCTGAGCTCAGTTTGTGGGGGTCATTGCTCCTGATATCCCTCATTTGTGATTCAGTAAGTGTAATGTTCTCTTGAGGTTCAGGGTGCTCTGCTCATGCTGTTAATGGTGTTCAGTCCATTGAGATTAGGGCAGATCTGTTCCTTCAAATGATGCCTGACTTTGTCATGACTGTTGTATGTTCAGTAGATCTCACGCAGAGGTCCTGAGTCTTGTATGGTTTAACATTGTGTTTATTAATGATACATAATTTATGTACATATATACAGGGTATAGCTATGAGGTAATTCCATGCTTGCATCAAGATGTGTCTCTGTCCAGTCTACACCTGACTCTAGTCTCAGATCATGTTTCTTCTCGCATCACACTCTGGGCAATATTGTTTCCCAGTCCCACGTTTGCCCTTGATATGCCAGATACCCTTATGCTGCATTGACCAGATAGCTGTAGCTTCTTAATTATCATTCATGACAGTTCTGGTCCCCGATCCATACCCTGTCTCCCTTTGCAAGAATTAGAAGATCTTGAGCCCCAAACCTCTGTTAAATGCATGAGCTTGACTCACTCAGTAGGCTTCTTCTTAGCTTGATGATGGTCTTCCCACATGACGTTTGGCAGTAAAGGTGGGGCAGGAAAGGAAGTTGGGTCTTTAGCTTGCAGCCCATCCAGAGCTCACAAGGGGAAAACCTGTTATGTAATGGTGTACTCCTCACTCAGCTTCTCCATTAGACTGGTATTTTGGGGTGCTTGTGGCATGTACAAATCCATACGACTTTACAAAGGATTGAAAGCACTTAGTGAATGGTGGCCCATTATCAGAGATAACAATGTCAAGAGTGCCATATGTAGAGAACATTTTCATCAAGGAAGAAATATTGACTTCAGAGATGAGGCCATGTAGCTTTTGCACCATCATAAGAAATATTTTCCCTTTGTAGTTGAACAAGTTCATGCCAAGGCGTTCCCAAGGCCTTGATGGGATGGAGGGCAAAAGAAGCTCTTTCTGTTCCTGCCTGTGGATGGCACCGGTGATGGAGCTGGAGACCTTCTATTCAATAAAATGCAAACTTCCTGCCCACCATACAGACTGCTTTGCCCTGGCCTGATACTTGGTTCTGCCAAGATGACCTTAGTGGGTCTTCTGGAGGATTTCCAGGCAGAGAGCTCAAGCTACCACCACTCTTGCATCACATACCAGGAGGTCGTCTATGATGCTGAAATGGTGCCACTGTTCAAAATATTGCTTCAAGGCAGGGTTGCTTGGGATGTACTATGGCCACTTGGCCATGCATTAAATGTGAATCTGGAAGCACTCTCCATCTTGTCTTTGGGCTGTACAAAATTTGTGCAATTTCTGGTCTGTTGCCAGCAAGTATTTGGTAGTCAAGGTTGTAAAGGCTTCAACTTACATTACTTAGGTTTTGTCTCCCAGTACTGGGTAAGTGGTGGGTATCCTGAACAATTTATTGACTAGTCTGATATTTACCCTGTATGTACTCTGTAGTAGAGTCATACCGCATGAGTCAATTGGGAACGTTGAATCCTGGGTGGCATCTTTGCAATTTTCTTTAGTGTTCTAGAACATTACTAATGGCTTGTGATCAGTCTCGATCTTAAAGTGCAGGCCTCGTACATAATCAGAGAATTTCTCACATGCCCAAGTCACTGCAAGGGCTTCCTTTTCGATCACAGAATAGCGCTATTCCTTCTTGGTTAACGACCTGGATGCGTAGTAAACAGGTCTTCTTTTGCCATCACTTTGAACCTGGAGTAGCACTGCTCCCGGTCCTGTTGCAGATGCATCAGTTGCCACACCTGTGGGAAGTTCGGGGTCGTAGTGGGCTGGGACCTCTGAGGATGTCAACATCATTTTGACTTTTTGGAATGACTGTTCTTAATGGTCCTGTCATAAAAGATGTCTGAGGGGTTCATTCATCAGGGATAAGTGAGGCAGGAGTTTGCCTAGTTGGTTGACCGTGCCCATAAACTTTTATAGCTCCATTACGTTTCCAGGTGGCAGGAATTCCTTTTTGCCATAATTTTCTCTGGGTTTGCGGTAATCCCAGTTGTTTGTATAATATGACCTAGGAACGTTATCGTAGGCCTAGAAAACTCATATTTGCCATAGAGCGCCAACCCAGCCTCGTCCAACGTGAGTAAGACTTCCCTGACCCTTTTGTCGTATTTCTGTTTCATTGATCCATGGATCAAGATGTCATCCATGTGGCATGTAACGCAATTCCCTACAATATATAGGACATTGTCTTTTGAAATATTTCAGGGACTAACGTGATGCCAAATGACAGACAGTTAAAACAGTACCATCTAAAGGGTGAAATGAAAGTAAAGAGTTTGGACTCCTGGCCCAATGGCAATTGCCAAAACCCACTGTTGTCATCAAGTTTGGTAAAGATGGTGCTTTTTGCAAATTTTGCCAAGTTCTCATCTACCAATGTCATTGGATGTATTTCTCCTTCAAACTGCCTTGTTGTGGTGTCTTAGATCAATGCAGATATAAATGGAGCCATTAGGCTTAGGGACTGGTACCATACCAAAGCGCCACCTGGTTAGTTTAGTTACTGGTGAAATTACTCCTTGTTGCAGCATTGCTTCAATCTCACTCCTGACTTCTTTCCGCAGTGGGTGTGGAACCTTCCTTGTTGTGAGTAGACAAAGGTGCTTAAAGTCTGTCTCGAGTGTAATGTGGTACATAGTTTTTAGCTTACCCAAGCCTGTAAAAAGTGTGGGGAATTCACTCCTAAATTCATTATTATGTATTTCAGCGTTGACTTCACCAACATTTAGAAGCAGGTTCAGAGTTTTTCTGGCCAACAAAGAGCATTCTTGATTCTTGATAATGTACAATGTTTCAGAAATTTCTCTATCTTTGTATTTCAGTGTAGTCTCTAGCTGGTCTTTAACTTTTAACTTGATTCCCCCATCGACCTTGGAGTTGAATGGAGAACAGTTGCAGTGTCACTTTATTCAGCCATGAATGTCAGATAACACTGAGATATCAGCTCCTGTGTCTAACTTGAATTCAGTCAAATGCCCATTTACATCAATGTCAGCACTCCAATACCGGTTTGTATTTTCCTTTATTTCTCCTAGGAAAATGATTTCCTGGTTGTCAAGGTCTTGAATTTCTTGAATGGAGGTTCCTTTAGCTGATTTCTTCTTCTGTCTTGTACACACAGATTTCCTGGGATGACAGATCACTTTAAAATGGCCTAACTTGGGACAGCCATGCTACTGTGCAATTCCGGGGGAGCATTCTTCCCACCTGTGGGCCTTTCACCCTCCACAGCAGCAACATTGGAAAGTTATGGTCAGCACCTTTTCAGGGCATTTCCCTGGTTGCTGCCTTGCTATACTTTCAGTTTTATAATCCACAAATTGAATGACTTCATCAGGCTGTTCTTGGGAAATTTCCCTCGCATATTTGACAAAAGTCTTATTCTACCTCTTCGGCCTGTCTGGCCAGTTGTACAGCTTTGGTTAAATTTAAATCTTACCGATTCTGTAAGAAGTCAGAGAGATTCTCATGTAAAACGCCAACAACTATTCTATCTCTGATCAGGTCGTCTTTTAGTGTTCCATACTCTCAATTTTTGGCGAGATGGTACAACTCATTGATGAATGAGTCAAGGATTGTCTTTTCTCCTGCTGCTATCTTGCCAGTCACTGGGCTACTCTCGTTATTTTGTCATCTCCAGTGTGATTGCTGGGTTAGCCTTGAAGTCCTTCATCTGCTGAGCTGCACTGTTGCTGGACTTCACTTGAAGCTTTTCCCACCCTTTTCTACTGTTTCTCTGTGTGTGTAGTCTTTGATGTCACCATCTGTTATCATGGTTTTATCTCAAGATTTATTAGCTTCTTACTCTAGAAGAAATCTTGCTGGAGGAGTGGTCTTTTGTTGAAAACACATTTGTTTACATACTTATTATTTACAAAGGCTAACTAAGACCAGGACATAGCTGGAGCTACCCTTTACGATGCTTCTTAGTCCTCTTCCTTCAGTGAGTGACATCATTGTGACATAGCTGCTTACAGACATACTCAGTAGCTATCGTTAAAGTTAACCCTTTACTCTACAACCTGCACCCTCAGAAGAGCCTTGTCTTGGTCATTCAGAGCCCCACTAAAATGCAACAAAGTGGAAAAAAATGGAGAAAAGGCACATGAAGTGGAGACTGTCCACAGAATGATTCCACTCCAAACCTTCTTCCCCCTGACCACCACCCCCCTCCCCCACACCGAGTGAGGGCCTCACATGGTGCCTCCTGTCCATATGGCCAAATCTCCCCATGCACAGGCACTATGGTCCAGTGACTAAGGGGCCCTTGTTGGGTCCAGAACCGAGAGGACGTTGGCCAACAACATCTGAACAGAACAGGGATCTGAGCAGCCTGTATGTGCAATAAAGGAATAGTACATAAAAGGGTTTGTAGTTGCACAAGGATATTGTCCTAGCGAGCACAGAAATAGGAGAATAGTGCAGGTGAATACTTGACTTTAGAGTTGATGCAGGAGGGAGGGTTTTAGATACCTGGATCACTGGGACCATTTCTGGGCAAGGTGGGACCTGTACAAGCGGAACAGTCTACATCTGAACCAGAGCGGGACGAACATCATAGCAGGCGGGTTTGCTAGTGCTGTCGGGAGGAGTTTAAACTAATTCGGCAAAGAGAGGGGACACAGAATGTTAGCAGAAATGGGACACATCATAATACTGGAGAACAATCAAGTCAGAGGGAGTACAGCTGCATTAAGTTTCAAGGGAGTAAGGCAAGGCTGGATGGCCTCTACTTTAATTCCAGGAGTATTACAGGTAAAACGGACGAGTTAAGGGTGAGGATTGACACGTGGAATTGTGATATAGTAGCCATCACAGAGACGTGATTGAGGGAGGGGCAGGATTGGCAGCTCAGCATTCCGGGATATAGAACCTTCAGGCGAGACAGAGGAGGGGGTAAAAGAGGAGGAGGCATTGCATTATTAGTTAAGGAGTCAGTTACTGCAGTAAGGAGAGATGATATCTTGGAGGGGGCATCAAACTAAGCTTTGTGGGTAGAGCTTAGGAATAAAAAAGAGGCAGCCACATTATTAGGTGTTTATTACAGAACCCCAGATAGTCAGCAGGAAATTGAGGAGCAAATATGTGCACAATTTGCGGAGGTGTGTAAAAACAATAACAATAGGGTAATTATATTAGGCGATTTCAACTTTCCCAACATTAATTGGGCTTGGATGGAGTGGATTTCTTTAAATGTGTACAGGAGAACTTCTTAGGTCAATATGTAAAGGGTCCAACAAGTGATGGCGCAGTGCTGGACCTAATTCTGGGGAATGAAGCCGGACAGGTGGCTGAGGTGGTGGTGGGGGAGCATTTTAGTGATAGCAACCACAACATGGTACAATTTAAGCTTGTTATGGACAAAGAAATGGACAAGTTGCAAAAAAATATTTTGGATTCGGGGACAGTGGATTTTAGTAAAATAAGGCAGGATCTGGTCAAGGTAGACTGGGAACAGCTATTTGTGGGGAAACCTACAGAAGAGCAGTGGGGGGTTGTTCAAGAAGGAAATGGGGAGGGTACAGGCTCAACATGTTCCCTCCAGGGTGATAGGAAGGAGTAACAAGCGCAGAGAACCATGGATGACCAGAGATATTCAGGATACGATGAGACAGAAAAGAGAGGCTTTTAGCAGGTACAAGGGGAGCAAATCAGCAGAGGCATTAGTGGAGTACAGAAAGTGCAGGGTGGAGCTTAAGAAAGCAATTAGGAGAGCAAAGAGGTGATATGAGAAAGCTCTGGCTGGTAAAAGTAGGGAAAATCCCAAGATATTCTATAAGTATATCAATGGGAAGAGGATAACCAGGGAAAGAGCAGGGCCCATAAGGGACTAAGGAGGCAATCTATGGGTGGAGCCAGAGGACTTCGGTACAGTGTTGAATAAATACTTCACATCCGTCTTCGCCCAAGAGAATGAGGATGAAGGCATGGAACTCGGGGAGAGAGACTGCGAGGTTCTTGAGCAAATTGATATAGGGAGTGACAAGGTATTGGAGGTGTTGGCAGGCTTAAAAGTGGACAAATCTCCAGGTCTGGATGATTTGTGTCCCAGACTGCTGAGGGAGGCCAGGAAGGAGATCGCAGGGGCTCTGACCCAAATTTTTAATTCCTCTCTGGCCACGGGGGAGGTGCCAGAGGACTGGAGAACAATTAATATGGTTCCGCTATTTAAGAAGGGTTGTAGAGGTACACACCAGTGAGTCTCACGTCAGTGGTAGGGAAACTATTGGAGAAAATTCTGAAGGAGACAATCTATCTCCACTTGGAGAGGCAAAGTTTCATCAGGGATAGTCAGCATGGCTTTGTCAGAGGGAGGTCATGCCCAACAAATTTGATTAAATTTTTTGAGGAGATGACCAGGTGTGTAGATGAAGGGTAGTGCAGTTGATGTAGTTTATATGGATTTCAGCAAAGCCTTTGACAAGGTCCCACATGGGAGACTTATAAAGAAGGCAAATGCACATGGGATACAGGGTAATTTGATAAGGTGGATTCAAAACTGGCTTAGTTGTAGGAGACAGAGGGTGATGACAGAAG
The DNA here is from genome assembly GCF_017639515.1 of Carcharodon carcharias. NCBI lineage: Eukaryota > Metazoa > Chordata > Chondrichthyes > Lamniformes > Lamnidae > Carcharodon > Carcharodon carcharias. The sequence continues at coordinate 105,741,470 of NC_054473.1, read as the reverse complement.
GCTGCTTTAGTGACTGGAAGCCGGTGTCCAGCAGTGTACCACAGGGATCTGTGCTGGGTCCCCTATTATTCATCATTTACATAAACAACATAGATGACTATGGTGGGGGGTAGGATTAGTAAGTTTGCGGAAGACACAAAGATTGGCTGGGAGGTTGAGTGTCTTGGGCTGCAGGAAGATATCGACAGGATGGTCAAATGGGCAGATAAGTGGCAGGTGAAATTTAACTCTGAAAAGTGTGAGGTGATACACTTTGGAAGGAGTAATTTGACAATGAAGTATTAAATGAACGGCATGACACTAGAAAGTTCTGAGGAACAAAGGGACCTTGGCATGTGTGTCCATAGATCTCTGAAGGTGGAGGGACAAGTTAGTGGGGTGGTGAATAATGCATATGGGACACTTGCCTTTATCAATCGAGGCATAAATTACAAAAGTAGAGAGGTCATGTTGGAGTTGCATAGAACCTTGGTGAGGCCACAGCTGGAGTACTGTGTGCAGTTCTGGTCACCACATTATTAGGAAGGATGTGATTGCAGTGGAGGGGGTGCAGAGGAGATTCACCAGGATGTTGCTTGGGCTGAAACATTTAAGTTACGAAGAGAGGTTGGACAGACTTGGGTTGCTTTCGTTGGAGCAGAGAAGACTGAGGGGTGACCTGATCGAGGTGTATAAGATTATGAGGGGCGTAGACAGATGGATGGGGACCGGCTGTTCCCCTTAGTTGAAGGGTTAGTCACAAGAGGACACAAGTTCGAGGTGAGGGGCAGAGGTTTAGGGGGGAATGTGAGGAAAAACCTTTTTACCCAGAGGGTGGTGACGGTCTGAAACGCGCTACCAGGGAGGTTGGTGGAGGCGGGTTGCCTCACGTCCTTTAAAAAGTACCTGGATGAGCACTTGGCATGTCATAACATTCAAAGCTATGGGCCAAGTGCTGGTAAATGGGATTAGGTAGGTAGGTCAGGTGTTTCTCACGTGTTGGTGCAGACTTGATGGGCCGAAGGGCCTCTTCTGCACTGTGTGATTCTGATTCTGTAATATTCACTTGGGTGTTTAAGACTGCATGAAATTGTTATTTTTCTGTTCACTGTGTATCAGTCAAAAACTTAGTCTCAAAGCTACAATGTCCCATCCTCCCCATTTTGCTTGCCCACTGCCAAGTGGCCTTCTGCTTTGTGAAGAATTGTATGATGAGAAAAAGATGAGCATTGGACATCTGAGAGAGATGGCCTTTTGCTTGTAGGGTTGCTTTATGCTGCAGATGAGTGGGTAGTGGTGGCAAGGGCATTATGGCTTCATAATTGGTGTGCCAGATGGTTGAACTGCCTCAGCTTAACTAAATCAGGCCTGGATGATTCCATCAGTTCATTCTCGACAGCTTAGTAAGTGGCTACAAGTGCCCCTCATCACTTTAGGCTCCTCCTGCTCCTTCAAAAACTCCTCATCCTGCTTCTCCAACTCCTCCTCCTTGTTAAACACGTTGTAGACATTCGATGAAGGAGGAGACCAGAAGCCAATCTTCACTCAGTTTTAGATTTATTCAGAGTAAACCATTGGAAGTGTATGCCTCCTAACTCTACTCCCCAACCAGTGTCAATAAGTGTCTCTTTATATATGCTCAAGTAATTATCTAATCAATGCCCTCTGTCTCTATATACTTAACCTCAATTTATACAATTAAAACTCCATCTCTGAAGATGCTATGTGGTTATTACCTGCCTCCTCCTATAGCTCCTGTCCTCATGGCAGTGCAGTGTTGTTTGTGATGATGTCTGTAGTTCTTAAACTGTTGTCTGCACTGACTGTGGTTTCAAAACATATATTTTTTGTGACAAATCCTAAGTGGAACTGAAACAGAAACTTTAGCTAACTGAAAGGAAAATTGAATCTTTAGGTTTCTAGGAAAACTAAAACAAGAACTGAAACAGAAAAGGAAATTTCAGGTTCCTAGAGAAATTGGCACTGATACTGGTTGAGACCTGATAAACATACAACGAGCCATTCGCGCTCAAATCTAGTGGTAACAACATCCTGAGGGTTACCATTGAACAGAAACTGAACTGGACTAGCCACATAAATACTGTGGCTACAAGAGCAGATCAGAGGCTAAGAATCCTGCGGTGAGTAACCCACCACCTGACTCCCCAAAGTCTGTCCACTATCTATAAGGTACAAATCAGGAATGTGATGGCATACTCTCCACTTGCATGGATGAGTACAGCTCCAATAGCACTCAAGAAGCTGGACACCATCCAGGTCAAAACAGCCCACTTGATTGGCACCCTATCCTCAAACATTCACTCCCTCTGCCACTGATACATAGTGGCAGCAATGTGTGCCATCTACAAGATGCACAGCAAGAACTCACCAAGACTCCTTAGATAGCCTCTTCCAAACCCACAACTGCTACCATCTAGAAGGACAAGGGCAGCAAACACACGAGAACACCAACTCACCATCCAGACTTAGAAATATATTTTTGTTCCTTCACTGTCGCTGGATCAAATTCCTGAAACTCCCTCCCTAACAGCACTGTGGGTGTACCTACACTGCATGGACTGCAGTGGTTCAAGAAGGCAGCTCACCACCACCTTCTCAAGGGCAACTAGAGATGGGTAATAAATGCTGGCCAAGCCAGCGACACCAACATCCCAGGAATGAGTATTAAAAAAAACAGTTCAGGCAGGCTCAAGACATTGGACGCTGGGAATTGGCAAATATACAATTGCTGCAGCTGTGTCTGTTACTTGAAGATCCACATTGGTGGATCTATGCCATCAAGACTGGTGTGAGTTGAGGAGGTTCTGTAGTATGTCCTATTTTGGTTAACACCATGCCCATGGAAGTTGGTCCATTGGATGCTGCTGCCAGCTGAGAGTCAGGCTAAATCCTGAAAAGGAGCTGGAATTTTACCATTGAAACTTCAGATCTTTGAAGGACATTGTGGTTGAAATTAATTGATCCATGATAGATCTCATGGATTTATCTTTGTTGTATCCGTTATTTAATGTGTAATTTATAGTTAATATCGACCACAATTTGCCTTTTCGTTCATGCTTAATCTACATTTGTTTTGGTTTGATTTTTAAAGTAAAAGTTTTAAAAAGTGAGACCTTGTCCATTGGGCTTTTCCATTGGGGTCATTTAAGAAGTTTGGGACTTTAACATTATTGGTCTTGCTGGTACATACTGAACATCACCTCCCCAGATTGGCCCAGGCACTTCAGTCACATGTTCAGCATCCTAATGGCTTGCCAAAGACAACTCTTGTGCTTGTTTGGTTTCAGTCATACATATCTTGGCATCAGTAATAGGGCTCCTCACAGGTGTTATCTGTCACATCTTTATAGGTTAGTCTTTGCCCTCCAAGTAGCCATTGACTGACTCTGCTTAGGGGTGCAAATATCTGTGAGACATTTACTGGTGCAGGGCGAAAGTACCATGGCAGCTTCCTGGGTATCTTGCGCAGAAATGCATATTGATCTTTCAGTCATTGCAGACCAGCTAAACATTGATGGAGTGGAATCTCTTTTGGCTGATAAATGTTGTTGAGTGCTCTGAGGGAACCTTGATAGCCAGCTGTGTACAATCTATGACTCCATGTGCCCATGGGAATACAGCCAGAGCAGCAAATTCCAGGGCCCTTGCATTCTTACTGGCCTCATCAGTGGCAAAGTAAACATAAATGCCCTGACAAACATGGCATCAGGCCCCCAAGAGATGCATTTGTGGGCAGCAGATCGTGAGGTTCTACAGCTAACCTCCGCAGACCCCTGGAAGGCGCTAGGGATTAAAAGAACTAGTGACGGCCGCAGGCAGTGTGTATCCACCCGATTTGCTTGGCTGGGCATCTTCTTTCAGGAGGTTGCTAATGTCAGCAACCACTTGACAGGAACCCTGAGCCTCCTGAGGCACATGTACTCAATGATGTCCAGAAAGCTAATCTTCTGCCTGTAAAAGCCTGTGTTGGGAGTATTGCCTTCAGTGAACCATAGTTCAGTGCTTGACTCCTCTGTCCTGTGGAATGGTGGATAATTGAAGAGAAGGCTGCTGGTATCCTGTTGTTGCTGGTGCTGTTCCTCCTATTCCTCACCAGAGGTCCAAAGTAGAGCTGCAGAAGTAACTCCCATCCTGCTGTAAAGGCTGACAGCTGGGAAAGCAAAAAACTCCAAGGTAGCAGAAATTACCTCCAAAAATATTGGAAATCACCTCCTAAGCAGTGAAATGCATACACTCAGAACAAGGCTTTCACTTAGGCAAGGAAACAGCTGTCATATCTTAGAATTTAAAGACTTTCTCATCTGACAATTGCTCAGTCCCATCAATTCCAACTGCCCTTTCATTTAGTTCAACCTGATGTGTTCCAGGAAGCCCACAAAACCTGTGCTCTCTCAGTTAAAGACAGAGTTCGGCATTACAGCTTTACTTATTGCCTCTAACATATGGAAATGTCTGACCTGCCTGTCCCAAGTGGGTTTTCCGCTGACAAACACATGAGTTAAATGCGAAAGTAAGCAGGTCCCTGCTGGCAGATTAAAATTCAGCCCATTATGTTTCAATCTCATAAGGATCATATTCTGTCCAGAACAGAGACTGACATTTGACATAATTTGCTGAGCCACATAAAGACTTTGGCAATGAAGACTGAAGTCAGGAAGTTAAATTTGATAAAGACTGTAACTTTATTGCCCAGAAGTATTCAATGAAGGAATGAGAGTATCACCAAAAAGGCTGAATTTTGCTGAACTGCACTGACAATCTCCATTCAAAGGCCAGCTTTGGATAGATGCCTACCCCTCATAGAATTGGTAGCTTTTTCAAAAGCTTTTGAGTTAATGATGATGATATCCTGAACGGTGTTTGTAGACTGGCACATTTAAAAGTCAGTAGACCATGGAAAGCACAAATATGGGCATGGCAGAGACAGTGAGAGACAGAGGGATGCTTTACAATGAGACAATTGTATCTTTACAGGATCTTGTGAAGCAATTTGACAGCTGGAGCAGAACTTCACCCATGTCAGGCGGGTTTGGCGGGGGTGAGCGGGGGCAGTCAGGAAGCCAACCGCTGCCCACGATCAGGGTCGGAAGGCAATTTCACAGTGGCGGGCCAATTAAGACCTGGCCAGCATGAAATGTGAGCTTCAGCGCCCAGCACTGCCTGTGCGGGTGGTGTGGGGGTGGGGGAAGGGCGTGCGAGTTGGGCAAGCGCGAACTTCACACGTGCATGCGAGTGCATGCTTGCAAATCAATGAGCGGATTTCAAAAGAAGTAATAAAGATTCTATAAATGTTATAAAACATATCCCCTCATGTGACTCTGTTACATGAGCAGGGACTTGTTATTAATTAAATTTTAAAATTTTAATTTTATTTTTATTTGCTTTTGGAAACCTGATGCTGCCTGTGGATCAGGTTTCCAAAAAAATGCAAAGGTTGCTTGGCCTTTTCGCCCGCCCGCCCGCCAACCGTAAGGTTGGACGGGCAATGAAATATATATTTTAATTAACTTTTTAATGGCCTTAATAGGCCTTCTAATTGTTGGCGGGCACACTGCCAACCAAAATATCGCACGAGTGCGCAATGATGTCGGGATACTCACCTGATGTCATCGTGTGTCATTTTACACTCGGTGGGTTGGGCGCGCGCCCACCCGATGAGCTAAAAACTTTGCCCCTGATGAAGTTACATCTATATTTAAAGATGTGCAGGGTTGGATACAACCCACAAAGGTCTAAGGATCAAAAATAAACCAAAAGTTTTTTTGGATTTTTTTTATCCTTTCATGGGATGTAGATGCCATTAGCAAGGCCAGCATTTGTTGCCTATCCCTAGCTTGAACTAAATGGCTTGCTAGGCCATTTCAGAGGGCAATTAAGAGTCAACCACATTGCTGTGGTCTGGAGTCACATGTCAGCCAGACCAGATAAAGATGGCAGATCTCCTTCCCTAAAGGACATTAGTGAACCACATGGATTTTTACAACAATTGATAATAGCTGTCATGGTCACCATTATTGAGATTTATTGAATTTAAATTCCACCAGCTTCCATTGTGGAATTAGTATCCATGGCTGGAATATTATGGGGGGTCTACCACTCTCCCCCCCTCCCCCTGCCCCCCATTACTCCCCAACCCCCAGAAGCAAAGTCAGTTTTGAATCCACCCACTCCACGCCTGACTTCCCCGCAGCCATAAAGCGCCGTGGATGGGCAAAATGGGCAGCCAGTCGGACTTCCAGCCTTCACTGAGAATAAAGTTCCGCCCTCAGAGGCTACTGACCAATCCAATTGGTTGGCAGCACCAAAATCACATTAGTGGGCACTGCCAGGACTGCATAAGGGAAGCAGAAGAAGGCCCAGGGATCCTCAGAAACAGGTAAGCCTGGGGTCTTGGACAGGGAGGGTTTGGGCAGGGTAGGGAGGGGGTGGGATGGTGGGTTTAAGGCAAGTAAGAAGAAAGAGGGGGTGGAATTTTATCTTAGGGGGCTGACCCCCCCCCGAGCCGCAAAGGACAGCCCTCAAAGATAGAATCCCACCTTCCTTCTCGTCCTTTGAAGAATTTATTTAAAACTGCCCAGCCCAACCCACCTGGCCATGTCCAATGTTTTATGGCATGGGCATCATATTATTGTTAACAAGCCTAACTGACCCTTGATTACTTATTTGAATATGGTGGGCCTGCTGCCGATTTTGTCATCCCCCCCCCCATATTTTGGGGGTGAGCTCGAGGGTGGGCAGGAAGGTGGTGGGGTGATCACCTGCCCTATTTTACATACACCCCAGCCAAAAATATGCCCAGTGGGAGCACATAAAAGACAGCCCATGTCTCCAAGGCATTAGTCTGGGCCCTTGGATTACTAGTCCAGTGACATTACCAGAATGTTACCATCTCCCCCATATTTTACTTTTCACTTCAAAAAAATTGACAAGAGTAAGGTTTTATGCAACAATTTGGCAGCTATTATCGGATGCCTGGTACTTTAGTACTCGGATCTATTGCTTGTTGTAAGGGATACGACTATTAAAAGCTTGTACATAATGGTTTATATCCAGTTACAACTTCAGGGTGTCCTAAGAATTATAAAAATATAGCAGTGTAGCAACAGAAGATCTTCAAAGTTGCCTGAAAGTTGAACATATTTTGAAGGCTTACTGATTAGCAAAGTAACAGCTCCTGCTTGGTTCAGCTTCTATAGTCATGAACATCCTCATTAGAAAATGTGGACCCATACTTGTAGATGTCCCTGCAATAATGAAAGTATTGTACATTCAGTCACAATTAATTACTCAGGCACAGGTATTGTGTGCAGTGACACATTCTACCTCCATTCGGTTTCACAGAATGTACCAATGGTTTTATGCTCGTAATTTGATAATGACATTATTGACGTACAGAAATCATTGCTGAGAGATAATACACCAGCTGTAACCTTAATTAAATACTCACAAAATAACTTTAAAGTTTCTTGCCAGAGATGCAACAACAAATCAACAGCCTTTGGTTGTTAACTATTCCCTTAATAAAACACAATGTAATCTTGACTCAGAAATGACAATAAACATTCTGTCACCCCCCAGTTATTTGGCACACTATTGTTCCATCTCAGTTCCATTGTCTGTCCCCAGTTCCCAGAGGATTTTCTTAGGATTCTGAAGGATGGAAAATCTTTAGCCTGCTTCAAAAACATAAATGTATTAATGTTCTCAATTATTTGTTGAGCTAATTCAGGCTGATTTAGGGAAAGCGTGACAGTACAAACCAAAAGGTAAAGCAAATTTGGGGTCTGCAAGGGTCTAGGAGAGCATCTTTAGGAGAGAAGCATGAGGGTGTTATACTGCTGGCCAGCTGAATGCCCATATGTACTGCCTCTCAGCCATTCAGCATTTTTAAAGCAGATCACACCTGTACTTGTGTGTTCAGGACACGTCCTTGCTAACCTACATAGGTGAGTCAGACAATCACTTACTTTGCCTGCCCTTTAAATCACAGTGGTGTCAGAATTACTATTCCGGTACTCTTTTGAAAAGTTCACCTTGATGCATGATTGATTTTTCACCTATTATCCGATGGTTCGCTGTAACATGTTTGAGAAAGGCTGCAGTTGGGGCCTTTCAGAAGATGGAAGAAACTCCACAAAGTCTGCTATGATTTTTGTGATAGATGAGAAGGCCATTGAGGGATTGTCAAGTATGGACAAAATCCAGAGCAGTCGTTATTATTTCAATTGGATAAATCAGGGAGGATGTGAGTATATGACACATAAACACTGAACTAGGTTAGATGTCAGGTGAGTTTTCTTTTTGCAGAAGGTTGCAGCACTATCTCCATACAAGTGCTGATTCACTGCAAGCATTGAAGAAATATCTGCAAGTTGCTGGCATAGCTACAGAACAAAAGGCAATGGGTAATGTACGTCATGATCATTGTCATCTCCTGGAGCTACTTTCATCACCTTCAGGGGTCAAACAATTTTGCAGAATTATTTTTCCTTAAATTGATCTCAGGTTCCTTTTTAATCCTTTCTCTTTCTAGAAATTCATCTAATTATCTGTTGAACCTATTAATACTGTCTGCTTGGATATGCTTCCATGTCTCTATTACCTTTTGTGAGAAAAAAGCTTACATAATATTACATAGTATTTACAGCACATGAACAGGCGAAGACCATTTAACCCCACAAGTTTCTTATGCCATTCACTGAGTTCATGACTGATCAGTGCACTATCTCCATACAAGTGCTGGTGTTTGTACTCCACATGAGCCTACTCACACCTTACTTCTCCTAAAGCTATCAGCATATCCTTCTAATCATTTCTGTCTCGTATTTAGATGCTTCCCTTTAGATGCATCTTTGCTCTTTAGCTCAACCAGTCTGTGTGATAGCAAGTTTCACACTCTCACCACTCTGAGCAAATGAATAACTTGTATTTATGGCCTTTTGTTTTGAACTCACCAACAAACAGAAACATCTGTATACCTATTCTATTGAAAGTCACAATTTTAGATACCTCTGTCAGGTCACCACTTAGCATTCCCTCTTTTGGAGAAAAGCTCCCGGCCTGTTTGGTCTTTCCTGATAATTATAGCCTCTTTTATATCTGGTACTAACCTTAAATCTTTTTTAACCTTCCATAACATATTTATAATATGGGGCAGAATTTTACACCCCGCAGGCGGGCACTGCCTGACCTAATCGGGTGTAAAATGGCATGCGATGATGTCGGGTGAGCATCCCATGCACTCATGCAACATTTCACTTGGCGGGCGCAAACGGGTGCTGGAGCCGTGCCCGCCATAAATTAACAGGCCACTTTAGGCCATTAACAGTCCAATTGACTGTGATTTTTCATTGCCCATGTGATTTCACATGGGCAAAACGGGCAGGCAGCCAGCTGACATTTTCAAAAACCTCATCCAAGGCCAAAAATGGATACAGCAGCATTGTCAGTGTGAGTAGTGAGGAGTTTTGGAGATGGTTTGCTGCTGGTTGCTTTTTGTACTTGGCTGTTTCATCTCTGTTCAGCTTCATTTCAGGACTCATTTGTATCTGCAAGACCCCCAGAGGATTTAGACTGTGTGGACCACTCCAGGTATTAGACAACCTTCCGTTACCCTGGTAATGGGGATTGTTCTCTCCGCTGGTGGCACCTCCTCCTCTGAGGAAGAAAGGGGCAGAAGGGAGAAGAGGCCAGGTGTCCCTATGCAGCTTCCAGGGGAGGGACCTGTGGGAGGAGAGGCACAGGCACAAGGGGCGCAGGGCCAGCAGGAAGTCCAAGGCAGAAGGCTGCTCAAGACACCACTATCCTGCTGCCAGGGTTTACAGGTGGCGACGCAGCTACCTCAATATGTCTGAGGGCAATACCGAAGGAGGCCCCACCTCTCATGGGACACCATGACCTCCATATGTCAGATGATTGTGCCTGAAATCAGCTCCGACTGTATGGGTAGATACCCTATGCCAGTGGCTCTGAAGGTCACAGTGGCCCTCAACTTCTATACCTCTGGCTCTTTCCAGGGGTCAGTGGGGGATCTATGTGGAGTCTCCCAATCAGCTGTCCACAGTTGCGTCGAGCCGGTGACAGAAGCTCTGTTCAGGCGGGTACTGACCTTTATTCTTTACCGCATGGATGAGGTCAGCCAGACTGAGCGAAACAGAGGCTTTGCAGCAATGGCTGGTTTCCCCCACGTCCATGGTGTCATCAACTGCACACATGTGACCACCAAGGCGCCAGCAAGTCAGCCGGGTGCCTTCGTCAACAGGAAAGGATTCCACTCCATGAACATGCAGATAGTGTGTGATCACAAGAAGCAGATTCTACAAGTCTGTGCAAGGTATCCTGGCAACTCCCATGACGCGTGCATCCTCAGACACTCCCAGGTGCTAAGGCTCTTCAGTGCTCCAGCCAGACTGGATGGATGGCTGCTGGGTGACAAGGGCTATCCATTGAAGAGGTGGCTCATGACGCCTCTCCACCACCCAAGAACAGAGGCAGAGCAGCAGTACAATACGAGTCATGCCTCCACAAGGGTGGTGGTAGAGAGGATCATAAGTCTTCTCAAGATGTGCTTCCGATGCCTGGTCCGTTCAGGGGATGCACTGCAATACCCCCCAGAGTGGGTGTCACTGATAGTGGTTGCATGCTGCGCTCTCCACAATCTGGCACTGACAAGCGGGGACCCAGTGAAGGAAGAGGATCTTGTCAAAGCTGCACAAGCCACAGTTGATGAGTCCAGTGGTAAGCAAGAGGAGCACGGTGACGAGAATGCTGAGGGCATGGAGGCAGACCTCAGTAACCTCCAGGGAGGCAGGGACACCAGCGACGCCTTAATCCAATACTCCTTCATCTAGGCTGCCAAAGATCAGCTTCAACCATATGCCAGGGCTGCCGCCTCCATCCCGGATGTCTGAAAGGACCCTTTCATTTGAACTATAGGAACACTCAGTATGTGCAATGAAGTCTGAACTTCAGAGCCACTTACGTGCACCATTACATACTGGTGTACCCTGCACTAATAAAATAAAAAGGTGAAGCATACTCAGGCCTGACGACAAAAACAACATTGATCTCATTTTGACAATTCCAAACTATTTACATAAACTTCTCTGGTCTTCATTCCCAGACCGGTATAGATAAAGTAAACATGAATGAACATAAAATCACCCCTGACCTGTACCTCTTGTGCTCTTGGTGCCTTTAACTTATGTTTGCAAGTACTATGTCTTCCTGCAACCCCCCGCCCCCGAACTGCCCCCTCAACCCTCACAGCTTGCTGACTGTGCTGTCTTGTTGGCCTTGATGACCTTGGCGGTTGTCCTCTGGCCAATGGATCCTGTGCTAGCCCCATCTGGGAGGAAGCAGCCAGTTCCACGGCTGGCATCTCCCCAGTCATCACAGCCTCATCAGATGCGACGGCCACTGAAGGAGGGATAGAGGAGCTGCTGCCGTCATCCAGAGGGCCTGAGAGGAGCCCGCAGAGATGACAAGGTGCGCCAGTGTAAGGTTGCTCTGGACCTCCTTGCTCACCATTGATGGACAGGCACCTAGCTGGATACTGGGTGCCTCATCAATCTCCCACACCACTGACTGCCTGAGCTCAGTGCCTGTGTGAGGGCTTGCAGGTCCAAACGCAACCCCAGGAACCCCTCATGCTGCCCCTGGAGCTGCCTCTCCATGAGAGTCGCCATTCTCTCAATGGAGGAGGCAGTGCGCTCAGCCATGAGGGCCAACACAGTGCTGATGCTCCTCATGGACTCCTCCATAATGGAGACCATGGCACGCATACACTCATGGACCTCCACCAGATCCTCCCACATATCTTGCTAGACATCCAGCATCTGCCGTCTAATGGTTGATTCCAGAGGTGGTTCATCAGCCTTTGATTGAGCATCGTCCTGGTCCCCAGCAGTCCTCCAACTGCCAGCACCCTGGCCACTCTTTGCCTCCACCTACACCTCAAGCAAGTGTGAAGTGCCCTCACCAAAGTGCACCAAGATACTGGCTGCCGAACTAATGCCCACTGAGGTGCTGGTGCCTGCTTCAGAGAGCAGGTGTGATGTAGGTGTCACAGAAGCTCTGTGGTCCTCCAGCATCAGGGGTGGACCTTCCGAGTCCACCTGCTGGTGAACCTAAAAAGAAGAATAAGGACATGTCATTAGTTAAAGTCATCACACTGTCACTGTGCATGCCAGGCACCCCGGTGAAACAATGGAGATCTGTATCATGGTACCATCGTCTTTTAGTAATCAATGGGGACTCCAGGTTTGAGGCTCACATCAAGAAGAGACCACACTAGAATGGTTGCACAAGCTAAAAGTTTCACCTCTGTGCACTACACTCTTACCTTCATCTGGCACCCCCACCTCTCCACACCGGTTGTACATGGAGCGTGCCAGCTCTCAAGCTCCAGGGTGTCTTGCTCGAACCTGCTGAGCAGGAGGAGGTGGGGCTGCCCTCTACCTATATGTGCCTTTCTGCCTGGTTATGGCTGTCTTCTCCAGAAAGAGCAGAGGAGCATTGATTAGTCCACTGTCTACCTGCAGCGTCATTGCAGCCTGGCCAACCCCAGCTGAGGAATATCTCCCAGGACACATCCGAGTCACAGCCCATGAGCTGTAAGGCACTCAGTCCAAGTAGCCAGGGCTCACCCCCTTGGCCAGCTGCGCATCATGCACAATTGGCACTCAGGCTCTAGCATCCCTGAGGTCCACGGGGGGACAGCCACACCTTAACATGATCCATGCCAACAAGGTACTCACCCATCCTGAGCACAGCAGATGATTGAAGCACTCCCAGAACTGCACCCATGTACGCCGCATCAAGTCACGGCTGCACGCCATTGCTGCCACCTCTTCCCATGCCCTCTTGGTGAGGCACGGTGGCCTCCCATTCCCATCTCTGGGCAAAGCAGTGTCGCTCCTGGCAACCACCTCCTCCAGGAGGACGGCTAGGCACTCGTCAGAAAAGCAGGGGGCCGAGTCCCCAACCGCCTGCCTGCCTGCCCCAACCGCCTGCCATGTCCAGTGTACTTGACTGCATTGGGAATGGTGAACACACGTCCTTCCGTGGCAGCCTTCCAGGGGCTCCCTGGGCTGCTTTTAAATCAGTAGCTGGATCGCCATTGGACCCAGCAGCCAACAGGCCCTTAGTCCCACCCACCCCTTCCCGGCCAGTGCGGAGCCACATTTTATGCTGGATGGGCCTTAATTGGCCCCCAGCGTGAAATCACGGTCAGGGGTCTATCGCGGGCAGCGGACCACTTCCCAGCCACTCCCAGGCCTGTCCTGCCTGCCCAATGAACTCAAAATCCTGCCCATGGAGATCAGAGCTAAACATTGGCCTAGATTCACACCATCCTGATCCTGGGATTCCTGGCCCTATTCCCAACCTGCCTGGTTTTCAGGAGTGTCTTTAAAGTGTGTGGACTGGTTCTTTACAAAAAACCTGCCTCTGGCACTCCTAATCTGGGTAGTTCCATTGCTGTGATAAGCACCTTGCATCTCCTACTCCATCGTAATTTTCATGGAGTCGGGCCAGGTTTTTAAAGAGTCATAGTTCGTGGCCCCTCAGAGGATTTATGAACTCTAGGCTGCCTGAGGGGACCTTTTAAAAGACAAGTTCTATAGTATCTCCTCATGCCCACCATACCAAGCACTTCCATATCATTGACCTGATTGAAAAGAAGTAATTTCACTACAAGCTATTAAAAGTGTCAATTATTCAGGCCCTATAAAGTATCAGTAACAAAAACCGCAAATCCTTGAAACCACAATTTGTGTAAACAAACATTGTAAAATTGACAGCAGAGATCAGAGAGCTTGATACTTTCAATCAAACCGTGTTTTCCCTGCGGTGCAGGGGTTTAAATACTCTAATATTTGACTGAGCCTTGACCAAGAATACATAATGAGGCTTCAACATAGGAGAAAGTTATGAATGAATTACTTTTTTCAAACCCTTTTTTTATACATTCTACTATATGCTAAAGGGTTTATTGGTTCTAGACAGTGTATAGTGGGTTAATAGATATGGAAATGCCATAGTTTGGCATAGGGGACATGGGGGGTGCATAGGAGATGAAGGAAGGGCAGAGCTTGGCATAGGAAGCATGTGGGGCTATCAGGTATGTAGGGTGCATAAGGTGGCATGGTTGGGGTGTGGGGAGTGTTTGGAGGTTGAAGGGAGTGTGAGGGTTGGAGGCCCTTTGTGTTTTTATTTTCACTGGGATGAAGTCCCGCTGCACTGATGTGGGCCTTTTAGATAGCCCACCTCTGCAGCTGGCAGACCTGTGGTTGTTACCAAACCTCTTTCCAGGTTGGCTGGCCCAAATCTAGCCCACATCTGCCCCCTGGCAATGAAGATGCTGCCTTTGCAGGCACTTTCTCCTGAGGCGGGTGGACAGAGCCAGGAATTTTCCCGACTCCCGCTACCAGTCCCGAGGATGAAAATCCAGGCCTTTGTTCCTAATGCTGTACCCTGTATAATCAAAATATGCCTGACTTCTTTCTTACCCTCATTGTTCCAATTTTAAAAAAATTGCCTAGGACATTGAAGACCACCAAAATCAACAATTTGGCCAGACTAGTTGTACAATTTTTCCTTGTAGCCTTGAAATTTTCAATTATTTTACATATCAGTGCAAAGGTGAGAAATTGAAATTGCTGTTTGAGGCAGCAATGTTTGTCTGTTCTGCAGTGAATGACACTGTAGCTCCCTGTAGAGAATGACACTAATCTGCTTCTGGTCTACTTCCATTTTTCTGTCCATTCTGGTCTCTTTACCCCGCACTGTGCCCCACCCACCACCCCCCCCCCCCCCCCCACCCCCCATCTCACTCTCTGCCATAGCCTCTGAATTCAAGTGTCCTGCTCCCTGACTTGTCTCTGAATGGACTGAATTTTACAGCTGCAAATCAGGCACACCCCCAACAAATGTAAAATAGGGCATGATGATGTCAGATCGGCGATACAGCGATATCATGCCTGTGGTAGAAGGATCCAGTTGTTATGGCACAGCCGATGGCAAATGTTGAGTTGTTCAAATCCCAGTGAAAAAGTTGAGACAACTGCTGCAACTATTTTTGCAATTTGTATGTTTCAAGATGCAGGCTTTGAGTTCAGTAGTAATAAGATCACCGAGCCTTATAGGTTTTTACAAAACTAAATAAAACATTTATTAATAAGAGAAATGATTTTTAAGCACGTACATATGTCTACAAATTACTACTATAATAACTCCTAAGTCCCCAAATTAATCTGATTCCCAGTTACACCTCCATTAAGGCAACAGTAAGACACTTAGATTTTAAAAGACCCAGGCAAAGAAACATGATACCCTGAACAATCCAATTCAAAGTGAGTTTTCTTAACTTCAGTTCGTTGTAGACAACAGATTGAAGGGTAGATGCTGAAGGCTTTGCACACTTGTTAGATCGTAAAATACCTGCCTTTACACACAGCCTTTTCACCTTTATATATATTTTCCCCTTTGAATGCAAATTCCCATTGTTTCACTATGGGCAGAATTTTGCCCTTGGTGGGCGTGCGGGCCCCACTGGCTCAGTGGTGGGCGGACAGCCGACCCCCGCCGCTGAAACGGGGCCCACCACCATTTTGAGTTGGCGGGCTAATTAAGGCCCGCCTAGTGGCCTGTCCTACAGGAAGTTACATGTTTACACCACCTGCTGAGACACCGGCCTGTTCACACCGGGAAGAGGGCGTTCACGTGCTCTGTATGTGGGAAATGTTTCACTGAGTCGTCCAGCCTCCAGGGACACCAACGCATCCACACTGGGGAGAGGCCGTTCACCTGCTCTGTGTGTGGGAAGAAATTTGCATGCGTACAAAAGAGCGCACTGCTCCCTGAGACTAAGTGCAGTCTCAGGGAGATTAGTGACAGTCTAAAAAACTTAAAAAATAGAAAAATAAAAATATTATTCACATGTCCCCCTCATGTGACAATGTCACACGAGATGGGACATGTTAATAAATATAACATTACATTTATTAAAGTTTTAAAAAAAGAACGTGAAACCTCATCCCGCCAGTGGTTTCATGTATTATCAGAAGCCCGCTGGGGCTCCTGGCCTGCCCGCCAGCCTTAAGGTTGGATGGGCAGGGCCTTTAATTACTTTAATTGCCCTGTCAATGGCCTCAATTAGCCATTGACAGGTCAGCGGGCAGGCAGCTGACTTCGCTGTCTGCCCGCCTTCCTGAAAATTTAAAGGGACCGGGATGACGTTGGGGGTTCTTCCCAACGTCATCCCACGTCATTTTCCCATCAGCGAGTGGGCCCCGCTCCCAAATCACTGACAGGAAAATTCTGGCCTATGTCTTTAGACTTACCTCCCTGATCATAAAAAGTTATCATTGTACCAATTTTACTAGTAATCTTTGGAAAAATAAACACATTGTTTCTGAACTTCAACTGGCTAGGTAACACATTTCACCCTCCTTTGAAAACAAGCTAGTCTGCTTTATTTAAAAATTCAAATGTTCTTTTACACCTTACATTTTAAACTTCCCTCATGTTTACCTACTTAACATTTCAAACCTAGTTTATCTTCTAATACATCAAAGCTTTCAGACCTCTTATAGACAATTAAATCTCACGCGCGCACACACACACATATCGACACAGATACCACTATTTTACAACAAATTCCAATAACATTATTATATCTTCCTAACACCTGTACATTAAGGGTTAATTGAGTACAGTACTGCCCACTAGTGATGTAAGAAGGTACCTGACCTAGAGCTTGTGCCAGCAGTGTAGAGCAAGGTAGCAACATGTAAGGATGCATCATGAAGTCCTCGCCGTATCTGTACCCTCTACTGTAAATATGTACGTAGTTCAGTAATGTAAGTAAAGAGTTCCTGGTAACTTCTACAAGACTGCTTAATGGTGTCTAAGCCGTACATGCCACAGGTAGCGACAACCCAACAAAATAATGTCAGTCTCTGAAATTATGGAAGGCAAGCAGGCATAGGCAACCCACCTGCTATTTTGAAATTACTAAGTAACAAGCTGTTGAGCTTGTTAATGACCTAGTCATGCAAAATTTTTCATTTTGCAGTTTTTTGGGCGCTGGATGTGAAAATGTTTGGGAGTGTTTTACAGCAGCTGTGAAGAGGCAGCAAGGGTTGAAGAAAAGGCCTCCCCTCAGGACAATGGCTGAATCTGGCAGCAGACGCTGCTGGTGAAGGTGGCAGTGTCTACATGTTTTTATTTAAATCATTTCTTAGCCTTTTAAATAAAGTCCTCAATAAAAAGTAAAGAGAGATTCTGACATCATAGGGCCTTTAAACTTGTAGCCATGAATGACTTCCTGTTCGCAACACTACCCCTCTGTTGTATGACATCCCAGTATACAGTCCCAATTGGGTGCAGGGGCCCTCTTTGCATCTTTAAATTGGCCTCCTTACTGCTGGACGGCCCCTAATTGCCCATCGACACCTGATTGGACGAACTGAGACAGTGGGGCTGGAGTAAGCAAATCACTCAGTTTCCGTTCCTCCTTACCCTGCCAAGAAACATAAAATCCAACCCAATATTTCACCCCCCTCTCTCCGTTCCAGTTCCTCTGCTTCTGTTGTCCTCCTGGGTCTTCTGCTTCTTTCTGTCTGTCTCCTCTCTCTCTGGGTATTTTGTCTGGCTCCTGGAATCGCATTCCCTGCTTTCATTTGTGGTTACATTATGAGGCGCTTTCAGCATAGATCAACTTCAACATTATTATTGTGTGATTCCTGGAAAACTAATTATAAAGTCAGTCATATTTTTAAACAATCAAACCTAGCCGCAGTTGTCACTAACGTAAACTGTATTGGTCAAATAAAACAGCCAGATCTTGAATTGTAATTCAGAAAAACTGCAGCTAAAATATGATCCATCGCTGTTAAACAATGGGAACTGTTTTTGCCATCTGAAGGTTTGACAGACAGTAAGCAGGACAGATCATCATCTGGCTAATATTTGTCCTTCAACCAACATTGCTAAAAAGACTGTTTAGTCATTGTCACATTGCTGTTTGTTTGAGCTTGCTATGTGGCAATTGGTTTCCATATTTCTTGCATTATAAGAGTGACTACACTTCAAAATAGTTCCTAATTGGCTGTAAAGCACTTCACTTTGGGATCTCCCAAGATTGTGAACGACACTAAAGAAAGTGAACCCAACTTCTGTAACCTTTTCTCCTGTGTTCCTGATTCCTGGAATCATCTTTATTATTTGCCCCTGCAAGAGTAAGCATGGTGTTGCTGTGATTAAATGAATGTACATATGCGTAGTCAATATACTTCTACGAGAAGCTGAAATGCAGATGCAAGTGGAGCAGCATGTCTACCTGAGCTATCTTGTTACAAATCAAATTAATCAAAGTATTGTGTCTCATATTTTATAGGATCCAAATTAGAAACAAAGGCCCTGGAGCTCTGGAGTACCTCTGGAAGGTGGTGATGGTTGAACAGGGTAGAAGTGCCTACACTTTAGAAGCTTCATCACAGTCTGATGGACAAACAATCTCTGAAGAGGGCAATGGTAAAGCACAGTGTCTCATTCACTTCTGACTGGGGAGGCTATATGATATAAGTCCTGTTAAATGTCCCGTGCTACCACAGAAAAAAATAAGATCCATTGGAGTATTGACTGGAGATTAAATTAATCTGATTCTGTCAGATTGAAAAAATCTGTATCTCCGCAATGTGTTTACTCCTCATTGCAATAACCTGTCCATAACTCAGCAGTCTCAACTCATAAGTCAGAAGGCTGTTGGTTCAAGTCCCATTTAAGAATTACGCACAAATATCTGGGTTGACACTCCAATGAAGGAACCCAACAGAGTTTGTAGTGCAGTTGGTCTGCATGGTAAGTTCCTCGCCTGCCATTACGGCTGGCGGTTGATGCCCTTAAGTGACTCTTAAGTGGCTACCTAAGGAGCTCAGTTAGCCTGTGGGAGATTGGAGAGAGGCGAAGGCCGTCATCCAACCTTCCTGCTCGGAGCTTGATGGGAAGGATGTCAGGCAGGATTTCCACCCTGCGCCCTCCCATCCAATCACATGCCCCCACTCCTACCCGTCTCCCAACTGGCCTCAGGGGTGGGGGGACATTAAATTCCACCCGTTAACTCTTTCTCTCTCCACAGATGTTGCCAGACCTGTTGAGTATTTCCGGCTTTTTCTGTTTTTATATATTCCTTGCGTCTTATGATAAAACCGAGAATTCCGTTTGCTTTTTGTATCAACTTCAGCTGGTGCCTTTAAAGTTCTCTGAACTTATAGTCCCTGAGTCCCTCTGTTCTGACACAGTACCAAGACTGCTTTCATTCAAAGTATAATTACTGATTTATTTGTGTAACCAAAATGAATTACCTCACACTATCATTAAATTCTATCTGCCACTTTTCCCATTGACCCATTCTTCCAGTGTCCCTTTGCAGCTTTTTTTTTGGGTCTTCAGAAGAAATAATTATACTTCCTATTTTACTATGATCTGAAAAATTCAATACCACTCCTTCTAGGACTTTGATTGACGCAGTGAACAGAAGTGGCACCAGAACTGAACTCTGAGGGACACCACTACCCACTTCCCTTAACTTGAACTCTCTATTTTCTCCTTTCTAACTATATTTTAATCCCATTTCTCATCCTCTTTCTAATTCCATGCTCCTTAATCTTCTTATATAGCTTCCCATATGGTACCTTCTTAAGGATTTTCCTAAAATCCATCTCCATTGCAGCTATTGCATTTCCTCAGTTGCCATTTCTAGTACCTCCTTAAACAAGGCTGAAATTTGTCAGGCATGATTGTTCCTTTTGAAATTTGTAATGCCATTTCTAACTATTTTCACTTAGATATGTGGTCATATCATCTTAAAGATACTAAAATTTTACTTACAACAAATATTAAGCTAACTAGCAAGTAAATACCTGGACAAGCCTGTTCTCTATTAAAATGTCAGTTCTGCATTGGCCACTTTCCAGTTTCATCCCTTATCTCTTGAAAGTTATTAGGATGTATCTTGTTAGGTTGTGGTGCTATCTCTTCCCTTTTGCACCAATTAAATATTGGGAAGCCATTGACCTCAGTTCCTGGCACAGACACCATTCCAAAGTCACTGACTGCATCCTCTCCCTGGCAAGTGTCAGAGGGTGAACCAGACAATTCACAACCTTGATATCATATTTGACTCTGAGATGAGTTTCCAGCCACGTATTCACCCTATCTCTTAGACTTCCTATTTCCAACTCTGTAACATTGCCCAACTTCACCCTTGTCTCAGTCCATCTGCAGCTGACACCCTTATTCATATTTTCATTATCTCTAAATTTCATTACTCCAATGCACTCTTGCTAGCCCACCATGTTCTACCAGTCATATGTTCGATGTCATCCAAAACTCTGGTACCCCCATCCTAACTCTCACCAAGCCCCTTCACCCATCGTCCGTGTATTTGCTGACCTACACTAGCTTTCAGTTAAGCAATGCCTCATAAGAATAACAAAAGTACATAAGAAATAGAAGCAGTAGTAGACCAATCAGCCCCTTGAGCCTTCTCTGCCATTTACCAAAGTTGGAGTTGAACGGATTGTGGCCTTACTCCACTTCCCTGTCTGTTTCCCATAACCCATGACTCCCTTGTAGATCAAAAATCTGTTTAACTCAGCCTTGAATAGCTCCAATGACCCACCCTCTACTGCTCTCTGGAGCAGAGTATTCCAAAGATTTGTGACCCTCTGAGAGATAAAAGTCGTCCTCATGTCCATCTTAAATAGGCATACTCTTATTCTGAAACTATTACCCAGGTTCTGGATTCCCTCACAACGGAGCCTTGATTTTAAATTCTTATCTTTGTTTTCAAATCCCTCCATGGCCTCTTTCTTCCCTGTATTTGTAATCTTCCCCAAACCGACAAACCTCACAAGATATTTGCTCTGTTGTAATTCTGGCCTCTTGAGCATCCACAATTTCAATTGCCGCACCATAGTGACCATGGCTGCCAAGGCCCTATGTTCTGGAATTTCTTCCTTAAATCCCTCCGTCTCTGTATCTCTATCTCTTTCTTCCTTAAAGATGCTCCTTAAAACCCACCTCTTTAACCAAGCATTTGCCCTAATACCTCTTTATGTAGGCCCAATGTCAACTTTGGTTTTATAATAATCCAGTGAAACACCTGGGAACATTTCATCACATTAATGGTGCTATACAAATGCAAGTTGTTGCAGGCTTAGCTTAACTAATTTATCTAAAATTTGCTCTTTATCCATCATAACATTGCTCATCCCACTCCCAAGTATTTCAGAATTCAACTCCTGTCCTATACCCTCACATTAACAAAGATTATTATAAATTATTTATTAAATTTCTGCATTATATTTGATTATCAGCTATGGATTAGCATTCTCCCCCTTCTCTCAAAGAACCCATTTAACAATCCCGCTCCATTGATATACTTGATTACTTTCCCCTTTGTGAATTTTTTTTCTTTATGTTCCCTCTTAGTTTTCCTT
This sequence comes from Carcharodon carcharias, assembly GCF_017639515.1. Classification (NCBI taxonomy): domain Eukaryota; kingdom Metazoa; phylum Chordata; class Chondrichthyes; order Lamniformes; family Lamnidae; genus Carcharodon; species Carcharodon carcharias. The sequence continues at coordinate 105,719,964 of NC_054473.1, read as the reverse complement.
ATCTCACTCTCAAGCCCATCCCTTAGTTTCTTATTTCCTCATATTCTCCTTTTATTTTCAATATCATTCTTACAGAGCTTGGAGGTCCACTACTCACATTTGAATTAGTTTCTAATCTCTTAACTAACCTATGACATCCAGAAACTAATAATGGTTCTCTTTGTTTTATCGCAATATAGTTATACTGAATGTTAACCTCTTTCTTATCTTTGAGGAACCATATTACTCTATCTGTACCTCTTCCTTATCTAAAACTGCAATGTTCTGCATCTAGCAGCATGAGGGAGCTGGACTAACATCAGTACAGATACAGCAGTAAGCTAAGTGATTTAATAATAAGTTTGCCTTTTGAATGTATCTCCCTCTTACAGTGAGGCCTAGTAGCTGTTCTGAGTTTGTAGTTCCATGACCTTAGAATTATAGGGCAGAACTTTAAGGTATCCCATCAGCGGGTCTGCAGGCGGGGAGGCCCGTAAAATTCTGTGACCATCCTTCCACTGCCTACCTGCCCGCCCCCAATCTGGCAGTGATTTTACGGGGAAAGATGAGGATTAGGTCTGCCAGCCTGCTCTCACCCCAGTTGAGGCCCTTAAGTGGCCAATTAGTGGCCACTGAAGGGCTGCTTACCTCCTGTCTGCAACTTTTAGGTTGGCAGAAGGAGATCAGGGATAGGATAGCAGGGAGGCAGGGGGCTGCTACTGGGAGGCCCAACAGGTCGGCCTGCTTCGGCCTTGGGTGGGAAAGGTTGAGGGGGGTGGATGGGATCCCCCAAGGTCCGTCGACGCCCCCCCATTGTGTCCCTTCCCCCGAGTCTTTGCAACCTGGCCTTGACCCCACTCCCCATTGGAGCTCTTTGGCTGGCCCTGCCGAGAGACCCCCAGACTTATCTCCATCCTAGGCTCCTGAGACTTTGTTCTGCGAGGCTTCATATAGTTCCAGCAATGGCCACTGCCCCCAGTGTCACTTCTTTACATTAAATTCCATCTACCCTGTGCCTGCCCATTTCCCCAGTTGACCTTGGTTCTCCTGAAGTTTGCTACCATCTTCCTCACTGTTTACTACTTTTCCAAGTTTTATGTGAAATGCAATATTCTGCTTTATTTTGTTGCTGTTCTGCCAATTTTCTGGATGCAGTGTTAACATTAAAATATTCAAAACTTTAACACAGGTAGGTGAAATAAAGGAGAAAAATAAATTGTCAAGCTGCCCATCTTAACGTGGTATTAAACCAAGCCACATTTCCCTAGTCCAGTGGATCAGGTGAAGTTCCCAATACAAAATTGGTAAAAGAGTTCTCCCATTTTATTTAATAATATTCTTCCTCAGCCAACAAGAGCAGAAATAAAGTAATTGGTCATTGATCTCCTTGCAGTTTGGAATATTGCTATGAGTAAAATGGCTTCCACAAATGCCGATACAGAACAGTTACTGTGCTTCAAAGTAAGTAATCATATTCAAAGTGCTCTGAGCTAAGATACTGTATAAGTCTTTCTCCTTTTGATTGGCAACATGTAATAAGATAAATATCAAATCAAATGCCCTGGCATTATGAAATCTTATGATTTAAACTGACATAGTGATGAAGTGTTTTGCTGTATCAGGACTCTTTCTCATTATCTCTTCCTGCAAGTGTAGGTACAGCTTCAGTGAGCGCTCTGGCTGGCCTCTCAACAACCAAAGGTACTCAGACCATCAGCAGGTATGACAGTGTTGTCGAAAGCAGCTCCTCCCAAGTATCCATCGATATTGACAACCCTCCATTCACAGTGGAGCCATGCAGCGGGGCGATCGCAGCCATGGAAACGCAGGAGTTCAAAGTCAAGTTTATCCCATTGGAAGTTGGCAAGTTTGAGGCATCGCTCAACTGCAGGTACAAGAAAAATAAATCAGCAGCCCATTGGTTGAAAGGACTAATTATGCTCAGGTACAGCACATGGCCTGTCACAATGCCACATCCTTGAAGTTTGTCCCTCACTGTCACTGGCTTTAGCACTTGATGTGATGAGGCGGTTTCTGTCCTCAAGCACTTCAGAATCATTGTACAGCCCTGGCATGGAGAGGCGGAAATCAGCCAGTTATTGCAGACCAGGCCACCATTCTGGCCCTGGGATGGGGGAATGGAGCTGTGGGTGAGTGAGGATATCCCTGGGTCGGGGGTAGGCCCCAATTTTCACATTAAAATTGGCCTCCCACAATGGGGCACTCCATCCTCCCATATTAAGAGCCCTAGCAATATGGCAGTGGCTAGAGTGGCAGGGTAAACAAAGTAATAAGTGACTTGGTGCTATTTTCAGGCCTGTTTGCCATTTAGCATCCTGCCATTAACAAAGTGGCTGCCACAAGGGTCTACATGCAGTATTTAATGAACTTCAAGACAATTAATCAGATGTGAATGCGGCTATGGTCTATATCAGCCCATTGGTTGTCATCTGATTTGCTATCCATGTATCATACTTTTTCCCAAAGAAACTGCGGGAGATGAAGATGCCATGTTCTGACCAGGCCCATGTGACCTAACTAAGAGAGAAACAAAGAAGCAATAACAAATATTCCAGTTTCCTTCTCTCTAGACTGAAGGGAAGGATTCCTTATGCGGTTAATGTTTATTATGACAGGTCCCTGGGTGAGGTCCCCCAATTTGTTATGATCCCAGATGAGGTACCCTAAATTGTTACGCTCCTGGGTGAGGAGGGATAACACTGGCTCCCCTTCTTTATTCAACTGCCTCAGTTGGTCACAATGAGGTTATCTTAAAAAGGTTGCTTCCCTCGAGGACACTTTTTGCCAGTCCAAATGTATTTATGTTTTAAAAGGAGCCAATTTAACCAGGCTATTTTGAGTCAAAGAAAGAATGAGTTTATTAGTTACCAAATGCAAGGAAAAGTAATAAAAATGCAACACATATACACACAGATCAGAAATGAGAAATTAAGTCCAAAAATAAAAGTTAAAAAAGATATATGAATCAGTCCTTTGGCTTGTCCATGAGAAGTGGTCGGTGAAACGTTGTGGCTGTTAAGTTGGGGTGATTCTGGTAGCACTGACTTTGGCAGTTGAGCAGTTGGTTTGGAGATTCTTGGTTCTGCAGGGTAGCTGAAAGGAGTTGTCCTGTTTCCTTTTCAACTGTGGCTTTGTTAACATGTGACTTGCTTTCAGCAATCAGAGAGAGAGGGTTTTTTACCTGCAAGCGCAAAGATGCCCAATTGGTATTCTTCAGCTGCGACCTTTACAGCACACACACCAGAACAGAACACCAGGCTAGTACACAGAATTAGGGTTACAGTTGGCTTTTTTAAAACCCCTTTCCTTGTGTATTCCTGGAAGGGAGAAAATAGACATGTCTTTTACCCAGATCTGTTTTCTTTTCAACTCAGTTCATGTTCACAGTCTGGGATACAACTCAACAGGAGGTGGTTTTGGCTGAGACGGTAATCATTTTCCATTATCTCTGCAACCACAGGAGATTATAGTTCAGTTTGTATTGTATCATTTCCTTTGAAGTGCCTCTGTCTGAAGTAGGCCACGCCACACCTTTTAGGTGCAACATTCTGTTCTCTCTGAACTAGTTGGTCAAGTAATCCACATAGGAATTTTCCAGCAAGTGGTTACCTTACAATCTCAGCGGCTGTTGATTGTTGGTCCTTTTTTTAAAAAAAACACGTCTTACTTAAAAGTTCAATATGTCCATAAGTGATTTGAGGATAGGATCCGTGGTAATGACAGGTTTCAAAGTGCCAGTACTCCATGCAACTTTCTCATTTATTGATGTCTTTTTCTAGATTCTGCTCAGTCAAAGCACATTTATTTTCTGCTACCTTGGTGCAAAAAACTACTCTGGTAATCACATCAGTCATTCCACTTCTGTATACCTCTGCTGAATCAGCATTCCCACCACTAGTGACAGGCCATTCAATAAGTTAGAAATTCTAAGGTACAGCCTTCCCCATCTCCTTTTCTCACAGCACCCACAGGCAAGTTTAGAAGCTGTTTACAGACCTAAGCAGCCCATATGTATGACCATGTGCTATTGATGTTTTGGGTTTAATTTCATTATCCCACCCTTCCAACAGGGAGCCATGCTTTCAGGGAACCCAGTTTGGAGAATCATAACTACAGTAATGTAACTTTGTGAGTGACTAGTGTTCCCTATGAGCTCAGGGGTCAATTAGATTATGTTATGTATCGTAGCAATGTTCCCAAGCTTTACTGGAAGGGTTTGTGGAAGTGCTGCCCAGTATCAGGGATGTGCTGAATTTGGCACCAGATAGCCACATCTCCATCACCTAAAACTGTGCCACTCAGTTGACTAAACAAAGCAGCAAGCATGCAGCCTCCAAGTGTGTGTGTGGTGGTGAGGCACTGAGCCATTGCATGACTTGCCTAGCATTTATGAAGATCCCACTTAGACACAGCACCCAGCCACCTGAGTGGCTCCTGCCACAAAGGGGGAACCTAGAATGGAACATGAAGCTAAACTTTAGATCACACATGGTTTTCACCAAGGCAAACATCGGCCCCACACACATATAAGTTATAAGCAATAGAAACCTACAATCCAGTTCAACTGAGTTCAGAGCATGTTTTTTTAAATGACATTTGACAATCAGGAGATGGTGGTGTAGTGGTAATGTCACTGGACTGGTAATCCAGAGGTCCAGGAGACATGGCGCTTGGTGGAATTTAAATTCAAGTACTAATTCTAAAGATAAAGCTAGTCTCAGTAATGGTGACTATGACAACTATTGACACTTGCCATAAAGACCCATCTGGTTCACTAATGCCCTTTAGAGAAAGAAATCTGCCGTCCTTACCTGGCCTGGCCTACATGTGACTCCAGATCCACAACAATGTGCTTGATTCTTAACTGCTCTCTCAATTGATCTAGCCAGCCACTCAATTCAAGGGCAGTTAAGGATGGGCAACAGATGCTGGCCTTGCCAGCGATGCCACATCCCATGAAAGAATTTTAAAAATGAATCCCAAGGTGACAACTTTGCTCCCCTCATTATGGGTCAAAGAATGGAAACAGAGTAGAATGTCACAAATGAAATGCATTCTGACATGGTATCAACCTTGCGTTATCCCAGAGTGCTGATCCTTAGTGGAGTGGCAACCATTGCAGCTCACAGAGTTGTTACTGCTGGTGGAGGAATCTGTGAAGTTATATGGGCTACAGCAATAATGAGGGGACGCTCTTATGCTGTTCTTAGGTGCTCCCCTGTAAATGCCAAAATCAGATCAGTGTCCTGAGCAAGAGCTCCTGGCACTGATATCCTGACAGGTTGTTCAGAGTACACTAAATGTGGTGGATCTACAGTGCTCTTTTTATCTTTCCAAGGGGATATAAATGGTCTGAAAATTCTTCCTCTTTTTTAGCTCTCTGTCCAAAGGCAGGTCCAACCCACAACACCATGACCTTTAACACAGCTATGGCAAGGAGGCAGGTCCCCACCCTACCCAAGGCAGTGTAAGGGTCAAACTCCATGTTTTTGGCACCAATTTGATCCAGACCAACCAACCTTCCCTAGGGGCCCAAGTTGCTGTGGCAACATGCACAGTTTAATCTAGAACTCTGAATAGTGATGGTAGAGGCTCCAACCAATTTTCTTTCCATCACATGGCTGACCAGGAATCTCTCTTGTTGCCTGCCATTGGCAAATTGATACTCATTTGCAAATTATGAATACTTCCTCCTTGGCCATCAAGTCTTTTAGTGGGACTTGAACCCAAAGCTTCTGGCTCTGAGACAGGGATGCTACCTACTGCACCATAAGACCTCTGTGTGAAAATTCCCCAATGTTTTTACAGAGTTGAATTATGGTTGGGTGCTTTTTTTCCAGCACAGGTGTAGGAAGAGAATAGCCACATTCACTCTCTCTGGAAAAACACCATGCCCAATTTACTGCATCAACTACAAATCCCATTGGAATCGAATGTTGATGGGAATCCCGAATGATCTGATTATATAGTTTGGAATATCACATTATATTGCATGATGAAAACTGGAAGCTAGCATGAGCCAAGACAGTGTTATAACTAAGTTATTCCTCAGCATATTTCTTAATAATTAATTTCAGCTATGCAATTTAAATTATGATAATTATTCCCAGTGATAAAAGTAAGCAGAGCTTAACCTATATTGTCATAATTAATTATTAGGTTTGAAAAGTCGAAGTTTATTTATAGCAGCTGCTCACTGATGCTGATTTAATGTATCTTAAATCTGCCATGTGGCTAAGATTCTCCTGAAAGCCTGTAGCAAGGAATAGGTCTGTAAAATTAAATGGAATCTATAATGAGGTTCTGACACTGACTTGAATAGTGAGTGCCTGCTGACATTAAGAGTCAGAATAATCACATTCAGTGAAACATTCATCACCCACTCAGTCACATCTTCCCATTTCAGTTTATCTCCCCATCTTCTCTGAAGGCACCTGCATAACAGTTCCACAGATCACGACAGCCCTCTAACTCCTCCCCAAAATGATTACTCTTCCCACACAAGCCAAGACAACTGCTGTCAAGAGCCAGGTCAACCACAGGGGGCACCACCTTGTCCATTTTCACTCAACATCTGCACTCACTTTCCAGGAAGTTTCTGTATAGTGAGATCTCTGCATAGGGAGGTTCAGACCAGTTGTAGAACCCCTCTCTGACTCAGCACAAGTCAGGGACTGAACTAGGATCTTTTGGTCGGTATTGTATGGTGCATATATTTCCCTCATTTGTAGTGCCAGCTACAAATGACCGGCTGCATTTATACTGTCAGACCCCACCCTCTGGAAAAGGGAAATGGACAGATACAGACACAAAGATGCAGGCACATACTGACACACATACACATCGACACACAGAGACACAGATACACCCATAAGCACATTTCCATCCCAGCTTATCTCTAGTCTGACAGATAAACTGCTGGACAGTTAGTTTTAATGCCCATCTGTGCCTTGTTTCCTAATGAACTCTGAGTTACTAAAATCCACAATAATCACACAGAACCTGTCAGTTGCCAAAGACTAGTTAACCAGACTATGCAAATGAATAATTTTGATGGTATTTGTGAAATTCTCTGTTCCTTGTATTTCCTCAGTATCCCCAATTTGAAGGAAGGATTGCAGGGTCAAGTGGTGGCCGTGAAGGGCCGCAGTCTCCTCCCGTACTGCCATTTTGAGCTGGAAGATTCCGATTACATCAGTGGAAACAGGCGCAACTCTGAATTAAGTGGCCCACGGGGAGCCCCTCCAGGGGTGACCCTGGACCCCAACACGCATGTCATCGAATTCCAAGCTGTGGGAGTGAACACGATCAACAAGAGGTATGCCAGAGTAACACTGAATGGTATTATTCCCTGAAAACTGATTTATTTATATTTATATTTTAAACCCTTCCACTTACTCTGTGGTCTCTGGGACAAGCAAATTCAAGACTCCCTTCTGCCTTTGGCCTCTGTCAATGTTTCCTGCATACTAGCTCCTTAGAAGTATGTGAGAAGAGGCCTTACATAGAATTAAACAGAATTTTACAACACAGAGACAGACCTTTCAGCCCACTGGTCTGTGCCAGTGTTTATGCTATCATGAACCTCCTCCTATTCTACTTCATATAATCCTATGAATATATCATTCTATTCCTTTCTACCTCAAATAGTTATCTGAATTCCCCTTAGAGACATCTATTCTATTTATATAAACTACTCCATGTGGTACTGGACCAAGTTCCATGTTTGAACCACTATATAGAAAACAATGTTTCTGATGAATTTCTTCTTTAATTTATGAGCCTTATATTTATGGCTCCTAGTTTGGGGTTCCCCACAAGAAAAAACATCTTCCCTATGTCAACCCAGCAAACCGCTTCATAATTTTGAATTCTTCTATTAGGCCACTCTCAGCTTTGTCATTTGTATGTTTTTTCTTTCCAGATAGTTTAGGGCTGGTTTGTGTTCTTTCTCCCACAGGGGAAATCACCTGGCAGCTCTTCAGCAACCTAATTGAGATCAGGAATTTGCTGTGTGGAAACTGCAGTGACATGTGATCATGAGATTACATCCAGTGTTAAATAACTTGCTGATCATTCTCAATGTGGCATATCTGTGCCCATACAATGTATACTTCCTGTTAGCCCTTCATGAAATAGATACAAATGTGAAGGAATGGATCACCTTTGGTGTCCATTGCACCATTTACACCATCACTCTTGTATCCTCTCTCTGAAACAGATTTCCCTTCAGTCCCATTCTGCTGCCCTTTCCCCAGAACCTTTTCATTTTTTTCTTTTTCAAGTATTTATCCAGTTCATTTTTAAAAGCTATTATGGATGCTGGTTCCAGCACTGTTTCGGGTTGGAAGGACTGACAAATTTCGGATTGCTGTCAGGAAGATCTTGATGCTAGGAGTGATGAGCATTTGGAATGGGCATCTGGGTAGGGATGTGAAGGCTGCAACCCAGGAAACCTCTCGGGAACCATTGGGTTCTGTGATAGGGTGAAAATCGCTTCAGTCTGTGTGGGTGAGATAAACTGAGATGAATAGATTTCCTCATCAGTAACTATTGCATGATCTCCAGCATGTCAAATCTCTTCCTTGATTCCATTCAAGATCCAGCATATAACTATGTAGCTACACTGCCATCTGCCAGTAATGAGAACGCAGCACTGAATGTTCCATCTGCTTTTCTAAATCTTAAAGGAATCGTACATACAATGTTGATTTTTATTTTAGATCGGTGTTCATTTTATTTTTTACTTGAAATATGCTTCAATTAAAGTTTTTTTTTGAAGGCCAGCTACTTTCCTAAAACAGGGAGAAAATATTTAGAGAGACAAGACATCTCAGGCCTCTGAGAGCTTGATTTTCAAAGATAGAATCCTGGGACTGAATGACCCCTCATGGCTCCTCAACACACGGAGACCTAGGGTTAGAGAAGAAAACCGATTTAGGATGACAGAACAATGAAAACAATTAATATGAATGTTTGATAAGGATTATTGCTTCATTGTGACAGCTCAGTGATCACCTATATCTTCCCTAGAAGGCACCAAGATCTATTTTATTGCAAATTTTAGCTGCTTGCCTCGAGAGCACATCTAAGATGGACAGGGCAAAAATTGTTATTAACACCCATATTCTCTAAGGTTAATAATAACACACATGCTTGCACTTTCTGGTGGGATATTGTAACCCTGGCCGAGGAATTGGTACACAGAGAGCTGCAGTTTCAAAGAACAAAGAAAAGTCCATCACAGGAATATGCCCTTCGGCCCTCCAAGCCTGCGCCGATCATATTGCCTGTCAAACTAAAACATTTTGCACTTCCGGGGTCCGTATCCCTCTATTCCCATCCTATTCATGTATTTGTCAAGCTGCCTCTTAAACACCACTATCGTACCTGCTTCCACCACCTCCTCTGGCAGCAAATCCCAGACACACACTACCCTCTGCGTAAAGAACTTGCCCCTCACATCTCCTCTATAGTTTTCTCCTTTCACCTTAAATTTATGTCCCCTAGTAATTGACTCTTCCACCCGGGGAAAAAGCTTCTGACTATCTACTCTGTCCATTCCACTCATAATTTTGTAAACTTCTATCAAGTCGCCCCTTAATCTCTGTCGCTGTAGTGAGAACAATCAGAGTTTCTCCAACATCTCCTCATAGCTAATAACCTCCAGACCAGGCAGCATCCTGGTAAACCTCCATATCCTTCTGGTAATGTGGTGACCAGAATTGCATGAAATATTCCAAGTGTGGCCTAACCAAGGTTCTATACAGCTGCAGCATGACTTCCCAGCTTTTATATTCAATACCCCTGCCAATGAAGGCAAGCATGCCATATGCCTTCCTAACTACCTTATCCACCTGCTTTTTATCATGTATATTCATATATATATATATTCATCATGTAGGCGGAAATCGGGAATTTTCCTGATGTCGCGATTCTGCCTCTGTCCTGTCAATGTCAGCCGATGAGATTTTCCTCTGGTGGAGGCAGAGATGACCTGGAGTTAGGCCCACTACCTGTGGGCCAATGCTGAGGCGGCCAGGTTAAAAGGCTGCTTCTGTTCACTGAGACATCGGCCCAGTTCTGCAGATCAGAGTGAAACCCCCCATCCCCTCAAACTCGCCCCCTCACCCCATTCTCACATACTGACTCTGCTTAACCCCCATTCCCCTTGCCCACCTCACACCCTGCCCCCTCAGCCACCCTCACCCCCTATCCCCCACTCCCTTACCCTTCTCACCCCCTTTAACCCCCTCACCCACTCTCAGCCCCTACCCACCTTCACCCCCTTTACTCCCCTTACCCACCTTCACCCCTTTACCTTACCCTCACTCCCCTTGCCCCATCCCTCTCTGATACCCTCATCCCCCCTTACCATCCTCATTTCCTTTAACCCCCTCACCCCCTACCCCCTCACCAGTCCTCACTCCCTTACACCCCAATCCTCACTCCCTTACACCCCAACCCTCCAATCAGCTGAGAATTTTCTCTGAATTGCACTAAGTGCAGAGGATAGCATGAAAAAAGACATTTTTGCCCCCAGCCACAAGGACATGTTTTTGTACAGTATTGTCTGTTTCCCGCCTCTTAATTATGCAGCCACAGGAAACTCGCCGTTTTGCAGACAGCGGCCTCGGAATCGCCCGCCACGCTGTTACCTCGCCTTTTCCTCACCCTAGGTGTCGTATCTAGACTGCAGCCGCACATACAGTTCTCAATGCTTGCAGCCCAGGACTGCACCAGTGAACACATGGCCCCAAGAATAGTTCAGTGACCCAGCCTGAAATGCCTTTTGGAGGCCGGCGCTGATGTCTTCTGCCCCTGCTCTGGCTGCAGGAGGTCCAGAAATCTCACCAGTCTGGCTTAGGAGGTGGTGCAGTGGTGTTCAGTGCCAACGCTGCACTGAAGAAGTTAGCCATCCAGTGCAGAAATGATCTCACCCGTGCTGCCAGGATCAGGCACCCATCTCATCACTCTAAACTCACATACTCAGTAAAGTGATGGAAAGGGTCATCGACAGTGCTATCAAGCGACACTTCCTTAGCAATAACCTGTTCACTGATGCTCAGTTTGGGTTTCACCAGCACCACTCAGCTTCTGACCTCAATACAGCCTTGCTGCAAGCATGGACAAAAGAGCTGAGCTCCAGAGGTGAGGTGAGAGTGACTGCCCGAGAGTGACTGCCCTTGACATCAAGGCAGCATTTGACCAAGTGTGGCATCAAGGAGCCCGAGTAAAACTGGAGTCAATGGGAATCAGGAGGAAAATTCTCTGCTGGTTGGAGCCATACCTAGCAGAAAGGAAGATGGTTGTGGTTGTTGCAGGTCAATCATCTCATTTCCAGGACATCACTGCAGGAGTTCCTCAGGGTAGTGTCATAGGCCCAACCATCTTCAGCTGCTCATCAATGACCTCCCTTCCATCATAAGGTTAGAAGTGGGAATTTTCGCTGATGATTGCACAATGTTCACCATTCAGGACTCCTCAGATACTGAAGCAGTCCAGGGCCAAATGCAGCAAAACCTGGACAATATCCAGACTCGGGCTGATAAGTGGCAAGTAACATTTGGACCACACAAGTGCCAGGCAATGACCATTTCCAACAAGAGAGATTCTAACCATTGCCCCTTGACATTTAATGCTATTACCATCACTGAATCCCCCACCATCAGCATCCTGGGGGTTACCATTGACCAGAAACTGAACTGGACTAGCCATATATATATTGTGTCTACAAGAGCAGATCAGAGGCTAAGAATCTTGTGGTGATTTACTCACCTCCTGACTCCACAATGCCTGTCCACTATCTACAAGGCACAAGCCAGGAGTTGATGGAATACTCTCCACTTGCCTGGATAGTGCAGTTCCAACAACGCTCAAGAAGCTTGACACATTCAGGACAAAGCAGCCCACTTGATTGGCACCCCATCTACAAACCTTAACTCCCTCCACCACTGACACACAGTGGCAGCAGTGTGCACCATCTACAAGATGCACCGCAGGAACTCACCAAGTCTCCTTAGACAGCACCTTCCAAACGCAGGACAACTACCACCTAGAAGGACAAGGGCATCAAATAGATGGGAACACCACCACCTGGGAGTTCTCCTCCAAGCCGCTCCCCATCCTGACTTGGGAATATATCGCTATTCCTTTGCTGTTGCTGGGTCAAAATCCTGGAACTCCCTCCCTAACAGCACTGTGGCTGTACCTACACCACATGAACTGCAATTGTTCAAGAAGGCAGCTCACCACCACCTTCTAAAGGGCAACTAAGGATGGACAATAAATGCTGGCCTAGCCAGCGACTCCCACATCCCGTGAATCAATAAAAATCTCACAAGGCCATCACACATTTATTGGCATCTCACTCACTGACATCACCATTCACTCCCTCACACATCTCCATCTGGCCTCATCTCCTCTGGAGACTATCTCCTCAGCCTTCACCACCTTGAGGCCTCTTGCACAGATCAACATGTGCCCCCACACACACCCTGAGATATCTCCCTTCCCCAAGCAAGCACTAACCCTGCAGCAATTGAAAAGCCTTACCACTGGTTGGGTAAGTAGAGACCTGCTGGCAAGCCCCCCTAAAAGCGATGTGGTGCTGCCTGCGAAGTCTGGCACTGATGACTGTGAGTGCTGCCTGAAGCAAGGTAGGCAAACAAACCTCAAAGTCCCAAGCGAAGTGCAGGTCACCAGGTACATGTCACTTATGTACCACTGTGAAACACAAGTTCATGATCCAGCATGGGGGGGATGATTCCAGCAAGCATGGCTTATAATAAGATGCTAAAGCATTGAAATTAGGTGCGGTGGCAGGAAATGTGGCCCGCTATTGACGGTGGAGTGGACAATCGCAAACTGGTTTTACAGTGACATGAAACCGATTTTTGTGATCTCCTGATATTTTCCGCTCCTGCCCAATATGTCACCCACTGCAAACAGAAGTGGAAAATCCCAGCTCCAGTATCCACTATTAACAGAACTCACAAGCCCTATAATAACATTTGGAAGTCTTTGAAAAGCTCAAAATCTGTCAAAATAAACAAAACATTATTTGAATAGATGGTAAAAAAATGATAATCATCTTCTGAAACTCTTTAGACTGTCAAGATAAACAAAAATACTTGAAATGGCACTTTAAAAGATTATCCTCTTAAGAAGCTCATAAATATGTCAAAATAAACAAGTTCACATTCTCCTGAACAGCTGTGTAAACAAACCCTGCTGAGCAAAATCCATTAGCGCCTTTGACGACAACCAAAAGCTCAGACATCTTTGAAAGCTTTAAAACAGCCAAGCAGAGCCTGAGGTGTTCTTTAAAGATGTAGTGAAAGCCAAGTGGCGAGTGTAAATAATTAACTATTGATCTGACACTGGACGACGCTTTCCATATTGTATAAGCACTTTATCCAGTGGATAATCTATTCTAATGCATGTGAAGACTTTTCCACTTTTACAGTGCTGTTCTTCCACTTCACAGCTTGTGAGTTGTCATAAGTGACAACCTGGCATCCACATTATTTAATGCTCACTTAGCTTTCCCAATCACAGCACTGTCATCCCAAACATAGATACAGCTCAGGCTCTAGATGTGATTTAGAGAGGCTCCCAAAATGTATCTGCCTTGCTGAGGATTACAGAAATTGTGAAATGCCCACTTCCAGAATGGTGCTGGGAATTTCTATGCAGCAGAGTGTAGTTTTCCCATTCTAGTCTCGTTCCTGTATTGCTGAAAATTGCCAGAGTTGGAAATGGCGGAGGGATTTCCATGCTCCAGTTGTCTTCTTTTCTTCTGCTGACTCCGTGTGGTCCAAATCAGAACTGTAAAATCTTGCCAGCAGTGTCCATTTTCCCAATATGGCATGTGCATATGTGTTCTACCTACCATATCGGATAAGGAGAAACAATAGGTGCCCTTTACCTGTGCCTGAAGCAAATAAAAGGCTTAATGCCTGTTTGAGACCCCTTTGCAAGATTGCTTTGTTCCTCTGGCAGCCTGTTACAGTGCTGGCTTGACTTAGGAAAACCAGGCTTAGGGTTTGTTATCCAGATCCAAATAATAAGGTAAGGAATTTATCTGTTTGTGGAGCCCAAAAGATCAGGAGTCCTTCTGCCGACCCCACACTAGAAAAACCAATTGCAGACATTATGCCACTCCCTATCATTATTGCTCCCTCATCCGATCAACATCGCTGCTAGCTGCAGCCACCAATCTCTTGGTCATGATACCCAATCCCTGTCCCTCTCTCTTCATCCCACAGTAGCCCAGGTTTTCACTACTCTTTGCCAGTGGGATTTTGCACTTTGCTGATTCCATTATTAAGAGGTTCAAGGCCCAACACCTGGGGAGCCTTGGGCCTTACCATTCAGGCTAATGGACCATACCTTGTGCCCTTGTGTGCCTAGTTAATGGTGTAACCGAGCTGCTTGAATTTCTATATAAAAGATGCTTATGAAAAGTGTGTTGGATCTCCATTAAGTTTGGAAATGAACCTAACAAATCCTGGAAAAGTCCAGAAATGATCAGTGTCTGAGGGTAAAAGAAGTGAATGTTTTACCTGTGGCCTTTAGATGTCGTAGTGTTCAACACCGCACGTTAGGTGTGAGTAAGTTGCAGGGCCTGATCGGGTCCTTCGACTTGGTGGATGACTGGCGACATCTCCATCCTGACTCCAGCATTTTCACTTTCGTGTCACCTGGAGTTGGGGTGTCCAGACTTGACCGCCTTTACATTTCTAAGGCGTACGTGTCCTGTGTTACCTCAGCTTCTGTGCGGCAGGTGCTGTGCACGGACCACTGTCTGGTGTGGGCGGAGCTCGTTCCATTTTCCCAAAAGTACGCCCAGATGGGGTCCGCGTACTGGCACTTTAACAACCTGCTGCTGGAGGACAAGCGGTTCCTGGACTCATTCCATTGTTTCTGGGCTGGCTGGAGAAGGAAGTGGGGAGGCTTCCCCTCCTTGGTGCTGTGGTGGAACTTGGGCAAGGCTCAGATCCGTATCTTCTTTCAGGAGTATGTGAGGGGGTTGACAAAGAGGCGGAAATCCAGGGTCGAGGAATTGGAGAAGGAGGTGCTTGACCTGGAGGCACATCTCCGTCAGCCCGACGTGGACCCAGCCCTGCAGCTGGTGTACGAAGAGAAGAAGGGCACGCTGTGGGACCTGCAACTTGTCAGGTCCCATGGCGTGTATGTGAGGTCGCGGATCTGATTCCTCCGGGACCTGGACTGCGGCTTCCCTTTCTTCTACTGGCTGGAAAAAAGGCACAGGGTCCGTCAGCAGCTCCTTACGCTGCTGGCTGACAACGGATCCCTTGTTTCTGATCTGGAAGGCATCACAGCCGTTGCCCGGGACTATTACACTGCTGTATTCTCTCTGGATCCGTCCAATGAGGATGCTTGCAGAATTTTGTGGGAGGACCTGCCGCAGGTCGGCCCGGAGGGCGCCGGAAAGCTTGACTCTCCTGTAAGTCTGGGGGAGCTGACTGGTGCCCTTGACAACCTCTCCAGGGGCAAGTCCCTGATGCTGGACGGGCTGACCGTGGAGTTCTTCAGGGCATTCTGGGATGTCCTGAGGAACGACTATGCGGTTGTCCTGGGGGAGAGTATCGTGACCGGGGAGATGCCCCTTTTGTGGCGCAGGGCAGTTGTTGCCCTGCGTCCTAAGAAGGGGGATCTCCGCCTTCTTAAAAACTGGCACCCGGTCTCCCTCCTCAGCACCGATTATAAGAGCTTTGCCAGGGCAACGTCTTCTCACCTTGGCACCGTGCTGGACCACATGATCCAACCTGACCAGTCCTACACTGTCCCGGGCCATACCATCTTTGATAATACTCATCTGGTCCGGGACATTATCCATTTTCCCAGAGGACCGGCACCTTCCTGTCCCTTGAGAAGTCATTCGACAGGGTGGATCACGAATATTTATTCGGGACTCTGCGAGTATTAGGGTTCGGGACGCATTTCATCGCCTGGATCCGACTTCTGTATGCTGCCGCAGAGTGTCTAGTTAAGGTTAACGGGTCCCTTCGCTTTGGGAGAGGAGTGCATCAAGGCTGCCCCCTGTCTGGCCAATTGTAGCCCATCTGTGTGAAGCCTTTCCTGTGCCTCTGGCGGAGGAGGTTGTCGGGATTGGTTCTGCACAAGCCAGGCATCGGGGTGGTCCTCTCAGCTTACACTAATGATGTGCTCCTCATGTTCACCGACCTGGCTGACCTGCGGAGGATGTGCGAGTGGCAGGAGGTCTACTCTGCTGCATCCTCTGCCAGGAGTAAATAGGACAAAGTTCTGGACTCCTGATCCCCTACCCGAGGAGCTCAGGCCTTTCACTTGGAGCAGGACCAGCCTCCTCTACCTGGGGGTCCACCACTGCCCTGCTGAAGAATCCTGGCCAGCGAATTGGCAGGAGCTAGAGACCAAAGTCACCACTCGCCTGCAGCGCTGGACAGGACTGCTCTGAGTGCTATCTTACCGGGGTCAAGTTCTGGTCATTAAACCAGCTGATTGCTGTCATGTTGTGGTATTGGCTGGTCAATTTGACCCCTCCCTCAGACTTGTCTAAAAATCCAGAGATTGCTCGTTGACGTCCTCTGGGACAAAAGGCTGCACTGGGTCGCTGCTGAGGTTCTGAGTCTCCCGATTAGGGAGGACGGTCAGGTGCTGGTGTGCCGATGCACCCAGGTGGCAACTTTCCGCCTTCAGGCCCTGCAGAGATACCTTTATGTCGAGCCCCCTCCGAGATGGTGTGCCCTGGCGACGTATTTCTTCCATCAGGTGCCTGAATTATGACATGCAGCTCCTGTTTGTAGACTTGAGGGGCCTTCATGGCTCCTTGCAGGAGCTGCCCATCTTTTATCAGGACCTGATCAAAGTCTGGAACATGGTCGCCTCATGACACAGCTCTCTGCCATCAGGAGGAGCGGCTATTGCCAAAGAGCCACTGCTCAGGAATCCACCCCTCCATCCTTTTCAGTGGCTACCGGAGAGGAGGGCTGTGGCTGCCGGGGTGACCAGGATCGGGGACGTGCTGGTGGCGGAGGAGTAGGCTGGATGCTTTCACAGGAGTTGGCGCATCACATGTCCGTGGACGTCCGGCTCGCAGCCAATGCCATTCAAGTCCTCAGGACGGTCATGCTCGGCCCCCACATCGTACTGGGCCTCAATGTGGCGCAGGTGCGCGGTGGTCTTCCATCTGAGCGCACCCCTGTTCGGACAGAATTCCAGATTGGCCCCAAGCCCCGAACCCTCCCTTGGGAGCCTGAGTTGCCTCGCGGAAATACCCTCTGTGTCCTTTAGCACAGCACGGAGGG
The DNA here is from genome assembly GCF_017639515.1 of Carcharodon carcharias. Taxonomy (NCBI): domain Eukaryota; kingdom Metazoa; phylum Chordata; class Chondrichthyes; order Lamniformes; family Lamnidae; genus Carcharodon; species Carcharodon carcharias. The sequence continues at coordinate 105,702,649 of NC_054473.1, read as the reverse complement.
GTTTCCTGTATGGGCTGCTGCTGCACACCCTTCACTGCCTTGCCCTCGCCCACCACTGGACAGCCCTGGCGTGCTTTGTTGCCGTCCAGCGGTGGAAGTCCCCAGTGGGGGCCCTCTACAGGGGTGTCCTCCCACTTTCCATCGGGGATCTGGAGTGGAGGGTGTTGCACGCAGCAGTCCTGTACAACTGTAGGTTGTGTCGGTTCATGGACTCCCAAGATACCAGCATCTTTTGAGGTCTTGTGGGGTCCATGGACCATGTCTACATAGGGTGTCGTAGGTTGCATTCCCTTTTCAGTTATTCAAAAAACCTTTTATTGATGTTTTGTTTGCATTTCAGTCCCACGCTCCTGATCTACAGGCACTTGGTGCGGAGGGGGGCAGGGAGGGTGGAAGACCTCCTCGTGAACCTGCTCCTGGGCTTGACCAAGTTGGCCATTAACAAGTCCAGGCAGCAGATGATAGAGGGCGTTGTCCGACCCGACTGTCTACCCCTCTTCCGCGGCTATGTTCCGGCCTGAAGAGGGAGCACGCAGTGTCTGCCGGCACCGTCGAGGCCTTCCATGCTCGGTGGGCACCGCGGGGACTGGGTATTTTATTGATCCCCTTAATCACATTTTGGTTTAATGTTTGTAAGTTTCCTTTAAATTTTTGTCTTTGTTTTTGCAGTCTCCCTAATTTAGGGGCTACTTTTTCTTTGTCTCTGATTTTGTTAATTTAGTTTATTTGGTTGACTCAAAAGAGTTAAAAGTGAAAGTGGATAAATTCCTGTGTTGCAGAGGAAACTAGCCTCTTGCACCTGGGCTCAGTATTGCAGACCAAAGGAAGACCTATTCTGTGGCAGGTTCTGTCCATCGTGTTCAAGTTATAATGGCCTCCAATAACATGACAAAGTTGCTGGCACCTAACTGAGATCTCCATGTTTATGACTCAGCATTTTATACTAACTTGAAGGGCCTTGCAGAATTCCAGAGGGAAGCTTTACGCACTGTTTAAACCTACCACATGACAAGGAATAATTGCTCTTCAATTGAAAACAAGCATGAGCTTGATTCTCTGAAACGGCTTATCCTGTCACACATATCCTTAAACTGTGCCAGATAATTAGCACTATAAACACGTTAAATTGTCAACATGAAAAATACATTCTGTAGAAGAAAATTAAGGGAGCAAACAGCAGAAAATGCTGAAAATGCACAGCAGGTCAGCCAGTATCTGAAAGAGGGATAATTTTAATGTTGTGATAAAGGGTATAACCATCAGATGCTGAGTGACCCGTTGTATATCTCCAGCATTTGTTGTTTTTATTTCACATTGCCTGCATTTGTGGCCTTTTCATCTGAAGCACCCATATTGCCAGATTGGGGTGACAAACTATTTTAGACACTCAACTATTGCCTATTTGCAGTCTGGGAATTCCTGGCTCTTTTTCTACTTTTAAGATGGTGAATTTAAAATTCACTCAAGTAGTGCAGGGGAATGTAACCCTTTTCTTTACAGTTTCCACCCAGTGCCAGCAACAACCATTCCCACATCAAGATCTCCTTCTGAACCAAGTATGGTGGGCTGGATTCTCACTCTCAAGTTGGGTAGCTCATGTCAGGAAAGTTCCCACCTCATTGCACCTGGGAGAAAGTGCCCTGCCAGATGCTATTTTTGCTCTGGGGGGGTGGGTTTGGGATGGAATCGGATACGCCGACCCCAGATGCAGATCAAAGGTGGCGACGGGCTGCTGAGTGTCAAGGTGGACTGTTTAAAAGGCCTGCCTCGGTTCTTTGGGACTTCATCCTTGTTGTTTTGTTAAATATTAGGCTCTCTAGCCCTCACCCTCACACTGCATCACATCCCACGCACTCCCCATGCCCCATCCATGCCAAAACATGACCCCCATCCAACCCCCATGGTCCCTCATACCCTCCATGCCAGTGCAATACCAATTCAAGCCCCCCACCCACCCCCATGGGCCCTTATCATCCCCATACCAATTTACTTCCAACTCATGCCAACCCATTCTCCCATCCATCCCGGCTTCACATACATCCCATGCCAACTTTATGTCAACTCATGCTACCACTCACCCCAAGGCCCATTATAGTCCCATGCAAACTTGTTTCCAACCCATGCCCCCACCCAACACCCTTTGTCCTTGCATCCTCGATTCCTACTCACCCAGCATCCACCATAGACAGACCTCAGGAGCCATGCTGAGATGAAATAAATTGAAGATATAAAAAATACTATTACAGCCATCACCACAAATAAAAAAGCTTCCATTCATAAAAGCCCATTCAAAACTTTAAAAGTCCCTCAAGTACTTAATCAATTATCAAAATAAATAGACTTATATTCATAATTCCACATCAAAGACAACTAATCCCTTAACAATCTCATTGAGCTGTCAATCAAATTGTGCACTTATAACATGCAACCCCCACCCCCTCGTCCCCACCCCCCAACCAAGCTGGGCTAATTGTCGATTGTGGAAAGCAGCCAACCATTAACAACAGAATAACGATAGCCCTTGGAGCAATGTCAACAAACAGCTGTTGTAACTTCTAGAACAAAGGTTTATCAACTCTCACTGACAAAGGCAGGCTTTTTCTTAAATATTCAAAGGATTGGGGATTTAAATAACTCCATATTTTGTGTTATTTTGCCTCTCATTGACAGAGACAGAGGGAAAGAAGTGCGGCATGCTTCACACAGGCCAGAAACCCAAACTCAGCAGTTTGAGTTCAAACACACCATTTCTGCTAGATCAAGGGCTTTATCCCATAGTGTGGAATCACTTGAGAGTGAGAATCCAGCCCACCATACCTGGTTCAGAAGGAGATCTTGATGTGGGAATGGATGTTGCTGGCACTGGGTGGAAACTATAAAGGAAAGTGTTACATTCCCCTGCACTACTTGAGTGAATATTAAACTCACCATCTTAAAAGTAGAATAAGAGGCAGGCTGTTTTTTTCCCAAAATTTTAAAAGGCTGGGATTTAAATAACTTGACCACTTGACAGTTCTACAGACCTTATGCAGACTTCACGAGCATTTATGTCTCCTACATAAATTTGTGACTCCCACACCATGGGATAAAGCCCTCGGTCCAGCAGAAATAGTGTGTTTGAACTCAAACCACCGAATTCGGGATTCTGGCCTATGTGAGGCACACTGCACCCCTTTTCCCCTACCAACAAAAATGGGATCTGTTGCAAACGGGGACAGGACTTCCGGATCCCGACCCCATCACCAGTTTTAAAGGTCCCCAGAGTCTCCACGACTCTGCAAAAATCCAGCCTGATACCTTTCCATTTGCCATCTCAATCCTGCTATATCTCTGAGTTGAATTTGAACATGGCTCCCTGGGATGAAAGCAAAGAAAGAAGGACTTGCATTTGAACAGCACTTTTCATAACTACCGGACATCTCAAAGTACTGTACAGCCAATGAAGTACTTTGTAAGTGTAGTCACTGTTATACTGTAGGAAATGCTGTTATCTAGCTCATGGTGTCTCCCAATTTCGTCCTATTACCATCTGTTTAAGGGGCAACTTCAACTGCATCACTAATTTATTAGCTGGGTGAATTGGGGCTAACGATTATATTGGTGCTGAATTATACTGTATATTACATGAAAAATGGATAATGGTCACAGTAACAGCTGCTTAGAATGGAACAAATGTCTCTATTTTTCTCAGATCCTTCTACATAATGAATCCAACAAACAGTGACTACTCCTTCCAGTGGGTACCTGAGAGTGCACCGGATGTACGGATGCAGCCAACGTTCTTCTGCCTGACAGAAAATGGCTATATATCAGCTGGGAAGAAGACTGAGGTTAGTTCAAAGACTACTGTTACTCTGTAAATGCATACATTTATACAGGGCCTTTAGTAAAGCATCCCAAGATACTTGACAGATGCCTAAACCTGACAAAATTCAACACCAGATTACTTGGACCGGTGAAAGGCAAGGAAGCTTGGAATGAGCTAGAGAGCAGAATTAGATGAGTGCAGATACCTTGGAGGCTTTTAGAATTGGTAGAGGTTACAAAGTTAGGGATGAGGCCAGGCGATGGCTGGATTTGAACACAAAGATATGAATGTTAGATTCCCGGCATTGCTGGACCAGGAGCCAATGTACGTCAGTGAGAACAGGGGTGATGATAAAAGGTGCAAGTTAGGGCAGCAGAGCTTTGAAGGAGCTGAAGTTTATAGAAGATGGGAAACCGGCAAGAAGAAGATGGGGATAGTAGATACTGGAGGTAGCAAAAGTGTGGATGAGCGTTTGTGCAGCAGGAGCAGTCAAACTCAGTATATCAGACATGAAAGTGGTTCTGGTCAACAGAAGTGGAATTGGTACTTCTCCCATTTATCAATGTTATAGTTTATCAATTGGAAAACAAACTGAGCTGCGCTACACTGAGCACCTACACTGGCATTGAACTGCTCAGCGCAGTAAAGTCCCAGGTTCGATCCCTAGAATAAAGCAAGCTGGGATAAAATTCAGAATGCCACACCTGATTTCAGTCCTGGAGCTCATCTGGAAAACAACCATTGAGATGAGAAACTGGAGGACTGCTCTAACAAAGGTGCCTTCAAAAAAGAGGTCACTAACCAACAATCAGAAGCAGGAACCCAGTCCAGGAGTACTGATCCCAATTGCAGTTCCCTTAATGTCACTCTGATTCAGATTAGCTAACTCAGCCCACACCTCAGACTGAACTGGAGACCTCCCCGAACTGTGCATGAACTTTACATTACACTTTGTTCTTACTAAATGAGGCACCAGGGGGACCTCAAATTCTATATTTTTATGAATGAAACCCATTGTACAAACCACTGATTGAAATTACCACTAGTTATTGCATGACTTAATTATGCTATTCCAGATTTGCTGTTTAGTAAACCTAGATCACAAATTGGCCCAATATCAGCCCGTATCACAGCCAGGGTCAAGTTAATAAAAACCCACAAAATGCCTAATTATGATAATTACTAACTAGTCTAATTTGTAAAGAGGCAATTTTATCTGTAACGTAATATTAAAAGCTCTGCAGTGGTTCGGATATAATCTACAACAATGTCAGGAACTGTGCAATAGTTCATTTATTTTTGGCCATTCTGAGTGGGAGAAATGTGCTGTGCCACAAGAATGAGACTCAGTATGGATTTTTCTGTGCCAGCTGGCATCGGGCGTGATTAGTGCTGTGAGCAGACAATATGGTGCGATTGGTTTTATGACAGCGGGAAACCAGTTTGCGATCGTCCGCTCAGCCCACTGATGGCAGCCGCATTTCCCGCCATTGGATGTCGGGAACCTCATTGTAATACATCAGCCTATCAATTATCAGGCCAGCCCGCCTGAATCGTTCCCCACCCCCCAACTGGATTATCAGTCCACATCAGCACACCAACGTGTTTCACAACAGCACATAAGCGACGTGCACATGGTGGCCTGCACTTTCAGGGGAAGTCAGAGGTGAGTACACAGTAACGTTGTGCACTGCTTGCCAGGGCCACCTGTTGGACTTCAAGTTTGAGGTGTGCTGGGGGGTCGGGGTTAAGGGCAGCCCTGCAGTTGAGTCGACTTGTTGTCGGGGTGGGGGTGGGGGGGGTTGGGTACGCAAGGGCAGCCCTGCCATTGAGGCAACTTGTGTGGGAGGGGGCAAGTGCAGCCCTGCTGTTGAGGTGTCTTGAGGGGGTGTTGGGGGCAAAGGCCTGCCGTTGAATATAGCCCATAACCATTCAGGGCGGAGGGTTGGTGGTAGGGTGGATGATGGAAGTGGCCATGCATTAGGGAAACCAGCATAAAATGACCATCCCTCTGTAACTCAGACAGTTCAGGCGCAGCCACATTGATATGACTAAAGTCGGGCTTCAAGCTTGCCTGCCCACTCAAGCAACACAGAGGCATCAAAGTGCCACCAAGTGCTCCAAATCTTTTCACCCTCAATCCCCACCATAGACCACAAAGTCATGAGCATTTTAGTGGACTGCATAACAGGTGGACAACTACACAAATACAATCTCCTTACTAAACTGGCCATGGAGCAGTCACTGCTGGAGGCGTTTACAGCCTCTTGCAATGTCAGCATCCTGGTTTGGACCAGTCTCCCCAAAGGCTCAAGCTAACAGTGCAGCTTTGTAGTGTGGGTTAGGAGAATGCCTGTGCCCCGCTGACAGCACAGCCTGCAGCCCAATGGGCAAATCTGCCACCAATCGGCCGGGTGGACTGGGGCGGAGGTGTTGGGGTTTTGGGCAGCCATGCAGCGCAATAATCCAAGTGGTGGCCAGCACTCTCCGAAAAGCATTAAGTGGCCTTTACACTTAACCAGGACAGGTTCTTAGTACACCCATGCTAGCCACCTGTCTCTCTCTTTCATCCTGCAGGAGTACATCAGGATCATGGAGCCTGGTGAATTAGCTGTACGCCTAATGGCCTACAGAAAGTGAAGACAACAGAGGAGAGAGCGACTGAGGCACCTGGTTGCACAGAGGCAGGAGCAGCAACCTAAAGAAGAAGGGCGGCTAGAGATCTCGTACACACCACCAAAGAGCCACAGCGAGCTGTCGCTGGTTGGCACTAGCGACACCCAGGATCTATAGATGCTGCCTGTTATTCGTGCAAATGACCGAGAACCAGTGTCGCCGAAGACACTGCGCATGTCTAGGAAACTGGTCGGTCACCTCTGCCAGTTACTACAGGATTTCGTGCCATGGGGACATGGAGGGCATCCACTGCCAGTGGCCATGAAAGTGACTGCGGTGCTCAATTTCTGCACAAGGGGATCCTTCCAGGTCTCCAAGGGTGAACTCTGAGGGATCTCATAAGTCTTCACCCGCAAATGCATCCATGAGGCCATGGATGCCATCTTTGCGAGGGCACACAACTTTGTGCATTTCGTGCGGGACCTGGACAGGCAGGATGCAAGAGCAATTGGATTCGCCCTGATCTCGGGCTTCCCATAGGTGCAGGGTGTGATTGACTGCTGCACTCACGTGGCGCTCAGATCTCTGTTGCAACACTCAATATCAACCACAAGGGGTTCCATTCGCTGAATGTGCAGCTGGTGTGCGACCACCAGAAACGCACCCTGCAGGTGTGCGCACAGTTTCTAAGGAGTGTGCACGACGTCTAAATACTCAGTCAGTTACAGAACCCTGGAGTCTTCCAAGATTCACAGAAGCTGCAGGAATGGCTGCTCGGGTACAAGAGCTACCCGCAGAGGCCGTGGCTGATGACACCCACGTGGCGGCCTCAGAATGCAGCAGTGTGAAGCTATAATGAGGCTCATGCTGCAGCTTGCAACTTGGTGGAGCAAACTACGAGGATGCTGAAGATGCGGTTCCAGTGCCTGGATCAGTCTCGTGGAGCCCTGCAATACAGTGCACAGAGGGTGTCACGCATCGTCGTCATCTGCTGCACCCTTTACAACCTGGTACTGCAATGGGGAGAGGAGCTGGCTGAGGAGGAGATGGAGGAGCTCTACGCCTCCTCCAATGAGGAAGACAATGATGGGGATGAGGGTGAGGAGGTCCTCAGAGGTGATGATGACAAGGATGAGGCCCTCGCAATGGCCAGACGAGGCAGATGTGGTCGGGAGGCCATCATAGCTGCTAGATTTGTGGAGGATGATGACATGCATTGAGGTGATCCCATAGATCGTCACATTGCATCTGTGAACGTTTGACTCCAGCCTGGCTATGGCAGTGCAAATACCTTCTATGAAAATGCTCCTGTTAAGTTAAGGAGAATTATTTGCACCTGCCTTTATCTTGTGCAGAAAGGTTTCACATCTGAGTGACAAGGACACTGCTCATCATAACAAGGAGCCATAGGCAAGGTGACATTCTTAGGATTTTATTGACAATAGTGAACCATATGTACAAGTGATTAACACCGGTGCCCAGGCTGTGCAAATAATTCTCCTTAACTTTACCAACCCTGCCTTGGTGCTTCCCAGGTAGCCTATGCGGAGATGGAGGCAGCCTGCTGATTGCTATGCCCTGTCTGTGATGGCCTTGATGGGCGTCCGCTGGAGGGCCAAGACTTGGAGGGCCCCAGCCGGCTTTCTGGGTCCTGCATTGCGGCAGTGGCACACTCCTCAGCTGTTGAGCTAGAGCTGCTGAGGTCACAGGAAGAGAGGAGTGGGATGGGCTGGACACGCTTGGAGTCACCTGGATGGATGGGCTTGGAGTGTGCACCTGCTGATCCTCCTCCCTGTGGGTGCCCAGGGAACCCAGACTGACTCCTTGAGGAGCAGGGGTAGCTAGAGTGAGATTGAGCTGTCCGGAACCCCTCTTGTGTACATACTGTTGGAGGCCAACTGTGGTATCAGCGATGGAGTTGAGCCCATGCAGCAGCGCAGGAGAGAAGTCCTGGACCAAAGGCTCCAACACTCCTACCAGCGTTGACCTTGGTACGTTGGCATGCCAGTGCTATCACCTCAGTGAAGGTGGACGGACTCCTCCAAGGCGCCTTGCAATTGTGAAGTGCAGTGGACATCCCTTCCTGATGTTCCCGAGCTTGCTTTTGCAGCCCCAGCAACTGTGATATGACCGAGTCCAGAGGCTGATCACCTGACTCAGGTTTAGCAAAGTTCTGGCCTTCAGCAGTCCTCTGAGTACCAGAAACCTTGGAAGTCCCTGCCTCCATCTGCTGCGGATCAATTGGTGCAATGTACTCACCAGATTGTGATCCCGGGGCTGCTCTAAAGCTAGGTCCCACCGAGCTGTGTGTCCCTGCATTGGTGGAGGGTGTGGGTGAGCGCTGTGATGGGACTTCAGAGAAGGTACCTCCAAATTCCTCTTCAGAGGTTTCTTTGGGACTTGAATGGAGGCCCTGGGTTGAGGATTCTGTCGGCTGTTTAGCAGATGTGCCTGTGAAAGCGAGGATAGATAGTTAGTGCATGGCAGTGGCCTGTGAAACAGGACACATCACTCACAGCATGGTTGTCTGATGGATGTTGCACTGCTGGACCCTCACTTGGTAGAGCACTGCCGACCTCATGATCAACACAGGACCGGTCCAGATTGTTGCTGACCAGCTGGATGCCTCTGTTTTCAAATTCCATGAGGACCTTGATTTCAGGCATTCCGCTGCTAGTCTGCGACCCCTCCCTCTTGTTGTGTGCCAGCTTGTCCTGCATGAATAGAGACGGAGAAAGCATAGGCAGGATGCCTGCCAGGCCAGATGATAAGTATGCCTGGCCTGTATGGTTGGTGAGTGGTCCCATGGAGGGGATGAAGACAACGACAGTGAGTGTGAGAGAGTGAATGGTGATGTCCCTTGAACTGACAGTGAGTGAGATCCCTGTGGATGTGTGATGGGTTTGTGAGTGTGTGAGCTGAGAGTGATGAGAAGAGTGACTTACCCTGGCAGAACGGAGAAGATCATTCATCCTCTTGCAGCACTGGGTGGCTGTCCTCTTCTGAAGGGCTTTGTCACTGACCACCACCGCCACTGCCTACCAAGCCGGGTTAGTGCTGATGCTGCCCATCCTGTGGCCAGAGCAGAGGTAGAGGACATCCTGGCGGGCCTCCACAGCATCCAAAAGGCGCTCGAGGGACATGTCACTGAACCTGGGGACTGCAGTCTTCAGTTTCAGGGCCATGTCTTCAGTGCAGCAGTGGTGGTTTGGAAGCACTGAGATGTGTGCTTGAGGCTGGATTTTAAGTATGGCGCCCGGCGTGATGCAGCAGCCAGGTGATGGTGGGTGGGCGAATGAGAGCCCGCCCACCATGGAAGTGGTGTGTTTCCCCGGAATACATAAATAATGTGACGGGTTTGGGATGATATGGCGTGAAAACCCGCCATTGTGGCCGGCCGGTAAAACATCATTTTATCCGCCCATTACTGCACTTAGTGCAAATCTGGGACAATTCCACCCCCAGTTGCAGTAAATAAGTGGAGAGAATGGTAGTTAATAATGAAAATGTTTTGCCTGGCTTTAGAACCCACTGAAAAGCAGCTTCAACATCTTTTTGATTCCACTTGTATTTTCTGAGCCTGAAGAATGATATTTTTGACGTAGCATGCTTGTTGGCATTAGAATAGATTTCAGCAGTGATGGTATCAGCCCTATCACATCACTATGAATCTTGCATGTCCTTTTCTCCAGGTCAGCTTTCAGTTTGTTCCTCAGCTATTGAACATCACTGAATCATTCTGGAGCTTCATCATTCCAGAACATAATATCACCGTACCCTTCCTGTTATGTGGCAATATGAGTGAACCAGCAGTCTCCTTCGACCGCTCCCACATCAACTACAAATTTGTGCTGATAGGTATGTTTGAATTTTTTCACTTCATAATACAATTGGCAATGCAGCCTCCATTAGTTTCATCTACGAAGCATTTCTTTAACTAATGGCCCTCATGGCCTGGATTGTTGGACCTGAGTTGTTAATCAGGGCCCAGAGAGAGAGGCAGGAAGAGCTTCAGGGAACAGCATCCAAGTCCTGGACAGATTCAGATTTTACCAGGGGTTAGTTTTAGGGGGATTAAGGCCAGGATTTTCTAGCCCTGTCGCAAGCAGGACCCACTGCAGGTGAGGCAGTGCCCCAGCCAGAAGTCCATTGACTTGTGGCAGGACCGGAAGATTGCAGAGGCAGGCAGATGTGGAAAATCCTGCCCTAGGCATCTGGAATAAAAGCAGGAGACTGCTCCTGAGTAAATGCCTGGTATGTCCCACTGTGAGAGAGAGCTGGGGTAGGGGACTCCTTGATTCCCTGCATGTAATTCAGTGGCCTGCCTACTGGCCTGGGAGCAGTTCTACAGCCCGTCCCCTTAACCAGATGTCAGTAGGATGCGACAAACAAAAGATATAGGAAGGCGAGAGAGAAATTAATAAATAGATAGCAATTAGATTGTGAACATTAACATCAGTGCCGCAATGTTAAATGCTTATTTGAGTGGCAACACTGCAAAATCCAAGATAGATGCAGGGTACTGGAGGTATTTAATACACATGCATATTGTGTCACTTCACGGAAGAAAGCACATTCTTCAAACCAGAAACTGTGCCCTTCACAAAGCTGCCAGAATGCCATGGCTCCCTTCTGGGTCATAAAAATGTTAACTGGCCTCTGGCTGCCAGCACCAATCCTGTTCTTTGTGTTACCTGCAGGCCACAGAGCACACGAGACTGTCAACATGCTTAATCAAGAGGCGAGTCCATTCAGCTTCCGTTTCAGAGAGGACACGCTGCAGTCGGAGGGATATGTCTCCAAACTCACTGTGGAGCCGATGGAGGGCATTGTTCTCCCTCACAGCAGGTATGAAAATCAGCCAGAGTTCAAAACCCAATGAGCAGTTCAATGAACCACATTACTCCACTGTTAATGTTGTCAAGCATGGGGATCATTAGCTCTGCCCATGAAGATCTAGGTATAATTATCGGAACTTGGCTGGTTCTGTGGCTAAAGTAGAAACACTCAAGCTTGTTGGCTTTTATAGGATTGTGTCTTGTTGTTTGGGATGATGCTAAGCTTTGTTTTTTCAGCCTTGATCCAGGGAATTCTTTGGCAATTTTCCATGAATGACACTGATTCAGTACTCCCAATGGATCCACAATCACCCACCCTCCCCCATTCATATTCCTGAGCCTCTAGTTCCAACGATGCATGACTTGAGGCCCAGAATCTTTCATAGCTAGGAGTGCCCCATGGCTCAATGATGGCACTCCTGTCTCTGAGTCACAAGGTAATGGGTTCATTTCCATTCCAGAGACCCGAGCACATAAGCCATGGTGACACTCCTGTGCAGTACTGAGGGGGTGTTGGATGGTTGGAGGTACTAAAGCAGATCATGTAGCACTATTTCAAAAAAGCATGAGCTTTCTCCCCGACATCCTGGTTGATAATTATTCCTCAACATCTATGTCATGCAGTCATTTATCTCATTGCGATTTTGGGACTTGCTTCCTTTCCCAAGTGATATATTCTACAAGCTGAGCTATCCTAGGCAAAGACACAATAGAACTGGGAGTTGTGCCACAGCACTAACTTGGCAACATTTTGCAGCAATTCAATCAAATGTTTGCCCTCAGGACTGGGGAAGATTACATTTATTACAAACACAAACTTTCCTCCTGATGATGTCGGCTCTGCCTGGATCCAACTTCATGCGGCTCATGCCCAGTGCAGTACCTGACCCAGGTCCCAGTTTTCATGAATGAACCATAGAGAACTATGAACCACAGGGAAAACCAAAGCCAACAATATTTCTAACCTCCACATTCACAAGAAGATTTTCCAACAGCCAGGAATTGGAAGCCAAGCCAAGAACTTCCTCAGAGCAAAGCCAGCACATTTGGAGCAAAGTAACATCAGTGAAGCAGGAACTGTCCAGACTGAATTCTACATAGTACTAACCTAACATGGAACTGTATGTGGTCTGTAAACTGACAGTGAATCTTATATGGTCTGTAAACTGAAGTGCACTGTACCTGGTCTGTAAACTGAAGTGAACTGGACCTGGTGTGTAAACTGATGTGAACTGCACCTGGTCAGTAATGACACAGTCAACAGTACCTGGTCTGTAAACTGAAGTGAACAGTACCTGGTGCATAAACTGATGTGAACTGTTCCATTGTCAGTAACCACACAGTGCACTGTACCTGGTCTGTAACCACAAAGTGAATTGTATCTGGCATGTAGACTGAAGTGAACTATATCTGGTGTGTTTTTTTATTGCCCATCCTTAATTGCCCTTGAGAACATTTAAGAGTCAACTACATTGCTGTGGGCCTGAAGTCACTTGTACGCCAGATTTCACTCCTTAAAGGGCATTAGTGAACCAGATGAGTTTTTATGACAATTGATAATGGTTTCATGGTCATCATTAGACTTTTAATTCCAGATTTTTTTCAAATTCAAATGCCACCATCTACCATGGTGGGATTTGAATCTGAGTCCCTTGGGGCATTACTCTGGGTTCCTGGATTACTAGCCAAGCAACAATACCACTATACCACTGCCTCCCCTAGCTGAACAAAACGTCAACTGAAGCGAATTATACCTGGTGTCTAAATTGAAGTGAACTTGACCTGGTCAGTAACCACACAGTCAACCATATCTGGTCTATAACCACACAGTGACCTGTACCTGATCTGTAACCGCACAGTGAACTGTATCTGATCTGTAACCACACAGTGACCTGTACCTGGTCTGTAACCGCACAGTGAACTGTATCTGGTCTGTAACCGCACAGTGACCTGTACCTGGTCTGTAACCTCACAGTGACCTGTACCTGGTCTGTAACCTCACAGTGAACTGTATCTGGTCTGTAACCGCACAGTGAAGTGTATCTGGTCTGTAACCGCACAGTGACCTGTACATGGTCTGTAACCTCACAGTGAACTGTATTTGGTCTGTAACCGCACAGTGAAGTGTATCTGGTCTGTAACCGCACAGTGACCTGTACCTGGTCTGTAACCTCACAGTGAACTGTATCTGGTCTGTAACCGCACAGTGAACTGTATCTGGTCTGTAACCGCACAGTGACCTGTACCTGGTCTGTAACCTCACAGTGAACTGTACCTGGTCTGTATCCTCACAGTGAACTGTATCTGGTCTGTATCCTCACAGTAAACTGTATGTGGTCTGTAACCGCACAGTGACCTGTACCTGGTCTGTAACCTCAGAGTGAACTGTATCTGTCCTGTAACCGCACAGTGAACTGTACCTAGTCTGTAAACTGACAGTGAACTGCATCTGGTCTGCATTCACATAGTGCACTGTACCTGGTTTGTAACTACACAGTGAACTGTACCTTGTCTGTAACCGCACAGTGAACTCTACATTGCCTGTGGAAATGCACAATGTCCATACTTCTGATATAAAAACAAAAAACTGCAGATGCTGGAAATCCAAAACAAAAACAGAATTACCTGGAAAAACTCAGCAGGTCTGGCAGCATCTGTTGAAGGGTCATGAGGACTCAAAACGTCAACTCTTTTCTTCTCCGCCGATGCTGCCAGACCTGCTGAGTTTTTCCAGGTAATTCTGTTTTTGTTTTCCATACTTCTGATGCTTGTCTGTTTCACTCACAGTGTGCCCATTATCTTCTCCTGTGTTGCAAAAACTGATGGAAATGTGAACTGGAACATTTCATGTGATGTGAAGGCAAAGACAGTACCTTTGACCTTAAATATCAAGATGCAAGGATACAGCATGAACGCTACAGTGACCTGTGAAGGTGGTGATGGGATAGTGATTGAACTCAGTCATCAGACTATCAATGAGATCTCTTTCGGAGAGGTTAGTACTGGATAGCAGCTACAAGGTAAATAATTGTGCAATCTGACCGTCTGATCTCACAGCTCTTTTATACCCGACGCAAGGTAACATTTTTTCTGGGACAGCTTGAGCCTGTATCACCAAAAACATTTCTCTCTCTAAGACTTTCTTTCTAGTCTCTTTCTCTCTGTGTTTTATTGATATTATGCTCTAAACTTTCTTCCCATTTCTCTTGAATTCCACCTCAAATACCTGTTAGCAGCATCCTCACTGCTTTGAAGAGTCATTGCACCATCTCCAACTCACTATATATATATATATAAAATATGTGTGTGGGTCGGTGTCTATGTGTGTGTGCAACCTTTTGTTAGTATTATTAAAAATAAGAATTAGCATTTCACCACCGTATTTTCCAAAGGAATTAGTGATAATTTTGAGCTTGTCATGGTGAGGGATGCCTGTTGCTGGGAATTTTGAGAGATATCAGTTGTTGGGAATGCTGTGGGTGAGATGCTGAGTGAATTGCCCTCTACTCTTTCCCCTACATTGTGGGTTAGCCTAATCTGATGGTCGCAGCACTTCTTGTGCCACAGAGACTTTGCTCCGTTCCCATGCCAGACATCCCATGGCCTGATTGACAGAGGTCGCCTGTGCAAAGTTTCTTGACCTCGACAGCACATTGGTGAATGTGTCCAAGTAAAATCCCTCTGTGTGTTTTATGAACATAATTATTAACACTTGAATCTTAAACTGCACAATGTCTGAGTTAAAATGCCACATAAAAAAGATAATAGAAACCCCTTAGCCAGTGCCAGTGCCAGTCTACCTCATTCCAATCAGTGTAGGGTGGTCCTGAGTTGTGGGCCTATTTCCCTACCCTCTAGCAACTAGCAAAAATCAAGGAAAACCCAAAGATAAATACATAAAGACTAAGAAGATCACTTGTGTGTAACCCTTGGGCACAGAAACAGGAGGAGGCCATTCAACCACTTGAGCCTGCCCTTCTACTCAATTAGATCATGGCCTACCTGTATGTCAACTTTATCTACCAGCCTTGATTCCATAACCCTTAATCCCTGTGCCTAAGAAAAATCTATCAAGCTCAGTTTTGACATTTTCAATTGTCCCCCCCACCCCCCCACCAACCTCAACAGCTTTTGAGAGAGAGAGAGAGAGAGATCTAGATTTCCCCAATCCTTTGTGTGAAGTAGTGCTTCCTGACATCACCTCTGATCAGCCTAGTTAATATTGCTGCCTCTTCTGGACACCTCCACCAGAGGAAATAGTTTCTCGTTATCGACTGGGTCTACAGTAGATGGTAGATGGTGTGAAAACCAACAAGAGGAAAAGAACTACTTGACCTTGTCCTCACCAATCTACTTATCACAGATGCATCTGTCCATGACAGTATCGGTAGGAGTGACCACCTCACAGTCCTTGTGATGATAAAGTTCTGTCTCCGCACTGAGGCTACCCTCCATCATGTTGTGTGACTCAGAAAAGATCTAGCAGCTCAAAACTGGGCATCCATGAGCCACTGTGGGACTTCAGCAGGAGCAGAATTGTGGTCAACCAGTATCAGTAACCTCACATATCCCTCACTCAACTATTACCACAAAGCCAGGTCACTCGGCAGACAACAGGCTACATTGCTGACTATGGGCGTGGCAAATTTAGACAGATTGTGTGGGTGGCCTGATTTTTACACTGTTGTCAATCTGCCCACAGGTGGAACTGAATGATGATATTAGCTGCCATTTTGTCATCTCAAACAATGGAAAATTTAACTTCGACTTTGACTGGGAGCTTTCAGGTGCCCCGAACATTCTGAGCTGCCTAAAACTGACCTGCAAGTGGAACAATGTGGAAACAGGGAGCAGTATCCCAGCATCGATCAGGTTCCGTCCGGATCACAAGTTTGTGCTAAAGGATGTAGAGCTGAAGTTGAAGGTAAGCTCTCATTCTGTCATTCCCACCACTGAACATTCATATTGAGGTGCATCTGATAAATACTCCGGACTGGACTGGGAATTGCTACTTGAAGGTAAATCAAAGTCAGAGCAGTGGGAGGGAGGTAGTCAAGGAGGAGCTAGGGTTTAGAACAAATATGTTCCCAGAAAAAAAAGGTGGGACTCGCAAATCCGGACACCAGCCCCCCCCCCACCCCATCCACCCAACTAAACTCCCTGCAGGTGTCAAAGAGCAAACAGAGTAGGATAAGGCAAAAAAAGAAAGCTGATGTTAGATACCATGAGCTCAATACTGCAGAGAGTTGAGAGGAGTATAGAAAGTGCAGGGGTGAAATTAAAAAGAAAATTACGAAATGAAAGAGAGAGCACAAAATAAATTGTCAAGTAAAATCAAGGAAAACCCAAAGATATTTTATAAATACATAAAGACCAAGAAGATAACTAAGGAAAGAGCTGGACAGATCAGAGTAAAGAAGGTAATTGGTGCATGGAGGCAGAAGATGCATGCATGTTTCTTAATGAATACTTCACATCTGTTTTCACAAAAGAAGGGAATGATGCAGACATTATAGGCTGCTAAGAGAAGAAAGGGAGGAAATAGCAGAATCGCGGACCATCATTTTCCAATCCTCTCTGGCTCTAGGCATGGTGTCAGAAGACTATTTAACAAGGCAGAAAGGGATAGCTTAACTTCAATAGTGGGAATATTGTTGGGAAAAAAAATTAAGAAACATTATATGTGATCAAATAGAAAGGCATGGCTTAATCAAGGACACTCAGCCTGGATTGTTAAGGGAAGATTGTGTATGACAAATTTGATTGAATATTTTGAAGAAATAACAAGGTAACAAATGAGGGTAGCACATTTGATACAGTCCACATGGATTTTAGAAAGGCTTTCAACAAGCTTCAACATGGAAGACTGGTCAGAAAAGTTGGATCCAAAATTGGCTCACTTACAAGAAGCAAAGGGTAATGCTTGACAGTGTTTTTGCGACCCATAAGGCTGTTTCCAGTGGGGTTCTGTGGGGCTCAATAATGGGTCCCTTGCTTATCATGGTATATATCAATGATTTAGTTTTAAATGTAGGGGCATGATTAAGGAGTTTATAGATTATAGAAATATTCATTGTGTAGTTGATAGTGAGGAAGAAAGCTGTAGACTGCAGGAAGATATCAATGGACTGGTCAGGTGAGAAAAAAAGTGGCAAATGGAATCCCATTCGGAGAAATGTGAGGTAATGAATTTTGGGGGGAACAAAGCAAGGGAATCCACAGTAAATGATAGGACAATGAGAGGTGCAGAGGAACAGAGGGAACCTGGAGTGTAAGTCCACAGATTCCTGAGGTATCAGGAAAACTAGATAAGAAGGCATAGAATTATAGAAAGTTTACAACACAGAAAGAGGCCATTTGGCCCATCATGTCAGCGCTGGCCAAAAAGTGAGCTACCCAGCCTAATCCCACTTTCCAGCATTTGGTCCATAGCCCTGCAGGTTATGGCACTTGGGGTGCATATCCAGACACCTTTTATACATTTATTTATTAGCCAAGACATAAAATGAAAGACCAGGAAAATTATGCTGGAACCACATTAAACAGTAGTTATTCCGCAGCTAGAATACTGCATACAGTTCTGGTTACTGTATTACAGGAAGGATGTGATTGTATAAGGGAGAGTTGGAATAGAGGAGGCTGAGAGACTTAATTAAGGTGTACAAAATTTTGAGAGGCCTAGTTAGAGTGGATAGGAAGGACCTATTTCCATTAGTAGAGAAGCCAATAACCCAGCGATATATATTTGAAGCAAATGGAGGAAGTATTAGAGAGAAGTTGAGGACAATTAGGGTTTAGAACTCACTGCCTGAAAGAGTAATATAGGCAGAAACCCACCTCGCATTTTAAAAATACTCAGATAAGCACTTCAGTTGCTGTAGCCTACAGAGCTAAGGAGCAAGAGATGGAAATTGGGATTAGGCTGGATCACTCTTTTTCAGCTGGCATAACATGATGGGCCAAATGGTCTCTTTCTTTCTCTGTCATTAATGTTCTGTTCATTGTAAAGTACCAGACAGAATCAGCACCTTTCAGAGAACAGGGCAGAAAGGAGGGATGATTCGGAGGGAAAGGCAAAAGTGCTAAGCTGGCAATGCATCAGTACCTTGAATGTTCACAAAGTGCTGGTCAAGAGCCCTAGAACCTCTCTATACAGGCCCACTCCTTTTTCATATCCAGTCTCCTTTTCTAGACCCTGCTAAATTAACTATCACATTATGAGTGTCCTGGGGAAGTTAGGTCCCTCATCAATCAACAACAATACCAACCAGAGTTAGATTCCAAGTGCTCACTTGGTTGTTGTGTGGTTAGTTACTTGTGGAAATCATGTAGTTACTGCAGCACAACTTTAGGGTCAAGGAATGCTGCACAATGGCAGCAGGTAGCAGGACTGGAGACCAGCACTGGACATGGCTCCTGGTTAATAGGAACACCCATCTATGGTCTGCAGATAGAAGATGAGTGAAGCCTTTGCACGAACATCCCTTCACACAGTGAATGGTCTCAGCGGCCCAAGGACAATAAGCCTGTTAAGGCTGTAGCTGATGTATTGAAACATGCTTCATTGTGTATTCTGCAACCCAAGGTATCAATTCTGTTTGAACATATTCCAGACAGATTCATAAAATGACCTCCCACCTCAAACACCCTGCCTCCAGGCTCCCACCATTGGTAAATTCTCCATGCACACAAACTTTCCAACACCAACTGGAAATGCGAATCTCTATTCAAAGAAATTTTAAAAGACTCAGGGCAGACTTCCACCCCCCACCCCCCCCAAGTTGGGGGGGAAAGTTTAGGAGCCAGCGCCTCCAATCAGCGCCCCCCAATTGGGGACGTGCCGCCATTGTACGTGGGCGGGCCAATTAAAGCCCGTCCAGTGTGACGTCCGCAAGGAAGCTCTGTGCACTCCCTGTGCAGGCGGTGGGGTGGGGAATTCCCTGAACCATCTCCCTGACGCTAAGTGCTGCCTCAGGGAGATCAGCTCCACAATAAGAAATCTTAAAAATGGAAAAATAAAATTCCCCTGACAAGTACCCTCATGTGACACTGTCACATCAGTTGGGACATGTCCATCACTTTCAAAGACATTTTTATTACATTTTTTAAAACCCACATGAAACCTCACCCTGCCCATGGATGAGGTTTCATGCTTTTTCCAAAGCCCGCTAGGGCTCCCAGCCTGCCCACCAACCATAAGGCTGGATGAGCAGGTCCACTAATTACTTTAATGAGTTTGGCCATTGGCAGGTCGGCGGGCGCACAGCTGATTCTGCTGAGCCCCCGCCTACCTGAAAATTGAAATGGGACAGGGTGGGTATCTTCGGGAATTCCGCCCGACGTCATCCCGCATCATCATTTTACGCGTCGGCGAGCGGGCCACCCCCCCCCCCCCCCCCCCCCCCCCCCCCCCGCCCCCCACTCCCGCTCGCCAACCAGGAAATCCTGGCCTCAATTTTGTTTAAAGCCAGCATGAAATTTCTCCCAAATTGCTCGCACCAGTGTTCTGGAGATTAATCTTCAATTCCTGGAGACACCTAGAGAGGAATGAGTGAAACATGCAGATACAGACAGGGAGACCTGTCATAGATCCTCATATTAGTTGGGAGCCTCTGCTTGCAGGATCACAATTACCTACAGAGCCTGAGTGAAATAACCAGGGTGAACTATGCTGCAGAAAATAACCAGTGTATTGACCAGCTACATGTTCAAATTGTTTTTCATGTTGAAGTAAAGCTGCCTGTACACACTTGAGTTATGAACCCTGTTTTTGTCCACAGATACAGAAAGGCCCTACTTTTGCCTGTGTCCTCACTGGGTGCATAGTGATCCCAAACGCCCACTTGTCTTTCACAAGATATGACTTTGGGCCATGCTTCATCTATAATGCTGGCATGGTACCTTCCAAAAAGACTTTGATCATCACTAATAAACAGGAACAAGCAATCAGGTAAGATAGTCCTGACTCTGTTCACTCTTAAAGCCTCTTTAACACTCATATTTCGTTTAATTTCTTTCAGTGTTTGATCTACTTTGGATCGTTTTTTCCACTTTGCCCCCAGCTAGTTGACCACCATGCCATGCCCAGCAGAATGTTTCCAATTCAGAGAATTCTTGGAGCACGGAATACTTTTTCACAAGAAATAATCAAGGCATCTATTAAGGGAAAATTGCTTAAATATTTGACAAAGTGGAGGAAATAGGGCTATACGGAGAGAGGGATTAGTTTTGGGTTGCTGTAGCATTGACCCAGCACAGGCACAATGGACTGAATGGCCTACTTCTGTCTTGTAAGTCTTTCTATGTTTCATCCCCTTCTGCTCCACCTCAGTTCATTTTGAGCTTGACACAACATTGAGGTTTTCTTCTGTTGCCTCTGCACACACTTCTTTGGCAGGAGTTTCCACCCACACAGGAAATTCTTTTTCTCGTCTTCAGAATTCTCATTCTACCAGGACACCTCTCTGACTCCTCTCCATTGGGTACTACCAATGTGACATCGGCTGTCTCAATCTCTCCACACCCCTCACTCATTCTAGCCTTTTCTCTGAACTTGCAGCACTTCATTCTAAAGGATCAACCCTAACATTATCATCAAAACTGCTGAAAGGGGTTGTACTATGTTAATGATAAACCATCTGATACCCTGCAGAAGATTAACGTCAATTCTGACCCCACCAGGAAACATCAAACCATTGTTTCCAAGACTGTCACTGACCTCATCTACTCTGGAGATCTTTAATCTATAGTTTCCTACCTCATTGCCCTCCAAACTCACACAGTTCCCTTCTAGCTCCTTTCCAGACACAACTCCCTGGTAGCCCCATTGTTACAGCCTGCTCCTCCCCCACTGAATTAATTTCTTCCTATCTCAACTCTGTTTTTAGTCCTTGTCCAGACTCTTCATACCTATAGCCATTATTTTTCTGATGTACTCCACTACTTTCACAGTTTCCAAGTTTCTGGACCTCCATCTCCTTTTTACAATGGACATCCAGTCTTTCTACACCTCCATCTCCCATTAGGACAGTCTAAGTGCTTTCCTCTTCTTCCTTGAAAGGAGACCCAAACCATTCCTATGCACCACCACTCTCCTGTGCCTGCCTGAACTTGTTCTCACACTGAACAACATTGCCATTGACTCCACTCACTTCCTCCAAATAAAAAATGTTGCTATGTGAGCCTGGATAGGTCCTAGTTTCTTCATTGCATCTGTTCTAACAATGCAGTCTTCCATACCAGTATTTCCAGGATGTCTTGCTTTTCCCTCAGTCGAGGATTTTTTTCCACCAAGTTTGACAGGGCCTTCGACTATGTCCATTCCATTTCCCTCAGTTCTGATTTCACCTCTTCCCCTCCATTCCAGAACCACAATAGACATTCCATTCTCCTTGCCTTCCACCCACCAGCCTCCATATTCAATGGATCAACCTCCGCCATTTCTGCTACCCTCCAGCATGATGTCATCACTAAACACATCTACCCCCCACCCCCAATCAACATTCTGAAGGAACTGTTCGCTCCACAACACACTCGCCCACTCCCCATTCACCTCCAACATCCCCTCCCATTTCTAAGGCAGTTTCCCACTCTAACACAGGAATTGCAACATCTGCCCTTTTATCTCCTCTCTTCTACCATCCCGTGCCCCAAAACCTCCTTCCATACTTGTACTTAGTATTCGCTGCCCGCTCTGCACTTTCCTCAACACTGAGTCAGCCAAACACAGACTGAGCGACCACTTTGTGGAACATCTCTGTTCAATCTGCAAGCTGACCCCAAGCTTCCAGTTGCATATCATTTAAATTCTCCGCTCCACTTCTCCTCCGACCTTTCTACCCCCGCTTCCTACACTGTTCCAATGAAGCTCAACGTAAGCCCGAAGAACAGCACGTCATCTTTCGATTAGGTATTTAACGGCGCTCCGGACTGAACACTGGGTTCAACAATTTCAGATCAGAACCACTGCTCCTATTTTCTCAGGCAGCAGCTATTGATGATGATTCTGCTTTTCCCATTTACACCCTCTCTAGACCCATAATTTGTCCTTTACTCATTCCATTACTGTCTCCTTTTGCATCAACATCCTTCTTATTATCTGACCTCTCCTGCCTTCCTATCGCAGACCTGCTTCCTTCCCCCTTTCCCTGCCTCAGTACTTGTATAAAACTTGGTATATGTCTTACAGTTTCCAGTCCTGACAAAAGGTCATCCACCTAAAACATGATGTATTTGAGTTAAATCTCACGCACATTAGTTGTCTTTCTCTCTCCACAAATGTTGCCAAAGCTGCTTTGTATATCTAACATTTTCTATTTTTATTACAGAATTCTAGCTGATAATAAGGCCTAATTTTAACCTAATTGGTGGGCTCAGATCAGATGCCCCATTTTAAGATCCAAACCTAAAGCTGCTTCATTCTGTAGTAGTGTGCAGTGCTCCCTCTTTCTTTGCATTTGAGCACTCAGCATAACAGCAAAAAGCATAAGTATAGCCCGAGCTTCAGTTTTTGCAGGGAATCATTGGGTTCCATGCAGTGAGGGAAGGTTTTTGGTGCTGAAGAATGGAGCATTTCCTACTTTGAGGAGAAAACACTCCCAGCTCAGGTAGACACCAGCTGAATTTTAATGTCTTATCTGATCAGCACAAGTTAGAAAGATGGAGACAAGCTGGAAAACTTCCACTCCAGTTTTGAGGTAAAATCTAAAGCAGGTGAGTGGTATTGGTGCATTCTAACTCCCTGCACACCACCTCATCCATCTCTTGTCCTGCAGTCTCCCTGCCTCTGTTTTCTTGCTGTACTTCCTTGTTGCTCTCCTTTTGCCAAATTTTAAGTATTTATTTTGACATTGCAGAAGCAAGTCCAAAATGACTGCACTCCTTGCACATTTCCTGCTTTGACCACATGGCAGTTCAGCAGCTCATTTACTGTCTGGTCCCTAGAATATTAATTATTTAAGGAATGGAAAGAGAAGAATGGAAATACTCACCTGGGAAGAGGGTTATCTCCTCTGGGCACTGTGGAGTAGCAGAGAGATGGCATATTGGATAGAATATCACAGGCCAAGAGTGCGTAACTTTGCGATACATGCCCCCTTCTATCACTAATGAGTGTAGTGCTGCAACAGAATTTTTTTGGCCATAGAGACTAGAAGAACTCTGCCAGCTATGTTTGCAATGTTGCTAAAATTTGGTGACCAGAAGGGATCTCCCAACTGTCTTTATGACATTGTTAATATGGAGTGACCAGCAGGGATCTGCTTGCAATGTTTAGAATGTTACCTCGACATAATGACCTGAGAGGATCTCCCAGCTATTTTTATGGTGTTACTCAAGATGGGGCCTGATCTTAACTCGGGTGTAAGTGAATAGCTTTTGACGAAAGGGGATTTCTCTTCTATTCATAATTTTGCTAAGGCATACCAGAGGAAGTTGTCCCATATAAAAATGAGGGGAAGGGAAAGAGCAATTGGGCCATTAAGTCTGCCCACACTCATGATGCCTGGAGCATTATGACTAGACTACACCCTCCCCACCCTCCCACCCCCCCATCACCCACAGCCATAGAAACAAAACCCGGGGCCAATAAAAGGCAAAGTCCTTCAGACCTCCTCAAGTGATTAAAACCAATCCAGGAGATCACGTTGACTCTCCGGATATCAACTGTTAATCACTATGACACCTTGCAGTTGCCATTCGTCCAAATGTGGTATTTTCTTTATGAGATGTTGAATGAACTTCTGCTTTACAAGATGCAGTGACCTCCTCAGCACAACTTGTGATGTGCAATGCTACCTAATATCCAAGTCTGGCACTACGTACAAGGCTTCTTCACTACCTGTGCACATCATTAGAGTGCCTTTGGCCAACAGATGCCTCGTTGTGAGCCTGACAGCTGAGTAGCAGACTGGAGCCTTTCCTCCCTGCACCCACTGAGCAGCGAGCAAAGCCTGTGCATTGGATACAGCGAGAAATTCCCTCTGTGCTCCACCCCTCCACAGAAACATATTACCTACCAGCCTGACAACAGCCCCCTCCACGTGGCTCAACATTTGCAGAAAGGAGCGAATGAAGAAATGATCTTCTACCAGGAATCAAACAGTAGGTTTTAGACAGAGAGAGAGAGAAAGAAAGGCAAGCTCATGGATAACCCTGGAACTCTAGAGCAGTTCTTCCCATCTTGCATGGTAACTCTGGCATAAAACAGATAGGACTGCTGGGGAGTCACCATTTATCATCCATTTCTGCTGTTTCCCTGATGGATTGGAGACTTTGTGCCAGTCACAAACCCCTGTGGATTTGAGGGCAGATGCTTAATCTATATGCACGTGATGGACGCATATACCCTCATAAACACACAGAACTGGATTTTACAGCCCTCGCCCCGCCAGGCATCTTTTCAGCAGGGGAGTCATGTAAAACACGATGGGTGGCAAGCCCGACACCTTCTTGCCCACCCCAAGCTGTCCCCATAATATAGGGGGGATGCCTAAATCAGCAGCCCCCCGCCATATGTAAATAAAAAATTAAGGGCCAATTGAGCTTGTTAGTAAGCCAACTGACCCCAATATTACGTTGCCCATGCCAGAACATGGTTGGCATTCGGAGGCAGGAATAGGCAGCCCGCTCTTCCATAAAAGTTTTTAAAATGGTGGGAAGGAAAGGGTATGTACTATCTTTGGGAGGGGTTCCTTTGTACATCAGGGGCACCCCCTGAAGATAGTACCCCCACTTCATTCTTCCCACCTGCCCTGCAAAACCAACACCCCCACCTGCTTTGCACCCTAAGGTGCCCAATCCCTCCCCACCCAATACCCTGATGTACATTGGAGCCTTCATCCTAGACTTGCTTGCAGCCCCAGCAGTACCCAATGACTGAGCTCTGGTACTGCAAGAGCTGCTGGCCAATCAGATTGGTCAGCAGCTCCCAAGGGCGGGACCTCCTCCCACTGAGAGGCAGAAGTTCCACACTTACCTAGTTGTTGTTGCTCCAGCGTATTATTGCTACAGAGCGGACTTTTTCTTCATCAGTTGGTTTCCAACCAACTTTTAACTCGGGGTGTGGGGTGGGGTGCTGGGAGGGGGTGAGCTGTGCACCCCTCCAGCCCTGTAAAATCCAGTCCAAAGTTACAATATGCTGCAAATGAGGTAACTGCATCATGCAGTATTTCTCTCCATTTGTACCCAAATAATACTTGGCATCTCCACCATCGACTGACAGTGGCAGCAGTGTGTTCTACAAGATGCGCTGCAACATATCGCAAAGAGGCCTTCAGCAGCTCCTTTCAAACCCTCAACCTCGACCACATAGGAGAACAAAGGCAGCAAGTGCACGAGAAAACCAACACCTGGAAGTTCCCCTCAAAGCTACATCCATCCTGGCTTGGAAATATATTGCCATTCCCCCACTGTTGCTGGGTCAAAATCCTGGAGCACACCTTCTAAGGACACTGAGGGTGTAGCTACACTAGCTGGTAGCTCACCACCACATTGTTAAGGGAAATTAGTGATCAGCAATAAATGCTAGCCTAACCAGCGATGCCCACATTCTATGAACAAATTAAAAAACCTTATACAAGAGCAAGCCAAATACTACAGAAGTATCTGAAATAAATAAAAACAAAATGCAGCATCTGTAGAGAGAGAAACTCAATTAATGTTTCAAGTCAGTAATCTTTCATCAGAACTGGGAAAGGTTAGAGATGTAATGGGTTTAAGCAAGCGCAGAGTCAGTGAAAGGATGAGGGTGGGAAAAAGGACAAAAGACAAGGCTTGTGATAGGGTGGGAAGACAGGAGAGTTAATGACAACAGGGTTGATGTTGCAAGGCAGAGGGAGTGGTAATGGGACATGTAAAGAAACAAAAGATCTGTCCCGAGGAAGTGTGAATGGCAGGATAATCACAGAATTCTTACAATGTAGAAGGAGGCCATTTGGCCCATCGTATCTGCATCAGCTCTCTGAGCATTTTAACTTAGTGCCAGTCTCCTGCTTTTTCCCCGTAACCCTGCACATTGTTTCTATTTAAATAATCACCCAATGCCTTCTTGAAAACCTCAATTGAACATGCCTCCACCACACTTCCAGACAGTGCATTACAAACCCTAACTACTTGCTGTGTGAAAAAGTTTTTTCCTCACCTCAAATTTGCTTTGCTTCTTTTGCAAAACATTTTAAAACTCTCAATCCAGATTTCTCAATCCGTTTATGAGCGGGAACAATTTCTCCCCATCTATTCTGTCCAGACACTTCATGATTTTGAAAACTTCTCTCAAGTTTCCTCTTAGCCTTCTCCTCTCCAAGGAAAACAGTCCCAACTTCTCCAATCTTTCCTCATAACTGAAGTGTCTCATCCCTGGAACCATTCTCGTAAACCCCTTCTGCACTCTCTTCAATGTATTCACATCCTTCCTATAGTGTGGCGCCCAGAACTGTACACAGTACTCCAGCTGAGTTCTAATCAGTGTCTTATATGTTCATCATAACCCCCGTGCTGTTGTACTCTGTGGCCCTATTAATGAAGCCTAGAATACTGTATGCTTTAGAAACAGCTCTCTCTACCTGTCCTGCCACCTTTAATGACTTATGTACATATACACTCTGGTCTCTCTGCTCCTGCACACCCTTTAGAATAGTATCCTTTATTTTATACTGTCTCTCCATGTTCTTTGTACCAAAGTATATCATCTCGCACTTCTCCGCATTGAATTTCTTCTGCCATATATCTGCCCACTCCACCAATGTGTCAATGCCCTTTTGAAGTTCTACACTATCCTCCTCACAGTTTACAATTCTCCCAAGTTTTGTGTCATCTGCAAACTTTGAAATTGTTCCCTGCACACCAAGATCCAGATCATTTATATATAATATATATATATACACATATATATCAGGAAAAGCATGGGTCCCAAGTACCCATTAACCATTATTCAGCTTCCTATCCTGAGCCAATCTTGTATCCATGTTGCTACTGTCCCTTTTATTCCATGACCTATAACTTTCCTCACAAGTCTGTTGTGGGGCACTATATCGAACATATTTTGGAAGTCCATATACACCACATCAACGGCCTTGCCCTCATCAACCATCTCTGTTATCTCTTCAAAAAGTTCCAGCAAGTTAGTTAGACTCGATCTTCCTTTACAAATCCATGCTCACTCTTCCAAATCAATCCACATTTTTCTATGTGACTATTAATTATATCTAGAATAATTGTTTCTAGAAGTTACCCCACCACCGAAGTTAAATTGACTGGTCCGTAATTACAGGGGAGATCTTTACAACCTTTTTTGAACAAGGGCGCAATGTTTGCAATTCTCCAGTGCTCCAGCACCTCCCCTGAATCCAGGAAACCTTGAAAGATTATTGCCTGTGCCTCTGCAATTTCCACCCTCACTTCCTTTAATATTCTTGGATGCATCTCATCCGGTCCCGGTTCCTTGTCAACTTTAAGTACCAGCAGCATTTTCCAATACCTCCTCCTTATTACTTTTAAACCCTTCTAGTGACTGAGTTTCCTCCTCTGTCACCGTGGCCTGGGCAGCATCTGTCTCGTTGGTAAAGACAGATGCAAAGTAGTCACTTAACACCTCAGGCATGCCTCTTGCCTTTATGTGTAAATCCCCTTTTTGGTCCCTAGTTGGCCCTACTCCACCTTTTACTACTCTTTTAATATTGATGTGCTCATAGATTACTTTGGGATTTCCTTTTATGTTAGCTGCCAATCTTTTCTCATAGCTCCTCTTTGCTTCTTGTATTTGCTTTTCACATCCCTTGTGAACCTTCTGTATTCAGCTTGGTTCTCAATTGTGTGTGTTGTAAGCACACTTTTTCTTCTATAACTTAATTTTTATCTCCTTTGTCATCCAGGGAGCTCTGAATTTGTTTGTCCTACCCTTCCCTTTTGAGGGAACATACCTTGACTGTGCCCAAGCCATCTCCTCTTTGAAGGTAGCCCATTGTTCAGCTACTGTTTTTCCCACCAACCTTTGGTTCCAGTCTATCTGGCCCAGCTCCGTTCTTGCCCCATTGAAGTCCAGTCTCTGCCAGTTGATTATTCTTACTCTGGATTGACCAATGTCATTTTCCACTGTCATCCTAAATCTTATGATACAATGATCACTGTCTCCTAAATGTTCCCCACTGTCACTGGATCTACTTGGCACATCTCATTCCCAAGAACCAGGTTTAGCAGTGCCTCCTTTCTTGTTGGACTGGACACATACTGCTGTAGGAAATTCTCCTGAGCACAATCTAGAAATGCTTGTCCCTCACTGCCCCTTACACTACACTATCCCAGTCTATATACAGCTAATTAAAGTCCCCTATTATAACTACTCTATGATGTTTACGCCTCTCAGTAAATTTCCTTGCAGATTTGTTCCTCTATATTCTTCTCACTAGCTGGTGGTCTATATACTACACCGAGCAATGTAATTGCACCCTTCTTATTCCTTAGCTCTAGCCAAATCGATTATGTCCTTGGAATCCTCTGACACATCCTCTTTCTCCAGTACTGCAATACTCTCCTTAACCAAAAATGCCACCTCTCCTCCTTTTTTGCCTTTTATATCTTTTCTGAACACCTTGTAACCAGGAATATTTAACACTCAGGTCTGTCTATTCCTTAAACCAGGTCTCCATTATCGCCACAACATCTTAATCCCTCAAGGCAATCTGTGCTTGTAACTCCCCAATTTTATTAACTATACTCCATGCATTCACATACATGCAGTGTAACCCTGATTTAGACTTCATTACTTACTCCCTTACTCCGACTCCATCTATTAATTTACTATTCTCTATTTAGTGCTATCTGCCTCTCCCAGCATTCCAATTGCTTTCTAATATTCTCTGCTGGTTTCCACACCCCTGATGAGTTAGTTTAAACCCTCTCCAACAGCCAGCAAGGAACTCAGTCCTGGCTCTGTTCACTTGCAGCCTGTCCAGCTTGTACAGGCACCATCTCTGCCACAGCTAATCCCATGAATCTAAAGCCCTCCCTCCTGCACCATCTTTCTAGCCATGCATTCATCTGTCTTATCTTCCTACTTCTGTTCTCACTTGTAATGAACAGCTGCAGTCTGAAAGCAAAAAAAAAACCTGGAAAGAAAAATGAAACTAAATGGAGTAGAAGGTATGATCTAAGATTGTTGAACTGATTGCTGAAGCTAAAGCCAGAAGGCTGTAAAGTGCCAAATCAAAAATGAGGTGCTGTTCGCTGTTCCTCGAGATTACATTGAGCTTCATTGGAATTATAAGCCCACTGACTTCCATAATGAGCTTGACCATACTTTCTCACATTCTGTTTCCTTTAAGGAATCTATTCCATTCTCCCAGTTTCTCCATCTCTATTGCATCTGTTCTGATGACTGCAATGATTCCACTGTCAATACTAGCACTTACAAGACAGCTTCCTTCCCCCCACCCCCCCCAACCCTCTTGGCTGACAGGGTCCTCCGCCATGTCCAATATATTTCATGCACTTCTGCCCTCACTCCTTTCCCTCCCTCCCAGAATCATAAAAGAGTTTCCTTGTCCTCACCTTGTACCCCACCCAGCTCTGATTTCATTGGAGCCTTCTCTGCCATTGCTGCCACCTCCAGCATGATGAGGACACCAAACACACCTTCCCCTCTATTCACCCATAACAATCACTCCCCTTCCACTGCAAGCACAGGGCTGAAGTGCCTGCCCTTCTATCTCCTTCCTTCTCACCGACCAAAGCCCACCTCTCCTTCCAGGTGAAACAGCCATTTTTAATTTTGCCTACTGTATTCACTGCATGCAGTGCAGTCTCCTCAACATCGAGGAGATCAAATGAAGATTAGGTAACCACTTTGCAGAACACCTTCATTCAGTCCACAAGCATGAACCCATGCCCGTGGTCACCTTTTATTTCAATTGCCCATCTTGTACCTACTCTACCTCTCTGCCCTTAGCCCCATGCAGTGAAGCTCAATGTGAGCTTGAGGAATGGTATTTCTGATTAGGCATTTTACCGCATTCCGGACTCACCATTGAGTTCAACAATCTCAGATCATAATTTCTGCCTCCATTTTATTTTTTTCGCCCATGATTTTGGTTTTTCTTCCTTTTGTGTTTTTCAGGTGGCAGCACAATTTGCCATTCACAACTCCTTTGGCCACATCTTTTGTTTCTTTACTTCTCCCATTACCACTCTATCTGTAGCATCAATGCATTAGTCATTTAATCTTTCCTGTCTTCCAGCCTATCACAAACCTTCCTTTTTGTTCTTTTCCACACCCTTCTCTTTTCTCCCAGCCTCAACAGCTTTTTTGGGGAGAGAGTGTTCCAGATATCCATTATCCCTCGTATGAAGAGGAACTTCCTAACATAGTGCCTGAACAGCCTGGCTCCAATTTTAAGGTTATACCCTTTTGTTCCAGTGAAAATAGTGCTCTTTATTTAACCTAAAAAATCATTTAACCACCTTAAACACCTGAGTTATATCATATAATCTTCAATACTCAAGGGAATGCAAACCTACTCTGCGCAATCTGTTTTCGTAATTTAACCCTTTTAATCTCCTGTAACATTCTGGTGAATCTGTGTTGCACCCCCTTCAAAGCCTTTATATCTCTTCTGAGATGAACTGAACATTCTACGGCACCAGTCTAAGCAGAGCTTTATATAATTGTAGCAATAACATCCACGCTACTGTGTTCCAGTCCTATTGGACTAATACTCCATTAGCTGTTTTCGTTCTTTTTTGTATCTTACACTGTTTGTTTGTGAATTCTATACTTGAATCCCTAGATCTCTCTGCTCCTCCACAGTTCCTTGCTTCTCAGCCTTTAGAAAATAGATCTGTCTTTTTCACATCCAAAGAAGATGACCTTGCACTTCCATAAGTTGAATTCCATTTCTCACAGTTTTGCTCACTTATTTAATCAATCAATGTCCTTTGCAGCTTTCTGCTCTGATCTACACTACTTACCCCCACCACAAGTATCCACCCCCAACTTAATGACATCAGCAAACGTATATATGTTGCACTCTATTCCTTCAATTAAATTATTAAGAATTATGCTGTGACTCCAGTGTAGTACATGTGGGGGACACCACCAGCTCCTTCCTGCCAATTGGAGTACATACCCTTTATTCCTACTGTCTGTCTTGTATTTCCTACCTAGTTCGTCTCCAACGTCGAAAGGTTGCCTCCACTTTGATGTACTCTTACTTTTGCCAGGAGTCTCCTTGCTGCACCATCTCCAGGGTTAAGCAGCCCAATTACATTCAAAACAGAGTTTTCTGCTTCTGAATGCTCCAGCATGCAATTCAAACCAACCCCACCCTGCCCCTTCATCATATCCCCACTTATAAAGGAAATCAGGGGAAAATCATGGACTGAAGAGCTCAAAATCAGAAAGCACTGGATAATACAGGCTTACAAATGAAAAATAGCATCCTGGGCATTGACAAGGAACTAGAAGATAACCATTTTCCCTAGAATGAGTCAAAGCCTTCTTTAAAGGAGACACTTAATTCAGTGATCAGAACTGAGATAGCATTGTGGAGTAATATGACACAAAACGAGATCATTCTTCCTATCATGCTTGTGCCAGCTCATTGAAAGAACTAACCAGTTAGTAACATGGTCCTGTCCTTTCCCTATAGCCCTGCAAAGATCAGTAAAGAAATTGATTAGGCAGAATTTCCTATAACAGGGTGCTGTAGTAATGCTTGAAATATAATAATGTTTGACTTTCAACTGTGGATATCCTGTGTATAATCTTTTATTTTTGCTTCTTATTGCAAGTCTGGATTGCTTGTTCCTAAACAACTCTTATCTGGAGGTAAAATTCCAACCTTGTGCCTTGCTGCCAAAGAAAACAATGAAAGCCATCATCATTTTCTACCCAAGGGAACCTATCAGATACCAAGAACTGATCACTTTTGAAATCAATGGACTCACCCAACAGAGCGTCAAGATCTTTGGCCAAGGCGTGGAAATGAGGGTAGGATTGTATCCAAAAAATTGTTGGGGGCATCCTAGGGATAGCTGAGGTTTCGTATTCTAATATCCAGAATAATCCAGGCTTCATGACCAGAGGCATTTCAACTCCCATAATATCAGGTTCAATATTTTTGCTCCTGCAGTCACTCAGCTTTTCTTAATTGGAGAAAGACAGTGTAGTTTTTATAGGATGGTCACTTTGTTCCAATTTAGGGGGAAGGAAGAGGGCTGAGGTGGGGCTGAGATTATGAATTGCATTTTGAGGGTTCCATTGCTGATGGTGAAAATTCACCAAATATCCTCAACACACAATGTCTCCATATCATGAGGCACAGTAAGAAGCAGAAACATTTGTTTTACCTTAAAATAAACTTCTGGTGTCCTCCTGATGTCCAGAACTTTACAGATAGGCTTCTTAAATAACAGGCTGCTTCATCAAACCTGGAAAAGGACCCTGAGTTCTAAACATCAAGTGCAGAGCTCCTCTATTAGAAGGCCCAGTATTGGATACTGCCCCTCCGCTCCACCCACCGACATAGCTCCTATATCAAGCAGTGTTGCACTATAGTGCCAAATGAGATCAGACATCTGGAACTGAAGGTGGAATGGAATTCTGCAGCAAAGTCCATCCCAACTTCACTGTTCATGTCTCTTTGGAGCTGTGAAAGGGTTATGTGAATCAAGGAGGTGAAAGCATGAAATGGGACAAAATGAATTTCTGTTTTTTTGGAAGCTTAAGTGTGGCAATAGTTGGGGAAGGTTCACTGGGAATGGTAGCTTAGTAGTAATGTTACTGGACTAGTAGTCCAGAGTCCTGGACAAATGCTCCAGAGACATAAATAAACCTGGAAGGAAAAGCTCATTTCTGTAGGTGACCATGAAATTACCAAATTGTTGTTAAAACCTATCTGGTTCACTAATGTCCTTCAGGGAAGAAAGTTGTTATTCTTATCCAATCTGGCCATCATACAACTGCAGACCTAATGTAATGTGCTTGACTCTTAACTACCCTCTGAAATGGCCTTACAAGCCACTCAATTGTATCAAACGCCTATGGATAAACCAAATAAAAATAAAACAGATGGATCATATAGCACACCCCACCCAGTTGACCTTGCATCATCCTCCTCACTAATCTCTTGGGATTAGTTCCAAATTTGGGAGAGCTGCCCCACAGACCAATCAAGCAACAGCTTGATATAGCATACATTCAGAATCATACCTTACAGCCAACATACTAGACTCTTCCATCATGTTTTGTCCCACTGGCAGGACAGAACCACCAGAGGTGATGGCGCATTTGCAACTGGTAGGAGTAACTCTGGGAGTTCTGAACTATTAACTCCAGATTTCATGAAGTCTCATAGCATCAGGCCAAACATGGGCAAAGAAATGTCCTGATGATTACCTCTGCAATCTGCCCTCAACTGATGTTTGTGCTCATGCAAGTTGAACACAACTTGGAAGAGACAAGGGCTCAGAATGTACCATGGGTGGGAGACTTTAATGTCCATCACCAAGAGCAGCTTGGTGACACCACTACTGGTTGAACTGGCAGAGTTCTGAAGGATATGTCTAAAAGGCTGGACCTCTGGGAGATGGTGAGAAGCCAACAAGAGGGAAAAACCTGTTTGACCTCATCTTCATCAATCTACCTGTTGCTGATGTGTCTGTCCATGACATTATAGCTAGGTGTGACCACCACACAGTCCTGATGGAGACTGGTGAAGTCTTTTCACATCGAGGATATCATCGATTGTGTTGTGTGACATTACCATCACGCTAAATGGGATTGATTTAGAATAGACCTAGCAGTTCAAAACTGGGTACCCCTTGACGCACTATGGGCCATCAGTTTTCCATTATTTACTCTATCAAAAATCTCCATGATTTTGAACACCTCTATTAAATCTTTCTTTAACAGCTTAAAGGAAAACAACCCCTTTTTTCCCAGTCTCTTCCCATAACTGAAGTTCCACATCCCTGATAACATACTCGTAAATCTCTTCTGCACCTTCTCTAAGGCCTTGACATACTTCAAAGAGTGTGGTGTGCAGATTTTTAAAAATTTGTTCCAGGGATTTGAGTATTGCTGGCAAGGTTAGCATTGTTGTCCATTCCTAATTGCCCTTAAGAAGGTGGTGATTAGCCATCTACGTGAACCGCTGCAGTCCATGTGGTGTAGGTACATACACAGTACTATTAGGGAGGGAGTCCCAGGATTTTGACCCAGAGAAAGTGAAGGA
Source organism: Carcharodon carcharias (assembly GCF_017639515.1). Lineage (NCBI taxonomy): Eukaryota > Metazoa > Chordata > Chondrichthyes > Lamniformes > Lamnidae > Carcharodon > Carcharodon carcharias. The sequence continues at coordinate 105,668,162 of NC_054473.1, read as the reverse complement.
ACGGCGGTATAGTTCCAAGTCAGGATGGTATGTGGCTTGGAGAGGAACTTGCAGGCGGTGTTCCCATGCATCAGTTGCCCTTATGTTTCTAGGCAGTAGAGTCACAGGTTTGAAAGTTGCTGTTGAAGGAACCTCGATGATCTCTGCTTGCATCTTGTAAATGGCACATTCTGCTACCACCGTGAGCCAGTGGTGAAGGGATGAATGTTGAAGGTGGTGAATGGGGTATCAATCAAGCAGGCTGCTTTGTCCTGGATAGTGTTGAGCTTCTGAGTGTTGTTGGAGCTGCACTCATCCAGGCAAGTATTCCATAACATTCCTGACTTGTAGCTCCTTTTGACAGCCTTCCTTCTCATGAGAATGATGGTTTGTGCCTTGGCAGTCAACTCTGTGTTCAACATCGTCTGGTGTGGCTCAGGAACCCTACTCTGACATGGCAGTCTCAGCCTCATTTGCTGCAGATGTGGATAGCGGGATGAGAAGGTCCAGAATCCTTGGCCTCTGTTTTCTCTGGCCCTTTTCTCACCAGCTGAGCTTTCTGTTTTGCCTTACCTCCTCCAATGCTCCTCCAGACAGTCAGCTTGTAGACACCATGACCATCATGACTGCCTCTCAGTTGTCTGTTTCACAATCTAGTTTAGTCTAGTTGGTGGACAGGCTTTGGGGAGTCAAGAGATGAGTTACTCATTTCAGGATTCCAGCATCTGACCTGCTCTTGTAGTCACAGTTTTATATGGCTGGTCTAGTTAAGTTTCTAATCAATGGTAACCCCCAGCATGTTGATAGTTGGGGATTCAGCAATAGTATTGCCATTGAATGTGAAGGGGAGATGGTTAGTTTCTCTCTTGATGAAAATGGTGACTTCCTAGCACTGGGTGACATGAATGTAACTTGCCACTCATCAGCTCTAGCCTGAATGTTGTCCAGGCCTTACTGCCTGCTGCTACAGATACTTCTATATGAGGATTTGTGAACGGTGCTGAACACTGTGCAATTATCAACAAACAGCCCACTGCTGTCCTTATGATGGAGGGAAAGTCATTGATTCTCTTTTGCTGGAGATGGTCATTGCCTGGCTCTTGTGTGGTGTGAACATTACTTGCCATTTGTAAGCCCAAGCCTGACTATTGTCCAGGTCTTGCTGCATTTGGACATGGACTGCTTCAGTATCTGAGGAGTCACAAATGGTGCTGAACATTGTGCAAACATTAGCGAACATCCCCACTTCTGACCTTATGATGGAAGGAAGGTCATTGATGAAGCAGCTGAAGATGGTGGGCCGAGGACACCACCCTGAGGAACTCTTGCAGTGATGTCCTGGGGCTGAGATGACTGACCCCCAACAACCACAACCATCTTCCTTTATGCTAGGTCTGACTGAAACCAGTGGAGAGTTTCCCCCTGATCCCCATAACCTCAATTTTGTTCTGGTTCCTTGATGTCACACTCAGCCAAATGCTATCATGACATCAAGGGCTGTCACTCTCACCTCGCCCCTTGAATTCAGCTCTTTGATCTATGCTTGCTTCAGGGCTTTAGTGAAACCTAGGGCTAAGTGGTGGAACCCAAACTGAGGATCAGTGAGCAGGTTATTGCTGAGTAAATGTCACTTGATAGTATTGTTAACAACACCTTCCACCACTTTGCTGATGAAAGAGAGTAGACTGACAGGTTGATAATTGACTGGTTTGGATTTTGCCTGCTTTTTTTTGGACAGAATATACCTGGGCAATTTCCCACATTGTCAGACAGGTGCCTGTGTTGTAACTGTACTGTACTATACTGAACAGCTTGGCTTAGGGCACAGCTAGTTCTGGAGCACAAGTCTTCAGTACTACAGCCGGGATGTTTTCAGGCTCCATGGCTTTTGCTGTAACCAGTGCCTTCAGCCATTTCTTAATATCAGGTGGAGTAAATTGAGTTGGCTAAAGACTGACATCTGTGATGGTAGAAGCCTCAGGCAGAGGCGGAGATGGATCCTCTACTCAGCTGGTGGTGAGGTGCAGCATTGCAGAGAGGAAAATGGAGAAGAAGGTTGTTGCAATACCACAACCTTGTTTAACTGATAAAAGGTCTACGGTGGCTCCATTGGTGAGAATCACAGTTTATATGTCATCGTGGAGTAGGCGGAGAATGGTGACAAATTTCTGAGGGCAGCCAAATTTAAGAGGATCTTCCATAAGCCTTCAAGGTTGACAAGAGTCAAAGGCTTTTGTGAGGTTGAAAAAAGCTATGTACAGCAGTTGGTGCCATTCCTTGCATTTTTCTTGACTTTTCCACGCAGTGAAGATCTTGTCTGTGATGCCTTTCAATGGGCAAAAACCGCGCTGCAGCTCTGGAAGGAGCTCTTCAGCCACTAGGAGGAGGTGATTGGTGAGAATTGTAGCACATAGCAGGGAGACTCCTTTGTAGTTATCACAATCGGGCTTGTCTCCCTTCTTAAATATAGTCACGTTCATATTGTCCCTGAGATTCCCCAGCATGCACTCCTCTTCCCAGATGAGGGATATAAGGTTGTACAGCCATGCCAGGAATGTATCTCCTTACACTGCCTTTAATCCAAAACCAAAATCACCCCAATTAGTGTCAGTCATTGAGCTTCAGTGTACAAATGACACTTGTGTATGTGTGCACTCCAAGTCGTTGTTGACTCCTTCTCTGAAGCAAATGAGAAAATGACCTTTCACTAAACATCCGGAAAAGTAAGATCCTCTTCCAACCAGCTCCCATAGCACAACACCTCCCCCCATCAATGGCAAAATCCTGGAAAATCTAGATCATTTTCTGTATCTTAGGAGCCTCCTCAAAGATGTAGATGACAAAATTCATTGTCACCTCCAACGTGCCAGATCAGCCTTCGGCCAACTGAGGAAAAGAGAATTTGTGGACCAGGATCTTAGACCCAAGACTGAGGTAATTGTTTATCTGACAGCAGAGATCCCTGTGTTGCTATATGCAACCTAAAGCAGGGACCTCAAAGCACTGGAGAGGCACCATCAGCAGTGCCTTTGCTAAATCCTCCATATCTGGTCCAACAGCAGCATTCTCTGCCAAGCCGATATGCCCAGCATTGGGGCACGAATAACTCAAAACCAGATCCATTGTGCCTGACATATTGTTCATATGCCTGACACCAGACTCCCAAAGCAACTGTTTGACTCAGGATGCAGTCATGGCAGATGATTACTAGGAGGCCTCATTTCCCTAGAATTTCCCCAGGGTTCTCCTAATGTTTTGCTGAAAAATACTGAGCGTGAAATGATCATGACATCTTTGCTTTTCTGAAGCATGTACATACTGAAGATCAAGAAAGAAAAAAAAAAACTGCTTTTATACAGCGTCTTTCATAACCATAGGATATCCCAATGTAGTTGCTGTTGATATGTAGCAAATACAGCATCAAATCTGTGCACTTTATGATCCCAGAAACATATTGGCAACGACACCTTGGAGATCTCCGCTGTAATATTGAGTATAGTAGTATAGGTACTTACTAGTGTTTGCGTAACTTACTCTTCATTTATCTGTATTTGTTGTAACATAAGTGAGAGTGCCAGTGCTTTCTTCTTTCTTCCCTCTCAGATTGAAGTAGTCGATTACAAGAACAAAGTGGTTAATTTGAAAGCACCTAAGGTTGGACAGATTGTGAAGAAAGTAGTGCCGATAATCAACAGAAGCAGTGCACCCCTGACTTTCTCTCTTGCTGTGAATCCCAACGAACATCTTCTTCAGAACTTAAAGGTATGGACCGCTAATATCCCAGCACTCTTACAATGCAAACTACCCCAAATGTCTGTTGTGGTGAGACCTTTCGTTAACTATGAGATATTAGGGATATTGCAAACAGTGGGAGATTTCCTCTAATCACTATATGTTAGAGTCATTGAATCATAGTGATAGAATGGTTATAACACAGGATGGTATTTGGCCCATCATGTCCATGCCAGCTCTCTGTGAGAGCAAATCAGCTGGTTCCACTTCCCTGCCTTTTCTCCATAGCCTTGCAATTCTTTTCTCTTCAGATAATTAACAAATTCCCTTTTGAAAGTCACAAGTAAATCTACCTCCAGCACACTCTCAGGCAGTGCACTCAGATCCTAACCACTCACTGCATAAAAAAAGGTCTTCCATATGTCATCTCTGGTTCTAATCACAATAAATAGGTGTCTCCTTGTTCTCAATACTTCTACCAATGGGAAGAATTTCTCCGTGTCTACTCTCTCTCATCATTTTGTACACCTCTGTCAAATCTCCTCTCAACCTTGTCTTTTCTAAGGAAAACAACCTCAGCTTCTTTAACCTATCTTCATAACTGAAGCACTCCTGTACATCATTTCTGCACTCTATCCAATGGCTTCACATGCTTTCTATAGTGTGGTGCCCAGAACTGGACACAATACTCAGCTGAGGCTGATCAGTGTTTTTTGAAGGTTCACTGAACCTTCCTTCCTTTTGTACTCTATGGGTGGGATTTTCCAGCCCCACCCGCCACTGGGTTTGTCCAGTCTGGCCACAAGTCAGTGGACACCGCCGCATTGTCCATAGTGGATCCTGCCATGGCAGGGCCAGAAAATCCTGACCTATGCCTCTTTTTTTTAAAGCCTAGGATCCCATATGCACTTATTAATCACTTTTTCAACCTGCCCTCCGCCTTCAATAATTTGTACACATATAATTCCAGGTTCCTCTCCTCCTGCACCCCTTACTGTAGAATTGTACACTTTTTTATTGCCTTTCCTTGTTCTTCCTACCGAAGTAAGTCACTGCACACTTCTTTGCATTAAATTTCGTCTGCCTTGTGTCCACCCATTCTACCAACTTGTCTATGTCCTCTTGAAGTCTATCACCATCTTCCTCAGTTCACGCAACTTCCAAGTTTGTGTCATCTGCACATTTTGAAATTGTGGTTGCACACTGAAGTCTAGATTATTGTAAAGATCAAGAAAATCAGTGGTCCTAATATTTAACTTCCTTCAATCTGAAAAACAATCGTTCACCACTACTCCCTCTTTCCTGTCACTCAACAAACTTTGTATCTATGCTGCCACTGTCCCTATTATTCCATGGGCTTTAGCTTTGCTGATGAGCCTGCTATGGGGAACTTTATCAAACACCTTTTGGAAGTCCATGCACAACACAACAACCACATGACCATCAGCAACCCTTTCAGTTACCTCATCAAAATATTCAATTAAATAGTTAAGCACAATTTTTCCCTTAACAAGATTGTAATGCCTTTCCTTAATTAATCCAATTTGTTCAAATGGCTGTTAATGTTGTCCTGGATTATCATTTCAAAAATTTTTCCCACCATCAAAGTTAAACTGTAATTGCTGGGTTTATCCTTATGTCCTTTCTTCAACAAGGCTGCAACATGTGCAATTCTTCAGTCCTCCGGCAACACCCCTTAGTGTTTGGAAGATTATGGCAATGCTTCTGCAATTTACACCCTTATGTACCTCAGAATCCTCAGATGGATCCGATCCAGCCCGGGTGACTTATCAATTTATCAACTTATCAACAGGCTTTCTAATACCTCCTTTATCAGTATAAAGCTCACCTAGTATGTTAGCTACCTCTGCTTTCATTATACTTTTTGGCAGCATCTTCTTCCTTAGTAAAGATAGATATAAATAACTCATTTAGTAACTTAGCTGTGCCCTCTGCCTCTTTACGCAAGTCCCCCTTTTGGTCACTAAGTGGCCCTGCTCTTTCTTTTACTACCCTACTGCCATTTATAAGACTTCTTCATAGAAGACTGTTGGATTCACTTTTACTTAGCTGCCAGTCTCTTCTCATACACTCTGTTTGCTGTTCTTATTTCTTTTTTCACTTCCCCATTGAACTTCCAATATTCAACCTGGTTCTCACTTGTACAATTCTATCTTTTTTCTGCTTCATCTTTCTCGCTATCTCTTTCCTTGTCTAGGAATCTCCAGCTTTGCTCGTTCTTCCTTTTCCCCTTGTGGAATGTTTTTTGACTGAACCTGAGTTATCTCCTTCGTTGTTCAATTATGGTTCTGCCTGCCGTTCTTTGATTCTAATTTACCGGGGCCAGATCCATTCTCACCCATTGAATTTGGCCCTCTCCCAATGAGTTAATTTCACTGTGGATTGTTCCTTGTCTTTTTCCATAGTGAATCTAAACCTAAAGTGATGTTTTGATCACTGTCTCCTAAAAGTTCCTCTACTGACACTTGATCCACTCATTCTCCAGAACCAGATCCAGCAGTGTCTCTTTCCTGGTTGGACTGGAAACATTCTGATCTAGAGAATTCTCTGGGACACTCTCTCTCTTTTCTGAACACCTTGTATCCAGGAATATTTAGTACCCAGTCCTTTTGTCAGCCAGGTCTCCATTATCACCATTGCATCATACTCCCAATGTGGCTACCTGTGCCTGCAGCTCATCAACCTTATTTACCATACTCTGTGCATTCACTTACATGCACTGTAAACTCAACTTAGGCCTTAGCCCAGTTCCCTTGCTCTGACCTCACTTAATACCCCACTATTTTTTTTACTCTAATGTTATCTATCTCTCCAAATTCTTTGTGCACCTTGTTTTGTCTCTCCAATGTTACGTCCCGATGGTTCCCATCCCCCTGTCAAGTTAATTTAAACCCTCCCCAATAGCACTAGCAAGAACATTTATCCTAGCTTGTTCAGGTACAACCCATCTGGCCAGTACAGATCCCATCTTCCCCAGAACTAGTCCCAATGTCCCATGAATCTAAATCCCTCCCTCTTGCATCATCTCTCCAATCAAACATTCATCTGCTCACTTCTCCTATTTCGATGATTACTTGCACACAGTACTGGGAGTAAAATGGAGATTACTGCCTTTAAGATCCTGCTTAATCATTTATTTCCTAGCTCCCTAAAATCTGCCTGCAGGACCTCATCCGTCTTATTACCTATGTCGTTGGTACCGATATGAGCCTTGACTACTGGCTGTTTCCCTTCCTCCCTCAGAGCGCTGTGCCATTTATTAGACTATTACTTGACTTAATGGAAATAAAATTAAGACTAAAATAAAAAAAGGCTCACGAAAACTCATCAATCAGCTGCTTTCCTTGTGTTGATGTCTGGTTATTTTATAGGGAATTAACTTAACTGTTTAACTCAACTTTTATTATCTATATAAACCTCAGATTTTAGTTTACTGAAAATATTAGATAGTAACACCCTGTACTGTTACTATCCCTGGCCATTTAATTTTAACATTATCCTCTAGATCTGATTAATTAATTGAAGACTGATTTTAATTAATTGAACACTGATTTTAATTATATGGTAAGTTATCAGAATGGCTTTACTAATTATGAATTGATCTCATCTTATTTTATAGTTGGTTAATTTAGACTAAATTGGAAGCTTACCGATATACTCACCCCACCTGACTTTTTGTCCTCAGTATGTTAATTTGCAATTTTTTTTCTTGTCTGGTGCAGAGCCCAATCACATTGCCTGCTCTCCTCCCAGGCGTCTTTTCATCTTTTCTCCTCCCAGGCCTCTCTTTATGAGCTGCTCCTCTCCCAGGCGTCTCTTCTTGTGCTCTCCTCTCCCAGGCCTCTCATCTTATGCTGCTCCTCTCCCAGGCCTCTCTTCATGTGCTACTGCGCTCCCAGGCCTCTCTTCTCGTACTCCCCTCTCCCAGGCCTCTCTTCATATGCTGCTCTTCTCCCAGGCCTCCCTTCGTGTGATCTCCTCTCCCAGGCCTCTCCTCATCTGCTCCTCTCTCAAGCCTTTCTTCATGTGTTGCTCCTCTCCCAGGCCTTTCTTCATGTGCTGCTCCTCTCCCAGGCCTCTCTTCATGCACTGCTCCTCTCCCAGGCCTCTCTTCATGCGCTGCTTGTTATGACACAGCAGATGATGTATGCCAGGTGGATCAAATTCAAGAGAGAAACTTGATCATGCTATCTCAAAGGCTTTGCAATTTATATTTATTTCGAGATGCGTTCCTTGAATTCAGAAGTAATAAGTCCACCAAGACTCCAGAGATTCTTTTTTAAAAAGCTAAATTAAACATTTATTAACAAAAGAAAAGATTTCAAGCACATACATAGGTCTATAAATTACTGCTATATAACTCCTAAAACCCCTAATTAATCGGGCTTCCAGTTACACCCCCATTAAGGAAACCTCCAGGAATACATTTAATCACAGTTGGCAGTCTTAGTGGGTACTTAAAACAGATTTACCATTTTGGAGAAACAGCAGTGACCAGGGAGCATGATACCTAAGAAATATTATCACAATGCATGAACTCAAATGTTCTTTACTGAAGGGGTCAGAATAAGGAATGAAGTATGTCCAAAGACAGGGATAAGAATCAGGCTGGAAATCACTGGTTAATTTGTCTTATGTCAATTGTGGAAAAATTCCCAGAGAATTTCTGGCTTAAAAATGGTGGGCAAGGATTTGCATCTGCATCCAATAAGAGCAATAGATAATCAATAGATATCTTGATATACGATACCAGTAAGCACAGTCCTGTGTCAGGAATGGTAAACCATACATTTCCCTACTTGAGAGCTTGGGGTAGTTAGGGATAGTCCATGTGGAATAGTCAGCCTGAGCTACAAAAGCAAAATGCTGTGGATTTGGAAATCTAAAATAAGAATAGTAAACGCTGGGTATACACAACAGGTCAGGTAGCATCTGTGGAGGGAGAACAGACCTAATGGGCTTGATTATCAAATTGGAGTTAGGAACCCAACCACCAGATAATCTCCAGGTCCCGACTCTCCATCACATCTGCATGATTCACACAATGCAGTTTAGAATATAAATGTCATACTTGAGCTGGGGGCGAACTCAGCACCCAATTCATGGCACCGAGAGTAACCAGGAGCCAAAGTTGCCTGCACAGTGTGAGCGACAAAGGCACACAGCAGCCATGAGGGGGCCTGGTGTTGCTTTACTGAAGAAAGCAGGCAGCACATCGGAGGGCTGGAAGCCTCACTGCCTACAGAAATGGCCAAACGGCAGGGAAGGCGCGTGATCTGGCACAAGGTACCCCAGCTCCTGAAATAGTTCAACTTAAAAGCTTCAGCTTCTGCCTGTTGTTATGATCCCCATAGTGACTGATAATGTTTAAAAGGAAATTTAAATTTCCTGTTACAACGTAAAAGGATAATACAGCAAGAGCTCACGTTTCAAGACTTTTACTGTAACAAATATCTAAAAGCACTATTGACTACACATTATTTTCTTTTTGTAGGCAACTTATACTTTTCACACATCACGCCCTCCACAGTCCTTATGGAGTCCACAGCAACTTTCAGTTTCGAATGGATTCATGATTTCACATTTCACAAAGCAGTAACTTCGAGTATCCATCTCCAGGCACTTCCTTCAGGTTTCAGAGAGATTTCCAAATCCGCTACCAGCAGTAAAGTCCACATCGCCAATTTGCCTTCTCAGCCCACCCCCGCCATGCCAGGATGAATCATCCAGATTCCTGAGATGGCTGTGGAATGCATCCCTTTGGCTAGAGACTATATCTTTCCCAAATCCAGCTTCAGTAGCTCACAAAGAACCTGAAGCCTCTTCTCTTTGCTGACCACACCAACTGCTGTTCTTTTCCTCTCTCTCTTTTCCCTTCTGCCCAACAGCTTGGAGCCAGCAAGCCTATTTACACAGCTGGACTTGCCTTTTGCTCCCAGGTGTGAGCACTTTACATCTTGCTCATCATGTTCCTTGACTTCGCCGGCCTTGTTGTCAAGCAGAATTTGGAACAGTCCTTTAACCCCTTTCAGTTTAACCTAAATTTAAAGATACAGTCCAAAATACAACAATCTTATCAACCACGTAATTGTAATTGTAACGCTGCTTTGAACCACAGATGTGCACTTATGTGCAATCGACTGCTGTGATTTCCACTTGGAAAATTCCCTCTGGCCCTACCTGGCCTATTAACACTCTCTTCAAGGAGCTTAATGGTCCATTAATTGAAGATGTGTGGATTCCCCTTCCCACCCTTCGAATGGTAATCTTGTCACCAGTAGCCACTGGTTTCTCTGGCTCAAGTGCTGATGGTATTTGCACAGAATAAAGGCATTGTGTCTGCTGCCTGGATACTGGACTTTGACAAGCCTGATGTGCTTTGTATGCTCACACACCAGCTGTACATTGAGGGAGTAGAACACTTTGCAGTTGTGGCATGTCCCTGAAGTTATATGCAGCACCCACAAAGCAGCATGTGTGCAGTCAATGGCACCTTACACCATTGGGAAATCTGCTATCTTAGCAAAGTTGCATGCATGGTCCTCCTGCTTTTCTCTGGAAAGTGAGAATGCAATATACTTCCCTCTCTTCGCACACAGAGCATCAGCCACCACCTTTACATAAGAGTGGACAGCAAATTGCGAGTTTTGAGACAAAAATAAAAATATCTGGAAAAACTCAGCAGGTCTGACAGCATCTGCGGAGAGGAACACAGGTAACATTTCGAGTCCGTAACTGTTAACTGTGTTCCTCACTGCAGATGCTGAGTTTTTCCAGGTATTTTTATTTTTGTTTTGGATTTCCAGCATCCACAGTTTTTTGCTTTTATCTTAGAAAGTTTTGAGATATCCGCAGCTCCAGGTTGCAACAATCCCACATTAAGAACTTCATTATAATGGTCAACTTTTCACCCCCACCCACTGCACCCCTGCCCCCACCCCCACCCCCCACCGCCCCCCCCCCCCCCACCCCCCCCCCGCCGAACTGAAGCATGCTGCCTATCTCATGGCAGATTTCATTAATCACCTACTTAATGAAACGGAAACACTGCACACACTGGGAAACATTTTACTGGCCCACACAAGGTGGGAACAAGGCAGGGGGGCCCAATAAAAGCGTGAGGAGCCATGGCATACCGGCTCCCTGGCCATTAACTGCCACTGAGAGATTTTACCGACAATGTGAAGGGGATCAGGCAGGTTTCCTGCCAGAAGGAAGCTGGAAGCCATTTGAATATGAAAAAGCCATATTAAGAACCATTTCACCAGGCTGTCAGCATTTTGCCTCTGATTGGACCGGCAGCTCTTGGGGATGGGTGTCTTTCCTGATCAGAACAATAACCCCAGAGGCAGCTGCTTAATGAGCTGCCACCCGTAAAATCAGGAGGGAGGTGGCGCCAGCCACCAGTGCGTGTTGCCGACACATATTTCTGGCCAGTGTTGGGATCTCGACGGATTTGGTAAAATACTTCCCACTGGGTTAGGTTAAGGGGGAGAATTACACCCAGAAAAACCCGGATAGATATGATATCCATATGATATCCTGGTGAGTCCCCTCCGCCCCAACCCCCTTGTCCTGCTCCCTCAAACAGCAGATTTTCCTCTTCTATGTCATCTCTGCTTAATCTTCCTGTCATGCTGCAGGCTAAATGAGATCAAAACTAACATGACTGGTAGCAGGTGGTCTGAGTGAAACCCTGCAGTGAGAACCTCAGCCACATGTCACACTCAATAGGCTTCGCCAACTCTTAAGTGTCAGTACCGGCTTCCAACCAACTACCAAGCTTGCACTCAGCAACAACTAATAGAAATCAATCAGTAACGAACCTGAAAGTGCTTTATGATAGCTTTAAACAACGCTTATTGCAGGATCCTTCCTGCTGCTGAACGCAAGTTTAATTGTGCTAGGATAAGAGAGGGTGTTAGCTGGAACATCAAGGTTGCAAATGGCACCGCTACTGTCAAATCAGTTGACTGACCTCTGGATCTGCCCATCCTGCATACTTCCAGTACATGATCCCAGCACCTGCACAAACAACCTATCCAAAATGTTATCTGGTATTGTCCACACCAGAAATGTGTATACATGGGCCTGAAACATCACCCGTAGCACCGAACGTGTGTGCGCTAAGGGTCCAGATTTTGTGGCCAGTTAGCCTAAGCAAATCTGGGAGAGTAAGCACATTGGTCATTCAGCACTAAAAACACGATACTACCATGCTGCATTGCAGAATGGCACTGACGTTGCACATGAAAATGGCTGTGCCAAGGCTGCCACCATCTCCTCACTGAAGGAAGAATGGCTTTGGTTGGTTGGCAGTAATGAGAAGATTAAAACAGTGGAAGTGTTTCTAAACTCATATTTACTGTTTCAGGGGTTCATTTCACTTCCATTCGCTGTTGACGAATTTCATTCATCTTTTTCAGGTTCTAAATATATGGCCAAGCAGCAGCATCAAGCTGGATGCAAATGGAGGCACTTGTGATGTGGTGGTGACTTTCTCCCCAACTTACCGAATTCCCCAGTTTGCAGAGGAAGTGATGATAGAGTGCACTGGTGTGTCTAAACCTCTATTTGCGATACGCGGATGCGGCCAGGGAATCGAAATCACACTGGACCAGGACCGCATTGCATTTGGAGCAGTTGTTCTCCGAAGCCAGGTCACTCGGCTGACCATGATACAAAATACTGGAGACGTTGGTGCAAGGTACATAGATCATTTCTAGCATGGGTCGTTCAGTCTAAACGGAGGAGCGATGGAGGTGGGGGGCTGTATTCATTTGGGGATCTCACAGCTGATCTCACAGCTGAACCTTAACAGCCAGGAGCCTGCTCCACCTGTTCATGGGCACCCTCTCTTTAGGTGTTAGCTATAGCTGAGTAGGTCACCCTCTCACCTCTGAGTCTGAATGGTGTGGGTTTTCTCCAGTGTCTTGAACACAACTATCAGCCAGTGCTGAAAGAGTGTTGCACTATCAGGTGCTATCTTTTGGATGAAACCTTAAACAGGTTCCAATATTTTTTATTCATTCATGGGATATGAGCATCACTGGCAAGACCAGCTTTCATTATCCTTTTTTTATTATTCTTTCATGAGATACGATGTCACTGGCAAGGCCAGCACCTATTCCCCCATCCCAAATTTCCCTTGAGAAGATGGTGGTGAGCAGCCTTATTAAACCATTAGAAAGGGAATTCTGGGATTTTGGCCCGGTGACAATGAAGGAACAGCAATATTCTAAGTAAGGATGCTGTGTGGCTTGGAGAAGAGTTTGCAGGTGCAGATGTTCCTATGTGTCTATTGCCCTTGTTCTCCTGGATATTAGTTGTCATGGTTCTGGAAGATGTTGTCGAAGGAGCTGTGCTGAGTTGCCGTAGCATTTCCTGTAGATGGTATACTCTGCTGCTATTGTGCACTGGTGGTGGACAGGGTGAATGTTTAAGGTGGTTGATAGGGTGCCAATTAAGTGGGCTGCTTTGTCCTGGATGGTGTCAAGCTTCTTTAACGCTGTTGGAGCTGCACTCATCCAGGCAAGTAGATAGTATTCCATCACACTCCTGACTTGTGCCTTGTAGATGATGGATAGGCTTTGTGGAGTCAGGAGATGAGCTACTCATTGCAAAATTCCCAGCCTGTGACCTGCTCTTGTAGCCATAGTATTTATATGGCTAGCCCAGTTTAGTTTCTGGTCAATGGCAACCCCCAGGATGTTGATAGCAGGAAATTCAGCAATGGTAATGCCATTGAATGTCAAGGGGAAATGGTTAGACTCTCTCTCATTGGAGGTCGTCATTCCCTGCTCTTGTGTGGTGCTAATATGACATGCTGCTCATCAGCCCAGGCCTGACTGTTGTACAGGTCTTGCTGCATGTGGCCACAGACTGCTTCTGTATCTGAGGATCATGGATGCCAATTTTTGAACTGCTAGATATGTTCTCAATCTATCCCATTTAGCATGGTGGTCGTGCCACACAACATGGAGGGTATCCTCATTGTGAAGACAGGAATTTGTCTTCACGATGACTGTGTGGTGGTGACACCTACTAATACTATAATGGACAGATGCATTTATGACAGGTAGGTTGATGAGGGTGAGAACTAGTAGGATTCTTGCTCTTGTGGGTTCCCTCAACACTTGCCATTGACTCAGTTTGGCAGCTATGTCCTTCAGGACTCAGCTAAATTGGTCAGTAGTGGTGCTACCGAGCCACTTTGGTGATGGATATTGAAGACCCACCCAGAGTGCATTCTGCACCCTTGCCACCCTCAGTGTTTCTTCCAAAGGATGTTCAACATGGAGGAGCACTGATTCATCGATTGAGGTGGGCAGGCAGTAGGTGGTAACCAGCAGGAGCTTTCCTTGCCCATGTTTGACCTGATGCCATGAGACCTCATGGGGTCCAGAGTTAAGGACACCCAGGGCAACTCCCTCCCGCTTGTATAACTGTGCTGCCACCTCTGCCAGTGGGACAGGACCTACTCAGGAAAGGTGATTGTAGTGTCTGGAATATTGTCTGTAAAATGTGATTCAATGAGAATAACTATGTCAGACTGTTGCTTGACTAGTCTGTGGGACAGATCTCCCAATTTTGGCAGGATCCCCAAGCTATTAGTAAGGGGGACTTTGCAGTGTCAATAGATATGGGTCTGCCGTTGTCATTTCCGGTGCCTAGGATGAGGCTGGGTGGTCCACCTGATTTTATTCATTTTTGACTTTTCTATAGTGGTTTGGTATAACTGATTGTCTTGCTTGGCCATTTCAGAAAGCAGTTAAGAGTCAACTACATTGCTGTGGGTCTGGAGTCACATGTCAGCCAGACCGGGTTAGGACAGCAGATTTACTTCCCTAAAGGACATTAGTGAACCAGGTTGATTTTTTGTTTTACAACAGTTGTAGATAATTTCATAGCACCATTACTAAGTCTAACTTTCAATTTCAAATTTTTATTAATTAATTTAATTTATTTAAATTCTACCAGTTATCATGACTATGGTGGGATTTGAACCCATAACCCCAAGCACCAGCCTGAGGCCCTGGATCTATTGACATTATCACTGCACCGCCATCTTCTCCATCTACATCCTAAGTTGCCCTTGAGAAGGTGGTGGTGAGCTGCCTTCTTGAACCGCTGCAGTCCATGTGGTGTAGGTACACCCACAGTGCTGTTAGGGAGCGAGTTCCAGGAGTGACAGTGAAGGAATGGTGATATAGTTCCAGCTCAGGATGGTGTGTGGCTTTGAGGAGAACTTTCAAGTCATGGGACTCCCACGCACCTACTGTCCTTGTCCTTCTCGGTGCTCGAGGTCGCAGGTTTCAGTTATGCTGGGAAAAGAAGACCTGGCGGGTTGCTGCGGTGCATCTGAATTGTGGTACGTAATGTGCCACTATGCACCAGTGGTGAAGGGAGTAAATGTTTTAAGTGCTAGATGGGGTGTCAAATAAGTAGACTGCTTTGATTTTAATGGTATTAACGTTTTTGAGTGTTTCAGCTGCACTCATGCAGGCAAGTTAATCATAGTCTATCACACTTCTTGCAGATGATGGAAAGGCTCTGGGGAGTCAGGAGTTGTGCGTTTCACACAGCAGAATTCCCAGCCTCTGACCTGCTCTTATAGCCACAGAATTTATATGGCTGATTCAGTTCAGTTTCTGATCAATGGTGTTACCCAACATGTTGCTAGTGGGGGAGTCAGCAATGCTAACGCCATTTAATGTCAAGGGGCTCTTGTTGGAGATGGTCATTACCTGCACTTGTGTGACGCAAATGTTACTTGCCACTTATCAGCCCAAGTCTGAATGTTGTTGCATATGGACATGGACTGTTTCAGTATCTGAGGAGTTGCAAATGGTATTGAACACTGTGCTATTATCAGCAAACATTCCCACTTTTGACCTTATAATGGAGGGAAGATAATTGATGAAGCAGCTGAAGATGGTTGGGCCGAGGAACTCCTGCAATGATGCCCTGGGGCTGAGATGATTGACCTACAACAGCCGCAACCATTTATACTAATTATGACTCCAACCAGTTGAGAATTTTCCCCCTGATCGTACTGACTTCAGTTTTGCTAGGGCTCCCTAATGCCACACTCAGTCAAATGTTGCCTTGATGTCAAAGACAGTCACTCTCATCTCAACTCTGAAATTCAGCTTTATTGTCCATGTTTGAACCAAGGCTGTAATGAAATTGGGGCTGAGTGATCCTGGCAGAACCCAAACTGAGCATCGGTGAGCAGGTTATTGTTGAGTTAATGCTGGTAGATGGCACTGTCAACAACACATTCATTTTCTTTGCTGATGATTGAAATTAGACTCATGGGGCAGTAATTGGTCAGATTGGATTTCCTCTGATTGTTGTGGAAAGAATATACCTGGACAAGTTTCCACTCATAAATCATCTCTTTATATGGTTTGGTATCAAATACTGTGCCTTGGAATACGTTAATATTTAAAGGCACTGCATGAATGCAAGTTTCTGTTGTTGTTCCATTGCGGCCTCTAGAAATTAAACCTTTTCTTTTATGTTGCAGCTTTAGGTGGGACATTGAGAAGTTTAAGCCGCATTTTTCAATCACCCCTGTGGAGGGCTATATCTCCGCAGGAATGAACATGTCCTTGGAGGTGGCATTCCATCCTGCTATAATTCATGCAGACATTCGATTGGAAAACGTGCAGTGCTTCGTTGAGGGAGTCAAACCTCTCCAACTCTACCTGACCGGGTCATGTGTGGCAGCAACAGCTATGAAAGAGGTACAAACACTTGCTGTGTACAAATTAGCTTCTGTGTTTACCACATTACAACAGGGACTACACTTCAAAAATACTTCATTGTCTGCAGATTGCTTTGTGACGTCCAGAGGTCATAAAGGATGCTATAAAAATGCCAGGCTTTTCTTTCTTTTCTTCTTCCATTTCCTCCTTTTTTCTTCTTTTTTTCTGCCTCTCTCCTTCATTTTCCTTCTTCATATGTGATGTGAATCTAGTATCTTACCTGAAGCCATCAGTTTCCCAACTGTGTTAAATTTGACCCTTATAGGCCCAAATCTTCCAGTCTCCTGATAGCTAGAAATGGGACGTAAGTTGGGAGATGTGAATCAGGACCCTGCAGAAGTCTTGGCAAACAGACATATGCTGAAATTACCTGGGAAGTTTAAATGTCCAATGAGTTGATTTCCACTGCCCCAGACCCTGCGTAAATGTTCCTGACATTGCGCTCAGTGCAGAGACTTGGGCGAGGATACACGGGACTTACCAGGATACTTACTCTAGAAATGTTACACAGTTGAATACCTGGTCGACTCAGTGATTAACCAGCGAACTGAACTGAGCACCACACCGACCCCCAAACACCCCCACAATCACCCCTCCGAGCTGACCTGACCACAACTCAACCACCTAACTACCACCCGACTACCTCCCCCAACTACCCAATTACCTGTCCGACCAGAATCAACCCCTGACTATCCCTCTCCCGACCAGACCTGACTACCCCTCACCCCCCGCCCCCCCAACCACCCAAATACCTCTTTCAACCACTCGACTACACCCCAAACAGACCTAACTATATCTCCCCCCCTGACCACTCAACTACCCACCCGACTCAACCACACCCTTGATGCTACTATGTACTCACCCACCTACCTACTTCACCCACATACCTACCTACCCATCTCAGCCACCTCACCCACTGGCCCACCCAACTACCTCATCATCCACCTACCCATGCACCAATTCCCTCACCTACTGAAAAACTTGGACCTTACAAAACTTACTGGATAGGGCAGCTACTGTTTTGAAAAGTGGATGTTTTCTCCCCTCTTCCATCTCTTCTTACACCCGAGGATCTTCCACTGGTGAGGCTGCACTGACCCTTCAGTGCTTTAGCTGAGATTGGAAGATATGGCTGAAAAATTGTAAAATGGGTGGGTCACAAAAATCTTCATGAGCACTGTCAATATCCTCAGCCTTGACCCTAAGATTTGGGTCAGAGTCTGGTTTATTTCAAAATTCCTTGACCTTATCGTTCTGAAGCTGCACAGGTGGTAATCTACTGCAAATAAATGCTACCACTCCATCAGTAGGCTGCAGGTCCCAAATATCTGCAAGGCCCCAGAGCCCAGAGTGTGCCTGGGCTGTTGACTATTGCATAAGTTTAAGATGGTGTGTGGCTGGTCCCACATGTCCAGACTTTTAAGTGAACTCATCTCACTCAGGACAGCAGCAGAGCATGGGACTCCACAATTGGCCTCAGTCTGCTTGGCAGCTCCAATTCACATGCCTGCCTGGAAAACAAGTGTGTGCGGCTAAACAGTAATTCAGTTACAATTTGCTTCACTGGTCGGGTATAAACTGGGGGTGAAGCTTTGCTCATAAACTCTGAAATAGTAACACACCAGAAGGATGTGAGCTGCAACTTTATTTTATCTCTGTTTCGGACTGTAGAAAAGCTGCTTTAAACCCACCTCAGACCGATCATGCATTTGCATTGCAAACACCATGTTTAATATTTGTAGAGATGAAAATGGCTATTGTTATATACCAGGTTATAGATTGCAGAAAAACTGCATATGTGTAACCCTGGAATGAATCCCCCTTGAGGGTCCCATTATCTTGATGTTCCTGGAATAAATCACAATTGCCTCTGATCTGTCCTTATTCAACAATTGCGCACAGCCTTCTGACCATTTTCTGTCTGATTTTCTTCTCTGCCCCACCCATGGACCAGGAAATTTTGGCACATTATCCCAGCTCTCCTACTGCTTGACTGGGATCAGCCAGGTTATAATCTCCGGATTACATCCAAGGATATACATCCTATCGAAAAGATAGGCAGGTTGGCAGAGGGGGTGGGTTGCTTTGCTAGTAAGAAATGAAGTGAAATTGATAGCAAGAAATGATGTAGGGTCAGATGATGTAGAATCTGTGTGGGTAGAGCTGAGGAACCGCAAAGGTATAAAAACCATAATGGGATTTATGTACAGGCCTCCGAACAGTAGTCAGGATGTGGGGCACAAGATACACCAGGAGATAGAAAAGGTGAGTAAGAAAGGCAAGGTTACAGTGATCATGGGGGATTTCAATATGCAGGTAGACTGAAAAAATCAGGTTGGTAGTGGATCCCAAGAAAAGGAATTTGTGGAATGTCTACGAGATGGCTTTTTGGAGCAGCTTGTGGTAGAGCCCACTAGGGAACAGGCAATTCTAGATTTAGTGATGTGTAATGAGGCAAATTTGATAAGGGAGCTTAAGGTGAAGGAACCCTTAGGAGGAAGTGACCATAATATGATAAAATGTACCTTGCAATTTGAGAGGAAAAAGCTGGAATCAGATGTAATGGTATTACAGTTGAATAAAGGCAACTACAGTGGCAAGAGGGAGGAGCTGGCCAGAGTTGACTGGGAGATGAGCCTAGCAGGAAAGACAGTGGAACAGCAATGGCAGGAGTTTCTGGGAGTAATTTGGGAGACACAGCAAAAATTCATCCCTAGGAAGAAACAGCATACTAAAGGGAGGATGAGGCAACCATGGCTGACAAGGGAAGTCAGGGACAGCATAAAAGCTAAAGAGAAAGCATACAATGCGGCGAAGAGCGGTGGGAAACCAGGGGATTGGGAAGCCTACAAAGACCAACAGAGGACAACTAAAAAAGAAATAAGGAGGGAGAAGATTAAATATGAGGGTAAACTAGCCAGTAATATAAAAGAAGATTGCAAGAGTTTTTTTAGATATATAAAGAGAGGCAAAAGTGGACATTGGGCCGCTGGAAAATGACGCTGGAGAAGTAGTCGTGGGGAACAAAGAAATGGCGGAGGAACTGAATAGGTACTTTGCATCAGTCTTCACAGTGGAAGACACGAGTGACATCCCCAAAGTTCAAGAGAGTTGGGGGGGGGCAGAGGTGAGTATGGTGGCCATTGCCAAGGAGAAGGTGCTAGGAAAACTGAAAGGTCTGAAGGTGGATAAATTACCTGGACCAGATGGATTACACCCCAGAGTTCTGAAGGAGATATCTGAAGAGATAGTGGAGGCGTTAGTGGTGATCTTTCAGGAATCACTAGAGTCAGGGAGGGTCCCAGAGGACTGGAAAATTGCTAATGTAACCCCCCTGTTTAAGAAGAGAGTGAGGCAAAAGACGAGAAATTACAGGCCGATTAGCCTGACCTCGGTCGTTGGTAAGATTTTAGAGTCCATTATTAAGAATGAGATTTCAGAATACTTGGAAGTGCATAGTAAAATAGGGCAAAGTCAATATGGTTTCATCAAGGGAAGGTCATGCCTGACAAATCTGTTAGAATTCTTTGAGGAGGTAGCGAGTAGGTTAGACAAAGGAGAGCCAATGGATGTTATCTACTTGGACTTCCAGAAGGCCTTTGACAAGGTGCCGCACAGGAGGCTGCTCAGTAAGATAAGAGCCCTTGGTGTTAGAGGCAAGGTATTAGCATGGATAGAAGATTGGCTGTCTGGCAGGAGGCAGAGAGTGGGGATAAAGGGGTCCTTCTCAGGATGGTGGCCGGTGACTAGTGGAGTTCCGGAGGGGTCAGTGTTAGGACCACAACTTTTCACTTTATACATTAATGATCTAGATGAAGGAACTGAGGGCATCCTGGCTAAGTTTGCAGATGATACAAAGATAGATGGAGGGACAGGTAGTATTGAGGAGGCGGGGAGACTACAGAAGGATTTGGACAGGTTAGGAGAATGGGCAAAGAAGTGGCAGATGGAATACAACTTGGGGAAGTGTGAGATCATGCACTTTGGTAGGAAGAATAGAAGCATAGACTATTTTCTAAATGGGGAGAGAATTCAGAAATCTGGAGTGCAAAGGGACTTGGGAGTCCTAGTCCAGGATTCTCTTAAGGTTAACTTGCAGGTTGAGTCGGTAGTTAGGAAGGCAAATGCAATGTTGGCATTTATTTCGAGAGGACTAGAATATAAAAGCAGGGATGTGCTGTTGAGGCTTTATAAGGCTCTGGTCGGACTGCATTTAGAATATTGTGAGCAATTTTGGGCCCCGTATCTCAGGAAGGATGTGCTGGCCCTGGAGAGCGTCCAGAGGAGGTTCACGAGAATGATCCCAGCAATAAAAGGATAATATATGAGGAATGTTTGAGGACTCTGGGTCTATACTCGATGGAGCTTAGAAGGATGAGGGGGGATCTGTTACAGATATAGTTACAGATTAAGGGGACACTCATTTAAAACTGAGATGTGAAGGAACTTCTTCTCTCAGCGGGTAATGAATGTCTGGAATTCTCTCCCTCAGAGAGTTGTGGACTCTAGATCCCTGAAAGTATTTAAAGAGGAGCTAGATAGGTTTCTGAAATATCGGGGAGTTGAGGGCTATGAGGAGCTGGCACAAGAGAGGAGTTGAGGCCTGGGGCAGATCGGGCATGATCTTATTGAACAGCGGGGAAGGCTTGAGGGGCTGAATGGCCTTCTCCTGCTCCTATTTCTTATGTTCATAAGTCTCAAACCCACAAGCAACTGCCACAGAACTGTCTCCCAAACCTCCAGCCAGCTTTCCCCGATTGCAGCTAAGGATCCCTTTAAATAACACTGACAATGACCTCCTCCGGACTTGTACCGCCTGCCTTTGGCTGAATAGCCAGTAGTGGAAATGGGCCTGCTCAGCATTAGCACAAGATGCTCTCACCTGCTTTTACTGGAAGTTCAATCTCCATGGATTCATGTCTGCCAGGAGAGGAGACTGCCAGGAAGTCAGTCCTTTCCATTCTGTACACTAATATGATCCTGTTAATGCCTCATTTGTACATTGATAGAGACATGAAAATCATCCCTCGCCAACACCCCACCCACCCCGCGCATCCCTTCTCCTGTCCCTTCCTTGTAAGGTATCTTTTCTCTTTAGCTGTTTACTGCTCTCTCTCTGTTTTGCACCATTCAGGTCAACATGGTGCTTAGTTCATGGTCTTCTGCAGCTTCCTGCTTGGAAATGTGTGTGGGACAGGATTACAGTCCAGTGGAATGTTCCTCCTTTTCCTTACAACACAGGGTTAAGAGCAGGCTTTTTGCCTAGATTGAGAAGCTAAGCTGAAGGTGGTATCAACAGAGTATTGTATATTGACCTCTTTAACCCAGAAGTGATCCCATGCTCAGCAGTCCCTTGCTAAACATAAATGGAATTCAATGAGGAGTGATGAATAGGCTTCATGTTTTTATTCTCTTTCTTTCTCTGAATCTTTCCTCTTTCCTGTCCCTTTCTCAAGATCTTGGTCCTTCTAGGGTCTGGGAGGGTGGAATAAGGACACAGGTCTGATGGATTGAGGTGGGAAAAGGAGGGATCAAGGGCCCAGTTTTCCGTTCTAGTTTTGGAATTCTCCTGAGAACAGGTTGGTGCAAGGCCGCCTGCCACCTTCCATACTTGGAGAGTGAAGAAGCCCTTGCCTCCCACAGAAACCCTGCCTTTACTGCCACTTTGACTGCTATTAACTGAAAGCATGCCTGGCATGAGGGCCAATTGCTATGATGAAAGCCATCATTCCACCCTTAGGATGTACAGCCCAAGGTGCTGCTCCGGGTCTCCTAGTCCCCAAGCCACATGAGTGCCGGGGGAGCCGTAATTGCCATGGAAGCCCACCAACTTAGCAAGAGTTGCTCTGTCTATCAGACGTGGGATGGGGTGAAGACCACAATGAACGCTAGAGGTCCTATTCCCCACCCCTCCACCCAAACTTCTTGGGCAAAATGGGGCTCTGAGAATGTCAAGGTGCTTGACTCTTGCTGGGCCATGGGTGCCTAGGTGCCAGTCACCCACTGCTACCTGGTCCATGTGACCATTCTTCATGTGGGAGCCTAAACAGTGGGGTTATTTTTTCCGGGGTTCATCAAAACTGCCTCTGATCTGCTCTCATCCAACAATCGTGCATAGCCCCTTGACAATTTCCTGTCTGATTTCTTCTCTTCCCCCCCCCCCACCACCCGTGGACCAGGACATTTAGCCAGATTATCCCAGCTCTCTTACTGCTTTACTGGGGCAGTCAGATCAATGTAGAGCAGGAATCAAATCTTAGACCTCCCAGTGCGTATAGCCCAGTTCCTTGTTTCTTTTGTCAGTGAACCATTAATGAGCTGCCACTTTACTTAGAACACTGCGTGCGAGATAGGCCATGAGGGAGTCCCCATGCTGCAGATCATCTGAACTGATTTCTCCATTACAGTGTTTACGCACAGCATTCCCATGTGGAAACATGAAACAAACAGGTTTGTTAAACATGTAAAAAATGATGAAGAAAACAGCAAACTGTTGTCATGATGAAAGCCCATCACAACAGTAAAATCTATCTTCAGCCAAAGATCTACCCAATACACAACTCACTATCCCTCAGAACAAGGTGAACCTTGTCATTTGATGAACCCAGAACAGATTAATTGACCCACGCTCTCGGTTGAACAACCATTACTGCTTGTTACCAACTTACAAGATGGAGAAAAGTTTGTCTCCAGTTGAACTAGAGTAAAAGTCAGAGGTCCTGTGCCCAAGCACCACCCCATTGTGTTCCCACCACCCCAACTTCAATTCTGGGATCAGAGTAGAACTTCTGGAATTTCGGTGCCCCTAAATCTTGCAGGGTTATTGATCTGGACATGCCAGTCACCCACTGGTACCTAGCCCAGGTGACCAGTCTTCTTGTGGGAACCTATAACCAGTGCAACTATTTGCCCAGGCTATATCACAACTCTCTTTGATCCTATCCTCATAGAAATCATCTGATATGGAATAGAGCAAAGTCAAACTGCGCACTCCTCATTACATAAATTCACCAATCTCTGAGTCAAAAAGCAGAGAGGTTCAAGGCAAATCTTTAAAATGTCAGACCTGGCTCCAACCAGCCTGCTGCTGGTTTTAACACATGGGGGGACAAGCGGTGTTAAATATTCTACTGAGGCCGCATGTGTCATATTTAACTTGTGTTCCAAGTTTAACCTGGGCAGATAAAGAGAGGTGTGAACTGTTTTGTAAAAGTGGTATCTTTACTGCCCTGCTTGTGGGCCAGGAGGAGCAGGAATACAGCACCCCAGGCCCTCCAAGCTCACCTTCCTTCTGCCCACGACTGGACCTTGGCCCCCCCCCCCCCCCCCATTTAAAGAATGTCCCACACCGCTCCCACCTTTATTGAAATTCCCCCAGGATCAGGGATTGGACCCAACTCCGCCTATTCAAGTATTGGATCACCTCTGGATTGGGTATGCAGCTCCCGAATTCTCCTAGAATTGGACTCCACCCCACACCCAACAGGATCAATGATCTGAACCGGCCCCGTCAGATGCAGATGCCACCCACACCCTGCTCCCACTAGTTCAGCTGCAGGCTCCCTACTTGCTCACAGGGTTGTAAGCTTTTCCAGAGAATTTCACGCCTGACTGGAATTCAAACCAGGTTGCCCTCTGGGTGTGGGGGAGCTTGCTAGAAAAAGCTCTCTTATAAACCCATCTAAGTCAATGTTGGAACCCTCGAGTCACCTGAGTTTCTGGGGATGGGGTGGGGGGAGGGGGTGGGGGGGTGGGGGGGTGGGGGGGTGGGGGGGGGCAAAGAATAGAAAATGGGATAAAAAAGAGAATAAAACTAATGGATAAATGAATAAAAATAAAATAAGTGGATACAAAATAAAAATGAATGTCGAAGAAAGGGAATAAAAAACGGGGTGAGGATGGAGGGGAGAGTTCATGGTCTGAATTTGTTGAACTCAATGTTAAGTCCAGAAGGCTGTAAGGTGACTAATCAGAAGATGAGGTGCTGTTCCTCCAGTTTGCGTTGGGCTTCACTGGAACATTGCAGCAGGCCAAGGACGGACATGTGGGCATGAGAGCAGGGTGGGGTGTTGAAATGGCAAGCGACCAGAAGGTTGGGTCACACTTGCGGACAGACCAAAGGTATTCTGCAAAATGGTCACCCAGTCTGTGTTCAGTCTCCCCAATATAGAGGAGACCACATTGAGAGCAGTGGATGCAGTAGACCAAATTGAAGGAGGTGCAAGTGAAGCACGGCTTCACCTGAAAGGAGTGTTTGGGCCCTTGGGTGGTGAGGAGGGAGGAGGTAAAGGGGCAGGTATTGCGCCTTCTGCGATTGCATGGGAAGGTGCTGTGGGAAAGGGACGAGGTGTTGGGGGTGATGGAGAAGTGGACCAGGGTGTCCCAGAGGAAATGGTCCCTACGGAATGCTGACAGTGGTGGGTGGGGGGGGGGGTGTGATGGTGAGGGGAAGATGTATTTGGTGGTGGCATCATGCTGGAGTTGGCGGAAATGGTGGAGGATGACCCTTTGAACGCAGATGCTGGTGGGGTGAAAAGTGAGGACAAATGGGTCCCTATCATGGTTCTGGGAGGGAGGGGAAGGTGTGAGGGCAGGGGTGTGGGAGATGGGTCAGACACGGCTGAGGGCCCTGTCAGCCACAGTGAGGGGGGAAACCTCGGTTAAGGAAGAAGGAAGACCTGCCAGAAGTGCCGTTTTGGAAAGTGGCATTATTGGAACTGAGGGAATGGGATGGAGTCCTTACAGGAAGCAGGGTGTGGGGAGCTGTAGTCAAGGTAGCTGCGGGAGTTCGATGGGCTTGTAATGAATATTGGTGGACCAGAAATGGAGCTAGAATAGGTCAAGGAAGGGGAGGGAAGCATCAGAGATGGACCATGTAGAGGTGACAGAGGGGTGGAAATTGGAAACATATTGCTTCCAAGGTGGTGGTCTCTACATCGGAGAGACCAAACGCAGACTGGGTGACCACTTGGCGGAACACCTCCGGTCTGTCCACAGGCATGACCCAGACTTCCCTGTAGCTTGCCATTTCAACACACCACCCTGCTCTCATGCCCACAGGTCTGTCCTTGACCTGCTGCATTGTTCCAGTGAAGTCCAACGCAAACTGGAGGAACAGCACCTCATCTTCTGATTAGGTACCTTACAGCCCTCTGGACTTAACATTGAGTTCAACAACTTCAGACCATGAACTCTTTCCTCCATCCTCACCTTTTAATCCCCGTTCTTCTACATTCCTTTTTATTTTTTATCCACTTATTTTTATTTTTATTCATTTATCCATAGTTTTATTCCCTTTTTTATCCCATTTTATATCCCTTTTTTTCCCCACTCCCCCAACCCCATCCCCTCCCTACAGGGCTATCTGTTACTTGTTCCATGTTGTTCTTTCGCACAATACCACCCTTATTCTGCTATAATCACATTCTACTTTCTTACTTTTATACCACTATTAGCACCTTTTTAGCACTAACCACTACCATTATCACTCCCCTTGTCCTTTAGTTCATGACATCTTTGTCAATCCCTCCTTTGTCCCCACCTATCGCTGGCCTTCTTTCCAGCTCCACCTGCCCCATCCACCTTAAACAGTATAAATTCATCACATTTCCACTTCTCTTCATCGCTGAAGAAGGGGCATATGTACTCTAAAACGTTACTTTTGCTTTTCTCTCTCCACAGATGCTGTCAGGCCTGCCGAGTTTTTCTAGCATTTTCTGTTTTTGTTTCAGATTTCCAGCATCCGCAGTATTTTGCCTTTATCTTGGCTTGTAAACAAGCTCAGTTATTTATTTACTTACACGTGGCAGGTAGACTGCTGATTTCCCACCCCCATTATTATGGGTGAGAGCCTGGGGTGAGCAAGAGGGTGGTGGGCAAGCCATCCTGTGCACCACCCCCCCCTCCCCCCCACTGCACCACCCATTTCCCCCTCCTCCCATCCCAACCAAAAACATGCCTGGCAGGGGGGTTCGTAAAATCCAGCCTCACCACTGGTTCATGGATAGAGTTATCCATAATCCTAATTGGTTTTTTTTGATAACCTAGCCACACAATGTAATATACAGCTTGGGGAACTAAGGCCATGATATCATCCTTGTTCACATGGAGGTATCTCCACATGACTAAAGTGTTGACGATTTTTAGTAAATAAACACCATCCTGACTGGGAATTATATCACTGTTCCTTCATTGTCACTGAGTCAAAATGCTGGAACTCCCTTCCTGACAGAGCTGTGGGTGCACCTGCAATAAATGGCCTGCAGCAGTTTCAAGGTAATTAGGGAAGGGCAACAAATGCTGGCCTAGCCAGTGACTTTCACATCCCATGAAAGAATATTAAAAATAAGTCAATGGCTGCTATTTTACGACCCTGCTGTGGCAGGTTTTCCCGTGATGCAAGTGGTGAGCCATTCAAATGTCCGTTGACATGGGCAGGACTGGAAGTTCCCGCCGGTGGGAAGGGCCAGAAAATTCTGGCCAGTATTTTTTGATGCAACTAACAACAAACATTCCACCAAAATGGCATGTTAACACATAAAAAAAAATGACACCTGCCTATCCTGTCTACTTGCTAACTTTAGAACCAGGAATCCTGGATGATTTCCCTGCACTCACCTCTTCTAAACACTCTCTCATGATGCCATTCAAGTTGATTCATAGATCAAATTTCCATAATTTGACTAAAATAATTATTCCAGTTGCATTTGTTGGATTATGTTTTTTTTATGATTGATACTGTAATTGATAATCACCCATGGGGTGATGGCTTTGTTAAGTCACAGAGATCTTCTATAAATTCTGACAGACTGGATATTTTAAATTAGAACCAGATAAATGTGCTGAACCACGCAGCATGTTTTCATTTCCAGCAAAAATAAACACTGGAGAACTTATGTTTTGATTCTAGATGGAAAAAGATGTCCCCAGTGAGCTAAGATCATTGGTTCTTCCAATAATTCCTTTAACTGTCCATTGAAGACCCAGCCTCTTCAATGTTTATTCCTTCTCATTTGTTAATGGAAGAACAAATCCCAGCAAAGAAGGCAGCATGCTTCTACACCTTCACCACTGGAGGTGTGCTAGAAAAACCCTGTCCGTTTTTTCTTTCCATCTGAGGAGCGTCATTCACCCACTCTTTACTTACTCCCTTTTAATATCCAATGCTGACTTTAGGAATGCACAAGGGAAGACTTTGATCTCATCACCTGCTCACCTCTTGAATTGTTCTCAGTTGGCACCATAGTCAGTTGCCAATCACTCTGCCCTACCACAACCACCTGTGATTCAGTGCCAATCTGTGATTTCTCTTATAAACAGTTATGCAAAATATTGCCATCATTTGAAAGGCTTGTTGAACCTAAAACATGTATGGGTTTCATAATTGGCCATTTGATTACAAAATGTCCTGTTCTCCTGTCAGGTCCTTCATCTTTTCTGTCACAATACCTCAGCCACAGAGATCTTCTATAAATTCTGACAGACTGGATATTTTAAATTAGAACTGGATAAATGTGCTGAACCACGCAGCATGTTTTCATTTCCAGCAAAAAAAAACACTGGAGAACTTGTTATGTTTTGATTCTAGATGGAAAAGTTGTCCCCAGTGAATTAAGATCATTTCCAGACAGATGTGTGTTCCGGTAAACAGGTAGTCAAGCAAATAGCTAATCATGCCCACTAGGCCAATTTACACAAGCAATTTTACCCTCCAGGGCTCATTAGCTAAGCTGATGGAGTCTGGCACCAAGTACAATGCTGTCATTAGGATGGGGAGTTATGTCAGCCCCATGCCAGGTTGGAGAATGGGAGTTATGACTTTTACGGATATAACTGCTGAATGTGGCTGTAGAGTAGAAACTCTAGTATGTGTTAGCATACCAATATTTATCCCTGAGCCAATGCTGCCCAGACAAATGATATGGTCATTAGCATGTTGGTATTTGCGGCAGCTTGCAGTGCAGGAACTGGCTGCTGTGTCTACTATGTTACAACACTAATTACACTTCAAAAAAGTATTTCATTATCTGTATAACACTTTGGGACACTTCAAGTTTGTGAATGGCTGTGCTGTTCAAACTCCACAGGGAAACTTGAAACAACTGTCACAACTAATTTTCAATTTGTATGTTTCGAGATAAGGGTTTTGAATTCAGTAATAACAAGACCACTAAGTCTAAGAGGTTTTTATAAAACTAAATTAGATGTTTATTAATAAAAGAAAAGATTGTAAGCACACACATATGTCTACAAATTACACTGCTACAATAATTTTTAAATCCCCTAGTTAATCTGATTCCCAGTTACACCTTCGTTAAGGCAGCAGTAAAACACATAGATTTTCAAAGACCCAGGCAAAGTAAACAATACCCTGAATAGTCGAATGCAAAGCGAGTTCTCTTAATTCCAGTCCCTGAAGGCAGCAGTTTGAGGCATAGATGCTGAAAGCTTTTCACACTTGTTGAATCTTAGACTGCCTACTCTTTTACATGGCCTTCACTCCTTTATATATATTTTCCCCTTTGAATGCAAATTCCCATTGTTTCACTATGACTTTGGACTTAATCTTTCTGATAATAAAAATCAGAAAGTTTTACCAGTAATCTTTCGGAAAAATAAGCACACTCTTTCCAAACTTCACCTGGCTAGGTGATACATTTCACTCCCTCTTTTGAAAACAATCTAGTCAGGTTTATTTAAAAATGCTAACATTCCCTTGACATCTATGTTTCTAAATTTCCCCATATTTACCTAATTAACATTTCAAACCTAACTTATCTTCTTACATCAAAGTACCCAGACTAGCTGCCTCTAATTCAAATAAGTCTCCCACGCACACACATACACATATAGACACATCGACACATCCCACTATTACTCTATTTAACAGTAAATTCCAATAACATTATGAAAATTATTATATCTTCTTGACACATGGAATTCCTTAGATAGAATATACAGCATCAAAACTGACCATTCAGCCTAACTAATCCATGTCAGAGTTTATACTCTAGTCATGTCTCCTGCCATCTTTCCTCATCTAACTGTATTAGCATAATTCTCTATTTCCTTCTCCCTGATTTGCTTATCCAGCTGACCCTTAATGCATATTTGCCTATACTATTCACCTCAGTGACTCTCTGTGCTAGCAAATTCCACATTCTTATCATCTCTAGGTAAAGGAGTGTCTTCTAAATTCTCTATTGGATTTCTTGGTGACTGCATTATATTGATGGCCTCTTCCCACTTCTCTCTGTGTCTACTCTATCCAAATGTTTCATAACTTTAAAGACCTTTATCCGATCACCCCTCAGTCCTTTCTTTGAAGAGAAAAGAGGTCCAGTTCATCCTTTCATGATAAGTATAACCTCAGTTCTGGCATCATCCTTGTAAATATTTTGTTCACCCTTTTCCAGCGCCTCGATAGCCTTTTTATAGTATGGTGACCAGAACTGCACAGAATATTCCAAGCGTGATCTAACCAAGGCTCAATAGAAGTTTATCAGAACTTCTCTACTTTTCGGTTCGAATCCTCAGAAATAAACCCAAGTGTTTGATTGCTTTTATTATAGCTGTGTTGATCTGCTTCTCTACTTCCAATGATTTGTCTACTTGTACTCAATAGGTAAATGAATGCAAGTATTTATTTTTCTTTTGATCTTTTAATGGGTTTGTATTAGTAACCTTGTAACCACATATCAGCAGGGACATTGACCTCCGATGACCCAATGTGTTAATATCTCAATAAAATCTTCACAGTAGAAGCCATTAAGTATTGCTACATGAATAGCTTCATTTCAAGGCTATAGAATATTAACTCAGGTCAATGTTGCACTTAAAAGGTGAGTTGTGTTATAGCAGTTTTATTGATCTTCATCGTGCCGAATAAAAAAGATTTTAATTCCACAACATGGAAACAATTTGCATTTATATAGCACCTTTCATGTGCTTCACAGCTGACTGAGTACAACAAATGAGTAACCAGTGTTATCATTCACAGTGTGCATAATAGAAAGGAATCCCACACAACATAAATGATCTGTTGCTGTGACAGACACTTTGAACAGAATTTTCCCAATCCCGTGATGGTGGGCCTGAAGATGGGGGATTGGGAAAACAATGGGATTTTGGGATGGCTCCCCAATGCTTTCCCACTGCCAGGATGTTTCCCAGCACCAGGCAGGAACCCAGATCAGCTGCCAGCACAGGGACAGCCAATTACTATACTTAAGGACTCAATTCGAAGGATTTTGTTGGCAGTAGAGCTGACCACTGCCGCGTACAGAAGCTGCCAGCTCCATGGAGACAGCATCCTTGCATTAATCCTGTGGGCCATTGGAGCTGGAGACTTCATGCTCCAAAGAGGGGATCATAGGCAGGAAAGGCAGCGCTGCCACCCCACAAGCCATCTAAGGGAAGGGACAGAGGTGGGGAGGAGGAGCGGGTGATGGGCACGGTCTCTATTCTGGTCCAAGAGGCCTGACTGTCATGCCTCTCTGAATATTATCTTGAAGTTAAAATGTAATTATAAAAGGTTTTACGCCAATGAATACTCATGCCATCAAAATGTATTACAAGTACGAACCTGCTACAGGCCGGCCTGAAACATGATGTGCCACAAACAAGCCACTGAATTAGGCCTGGATTTTCGCAAAGCCGTGGAGACTCTGTTGACCTTCCAAAATGGCAGGCGGGACCCAGATTTGGAAGTCGCATTCCCCATTTCCAATAGATCATATTTTCACTGGGCGATCATGACTCCATTATGTGGGAATCCCAAACTCAGCAGAGCCATTTGAACTCAATGCTGAGTTCAAACAGACCCCATTTTCGCTGGAGCAAGGGCCTTGGATGAGGTTTCCTAAAAAGTGCAAAGGCCGCTTGGCGTTTCGACTGCCCGCCAACTGTTAGGTTGGATGGGCAGCGTAGATTTGAATTTAATTAACTTTTTAATGGCCTTTATAGGCCTTTTAATTGTCGGCAGGTGCGCTGCCGACTCCAGCACACGCCCACTGAACGAAATATCAAGGGACTACGCAATGATGTCAGGACATTCGCCCTACATTATCGTGCGTCATTTTACTCTCAGCCGGGTTGGGTGCGTGCCCGCCCGCCGAGTTCAATATTCTGCCCCAGATTGCAGTGCAGACAACAAAAACCTGCATTTATGTAGTGCCTTTAATGTAACATCCCAGTGTACCTCACAAAGTTTTATCACATAAACTTTGACACCAACCCATTTAAGGAGATATTAGGATGGGCGATCATTATCTTGACCAAAGAGCTAGGTTAAGGAGCTTCTTAAAGGAGGACAGAGTGAGAGAGATTTACAATAATGACAATAACAACATTTAGAGATTTAGGGAGGGAATTCCAGGGTTTAGCCAACTGAAGCCATCCCACCAATGGTAAACCACAAAAAAAATCAAGGCTACACACGCAGCCAGAATTGAAGGAGCGCAGAAATCTTGGAAGATTTTTTATTGTTATTTCATGCAATGTGAGCTTCACTGGCAGGGTTGCTTGCCATTGCCCATCCCTATTTGCCCTTGAGAAGGTGATTGAGAGCACCCTTCTTGAACCACTGCAGTTCAAGTGGTGTAGGTACACCACAGTGCTGGTAGGGATGGAGTTTCAAAAGTTTGACCCAGTGACAGTGAAGGAACGGCAATATATTTCCAAGTCAAGATTGTGGCTTGCAAGTGATGGTGTTCCCATGAGTCTGCTGCCCTTGTCCTTCTAGGTGGTAGAGGTCAAGGGTTTGGAAGGTGCTCTCGAAGGAACCTTGGTGTGGTGCATCTTGTATATGGTACACATTGTTGCAATGTGCACTGATGGTGGAGGAAATGAATGTTTAAGGTTGTGGATGCAGTGCTGATCAAGCAGGCTGCTTTGTTCTTGAATGGTAGCAAGCTTCAAGAGTGTTGTTGCAGCTGCACTCATCCAGACAAGTGCACTCATCCAGAGTATTCCATCACATTCCTGACTTGTGCCTTGCTGATCTTGGACAAGCTATGAAGAGTTAGGAGGTGGGTTACTCACCTCTGACCAGCCCTTGTAGACACAGTATTTATATAGATAGTCCATTTAAGTTTTCTGATCATTAATAATAGCATTTTTTCTCGATTTATTAATTAATTGAATTTAAATTCCCCAAACTTCCATTGTGTGATTTGAGTTCATGTCTCCAGAACATTAGTCTAGGTCTCTGGGTCACTAGTCCAGCAAAATTACCCCTATGCTACTGACCCCTTGTGGAACTGGAGAATAGAGGGACAAGGACATGGAGAGGTTTGAAGATGAGTATAAAAGATTCAAAATCGAGCCAGTGTCAGTCAGCAAAAACAAGGGTTATCTGAGACAGGACTGAGTTCAGGTTAAGATACAGGCAACAGAGTTTTGGATGAGCTAAAGATTTTAGATGGTCAAAGGGCATCTGTCCCTCCAGCAGATATAAGAACATAGGACTTAGGAGCAGGAGTAGGCCATTTGGCCCTTTGAGCCTGCTCTGCCATTTGAAGCTAAAAGCCATGCATTCCATGGTCTAACACCCTGAGCTGGAAAGCAGGATCAATGTCTGAGGCTAACCAAACTCCTGCTCTGTACCTGCAGGCCCTGCTAGAGCTGCCAACACTGCTGAATAAGGTGCACCAGCAACCTTCATTATCAATCAGGATGCCTGGGCTGCGGCTTCATACAAGTCGGAATGATGATATATCAGTTCTTCCATAGGTGTGCTCCAAAGACCATACCCTGTGAAGAGTACAGTCTTAATACCTGGGCATAATTCACCATCTCAAAATCGTAACTTCATTACACTTTTACACATTCAATGTGTATGAAGATTTGGTGTAATATGGTATGCGTTAAACGAAATGATCCACACCAGCTGTTGCATATGCATCTCCAAGGACTACTGCCTTCCAGAGCTTCCATCATTATTGTTTTGCAGTTCTTTTATAGACAGCTAGAGGGTGCTACGAGGGAGGAAAGGGAGAAATCTTACTGGTATGTGAGCGGTGGGCAGGGTTACCTCAATTGCATACACCCAGTTACCCTGAGAATATGATGCTGGGCTTTTTCAAACTGAGCCATCTTGCTAGGCCACTTCAGGAGGTATTAAGTGCCAGCCATGTCACATGGAATGAAGTAGCATACAGACCAGGCAGGATGGAACCATGTATAGAACAGACCAGACAGCTTGTCCTCTTTGAAGGACACTAGTGAACTCACTTGTGTTTTCCAATAATCTAGATTGGTTGTTTTTCTCTTGTGGTCGGCCACAGATTCATAGAATTTAAGTCAGCAACTTTAAATTAACAACCTTGCAATTCCTGGAACTATACCTGTAGTACCGTTAATCCTGATCATACACACAAAACAAGGTTTGTGCTGAAGTTACGATGGTGAAGCCTCGGGGAAATTCCTGGTATTCATGCAACACCACCTTGAGGTCAAGGCAGTAAATATGAAGTCAGCCAATACTAGTAAGGAGCAAATCATTTAACCCCATTCTCCTGAATGAAGATTTTGGCTTACTCGAATAAAGAAGAGGTAACACGTGGATCAAGGGCTGGTGTGGGAAAGAGGGGTTCTGTTTCATGGCACACCTGCACCAGTACTGGAGGGAGCAATACCAATGAAGCAGGCTCCACCTAAACCTAAATGGAAACAGTATCCTCAAGAAAGTGTAAATATGGCGATGGCAAAGGCTTTAAGCTAGTAAAGCAGGGGAAGGGAGCTGCAGGAAATGACAGGTGATTTTCAAATTTGGAATACTATGTAGAGTTCTGGTCACACAATACAATAACGATATTGAGGCACTGGAGAGGGCACCGCAGATTTACAAGAATGATATCACAACTGTGAGGTTATACCTGTTAGGAAATGATGAAGAGGCTGGATCTTTTTTCCCTTGAAGAGAGAAGGCCGAGGATGACCTAATAGCGGGCTTCAAATTATGAAAGATTTTGATAGAGTAAATGCAGAAAAAGCGTATCTAGTTGTGAGGAAGAGCAAAACTAGAAATCATCAGTGCACAACAGTCACCAGGAAAACAAATTCAAAATAAATTTCTTTACCCTGGGAATGGTGGGAATGTGGACCTTGCTACCACAGGAAGGAGTTGAGGTGAATAGTACAAATGCATTTAAAGGGAATCTGGAGAAGAATGTGGAGAAGGGAACAGCAAGTTATGCTGATAGAGGTAGATGAGGAAGGAAGGCAGGAGGCTCGAATAGAACATAAACACCAGCAAGTATTGGTTGGATGATTGGTCTATTTTAGTGCTGTATGTTCTATGTCGGGAGCTAGTTAGCTCAGTTGGCTAGATGGCTAGCCGGTGCTTCAGAATAATGTCAACAGCATAGGTTTGATTCCTATTCCAGCTGAGACAGACTTGGGACCTGCCTTCTAGCCTTGCCCCTAAGAATGGAAGGCAATGGAAAACCACCACTGACAAAAAAGAGCTGCCAAGGAAACAGTTCAGGATGAAGCCTCAGCAGACAATGAGCCCAGGACCTGCCTTCAGGCAGCAGCACTCATAAATAGAGTATACAGTGTATATTTCACCACATTTCTATTTCCCTATAGCTCTGAAAAAGAGTCATACAGACTTGAAACGTTAGCTCTGTCTTTCTCTCCGCAGATGCTATCAGACCTGCTAAGTTTTTCCAGCATTTTTTGTTTTTGACTCATAAATAAGTTCTATGTAATTCTTTCTAAGTCGGAATACAGCACAGATGGTACTAAAAAGTGGACAATTTAGGTACAAACCTAACATCACACTTTTACGTTACTTACAGGTGGTCAACTTCAGTTGTCAAGTTCGGACCACACAAGTTCATGGTATCGTACTGATCAACCGCACCAACCAGCTCTGGAACCTACAGCCCTTGATTGAAGGAGAGCATTGGACTGGGCCCAAGAATATCACTGTACATCCTCATCAGCAGAACCAGTCCTATGAGATCACATACAAACCACTCTCCATGACGATGGATGGCAAAAAGCATCAGGTAAAAAATAATGCCACTTAGCACAGAGAGATTTTTAAACTGTTCATAAGGCTGTCATTTGGACTGACATTGCCTGCTGGACGTCACTAACTGCAGCACAACCCCTCTACTCATCCATTAATTCTCCATTCACTCTCTTACAAACTACCTCTCTCCAGCCATTAGGAGAGAGAAATTAATTTAAAGATTATTGAGTAAATTCATTCAGAAAAGCAGTGTCAAATGGTTGGCACAAAGTGATCATGCTTTCTCTGTCTTAGAATCAGTGAATGTTATAGCATTTGACCCTTAAAATCTGCAGTGGTGTCTAGGTAACAGCCAAATGGTAACAATGGATTAGTACACAAAGAGGAGGATAGGAGAAGGGGCTAGTGGATGAGTATAAAAGACATTTTTAAGTTAGCATTTGAAGAAAAAAAAATTAAATGGTATGAGAAAGCAGAGTGAAATGTGATTAGGCTGGTTAATTCCAGTGGGTGAGCAGGGTATGGCACAGGCATGACTGAGATTGACAGAGGAATGATGAGACATAAGGCCTGTTTTTGTGCTGAAATCCCTATGATTCTAAAAGCATAGAAAAATTTATTGGGTTGTAGCTGGAGTCTGGAACCATGGTGTGAACCCAGAAATCCAAACATTATTTTAAGGTACAGGATATCAGTCATCTGAGACATGAGTATGGCAGTTTGTGAGGAAAAAGTAACGGATAGAGATTGATTCTTGTGATTAGCCAGTAATGTTTATTAATTCAGGAAGACTACGAGCTTCTAAGGTCACCAGTACCCCTCCAAGTCACTCACCATCCTGACTTGGAAATATATCGCCGTTCCTTCGCTGTCACTGGGTCAAAATCCTGGAACTCCCTCCCTAACAGCACTGTGACTCCCTACACCACCAGTGGTTCAAGAAGGCAGCTCACCACCACCACCTCAAGGGCAACTAGGGATGGGCACTAAATGCTGGCCCAGCTAGCGAAGTCCACATCCCATGAATGAAAAAAAAACTATCACAGTCCCTGTCATTGGTAGATTTATCACAGATAAAAATGATTTGATTACTGGTGACCTTAGAAGCTTGTAGTCTTCTTCCTGAATCAAAAAACATTACTGGCTAATCATAAGAATCAATCTCTATCCGTTAGTTTTTCCTCCCAAGCTACCACACTCATGTCTCAGATGACTGATATCCTATACCTTAAAATATTGTTTCCTGAAAGAAATGTATCTAATTTATCTATAGAACCTTGGTTAGATCACACGTAGTGTACTGTTCACAGTTCTAGTTACCATCATATAAAGAGCATATAGAGGCAGTAGGATGGGAATAAAAACAGATTTACAACAATGATACCATAATTGTGAGGCTATCAGAGAAGGATGAACAGCCTGGGAAAAGGCTGAGAAGTTGCCTAATTGAATGCTTTAAAATTATGAAAGGTTTTGATAGAGTAGATAACATTGTGTTTCAGCTGTGAGGAAGAGCAAAACCAGAGTCCATCAATATAGTATACACATCAAGAAATCAAATAAAGAATTCAGAAGGAACTTCTTTGTTCAGAGAGTGTTCAGAATGTCGGAACTTGCTACCATAGGAAGTGATTGAGGTGAACAATATAAAAGCAAAATACTGCGGATGCTGGAAATCTGAAACAAAAATAGAAAATGCTGCAAAAACTCAGCAGGTCTGACAGCATCTGTGGAGAAAGAAACAGAGTTAATGTTTTGTGTCCTCATGACCCTTCTTCAACTACAAGAAAGGTCATACGGACTCAAAACGTCAACCCTGTTTCTTTCTCCATAGATAAGGTGAACAGTATAGGTGTGTTTAAGGGGAGGCTGAATATGCACATGCAAATAAAGAGTTATGCTGATAAAGTTAGATAAAGAAGGATGGGATGAGGCTTAAGTAGAGAACAAATACCAACGTGGACCGAACCAGCTCAATGGTCTGTTTCTGTGCATCAAATACCATGTAATTCTATGTAATTTGCATTTGGATGAGGGATCCTGTTCTGACTGTCAGAAAGGCTTTGCGGGTAAAATATGGGCATATGTGCTTGTTTCCCCAGTGTTCAGTATTGATCAGTATCACTCTGTACCCAGTGTTCAGTATTAATCAGTATCTCTCCGTTTCCCCAGTGTTTAGTATCAATCAGTATCTCTTTGCACCCAGTGTTCAATATTGATCAGTATCTTTCTGTTTTCCTAGTGTTCAATATTGATCAGTATCTCTGTTTCCCCAGTGTTCAGTATTGATCAGTATCTCTCTGTACCCAATGTTCAATATTGATCAGTATCTCTGTTTCCCCAGTGTTCAGTATTGATCAGTATCTCTCTGTACCCAATGTTCAATATTGACCAGTATTTCTGTTTCACCAGTGTTCAGTATTGATCAGTATCACTCTGTACCCAGTGTTCAGTATTGATCAGTACTTCTCTGTTTCCCCAGTGTTCAGTATTGATCAGTATCTCTCTGGACCCAGTGTTCAGTATTGATC
Source organism: Carcharodon carcharias (assembly GCF_017639515.1). Classification (NCBI taxonomy): domain Eukaryota; kingdom Metazoa; phylum Chordata; class Chondrichthyes; order Lamniformes; family Lamnidae; genus Carcharodon; species Carcharodon carcharias. The sequence goes on along the minus strand of NC_054473.1, from coordinate 105,630,144 downwards.
AGTATCTCCCTCTTCCCCAGGATTCTGTATTGATCAGTATCTCTCTGTTTCCCCAGTGTTCGGTATTGATTAGTATCTCTCTGCTTCCCCAGGATTCAATATGATCAGTGTCTCTCTGGACCCAGTGTTCAGTATTGATCAGTATCTCTCTGGACCCAGTGTTCAGTATTGATCAGTATCTCTCTGCACCCATTGTTCGGTATCAATCAGTATCTCTGTTTCCCCAGTGTTCAGTATTGATCAGTATCTCTTTGTTTCCCCAGTGTTCAGTATTGATCAGTACCTCTCTGTTTCCCCATTGTTCAGTATTAATCAGTATCTCTCTGTTTCCCCAGGGTTTAGTATCGATCAGTATCTCTCTGTTTCCCAGGGTTCAGTATTGATCAGTATCTCTCTGTTTCCCTAGGGTTCTGTGTTTTTCCCATTGCCTGATGGTACAGGATTGCTCTATATGTTATATGGAGTAGCTGAGCCCCCAAAGGCTGTGGCAATTATAAATCGTGAGGTGCCTTGCAAGATCCCATACACGGTGTTGTTGTCAATCAACAACTGGCTCCCCAAACCACAACGGTAGGAACAAAATCGCTGTAATAGTGTCTGAAAGAATATTTCTTGTTGATGGTTGCCTCTCAGTGGACCATTCTGAGAAGTAAGCTGAACACTAGGCTTAGATGATGCCCCTTAGTGTAATGGCTTGATGACAATCACTGTCTTTTCACATGTTAAGAATATCACTAAAGAAGGTGCAGTGGAGCAGCCAATGTATTCAACAAGCACTTCTTCAGGAGAAAGGTTGGAAACTGCATAGAGGGATGGGCCCTCACATGTGGAGATATTTATCCTGTCATGTGGAGAAGGGTGGTATATTCTGCAACACATGTTCAAGCCCTCCCTAAATGTGTTTCATTTTAGTTTCCACGATTATCTTGTAGAAATGGTCAACCTGACTCTCAGTGGCCCTTGTATCTTTGAATCTGAATGTTTTGTTTCGAATCTCCACTCCTGGACCTGAGCAAACGATTCGAGCTGACACTCCTGCACAGTGCTGAGGTCGTGGTTAAGGTGGAAGCTGAATATCCTATGCCACAAATGAAGAGCCAGTGTCCTGACAATATTCCTTCCTCAACTAATACTTCTAATGCAGAATATTTAGTCATCCATCTCATTCGGTCTCTTGCAGCATGCATGTTGTCCTCTGATTAAACCTACACCACTATAGTGAGTGCAAGCAAAATGGGTAGATGGGTTGGTTAAATGTGGGTAACACCTCAGAGTAGAAACAATAATATAAGGTTCAAGATCCAAATCGAAATGGAAGAATGAGTTCCTGAACAAGGGCATCTGCTTGAAATAGGTTGAGGAGTAAGCTGGCTGAAGTGAGGTGAAAGAAACGAAAGACTTGCATTTATTTAATTCTTTACATGGCCTCAGGATGTCACAAAATGTTTCACAGCCAACACCATATTTTTTGAAGTGTACTTACTGTTGTGACAGAGAAAATGTGACAGGCAATTTTCACATAGCAAGATCCCACAAATAGCAATGTGATAATGACCAAATAATCTGTTTTTGTTATGTTGATTGAGGAATAGATAAATTTTAGCCAGGACACTAGGGATCAAAATAGCGCCATCATCCACCTGAAAGAGCATATAGGGCTCCAGTTTGACATCCCTCTAACAGAGCAGTTCTCCCTCAGGATGGGAAGTGAACTGGATGATGTGAGGTGGAAAGAGAAATTGGCAAACCCAACTCCTGATAAAGAATAGATGTTTTAAAGGGTGTTAGGAAATAGAGACAGTTTAAGTAAGATATATTTGTATTTGTGGGTGTTAGGAATGAGTTTTAGCTTTAATGTTTAAATTTGATTTGTATTTCTGAATCTAAGTGTTAAGAAAGGTCACACTGAGTTTTAGTTTCACTTTAAAAGGCGCCTGCATTTCTAATGAGGGTTTTATGACTGTGGCAGCTAAGTTAAACAAACAAGAGTAGAGAAACCATGCTGTTGCCTAGCAACAGGAGTCCAGAGAGGCAGGTCCCGCCCACAGATACACAGAAAAACTAAAGAAACAGCAGCTTTGCATTCAGTTTGAAGACAGCTGCCGAACAGAGGCTACCCAAAAGGGACAGATAGCCAGTCCCAAGCTACGATTGGTTCGAAGTAGCTGCCAGAGAGAGACTGGAGCATAAAGGACAGATAGCAAGTCCCAAGCTAAAGAAAAGAGCCCAAAATCCAGGGGAGTGGAACAAGAGAAAGTCCCAAGCAGACCTTCTAGTCAAAGGGAGAACAGGAACCTGGAAAAGGTCCTGTTAAGAGTGAAGAACAGAGGGAAAGGCGCCAAGCTTCAGATTTAAAGAGACAAAAGCTGCAGAAAGCAGATTTAAAAGGAGAGCAGCTCCAAGAGGCAAGAAGGTCCAAAGAGATGGATTACGGTCTGTAGCTCTTTGCAATGGCATGTGAAGCAGTGGTACTGTTAAAGGCTGAGTCAGTGAGAGTGAGTGCATGGAAGAAAGCTTGAATACATGTGGTGACCCAGGGGAGAGGAACATCGAAAGGAGAGTGCAAAACCTGGAGGTGAATCTTTGCAGAAGGCTCCTGAGAGAAAACTTCAGTTTGGGAGAAGATTCCAAAATGAGTCTTTCGAGAGTGGAGATTGGAAACCATCGTGTAGAAGATGGAGTTCAGTGAGACTGGTTGGCTGACTTGTGACAAGCGTCTCGGGGGAGTTGATGAGAGATCCATAGCATCTGATTGAGGTGGCATCTGTTACTTGGTTTCAGAGTGTGTTGACCACAGGTTGCCAATTGGGTTACATGGACTGTGTACTTACTGTGAACATTAGTGTATAAGATAGCTTTTGTAACTTGTGTTATGCTACAAATCTGTATATATTTGTAGAATTATCAGATAGTTGTGTATGAAGTATTGTAATATAGTTCAGCTTTCCTTGTTTAATAAATGTTCTATATTTTTCTTAAAAGTTCATTAGCTGACTCTGGTGACTCTGTTCATTAGCCCCTCTCTACGTATCTAAACAAATAAATAAAAGTTAGCATCAATCAAGCTCAGATCATAAAGAAAATTGAAAAATTGCTGATTTAATGTGCAACATCATTTGGATGTTTTAAACTGAGCAAGTGAGACAGAAGTGCCCTGGTTAATGATGTTTGCAGATGTCAGATGTGGTGGGGATGATGAGAGCATGACCAGGTATCTGGAGAAATGGTAAAAAGCACTAGAAGACAGAGGTATAAAGATCAGTAGATCAAAGACTCAATATGTGGACTCTCAGCTTGAGCCTAGGGAAGAGGATCAGAACGAAGATGTAAAGCTTATGGGTGAAGACCTAGAGAAAGTGAATAGCTTCAAGTATCTGTGGTCAGTGGTGGTAGAAGATGGAAATATGGAAATTAAGCAATGATTATCTCTGGTTGGAGTAATTGGAAGAAAGGCAATGGAATGTTATTTGATAAAAAGTATTGTTGAGACTGACAGGAAGAATCTACGACAGTTGTGAGACTGGCCTTGTTATATAATGCATAAACTTGGGCAACATCAAGAACAGAGGAACAACAACTGGATACTAATGAGATACAGATTCTGAGATGGATGTGTGGAGTGACAAGAAAGGTCAAAATCAGGCAGCAACACGTCAGGGAATCAGTGAAGATGACGGAAACATCAAAGAAATTAGGTGCAAAGAATTTGAAATGTTATCATCTGTTGTGGACACAGAGAGGACAAGTGGTGAGGTGAATGATGGAGATGGGATTTCCAGGAAGAAGAAGAGGAAGTCCTAAACCAGATGGAAGATGTGGTGGTGAGAGACTGAAACACAGTGGGATTGGAAGAGGAATGGGTGAATGACAGGAGATGAAGAAAGGTGATTGACCAGCATTGTGGTGACCCCAGGTAAAATGGGAAAAGTCTAAAGAAGAAGCTGAATAAATATGTAACAAGGGAAACCATGAGGATATAATTCAACTTTGGCAGATACATAAAATGGACAGTAGCAGATCACAACTAACACAAAGCAGGATATATAATAGGCAGCCAATCTACAGCTGCCCATTTTTTGACCATGCTAAAGTTGAATTACATCCCTATAGCAAACTAAAATTGAAGCTAGGACGTAAAGCTATGAGACATTAATGAGTTAAAGAGCGGAATAGGAAAATAAGGAGGAAGTGAGAGGAGAGAATTATAAACATGCTAACAGAAAAAAAACAGTATTGTATGCATCAAACATAACAGTTAAAAAGAAAATTGACAAATGTGAGGTGGGATCCCTGAGAGAAAATTATGATTTAGCAAAGGGTAAATGGAAATTGTAGTATAAGGGTCTGGCACTTACAGGGTTAATGTGGAATTGTGTACCATACCCCCCACACAGTGATATAAGAAGGCACATGACCCAGACCCATTGCAGTGTTGAGCAGAGACGGATAAAGAGCTAAACATGGAGATAGCTCCTGGCCTGTAGCTTTTACTCTACATGTGTAAATAGTTCTACTTGTTAATAAAGACACAGTTAACCTACTGAGAGCTACAAAGACTTCTTAAAGACATACCATTGTGCAACCAACACCCTCCCAACATAATGGCAGTTGGGGATCAAAAACCCTCCTTGCTAAAATGCTGAAACAAGCTGAGCTGCTGGAAGACTAAGAGAAAAACTTCAACAAAAAATCTGACCTGAGAAAAGGTCCCAACAGAAGCAGAAGACGGAGAGAAATTTCACCTGAAAGTGCTGGAAGCTGATGGCAGGAGACTCCATTGAATCTCCCTTGGAAATCCAGCTTCAAAGCGCAGAGTTCGCAGAGCCTGCAGGAGTAAACTAAAAATTTTAAAGTTCCAGGCTGCAGCCAGCCCTGAGAATCTTTTTTCTAATTCAATGTCAGAAGCACCTTTAAAGGAAAGCCCATTGCTAAAACCCAATTCCCCACTCAGAGCCCCAACACGTGGCCTCCAAATTTGTAAGATAAGAAAAAAAGTTAATTATTTACATCTTTTGGGAACATTGTGACTGTCCAGTTCAGAAAACGGCAAGATAACTATAAATTCCAATGGCTTGTTAATCAGAACTAAAGAAATCGGCACACAGTCGATCCAGGCAGCCATTGCTAAGAGTCTTCTTCAAGAAGTGGCCATCGCCATTTTGTGGAGTTCGCCAAAACTGGGAAGCATGGGGAATCCCTTTGTCTCAGAGTCAACAGCAACACCATCTTGAAAGCCTGTGAGCTCTTACAATTTAAAATTTTTTAACATAGATCACAATTCAACACTTCAACTCAATTTGGACTAACCCAAGGCCCAGGCCAGTCACAAAATTGGGGTCTTCAGACAGCAGATGATGTCAAGACAACCACTGTGGTTAGCCAACCAGAACTGCATAGTCCCGAGTACTCAAACACTAGAGTATTCAGACTCCGATTTCAGCTCTGAACTCTCTTCGCTTTTTGCGATGCAGGTTTGTCCATTCTCATTGCAGAAAACCCCCAGTGGTCAGAGCAGCCTACAGTCCATGGGATTACCGCAATGCCTCCTGTGGAAGTAGTACAAGAGAGTGATCAGCAGCCCAAGAAGCCTCTACCTCCAATTATGACGATGGTACAGTTGGTCAACACAGCAATCACTGTGCACACACTGCAGCTTCCAACCAGCATGCCATGACCACAAGGGATGCTGGAACCTGGTAGCAGTCTCCCACCATTGACAACAAAAAGCAGAGGTGAACATAACACTAAACCTTCCTTGTGCCACAGGAATGCTCTTCCTCAACCACAAAGGGCATCGAGTCAGCCCAGATGTAGATAGAAGAAAAGAAAGAAGCAACTCAGACGTGAGCACAATGTTCATCCATCTTGCAAGATATTAGAGTAGCAGCAACCACTGGTCAACGCAACAACCGAATCAACCAAATGTGGTTCAACACGAAGGAATGGAAGAAAAGAATTAAAACATATCCAAATGCAAGCCCAACCTCAAAGCCAACAGGAAGAGCCAGAAAAACAGAGCCTACCACTCCTCCGACAGAATGGTAAACAAGAGATCGAAGGGTTATAAGACCTCCAAATCGCCCAAGCCTGTAAATTCAAGGACTTGAAAGAGGAAGATGGGGCTGTGAAAATGTTGTAATCATGTTAATACAGCAATCTCAAAAATGTAGTAATAGCAATAATGTGGTATCAACAATGTGAATGCATGAGACTGGTAACAATGTAAGACATGAAGTAAACTAGTGTAACTCCATATACTTTGAATGGTGACTTGGGGGGAGGTGTATTGTACATATAGGGTTAATGCGGTTCTGAGTACAAAATCACCCACACAACAATGTAAGAAGGCACATGATGCAGACCAGGAGTCAGTGTGGTGTTGAGCAGAGAAGGGTAAAGACCTAAACTTGGAGTTAGCTCTTAGCCTGTACCCTTTACTGTACATGTGTGAATAGTTCTACTTGCTAATAAAGACTTACAGTTAACCTACTGAAGACTACATAAACTTCTTTAAAAGATACCATTCTGTAACCAACACCCTCCCAACAGAAATTGGCAAAATTGAAACTTGATGAGATATTATAATAAAGAAAAGCAAAGTGTGAGAGAACTTAGTTAGGTTAGTGAAGAACAAAACACCAGACCCTGACAGAATAATTCCAAAGAATCATGTGAGAAATGGGGAAGAATTAGTGAAGGCCCAGAAATATATTTCAGGGATTTTATTGAGGTAGATATGCGCCAGAATAGTGGAGAGTGGCCCCTTTAAAATCCATTATCAAAACAGGAAACACAGCTAACCCACAGCTAACAGGTCAGTTAGCTTAACCTCTGTGGTAGGGGAAATTTTAGAATATTTAACTAAAGATGAAATTACTAAATACCTTGATGAAGAGAAAATAATTAAAAGCAACCAACACGAATTTCAGGAAGGAAGAACATGCTTGCCAAACCTGATGGAGTTCCTGGGATGATGTTAAAGATATGTAGGATAGGAGAAAAGCAATGCACATGGTGCATAGGGATCTCCAGAGAGTATTCAACAACCAGTGAAGTCCTTTTGAAGTGTAGTCACTGCTGCACTGTAGTGTGGGCTGTTCACATGGAGGATAAAAAAACAACAGACTGCTTGAATCAAAAGCCCTGTTTCGGATTATAATCCAATGTAATTCAAACGAACTCATCTCATGTCGACTGCTAATTAAAGGGAATTTTAGTCTTTCTTTCCTTATACCACTTCCAAATGTCGCAGGTTACCATTCATCATCTCATCCAACTTGGCCATTAATTTTGCATGAGCCGGGGACGCCAGTGCCAATTTGCCTATTAAGCTATCATCACAGACAATCCGAGTCCGCTTCCCAGCAGGGGTTATAGATCAGGAACGAAGGCTACTTGCTCTTTCACCCCAACTCCTACCCTCTAGGGAAGATTGTAAACCTCTCCCTGACTAGCTGTTGGCCCACCTCAAATTAATTATTTTAGCGATAGCTGGTGGTATTAGTTTTTACAATGGTATTCAGATAGTGAGTTTCCAGTTATTTCGTTGATGTACTCATCCAGCATTAGTTGAAGGAACATTTGTTACAATAAGTGTACATCAAAATGGCTGGTGTGAGTAAGTGACGGTGTGGTGAAGGTTTGATGTTATAAACCTGGAACTGTAATAACAGAGTCTAGTAGGTGATCAATACAAACAACAGTCAGCCTCAATTCATGAGAGATGGTATACAATTTAACTGCTGGTCTGGGACCATGGGTTATGGATTGCAGTTATCACTTTACAAAATCCCTTGTCAAACATTAATTTCTGTTGTTTCTGCTGTAAATACCCAAGTGACAGGTCAGCACTGATACATGTACTGTTGGGAACCGATATCGATAACAGCGATCTCAGAGGAACCTGAGTCAGTTAGAACTAGTTGCAGTAAGTTCTGGTAGCTTTCAGCCAGCTACTGGGCAACCCTTACCTATAGCATTGCAGACACTTTGCTGAACGAGGGTAAATCAGGGCATAGAAGTGTTTGATGTGTTCTTATGTCCAAAGTGGACCAGTAAGTTTAAAAGGCCCACGTTAACATCCACTGGCAGTGCAGTCCATTGCCCCACTGACTGGGAGCACAGGTCACAAAAAAGGATATTCTGGCAGGCGAGGGGGTCTGGTAAACAGCATTTAGTGTCAGAAGAGAAAGCCAGCAGCCACGAGACTGTTCTGACAGCAAGTGCAAGGGCCATTGAAGGAGCTGTTCCTCTGTGCAGTGCAGAAAGGAAATTCTGGTTTATAGAATCATTTGTGGCCTCTTAGAAAATTCAAGGCATTTTTCTTGCCTTCATTTTATTGGTAGGAAAGGTCGACTGGTGACAAGTCATCCTCCCCAACATTCCTACTTTCTGCCCAGACTATACTCAGTGGCCAGGCTGTTAAAAGCAAAATTTACTCCAGTAAATTTGAACCTTGCACGTTCATATTCCTCCATGGCCCTGTCCCTCCCTATCTCTGTACCCTCCTTCAGTATGTCAAAACTTCCGAGAATTCTACATTCTTCCAACTCTGATATCTCATGCATCCCTCACTCCTTTCTCCCCAGCTTTGGTAGCTATTCCTTCATCCACATAGACCCCCAAGCTCTGGAATATGTTCCTAAAACCTCCAAACCATTGTACCCCTCTCTCTGCTCCTTTAAGATACTCCTTTAAACCAACCTGTTTGATTAAGTTTTTAGTTATCCCTCCTCTGTCAGTGTTAATTTTTTTTTGATTATGTTCCTGTGAAGAATCTTGGGATTTTTGCAAGTTGTTGTTAAGGCTCCAAACTTGATGGATGTTATGGCCTTCTTTTCACTTCCTCATTGGCAGTGCTGCTCGACCATGTGTGGATACCCTGACCTGGAGGAATCGGTTTCTCTCAGATGTGTCTCAGATTTTACATTTCAGTTGGCAACTTGGTGTCATTTTATTTAGTTTATTGCTTTATCTGCATTGTAATTGCTATGTTCTTTTATTGCCTTGTAGGCCTTTATTTTTAAAAAGTCCTTTATCTCTTACTTCCTGCTGCTGGTTCACTTGCTTCTCTAAATCTGCAATATTACTGCAATCACCAAAGGAATACACATTCCTTTGGTGATTGCAGTAATATTGCAGATTTAGAGAAGCTGTACAAGTAAAGTAGGTGCAATCCTACATTCCCATTATACTGGTCAACTACTTTAACTTAGAAAGATTTAATAGCTATTATACTACTAGCTGGTATACACCATCAATGATGTCACATCACATGTCTCTAGCACTCAGAAGGAGATGTCTCTGGAAGGAGCCTCGTGCTTTTCTGTCCCTGTACACAGTTGTAAATAGTTTAAAAACTTTTGGAAGTTCCTGGATGCCTTGTTTCCAGTAGTCTCTGTCAAACACACCCCTGGCCCATTTCTGATATTGATTCATCACCCACACAGAAGAAAAAAAGAAAAGGTTTGCATTTCTTCAGTATTTTTCACAACCTCAATACATTCTAAAGCATTTTACAGCCTATAAACTGTGATTACTGTTGTAATGTAGTAAATGTGGAAGCCAGTTTGCACACAGCAAGCTCCCATAATGAAAATGGCGAGGTCAATTTTAGTGACACAAAAGCAAAAAACAACAAATGATGAAAATCTGAAATAAAAAATGGAGAACACTGGAAACACTCAGCAGGTCAGCAAGCATCTTTGGAGGGAAAACAGAATTAACAGGTTGAATTTTATGGCCCATCTCACCAGCGGGATTTTCCAGTCCTGCCAAAGTGAATGGACTTTTGAACGGCTCGCCGCATTTTATGGCTCCGCCCTGCCACAACAGGGCCATAAAATTCCACCCAACCTTTTAGGTCGATGACCTGTCATCAGAGGTTTTATGCTCAGTTCCAGTACCCTAACCTTAACACAGTGCCACAAAAAGGTCAATGACCTCACTGGAGTGATCAAGGTCTCTGCAACTTCATATGTCTTCTCTTTGCAAGTGATCCACCGGCCATTCATCAGACACCCATCATTATAGCAGTCTTTATAGGCATAACTCATTGTTGCAAAACTTGATTACATACCTTGCAGTTTTGGAACTACAGTTCCATGTGGGCCTCAAGACTTCTGCTCATGTGCTAGCCGGCAAGTGGCTGCATATGTGCAGTTCGAGTTTTTTACCTTCTTCATCCAGGAACTGGCCCTGCGCACATGCACAGAAGAAAAAGAAGAAAAGCGAAACAGCATGAAACTACAGGTCAGGTGACCTGGAAGAGGCGCGCCATTGCAGAGAAGGTGTTCCAGACAGCAGAACACGGGGAGGGGACAGGGAGAAGGTCCCAAACCAAGAAGAAGGTCCCAAACAAGGGAGTGGGACAGAAAGGGACAAGGACAGAGGTCAGAAACAGATCCTGTTAAGTAAAGTTGAGAGGAAGGAGCAGAGTCGGAGGCTCTGAATTAGAGAGAGAGCTGCGGGGGAGCAGACTGGAAGCAAAGTGGCCCTCTTGATAGAAGCCCTGATAATCTGAGAGGGCAGCTGAAGGTTGGTGACTCCATGCTGTGGGCCGTAAGGGCAAAGGTAGCCTTTTGGAGCATGGTGTTCTGCTTGGTATAGCCGAAGATCTGAAAATGTGCTTGGAAGGTGAAGCTTGAGTATATGCAGAGATCCTGGGTGAAGGTGAGTTTGAAACCCTGGAGTTGGATTCTTGTTGAAGCTGCTGGAGTTGGTGCGGCTTTTGGAGAAGATTCCAAGGCAAGTTCTTCGAAGGTGGAGGTTGGAAACCCTCATGAAAAAGATGGAATTTCAATGAGACTGGTTGATTCACGGTGTGACAAGCTTCTTGGTGGGTTGTTGAGAAATCCATAGAATCTGCTTTGGTCGCATGTGTCATTTATTTTGGAGTGTGGTGTGTCTGTCCTTAGTTCACCAGTCAGTTCACATGTACCACATACTAAGCCTGAACATTAGAGTATAAATAAATTGTTTTATCTTTCTGAATTTGTATGTGTCTATAAAGATATAGCTGGGGTGAAGGGATTGTGAATATTTGAATCATTTCCTTGTATTTTTATTGAGATCCTTCCAACATTTTTGGCTGGTGTAATGTAGTTCATTTTTCTTGTTTAATAAATGTTTTATTCTTTGTATGAAAAGTTCATCAACAGATTCCTATGAATTTATTCACTATCTTATTTCCACAGTTTCTAAAGCAAAATAAAAGTTAGGATCTATCAAGCCAGGTTTCAGCCTGGGATCTGACTTGTCCAGTATTAACAGTAGCTGGGATCGTAACCCTCATACCTGATATTCTTAGCCTCACCTCACCCTCATATGCTTTCCACTGCTACAACCCTCATGCATACATCTCACAGCTTACACTATTCAACTGAGACTGACACAGCACCCAAACACATTGCACCACACTCACTGACACGCTTCTGTCTTTCTTGCAGGAAAAGGTGGCACATGACCAGAGGCAGCAGCACCTAACTGGTGGATGACAGCCTGGATACATGCCCTCAATCTATGGAAGAGACAGTCTCATTGGAAACCAAAGAGGAAGATGGTGTGTTCCGAATGTACTTTTTCACGTGGCACTTCCCCCACAATCCCATAATCTCTTCTAATTTATAAATTATAAATGGTTTAAGCAGTATCTTTTACTTTCTTCCTCTTCCCTTACACCAACTCTACCCTTGTGTCTTTGTCCTTTCAGGAACTGCCATCTGATCAAGCCCTGGTGCAGGAGTGTGAAGTACAAGACTGAAGAAGAAACACAACCACTAGATCTCACACTCACAGCCACCAGATTGGATCCAGGCAATGCACGTACTTTAACAGGGAGCACAGAGACTGTATCAATATTACTGAGTAACTGGGCATGAGTGGCCTGAAGTCAGGACAGGGCATTAGGAATAAGAACAGACACATTTGGAGGGCGGGTCACACACAAGTTCAACTGCAGAACGCTCAGATGGGGATTTTGATGGTTCGGCCTCTGGAAGAAGGCTGATGGGAATGCACACTGAGATGCTTGGTGTATTGGCAAACCTGCCAGAAAGCCTGATGTCACTGTTAAGGAGTATGGAGAAGTCTGGCTCCAATTTGGCACCACTTTACACAGAGCTTGGAGCCCATCTTTTCTAGGGAGGATGGAATAGCAAACTCCATGCGAAGACTTGTGGACCCAATTATGATCATCATCTGATGGCTGTTATCTCAGCTTCCATTGCAGCAGAAACTACATAATAGCCAGAATTTTTCCCTCATCGGGTGGGCTCGTCAAACGGGGGCAGTCGGGAAGCCAACCTCCGCCCATGATTGGCTCCACAGCACGATTTAATGCTGACAGGCCAATTAAGGCCCGCCCTGCGTGGATCGTGAGCAGTAGTGCTGAGCACTACCTGTGCGGGTGGGGGGAGGAGGGAGACCAGGCCTGGCAGCAGTTCGCACATGCGCATGAAAGAACGCTTCAATCTCCCTGAGGCATGGAGCTGCTTCAGGAAGATTGAAACGCTTTTTTAAAAAATTAATAAAGCAGGAAAAAATTTTTAAAAACACGTCTCTTCATGTGACTCTGTTACATGAGATGGGACATGTTTTGAATTTCAAAATAAAGGTTTTATTTAATGTTTATTTGCTTTAGGAAACCTCATCCTGCTCGTGGATGAGGTTTCCTAAAAAATGTAAAGGCTGTTTGGTGTTTTCGCCTGCCCGCCAACTGTAAGGTTGGACGGGCAGCATATATTTGAATTTAATTAGCTTGTCAATGGCCTTAATAGGCCTTTTAATTATTGCCGAGCATGCAACCGACTCCAACGAGTGCCCACCAAACAAACTATTGCGCGAGTGCAATATCATGTGTCATATGTCATTGCGCGTCATTTTACACTTGGGCGTGTTGGGCATGCACGCATCCGCCAAGCATAAAATTCTGCCCAATATCTAAGTTCTGTGGTGGAAGGTCAGACTGAGGTCATGAAACCTCAGCTTGTTGCCATGCTCAGACTGCTGCCATCATGGCTGGTGATACCTGTGCTCAAAGGGCTATGCAGGCTCTCACTGCAATCAGCGGATAACTAGGATTTCTGAGGCACCACACCAGGAGCATGTCAGTGGCTCCATAAAGCACGCATCTGCTGTACTCTCTTAGAATCTCTTTCTCCAGCCACGACACTCAGCCTGTTCTCTTACTGTTATGTCTCATAAGAACATAAGCATTAGGAGCAAGAGTTGGCCATTTGGCCCCTTGATCATGGCTGACCTAATTGTGGCCTTAACTCCAATTTTCTGTCTACCCGCCCCCCTCCCCTCTCCCCATAGCTCTTGACTCCCTTGTCAATGGAAATCTGTCTAACTCAGACTTGAATATATTCAATAACCCAGCCTCCACTGCTCTCTGGGGTAGAGAATTCCAAAAACTAATGACCCTCTGTGGGAAGAAATTTCATCTTTACTCAGTCTTAAATGCAAGTCTCTTTTTGAAACTTTCCACCATAGTTCTAGATTCCCCCACAAAGAATTGGGGATTTGAGAAATGTTCAGTGGAACATTAGTCGAATGAGGCAATCATGGACTGCGCAGTCAGAAAGGGATGTGCTGGTTGCCTCCTCACGTATGCCTGTTCCCCTATCTGCTCCTGAGCTGCTTACCTGTTGGCAGGGGCTATGTCCTCATGATAGCCATGTTGTGAAGGTTGCAGAAAACCATCACGAATCAGGGTAAACACTCCGAGTGCTGTGGGCCTCCTCCAGAGCTGTTCAGGCAGCAGGACCATTGTTGCAGCAGCCCAGTGGTCTGTTTGATGATGTTTCCTGTGGTAGCACATGGCCATTATTGTATCCTTACTGGCCACAGAGCAGAGTCATGAGCCAGGCTTTAAGTTTCTGTAGCTCATATAGCCCTTGTTGCCCAGCAGGGTTTGATGTGATGCCTCAAATACTGAGGTAAAAGTGGGCTGGCACAGAATAAAAGCAGCATGACTCCTGCCAGAATAATATCATCATCCAAAGGTGCTGAACATGATCGCACACCAAGTGCACAATGCTAACCATTGCAGTAATGGTTCATCTTAGCCTTTAGATTTGGTGCCTGGAAAGCCATGTGTGTGCAGTCAGTAACAATCTGCACCATGAGGAAGTTCACTATCCTGGCAAAGCCAGGTGCAGGCTTTGCCTGCTTCTCTGTAAACAGATAGATCAAAATGGCCCAGGCATGATTGACAGTCATGAGTATCCTGAAGTGAATTTCTGGACAAATTCAGGGCATTTAGCTCAAGTCTACAACAGCAGGGTCAGAAACAAAAACAGAAAATGTTGGAAAAACTCAGCAGGTCTGGCAGCATCTCTGGAGAGAGGAACAGAGTTAATGTTTCAGCCCATACAACTCTTCTACAGAGCGAAAGAGAAGTAGAAATGTGATGCCATTATACTGTTTAAGGGGGATGGAGCAGATGAAGCTGGATAGAAAGAAGGTCAGCAATAGGTGGGGGCTAAGGAGAGAATGACAAAGATGTCATGGACACAAGACAAAGGGAGTGTTATTGGTAGTAGTGAAGACTAAAGAAGGGTAAAGAAGTGGCATAAAGGTAAGCAAGCAGAATGTGTTCGTGGCAGAACAAGGGTCACCGCTCTGTGAAAGAACAACATAGAAACTATTGACAGATGGCCCTGTGTTGTGAGGGACACGGGGGAGATTGTTGGGGAAAAAGGATTTTAAAAAATGAATAAAAATAAATAAATTTTAAAAATAATAAATTTCAAAAATGGATTAAAAAAGGGGTAAAGATAGAGAGGGTTCATGGTCTGAGGTTGTTGAACTCAATGTTAAGTCCGGAAGGCTGTAAAGTGCCTATTCGGAAGATGAGGTGCTGTTCCTCCAGTTTGCGTTGTGCTTCACTGGAACATTGCAGCAGGCCGTGGATGGACATATGGGCATGAGAGCAGGATGGCGAGTTGAAATGGCAAGCAACAGGAAGGTCTGGGTCATGCTTGCAGACAGAGCAAAGTTGTTCTGCAAAGCAGTCACCCAGTCTGCGTTTGGTCTCCCCAGTGTAAAGGTAACCGCATTGGGAGCAGCGAATTCCATAGACCAAAATGAAGGAAGTGCAAGTGAACCACCACTTCACCTGAAAGGAGTGTTTGGGGCCTTGGAGGGAGGAGGTAAAGGGGCAGGTGTTGCACCTTCTGCAATTGCATGGGAAGGTGCTGTGGGAACGGGATGAGGTGTTGGTGCTGATGGAGGAGTGGACCAGGATGTCCCGGAGGGAATGGTCCCTACTGAAGGAGAAGATGTGTTTGGTGGTGGCATCATGCTGAAGTTGACGAAAATAGCTGAGGATGATCCTTTGAACGCGGAGGCTGGTGGGGTGAAAAGTGAGGATAAGGGGGACCCTATCATGGTTCTGGGAGGGAGGGGAAGGTGTGAGGGCAGAGGTGCCAGAGATGGGTTAGACATTTGAGGGCCCGATCAACCACTGTGTGGGGAAAACCTCGGTTAAGGAAGAAGGAAGACGTCAGAAGCGCATAGGACTGGGACAAGGAATGTTCCACATACCCCACAAAAAGACAGCCATAAAGTGGCCCATGCAGCACCCATAAACACAACTTTTATTTGGAGGAAATGAGACAAGTTAAAGGAGAAATTGTTCAGTGAGAGAAAAAGTTCAGCCAGGCAGAGGAGAATGGGGGTGGATGGGGATTGTTCGGGCCTCTGTTCAAGGAAGAGTGGGATCAGTATTGGAGGAATTCATGCAGGGTTCCAGGCAGATTATCTCATGTGTAAGTACTGCGATTTTGCCCACATCGGGTCTTCCTTCTGGGTCCCGACACGCAGCTCGCCACTCATTTAATCAGAAGACCCAAGCCAATAAATCCCACCTTTCCTGACATGAAGAGTGTCTGTCACTCCTCTGATGGTGAAATTGGGAGATGTACCAGATGGCCCCTGCTCCAGCCTGGAAAGCACCTGAGACAAAGAAATTCAGGGTGACACAGCCACTGGCAGGGTCATCCTTGCCCTGCTCTGAGGTTACATATCTGCTGCAAGATGTGGTGAATGGATTTCCGTGAGCACCTCCTTCAGGTTGAAGTAAGAGAAATGCTCCCAGAAGACCCTAGATGGATAAGGCCTCCTGCTAGAGCCCTTCTTCCCCAACCCCTCCTCTCCCTGAGAATAGCTTGTCCTCTACTGCATTTGCTTTATCTCCTGTTCATAGTGCGGCCCAAAGGGAATGGCAACTATAGAACTTGTGTCTGGGAGCAAGTGGTCCAACCATGGACAGAACCAAGGTTTCCTCCACCTGCAGCACCATTCCTGGTCAACTTCACCAACTGTAATCAACTCTGCAAACCACAAAAAGCTTACAGACTCAAACAGAGAAAACTGAAAGTTGCTGCTTAAACAATGGCCAGAAATTTCCCCTGTCGGATGGGGAGTGGGGAGGATTGTGCCGGGGTGGGCGGGGGTGGGGGCAGGCACGAACCCGATCGGAGACATGCTGCCGTTTTACATGGGTGGGCCAATTAAGGCCCGCCCAGCATGACACTCGCCTAGAAGCTCTGAGCACTCCCTGTGCGGGCAGCGGGGGGGAGGATTCCCTGAAAGAGCACAGAGATCTCCCTGAGGCATGGAGGTGCCTCAGGGAGATTTGTTTCAGTGCTAAAGTTTTAAATAAAGGTTTTTAACACTTTTAAAACATGTCCCCTAATGTAACACTATCACATGAACTGGGACGTGTCAAAGAATAAAAGTATAAATTTTTATTAGATTTTAAAACACTTCATGGAACCTCATCCCACCCGTGGATGAGGTTTCATGAAAAATGTGAAGGCCGCCTGGGCTCTTGACCTGCCGCTAACCTTAAACTGAGTCAGCTGCGTGCCTGCCAAACTGAAAATCTAAATGACACATGGTGGCATCAGAACGCCTGCCCGATATCACCGCGTGTCATTTTACGCTTTGGCAAGCGGGCCCCACCCCCGCTCGCTGACAGGAAAATTGTTCCCAATGCGTTCTCCTTCCATGTTCCTTGAGTATTTTTTTGTGCCTAGCCATTGAGCACAGCACTCTCCTTGGTACTTTCCTTGATTTCATCATCCTTTTTCTGGACTCTGGCTATGCACTATTTGTACATCCTCCCCATGGTGTATTGTTGGGTGAATGCAGTATGGTGCCTCAATACCAGGCCTCCTAGCAGGTCTTTCTATCCTACACCTTTGTATGGGATTTCTTAAAAGGCTTTGCTGCTAAAACCATACCCACCTGATTTATGCTATAAAAACAGAAAATGCTGTGAAAAACTGAGCAGGTGGAGAGAAAACAGACTTAATTTCATGTTGATGACCTTTCATCAGAACCTTATTTATGGGCTTGGTATTTAGCTGCTTGTTTAGCTGCTAAACTATCTGAACATTAACCAATTGTAAATTCAGATATTGTAGTCCAACAATCAGAATATTCCTCAATGTCTGCAGGTCAGGGTATCACCTATGGTCAAATGGCTGGCAGCTTGGACTATTGGCACTCTAACATGGTCCCACTCCTTCCGGTGACAGTTCAAACAGCAGATGGGTGAATCTATCCCACAAAACATTAAAAGAAAGGATTAACGCTGATTGTGGCTCTTTACAGCAATTTTATTTTTTAAAGTGATACCAACACTACTAACAAAACTCTTATCTCCAGACAGGGAGAGACCTGATTGAGGTGATCCCAGGTGTGATAGTCTTGCAGCTCCATCCATGTCGTTATGTGCATATGTGCCCAGTGTGAGTCACTGAGACCATGAGACCCCAGGTTTGGTCTTTGACCCGTGCTAAGTGGTTAGGGGACTATAATAGTCCAGCACCCTATGCTTTCAGGGCCAGGGTTCCCATCAATGTCAAGTGATCTCTTTTGGGAAGCACACGTAAGTAGAAGTGCAATGGGTCAATAATTGGGCTGAGTTCTTCTCACTCTCTGATCAAATAGCCGACTGGCACTCGGTGTCCAGGCTGGCACATGGATGGGGTGATGGAGGGCTATTGGCAACATGGAACCCTATCTTGATACAAGCTGGGAGTAGAGAAAATGTGTGCTGAGGAGGTATTAAAGGTGATGTTAAATGAACTGTGCTACTGTGCAGAAATGTACTGGCTGTTGTAATGTGGCAAACAGATTCCGAGCTATCATCGACCAGATCAAGCCAGAACGGCTGGAGAGCTATACCACATTGAAAGGACTCGACTATATTGAAGTTCCCGGGTCTTCCAGGCGGGATTACAGAATCATCTTCTTCACTTACAAAGAGGCGACCATCTCAGTAAAGGTGAGGGAGTCTTTGCTGCTCTGTGCTACAGTTCAGAGAAAGTCAGTGGATAAGCAGTGGGAAGACCAGAGAAGCTGTTCTCCTTAGAGCAGAGGACGTTAAGAGGAAATTTAAAAG
Organism: Carcharodon carcharias; assembly: GCF_017639515.1. Classification (NCBI taxonomy): domain Eukaryota; kingdom Metazoa; phylum Chordata; class Chondrichthyes; order Lamniformes; family Lamnidae; genus Carcharodon; species Carcharodon carcharias. The sequence goes on along the minus strand of NC_054473.1, from coordinate 105,611,726 downwards.
TAATGTTCAAAATTATGAAGGATATTGATATGAATTGGTAACCAACCAGAGGAAAAAGATTCAAGGCAATTGACAAAATAACCAGAGGGGAAATGAGGTTTTTTTTTTAATACAGTGAGCTGTTATGATCCAGCATACATTTCCTGAAAAGGTAGTGGAAGCAGATTCAATAACCACTTTCATAAGGAAATGAGATAAATCCTTGAAGAGGGAATTTTTGTAAGGCAACGGATAAAGAGCAGGGGAATAGGACTAGTTGTATAGCTCCTTCAAAGTACCAGCACAGGCATGGTGAGCCAAATAGCCTCCTTCTGTGTTTCTGCGCATGATCTATCATTCTAAGTGGAGCAGTGGCAGTTTCCAGGATATAGGACATGCAGGTGTCAGGCAATTTCAAAATAAAGATTCTACACATTATATATGCACTGTGGAATGATAATTGTATAACCCTTAGTGATCAGGTGATTACACTTGAGCTTGTAGCAAAGTTCACACTTAGTGCAGGAGAGGACATTTCAAACCTATAACTTGTCAATGACAATGAACAAATAGGAACCCATGGACTCAAAGTTCCTTGATTGGTATTCCCTGAAACAGTCCAGTCATGAATCAAGCCCTATACTTTTGTACATTATGTGTTAAATGTCTGTGGTAGCAAACTAACAAACCTAGGAAGTGTGTAATTAAACACTTTGCTGCACTTTTACTCCCTTCTTTTCCTAAGTCGCTGGTTTGTGCTTATTTATGGTTTCTCGGGTACAAGCAGCCCTCTTCTTCCAGCATGTTGTGGGTTGAAATTCCACACCAGAGACTTGAGCCCATAATCTTAGGCTGGCACTCCCGGTGCAGTGCTAAAAGAGTGCTACACTGTTGGAGATTCCATCTTTCAGACGAGATATTAAACTGAGGCCCTGTCGGCCTCTCCAGTGGAAGTAAAAGATCCTATGGCACTATCTGAAGAAGAGCAGGGGAGTTCGCCCCATTGTCCTGACCAACATTTTTCACTTAGCCAACATCATTAAAACCAATTTTGTGTTAACTATCTCAGTGCTGTTTGTGGAATTGCATGGAATTGGCTTCTGCATTTCCAACATTTCAACAATGACTACAAATTAGCAAAGTACTTAAGTGGCCGCAAAGCACTTTGGGATATCCTAAGGTCATGAAAGTGTTACAGGCTTGGTAGGGACCAGTAGCTTTTTCTTTAAAAAAAGACTAGAAATCCAAAATCCCAATTATTTACTGAAAGAATGAAGCCACAAGGTTCATGGTTTAAAACAGAGGAATTTTTTTCTAAATGAGTCAAACAAAGCAAACAAAGCAGACTAAATACTGTCTTAGGTAACCTCATATACTTTAAAACAAAAGAATCAACAAAAGTTAAACATGAATTAACAGGCAAATTGCAGTCGATTATAAACTATTAATTACACGTTAAATGACAGATACAACTAGCACAAATCTTACAAATTGGCTGAGCAGTCCACTCAACATATACATCATCAATCTTCATCACAAAGTTCTTCAAAACCCTGTCTTCCTCACAAAGAATTTCAGCTCCTCTGATAGGATTTAGCCTGATCCCCAGCTGACAGCACTGCACAACCAACCCAAGTTCTACAGGCACAATCTTCACCAAAAATATCATACGTCTGCAGATCCTCCTCAACTCTGCTAACGACAGTCTGGATGCTGTAGATCCACTAATGTTATCTTTAGTAACAGAAACAGCAGAAGCGGCTGTGTAGTTGCCTAATCTCAGATTCTGGATCTAGCTTCTATCTTCTTCAGCCTACCTGTACAGGGAAGGCGGTGGGGTAGTGGTATTATTTCTATTAATCCAGAGACCTGCGATAATGCTCTGGGGACCTGGGTTCAAATCCCAGCAGGGCAGATGGTAAAATTTGAATTCAATAAATATCTGGAATTAAAAGCCTGATGATGACCATGAATCGATTGTCATAAAAACCCATCTGGTTCACTAGTGTCCTAACCTAGTCTAGTTTACACATGACTCCAGATCTGTGGTTGACTCTTAAATGCCCTCTGAAATGGCCTAGCAAGCCGCTCAGTTGTGGTCAAACCACTAAAAAGAATGGAACCGGACAGACCATCCAGCATCGACCTAGGCACCAGAAACGACAATGGCAAACTCAGCCCTGTTGACCCTGCAAGGTCCTCCTTACTAACATCTGGGGGCTAGTACCAAAATTTGGAGAGCTGTCTCACAGTCTAGTCAAGCAAGAGCCTGACATATTCATACTCACGGAATCATACCTTATGGACAATGTCTCAGACATCACCATTACCATCCCTGGTTATGTCCAGCCCCACAATTCTGCTGCTGATGGTCTATAGCACCATCACCAAGAGTGGCTTAGGAGCACCACTACAGACTGAGCTGGCCAAGTCCTAAAGGACATAGCTGCTAGACTGGGTCTGTGGCAGGCGCTGAGGGAAAAACATACTTGACCTCATCCTCACCAACCTGCCTGCCTACAGATGCATCTGTTCATGACAGGATCAGTAAGAGTGACCGCTGCAGAGTACTTGTGGAGACGAAAGTCTGTCTTCTCATTGAGGATACCCTGCATCATGTTGTGTGGCACTACCACTGTGCTAAATGGGATAAACTTTAAACAGATCTAGCAACTCAAGACTGGGCATCCTATGAGGCACTGTGGGCCATCAGCAGCAGCAGAATTGTACTCAAACCATAATCTGTAACCTCATGGGCTGGCATATCCCCCACCCTACCATTACCACCAAGCCAGGGGATCAACCCTGGTTCAATGAAGGGTACATGAGGGCATGCCAGGAGCAGCACCAGGCATACCTAAAAATGAGGTGTCAACCTGGTGAAGCTACAACACAGGACTACTTAAGTGCCAGACAGCATAAGCAGCAAATGACAGACAGAGCTAAGCGATTCCACAACCAGCAACCCTGCCACATCCAGGCGTGAATGGTGGTGGACAATTAAACAACACACTGGAGGAGGAGCCTCCACAAATATCCCCATCCTCAATGAAAGGGAGCTCAGTACATCAGTGCAAAGGATAAGGCTGAAGCATTTGCAACAATCTTCAGCCAAAAGTGCCAAGTGGATGATCCAGAGGTCCCCAGCATCACAGATACCAGTCTTCGACCAATTTGATTTACTCCATGTGATATCAGGAAATGGCTGAAGGCATCAGATACTGCAAAGGCTATGGGCACTGACAATATTCCAGCAATTGTACTGAAGACTTGTGTTCCAGAACTTGCCGCACACATAGCCAAGCTGTTTCAGTGCAGCCACAACACTGGTATCTATCTGAAATGTCGAAAATTGCCCAGGTATGTCCTGAACACCAAAAGCAGGACAAATCCAACCTGGCCAATTACCGTCACATCAGTCTACTCTCAATTGTCAGTAAAGTGATGGGAGGGGTCATCAACAGTGCTATGAAGTGGGACTTGCTTTGCAATAACCTGCTTATTGATGCTCAGTTTGGGTTCCGCCAGGGCCATTCAGCTCCTGAATTCATGAGAGCATTGGTTCAAACATGAACAAAAAAGCTGAACTCCAGAGGTGAGGTGAGAGTGACTGTCTCAAGGCAGCATTTGAACAAGTGTGGCATCAAGGAGCCCCAGCAAAACTGGAGTCAGTGGGAATTGGGGGAAAATCTGTGTTGGTTGGAGTCATATCTAGCACAAAGGAAGATGGTTGTGGCTATTGGAGGTCAATCATTTCATTTCCAGGACATCACTGCAGGAATTCCTCAGGGTAGTGTCCTAGACCCAACCATCTTCAGCTGCTTCATCAATAAAGGTCAGAAGTGGGGATATTCATTGATGATTAAACAATGTTGAGCACCATTCGTGATTCATCAGATACTGAAGCAGTCCATGTTCAAATGCAGCAAGAACTGGACAATATCCAGGCTCAGGCTGACAAGTGGCAAGTAACATTCGCAGCTCACAAGTGCCAGGCAATGACCATCTTCAACAAGAGAGAATATAACCATCACCCCTTGACATTCAATGGCATTGCCATAGCTGAATCCCCCAGTGTCAACATTCTGTGGGTTAACATTGACCAGAAACTGAACTGGACTAGCCATATAAATACTGTGGCTACAAGAGCAGGTAAAGGTCTAGGAATACTGCAGCAAGTAACTCACCTCCTAAATCCCCAAAGCCTATCCACCATCTACAAGGCACAAGTCAGGAGTGTGATGGAATACTCTCCACTTGCCTGGATGAGTGCAGCTCCAACAATACTCAAGAAGCTTGACACCATCCAGGACAAAGTAGCCTGCTTGATTGGCAATAATAATAAATAAAAACAAAAAAACTGTGGATGCTGGAAATCCAAAACAAAAACAGAATTACCTGGAAAAACTCAGCAGGTCTGGCAGCATCGGCGGAGAAGAAAAGAGTTGACGTTTCGAGTCCTCATGACCCTTCGACAGAACTTGAGTTCGAGTCCAAGAAAGAGTTGAAATATAAGCTGGTTTAAGGTGTGTGGGGGGGCGGAGAGAGGTCTCTCCGCTCCCCCCCACACACCTTAAACCAGCTTATATATCAACTCTTTCTTGGACTCGAACTCAAGTTCTGTCGAAGGGTCATGAGGACTCGAAACGTCAACTCTTTTCTTCTCCGCCGATGCTGCCAGACCTGCTGAGTTTTTCCAGGTAATTCTGTTTTTGCTTGATTGGCACCCCATTCACAAACATTCACTCGCTCCACCACCGACGCACAATAGCAGCAGTGTATACCATCTACAAGATGCACTGCAGGAACTCACCAAGGTTCCTTAGACACCACCTTCCAAACCCACAGCTGCTACCATCTAGAAGGACAAGGGCAGCAGACACATGGGAACACCATCCCTGCAAGCTCCCCTCCAAATCACTCACCAACCTGACTGGCAATATATTGCCATTCCTTCACCATTGCTAGGTCAAAATCCTGGAACTCCCTCCCTAACAGCACTGTAGATGTACCTACACCACTTGGACTGCAGCGGTTCAGGAAGGCAGCTCACTAGCACCTTCTCAAGGGCAATTAGGGATGGTCCAGCCAGCAATGTCCAGTTTCCGTGAATTAATATTAAAAGAAACACTGGAATCATCACCAATTATTGAGTTGAGATGGCTCTGTGTCCTTTTATATGTTTCAGCCAGTTTCAGTCTCCCCAGAAGTTTCCAATCTCAGTTTCAGTCTTAGTTTCCTTAGAAACTGGAAGAGCCAGTTTCCTTTCTCAGTTTCCTTTTCAATTAGGGTCCATATAAAAAAATACTAGCTTTGAAATCATGAGTTCCTGCGCAAAAGTCACTGTATAAATTCAGATCTTTGTTTATGTGTCTCTCCACTATGAGTGTTGGCAGGCCCTCAGTCACAGGGAGAGTTACAGCCTTCAACCATTCCCCACACATATGCACTTCTGACCAGGAGTAATTGGATAGGAATCAGGAGCAAGAGCCCTGATTAATTTTCCTCTCTCTAATGTAGGGATGCTAAGGCCAGTTGAATCACCCCATTGACAACCCTGGGTGAGATTGTCTCACTTAACTTAAATCTAGTTAGTTGGTTGATAGTGCTGGGGACTACATGAAGTGGCTCATTAATGAGCAAGCTGTAGAGGGATCTTGCCATAAACTAAAGCATCTGATAGCTGAGATGAGCCCAATTGTAGCTTGGTAAATGGGATAAGTTCAGCAGCCAGGGCTATGCCAGATAAAAACAAAAAACTACGGATGCTGGAAATCCAAAACAAAAACAGAATTACCTGGAAAAACTCAGCAGGTCTGGCAACATCGGTGGAGAAGAAAAGAGTTGACGTTTCGAGTCCTTATGACCCTTCCACAGAACTGAGTGAATATAAGGAGAGGGGTGAAATATAAGCTGGTTTAAGGTGAGGGGGTAGGGGGAGAGAAGTGGGGGGGTGGGGGTGGTGGTGTGGTTGTAGGGACATGAGGTCATGAGGACTCGAAACGTCAACTCTTTTCTTCTCCGCCGATGTTGCCAGACCTGCTGAGGTTTTCCAGGTAATTCTGTTTTTGCTATGCCAGATAAATCCTGCTCTCTGTTTTTATCACTTTCATTGGTAAAGTGGAAACTTGAAGCTGCTGACACCAACGGTAATCATTAGTGAACTAAGTCAGACTTGGCCTAGATTCAACATGTTGCAATTCACTGGGCCCTAGTTCTGCAGCAGAGCTTGCAATGTGTTAAAACAAATAGGTAATCCTACCCACAGGAAGCTGAAGAGCCTTGGACTTTGCTGTTTGCACCTGATGAAACTCATTCATATGCCTATGGAATTTGGTCATTGGTCACACCCCAATGTCATGTAGCAAGAAGAACACAGGCTGTGAAATTCCATGGGCGTTCTAGCTGTCTCTCACCATTACTCCATTGAGAGACCAGAGGGATCCACAGGGGAATAATGCAAAGAACTGACAAGGGTCATTCACACCACTTCCCTTGAAGCTCCACATTTAGTGTGGTAGACCCATATAAGCCTCACATTTAAGGATTGTTCAAACATTCATCACCCCAGTGATGTTTTTGGATTCCTTACTTCAATGATTCTCTGCAGTTATTCTGCCCATGATTGTCTGCCTGATTAACCTTGTGTTCTTAAAAATACTTCTGTGGAAGGCAATATGTAGAATTAAAAGGATTCTCCATAGCTGATGGTGAGAAATAATAGGTTAGACCAGATACTCTGATCCAGAAAACTGGAAAGAATGGGGAGAATTCAGGGAAAATATGACTTCGGAATATTTTTCAGTTTATATTTTTAAATTGTATCAGGAAATGCTAAATGGATGTAATTTATAGTCTCCAGCATTCATAACTTCTTAAAGGACGCAAATGGGATTGGATCAATGTTTCTGAATGTCTAGAAGAAATACAACTTGTGTCTGATAGTCAGATCCAGATGTTATTGAATTGAACCGCTAAAACTTCTAACATTTTGCCAACACAGGTGACCTTCCGGAATGAGGCCACTCAGGAATACCTGTACTACATTGTAAACATTAAATCCATATCTCCTGGCCTAAATGGCACCATTGAGTTGGTGGCAGCAGTTCGCCAGAGCACTACCGGGACTGTGGCAGTGGAGAATCCATTGACTGTCCCCATTGTATTCATCACTGAATGTAAAATCTCAGACATCTCTCTCCCAACACAGCTCATTGTCCCACCACAGGCTAAGGTAAGAACACCAGGGACAGGGAGCCGACTCGTCATGACAGGGAGTCGGGTCGTCGGGTCGTCGGGGCAGGGAGTCGGGTCGTTGGGACAGGGAGTCGGGTCGTCGGGACAGGGAGTCGGGTTGTCGGGACAGGGAGTCGGGTCTTCGAGACAGGGAGTTGGGTCGGGACAGGGAGTCAGGTTGGGACAGGGAGTCGGGTCTTCGGGACAGGGAGTGGGGTCGTCGGGACAGGGAGTCGGGTCGTTGGGACAGGGAGTCGGGTCTTTGGGACAGGGAGTGGGGTCTTCGGGACAGGGATTCGGGTCGGGACAGGGAATTGGGTCTTTGGGACAGGGAATTGGGTCTTTGGGACAGGGAGTTGGGCCTTTGGGACAGGGAGTCGGGTTGGGACAGGGAGTCGGGTCGTCGGGACAGGGAGTTGGGTCGTCGGGACAGGGAGTCGTGTCGTCGGGACAGGGAGTCAGGTTGTCAGGACAGGGAGTCGGGTCGGGACAGGGAGTCAGGTTGGGACAGGGAGTCGGGTCTTCGGGACAGGGAGTGGGGTCTTTGGGACAGGGAGTCGGGTCGGGACAGGGAATTGGGTCTTTGGGACAGGGAGTTGGGCCTTTGGGACAGGGAGCTGGGCCGTTGGGACAGGGAGTCAGGCTGTGGGGACAGGGAGTCGGGTCTTCAGGACAGGGAGTCGGGCTGTCGGGACAGGGAGTCGGGTCTTCGGGACAGGGAGTCGGGTCGGGACAGGGAGTCGGGTCTTCGGGACAGGGAGTCAGGTCGTCGGGACAGGGAATCGAGTCGGGACAGAGAGTCAGGTCGTCGGGACAGGGAGTCGGGTCATCGGGACAGGGACTTGAGTCAGGGAGACAGGGAGTCGGGTCGTCGGGACAGGGAGTCGGGTCGGGACAGGGAGCCGGGCCGTCGGGACAGGGAGTCGGGTTGGGACAGGGAGCCGGGCCGTCGGGACAGGGAGTCGGGTCAGGACAGGGAGTGGGGTCTTCGGGACAGGGAGTGGGGTCGGGACAGGGAGTCAGGTCATCGGGACAGGGAGTCGGGTCATCGGGACAGGGAGTCGGGTCGTCGGGACAGGGAGTCAGGTCGTCAGGACAGGGAGTCGGGTTGTTGGGACAGGGAATTGAGTCGACGAGACAGGGAGTCGGGTCATTAGGACAGGGAATTGAGTCAACAAGACAGTGAATTGGGTTGTCGGGACTGAGAGTTGGGTTGTTGGGACAGGCAACCTAATAATATAAGAGACAGGAGTGGACTAGGTTCATTTGGCCTTTTGAGCCTGCTCCGCCATTCAGTAGGATCATGGCTCTTCTGAGTGTGCCCTTAACTTCACTTTCCTGCTTGTTCCCCATAACCCTTGTCCCTATTTTGTTAATTTGGTTTATTTGATTGGTTTTGAAAGAGCTAACCCTTGTCTCCCTTGTTGATCGAAAACCTGTCTAATTCTACTTTGAATATATTCAATGACCCTGCCCCCACTGCTCTCTGAGGAAGAGAACTTCAAAAATTAACAATCCAATGAGAGGGACCCAGGAGGGAAACCACCCTCTCAGCATCCACCCTGTCAAGCCCCCTCATTACCTTATATATTTCAATAAGATCACCTCTCATTCTTCAGCACTGCAACGAGTATAGACCCAACCTACTCAATCTTTCCTCATAAGAAATTCTTTCATCCCAGGATTCAGTCTGGGGAACCTTCTTTGAACTGCTTCCATTGCAAGTATGTCCCTCCTGACAACGCCCTGGAAGAGTGCAGTCCAGATCAGAGCAACCTTGGGCAAGAAATTGGAAAAAGGGAAAACAGCAAAGTGTAGAAATGCACTTTTTAAAGGTGCTTCTGTATTTAGGGCAACAGACAGGCATTTCTGTAACTGCTATCATGCGTTCTGTATGGTGTGTTGCCTCTATGTGCCAGGCTAAAGGGCATCACAGAGAGAGTGCAGAATATTCTGCAGGGGAAGAGAATGAGCCAGGAGTTGTGGTATTTGTTGATGTCAACAACATAAAGAGGGAAGTTATTGAGATCAATACCTTCAGACTTTAAGGAGTTATGGAGGAAGTTGGTGGAATGAGAAACTTCTGCCATTTGAAGGAATTCCGACTTTTGGAAAATGGAATTCTGTCCTGTAATTTTTTTACTCAACTCCTCTCTTTTGAATCCGCCACTATTCTGACAGACTTTCTGCGAGTGGAGAGGCAAAGGCCACACCCTGAGTAGCTGCTGCTCCCATGTTGTGCATGGAGGGCTGGTTGTGATGTGGCCATAAGGAATCTGCAAGGGGATATAGACAGGTTGTTGAGTGGGCAAAAACTTAGCAGATTGAGTTTAATGTAGGAAAGTGTGAGGTCATGCACTTTGGTAGGAAGAGTCAAAAGGCAGATTATTATTTAAATGGAGAGAGACTCCAAAAAAGTGCAACACAAAGGGATCTGGCTGTTCTTGTGCATGAAACACAAAAAGTTAGCATGCAGGTACAGTAAGTAATTAAGAAGGCAAATGGAATTTTGGCCTGTATTGCTAGGGGTTTGGAGTTTAAAAATAGGGAAGTCTTATTACAACTATACAGGGTGTTGGTGAGTCCACACCTGGAGTACTGTGTACAGTTTTGGTCCCTGTATTTAGTAAAGGATATACTGGCATTGGAGGCAGTTCAAAAGAGATTCACTAGGCTGGTTCTTAGGATGAAGGGGTTGACTTATCAAGAACAGCTAAACAGGTTAGGCCTTTGTTCATTAGAGTTTAGAAGAATAAGGGGTGACCTTTTTGAAACGTACAAGATTCTGAGGGGACTTGACAGGGTAGATGTTGATAAAACGTTTCCATTAGTGGTGGAATCTAGAACTAGGGGGCATAGTTTCAAAATAATGGGTCTCCATGTAAGGTACAGATGAATGGAAATTTCTTCTCTGAGGCTTGTTATTCTTTGGAATTCTCTTCCCCAGAGAGCATTGGAGGCTGGGTCAGCGAATATATTCAAGGATGAGTTGGACAGACTTTTGATTGTCAAGAATGTTAAGGGTTATGGGGGTAGGGGGAGGCAGGAACGTACGGGTACGGTCACAATCAGATCAGCCATCATATTGCATGGCAGAGCAGGCTCAAAGGGCGAATGGCCTACTTCTGCTCCTCTTTCTTATGTTCTTGTGCATTCACACTGTAAGTATAGCACTGGAGCAAAGACGTTTAAGATGTGTGTGGCTGACTCTCACACCATTTAGAGCATTTAATCCTATTCAGCTAGTTTGAGTTATTTAGAAGACAGTCAGCAACAAAGGAACAAGCTAAAATGATGAACAAACTAAAAGACCAAGCACAATGTTTTCATTATTACAGCGTCCATTTTCACTTGTCTGCAGTGACAAGGTAGACAAAAATGGGGGAGGCGCAGTAGAAAATGCAGGAAATATTTCAGAGAACCAGGGAATTTCTGAATCCCAATCTTGGAACACTGCAAGTCCTAGCCAGCTGGTTATACTGACCTACAGCTAACTTGGTGCGTGAGTGAATCCAGCTGTTACCAAGTCAAAAGATGCAGATCAACAGGGAGACTGCAAACCAGATCATTCCTGCATGGACCTTATTTCACATCTGCCCATCTGGTCAGCAAAAATGAAACCATGTCGAACGTTTCCAACACATTCAGGAGAAAACAGCCAATGCAAAATGAAGGTGTCTCTGAGAAAAATCTTACATCTCAAGAAAGTGATACTTAGCAGGACAGCACACCTTGGCAATTGGGGTCTGCATCTTTCAGTGCGGATGTATCCCTGCTTTGTCAGGAGTGCCACCTGCTCCAGAGATGTCCTTCTCCTCCCGTCAACCCCATCTACTGTTTAAGCCCTGGGGTGATCAGACTGTAGGGGTAGATTCCTCAGCCTCTGCCAAGAAGTTGTGTCAAACTAGAGAAGGAGAAGCAAGGTGGACATTAGAGGGCTCTCTGTGGATGGAGGAGGAAAGCAGCCATCACTGCCTGAAAAGAAATATGTATTTTGTTGACTTTAAAATTTTATTTGTGCCAATTGGGGCCCTGTTCATGGCCATATTCTCATAGTGCTATCAAAAGCCTCTGGGCCTGTACTATTACTAAGCCTCCCTGATGAGCTTTGAATGCAGGATCCTGGGGCCTAGTAGGTGGTTCCTGCATCCAGCATTCAAATAGGGAGTTGGGAAACAGAAAGAACTATGACAGAGGTTGTTTTCCCTTATGTTAACCTAATTTACATGAGAATCTCATATGGGAGGCTGGTTCTGACCACCAGAAAATATAGGCAGTGGGAGGTGAGGATGTGGAACTGGGTTGTGTGGGTTGGTGGTGTTGGGGGGAAGAGCACGCACAAAGATTCTGGTTCATTCAGAACCTGATGCAACCTCTGTAACAATCGGGGTGCTACTGGTAGGATTTCCTGGTGGATTTTTGTTGAATCTCATAGTACTGCTTTCCCTCCATAGGGTATACTGAATTTTGAATATCAACCTTTGAAAGTGGGCGAAAGCACCGGGCGCCTCACTTTGAACAGCAGTGAGTTAGGGGTCTTCTATTATGACCTGATCCTGAAAGCCAAGCCAGCAGGGCTCGAGAAATCCCTCCACTTCCGGACCACTTTTGGTACCAGCCAGACCCTCAGTGCCAAGTTCATGAACCACTCCCGCCAGAAGGTTGAGTTCTCATGCAAGGTAGGTTCTAGATGCAGCAGGGTGTTTACTAAAGACTTTGAGACTTTGGCCTAGGCCAGTAGCTGTACTACAATTTCAGCAGGTGCGTAGAGGCAGTAGGTCATGGGTTCAAGATTTATTCCAGAGACTTGAGCTCCTAATCCATGCTGACACTCCAGTGCAGCACTGAGGGAGTGCTGTACTGTTGGATGTGCCATCTTTCAGATGAAACATTTAACCGAAGTCCTGTCTGCCTCCTCGGGTGAACATAAAAGATCGCATAGTCACCAATTCAAAGAAAAGTAGGAGAGTTCTCCCCAATATTTATTAATCAACCTACATCACTAAATCATATTATCTGGTCATTTATCTCTTTGCTGTTTGTGGGATCTTGCTGTGCAAAACTTGACTGTTGCAATTCTCATATTATAACTTCAAAAACTGTTTGGCTGCAAAACAAATTAGGCCATTCTGAGATGGTGATAGCCTCTCTACAAATGCATCTCTTTTATAATCACATTAGGCTCCACGTTTGAAGAGGAAATTTATCTCTCATTTTCCATTAATTTTCCAGTAACTGTTTGGATGAACATTCTTTCTTCTCCACACACCAAACCTCTAAAATATCCTTAATATCTCTCATTAATTGTGGTAGCAGCCCACAATCCCACCAGTCATTAGCCTGTTCAATATAGAACACATGAGTTGGAGAAACAAAGCAGAGCACCAAAAGGCATTACGTCCAACAATCCTGAAAAAAAACAAAAAAAGCTGGAAAAAATCAGCAGGTCTGACAGCATCTGCGAGAGGAACACAGTTAATGTTTCATGTCCGAATGACTCTTCATCAGCACTGAACAGAAGTCCAACAAACTTGCCTGTTTCTTTGTAGATTCATCATAGGAACCAAAAGAGGCCAGTGAAGCCTTTTGTGAAATGCAGTTAGATCATGGTTGATCCATGTTTTAATTCCATTTACGCACCTTGGTTCCCTATCCCTGAATAGTCTTGCCTGTCAACAGGTGATCTTTTTCAGTTTTGATATTTTCAATTTGATCTAACCTCAACAGTTCTCTCAGCGAGAGAGTTCCAGATTTCCATTACTCTGTGTGAAGAACCTCAACTGTTTGCCTTTTCATCATACCCCTCAACCCTTTGGAAGTACACTAAATTGTCACGACTCCATTTATAGTATGAGTGCTCGGCCCTGCTAACTTGTCCCTCAACCTTATTACCCCCTGATAAAAAGGTTTTGTCTGACTTTCCTCTTTTCTCCTGACTTGATTTTTAACTTGTGCCTCCTGATGTTCTATTCTAGATCACTTCAGCATACAGCCTCTAGATCACCGAGAACGTTTGGTGACAATCAGGCACACCAGGTTATGAGGGACAATTTATACAATTTATATGAACCCTCCAGGATAGAGCCTCACCCAACCAAAGCCCAGGATGGGAAATCATGGTGGATCATATGTGATCTCTTTCTAAATGCCCTAGCAAGGAAGACTCTAATCAGGACCTGTACATCTGGAAAATTAATTCTTTAGATTCTGGCATTGCACCTATTGGCGTAGCTCTTTATTTCCGTATGGATGGACCCTTGCTTTCCCCACCAAGACTCACATTTCCATGTCCAGTACTTTCCTACTCACCTTCACTTTCCCCTTGCCACTCTCACTTTCCCCATCCCATACTTCCCTGCCCATCCACTCTAATACTCTTCCATCTGCCCACACTTTCCCCTTCCCACCCAACTTCACTCTCCTGCCCACCTTGCATTACCCTGCCATCCCACAGTCTCCTGCCCATCCCACCCAACCCTCACTCTCTCCTGCCTGCCCCCCACCCTTCCCCCACCCATCCACCCCAGTGGTGCCATCTTTTCACCCAATTTCACTGTTTTAATTGAAGTTGCCATTGATTTTGTTCATTCCTTGAATACTTGAATAGTTTAGATTGGCTAAACTTCCCTTGCAATTTGTGGGACTGCACACCCCCCCCACCACCCCCCCCCCCCCCCCCCCCCCCCCAAAAAAAGGAGAAGAGTATCCTTGTTGAGAGTTTGATGTTACTTTTGAGTCATGAAGGGTTCTGTAGAACATCAGGATACTGTTTCTGCTTATGCAGTCTGCATTTCAATCCACTCTACATTGATGTGATGAAAACGTCTATCCAGGTGTAAAGGTGCGTGGTGAACTGAGTTTGGACAGAAAGAAAACTTCACAAAGATTTAACATTCATTGGCACTGGATCATAAATCTCCTTCAAGAGACCACAAAGTTGCAGGGAGAATGTTCTTACAGACGTTGGGACAGAATAGAAGGAACTGTGGTCTGCATATAGACCATGTCAGTTCTGCAAGGAGATGATGCAGAATGCGTGCAGAATTAGGGTAGTTTTCTATTCTCCAGCACATTAATGATTTCAAAATGGGCCAAGTAAAGGTTCCTTTTTTAATTTTAATTTTTACTTGCAATTGGAATTTCTGATGCCATGGAACATTGTTGATCAGATTGCTTGTAAATTTGCCAAGCTCTGTGGTATCCTGGATATACTAAACTGATTCAGTTGTTTCTTCCTTAGGTTGATAGTCCTGAATTCCTTGTGGACAAAAGCATCATAGCATCACCAGCCTCACCAGGAGGTTCAGAGATTGGAGTGGAGGTGGCCTATGAGCCTCTCCGGGTGGGAGAGTCCAGATCAACTCTCAACATCACCTCTCCTGTTGGAGGCGACTATAACATCCCCCTCTTTGGAGTGTGTTTACCTGCCAAACCTCAAGGTCCTTTCTCAATTCGAGCTGGATCTAGTGCTTCCATTCCATTTAAGAATATTTTCCCGCAAGCAACCATTTTCTCGTTCCAAGTGGATAATCCAGCATTTGTTTGCAAGCCAACCGAGACACTCCGTGGTAAGAAAACCCATATTGTGGTTGTCAGCTTTGAAGCAGCTGCAAGTATTTCCAAATACCCTGCCACTGGCAGGTTGATTATCTCATGCCCACAGTCTGTAGGAAATGGAACGGTGATGTCTTGGATCTATTACCTCAAAGGCATTACTCCAGAGAAGTAGGAGGGAAAACTAAGCCTGGTGACCTCCTGCTTAAAGCACATTCTTTTCCAAAGTCTCCAAATTTTTCATCAACTCAGTCAATGCTCTATCACTTTATTTGTGTAGCGTTTGCTTATTGATCTGTTTGTATGATTCACCAAGCAGTAACACATAGAGCTGTGAGATTTCATCTCTATATCCAGTGATGCTTGAAATTATAAGGGTGATCTTAGCCTGGGCAATTCTACTGTCTGGAGCCATCTCAATTGGGCAAAGGGCCAAGGGATCATTTTAAATCTGATGACTGCTGGTGCCAGTTTGCTACTTATCTCACTTAAAGACCACCTAGAGATGTCATATCCGTTAACAAATTGAGATAGTAATCAGCCTCAGTCTAAGCAACTATTTTATTCTTCATCAATAGGTCAAACTGTAAAATGCAGGATTTTATTTATGTCCTTACGCTTCATATTCAAGTTCCAGCAGGATATTTTGTTAACTACTTCCCCAATGTGCCTTACCACACAGGTTCGGAGCAATTATCAATTATTTCAGAAATTCAGGTTCAAGTTACAGGACCAGACTCCTCTTATTCTGTCTCCATTCGTCATTTGTGGCTTTGAAAATCGAGATAATAAAATTTCTCAAATATGTTATGTGTGAAACACTTTGGGATGTTTTTGCACAATGTAATGAGTTGCAACAAAAATGCAGGTTCATCTTTCTTTTATAGGTTGGACCTGCAGCCCTTTTCCCTGAATATGTTAAGCACCAAAACTGAGAGCTAGGATAATTTCTCCCCTTTCTATTTGCTACTTTCAAGATCAAAACATCAGAATGGGTGGGTGGGCACCCTGCTTGTACTCATTTCCTTTAACATCCTCCACTGTCCTATCAATTCTTAGCAAGGTCTGTGGGAGTGTCCCAGCAATGACTCTCAGCCCCTCTCTTCCTTAAGGATGTTGAATGCATGAAACTGAGAGCTCATTGTAATAATTTAGCCAGAGTTTTGCCTCTGGCAATAATCCAATCTTTGATGTTTCCTCATTAAATTCTAGTTTGTCAGATATGTGACAGAGAGAAAATGTACTGGTGAAAGGAGCTGGAAGAGAAACCTACCACTGGCTTCTTACAATGTCCTCAACATTATTCCCACAGTAAAGTTCATTTTCTACACGGATGGACTCCAGTGTTATATTTTAACAAGCCTACCAGCTCCTGGTGAGGGGGACACTGATGACCTCTTCTGATAATTGCTGAAATCATTTCCTGTGCAATGACCATTAAGTGTAGAAATGAGATTATTAGGTAGGTTTAGTGGCCAAATATTAACTTCTATGCGCGTGTTTAACAGCTAAAACTGTCTCCTTGCCCAATGTTTCACATTTTCTCACTGCAGTGCCTCAGCCACTTAGCCATGTACCTTTAATCAGGCATCAGCCACTCTTGAGATAGTTTGTGAAGGAGGCACAGTGTTTGGTTTAGCCCTTTCCATCCATTATAATCTTTGCATCCTTTCATGTATAACACACATCTTTTCTAAATCAATTGGCTTTTGTTGACATTGTGCCACATTCTGTTGTACGCAAATGATTTTTTATCTTTTGAATAAACCTTGTTCTATGACTGTAGGCATGGGATGTTGTCCTTTCTTGGATAGTGGGAATAGTCTGCTCTAATCCACTTGATAATCTGAAGAGTGCAGCATTGCCCACTTTACCCACAGTGATCTGTTTGCAGCAAGGTCTTTACCAGGAATGGTTGCACAGTGTGGCTATGAGTGGGGATGTCACAATATAAAGCTACAGGTACACGCTACCTGCACCCATTGGGAGCAGCCCCAGAATGTGAGATGTGGACATGAAGCTACAATTCTCCATCCAATGATCTCATTTCAGAGTCATTCTTTTCATCTTTTCTTTTGCTAAATTTGTTCTTATAAAGGTGAGCAAGGTAAGTGCTGAGTATTCATTTCAAAAGGACGTAGACAAGTTGGCACAGATGGGTGGCAGATGATGTTCAAAACGGAGAAATGTGAAGTGATACATTTTAGTAGGAAGAACATGGAGAGACAATGTAAAATGAGGGGTACAACTCTAAAGGGGGAGCAGAGGGACCTAAGTGTATATGTGCATAAGTCATTGAAAGTGGCAAGACAGGTTGGGAGAATAGTTAATAAAGCATTCAGTATCCTAGGCTTTATTAATAAGGGTGTAGAGTATAAGAGCAAGGAAGTTATGGTGAACTTGTATAAGTCACTAGGTTGGTCTCAACTGGTGTATTGTGTCCAGTTCTGGGCAGTACACTTTAGGAAATTTGTGAAGGCATTGGAGAGAGTACAGTAAAGATTCATGAGAATGGTTCCAGTGATGAGAAACTTCAGTTATGAAGATAGATTGGAGAATTGGGACTGTTTTCCTTGAAGAAGAGAAGATTAAGAGGAGATTTGATAGAGTATTCAAAATCATGAGGGACCTGGGCAGAGTAGCTATGGAAAAACTGTTCCCATTCGCGAAAGGATGGAGAGCGAGAGGGCACAGATTGAAAGTAATCGGCAGAAGAAGCAAAAGCAATATGAGAAAAAACTTCTTCAAGCAGTGAGTAGTTAGGGTTTGGAATGCACAATCTGAGTTTGTGGAGAAGGGTAGGCGGTGAGGTAGTGGTATTGTCACTGGACTAGTAATCCAGAGACCCAGGGTAATGCTCTGGGGACCTGGATTCGAATCCCACCACGGCAAATGGTGGAATTTGAATTCAATAAAAATCTAGAATTAAAAGTCTAACAATGACCATGAAACCATTATCGATTATTGTCAAAACCCACCTAGTTCACTAATGCCCCTTTAGAGAAGGAAATCTGCTGTCCTTACCTGGTCTGGTCTACATTTGATGCCAGATCTACAGCAATGTGGTTTACTCTTAAGGTCCTCCTTACTAACACCTGGGGGTTTGTGCCAAAATTGGGAGAGCTGTCCCACAGACGAGTCAAGCAACAGCCTGACAGACATACTCATGGAATAATACATTACAGATAATGTCCCACACACTACCATCACCATCCCTGGGTATGACCTGTCCCACTGGCTTGACAGAGGTGGCAGCACAGTGGTATATGGTCAGGAGAGAGTTGCCATAGGAATCCTCAAATTGAGTGGATTACCATCTTGGCCTCCTCTGGAGGCCCCTAGCATCACAGATGCCAGTCTTCAGCCAATTCAATTCACTCCACGTGATATCAAGAAACAGCTGAAGGCACTGGATACTGCAAAGGCTATGGGCCTTGACAATATTCTGGCAATAGTACTGAAGACTTGTGCTCCAGAACTTGCTGTGCCCCTAGCCAAGCTGTTCCAGAAAGGCTAACAGGCCCAGGTGATTGAGGAGTCATCCGGCCCCACTGTCTGCCTCTCTTCCGCGGCTACATTCGTGGCTGGGTGTCCCTGGAGAGGGAGCAGATGGTGTCTGCTGGCACTGTCGAGGCCTTCTGTGATTGGTGGGCACTGCAGGGACTGGGGTGCTTTATCAACACCTTTGATCACATTTTGGTATGATGTTTGTAAGTTTCCTTTGAGTTTTATCTTTTGTTTTTACATTTTCCCTTTAAGGGGATGCCTTTTACTTTGTCCCTGATTTTGTTAATTTAATTTAATGGGTTTTGACTCAAAAGAGCTACAACACCGGTATCTACCCAGCAATGTGGAAAATTGCCCAGGTATGTCCTGTACACAAAAAGGAGGGCAAATCCAACCCGGCCAATTACCACCCATCAGTCTACTCTCAATCATCAGTAAAGTGATGGAAGGGCTCATCAACAGTGCTTACAAGCAGCACTTGCTCAGCAATAACCTGCTCACTGATGTTCAGTTTGGGTTCCACCAGTGTCACTCAGCTCCTGACCTCATTACAGCCTTGGCTAAAACATGGACAAAAGAGCTGAACTCGCGAGATGAGGTGATAGTGACTGCCCTTGACATTAAGGCAGCATTTGACACAGTGTGGCGTCAAGGAGCCCTAGCAAAACTGGTGTCAGTGGGAATCAGGGGGAAAACTCTCCAGTGGTTGGAGTCATACCTAGCACAAAGTTATGGTTGTTGGAAGTTAGTCATCTCAGCTCTAGGACATTGCTGCAGGAGTTTCTCAGGGTAGTGTCCTAGGCCCAACCTTCTTCAGCTGCTTCATTAATGACCTTCCTTCCATCATAAGGTCAGAAGTGGGGATGTTCATTGATGATTGCACCATGTTCGTGACTCCTCAGATACTGAAGCATGGACTGCTTCAAATGGTCCAAATGCAGCAAGACCTGGACAATATTCAGGCTTGGGCTGACAAGTGGAAATAACATTCATGCCATACAAGTGCCAGGCAATTACCAACCCCAACGAGAGGGAATCTAACCATCACCTCTTGACATTCAATGGCATTACCATAGCTGAATCCCCTATTATCAACATCTTGTGGGTTACTATTGTTCAGAAACCAAACTGGACTAGCCATATAAATACTGGCTACAAGAGCAGGTCTGAGGCTAGGAATCATGTGGCAAGGAACTCACCTCCTGACTCCCCAAAGCCTGTCCACCATCTACAAGGCACAAGTCAGGGGTGTGATGGAATACTCCACACTTGTCTGGATGAGTGCAGCTCCAACATTACTCAAGAAACTCAACACCATCCAGGACAAAGCAGCCCACTTGATGGGCACCCCATCCACAAACATTCACTCCCTCCATCACCAACGAATAGTAGCAGCAGTGTGTACCATCTACAAGATGCATTGCAGGAACTCACCAAGACAGCTTAAATACCATCCTGACTTGGAAATATATTGCCTTTTCTTCACTTTTGCTGGGCCAAAATCATGGAATTCCCACCCTAACAACACTGTGGGTGTACCTACACCACATGGACTGCAGCCGTTCAATAAGGTAGTTCACCACCACCTTCTCAAGGGCAACTAGGGATGGGCAATAAATACTGGCCCAGCCAGCGAAGCCCATATCCCGTAAATGAGTAAAAAAAAAGGCAGTTTTGATCGAGATATTCAAAAGGGAATTAGACTGTCATCTGAAAAGGAAGGTTGCGGGGAGAAGGTGGAGGAACGGCACTAGGGTGAATTGCTCTTTTGGAGAACCTGTACAGACACGATGGGCTGAATGGCCTCCTTATGCACTACAACAATTCTGTGATCCTGTGATATCAGGTGCCCAGTGTAAACAGGAAGCATTCCCAGATCAGTTGGATGGAGTTTAGCTTCCTCTAAATTTCACATTGAATATACCCAGATCAGCTACTGCTTATTGGTTATCTGCTAAAATGTTGTGTAACATGGATGAAAACACCTTCAGCAACAAGAAAACACCAATAATGGGGAAGCTTTCACCGTGGTCTGCTTGACCAATCAGACTAACAGCTCCAAATCAGCTGAAGAAAACCCAACCAATTACACAGGAGAAATCTTGGCGCAGGAAAACAGTATAGTGATGAGCTCATAGACTGGACTGAATGGACTTGGACAGAAGCATGGGGGTCTAGGTGGAGGGTGGGGGTGGGGTAGGCCGTACCGAGAGGAGGAATGAGTCTGGGTAGAGAACAGGGTCTGGAAGGAGAGAGCGAGTATGAATCTGGATGGCGAACGGGAATTTGAATGGAGAGTGAGGGTTGGGTATGGGAGGTGATGGTGTAGTGGTATTGTCATTAGACTAGTATTCTAGGGACAATATAAGAATGCTCTAGGAACCTGGGTTCAAATCCCACAATGGCAGATGGTGGCATTTGAATTAAATTTAAGAATTTGGAATTAAAAAGTTTAATAATGACCATAAAACCCATCTGGTTCACTAAAGTCCTTTAGGAAAGGAAATCTGCTGTCCTAACCTGGTCTGCCCTACATCTGACTCCAGACCCACACCAATGAAAAAGGGCAATTAGGGATTGCCTAGCCAGTGAAGCCCACATCCCACAAACAGATAAAAAAAAATGTTTTACCATGGGACCTTCAGGATGGTAGAAGATGAGCTGAATGGAATAAAAACAAAAAATGTTAGAGAAACACAGCCTTTCAGGTCGATGAACTTTCATCAGAGCTGGATGGACCTTGGTCTTTATTTGTCCAGCAATTCCTATGCAATAATTTTTCAACTGGGTGTGAATGGGGTGGAGAGAGGAAATAATGTGATGGGCTGTTCGACAATGATGGGCATCACAGCTGAGCCGGACTGTCACCCAAAGACCGCAGGAGTCACGGGGTCAGTGTCACAGGGGAACATCCCGGTTCCTGCTGGCCTGTCTGGGGTTGACAAGATCCGGTGTATGCTCTACTTGGGACCTAGGAGCTGCCCAGTGAACCCACATGAAGCCGGGCTCTCCAGCGCTGCCTCTGACATCTGACTGGCAGGCGAGACAAGGCTGCGGTGATTTCCTTCTCAGCAAATGATAACAGCCAGTCTATAATTGACAGTAGCGGTAGCCAATCGGTGACAGTAACCGATTGCACCGGTGGGAGCAATGGAAGGCGGAGCTATGTGATTAACTGGAGACTAGTCCAATAAAAATGAGGAATGCCATAGGGCGGTGATTGACAGAGGATTAGGCCAATCGGATTGGACATTTCCGTAGGGTGGTGATTCACTGGAGATTGGGCAAATCAGAATGAGGAATTCTGCGGGGCAGTGATTGACAGGAGGCTGGACCAATAAAAATAAGGGTGTTCCGCTGGGCGGTAATTGTCAACGGATTGGACCAATAAAAGTGAAGAGTTCAGTAGGTCACTGATTGACGGGAAGATAGACCCATGGATGGCGGGGGTGTGGTAGGGAGGGGCGGGATGGATGATGCCACATCAAGGCACTGAGAGCGGGTTTGGCGATGGTGCTAGGGAGGGTTCAGGCCAGCGGACTGCTGGGGGCGGCGGAGTTGCTGGCCGGGCTGCTGAGCCGGGGATGGGCCTGTGTGCCCAGGCTGGGGCCCTGCACCGCCCCCTGCTGCTGGTTGTCCTGGTGACGCTGATGGGCAGCCTGCTGCTGTGGGCAAACCGGCGCCACCTGCTGCTGTGGCTGGAGAGGCAGGAGCTGAGGGTGGGCATCCTGCTCTTCACCCTGGCATTCACCCTCATCTCCTTCCCCTGGAGCTGGGGATACACCCTGCTCAGCCTGGCACCCGGGTACCTGTATGGCTTCCAGCGGGGGCTGGCAGTGGTGGTGTTGGGGGTGGTGGTGGGCACCCTGTTGGCTCACCTTGTCACCAAGCGTTGCCTGCTGGCATACATGACCACCCTGGTGAGAGGGAATGCCAAACTCAGCACCATCGTCCGAGTGCTGGATGGGACCAGCGGACTAAAGGTGGTCTTCCTGGCGAGGCTAACGCCCATCCCCTTTGGACTCCAGAATGCAGTCTTCGCTGTAAGTAGACATTTGTGTTTTTTTTATTCCTGTCTATGTAACCTCCTCCACCCACAACCCTTTCAGATCTTTGTGCCCCTCGCATTCTGGCCTCTTGTCCAACCCCCACCTCCCTTGTCCTGCTATTGGCAGCCGTGCCTAGGCTCTCGGCTCTGGAGATCCCACCCTAAGGCCTCTCTGTCTCTCACCTCCTTTCAGACACTCCTCAAAACCAATCTCTTTTGTTCACCTGTCCTAATATCTCTTTGTGGCTCGGTGTTTATATGTTGGCCGTTGTTGAAAAAGTGGTAACTGTTTGGGGATATGAGATTAACCTCGATAAGTATTGCGCCTGCTCCACCTTTCAATAAGATTATAGATGATCTGATCATATCCTTAACTCCACTTTTCTGCCTGACCACCGTAACCCTCGACTCCCTTGTAGATCAAAAATCTATCCAACTCATATTCAATGACTCAGCCTCTACTGCTCTCTGGGGAAGAGAATTCCAAAGATTAATGAACCTCTGAGAGAAGAAATCCCTTCTCTTCTCCATCTTCAGTGGGAGACCCTTATTCTAGTTCAGGATTCTCCCATGAGGGGAGACATCTTCTCAGCATCCACCCTGTCAAACCCCCTAAGATCTTATATGTTTGAATAAAATCACCTCTCATTCTTCTAAACTCCAATGACCGTAGGCCCAACCTGCTCAATATTTCCTCATAAGGCAACCCCTTCATCTCAGGAATCAGTCCAGTGAACCTTCTCTCAACTGCTTCTAATGCAAGCAATCCCACCTTAAATGAGGAGACCAAAACTGCACAAAATACTCTAGGTATGGTCTCACCAATGCCCTGCACAGAGGCAGCAAGACGTCCGTACTTTTATATTCCATCCCCCTTTGCAATAGAGGCCAACACTCCATTTGCCTTCCCAATACTTTCTGTACCTGCATGCTAATTTTTGTGATTCACGTACAACGACACCCAGATCCCTCTGTGCTGCAGTATTCTGCAGTCTCTCTCAATTTAAATAATACTTTGCTTTTCTATTCTTTCAACCAAAGTGTTGTCATTCATGTCCAGTGGTTCCAGACCATTTGTCCACGAGAAGTCATAAGTATCTACAGTCACTGCACTGATTAAGATGTCATGTAATTGAGCAATAAGGACCAGAAGGCTCATAGTTTGAATCTTCATCCACACTGATAAAAGCAAAATACTGTGGATGCTGGAAATTTAAAATAGGAACTGAAAATGCTGGAAAAACTCAGCAGATCTGACAGCATCTGTGGAGAGAGGAACAGAGTTAATGTTTTGAGTCTGTATGACCCTTCTTTAGAGCTAAAGATGAGGTAGAAATGTGATGAAGTTTATACATGCTGAGTTAGTTGATCTCAGGTGAACAGCATTCATGACTCTTAGTTTTGCCTCAGCCAGGATGGGGAGGAGGATAAAGTCAGCAGCCATATCTGTGACAAAAATAAAAATAAAAATACCTGGAAAAACTCAGCAGGTCTGGCAGCATCTGTGGAGAGGAACACAGTTAACATTTCAAGTCTGTATGACTCTTCAACAGTTCTGTTGAAGCCCTATCTGCCTCTTGAGGTGCCACTTGGGGAGGGCTAACAAGACAAGGGATTACACTATGAAAGGTACCTGGAAAGTACTGAAGATCAGAGGGACCTTCTTGTGCATATCCACAGATCCCTGAAGGTAGCGGGACAGGTAGATAAGATGGTGAAGAAGGCAGATGGGATACTTGCCTTTATTAGCCTAGGCATAGAATACAAGAGCAGGGAGGTTATGCTGGAACTGTATAAAACGCTGGTTAGGCCACAGCTGGAGTATTGCGTGCAGTTCTGGTCACCACATTTTGGAAGTTATTCTTTAATTTGCTGCATCGAGGGAATGTTATTCAGTATCTAACCCTGTGCTGTTCCTGCCCTGGGAGAGTTTGACGGGGACAGTGTAGAGAGAGCTTTACTCTGTATCTAACCCCATGCTGTACCTGTCCTGGGAGTGTTTGATGGGGACAGTGTAGGGGGAGCTTTACTCTGTATCTAACCCCGTGCTGTACCTGTCCTGGGAGTGTTTGATGGGGACAGTGTAGGGGGAGCTTTACTCTGTATCTAACTCTGTGCTGTTTGATGCTCATCAGGAACCCTGTCTTTAATGCAGATACTGAATTGGGGATGGTGAATCGCAGAGACTCCCAGGGGATTTGAGGTCTTGATCCTCCGTGACACTGAGTCAGTCTCTGAGTGGACAATTGTGTGTGGTGAGGTAGGGTGTGCCCCGCCCCTCCCAAACCTCCCAACAATGAGGTTGGGCACACGTAATTTGTGCCGGGGTGAAAGAGCTGCTGGAGACCCACAGAAACAGTTCAAATACATAAGTTAAAAATGGGGGTGAGAAAACAGGACAGTCTGTGAACAATTGAAGGGGAAGCCTAACACACGTACTGCTGCTGGCCTACAAGTAATCTTTAAAAGTTGACTTAAACTGAGAGTGCCTGTGGGTAGTGTCTTCCCATTTACTGTCGGCTTGTAGACTTTACAGGCTTTAGTCAGGCCTACAGTTAAAATGGTGTGCATTTCTAGGTAACATCATCTGAGGCAACTTTACCATTTAAGTTAGGCCCTCACTCCTCCAGGCAGTGTGTCCATCCTGTACATTTATTTAGGCAAAGTCAAACAGTGAGAATGGAGGATGGAGAGGGGTGGGGGTAGCATGGAACTGATCAGCAACCCTCCTCACCCACACTGTTACCGTGAGGCTGGGAGGAGGGGTTAAAATCAGGCTCGGGGTACCCTGTTTTGCATTGAAATGCACCATCACTTCCTGTCTGGATTGGGTCTGGCTGAAGCTCACACTTAGAAGGAATGCATCTCACACAGTTTGTACCGACTGTGTAAATCAGCCTCCATGTCTGCATTAATCTACTCTAAAGAGCTCCACTCTTGGCTCAAGGCAGCCATAAACTGTCTCATTCTGTCTCAATCAGATAGTTTCTTGGGGTAAGAAAGAGAGCAGTTATTTTCTAGCTACATAGGCATTTTACAGCAACGTGATACACGAGCAGCTCAGCAACTTCCTTAGTTGTTTCATCCAAACTTTAGATACACCATCTCCGAATCACACCATCTTTGATCCACCTGAATCTCTGCGCTAGTTGGTTTTGTTTCCATCCTTCATTACTGACCTCGGCAGTTTTATAAATCAAACGGAGAGAAAGATGAAAACAAGTCAGAATCCTGCATTGGAGATGGTTAACCAGCTTTTTACAAATATCATTTGGACTCAGCAACATGTCTCACTCCCATAAAAGTGGTTTTCCTTGACATAAAACACATGTCAAAACTAGAATACGGTTTTCTTTGAGATCAGCCAATTTTTTATGAAACCACAGGCCGTAATATTAACAAATAGCACCCTTTAAAAATTCCTACTTTTGAGTTAGCTGTTCCTTAGAAACTAGCCTATATTTTTCTGGTACAGGTTGCACATCCTCACCCTACTCTTCTATGTCACAGGAAGAGAGAACATAGAAAGATACCCTCAGAACATGAGGTTGACTGCACTGTCAGATAAAGTTTGTATTGCGTATTTTATCTCCTTGCAGTAATACAAGGAACAGGAAACACTGAAAAGACTTTTTTTAATATGCGGGATGTGGAGGTCGCTGGCTGGCATTTATGGCCCATCCCTAATTGCCTTTGAGAAGGCGGTGGTGAACTGCCACCTTGAACTGCTGCAGTCCATGTGCTGTAGGTACGCCTACAGTGCTGTTAGGAAGGGAGTTCCAGGAATTTGACCAAGCAACAGTGAAGGAATGGTGATATATTTCCAAGTCAAGATGGTGAGTGACTTGGAGGGGAACTTGCAGGTGGTGGTGTTCCCATTTGTCTGCTGCCCTTGTCCTCCTAGATGGTATCGGTCCTGGGTTTGGAAGGTGCTGCCTAAGGAGCCTTGGTGATTTGCTGATTAACAATCTTCATCCATGAGGATATTGACATATCCCTTTGTATGCAGTGCCCATGAGATTGGCACTGAAGAAAGTTTGAATGCAACATATTGTAAACATGTTGTCCTGATTACTCTTGCCAACCTAGACAAAGCTAACTAAAAGTATCTAAGGGGTTGAGCTGCACTTTATCTTTATAGGTTAATAACATAAGACCATAAGACATAGGAGCAAAAATTAGGCCATTCGGCCCATCGAGTCTGCTCTGCCATTCAATCAAGGCTGAAAAGTTTTTCAACCCCACTCTCCCATCTTCTCCCCATAACCTTTGATCCCCTTACCAATCAAGAACCTATCTATCTCGATCTTAAATACACTCTTGGGTCCTAGTCTCTTCTACTAATGGAAACATCTTCCCCACGTCCACTCTATCCAGGCCTTTCAGATCCCCCTCATCCTTCTAAACTCCATCGAGTATAGACCCAGAGTCCTCAAAGGTTCCTCATATTTTAAGCCTTTCATTCCTGGGATTGTTCACGTGAACCTCCTCTGGACCCTCTCCAGGGCCAGAACATCCTTCCTGAGATACAGGACCCAAAATTGCTCACAATATTCTAAATGTGGTCTGACCAGAGCCTTATAAAGCCTCAGCAGCATATCCCTGCTTTTATATTCTAGTCCTCTCAAAATAAATGTCAACATTCCATTTACCTTCCTAACTACCGACTTAACCTGCAAGTTAACCTTAAGAGAATCCTGGACTAGGACTCCCAAGTCCCTTTGCACTCCAGATTTCTGAATTCTCTCCCCACTTAGAAAATGGTCTATGCCTCCATTCTTCCTACCAAAGTGCATAACCTCACATGTTGTATTCCATCTGCCATTTCTTTGCCCATTCTCCTAACCTGTCCAAATCTTTCTGCCTCCTCAATACTACATGTCCCTCCACCTATCTTTGTAAATAGAAGAGCGTATATTACATTTTATTGATCCGAAAGCAGAGACAAAATAGAAACAAGAAAGATTTTATATTTGGAAGGATTTGAGCATCAAAGCGGTGCGAAAACAATGGAACCTGAGATGAAAGGGGGAAAAGGCATTTTAGAGTTACTGTGGAAAGCTTAAAGTAGCCAGAGCTAGAGCTGTTAATTGTTAGATGTAGCTCCAGGCTGGGAGAGGATGCAGTTTGAATCAGCCATCCAGTCAAGCCAGAAATGTCTTGGGCTGCAAAAAGCAGTCTTGTTCTAAAATTTTGGATTTCCACAGCAGAATGGGAGAGTTTAAAAGGTCATGTGGTATGCCTTTAGTAAAGCTACTTCAGTTTGCCTTGGGTAATATTACTGGATTTTTACAGTTAAACGTCTCTAAGGGTGTGTTGGCTGGAAGGTGTTTACTTGTGGGTCTGACCAAGTAGAGTGTCTTTTGGGGGAATGTTTTACAAGACTAATTTTAACTGTGTAACTGTAATCTTGTGTGCTTATGTTTTTTTTAATCTTGTTAGTAAAACTTATACTTCTAATTTTTAATATCCCAAAAGTGTTACTGGACTTGTTGCTGAGATCAGTACATTTTCTACTCGTTTTCAGACTACGAAAATATAGGGAATGACCCATGAGCCAAGTCTCCCTCTGGGTTTGGTTTGTGCAGCAACGTGGAACTCACTAAGGCGAATAGTATGGATGCATTTAACGGGAAGCTAAGGAGAAGGGTATGATGCAGAACGGAACAGAGGGTTTTTCTGAGAAAAGTTAGATGAGGGAAGATAGGTGGTGGCTCCAATGGAGCACAAAAGCCAGCATGGATTGGTTGAGATGAATGACCCATTTCTGTGCTGTATTTTCAATATAATTCCGTCAGCTCCATATACACATGTTTATCATAAGGGTTGGTTTTATGTCAACTCTTCATCAGACTACATAAAAATAAATTATATAGATTTTCCTTTTCCCACCTATTTCCATTATAAAAAAAAAAAAATTTTTTTTTACATCTTTTATGCTCTCCCGACCCCCACTAGAGCTATACCTTGAGTGCCCTACCATCCATTCTTAATTAGCACATTCGTTTAGATAATATCACCAACTTTAACTTTAACACCTATGTGTTCTTTTGTACTATTGTTGTTGACATCTTTTGATGATCTGCTTCAATCACTGCTTGTTTGTCCCTACAACCACACCCCCACTCCACCTCTCTCTCTCTCTCTTTCCGCCCCCCACACACACACCTTAAACCAGCTTATATTTCAACTCTTTCTTGGACTCGAACTCAAGTTCTGTCGAAGGGTCATGAGGACTCGAAACGTCAACTCTTTTCTTCTCCGCCGATGCTGCCAGACCTACTGAGTTTTTCCAGGTAATTCTGTTTTTGTTTTTGTTTTGGATTTCCAGCATCCGCAGTTTTTTTGTTTTTATACATAAAAAATAGTGTTGGTTCTATGTTTAAATAAATTTCAATTTGTATAGTGCTTTTAACTCAACAATGTTCCAAAGTGCTTCCCAACTGGAAACAGATAAGGAAATGGATGCCAAGCCATGGAGAGATTAAGAGTTGCAACCAAAAGATGACGAAAAAATAAGTGATATCACAGATGATAAGAGTTGAAAGTTAATTTGTTGGGTGTGAAACCGGGATTGTTTTCTTAAAAACACTGGTCTGGTGCTTTATTCCAGAAAGGGGATTAAAGTAAGCATTGTTCTTGAGCGTATTCTCAGCATTTTCCTGGAAAAGGTTTATGTATGTTGGCGAGGGGAAGATATTGACAGAGGTATGACATTAGCCTGCCCTGATGATTCGGCTTATTAAGCCAGTAAGTAACTGAGCCCAGATTCATTCTTCATCTCTGCTGGGTTAACTGACCTCAGCCAGGATACTAGTAGCAGTATTATGTGTGTTCTTAGCAGCCCTAGGTTGGGCAGGGGCAAATTTGCCAAGATTTTCTCTCTTCCTTCTCCCAACCACCCTAAATATACTATAATTTGATTTTTTAAAATTCTGTACTCTTCCCCTTTCCCTCCCAGCACTAAACATACACAAATGCATCAGTTTAGCTTCTACCCATTAGCCAGCTGTTAATTTTTGTTAGATAAGGATGAGAATCAGCATCCTGTGGTCCAGTATTTTCTCACTTCAGGAACTAGACAGCAGGAGATGCAACTTTAGATAAAAGCTTATCTGGTGTTTACTGAAGTTCTGGTATTTGCCCCAAGAGGGAAAAGGAGAAGTCAGCAGCAATGACTAAGGCAACAACTACAACAACATTAAATCATGATAAAATTCAGAATGGTAGCTAGTCATTCTTTTTAAAATTTAAAAAACATTATCTTTAGTCCCTATGGTTTGAAAAAAAAAATGAATTTAACAGACCCCATAATTTTTAAAGTTAAGCTGGGTGGCTTCCACATTACTATCAGTGATGAAGTCATCATAGTAAGATACAGTATTTATCAAGATTTTGAGAAGGTGGCATGTGTAAGTTCTTCAATTCAACATGAACCAGAACAACTTATAGGATGATCATTTGGAAAAGCAACTATATATTCCAGACACGGATCAGAAAAACATTCCACTGCCTGCCAGTGATGTATTTTGCATTCAGGGATACTATACGTCCACAGACTTTTGTAGAAACCAAGGAACTGATCTTTTGCATTAATGTGAGCACGACGACTGCATTAAATTAAGGAAAATGTGTTTACCTGAAAAAAGTGCAAAGCACAAAAAGGCACTTCCTTGTTTTATTTTTATCAGAGGTCATCTATTTTCCCACAAAGACAGTAAGAGGCTAAAGTGACATCAAGCCACTTTGGAAATTTCTCCACAACAGTGTCAAAGGCCTCTGTAACTTTGGGATTAAGCTAACATATCACCTATATAAAGTATTTCTGACTTGGAATAGAGCCTGTATATCACAACCATCACTACAATTTAATTATGTGGGTCTGCCAGCAGATATATTTATTTCAGACTTCACACGATAATTACAGATGATCAGGGCCATCTGGCCTAACGTCTCCCTAATGTGGTGGATCTATGTGATGCTAATGCACAAGTACATTTGCTTCATGTATCACTGTATCAAATGGCACTGTTACGCCTTTCCCCTCAGCTTTGTGTCTCTATCGCTGTTCTTTGTTCATTTTCTCTCGACATGAGTAAGCTATCTGACATGACCTTCACTTATTTATCACCCAGATAAGTCTCTGTTATAACGTATCAATTTATTCCATACATTTCTCGCTTCACTCAGACTGGCAGCATTCCCACTAGTTAACACTCCCTTCTCATAAATTACCACAGGTAAGGGTTATTTCCTGTTCACTTCAGCACTTGGGCAGCTGTCATTCTTATTAACCCTTATCACTGCTGCAGAATTAGTAGCTGTAGCTGTTTTATGTAGCACATCTTTTCTTGCAGTCTTCTGTTTGATGTGGGAGCTGGAAGCATCTAACTGCTTCATTTGGCCTGGAATCCATGTGTCTTGCATTAAAAATACTGACACCATGCAAAGCATTTCTTAAGTAACCAAATTTAGCTCAGACAAGTCCACAACACCACACAGCTGGATCTAACTCTCTGCCAAGTTAAGTGACCTCAGCAGGGCGCTGGTAGGGACACTTCAATTGACCTCAGTTGCTAAGGCTGAGGGGGAGTTTTTAAGAACAATCAGCCAGTGTCCCTGCTCATTTCAGTGTCCCCAGCCTGAAATTGCATGTCTGGCGTACACACAATACCTCCATAGAGGAATAGCCTTCCAAACCTCACTGGCTAGCTTTATGGATGATGAATAATAACCAAGTGAGAGGGAGAGCGGCAGAAAATTTGAAGGTAAAAAATGAGCAGCGTCATGATTAGGGCTTTGCAGATCATTTTTATTCGTGTTTAACAAGGGAATGAGCTCAGGAGATGACCTTGTGTACAACAAATCTAGGATAGCATGTCTCCAAGTAAATACTGAACCTCACCCCCAACCTTCCCACCCCACTGTCAGAGAGCTATACAGATTAACAGAATAATCCACTGATCACTCCTAATTGACAGCAAACATTTCACTGACTGTTCAACAAAACACCTCATTTCCCTTTATGGAGAAACAAAGCTAAATGAAATTAAAGGTTCAAAGTGAAAGCCAGTGATTAAACTGGTCATATTATCTCACTTCCCTGTATCTGACTTTTGGATGGTGAGGATTTTGAGACTTTGGCCCCTTTTGAGCTTCTCAGGCTAGCTGCAGGGAACCACGGAGGCCAGCGCTGTCACCAGCAAAGTAAGCTAAGGTCGTAGCCGAGGAAGGTGCATGGGGAGTTGCAGTCATGGAGGGCGGGAGCCGTGAAGCAACTGCAGCCCATATTGTTTTTGTGTGTCTCAGGTTAATGTCTCATTCAAAAGACAGCAGCCTGAACCTTCAGCCCCAGGTCAGGAGAATTCCTGGCTCCACAGTTGAACCCTACTCCTGAATAACTGTTCCCAAAGTTCCGATTTTCATCCCGGCTGGGGGGGAGGAGTGTAATGGAAGCCGGACCTGTGCAACAAGGAAACTGTGCAAAGGCAGCACAGAGGCTGCTCAGTGCGGACATGGGCTGGGCGACGAGTCGGCCTAATATAGCCCTTTGACCCAGCTGCCCACCTACCATGGCCTATTATGCCCTGTGCCAACTGAGTGCCAACCCATGTCCCCACCCACCACCCCTTGCCCTTACACCCTCCATGCTAAGTCACCCTGTATCAACCATGGGCAGACCTCAGCACCTATGCTGAGAGGAAATAAGATAAAATTCTAAGTGTCTATTGATGAATTCACCTGTATTAAAAAACTAATTTATCAAAAGCATTCATTACATTTAAATTCCTTTAACTACGAGCAGCTCAACACTGGGCAACCATGAGGCGCTGTGGGCCATCAGCAGCAGCAGAATTGTACTCAAACACAATCTGTAACCTCATGGCCCGGCACATCCCCAACTCTACCATTACCATCAAGCCAGGGGATCAACTCTGGTTCAATGAAGAGTACAGGAGGGCATACCAGGAGCAGCACCAGGCATACCTAAAAATGAGGTGTCAACCTGGTGAAGCTACAACACAGGACTACTTGCATGTCAAACAGCATAAGCAGCAAGTGATAAACAGAGTTAAGCGATCCCACAACCCAAACTCTGCAGTCCTGCCTCATCCAGTTGTGAATGGTGGTGGACAATTAAACAAGTCACTGGAGGAGGAGGCTCCTCAAATATCCCCATCCTCAATGAAAGGGAGCCCAGCACATCAGTGCAAAAGATAAAAGCATTTGCTACAATCTTAAGTGAGAAGTGCCGAGTGGATGATCCATCCCAGCCTCTTCCAGAGGCCCCCAGCATCACAGATGCCAGTTTTTAGCCAATTCGATTTACTCCACATGATCTCAAAAAACGGCTGAAGGCACATAGCAAAGGCTATGGGCCCTGACAATACTCCAGCAATAGTACTGAAGACTTGTGCTCCAGAACCTGCCGTGTCCCTAGCCAAACTGTTCCAGTACAGATACAACACTGGTATCTACCCGGCTATGTGGAAAAATTAGTTAAGTGAATGGACAAAGATCTGGCAAATGGAGTATAATGTGGGCAAATGTGAAATCGTTCATTTTAGCAGGAAGAATAAAAGGAAACTTATTATCTAAATGGTGAGAGATTTGAGAACTCTGACATTCAGAAGGATCTGGGTGTCATGTATGAATCACAGTATGTAGGTACAGCAGGTAATTAGGAAAGCTCATAGAATGTTATCATTTATTGTGAGGGGAATTGATTACAAAAGTTGGGAGGTTATGCTTCAGTTATACAGAGCACTGGTGAGACCACATCTGGAATACTGTGTACAATGCTGGTTTCCTTATTTAAAGAAAGATGTAAATGCGTTAGAAGCAGTTCAGAGAAGGTTTACTGGACAAATACCAAGAATGGGTGGGTTATCTTATGAGGAGAGGCTGGACAAGTTAGGCTTGTTCCACTTGAATTTAGAAGAGTGAGAGGTGACTTAATTGAAACCTCTAAGATCCTGAGGGGGTCTTGAGAGGGTGGGTGTGGAGAGAATGTTTCCTCTTGTGGGAGAATCTAGAACTCGGGGTCAGTGTTTAAAATTAAAGGGTCGCTTGTTTAAGACAGAGATGAGGAGAATTTTTTTCTGAGGGTTGTGAGTCTTTGAAGCTCTCTTCCTCAAAAGGTGGAGAAGATAAGGCAGAGCTAGATGGATTCTTGATTAACAAGGGGGTGAAGGATTATCTGGGATAGGCTGGAATGAGACATTGAAGTTACATTCAGATCAGCCATGATCTTATTGAATGGCAGAGCAGGCTTGAGGGGCCGAGTGGCCTACTCCTGCTCCTAATTCATAAGTTTGTAAATTGTCCAGGTATATCCTGTACACAAAAAGCAAGACAAATCCAAGCCGGCTAATTACCAGCCCATCAGTCTACTCTCCATCATCAGTATAGTGATGGAAGGGGTCATCAACAGTGCTGTCAAGTGGCACTTGCTTAGCAATAATTTGCTCACTGACACTCAGTTTGGGTTCCACCAGGGCCACTCAGCTCCTGACCTCATTATAGCCTTGGTTCAAACATGGACAAAAGAGCTGAACTCCAGAGGTGAGGTGAAAGTGACTGCCTTTGACATCAAGGCAGCATTTGACTGAGTGTGGCACCGAGGAGCCCTAGCAAAACAGGAGTGAATGGGAATCAGGGGCAAAACTCTCCACTGGTTGGAGTCATACCCAGCACAAAGCAAGATGGATGTGGTTGTTGGAGGTCAACCATCTCAGTTCCAGGACATCACCGCAGGAGTTCCTCAGGGTAGTGTCCTCAGCCCAACCATCTTCAGCTGTTTCATCAATGACCTTCCTTCCATCATAAGGTCAGAAGTGGGGATGTTCACTGATGATTCAATGTTCAGCATCATTTGTGACTCCTCAGATAATGAAGTAGTCTATTTCCAAATGCTGCAAGACCTGGACAATATCCAGGCTTGGGCTGACACATGGCAAGTAACATTCACACCACACAACTGCCAGGCAATGACCATCTCCAACAAGAGAAAATCTAACCATCACCCTTTGAAATTCAATGACATTACTATCAATGAACCCTCCACTATCAACATCCTAGGGTTACCATTGACCAGAAACTGAACTGGACTAGCCATATGAACACTGTGGCTACAAAAGTACATCAGAGGCTAGGAATCCTGTAGTGAGTAACTCCCTCCTGATACCCCAAAACTTGTCCACCATCTACAAGGCACAAGTCAGGAGTGTGATGGAATACTCCCCACTTGCCTGGATGAGTGCAGCTCCCATAACACTCAAGAAGCTTGACACCATCCGGGACAAAGTAGCCCACTTGACTGGCACCACATCCTCAAACATTCACTCCCTCCAACATGGACTCACAGTGGCAGCATTGTGTACCATCTACAAGATGCACTGCAGAAACTCACCAAGCCTTCTTCAGCAGCAAATTCCAAATCCACAACCACTCCCATCTAGAAGGACAAGGGCAGAAGACACATGAGAATGCCACCATCTGGAAGTTCCCCTCCAAGCCACTCACCATCCTGTCTTGGAAATATATCGCTGTTCTTTCGCTGTTGCTGGGTCAAAATGCTGGAACTCCCTCCCTAACAGCATTGTTGATGTACCTACACCACATCTAGAAGGCAGCTCACCATCACCTTCTCAAGGGCAATAAGGGAAGGGCAATAACTGCTGGCCTAGCCAGTGATGCCACATCCCATGAATGAATAAAAAATACTTAATAACAACAAAGAAACAGACTTTGTCACTACTTGGAGCTGTCAATCAAACTGTGAACTGGCAGACAGGTACTGCAATAATGATAGGTTGTGAAATCAGTCATGCAGCACAAACCCTATAATGATACCCCTCAGTCTTATGTCAACAAACAGTGAAATAGTAAGCTGATTCTTTTTAACCTGCAGACTAGTTTTTTTAAAAAAAAATAAAGGCCAGGAGATTTAAATTCCTTGACAGTTCTGTCAAAGGGTCATGAGGACTCGAAACGTCAACTCTTTTCTTCTCCGCCGATGCTGCCAGACCTGCTGAGTTTTTCCAGGTAATTCTGTTTTTGATTTAAATTCCTTGACAGCTTGACTTTCCAAAGAGTTTTGACAGTTGCCTTGTCAGCTTACTTGACAGGTTGACAGTTCCCTTGACAGTTCCAATAATCTTGACAGTTCCACTGAGTTTATCCACTTTTACACACATTCATGTCTAATTTTAACAATTCCAAAGGGCATCTTACCTCTTGCACAGATGTCCCTTGACCTATCAAAAAGGGTACTCTACCTCTACAAAGAACTCTGCTAACTTCAGACCTGATAGGACTAAAGTGCACAAGTCATGTTTTGGACAGCCTACTAACCAAAATTGGATCTGTCTGAATGCAACTGCACTTTGATGTGTAACTGTCTCCATGAACCATGATGTGCAAAGTACAACCCTCTCCTTCCCCCTCCCTGTGAAAATGATGAGGACCAGGTTCGTGGTTGGGATTCCGGATTTCGGCCTCCAGTGTTATGTTGGTTAAGCCAAGGACCCTCTCTGCCTGCGGGAAAATTCAGGCCAGCATGTCCAACGATGCTGCACTCTGTTATGACACAACAGTTGGTAAGGGCTGAGTTGTTTAAATCCCAGAGGGAAACTAGAACAACTGTCATAACCTATATTTTCAATTGGTATGTTTGAGATGTAGCTCTGAATTCAGGAGTAAGACCACTGAGCCTCAAGAGGTTCTTTTTATATAAAACTAAATCAAATATTTATTAATTTAACAACAAATTAAACACATACACATGTCTATAAATTATGACCATAATGACTTTTAAATACATTCCCAAATTAATCCATCCCAGGTAAATCTTCACCAAGAAAACAATATAAACAGATGCCAGGCAAAGCACATTTGACCATACAAATTCAAAATGAGGTTCCTTGCAATTTGGTTCCTTTGCAGACACAGTTGTAGGCTTACAGGCTGGTTAGATCTTAAATGCTTATGCCCTGCACACACAAAACTCCTTTCTGTTTATACCTAACTCTGCCTTTGAATGTAAATTTTCCATTGTATCATTTGGCTTTAACATCACATCTTCTAAAAATAATATTTTCATTTCACCAATTTTATTAGTAATCTAAACACATTGCTTGATTTCTCCCAGCTAGGTGCAAGATTTTACTCCCACTCTTGAATGCTTTATTCAACAAATGCAAATGTACACTTTACCTTCTATCTTCCCTACTGTTTACCCAATCAACCTCTCAAACTAGTATACATCAAAGCACCCAGACTAGCTGTCTTTAATCCAATTAAGATACACACACACGGAAGAATTTCCTGGTCAGCGAGCGGGGACGGGGCATGCTCGCCAATGCGTAAAATGACATGCGGTGACGTCGGGCAGGCGTCCCAACGTCACCGTGTGTCATTTAGATTTTCATCTGCGCGCCTGCCGAACAGTCAAAGGCCTGTTTAAAAACTAATTAAGACAATTAAATGAGCTGCCCGTCAAAATTTAAGGTTGGCGGGCAGGCGAAGAGCTCAGGCGGCCTTAGCATTTTTCACGGAACTTCGTCCACGGGCGGAATGCGGTTTCATGAAGTGTCTTAAAATTCAATAAAAATTATATTAAAAATTCACTGACATGTCCCAGCTCATGTAAGACTGTCACAGGAGGGACATATTTTAAAGGTTTTTCTCTTTCTTTATTTAAATTTTAAAACCCTAAACTGATCTCCCTGAGGCACAGAGGTGCCTCAGGGAGATTTCTGCACTCTTTTGCACTTATGCGACTCAGGCAAACCCCCACCCCGCTCGCACAGGGAGCGCTCAGCGCTTCCTGGTGAGCGTCTCGCTGGGCGGGCCTTAATTGGCCCGCCCACGTAAAATGGCAGTGCGGACCCGATCGGGGGCACCGATCGGGTTTGTGCTTGCTCCCACCTGCCCACCCACGCACAACCGCCCAAGGCGGGGGGAAGATTCAGCCCATAGGTACAGACAGTACTACAATTCCAATTTAAAATAATTTCCAATAATGTTATAGACACTAATGTCTCTTCATGACAACTCCCTCGGTACTGCACTGGGAGTGTTAGCCTGAATACTGTGCTTAAGTCTCTCGAGTGGAACTGTAAACCCAGAGCCTTCTGACTTAGACAGGAGAGCTACCCACCATGCCATGGCCTGCATCTCAGTACCATCTATGCAAAGCTGTATTACCCCTTTAAGTATCTTACATGAAGTTCACTGTGTGGCGAAAGACAGTGTTTAAATGAGCTGCGCACATGAGGAAGCTCCCAGATTCATGTTTTTGCTGAATTAGTTAACCTCGTAAGAATTCTACAGTTGGCTT
The DNA here is from genome assembly GCF_017639515.1 of Carcharodon carcharias. NCBI lineage: Eukaryota > Metazoa > Chordata > Chondrichthyes > Lamniformes > Lamnidae > Carcharodon > Carcharodon carcharias. The sequence continues at coordinate 105,574,059 of NC_054473.1, read as the reverse complement.
CAGCAGCCTGGGCTAGAGGGGAGGAGGCTGGCAGGGGTTGGGGAGGCTAGCAATCAGCCAGAGTTCCCACTATTGATCATTAATCATTAACACTTGCCAGAAATTATGACTGGGATTTTATTGACAATGTTTCATTCCTGACATCATAACCAGAACTGAGCTTTTCCCTTTTTGCTGTTGCTTATGCGAGTATAAATTCTCAGTGCCAGCGGTGTGCAAGCACAACACATGCAGTTTTAAGGTGGGAGAAGCTTTTTCATTGGTGAAACCCGCTGTCAGCTGACCATGCTGCATCCAAAAAAGAGCCTCCTGGTCAAATGGGGCGGTTCTGCATCATAGTCACAACTTTCGTGCTCACAACAGGAAAACACATACTATAAACATAACAGTAATTAATATAATGCTTGAGAGTATAAAGGTGGCACAAGTGCTTTTCAAAATTACATTTCACTTAATAAATTCTATAATACATTGGTTTCACTGTATTCATGTGTGCATCATGGTTATTTTGTTAAGACTGGCTTAGCCAGAGAGCTAAATGTACTGGCACACCTCATGATTGGCACACATTGATGGTTATGGGGAGTTATGGACATTTCCTTTATTGTGGAAGAAACAATTTCTTTAGTTCAGTCTGTAATGGATGTTTATTTTGGTGTCTAGTGTTGCACTCACCACTCTGTGGGACGTGGCTGGACTTGCAGGCTCAGCTGGCCCTCCCTCCTTTGCATTGTAAAGGACATTGTCTGAGGTCACTCTCAGTTGGGATAATTGAAATGTCGATAAAAACAAAAAACTGCTGATGCTGGAAATCCAAAACAAAAACAGAAACAGAAGTACCTGGAAAAACTCAGCAGGTCTGGCAGCATCGGCGGAAAAGAGTACAGTTGACGTTTCGAGTCCTCATGACCCTTCAACAGAACTAAGTAAAATTAGGAAAGGGATGAAATATAAGCTGGTTTAAGGGGGGGTGGGGGGTTTGTTAGGACAAGCAGCCAGTGATCGGAGGAGATAACCAAAAGCTGTCACAGACAAAAGAACAAAGAGGTGTTGAAGGTGGTGATATTATCTAAAGGAATGTGTTAATTAAGAGTATAAGACAGGATAGATAAGGTACAGACAGCTCTAGTGGGGGTTGGGGAATAATAAAAGGCAGAAATAAACAATGGTGGAAATACATTTAAAATTAGTGGAAATAGGTGGGAAAAGAAAAAATCTTTATAAATTATTGGAAAAAACAAAAAGGAGGGGGGAAGAAATGGGAAGGGAGTGGGGATGGAGGAGAGAGTTCAAGATCTAAAATTGTTGAACTTAATATTCAGTCCGGAAGGCTGTAAAGTGCCTAGTCGGAAGATGAGGTGCTGTTCCTCCAGTTTGCGTTGGGCTTCACTGGAACAATGCAGCAAGCCAAGGACAGACAATGTCTGTCCACATGTCTGTCCTTGGCTTGCTGCATTGTTCCAGTGAAGCTCAACACAAACTGGAGGAACAGCACCTCATCTTCCAACTAGGCACTTTACAGCCTTCTGGACTGAATATTGAGTTCAGCAATTTTAGATCTTGAACTCTCTCCTCCATCCCACCCCCTTCCTGTTTCTTCCCCTTCCTTTTTGTTTTTTCCAATAATTTATATAGATTTTTTCTTTTCCCACCTATTTCCACTAATTTTAAATGTATTTCCACCATTGTTTGTTTCTACCTTTTAGTATTCCCCCACTCCCACTAGAGCTATCTGTACTTTATCTATCCTGTCTTATACTCTTAATTAACACATTCCTTTAGATAATATCACCACTTTCAACACCTCTTTGTTCTTTTGTCTGTGACAGCTTTTGGTTATCTCCTCTTATCACTGCTTGTCCCAACCAAATACCACCACCACCCCCTGCCCCACCCTTAAACCAGCCTATGTTTCACCCCTTTCCTAATTTTACTTAGTTCTGTTGAAGGGTCACGAAGACTCGAAACGTCAACTGTACTTTTCTCCGCCGATGCTGCCAGACCTGCTGAGTTTTTCCAGGTATTTCTGTTTCTGTTTTTGTAATTGAAATGTTGGATGGGAATTAAAGCCCTGTAAGGACTTTGTCAGCCAACACCCTGAGATGGATCCACATTTAGACAGTACTGACAGCGCTCTTTAGGCCCCTTATTTTCTTACCTTGACTGACAGTCCCCACCTGCCCAGCCCCCACCACAACCAGCATGCCAGGCCTTTCCCACTTCATGCTTCTGTGCCCCAGCCCCATCCTCTGTGCTCTCTTGGATCCGTCTTCCACTCTTCCATGCCTCTGACCCCACTCCACCATCCCCCTCATGACTTACTGACCCTTGCTAGTCCCAAGTTTCCATTCAGGAGTCCATTTTCCTGCTCCCCACCTTGTGCGGTTGAGTTAAACAAGGAAAACCACTGATCTTACACACAACTGCACAAAGCCGACTGGTGCATGCCCGCCACCTTTAAGCAAAAGTCAGCTGGATGCTGTGAGATTCTTGTCTGCTGCTGACTTCACCCTAAGGGTAGGACTCTATTAAAAACTGTTTCATGCTAATGAGTATTCATGACATGTAAATGTATTACAAGTACAAACCCACCACAGTCCGCATTATTTCCCATAAGCTGCAAATGCGCCACTGACTTTATCGCTCCATCTCAACTCTCTGGCAGGAAATCACAATTATGCATCCTGCCTAAATAAGTCACCCGCTTGCGACATTTCCCACTCTTGTGAACTCCATATAATTCTTCCCATGTGTGTATTTTGGGTTGGACAAGGATTTAGCTTTGTTGTGATGGTCCCGACAGTTGAATAGCCCACCAACATGTACCGTGCACAGCTCAAATATGAGGAATTGGAAATTGTGTGAGAAACTAGTGACCAGCTGGCCTGTGCCTTGCAAAGACAGCTGGGAGTGGGAGAAGATTTCTTTTTGACGGACCTAAATGCCAATGCATCTGGTACCAGGCAAGGTTGTCTCACTAAATGTTTATTTGTTAACCATCACAGGGCCTGTGTGTGAGAGGCATTCAGTACCACCTCTCCATTCCTTATGGAGGCAGGTGGTTCATTTTTAATCCTTTGTCATGTAACTATAGCAACTGAGCCTCCTGCTCTGTTGTTGGTCCCTTTACTGCCTAAGACTGATTTACAATTTTACTTTACAACAGAGCTGATACCACAGCTGTCTGTGATACAAGTTGGATAATCAATGAGTCATTATTCAGTGCTTGCTAAAACTGCCTGTAGTCTGAATTATTAAAGTTTTCCTCTGCATGGTCTAGCATTAAAGTCAATTGGTCAAAAATGCCCTGTGTTCCATCCCTGCTCTATACTAAAATAGTTAATCTCCACTGGGGCAATAATCTGGAGACTGCAATTGGCCTCAGTGCCCTGAGCTTGGAAGAAGAAAAGAAAAATTAGCCCAAGTTTCCTGTTGCTGATCATGATACAGTTACCCAGGCTGCAGCATTTCCATGTAGGGGTATTATGGGGATTGAATGTGACACTGATACCTTCCATGCTGGAGTAGTTTACTGTTACTCACTACCTAGATTTATGGATCAATAATGACCATTTGGGTGAATTAGAAATGTTGCCCTTTATTTCAAGAGGGTTACAACACAAAAATGAGGAAGTAATTGTCCAGTCATACTCCTAGAATACTGCCTTCAGTTTGGGAATCACACTTCAGGAAGGATATATGGTCTTTGGAGAGAAAGCATTGTAGATTTGCCAGAATGATCCTAAAGGGTTAAATTGTAATGACAGATTGATAAACTTTAGAGCATTGAGGGGTGATTGGATTGAGAGATGTAAAATGATAAAATTATTCAATAAGATAGGTACTGGATTCTCTGCTGGGAAATCCCGAAGAAGGGGACAGGTTAGAACCAGATCTTTCAGGAGTTATATCAGGAAACACTTTATCACACAAAGATGTGGAAATTGGAAAATCAAATTTTCAAGATCAAGATAGATAGATTTTTGTTAAGGTAAGGGTCTCAAAAGAAATGGAGTAAAATGGGTTAATAGCATTGAGGTACAGATCAACTATGATCTAACTGAATGGTGAAACAGGCTCGAGGCGCAGCTCCTGAGAGTCTGTTCCTACCGTGGAACTAGATGGCTGAGCATTGTCATCTGACATGGATCAGCTCCTTAATGAAGGGGGAAAATAAGAAGTGGGGGAAAATAAGGAGTGGGGAAAGCTTGCAACAGTTAGAAACGTAAACCAGATCTTGCAAGCAACAGCAGCAATGACGAGCAGATTGCCCCTGCGCTTCTCAATTCCCCCAACTCGACGCGTTCCTCGTTTTTTCCGGGGTCTTCGATCCTGTCTTTCACAGAAATGTGCAACACAGCATCCATCAGGAAACCCTGCTGGGGCGGAGTAGAATCAGGGGAAGACAGGACATGGCCCCTTTTTACATGGTACCGGCTGCTGTATGGTAACTTTAAATGTCCAATGTGAGTGTTAGTGAATGGACAAGTGAGTGAATTGGTAGGGTAGGTAAGTGGGTAGGATGGGTGAGTGGGTAAGTGGGTGAGTGGGTAGTCAGGTTGGGAGGGTAGTTGGATGGTCAAGAATGGTAGTCACATCAGGGGTAGTTGGGTTTGGCCGGAGGTAATCAGAAAGTTGGTGTTGTAGTCAGGTTGGGTGGGGGGGGGGTAGTCGGTTTGGGTCAGAGGAGTAGTCGGGTGGTCAGGGGTAGTTGGATTGGGGGGTAGTTTGGGGAGGTAATTGAGGAGTAGGTTGTGGAGTTACTCAGGTGTTAAACTAGGTTTCAACGTATCTAACATTTCCAGGTATATACTGCGGAACTGTCCAATGTCCAGCTCAGAGTCAGAGACATTCACAAAAGCTCTTGGGGAGATGGGGAATTGCCCATTGGAAGTTTAAACTTTCCGGGCAATTCCCACATAGGGCTTCCACAGGGTCCCAAGCACATCGCAATCATATATCCAGTCTCCGACGATCCAGAGACTGGAAGATATTTGACCCATAATGGTTACAAACATTTCCCAATATCAAATCTGTCCATCTTGTGTACAACGATAGCAGAATGGTAATGTCACTGGAGCAGGAATCCAGATGCCCAGACTAATGGACTGGAGACATGAGTTCCAATCCTACCACAGTAACTGGGGTGGGGGGCTGGTGCATTGGGTGGATTAAATTCAATTAATTCATAAATCTGGAAATAAAAAGATGGTCTTAGTAATGATAGTCTTTAAACTATTGGATTGGTGTAAAAACCCATTTGATTCATTATTCTCCATCAGGGGAGGAAACTTACCACTTATCATGTGGCTCCAGACCCCCAGCAATGTGAATGACCCTTAAGTGCCCTCTGAAATGACCTAACAAGCTACTCAGTTGTATCAAACCGCTACAGAAAATTGAAATAAGAATAAAATTGATGGACCACTTGGCACAGGAAACAACAGACGCATGATCATTTCGGCCTCCTCCGGAGGTCCCCAACATCCCAGATGCCAGTCTTCAGTCAATTCGATTCATTCCGCATGATATCAAGAAACGGCTGAAGGCGCTAGATGCTGCAAAGGCTATGGGCCCTGACTGACAATATTCCAGAAATAGTACTGAAGACTTGTGCTCCAGAATTTGTCGCAGCCCATAGCTAAGCTGTTTCAGTACAAGTACAATGGCACGTACCTGGCAATGTATGTCCCGTTCACAAAACACAAGACAAATCCAATCCCACCAATTACCACCCCAGTGGCCTACTCTCAATCTCAGTAAAGTGATGGAAGGTGTTTTCGACAGTGCTGTCAAGCAGCGTTTACTCTGCAATAACTCATTCACCGATGCTCAGTTCGGATTCTGCCCAGATCTCATTACAGCTTTGGTCCAAGCATGGACAAAAGAGTTGAATTCCAATAGTGAGCTGAGAGTGGGTGCTCTTGACATCAAGGCAGCATTTGACTGAGTGTGGAGCACATCAAGGAGCACGACAAAATTGAAGTCAATGGAAATCAGGCGAAACTCTTCACTTTTTGGAGTCATACCTAGCAAAAAGGAAAATGGTTGTGGCTGTTGGAAGCCATCCATGTCAGTCCCAGGACATGGCTGCCAGTGTTGCACAGGTAGTGCCCTAGGCCCAACCACCTTTAGCTGCTTCATCAATGACATTTTTTCCATTGTAGGATCATAAGTGGGGATGTTTGCTGATGATTGCAGTGTTCATTACTATTTGCAACTCCTCAGCTACTCAAGCAATCCAAGACTGCATGTAGTACAACAAGGGTAACATTCAGGCTTGGGCTGACAATTGTGCCAAGGACCATTCGCACCCCACAAGTACCAGTCAATTGCTCTTTAAACTAACCACAGAAAAATAGGGTTTATAATTAATAGCGCAAGTACTCTTCTAACAAAATGAACAATTTGAAGTATTATGTATCACTCCTACAAGTACTATATCCTTCATAGAGATTTTTAAAATATATATTTAATGTTTTAAGTTTTTTGTAATGTCCCATTCTGTCTCTTTTTTCTCCCTTTCTTAATCCAATCTTTCTTTTCCTCTATTTTTTTTTCTCATGTGACTCTAATTTACCCTATTTCTTTCTCCATCATTCCTCTCTTTATTTCTTAATCCTTACCTCTCTAAGAGAGTCTGACCATCTCCCCTTGATGCTCATTGCCATTGCTATTGCTGAATCCCTGAATTTCAATATCCTGGGGGTGACCGTTAACAAGAAACTTAACTAGACCAGCCATGTAAACACTGTGGCTACAAGAGCAGGTCAAAGGCTGGGAATTCTGTGGCAAGTAACTCACCTCCTGACTCCCCAAAGCCTGTCCACCATCTATAAGGCACAAGTCAGGAGTCAGGAGTGTGATGGAATACTCTCCACTTGTCTGGATGAGTGCAGCTCCCACAACACTCAGGAAGCTCAACACGATCCAGGACAAAGCAGTCCACTTGATTGGCACTCCATCCACCAGCTTAAACATTCACTCCCTCCACCCCTGATGCACAGTGGCAGCAGTGTGTACCATCTACAAGGTGCACTGCAGAAACTCACCAAGTCTGTTTCAACAGCACCTTCCAAACCAACGATGTCACCATCTAGGAGGATAAGGGCAGCAGACGGATGGGAACACCACCACCTGCAAGTTCCCTTATAAGCCACTCACCATCCTGACTTGGAACTATACCACTGTTTCTTCACTGTCGCTGGGTCAAAATCCTGGAGCTCCCTTCCTAATGGTACTGCGGGTGTACTTACAGCATTTCAAGATGGTGACTCACCATCACTTCTCAAGGGCAGTTTGAGATGGACAATAAATGCTGGCCTTGCCTGTGACGTTCACATCCCATAAATAAATATTTTCTTAAAAGTGGATGTGTATCTACAATGCTCAAATTCACTAAAGTGACAGGCAAAGGACGATGGCTGGTGATCATCACGGAAATATCACGCTAAGGTGGAAGAGCATGGGTGTAAGGAATATTACAGAATAGAATAAAATAAGATTTTCAGCTCCTTTTTGAGCATTTGCAGTGAATCCGTATTGTCTGCATATTCCCAACACTGGTTCCAGAGATTGACAACTCTAAAAAGAAGTATCTCCTAATATGTAGCTTAGTTTTAGGGTTTGATGGAGTTGACATAGAAAAGATGTTTTCACTTGTTTGGCCGTTCAAAGCTAGGGGTCATAAATTTAAGATAGTCACTAATAAATCCAATAAAGGGATTCAGGAGATACCTCTCTATACAGAGAGTTATTTGAATGTAGAACTCATTGAGTCAACTAACGTTAATTTATTTAAGGGAAGCTGGATAAGTGCATGAGGGAGAAAGGAATGGAAGGACATACTGATCGAGGTGAAGTAGGGTGCGAGGAGGTTTCTGTGAAGCATAAACACCGTCATAGACCAGTTGGGATGAGGGATCTGTTTGTGTCCTGTACTTTCTATTTGATGCTATGTAATACTCTTCAATAAACACAGGTTTAAATGCAAAATTAGAAAGCCTGCTTCTTCCTAGCATTGATATCCCTCAATTTGAGTTTAACTCACAAATGACAGAGAGATTCATACTGCCGAATCTCGCTGGAGGAGGGCATCACGCAACATGAACTGTTAGGTTTATTTTGGTAACCTTCACTTCAAAGGTGATTAGCGATGTAACATGCACGATGAGGAAAACAGAGCATCAAGGAGCTTAGTGAACAATGAGATCAATAATGTACTTCCTTAACCTGTGAGATTTAAGGATTGAGAAATAAACAGAGGAACGATGGAGATAGAAATAGGGTAAATTACAGTCACATGAGAAAAAAGTGGAGGACAAGAAAGATTGGATTAAGAGAGAACATAAGAAATAGGAGAAGGAGTAGGCCATTCGGTTCCTCAAGCCTGCCCCACCATTCAATAAGATCATGGCTGATCTGCCCCAGGCCTCAACTCCTCTTTCATGCCAGCTGCTCAATAGCCCTCAACTCGCTGATATTTCAAAAATCTATTGACCTTCTCTTTAAATACTTTCAGTGATCTAGAGTCCACAATTCCAGACATTCACTACCTTCTGAGAGAAGAAGTTCTATCTCATCTCAGTTTTAAATGCATGTCCCCTTATTCTATAACTATGTCCCTAGTTCAAGATTCCCCCACTAGTGGAAACCATCTTCTCGACATCTACCCTGTCAAGCCCCCTCAGAATCTTGTGCGTTTCAATAAGATCAACCCCTCATTAGTCCATAAGACATAGGAGCAGAAATTAGGCCATTCGGCCCATCGAGTCTGCTCTGCCATTCAATCAAGGCTGATAAGTTTCTCAACCCCATTCTCCCGCCTTCTCCTCGTAACCTTTGATCCACTTACCAATCAAGAACCTATCTATCTCGGTCTTAAATACATTCTTCTAAACTCTAATGAATAAAGGCCTAACCTGTTTAGCTGTTCTTGATAAGTCAACCCCTTCATCCCAGGAATCAGCCTAGTGAATCTCTTTTGAACTGCCTCTAATTCCAGTATAACCTTTCTTAAATACAGATTCCAAAACTGTACACAGTGCTCCAGGTGCTGCCTCACCAGCACCCTGTACAGCTGTAATAAGACTTCCTTATTTTTAAACTCCAACCCCTGAGCAATACAGCCCAAAATTCATTTGCCTTCTTAATTACTTGATGCACCTGCATGCAAACTTTGTGTTTCATGCACAAGAACACCAGATCCCTCTTGTGCTGCAATTTATTGGAGTCTCTCTCCATTTAAATAATAGTCTGCCTTTTGATTTTTCTTACCAAACTGCATGACCTCATACTTTCCTACATTAAACACCATCTGCCAAGTTTTTGCCCACTCACTCAACCTGTCTATATCCCCTCGCAGATTCCTTATGTTCTCATTACAACATGCCCTCCCAACTATTTTTGTATCATCAGCAAATTTGGGTACATTACACTCTGCCCCCTCCTCCAAATCATCAATATAGATAGTAAATAATTGAGGTCCTAGGACTGATCCTTGTGGTACTCCACTAGTTATGTCTTTACAACCTGAAAAAGATTAATCCCGACTCCATGTCTTCTGCGTGTTAACCAATCCTCAGTCCATGCTAATACATTAACTCCAATACCATGAATTTTTATCTTGCGCAATAACCTTTTACATGCCACCTTATCGAATGCCTTCTGGAAATCCAAATACACTACATCTACCGGTTCCCCTTTATCAACTCTGCTTCTTTTATCCTCAAAGAACTCTGGCAAATCTTTTAAACATGCTTTTCCTTCCACAAAACCATGTTGACCTTGTTTGATTACATTAAACTTTCCTAAATGTCCTGCTATTTCTTTCTTAATAATGGACTCTAGCATTTTCCCAATGACAGATGTTAGGCTGACTGGCCTATAGTTTCCTGATTTTTGTCTCCCTCCCTTCTTGAACAGGAGCATCACATTAGTGGTTTTCCAATCCACTGGGACCCTCCCGGAACCCAGTGAGTTCTGGAATATTTCGACCAATGCCTCCACTATCTCTGCAGCCACTTCCTTTAAAACCCTTGGATGTAGTCTATCAGATACTGGTGACCTGTCTGCCTTTTGTCTCATTAGTTTGCCAGATACTTTATCCCTCGTGGTAGAGACTGTTACAAGATCTTTCCTCCCATTAACTCCTTGCTAATCTGATATCTTTGGAATGTTTATAGTGTCCTCCACTGTGAAGACCGATGCAAAAATTTAAATTATCTGCCATTTCCCTGTTCCCCGTTATCAATTCTCCAGTTGCATCCTCCAAGGGTCCCACGCTCACTTTAGCCACTCTTTTTTTTATATACCCGTAGAAACTCTTGATATTTTGTTTTTATATTTCTTGCCAATTTACTTTCATAATGAACTTTCACTCTCTTTGTGAGCTTTTTAGTCATCCACTGCTGGTTCCTAAAAAATTCCCAATCCTCTGGCCCACCACTAGTTTTCACCATTTAGTATGCCTTAGTTTTTGATTGGATACTCTCCTTGACCACCTTTGTTCACCACAGGTGGTTCATCCTTCTCAGCGAGTCCTTCTTTTTGACCAGGATAAATTATTGCTCAGCATGATGAACTATCTGCTTAAATGTCTGCCAGTGACCCTCCCTTAGTCTTTTCCCAGCTCACTTTAGACAACAGTTTCTTCATACCTCTGTAATTACCCTTATTTAAGTTGAAGACACTGGTTTGAGATCTGAGTGGCTCGCCCTCAAACTGAATTTGAAATTCTTCCATGTTGTGATCGCTACCCGCTACAGGATCCTTAACTATGATATCTCTTATTAATCCTACTTCATTATACATTACTAGATCTAAAATAACCTGTTCCTAGGTAGATTCTGCAATGTATTGCTCTAATGTACTCTACAAATTCGTCTTTCATGCAGTCTGTGCCCTCGTTGAAGGAAAAAAGTGACAGAATGGAATATTACAAAAAATTAATTATTTTTTTAATCTCTAAGAATTATATAGTACTTGTAGGAATGAGACATAATACTTTGTTTCCTTTCTGGGCCAGAGAGGTTAAATGACATGCATGAACAAGAATCATTTTGTTAGAAGAGTACTTGCACTATTAGTTATGAACCCTATTTTTCTGTCATGAGTTCAATGAGCAATTAATGTGCAAATCCAGCAGGCTCCTAAAATTAACAGTGGGCTAAGGACGAGATGATTTTTGTGCAAAACAAGTGGTGGAGCGGTGAAAATCGACTGACAAGTTCTGGAGGTTCACAAATCAAGCTGTATCTCTTTTTCCCCTGAACTTGCTGTCCACTTTACACATTAATAACAATGTGTGTTATTAACTTGCCATTACTTTTCCAGGAAGACTTGGCTCATTATCTTAATGGGAGGCATTTGTGGTTGTTAAGTCTTATTGAGCCACACTGTAAGGTGTTCGCTCAGGGCTGTGAAACAAATGGACTACAGATATAGAGGAAGGTACTTGCCCCAGATAATGTAATAAAGTTGTAAGAAATTAATACTCCACTTCTGTCCTGAGTGTCAAGGTCAAAAGCTTAATGTGAGTGTATATAGCAGCACACAAAAAGCTTGAGGACATCATAGACCTTTTCTTTTTATGACTTTTGTGTGCATACAGTACTGAAACCAACTAAAGCAAGCGGTGTTTAATATAGTGTTGGAAAAATTTGTCTCCTTTTCAAAGCTAGTTATTTGCTTTGAGTTTCAGAGTGTGTTGGCTAATCACAGCCTCAGTTGACAGCTCTTATGTAATGCACACAATTCACTGCCAAGACCTTAAAGAGATTAGTCAGCCAAGGGAATGCATTGGCAGATTAGCAGCAAGAGCTGCTGAATATTCATCCTTATGGACCTGACTTTGCATGTTATACAGTAATATGATTCTGCCAGTGTAGTGTCCATATTCAGCCCATGCTTCATATCATTGTGTTCTGAATGGTAGGGGTTCTGTCAGCAAAGCCACAGTAATAAATTACTTTTAAGGATCAGTGATTGAAATGCATCAATCATGTGGCAGTAGGACCTGCAAACATCACTGAAATAATGACCAGATAAGCTGTTTGTAGTGATGTTGAGGGATGAGTGTTAGTCAGGACACTGATAAGAACTCTCCTGCTCTTTTTCGAATTAGTGCCATAAGATCTTTCACATCCTCCTGAGAGAGCAGATGTGATGTTGGTTTAATATGTCATCGAAAAGACAACACCTCCTGCAGTGCAGCAGCCCCTCCCTCTGTACTGTGCTGGAGAGTAACCCTGGATTATGTGCTCATGTCCCTCTGGGATTTGAACCCACAAAATTCTCACTCAGAGGTGACTGTCACAGAGTATCAGATAAGACAATTATTTCACCAATTATCAGACAAATGCAATAGAAGTTTGTGGACTTGTGCAATGGGGTCGAAACAAAGGCTTCAGAATTTATGGCCGGAATTTTACATCCCTCAGGAATAAAGTGATGGAGCAAGTGTAAAATGGGTGGCATGGTGGGGAAGGGGGAGTTGTGCCCATTACCTAATCCTCTTCGGTGAAATTTTACCAGCAGTGGAGTAGGCATTGGATGGCCCAAAGCGATCTCCTCCTGCTGCCGTGGCTCTTTTACCTGCGCTGGAGGTGTCCACGGCATGTGGCAAGGTAAACCCTGGTAGTCTGACTGCAGGCTCTTGGGGGCAGGGAGGGGGCCTTCCAGTTCAGGGCTTCCTGTGCCCAACAGAACACACGGTCCCAGCAGTCAGGGCTATCCCTGCTTGTCCCTCCCTCCCGGCTTCCTGATCGCTGCGCCTTCTCCCTCCCTGTCTCCTCCCTCACTGGGGTCTGCCAGACCGACCCAATGGAACTGGCCCACTTACCTGTTTATGTTGCCTCCACCTCTGTTCCTTGTCAGGGATTGACTGCAGTTCCAACAGTGGCCACCAATCCTGGTGGCTCCCGGGACTGGACAGTCTGATTGGCTGGCAGCTCTTTTAGGTGGGACACCCTCCAACATGGAAGTGGAAGCCAAAACCTCAGGCAATTAACTCTAATGATCATAAAATCCAGCCATGGCTTCCTGGCCTGATGGAGGTGAGTTGACCTCTGACTTCATAGATCATGGGTGGGGCCACTTATTTGTGAAAATTTCCAGCCAATATTTCACAAGGAAAAGACTGGAGAATGGGGGAATATTAAATGGATGCCATGATGGTAGTGACTGTGCCTCCTGTGAGTCATCCTGCCATCTGCCTTCTGATAGGATACGAGATCCCACTTCTGAGAATGGAGTATAATTGCACTGTAATTGGAGTGAGGGCTGGGAAGTGTTACGACACAGCAGCTGGTAAAGGCTGAGTTGTTTAAATCCCAGAGAGAAACATGAGCAACTGTCATAACCTATATTTTCAATTGGTATGTTTTGAGATGCAGCTCTGAATTCAGGAATAAGACCATCGAACCTCAAAAGGTTTTTTTATGTAAAACTAAATTAAACATTTATTAATTTAACAACAAATTAAACATACACAGGTCTACAAGTTATGGGCATAATAATTTTTAAACAAATCCCCAAATTAATCACTCCCAGGTAAATCTTCACCAAGGCAGCAATAACTCATTTACTTTAAACAGACACCAAGCAGAGCACAATTGATCTTACAAATTCAAAATGTGGTCCCTTGCAGTTTGGTTCCTTTGCAGACATAGTTATAGGACTTACAGGCTGCTTAGATCTTACATTTTCTGACCTGCACATACAAAAGTCCTTTCTGTTTATACCTAACCTTCCCTTTGAATATAAACTCTCATTGTATCACTAGATCTTTGAGCTCCACTTCTAACAATAAAAAACCCCTTTCATAGCACCAATTTTATTAGTAATATAAACACATTGCTTGGTGTCTCCTAGCTAGGTGCAAGATTTTACTCCCTACTTCTGAGTGGTTTATTCAACAAATGCAAATATACTCCTTACCTTCTAGCCTTCCGTTTATCTAATTAACATCTCAAACTACTATACATCAAAGCACCCAGTCTAGCTGGCTTCAATCCAATTAAACTATACACAGACATAGACCCTACTACAAGTCCAATTTAAAAATAATTTCCAATAACATTATACACATTAATATCTCTTCATGACTGAAGTAGAATAAATCTTAATCCTGAGACAGAGGTGGAAGTCTTCTTTGAACTGGAATGAATATAATGAAACCAGCAATGGGATGTAGGGGCATTTGGTGAGAGGCACATTGCCACTCTGCACTTCTAACTTTACCTATTACCCCTTTATGAACACCAAGTTTCAGCTTTTGAAGTAAGTGGTGTGTCAAATGGACTGTTCAGGGAACAGCAATGATGAAGTGCTATTAATGGGCCAGACTGTTCACTGAATTCATGAAAGCTGACCTCATTACTATGGGAATTTGGTCAGTTAATGCATGACTTTCTTACATTTTCTCCCAGTGAATATCTTTATCCTTTGGCTTGGATCTCCCCTGCTACTGATCCTGATCAGATACTCGGCTCACTCCCAGAACTGTTCTGTACTGATTAACCTCTAGGTTCATTTCTGAAATCCCACAGCAAATTGAGTCATTAAATCCATGAGCTGATTCCAACCCCAGTCATCCACCCCCTCACCATGTGTCTCACTAGCTTCTCAAGTTTAAGATGAAGAACTCATCATTAAATAACTGCCCAACAGAGTGTCATGTTGGCGCCTGTAATAAAAGTAAACCAGTGTTGCAATGTTTATATAATTATTTAAAATCTGATTTCACCAGGGACAAATTAGGAAACTAGAAACAGCCCCTCAAGCATGATCTGCCATTCAATTGGATCATTGCTGATCTGTAAGCAACTCCATTTACCCGCCTTTGAACTATGTCTCTAGATACACCTACGCAACAAAAATTTCATTCTGAACTGTTTCTTTGTCACAAAATGGCATCACTGACCCTTGCTAGAATGTGAGAATGCAGCCTTAGGTGAATCGAGTATTAATTAACAAATGGGGAGTTTGAATCATTGTTTAGAAAAAGTGTGTTTCTAACCACAATAACACCTTAGTCTTTTTTGAAAAGAAAGGATATTTTGGCGATACTGTGAACCAGCATATGGTCTGACAGCCTGATTAGATTATATCACATTATTATAAAATATTCATTGTTCTCAGGTTTCCTTGGTCATATTTTAACAAGGCAGCATTTCAAATATTGCTTCTTTAATAGTGCCTTAAACACAATGGGGTAGAAATTCTCAAAATGGGCAGTATTGTATTTGGCAACTTGTATAATACCTGATCCAATATTTAAATTCATTAATGTGATTTCAATTGGATATCAGACAGGACATATAATTAGCAGCCAATGCAATGAGTTCCAAGCTGATGGCTCCCTAAAACCAACTCTAAACTGATTAGTTAACTATAACTTGTCTTTCGCTGATTGGCCTTCACACCACAGTATCAAAGTAAGTGTATGTGGTTCTTGTTCTGCAAAACTAGCTGAAGGGCTGCTATTAATTATGTGCATGGATGTTGAGGAGAGGCATGCAGCAAAGCATAAAATGCAAGGTGAAACTTTGACTGTACCTCACCAATAATTCGGCAAATCCTAGGTAGGTGGGGTGTAGAATTTATTCCAGACATGCTGTAAGAGTAGGCCATTCGGCCCCTCAAGCCTGCTCTTGGCTGATCTACCTCAGCGCCATCTTACCATACTATCTCTTGATGTCATTGGTATGTAGAAATTTACCAACCTCTGCTTTGAACATATTCAATGACTGAGCCTCTGCAGCCCTCTGAAGTAATTCCTCCTCATCACAGTCCTATATGGTCTACCTCTTATTCTGAGACTTTGTCCCCCGATTCTAGATGCCTCCCCCCCACCCCAACAACAACAACCAGGAAATCTTCTTCCTGCATCTACCCTGTTGAGCATTGGAAGAATACACTTCAGTGAGGTCACCTCTCATTCTTCTGAACTCTAGAGAATACAAGCCCAACCCCTTCAACCCTCGTTCCTGGAACTGTTCCACCATCCCAGGAATCAGTCTGGTGAACCTCCACTGCAATCCTTCTATGGCCAATATATCCTTCTTTAAGTAAGAAAACCGAAACTGCACATTGTGTGGTCTTACCAAGGCTCTATACAACTGCAGCAAGACCTTACTCTTGTACTCAACTCCTCATGCAATAAAGGCTAACACACCATTTGCCTTCCTAATTGCTTGTTGCACCTGCATGTTAGCTTTCGGTGACTTATGAACAAGAACAGAGAAGCCCCTTGACTATATCTGTACCTTGCTGTGTGTCCCCAACCGCCCATCATCTCCATGGGCATACTGGCAGACAAAACTGACCAGAGAGTCAGATTTTTAGCTGGGTTCAGCAGTGTTTCCCTGAGTGGAATTTCCTCCTCATCTCACAGATATGCATCCAAAGTATTTGGCAGAGAGTTTGAACAAATATTTTGTATCCACCTTCACAGTGGAAGACACTAGAAGTATCACAATAATGGTAGAAAATCAGGGGACAAAAATGGAGTGAGGAATTTAAAACCACCATTATCACTAGAGAAAAATGCTAGGCGAACTTCTGGAACTAAAGGCTGACAAGTCTCTTGGGCCTGATGGCCTACTGTCTTAAAAGAAGTGTCTGCAGAAATCAGGTGCATTGGTAGTAATCTTTCAAAATTCTTGAGATTCTGGGAAGGTCCCAACAGAAAAGAGAGAGAGACAGAAAGCAGGAAACTGTAGGCCAGTTTGCCTAACATCTGTCAATGGGAAAATGTTTCAATCCATTATTAAAGATGCTGTAGCAGGGCATTTAGAAAATCATAATATAATCATGCATGGTTTTATGAAAAGGAAGTTGTTTTTGACAAATTGATAGTGCAATAAGTCAGATGGATAAAGGGAACCAGTAGATGTAGTGAATTTGGATTTCCAAAAAGCATTCAGTAGGGTGCCGCATAAAAGGTTACAGCATAAGATAAGAGCCCATGGTGTTGGGAGTGATATATTAGTATAGATAGAGAATTGGCTAACAGGCAATATAAGTCAGGATAATGTAGTAATTTTCATATTGGAAGACTGTAACTACTGGGGTACCACAGGGATCAGTGCTGTGGCCTCAACTATTTACAAACTATATTAATAAAAAATATGAATTCTTGCATTTATATGGTGCTTTTTAATGCTTTACAGCCAATGAAGCACTTTTGAATGTAATCACTGTTCTAATGTACGAAATGACTTGGATGAAGGGACTGACTGTATTGTAGCCAGGTTTGCTGATGATACAAAAGTAGGTGGGAAAGGAAGTCTACAAAGGGATATAGATAGGCTAAGTGAGTGGGCAAAAATTTGGCAGATGGAGTGTAATGTGGGAAAATGCGAGATTGTCCACTTTGGCAGGAAGAATAGAAAAGCAAAGTATTAAGTAAATGGAGAGATACTGCAGAATGCTGTGGTACAGAGGAATCTGGATGTCCTCATATGCCAAATGCAAAATGTTAGCTTGCAGATACAGCAAGTGATTAGAAAGCAAATGGAATGTTGGCCTTTATTGTAAGGGAAATGGAATATAAAAGGAGGGAGGTTTTGCTGCAACTGAACAGGCAATCTGTGAGACTGCACCAAGATTACTACATATTTAAGGAGGGATTAAGGAGGGATTCATTGAAGGCAGTTTAGATAACACTTATTTCATTGATTCCTGAGATGAAGGAGTTTTCTTATAAGGACATGTTTGCACAGGATTGCCAAGGATTAGGGGCACAGAAAGAGACCATTCAGCCCAACCTGTCCATGCTGAAGTTCCTGCCCCATTCAATCCTCCTCCTCTAAATCTACTATCCTAATCCTCTTCTCCATCATGTGCTTGTCCCTTAAATGAATTTAAGTATTGCTGAAAAAAAGAGACAGTTTTTGTCAAAGCTTTTCGTCTTGCACTCATCAGGACAATTCGCAAGAAAATGCCAACATCAGGGGAAACAGCATTATTTATACTGTATGAGAAAAGAGTAGTGATTGGTTGGAAAGTGGGCTCTGATTGGTAGAGGAGTTGCCATGGGGGATGCACCAGTTGATGGTGGCTGACAGATAACTGCTAAGCATTGTTTGAGATTTAAACCAAGCAGCTTGACTCTGATTGGTCAAGACATTGCCCTGGGGGATGAGCCAGTGAATGGTTGTCACATTTTGTTTAGCTGAAACAGGAACAATGTATGTACATGTTCTTTCTGTCTGCAAAGAACAGGGCCCTATGTATTAATATATGTAGCTTCCAGTACACACAAATGTGCCACACTGCGAGCCCAACTAATGATCTTAAATTAGTTGTCAGCATAATTCTTAGTGCGTTGAGGATTATTTAGCAAATGTTGTCCAATCGTGGAATAATATCTAATGTTGGACACCGTGTTTTGAGTTTTGCAAGCATGGGTTGGTTGGTTACGGTCTGTATCCTGCCCATTGCAAACAGCAGCTGAGACATGCTGTTTGATATGATCTGCTAGTCTTTGGGTCGTATGGCCCACATACCTAGCATCACACTGGTACTAAAATTCATATACCACATTACTCATTTGTGTGATAGGTAGAACATCTTTTTGGCTTGTTAGTATCATCCCGTTATTGGCGAATACCAATCGTATTGCTACTGCATAGTAGCAGCATGAAACAGCTAGCTTCATTTGTTGCTCAAATTTTTGAGATACTTTGCCATTCCAGGGTAATCTGAGGTAGACTGGGCACTTTTCAGGGCTGAAAGTGACAGCCTTTGGCCAGTTCATGAGTTTGCGTGACATAATGCCAATGTCAGGGGAAATAACAACTTTATACTGTGTGAGAAGAGAAAAAGAAGAAAAGTGATTGGTTGTCATGAAATGATCTGATCAGGGTAGCCATTATCCCACAGGATGTCTTTGATGCGCCCCTTTTCAGCATGGTGAGCAAATGGCTCGGGCCCTGTTCTTTGCAGACAGAAAGAACATGGAAACACATTGCACCTGTTTCAGCTAAACAAGATAAGTGACAGCCATTCGCTGATTCATTTCCTAGGGCAATATCTTGACCAGAGTCAAGCTGCCTGGACTGTCAGTACCATCAACTGATGCACTCTCCATGGCAGTGCCTGTACCAATTAGAGTCCACTTGGCAACCAATCACTTTTTCTCATACAGTATAAAGTTGTCATTTCCCCAGACATTGGCATTATGTTGCGAATTGTCCTGATGAGTGCAAGAAGAAAAGCCTCGACAAAAAATCTTTTCTCTTCAGCAATGCGTAAGTTCCTTAATACCAAACGACCAAATGAATTTAAACAATTCACTTCAAACTTTACCTGTAGTAGTGAGTACTACATTCTCAACTCTATCAAAACCTTTCATTATTTTAGGTCACCTATTAGGTCACCCCTCAGTCTTCAAGAGACGCAACCTGTCAATTATTTCCTGAAAGGTTGAGGTTGGGCCTATACACATTGCAGTTTAGAAGAATGAGAGCTGATCGTACTGAAACAAATAAGGTTCTGAGGGGATTTAACAGGGTAGATGTTGAGAGAATGTTTCCCCTCCTGGGGGAGTTTAGAACTAGAGGGAATTAGTTTCAGAATAAGGGGTCACCCACCATTTAAGACAAAGGTGGGGAAGAATATCTTCTCTCATAAGGTCGTGAATCTTTGAAATCCTCTACTCTAGAGAGCAGTGGAGACTGAATCGTTGAATATTTTCAAGGCTGAGTCAGACAGATAGCCAACTTAATCCCAAAGAGATGTTCTTTCTGCTGTTATGACTGGGATGGGAGGAGTGCACAGTTGATCTAGCCCCACTACTCCACAGGTCATATAATTAGTTTAAAAGTTCAATTTACTCACCAAAAATGGCCAATTGTTTACCTTCACTACTGGTACCCAGAATAAAAGAGACTTTAATCAGATTTCTTTCAATAAAGAAAAAACTTATTAGTTTATTATAAAACCAGTCTTGTCAAAATGAAAGGCAAAGCTTATCAACATGCAGTAAGGAATATGAAATTATACTAATTACTCTCTCAAGATACCCTAAGTCTCTCACACACACACACACACACACACACACACACACACACATAAATAAAAATAGGAATGAAGGAACTAAGCCAAAGGTTAAAAGTCTATGATTCAAAGGCAAAGGATAGACAGTGGAGCTCTTGAAATGGCATCTGGGTTATGCGGTTGGTCTCTCAGCACTGATCCACGAAACAATCAATGACTCTGGCACTGCTTTCCAAGCGGACTCATGGAATACTCGAGGGTACTTTATTCCAGCATGTAGAGCATCTCAGGAGCAGCTATATTCACTTGCATCTGTGGACTGACTCTAGACTGCAAAAGGCTGCTGTCTTCCTTCTCAAGCAGTTGGTCCTTCTCTTCTCAGCCATAAAACCCATGTGATGCAACCCACCCACCTCTCCTCCTTTGTACACAGTTCACCCAGGTCAAGAGGTTGACAGTTTTTTTTTCAACTGCCTAATTACCCTTTCTTGTAAAATAATGCTTTTTCCAGGAATAGCAATCAGAGTCTTGCATTAACCCTTTAAGGGACAGTGTCTTTTAAAACACAAATTCTTTTGAATGTCCTGTGTCCTTGTAGGTGAGCTATTTTGTGTGATTAAGATGTTCATGACACTGCGTTTGGAGGATGGTCACTAACTCAGTAAAACTGAAGGAACACCTAAACCACCAGGTAAAACTGTATGAGGAATGTTACTGGTTGTGATAGCTATTATGATATCAGATATCAGAAATAGTTATGAGAGAAGTCTTAGTTTCACTGGATCCCAACACCACAGCAAAGGGGCAGTGAGGAATATCTTTGGCTCCATTTCCATTTATTTCCACTCTATTTTGGGTTCCCATAAGCCTTCTCTCCGCCAACTCCGTTACTGGAACATGTGTGTGAAGGGAAGGAGGAGGCCTCTGCAGAGATATTAAGCATGTCAGGTAACACACAGGAGGTCCTCTGTGTCATGCAGAGCTACACCGAAGTGGGCAAAGCTCATGTTTTCAGGCAATTCACCTGGGGAAGGAGAGCCAAGAATTGATCATTTGACATAAGGTTGATTGCCGTAAATTAATACAACAATGTTTAATAACACTTAACTTGTAAATGGTAACTCTTGTCTTTGGGTGTTCCATTTAGATCAGTAAGTTGGAGACGGTACAATATTTGGCAACCTCCACTATAGGTCTGTTGCCCTCTCAGATCCTCAACTCTTACCTGGGCAGCACAGTTAGGACCTTGGAAGATGTGGTGAATCATCGAGGTGTGGAGGGTTACTTGGCATTTGCACTACAGGTAACAGAATCTATCCAACAAATTAAAGAGCAAATTAATTTTTTAAAAAGTGTGCGAAGGAACTGCCCCATTTATTATGGTAAAAACAGAAGCTGCTACATTTAATATATGTTCATTTCCTGGGCCCTGCTCTTCTCACTATCCACTCACTCTTCCTCCCACTCCATCCACTCACTTTTCCTCACACTCCATCAACTCCTCCTCATAGAACCATAGAAAAGTTATGGTGCAGAAAGACACCATTCGGCCCATTGTGTCTGCACCGGCCAAAAAGAGAAAAAAAGAAACTAGCCGCTTATTTTTAATCCCACTTTCTAGCACCTGGTCCATAGTCTTGCAGGTTACAGCACTTTAGGTACAGATCCACGTACCTTTTAAATGAGCTGAGTGTTTCAGCCTCAACCACCACCTTAGGAAGTGAATTCCAGACACCACCATCTTCTGTGAAAAGATTTTCCTCACGTCCCCTCTAATCCTACCAATCATCTTAAATCTGTGCCCCCTGGTAATTGACCCCTCAGCTAGGGGAAACAGGTCTTTTCTGTCTACCCTATCTAGACCCCTCATAATTTTGTACACTTCAATTAGGTCACTTCTCAGCCTCTTCTGTTCTAAGGAAAACAACCCCAGTCTATCCAATCTCTCCTCATAGCTGCAATTTTCAAGCTCTGGCAACATTCTTTTAAATCTCCTCTGCACTCTGTCCAGAGAAATTACATCCTTCCTGTAATGTGGTGACCAGAACTGTACACAAAATTCCAGTTGTGGCTTAACCAGCATTTTAAACAATTCCATCATTACATTCCTTTTGTATACAACACCTCACCCAATAAAGGAAAGCATTCCATATGTTTTCTTTACCACCTTATCTCCCTGTCCTGCCACCTTCAGGGACCTGTGGACACGCACTCAAAGGTCTCTCACTTCCCATTTATTGAGTATTGCCTTGCTTTGTTTGCCTTCCTCAAATACATTACCTCACACTTTTCCGGATTGAATTCCATTTGCTACTTTTCCACCTGCTCAACCAAACCATTGATATCATTCTGGAGGCAACATCTGTACTCTTCACTATCAACTACAAGGCCAATTTTTGTGTCATCTGCAAATTTCCCAATCATGCCTCCAACATTTAAGCCCAAATTATTAATATATACAGCAAAGAACAAAGGCCACAACACAGAGCCCTGTGGAACACTGCTGGAAACAACTTTCCATTCACAAACATCTGTTGACCATTACAATTTGGCCAGAATTTTACCTTCGACATGCAGGCGCACGCCCGACACGCACGACCGAATGTAATATGACACGCGATGACATTGGGTGTGCATACTGACGTCATCGCTCACTTGCGTAATATTTTGTTCAGTGGGTGCATGCCGGATTGGCTGCACGCCCGCCAATAATTGAAAGCCCTATTAAGGCCATTAATTAGCTCATTAACTTCAAATGTACACTGCGCATCCAACCTAATGGTTGACGGGCAGGCAAAAAGGCCCAAAGGAAACCTCATCCACGAACGGGATAAGGTTTCCGAAAGCGTATACAAATTAAATAAAAACTTTCTTTTGACATTAAAAACATGTCCCATCTCATGTGGCACAATTGCTGAGCCAATTTTGAATCCAACCTGCCACCTTCCCCTGTGTCCAATGGGATCTCACTTTCCTGACCAGTCTGTGACGTGGGACCGTCTCAAATGCCTCACTAAAATCTATGTAGACAACATCCACTGCACTACCCTCATCAATCCTCTTTGCTACTTCCTCAAAAAATTTGATTAGGTATGATACAATCTCCCCATAACGAAACCATGCTGACTATCCCTAATCAATCCATGCCTTTCTAAGTTTATCCTGTTTCTCAGAATTGATTCCAATAATTTGCCCACCATCTAAGTCAGGCTGACCGGCCTATAATTTCTGGCCATTCCCGCACACCCTTTTTAAATAATCATACAACGTTCACATACCTCCAATCCTCTGGTACCTTGCCTGTATCTGGTGAGGATTGTGAAATGATCCTAAGAGCACCTGCTATTCCCCCCCTGGCTTTCTTTAACAGTCTGGGACATAATCCAACTGGCCCTGATGATTCATCCACCTTCAAGCACGCCAGTCCCTCCATTACTTCCTCTCTCACTATGCTTTTGTATCTAATATTTCACACTCCTTTAAATAGAAAGTCTGCATCATCCCTCTCCTTAGTGAAGACAGGACAGAATCATCCCAAATTTGCACTAAATGCGATAGCGGGCAGCAAAAAGGACATTTTACCCGCTGGCTGCAGTGGCGGCTTTTCACGCTGTATCATTCGCTTCCCGCTTCATTAATTATTCAACCACATGAAACACGCCATCTCGCTGGCGGGCAGCCTCTGAATCATCTGCCATGCCGTTACCTCATCTTGCCCTTACACCAGGCGCCACATCTAAACTGCAGCCGCGCACACAGTTCTCAATGCTTGCAGCCCAGGACTGCACCAGTGAAGACATGGCACTGAAAGTCATTAAGAGTTCAGTGACCCATCACTGGAATGCCTTTTGGAGGCCCACTGTGATGTCTTCCATCCCCGCTCTGGCTGCAATAATAATAGGAGACTTCAGTTATCCTAATATCAACTGGGATTCAAACAATATAAGGGGCACTGAGGGAGAAAAATTCATGCAGTGTGTCCAGGAATATTTTTTCAACCAGTTAGTGACAAACGCAACGAGAGGAGATGCAATTTTAGACCTAGTCTTGGGGAACGAAGAAGGGAAGTGGGTGAAGTGACAGTTGGCGAACATGTCGGGGATCACAATTCAGTTAGATTTAGCATTACCATGGAAAAGGACAGACTTAAGGCAGGAGTAAAAGTCTTGAGCTGGGGGAAGGCAAATTTTGCAGAAATGAGAAGGGACTTGGCTGAGGTGGACTGGACAGCACTGCTGGATGATAAAACTGTGGAAAATCAGTAGGAGGCACTAAAAATGGAGATCCTAATTGTACAACGTAGACATGTCTCCTACAAAAATAAGAGTGGTACTGCCAAATCTAGACCCCCCTGGTTGTCTAGAAGAATACAGGGGAAGATCAAACAGAAAAAGAAAGCATACAATAGGTACAAAGAACTAAGCACTGCAGATAGCCTAGACAAATATAGGAAGTGCAGGAATGAAGTAAAAAAGGAAATAAGGAAATCCAAGAGAGGGCATGAAAAAAGATTGGCAAGTAAAGTTAAAGATAACCCAAAGATGTTTTACCAATACATTAATGTTAAAAGGTTAGTTAAGGAAAAAGTGGGACCTATCAGAGATGAAGATGGAAACTTATGTGTAGATGCAGAGGCTGTGGGAAGGGTTTTGAATGAATATTTTGTCTCCATGTTTACAAAGGAAAGGGAGGATGCAGATATAGTAGTCCAAGAGGAACTCTGCGAGATATTGGACAGGATAGTCATAAAGAGAGAGGAAGTACTCGAAGGGTTGAAATCCTTGAAAGTTGATAAGTCACAAGGGCCAGATGGATTGTTTCTGAGGCTGCTGAAGGAAGTCAGGGAGGAGATAGCAGATGTTCTGAGGATGGTTTTCCAATCTTCACTAGATACAGGGGAGGTACCGGAGGACTGGAGAAATGTAAATGTAGTTCCATTGTTTAAAAAGGGATCAAAGGAAATACCAAACAATTATAGGCCAGTTAGTCTTACATCGGAGGTGAGCAAATTAATAGAATCAATCCTGAGAGATAGGATTAACTGTCATGTGGAAAGGCATGGACTAGTCAGGGATGATCAGCATGAATTTGTTAAAGGAAGGTCTTGCCTCACAAATTTGATTGAATTCTTTGAGGAAGTGACAAGAAGGGTTGATGAAGGTAGTGCAGTGGATGTTGTGTACATGGATTTCAGCAATGTATTTGACAAGGTTCCACATGGCAGTTTGGTCAGGAAAGTAAAAACCCATGGGATTCAGGGTAATGTGGCAAACTGGATAAAAGATTGTTTTTGTAACAGGAAACAAAGGGTAATGGTCGATGAATGCCTTTGCGAATGGAAAGATGTCTCAAGTGATGTTCCCCAGGACTCGGTGTTGGGACCCTTGCTGCTTGTGTTATATATTAACGACTTGGATGTGAACGTGGGGGGCACGATTGAGAAATTTGCAGATGATAGAAAGATTGGCCAAGTAGTGGAGAGTGTAGAGGATAGCCATAATCTCCAAAACGATATAGATGGGTTGGCGATAAAATGGCAGATGGATTTTAACTTAGAGAAGTGTGAGGTCATACATTTAGGGAGGTGAAACAGTTACACAATAAATGGGTATATACGAAGAGGGGTAGATGAAGTGAGAGTTCTTGGCGTACAAGTACACAGGTCCCTGAAGGCAGCAGTTCAAGTAGACAAGGTTTTAAATAAGGTATATGGAATGCTCTTCTTCATTGGCAGAGGTATAGAAAATAAAAGTAAGGATGTAATGTTGGAATTGTATAAAACACTGGTGAGGCCACAACTGGAGTATTGTGTGTAGTTCTGGTCACCACATTACAGGAAGGATGTAATAGCTCTGGAGAGAGTGCAGAGGAGGTTTACAAGAATGTTGCTAGAAAAGTGTAGCTACGAGGAGAGGTTGGGGTTATTTTCCTTAGAACAAAGAAAGCTGAGAGGTGACTTGATTGAGGTGTACAAAATTATGAGGGGAATAGATAGAGTGGACAGGATTAAATTGTTTCCCCGGTGGAGAATTCTAGAACCAGGGGACATAGATTCAATATAAGTGGCAGAAGGTGTAGGGGGGACATGAGGAAGAGCTATTTTACGCAGAGGGTAGTGAGTGTCTGGAATTCGCTGCCCAAGTTGGTGGTAGAAGCAGAAACTCTAAACTCTTTTAAAAATTACCTGGATCTGCACTGTAAGCTGCAGGGCTATGGGCCGGGTGCAGGAAGGTGGGATTAGAAAGGGCACCTGGGTGTCCTCGGGCTGGCATGGACAAGATGGGCTGAATGGCCTCCTTCTGTGCTGTAACTTTTCTATGGTTCTAAGAGGTCCAGCAATCTCACCGCTCCAGCTTGGGGGCGGTGGCACTGGGGGTCAG
The DNA here is from genome assembly GCF_017639515.1 of Carcharodon carcharias. NCBI lineage: Eukaryota > Metazoa > Chordata > Chondrichthyes > Lamniformes > Lamnidae > Carcharodon > Carcharodon carcharias. The sequence continues at coordinate 105,547,675 of NC_054473.1, read as the reverse complement.
GGTAAAAGTGGCCACCTTATCACTCTAAACTCATACATTCACAAGGCCATCACACATTCACTGGCATCTCACTCACTGCCAGCTCAAAGGACATCACCATTAACTCTCTCACACACACCTCACCTCCTCTGGAGACTCTCCTCAGCCCTCACCATCTTGAAGCCATTTGCACAGATCAACATGTGTCCCCACACACACCCTGGGATACCCCCATTCTCCAGTAATGCCCCTGCCCTGCAGCCTCTTCCCTTGCCTGAGGAAACTTTTCCCCCATTACAGCCTTAGCCCTGCAGCCATTGAAAAGCCAACCCCACCTTATGGCTGGTCTGGTAGGTATGCCCCCCTAAAAGTGATTTTTTTTTAATTGTTCATGAGATGGGGCATCACTGGCTAGGCCAGCATTTATTGCCCATCTGTAATTGCCCTTGAGAACTGGGTGGCTTGCTAGGCCATTTCAGAATCAATCACATGTAGGCCCGCCAGACCAGGTAAGGATGGCAGATTTCCTTCCCTAAAGGATATTCGTGATCCAGATGAACAACAATTGACACAAAAATAAAAACAAAAATAGCTGGAAAAACTCAGCAGGTCTTACGGCATCTGTGGAGAGGAATACAGTTAACGTTTTGAGTCCGTATGACTCTTCATCAGAACTCCTGATGAAGGAGAGTCATACGGACTCGAAACGTTAACTGTGTACCTCTCCGCAGATGCTGTTAGACCTACTGACTTTTTCCCAGCTATTTTTGTTTCAGATTTCCAGCATCCGCAGTATTTTGCTTTTATCTTATTGAACAACAATTGACAATGGCTTCATAGTCATCATTAGACTTTTAATTCAAGATTTTTTATTGATTTCAAATTTCACCTTCTGATGTGTGATTCGAACTCAGGACCCCAGAACATTACCCTAGGTCTCTGGATTGCTAGTCCAGTGACAATACCACCGTGCCACCACCTTCACGCTGCCTGATGGCCATGAGTGCCACCCAAAGCAAGGAAGGCAAACAAACCTCAAAGTCCTGAGCAAAGTGCAGCTCGCCAGGTGCACATCATTTATGTACAGTTGTGAAACACATCGGTGTTCAGTCACACCAACATGCTCAGATGATCCAGCATTGGGGTAATGATTCCAGCGAACAGGGCTTATAATGATACACTGATGTATTAAAATGAAGTTCCCCATGTCCGACGGCAGGAAAGGCAGTCTGCCATTGACGGGCAGAGCGGACAGTCGCAAACTGGATTCACGACGGCATGAAACCGATTTTTGGCCTTCCTGCCATATTGTTCACTCATGCCCACCATGATGCCTGATGCCAATGGGCATGGGAAATTGCACCCAGAGACAGTACTCATTGAGAACCCTGCCCACATCTTCAGCATGAACACACAAGTTACCACGTACATCCCTGATGGGCCCTACCCTTTCCTTTGTTATTCCCTTAATGTACTGGTGAAACATCTTTGTTTTCTTTGATTATACCTGCCAATATTTTCTCATATTCTTTGTTTTCCTAATTTCCTTTTTACTTCACCTCTGTACTGTCTATACTCCTCTAGGCTTTCTACAGTATTAAGCTTTTTAAGACTGTCATAAGCTTTCTTTTTCTGTTTTATCTTACCCTGTATGCTTCTAGATAACCAGGGGGCTCTATATTTGGCAATACCACCCTTTTTCTTTGTGGAGACATGTTTACACTTTGAATACCTCCCACTGTTTTGACACAGTTTTTCCTTCTAATAGCTGTATCCAGTCTACTCTCACCAATTCACCTCTCAGCTTTGTAAAATTTGTCTTCCCCCAATTTAGAACTTTTACCCTGTTCTATCTTTGTCCTTTTCCATAATGATGCTAAATCTAACTGTATTATAGTCACTATCTCCAAAATGGTCCCCCACTGCTAATTCATCCACTTGCCCAGCTTCATTTCCTAAGACTAAATATAGAATTGCACCCCTTCTCATTGGGCTTGTTACATGCTGCCTGAAAAAGTTCTCTTGAATGCAGTTCAAGAATTTTGGGCCCTCTGTGCCCTTCAAACTGTTTGTATCCCGGTTGATATTAGGGTAGCTGAAATCCCCAGCGATTACTGTCCTATTGTTTCTGCACTCAAAAATTTGCCTGCATATTTGCTCTTCTAACTCCCACTATTTGGAGGTCTACAGTACTCTCCTAGCAAAGTGGCTGCCCCCTTTTTATTCCTGAGCTTAACTCATTTGGTGTTTCATTTGGTATATCATCCCTACTCATAGCTATAATTTATTTTTTAACCAATTATCCCACACCCCCACCTCTTTTATCCCCCTCTCTATCCTGCCTGAAAACCCTATATCTAGGGATGTTGAGCTGCCATTTTTGCCCCTCTTTAAGCCAAGTTTCCGTTATAGTGATGATATCATGCTGCCGCATATCTATCTGTGCCCTCAGCTCATCAGCTTTATTTACTATACTCCTTGTTTTTACATATACACCTTTTTAACACTGTCAAATTCCTGTGCTGTATATTTTTTAACTGTGCTTCTTCAGTCTTTTAGAGTCACCCACTAATTTCCTGTTCCCTACTCGGAATTTACCCTCAGGTTCCCAGCTTCTTGCCAATCTAGTTTAAACCCCACCCCCCAACAACACTGGCAAATCTCCCTGCAAGGATATTCGTCCCAGTCCTGTTCAGGTGTAGACTGTCCGACTTGTACAGGTCCCACCTTCCCCAGAACCAGTCCCAATGCCTCTGAAATCTGATGCCTTCCCTCCTACACCGGTTTTCCAGCCATGTGTTCAATCACTCAATTGTCCTATTTACATACTCACTTGGATGTGGGACTGGGAGCAGTCCTAAAATTACTGCTTTAGAGATCCTGCTTTTCAATCTCCTTCCTAGCTCCCTGAAATCTGCTTTCAGGACCTCATCCCTTTTCCTACCAAAGTCATTGGTACCAACGTGGACCACAACCTTTGGCTGATCACCCTCCCCCAGAAGAATGCCCTGCAGCCGCTCCGTGACATCCTTGATCCCGACATCAGGGAGGCAACATACCATCCTGGAGCCATGTCAATGGCCACAGAAATGCCTGCCTGTTTCCCTAACTAACAAATTCCCTATCACTACTGCACTTGCCCTCTTCCTCCTCCCCTCCTGTGGTCACTATCCTGTGGTCACATGTGGTGCCACAAACTTGGCTATGACTGCACTCCACTGAGGAACCAACACCCGCACCAATATCCAAAACGGAAAACCGATTGGCGAGCAAGGTCCAGGGACTCCTGCACTATCTGCCTAATTCTCTTGGGCTGCCGGGCGCACACCAGTCCCTTGCTGCCTCCAGGTTCCTAAGCTGTGATGTGACCGCCTCTTTGAACATGTTATCGACGTAGCTCTCAACCTCGTGGATGCACCACAGTGACTCCAGCTGCCACTCAATCTCCAAAATCCAGAGCTCAAGATTCTGCAACTGGTGACATGTACTCTCTCCAATGTGTTCACATCCTTCCTATAATATAGTGTCCAGAACTGTACACAATATTCTAGCTGAGGTCTAACGAGTGTCTTATATCATTCAGCATAATTCCTTTCTCTTGTATTCTATGCCCCTATTAATAAATACTATATGTTTTATTAACTGCCCTCTCCACTTGTCCTGCCACCCTCAATGATCTATGTACATATACACCCAAGTCTTTCTGCTCCTGCACCCCCTTCTAAATATCACCTTATTTTATGTTGTCTGTCCATGTTCTTCCTGCAAAAATGCATCATCTCACACTTCTCTGCATTGAACTTCATCTCCACTTATCTGCCCACTCCACCAACTTGTCTATGCCCTTTTGAAGTTCTACACTGTCCTCCTCACAGTTCATAATACTCCCAAGCTTTATATCATTCGCAAACTTTGAAATTGCCCCCTGCACACCAAGATCTAGATCATTAATATATATCAGGAAAAGCAAGGGTCCCTGGGGAACTCCACTACAAACCTTCCTCCAGCCCGAAAAATATCCATTGACCATTACTCCCTGCTTCCTATTTTTCAGCCAATTTTGCATCCAAGTTGCTACTGCCCCTTTTATTCCATGAGCAATAACTTCTCTCACAAGTCGGTTGTGTGGTACTGTGCCAAATGCCTTTTCAAAGTCCATGTACATCACATCAACAGCCATTACCCTCATCAACCTTTTCTGTTACCTCTTCAAAAAACTCCAGCAAGTTAGTTAAACAGGATTTCCCCTTTAGAAGTCCATGCTGGCTCTTCCTTTTCAACCAATATTTTTCCATGTGACTACTAACTCTATCCCAAATAATTCTTTCTCGAATCTTGCCCCACCCCTAAAGTTGAACTGACTGGTCTTTAATTGCTGGGCTTATCCTTACAGCCTTTTTTGAACAAGGGCATAATGTTTGCAATTCTCCAGTGCTCTGGCACCACTCCTGAGTCTAGGGAAAACTGCAAAATTATGGCCAGTGCCTCTGCAATTTCTACTCTCACTTCCTTCAATATCCTTCAATGCTTCTCATCCAGTCCTGGTGTCTTGTCAACTTTAACTACTGACAGACTATTCAACACTTCCTCCTCATCAATTTTGAACCCTTCCAGTGACAGAGTTTCCACTACTTATGGTGTGTAAACCTGAAAGTAAACTTCAAGATGATATTCCTTATGCAGTAAATTCAAAGCTACCGATGCCCTCAAAAGGTTAACCAAGAAATATCTGCAGGTACTTGTTGCATAGGATAATTGATGTCCATTATAATTAATGTAAAAACTGCAATTAGAAAGCTAGCTTTTGAAAGGACCGATCAAGTCTAAACCCAGCCTCATAATATGACACATCCTTCATCATCTCTGGGTCAAAGTCCTAGAACACCCTACACAATGGCACTGAAGGATCACCACCACTTTTCAAGGGTAACTAAGGATGGTCAATAAATGCTGGATTTGCTAGCGATGCTTACATCCAGCCCATGTCCAAATGCAGCAAGGCCTGTACAATATCTAGGCTTGGGCTGACAAGTGGCAGGTAACATTTGCGTCACACAAGTGCCAGGCAATGACCATCTCCAACAAGATAGAATCCAACCATCGCCCCTTGATGTTCAATGGCATTACCATCACTGAATCTCCCACTATCAGCATCCTGGGGGTTACCATTAACCAGAAACTGAACTGGATTGGCCATTAAATACCGTGGCTACAAGAGCAGATCAGAGACTAAGAATTGTACGACGAGTAACTCATATCCTGACTCCCCAAAGCCTGTCCACCATCTACAAAGCACAAGTCAGGAGTGTGATGGAATACTCCCCACCTGCCTAGATGGGTGCAGCTCCCACAACACTCAAGAAGCTTGACACCATCCAGGACAAAGCGGCCGCTTGATAGGTACCACATCCACAAACATTCACTCCCTCCACCACCGATGCACAGTAGCAGCAGCGAATACCATCTACAAGATGTACTGCAGGAATTCACCAAGGCTCCTTAGACAGCACCTTCCAAACCCAGACCACTACCATCTAGAAGGGCAAGGACAGCAGATAGATGGGAACACCACCATCTGGAAGTTCCGTCCAAGTCACTCACCGTCCTGACTTGGAAATATATCGCCGTTTCTTCACTGTCGCTGGGTCAAAATCCTGGAACTCCCTCCCTAACAGCACTGTGGGTGTACCTACACCCCATGGACTGCAGTGGCTCAAGAAGGCAGCTCATCACCACCTTCTCAAGGGCAACTAGGGATGGGCAACACATGCTGGCCCAGCCAGTGAAGCCCACATCCCGTGAATGAATATAAAAAAAACCCCAAGAACGAGTACAAAACATTATATTTTTGAAGTGTAGACTCACAAAAGAGATCAAATCCTGCAGTTTTCTTGGCTCACGGCTGTTCACTGCAGCTTGTAGCTTGGCTGACTGGTATTTAAAATGAGAGGGTGTGAGTCTTAATGGTACAATTGAGTTCAGTTCATCAACCTATGGCAGTGATATTATAGACCAAGTGCACCAATTTCAGCCCACATCCTTGACAGACTGGCTGCTCCATTCAGCCCTGTTTTTTGTGAACCATTGATTGAGCTGAAATCTATCATTCTTCCGTCTGCTTCACTTACATTCCACCAATGGGAGGCGGACTCTCCAAATGGGAGGTGGGGTTTTCTCATTGGGAGGCGGGGCTAACTCAGCATGGGGCAGGACTATCCTACTGCAGGAGGATCTTCCATTAAGAGGTGGGGCTTCAATTGGGTGAGCGGGGATTCTCAGTTCCCACACAATTAGTGAAAGTTTTCTGTTAATTGAATCAATTAATCCCATAGTTTTATTCCTGAAGTTGAAATCAGGAGGTCAGAGTGAGAGACTGTAAGTGGAGACTGGACATCCTGCACTCTGTGAGCAACATTCTCACAATGGTCCATGCACCAAACACTGAGTTTGTGACCCTCAGGGAAACATGGCCATTTTGTAAGGATTCCATTTTGGCTATTCATTGAAGTGTAGCTCTGCTCTATTTATTAATTCCTGGAGATGATCACCAATGGTGTTTCGCACAGAGTGATAACTATTTGTAGTCTTCCTGTGAAGTGGGGTTCAAGGGTGAAGTACCAGTCAGCCAAGATGTAGAGATGTAATTCAGTCTCCATTTTAGAAGCACATACTCTGTTCTCATATCACGCTTCCATTATAAGTTCCTATGTTCACGTTTATAATAAGAGGTGACTGTATAAAACTAGGCACTAGTATTACACTTGCCAGCAGTGATGAGCTAGAGCGTCTTGATTGGGAGGAGGGTGTAATTGCAGTGTAACAAGTTTACATAGACATTTACCATTGTGAAGGTGGACACAGCTTAATAATGGCAAATGCCTTCGAGTTTTTGTAACATATTTTTCAACATGTTAAAATGGTTTCATTTTGATACAATTATTCACAGGAGGATGATGTTTTATTGTCCCCATGAGGTAAATGCCTTCTTACTTCTACAAATATTCAACATCTTCCTGGTGTTAAAGATAACCCTCAACATTCCCTACTGATCATATGGGTAAGAGAATTGTGGACTGCAGTAGTTGGCCAAACAGGCCTGCAGATCCCAGCTTCAACCTTCGCTGGTGTTTGGTTCAGGAATCTGAGGTGGAGCTAAAATTCTCCTCCATACCCCATTGTGCCAAGGGAACAGGAAAGTCTCAGCTGATTACTATCCACTGCCCCCTGATGGAAATTGTGCGATGCACAGAATTCAGTTGAGGCTGCAATTGGGCAAGGCTGCGATGACCCTTGTGGTTGAATAGCCAGCTTGTATTTTCCATCCAAGTTTCCACGCAAAGGGTGCCTGTGGAAACTGTACTCAACAGAGGTGGGGAGGGGGGAGACAGGGATGGAGGATGAGAATGAGAAGTGTCAAAGAACTCAAATTAACTTTTTTTGCGATTGATACCTGTGTACTTAGACAGGTGAATCAAACCAAGCGAAATAAAGTCTCTTCACAGGATTAAACACGGACCTGTTATATCTATTTCTGTCTAGATCTTCATCAGTGTTGTCATGATGCTATACTTTGTGCACCGAGCTCGTCAGGAACTGAACAAGACCATCGAGGCACACAATGCCAACCAGCCAGAGTGTGAAGCTCTCCTGTACAATGAGAATGACATACACAGCACCAAAATAACTGATGTTCCACTAGACATGGACCTCGTGTGACCAGCAAAGTTCAACAAGTTGCACTGAAATATGAAAGCTGATGTGCACCTGGTGTGGAAGGGGTAGGTGAGACGTGAGGTGGCAGACATTCCCATAATGAATGGCCATCAGCATACCCGTTGTTGGGTGCGGCAGATCTGTGGGTTAACAACTGGATTGGGTATTGATACTGGAGAGTCCTTCTTTGAAGGTGAGCAGCAGAAAAGGACCTGTGGGCACAGCTGAAAATGGACTATATGCTGGTGCTTGCTAATTTTTGAATTAAAAGCTTCTGGATGACTGGTGCAGGATGACAAGAGGTACTGCACTTCTCGTGAAATGTGAACACATAGCTGTGTGGCCACTGTTCTCATAGGATGGGGTCCATGCCCAGCATTAGGAGTGGTCAGTCTTATAGTTGGTAATCGAGCCTGTACTGTGCTCGGTCAATAGGGATTTTTCTGCCCATGGGAACAAAAAGGGCTCTGCTGAAACTGTTAGCGAATTCACTGAAGGTGATGTGGAAATGTATGCACAATACTATTGGAGTGGAGAACCATCTGGCTCAACAGATTGGTGCCTTACTCTTTTAGCTCTGGGAACTGGAGCTGAATCCGGCTTTGAGTAGTGGGATTAAAAACACCTCGCCGCCACTGCTTGTAAAAACTCTATATGGGTGCCTACCCAGTTTCATCGGGGCTTGAGCTCAAGGCGCAAAATGGCCTTGTACAAATGTGACAATCTTGATCAGATTATCAATATGAGCAATGTGGAAAATGAAAAAATGGTTCATTGGGGACCCTCCTCCAGTTTCTAACCCAGGTTGTAACAACCCTGCGAGTTTTAGGTGGAATGTTGTAAAGGGAGGTTCACTCTGCCTCTAAGCACTCCAGTCCGTGTATTGCAGACCTGGTTGCTCAACACTCCCATCCATCCATCCTTCCAGTCCACAACTAGCTTCTGGGCAATCTCATCCAGACTTCATGATAAACACTGCCACTCATTTGGTGATGACTTCACTTCTAACATTTTTAAGAATAGCTTCTCATACTCAGTGGCCACAATGCGTGCGGTGGACAATAGCTACTAAATTAAAAGTGCTGCACTTTGTTGCAGCAGCCAATAATGAAGGTTTAATTTACAGTAATGAAATGCTGAGTATTTGCAGTGTCTGCCTGGAGCCAGTTCTAGGTCGTTGCATCGATTGGGAGAGCCTCTTTGGAACAGTTACCTTCAAAGGTCCTTAGGCTTCAGTAAACCTGGTCAAAGACTTAACAGAAGCATAGCTTTTTGTAAAAGTGCCTGACGTTTTCTATTGATATTGATCATGACACCAGCAATGTTTCCAGAGAATCAAATAAATACATTTTTTACTTCCTATGTCTGATTTAACCCTTTAACAGGTGATAACTCTGATAAGTTCAGTACTGTCCAGACAAACCTTTAATTTTCACTTCATACTGTGACACTGAATCCCAGGATTGCTGCAGGATGTGAATGACGCTATGGAAATGAAAGTCTTCCCTTCTCACTTAATACTTAACTATCAATAGGACCTGACACCTCCTATTTTGTGCAGATGGAGATTCCCTGTCAGTTAAAACAGCAGCACTATGCCAGGGCTGAGCGAACTTCATAATGGCAATCTGATGCACTTTCAAAGATGTGCAGGGATCTGTGGCTCAAGGTGGGTGGGGGGATGGGGGCAATGGGGGGATTTCTATGTCAGTTCTCTGATTGGTGGTGGGGTCAGGAATAGAGCTATTGTGTTCTATTATGGGGCCACTCCTTTTTCAGTTCTCTGCCCAAAAGCAGGTCTGACATCCACTGTGGGTAGGGCAAGGAGCAGATCCCGAAAACACCCCAGCCGCAATAGGGATCAATCAGATCCACTTTGGCCGTCCAGCCAGCTGAGCTACTGGCTTCCTAAGGAGTCTGAGTTGCTGTGACAACACTTTTACATGCATGTTGTAGTCCAGAGAATGGATAGTGATGGTCGATGCTCCAATTTTCTTTCCATCACATGGCTGACCAGGAGTCACTCCCACTCTTACCGTCTGCCACTGGAGTATGTTGGAAGAGTTTACTGACCTGTTTGGCCACATTATGAACATATCTTCCTTGGCCATCCAGTCCTGAAGTAGGACTTGTATCCAGAGCTTCTGGCTTAGAGGTAAGGATGCTACCCACTGCGCCGCAGGACCTCCCACAGCTCATCTCCCCCAAGCCTATTGCTGGCTTGGAGGGGTGAGAGGAGCCTTGCTGCTGGCCAGCAGCTCATTATGCTGAGTGAGTTCAACTCACGGGTAACTGGGGCAATTGGAGACTGGAAATGAGGCCTACAGGAAGTACAGGACCATCATTTAAATTCATATATATAACATTGAAATAACTTATCGTTTTATGTTGAATGTTTCTTACACAAGTTTACCTTATCTAACCATTAACCTGCCGTACAACACCATCGTACCAAATATAACCTGCTGTGTTCGGTGCAGTTTCAGTAAGGAATGCTGGAGAAAGAAATCATTCAATTCTCTGATTAGGAAGCTGTGTCTTCAGCAGATGGCACTAGACAATCAATTTACTATTTATCGAACAGTCATAGCACTGAAGGAAACAGATTGCACATCTCTAGCTCTCATTCACAGACATGATGGAGCAGATTTTAACCGCAGTGTGGAGGTTAAAATAGTGGCTGCCCTCCTGTCTTCTACCCTTCCTAAAAACTTCAGCTCATCAAATCTCTGCTGCCTGTGTTCTAAATCGCACCAATTCCCATCTTCACCATTTAGCCCTGTGCTCGCTGACCTACACCAGGGAGTTCAGAAGAACCTCTAAGGAAATGTCAGGATTAGTGACTTGCAAAAAAGAGCAAGGCAGTGGGATTAGTTTTTGGATTGCACCAGTAAGGAACCGGAATAGACATGCTGGGCTAAATGGTCTTTTGCTAATATTGCTATGGTTCTCTGCTACAATCCCGCAATAGTGGCAACCCTCTGGATAGTCCTGCCCAAATGCATTCTTCATGGATGTGTTTAGCTACAAGGCTGCTCGGCCACAAAGGCAGTTGTAGCGTTGCACAATCTTACCTTCAATCAATATTCTTGAGAATCTCGGGCCAGATTTTTGCCATCCTGCTGTGTTGCCAAGATGTATCCAATGGGTTTTCAAAATGGAGGCTGAGAGCCGTATCCTGGATTCCCATACTTAGGGCTTCCATTGATTTCCTACTTAAGATCTGTTGGGGGGGTGAGTAGGGGGTGGGGTGGGGGTGGGGGGCAATAGGCGAAACCCCAACCAATTCTTGGCCCAGTGACTTCAGAAGAGGAACAGAGGAAAAAGGGAAAGGCTGTTTTAAGATGGGGGGGTGGGGGGGGCACTCATTAATTTTCATCAGTGCAGGAAAGGGGGCGGGTCGACATGCTGCTGTCTCAAATTACACTGAGGAAGTAAGCATTTCAGAGCTGCCAAATTTTAATGAAGTGGGTGGGTTTTTGGTAGGTGACATAACTCACACCAACAGGAAAGAGCTGTGAGCCATGGATGAACCATGGTTTGGAGGCAGGAACCATATGAAAGGTCAGTATAAAAGCTGTTGCCTAATTCACGTGTCATTATGAAATGCTGTAGCATAAGTTCTATCAATCTTTACTACAGTGAGTGATGATAGTGCTTTGATTTGAAAAGCTGTCAAGGGAAAGAACGTTGTGAAAGGGGGTAAGTCTTCAAATGCATTAGAGTAGATTACCCACTTGATAAAGTGCTATTCTATATTGTACAATTTTGAAAGGGCTAGCCCAGTTTGAAATCCAGTCTGATTGTGTGAAATGCCCCCATTGCTTTCATTTTCTTTGAAATTCAGCTTAGCCATCTTTTTGGCTGCTTCAAAACTTTGAGAGTTGACTGATCTTCTAGCTGTCTTCAGAGACCCTAATAGATTGTGCTCAAGAAGGCTTGTTTACTCAGTTGTTCAGGAGGATGTCAATTTGAATGCTTGGCTGCATTTCAAACCACTAATGGGTTCTGCTCAGGAGGATTTGTTTACATGACTGTTCAGAGGAATAATCAGGGGTGTTATGGGAGTTGAGGGGAGGTATAAGGGTTGAGGATGTAGAGGGTGAGAATTAATGGGCCTCACAGTGATATCCAGACCCAGGTTGATATCTCTGCATATGAAGGGGGCCTTTTAACCTGGCCGCCTTGGCATCAGCCCGCTTCCATCTCCACCTTGGGCCAGCCAACTCGGCTGTCCTCACTGGACAAAAATCCCACTGGCCAATGGTCCCAGGTAGGAGTTGAATCGTAACATCAGGAAATTTACCGACTCCTAATCCTCAGCTCAAACAAGAAAATCCGACCCATAGAATTCCAATGGAACAACCACTTCCCGTTCCCAAGGGATAGAATTTCTATTTTACACCTATCTGATTTTCTTTTCCATTATATCCATCTGAATAGGCAGGTAGGTTCAGCGGTTCATCTGGAAGACGGTACCTCTGACAGTGCAGCACTCCTTCATTACTGCACTAATGTGTTCGCCTATATTATGTGTTCAAGTCCATATTTGGGTTTGGAGACTTAACTTTGTGCCTTGGAGGCAAGTGAGTTAACAACTGAACCACAATGACACTAAGGTATAACTGAACTCTAGCTGGAATATTTTATATCCTCTGGTCACCTCAGCACAGGTAGGATATCACTGTCCACTGAGTCAGGACAATGGGTGAAGAAAGATGGGCTTGGGAATTATAAGTTATGAAGGAACATTGAACTAACTTTTCATGGTATGGAAGAGACATCATGGGAATCTAACTGAAATTCGTAGGTTATGAAGAAAATTGGCAAAAAGATGTTCCAGGCAAATGATTGATGGGTGAAGCAGCTAAATCCTTGGTGGTGTAAGTTAAAAGAGAGGAACTTAGGGATATAGATGTAAATGAGAAAGGGAGGAATTTTATCATGGAAAAGTTAATGGAGTTGTGGACACCATTCCTTCATCAAAACCCCGGAACTTAAAGCCAGCCTCTATAATGCTTTTCACAATCTGTTTCAGAGTGCCCCCGTTTTCAGTCCCAAAGCGTTTTACAGCCAATGAGCACTTTTGAATATTAGTTAGTGTTGTAATGTAGAAAACATGGCAGCCAAGTTAAACATAGCCAGATCCCCCAAACAATGACCAAATAATCTGTTTCTATAATGTTGATTAAGGGATAAATATTGACCAAGGCACCAGGGATAACTCCCCTCCTCTTCTTCGTAATTGTGCCGTGGGATCTCTTACACCCAATTGAGAGGGTAAATGGGGCCTTAGTTTCATCCAATAGATGGCACCTCAAACAGTATAGTACTCCCTCAGTACTGCATTGGGAATGTCAGCCTAGTTTTTTGTGCTCAGGTCTCTCCAGTGGGGGCTGAACCCACAACATTGTGACTCAAAGACAAGAGTTCTACCCATAGTTTGTGGGGAGATGGGAGTGCAGTGGTAATCCCACTGCACTAGTAACCCAGACAAATCCTCTGGGGGCATGTGTTCAAATCCCACCACAGCAGCTGGTGGAATTTAAATTTAATAAATAAATCTGGAATATAAAGCTAGTCTCAGTAATGGTGACCATAAAATCATTGATTGTCATAAAACCCCATCTGGTTCACTAATGAACTTTAGGGAAGGAAATCTGCCATCCTTACCTGGTCTGGCCTACATGTGACACCAGACCCACCACTTGGACTGTTAACTGTCCTCTGAAATGGCTTAGTCAGCCACTCAGTTCAAAGGCAATTAGGGATGGACAACAAATGCTGTCCTTGCCATCGACACCCACATTCCATGAAAGAATAAATAAAAATCCAATTTCTCTTGCCATGGTGCAATGTGATCTCCCAGCATCCCTGGCTTTCTAACTCATGACCCAAACCAATTGTCTCCTGAAAGGGGTAATATATTGAAGAGTTTGATGAGGAAAGTGTACAGGAGAGGACTGATCTCTGGATAAGTACTAGGCTTGTTGGGCCTTTCCTACTCCCAAACTTTCCTATCCACTGACCTCTGACCCCATCTGTAAGTTCAGAATCTTTGTCCAATCCTCAGCTATAATTAGGGCTGCGAGCTCAATCTGGGCATATTGCCGGAAGTTTCTCACATGACCACCTTCCCTCACACTCCTGCTAATGGTTACTCGAGATGTCCATTAGTGTGGCACCTGCTTTCCCCTGCCTGAACTCTCGCGTAATTTGATTGGATGATTCATAAATCTCAGTCAAAGACTATTTCTCCCCATCTCCAAAATGCTTAGAACTACTTAGCAAAAGTGATCCAAGAAAATGAAAAGAATAAGCAGGTTTTTTTTTAATGCTCTGATGAATTCGTTCCGCCTGGGTTGCATGCAGCAGTTAGTTGGAGGGTTGGTAACCCCAGTCACAATCAGTGGGAGGTATTATTAATAAAATCTATTGAGGGCAACAAATGAATTTCCTGTCCCCCTCCTCCCCCCTCACCTCTCTGAGCCCTTAAAGAGAAACCAGGCGCCATTGCAAACTCCCAGTAGACTGCCAGCATCGCAATGCTAGGGTGATAGGCCGCAGCAAAATTGGCACAGGACCAACTCATTAAGGCTATACATGAAGCTCCAGTCCTTGTCATAGCACAGAAGACACTTTATTAAAAAAGGAAGTCTTCATCGAAAAGTTACAGAAACCTGCAGCGGTCTCCATGGTAACTAAGTTTAAAGCAAAAAATGTATTTTTTTTCCCTATATCCCTGAATGGAGTGAAAATAATGGAAATATATGTATTTGTGTGGCACGGTATTAATTGTGGCTCAGTTGGTAGCGCACGAGGCTCTGAGACAGCAACTTGTGGGTTGTAAACCCCAGTGAATTGAGCACATAATTGAAGCTGATGATTCAGTGCATGACTGAGGGAGTGCTGCATTGTTGTGGGTTGCATTGCTGAATTTTGGATGAGATGCTAAACTGAGGCCCTGTCTGCCATCTCAGGTGGGCATGCAGGATCCCATGGCACTATTTGAAGAAGAGCAGGAGAATTCACACTGGTGTCCTCTCCAGCATTTATCCCTTGACCAACAGCTAAAAGAAATTCCCTCCCTCCACAGCTGCTGCTACAGATCTGCTGAGTCCAGCACCCACAATAGATAGCTTTTGGCCTAAAACAGGTTATCTGGTCATTATTGCATTGCTGTTTGTGGGAGCTTGCTGTACACAAATTGGCTGCCATGTTTCCTACACTGTAAAAGTTGTTCTTTGGCTGTAAAGCACATTGAGGCATCCTCAGGCCATGAAAGACTCTATATAAAAGCAAGTTCTTTCTTTGGTTTGCAACTCATTTGAGACTACACCTAAAAGCAGATACATTGTCGGGGTGGAATTTGGGAGAGTCTTGGCGAAGGAATTTTAATTTCCAAGAGAAAGTGGTCAAAGTGGTTTCATTGACACCATCATTTAACTGCAGTCCGTTAGGCTTCATACAGGAACCCCTCTTGGAAAGAAGCATTTGCCAATTTAGAAATGTTAATAGATGTTTCAGAGCATTTTTTAAACATAAGTTTTCAACTTTAACTGTGGGTGCATAGGTTTCTTGGGCATCCTAAAACCCACCAGTGAAAGCAAGGGAGAACACAGCTCCAATTGAGGGGCTGAAGAAATAACAGGTAAATATTCACCCATGTATGGAGACTTTGCAAATGTTTCCATGCCAAATTGTGTGAGAGGCTTTTGCTCGTAGAACTTGCTCTGAGAGTTCACTTTCACTACTTTGGAAGTGACAAAATGTTCCATGTCTCAACCTTAACTGTTCCAGAATGAGCGGTATCTCAACCCGAGCTGTACAGCTACAACACTAGCATCCACCTGGCAATGTGGAAGATTGCCCAGATATGTCCTGTACACAAAAAGTAGCACAAATCGAACCAGGCCAATTATCGTCCCATCGGTTCACACTTGATCATCAGCAAAGTGATGGAAGGGGTTGTCAACAGTGCTATCAAGAGGCACTTACTCACCTGCTCACTGACGCTCACTCTGGGTTCCATCAGAGCCACTCCTGACCTTATTACATCCTTGGTTCAAACATGGACAAAAGAGCTGAACTCACGCGGTGAGGTGAGAGTGACTGCCCTAGACATTAAGGCAGCATTTAACCGAATGTGGCATCAAGGAGTCCCAGCAAAACCGGAGTCAATGGAATCAGGCAAAACTCTCTGCTGGTTGGAGTCATACCTAGCACAAAGGAAGATGATTGTGGTTGTTGAAGGTCAGTCATCTCAGCTCCAGGACATCACTGCAGGAGTTCCTTAGAGTAGTGTTCTAGAACCAACTATCTTCAGCTGCTTCATCAATGACCTTCCTTCCATCATATGGTCAGAAATGGGGATGTTCGCTGATGATTGCACAATATTCAGCACCATTCATGACTCCTCAGATACTGAAGCAGTCCATGTTTAAATGCAGTAAGACCTGGACAATATCCAGGCTTGGATTGATAAGTGGCAAGTAACATTCGTGCCACAGAAGTGCCAGGTAATGACCATCTCCATCAAGAAAGAATCTAACCATCTCCCCTTGACATTCAATGGCATTACCATCGCTGAATTCCCCAACTATCAACTACCTAGGAATTACCATTGGAAGTACTGGTACCAGCCATATAAATACTGTGGCTACAAGAGCAGGTCAGAGGCTAGGAATCCTGTGGTGAGTAACTCACCTCCTGACTCCCCAAAGCCTGTCCACCATCTACAAGGCACAAATCAGGAGTGTGATGGAATACTCCCCACTTGGATGAATGCAGCTCCCACAACACTGAAGAAGCTGGACACCATCCAGGACAAAGCAGCCCACATGATCAGCTCCTCATCCATCGCCTTAAACATTCAGTTCTTCTACCACAATAGAATAAGTTTACAAAATTATGAGGGGTATAGACAGAGTAAATGCGAGTAGGGTCTTTCCACTTGGATTAGGAGAGATAAACACGAGAGGACATGGCTTTAGGCTGAAAGGGGAAAGGTTTGGGGGAACATTAGGGGGAACTTCTTCACTCAGAGACTGGTGAGAGTGTGGAACGAGCTGCCATCTGATGTGGTAAATGCGGGCTCACTCTTAAGTTTTAAGAATAAATTGGATAGATACATGGATGGGAGAGGTCTGGAGGGTTATGGACTGGGTGCAGGTCAATGGGATTAGCGGAATAATATTTCGGCACAGACTAGAAGGGCCGAATGGCCTGTTTTTCTGTGCTGTGGTGTTCTGTGGTTCTATGGTTCACTGATGCACGGTGGCAGCAGTGTGCACCATCTGCAAGATACAGCAACTTGCCAAGGCTTCTTCGAAGCACCTTCCAAACTTGCAACTTTACAACCTCGAGGGACAATGGCAGCAGAAGCATGGGAACAAGCCCCCCTCCAATCTACTCACCATCCTGAGTTGGAAATATGTCTTCACTGTTGCTGGGTCAAAACCCTGGAACTCCCTCCCTAACAGCACTGTGAGTGTACCTACACCACATGGACTGCAGCAGTTTAAGAAGGCAACTCACCACCACCTTCTCAAGGGCAACTAGGGATGGGCAATAAATGCTGGCCCAGCCAGTGACACTCAAATACTGAGACTGAGTACATTTTTGAAAACAGTATTCATACCTGTTGTAGTACAAGTTTTGCAAGAGCGTGACCCAGTTGAAAGCAGTGGCCTACATTCATTAATAGAAACAAAAAAACTGCGGATGCTGGAAATCCAAAACAAAAACAGAATTACCTGGAAAAACTCAGCAGGTCTGGCAGCATCGGCGGAGAAGAAAAGAGTTGACGTTTCGAGTCCTCATGACCCTTCGACAGAACTTGAGTTCGAGTCAAAGAAAGAGTTGAAATATAAGCTGGTTTAAGGTGTTGGGAGGGTGGGGGGGGGGGGAGAGAGAGAGAGAGAAGTGGAGTGGAGTGGTGTGGTTGTCTCTCTCTCCCCCCCCCCCCCCCCCGCCCCCCCAACACCTTAAACCAGCTTATATTTCAACTCTTTCTTGGACTCGAACTCAAGTTCTGTCGAAGGGTCATGAGGAATCGAAATGTCAACTCTTTTCTTCTCCGCCAATGCTGCCAGACCTGCTGAGTTTTCCAAGTAATTCTGTTTTTGTTTTGGATTTCCAGCATCCGCAGTTTTTTTGTTTTTATCTCTGTGTTTAATTGACTGCCACTGCTCTTCAAGAAATGCCTACCTCCTTGAAGAAGTTCTGTTCTTCTCTGCGACAAGATTTCCATACCTCTCTTTTGCCTTGCTCACCTTCATTGCTTTCCATTTCCCTCCTGGTAAAAATGGCTTTTGCCTACAACCACACCACCCCCCTCCACTTCTCTCTCTCTCTCTCTCTCTCTCTCTCTCTCTCTCTCTCTCCGCCCCCCCCCCCCCCACCCCCCACCAACACCTTAAACCAGCTTATATTTCAACTCTTTCTTGGACTCGAACTCAAGTTCTGTCGAAGGGTCATGAGGACTCGAAACGTCAACTCTCTTCTTCTCGCCGATGCTGCCAGACCTGCTGAGTTTTTCCAGGTAATTCTGTTTTTGTTTTGGCCTACACTCATTGTCTGTTGAAGCAATCCCTCCATCTAAACTAGCTCAATATATTGCAGACAAGGTTTACCCGCTCGGGATTAACTGCCCTTTACTGCCCTGTGGAGCTCAGTAGTTGTAGTATCCCTGGCAGTTGCACATGTCCAGAATTAGAGCTGAGTTTTTGTGGTTCATTGTTTGCTTATTATCACCACTAACTGCACAAACTTGCACATATTCAGTGTGTTCCCATGGGAACTGTGGTTGTTTTATGACATCCTGAAATCTGAAGGATTCCAATTACAGTAACAAACCTGTGCAACAATCCATGGCATGACAATCCTGCAAGAAACACCATTTCTGCTTTGATGAAGCTGTCACAGGGAATGGCGTGTTAGCCACACTGCACTGATCCTGCTCTACCATCTCATTGCCTTGTCTCAGCTGATGAAAGGCATTAAGACACTGTCAAGAATCAGGATCTGACGAGAGTTTTAATGAGAAGCTTTTTTTCCCATATTGTGCCTCCTCTCCTGACTCTCATTGGGTACAAGTTTCATATGTGCAGTTCCCTCACGCTATTGTGAGCCAAGATGGTGTGTCATCAGACTATTCAACCACAGATGCCATCACAACCCATAACTCAGAGGTTTTCGCCTTCAGGCATTACTGCTGTACCCAGCTGCCCTGACTGAGTCACTCAGATCCCATTCCTACCCAGGACCAAAGAAAGACTCACATTTTCAGGTACCAGACCCTGTATTCAGGAAGATCAGGACCAGACGTGTTGGATTTAGGGATTTTACAGAGTTTGGGTCCTAGGCCTAGCATGTATTTATAATACATAAAATAAAATATGGAAGATAAGGATTAAAAGGGTTTTATTCAAATTGCTACTCAGGGCTCTAGCTTCGAATGTAACTGGTTTTTGGGTTCTCCCGGATTTTGGGATGTAGGATAAGGGGTCTGGTACCTGCAAACAGCACTTTTCACAACCTCACAACGTCCCGAAGCACCTCACAGCCAACAAAGTACTTTTGAAGTGTAGTCAAGGGTTATGGGGAATCAACGGGAAAGTGGAGTTCAGACCACAATCAGATTGCCATGATCTTATCAAATGGCAGAGCAGGCTTGAAGGGCTGAATTTTTTTTTTTATATTCATTCACGGGATTTGGGCTTCACTGGCTGGGCCAGCATTTATTGCCCATCCCTAGTTGCCCTTGAGAAGGTGGTGGTGAGCTGCCATCTTGAACTGCTGCAGTCCATGTGGTGTAGGTACACCCACTGTGCTATTAGGGAGGGAGTTCCAGGATTTTGACCCAGCGACAGTGAAGGAACAGTGATATATTTCCAAGTCAGGATGGTGAGTGCCTTGGAGGAGAACTTCCGGGTGGTGGTGTTCCCGTCTATCTGCTGCCCTTGTCCTTCTAGATGGTAGTGCTTGTGGGTTTGGAAGGTGCTGTCTAAGGAGCCTTGGTGAATTCCTGCAGTTCATCTTGTAGATGGTATACGCTGCTGCTACTGTGCGTTAGTGGTGGAGGGAGTGAATGTTTGTGGATGTGGTGCCAATCAAGCGGCTGCTTTGTCCTGGATGGTGTCAAGCTTCTTGAGTGTTGTGGGAGCTGCACTCATCCAGGCAAGTGGGGTGTATTCCATCATACTCCTATTATGTGCCTTGTAGATGGTGGACAGGCTTTAGGGAGTCAGGAGGTGAGTTACACGGTGCAGGATTCCTAGCTTCTGACCTGCAGCCACAGTATTTATATGGCTAGTCCAGTTCAATTTCTGGTCAATGGTAACCCCCAGGATGTTGATAGAGATTCAGTGATGGCAATGCCATTGAACATCAAGGGGCGATGATTAGATTCTCTCTTGCTGGAGATGGTCATTGCCTGATACTTGTGTGGCACGAATGTTACTTGCCACTTGTCAGCCCAAGCCTGGATATTGTCCAGGTCTTGCTGCATTTGGAAATGGACTGCTTCAGTATCTGAGGAGACATGAATGGTGCTGAACATTGTGCAATCATCAGCGAACATCCCCACTTCTGACCTTATGATGGAAGGAAGGTCATTGATGAAGCAGCTGAAGATGGTTGAGCCTAGGACACTACCCTGAGAAACTCCTGCAGTGATGTCTTGGAGCTGAGATGACTGACCTCCAACAATCACAACCGTCTTCCTTTGTGCTAGGTATCCCTCCAACCAGCAGAGAGTTTTCCCCCTCATTCCCATTGACTCCAGTTTTGCTAGGGCTCCTTGAAGCCACACTCGCTCAAATGCAGCCTTGATGTCAAGGGCATTCACTCTGGCCTCATCTCGGGACTTCAGCTCTTTTGTCCATGTTTGAACCAAGGCTGTAATGAGGTCAGGAGCTGAGTGGTCCTGGAGGAACACAAACTGAGCATCAGTGAGTAGGTTATTGCTAAGCAAGTGCCGCTTGATAGCATTGTTGATGACTCCTTCCATCACTCTACTGATGATCAAGAGTAGACTGATGGGATGGTAATTGGCCGGGTTGGACTTGTCCTGCTTTTGCGTACAGGACATAACTGGGCAATTTTACAAATAGCTGGGTAGATGCCAATGTTGTATCTGTACTGAAACAGCTTGGCTAGGGCTGCGGCAAGTTCTGGAGCACAAGTCTTGAGTACTATTGTCAGAATATTGTGAGGGCCCATTATCCAGTGCATTCAGCCATTTCTTGATATCACGTGGAGTGAATTGAATTGGCTGAAGACTGGCATCTGTGATGCT
This sequence comes from Carcharodon carcharias, assembly GCF_017639515.1. Lineage (NCBI taxonomy): Eukaryota > Metazoa > Chordata > Chondrichthyes > Lamniformes > Lamnidae > Carcharodon > Carcharodon carcharias. The sequence goes on along the minus strand of NC_054473.1, from coordinate 105,526,683 downwards.
GGGGACCACGGGAGGAGGCCAAGATGGATCATCCACTCGGCACTTCTGGCTGAAGATTGTTGCGAATCCTTCTTTTAAAGCCTTATCTTTTGCACTGATGTGCTGGGCTCCTCCATCGTTGAGGATGGGGATATTTGTGGAGCCTCCTCCAGTGAGTTCTTTAATTGTCCACCATCATTTACCACTGGATGTGGCAGGACTGCAGAGCTTATAACTGATCTGTGGATTGTGGGATTGCCTAGCTCTGCCTATCACTTGCTGCTTATGCTGTTTGACACACAAGTAATCCTGTGTTGTAGCTTCACCAGATTGACACCTCATTTTTATGTACGCCTGGTGCTGTACCTGGCATGCTCTCCTGCACCCTTCATTGAACCAGGGTTGATCCCCTGACTTGATGGTAATGGTAGATTGGGGGATATGCTGGGCCATGAGATTACAGATTGTGCTCCAGTACAATTCTGCTGCTGATGGCCCACAGTGTCTCATGGATGCCCAGTCTTGAGTTGCTAGATCTGTTTGAAATCTATCCCATTTAACACAATGGTAGTGCCACACAACACAATGGAGGGTTTCCTCAATGTGAAGGTAGGACTTCATCTCCACAATCACTGTGAGGTGCTCACTCCTACTGATACTGTCATGGACAGATGCATCTGCAGCAGGCAGGTTGATGAGGATGAGGTCAAGTATGTTTTTCCCTCTTGTTGGTTCCCTCACCACCTGCCGCAGACCCAGTCTAGCAGTTATGTCCTTTAGGACTTGGCCACTTTGGTGAGTAGTGGTGCTACTGAGCTACTCTTGGTGATGTACATTGAAGTCCTCCACCCAGAATACATTCTGCATCCTTGCCACCCTCAGTGCTTCCTCCAAGTGATGTTCAACACGGAGGAGCACTGATTCATTGGCTGAGGGAGGGCGGGACGTGGTAATCAGCAGGTTTCATTGCCCATGTTTGACCTGATGCCCATGAGACTTCATGGGGGCCCCGAGTCGAAGCTGAGGAATCCCAGGCAACTCCCTCCCGACTGTACACCTCTGCTGGGTCAGGACATATCCAAGGATGGTGATGGTGGAATCTGGGACTTTATCTGTAATGTATGATTCTGTCAGATGACTATGTTAGGCTGTTGCTTGACTAGTCTGTGACACAGCTCTTCCAATTTTGGCACTAGCCCCCAGATGTTAGTAAGGAGGACTTTACAGGGTCGACAGGGCTGAGACTGCCGTTGTCATTTCTGGTGCCTCGGGTGGGCCGTCCAGTTTCATTCCTTTTTTGTGACTGTTTGTTACAGCTGAGTGGCTTGATGTGGGTCTAGAGTCACATATAGGCCAGAGCAGGTAAGGATGGCAGATTTCCTTCTGTCCTGTGAAGCGGATGGGTTTTTAACAACAATCGACAAAGGTTTCACGGTCATCATTAGGATTTTAATTCCAGATTTTTATTGAATTCAAATACTACCACCTGCCGTGGCAGGATTCGAACCTGCATCCCCAGGATATTACCCTGGGCCTCTAGATTACTAGTCCAGTGACAATATCACTGCGCCATCGCCCCCTGATTCTAAGTCCCATGTTCCTACATTCCCAGACCTGCTGGCCTGTTCTTTTCAAGTTAAGGAGTGCAGGTAAACCCTCCATCCATTTTTATTCACTCTCATTCAAAGGCACTGACTGAGGTCCAGTTTCACAGGCTGACTCCAGTAACCTTGTCCCAGGAGCCATTCTCCACACCTCAATGCCACAGGCTATTTGACTACATAAGCCATCACAGCTAAGTATTAGGCTGCCCTCACCCAACATTGACAGGCATAGTCCCCTGCGTGGATCATTATCATTGGGAGCAGCTCCCATGGGGGTGATTTTATCCCTTCTGTAACTCAGAGCATGCTGGTGCCAATTGTAGCAATACAACTGGTTTGGTTGGTGGGACCAATCAACTCACCATTGAGCCTTCTGGCATATGTTGTTCAATGTCACCCCACCTTGAGGACACTACACCATCAAAGCAGGAGAGAAATATTCTGCGTTTATGATTTCTGAGGAGTTAATTTTACAAGTTACATTATCCATGAAGCTTTGAATTGAATGTTTTCATTTCTGTTTTATGTGCTGTTAATGACTGCATTATGTCAATAGATTGTAAAGGACATTTCACTCCTTATTATAATTGGACAGAAGCCCAGGGTCTGATCGGAGCACAATTCAATTTGGAATTCATATAAACCTGACCAGAGATGGTTCAGTTGCTGACAAGACTTCACCTTAAATGGAAGAAAGATTTACAATGGTACAGCACTGTTCACAACCTCAGAACTTCCCAAAACATTTCATCATCCAGTGTAATCACTGTTCTAATGCTGCCAATATCAATCTGGACACAGCAAAGTCCAGAGACTTAAGCACATAATCCAGGCTGGCACTCCAAGACTGAACTGAGGGAGTGCTGCACTGTCATAGGAGCCTGTCTCTTGGATGAAGCATTAAACTGAGGCCCCATCTAGCCTCCTACATGAATGTGAAAGATCCCATGACACTATTTTGAAGAACGGAGTTTTTCCTGGTGTACTGACCAATATTTATCCCTCAATCAATACCTAAAACAGGTTAATCAAATTGGTCATTTATCTCATTACTGCCTGTGGAATAAAACCATAAGAAATAGGAGCAGGAGTAGACTATATGGCCCGTCAAATCTGCTCAGCCATTCAATATGATCATGGTTGATCTTGGGATTCACCTCTACTTTCTTGCCTGTTCCCTGTATCCCTTGATTCCCTGAGAGACTAAAAATCTATGTCTCAGCCTTAAATATATTCCCTCTGGGGTACAGTATTCCAAAGATTCACAACCCTTTGAGTGAAGAAATTGCTCCTCATCTCATTCCTAAATAATTGCCCCATTATCCTGAGACTGTGGCCCCGTGTTCTAGATTACCCAGCCAGGAGAAATAACCTCTCAATATTTACTCTACCAAACCCCTTCAGAATCTTGAATGTTTCAATGACATCACCTCTCATTCTTCTAAACTCCAGAATATAGACCCAGTTTACTTGGCCTCTTATCATAGGACAACCCTCTCATCCCAGGGAACAATCTAGTGAACCTAAACAAAAACAAAAATTGCTGCAAAAACTCAGCAGGCCTGACAGCATCCGCGGAGAGAAAGACAGAGCCAACGTTTCGAATCCATATGGCTCTTCTTCTCTTTTGCTTTTATCTAGTGAATTTTCACTGTATTGCCTCCAATGCAAGTATATCCTTCCTTAAATATGGAGACCAAAACTGCTCACAGTATTCCAAGTGTGGTCTCACCAAAGCCCCATGCAATTGTAACAAGACCTCTTTATTCTTGCAATAAAGGCCAACATGTAATTTGTATTTCTAATTGCTTAGTAACTATTTGTGTTCCTTTTGTGAGTCCCCGTTCAAGTGCCTCTAAACATCAAAAATTACAAGTCTCATGCCTTTTAAAAATTCTATTCATATGACCAAAGTGAATAACCTCACACTTCCCCATATTTTACTCCGCCTGCCACTTTGTTGCCCGCTCACTTAACCTGTCTGTATCTCTTTGCAGCTTCTTTGTGTCTTCCTCACAGCTTACATTCTCACCTAGCTTTGCATCATCAGCAAACTTAGATACATTACTCCCTGTCACTTCGTCTAAATCATTAATATAGATTGTAAATAGCTGAGGCCCCAGCACTGATCCATGCGGCACTCCACTAGCCGCAGCCTGTCAACTTGAAAATGCTGCATGCATCCCTATTCTCTGCTACCTGCCTGTTAACAAATCCTCTATCCATGCTAATGTATTACTCCCAACTCAATGAGTTCTTATCTTGTGTATTAATCTTTTGTGTGGCACCTTATCAACTTCCTTTCGGAAATCCAAGTACACTACACCTATTGGTTCCCCTTTATCTACCCTATCCTCAAAAAACTTTAATAAATTTGTCAAACAGGATTTCCCTTTCATATGACCATGGACTGGATGTTATGCCTTGCCCACTAGGTATGCTTTTGCCAGGAGTGGGGTGGTGGCATATAGAGGTTGGCAGGTGACTAGCTCACCACATTCCTGCCCATCCCGGCGCTGACACCCATATTGCACTTGGTGGGCGGGTGCCGAAATTGGCAGCCCACCCACCATATTTAAAGGTCAATTATATGTCAGCAAGCCTATTGACCAGAATAACATGTTCCCCATGCCATTTAACAGTTGGCGTGAACAGGTGAACGGGAGTGGGCAAGCCACTTTTTGTGGCCTAGATGAAACATGGTGGGAAGGAAAGGGTGGCACTTCATTTGGGGAGTGCCCTGTGTATATTGGGTCACCCCTCCCACACCCAAGATGTAATTTCCCCCACACCCCCCCTCCCACTTCCTTCTTCACCACCTACATTCCAAAATCTATTCTCCCCACTCCACCCTCCCCACGCATGGGGGTCTCGGATCCCTGCCCACCCTTACCTTTCTGTGGTAGCCATCGTTCTCCTTCATGCTTCTTCCTGCAGGATCAGGAATGCCCGCTACTGAGCTCTGGTATTGCTGGGACTGCTGGAGTGGTGAATCTGATTGACCGGCAGCTCTTGAGGGCAGGCCATCTTCCCACAGAGGGGCAGAAGCCCCAATCTCAGCTAGTTTAGCCCACCCCAGTGCCTTCTGGCTGATCTTCCTTCCACGGGGTGATCAGTCCACCCCCATCCCCCACTACCACCCCTGCAAAATGCAGCCCAGTGTTGATTTCTTCTAATCATACTATGCTTTTCTAAAGGCATTTTTATTAATAGATTCCAGCACTTCCCTGATGACTGATATCAAGGTAACTGGCCTATATTTCCCGGATTTCTCCCTCCTTTCTTGAATAGCGGTGTTACATTTATGAACTTCCAATCTGCTGAGACCTTTCCAGAATCTAGGGCATTTTGGAAAATTGTAGTCAGTGCATCCACTATCTCTACAACTACCACTTTTAGAACCCAAGATGTAGGCCATCAGGTCCTGGAGATTTGTCAGATTTTAGTCCCTAGACTTTCTCCAGTACTTTTTCTCTGTCGCTATTAATTGCCTTAATTTTCTCACTCTTATTAGTTCCTAGATAACCCTCTATTGCTGGTATATAACTTGTGGCTTCTACTCTGAAGACAGACACAAAATATTTGTTCCATGCCTCTGCCATTTCCTTATTCCCCGTGATAATTTCTCCTCTCTCTGCATCTAAGGGACCAACATTTACCTTAGCTACTTTCTTCCTTTTTTTTTATGTTTCATTCATTCACAGGATGTGAATTTACAACTGCATGAGCTGAGGTGAGAGTGATTGCCCTTGACTTGACATCAAGGCAGTAGTTGAGCAAGTGTGGCATCAAGGAGCCCTAGCAAAACTGGAGTCAATGGGAATTAGGGGAAAAACTCTCAGCTGGTTGGAGTCAAACCTAGCACAAAGGAAGATGGTTGCGGTTTTTGGAGGTCAATCATCTCAGCTCCAGGACATCATTGCAGGAGTTCCTCAGGGTAGTGTCCTTGGCCCAACCATCTTCAGCTGCTTCATCAATGACCTTCCTTCCGTCATGAGGTCAGAAGTGCATTGATGATTGCACAATGTTCAGCATCATTCGCAACTCCTCAGATACTGAAGCAGTCCATGTCCAAATGCAGGAAGACCTGGACAATATCCAGGCTTGGGCTGACAAGTGGCAAGTAACATTCGTGCCATGCAAGTGCCAGGCAATGACCATTTCCAACAAGAGAGAATTAACCAGTCAGGGAGTGAGTTACTCTTCACACGATTCCTAGCCCCTGACCTGCTATTGTAACCACAGTATTTATATGGCTAGTCCAGTTCAGTTTCTGGTCAATGGTAACCCCCAGGATGCTGATAATGGGGGATTCAGTGATGGTAATTCCATTAAACATCAATTCATTCGCTGGCTGGGCCAGCATTTAATGCCCACCCCTAGATGCCCTTGAAAAAGTGGTGGTGAGCTGCCTTCTTGAACAACTGCAGTCCCTGTGGTGTAGGTACACCCACAGTGCTGTTAGGGAGGGAGTTCCAGGAATTTGACCCAGTGACAGTGAAGGAACGGTGATATATTTCCAAGTCAGGATGGTGAGTGACTTAGAGGGGAACTTCCAGGTGGTGGTTCCCATCTATCTGCTGCCCTTGTCCTTCTAGATGGTAGTGATCGTGGTTTTGGAAGGTGCTGTCTAAGGAGCCTTGGTGAATTCCTGCAGTGCATCTTGTAGATTGTACACGCTGCTGCTACTGTGTGTTGGTGGTGGAGAGAGTGAACATTTGTGGATGTGGTGCCAATCAAGTGGGCTGCTTGTCCTGGATGCTGTCAAGCTCCTTGAGTGTTGTGGGAGCTGCACTCGTCCAGGTAAGTGGAGAGTATTCCATCACACTCTCACTTGTGCCTTGTAGATGGTGGACAGACTTTGGGGAGTCAGGAGGTGAGTTAATCGTCACACGATTCCTAGCCTCTGACCTGCTCTTGTAACCACAGTATTTATATGGCTAGTCCAGTTCAGGTTCTGGTCAATGGTAACCCTCAGGATGCTGATTATGGGGGATTCAGTGATGGTAATTCCATTGAACATCAAGGGGTGATGGTTAGATTCTCTCTTGTTGGATATGGTCATTGCCTGGCACTTGGGTGGCACAAATGTTACTTGCCACTTGTCAGCCCAAACCTGGATATTGTCCAGGTCTTCCTGCATTTGGACATGGACTGCTTCAGTATCTGAGGAGTCGCGAATGATGCTGAACATTGTGCAATCATCAGTGCACTTCTGACCCCATGATGGAAGGAAGGTCATTGATGAAGCAGCTGAAGATGTTTGGGATGTTTTACCCTGAGGAACTCCTGCAATGATGTCCTGGAGCTGAGATGATTGACCTCCAAAAACAGCAACCATCTTCCTTTGTGCTAGGTATGACTTCAACCAGCAGAGAATTTTTCCCCTAATTCTCATTGACTCTAGTTTTGCTAGGGCTCCTTGATGCCACACTCGCTCAAATGCTGCCTTGATGTCAAGTCAAGGGCAGTCACTCTCACCTCAGCTCATGCAGTTGTAAAAGATCTTACATCCTGTTTTTATATTGCTGGCTAGTTTATTCTCATTCTTTTTTTTATCAACATTTTGTTGGTCCTTAGCTTCTTTCAAAACCACTCCCAATCCTCAGACTTACGACTATAATTTGCAACATTATAAGCCTCTTCTTTTAATCTAAAATGACCTTGCTGCGGATGTATTGGCTCTTGTGCATTACTACATTGTATCAGTGATGAAACTTCCAAAGTACTTTGTTGGTTGCGAAGCATTTTTCAATGCCCTGTGGTAGTAAAAGGCTTTTATGTAAATGTTAAGTCTTCCCTTCTTCCTGTGTTGTGCCAACCACACTACAATTTGGAGAATGTTTTCAATTGGGACATGGTGGGGGCAGGGGGATGTTAGGAGCTGGCAGAAAAGGATAATGTGTTATGAAACAAGTCATGAACCTATGTCCCATTGAAATGGGTGACATTAATTGTCGTACTTTGTAATTCCCGGCTCAGAGTTACCCCTGATAGGCATAGGCAGGGGGCATCAATCTTAGCGATAGAGCCCTCATTCCACATCTTCATCCGAGGGAGTACAGTAATGGGGACTTCATTGTGCCGTCCTCCCATACCGACACCTTATACCTTAACCTGTGCTCTTTCTCAACATAAATAAAAACAAAAAAACTGCGGATGCTGGAAATCCAAAACAAAAACAGAATTACCTGGAAAAACTCAGTAGGTCTGGCAGCATCGGCGGAGAAGAAAAGAGTTGACGTTTCGAGTCCTCATGACCCTTCGACAGAACTTGAGTTCGAGTCCAGGAAAGAGCTGAAATATAAGCTGGTTTAAGGTGTGTGTGTGGGGGGCGGAGAGATAGAGAGATAGAGAGGTGGAGGGGGGGGGGGGTTGTGGTTGTAGGGACAAACAAGCAGTGATAGAAGCAGATCATCAAAAGATGTCAACGACAATAGTACAATAGAACACATAGGTGTTAAAGTTAAAGTTGGTGATATTATCTAAACGAATGTGCTAATTAAGAATGGATGGTAGGGCACTCGAGGTATAGCTCTAGTGGGGTTTTTTTTATAATGGAAATAGGTGGGAAAAGGAAAATCTTTATAATTTATTGGAAAAAAAAAGGAAGGGGGAAACAGAAAGGGGGTGGGGATGGGGGAGGGAGCTCACGACCTAAAGTTGTTGAATTCAATATTCAGTCCGGAAGGCTGTAAAGTCCCTAGTCGGAAGATGAGGTGTTGTTCCTCCAGTTTGCGTTGGGCTTCACTGGAACAATGCAGCAAGCCAAGGACAGACATGTGGGCAAGAGAGCAGGGTGGAGTGTTAAAATGGCAAGCGACAGGGAGGTTTGGGTCATTGTTGCGGACAGACCGCAGGTGTTCTGCAAAGCGGTCGCCCAGTTTACGTTTGGTCTCTCCAATGTAGAGGAGACCACATTGGGAGCAACGAATGCAGTAGACTAAGTTGGGGGAAATGCAAGTGAAATGCTGCTTCACTTGAAAGGAGTGTTTGGGTCCTTGGACGGTGAGGAGAGAGGAAGTGAAGGGGCAGGTGTTGCATCTTTTGCGTGGGCATGGGGTTGTGCCCATAGGAGGGGGTTGAGGAGTAGGGGGTGATGGAGGAGTGGACCAGGGTGTCCCGGAGGGAGCGATCCCTACGGAATGCCGATAAGGGGGGTGAAGGGAAGATGTGTTTGGTGGTGGCATCATGCTGGAGTTGGCGGAAATGGCGGAGGATGATCCTTTGAATGCGGAGGCTGGTGGGGTGATAAGTGAGGACAAGGGGGACCCTATCACGTTTCTGGGAGGGAGGAGAAGGCGTGAGGGCGGATGCGCGGGAGATGGGCCGGACACGGTTGAGGGCCCTGTCAACGACCGTAGGTGGAAAACCTCGGTTAAGGAAGAAGGAGGACATGTCAGAGGAACTGTTTTTGAATGTAGCATCATCGGAACAGATGCGACGGAGGCGAAGGAACTGAGAGAATGGGATGGAGTCCTTACAGGAAGCAGGGTGTGAGGAGCTGTAGTCGAGATAGCTGTGGGAGTCGGTGGGTTTGTAATGGATATTGGTGGACAGTCTATCACCAGAGATTGAGACAGAGAGGTCAAGGAAGGGAAGGGAAGTGTCAGAGATGGACCACGTGAAAATGATGGAGGGGTGGAGATTGGAAGCAAAATTAATAAATTTTTCCAAGTCCTGACGAGAGCATGAAGCGGCACTGAAGTAATCATCGATGTACCGGAGAAAGAGTTGTGGAAGGGGGCCGGAGTAGGACTGCAACAAGGAATGTTCCACATACCCCATAAAGAGACAGGCATAGCTGGGGCCCATGCGGGTACCCATAGCCACACCTTTTATTTGGAGGAAGTGAGAGGAGTTGAAGGAGAAATTGTTCAGCGTGAGAACAAGTTCAGCCAGACGGAGGAGAGTAGTGGTGGATGGGGATTGTTCGGGCCTCTGTTCGAGGAAGAAGCTAAGGGCCCTCAGACCATCCTGGTGGGGGATGGAGGTGTAGAGGGATTGGACGTCCATGGTGAAGAGGAAGCGGTAGGGGCCAGGGAACTGGAAATTGTTGATGTGACATAAGGTGTCAGAGGAATCACGGATGTAGGTGGGAAGGAACTGGACAAGGGGAGAGAGAAGGGAGTCAAGATAACGAGAAATGAGTTCTGTGGGGCAGGAGCAAGCTGAGACGATCGGTCTACCGGGGCAGTTCTGTTTGTGGATTTTGGGTAGGAGATAGAAGCGGGCCGTCCGAGGTTGGGCGACTATCAGGCTGGAAGCTGTGGGAGGGAGATCCCCAGAGGAGATGAGGTCAGTGACAGTCCTGGAAACAGTGGCTTGATGTTCAGTGGTGGGGTCATGGTCCAGGGAGAGGTAGGAGGAAGTGTCTGCGAGTTGACGCTCAGCCTCCGCGAGGTAGAGGTCAGTGCGCCAGACAACAACAGCACCACCCTTGTCAGCGGGTTTGATGACAATGTCAGGGTTGGACCTGAGAGAATGGAGTGCAGTAAGTTCAGAGAGAGACAGGTTAGAATGGGTGAGAGGAGCAGAGAAATTGAGACGACTAATGTCGCGCCGACAGTTCTCAATGAAAAGATCGAGAGAAGGTAAGAATCCAGAGGGAGGGGTCCAGGTGGAGGGAGAATATTGGAGATGGGTAAAAGGATCCGTTGAACTGGGAGAGGACTTCTGCCCAACATGGTGTATTGTCAGCTCTGAGTCCCATTTCCCTCTGGACCTGCTGCTGCCTGCTGCAGCCCATCAGCCATTAAATTTATTGAAATTCTGCAGGAAGTACACTTCAATTATTATTATTGAGAAGAGTAAAGGTCCTGCTGCTGTTCCTGATCCCTGTGTAATTAACATTTGCAGTTGGATTATATCTGCACATTGGTCTGTAATCCCACTGAGCTATCTGGAACTTAGTTAATCAACATCGGCTCACAGCTTTAGATTATTCCATTACATCTATAGCTTATTAAAATTAATTATCTTGGATGTACATACTAACATACAAATTCGGAGCAGGAATAGGCCACTGGGCATTTTGAGCCTGTTCCGCCATTCTATAAGATCATTGTTGACCTGATTTTAACCTGTACCCCACATTCCTGTCTACCCCAGTGGGCAACACTGACAAGGCTGGTATTTATTGTTCATACCTCTTCCTGAGAGGTGATCTTGGCCTTTCTTCTTTCTTCACTGCAGTATAATGGGTTTACTATCGAGTAACTGGGCCATTTCACAGGCCAGTTAAGAGTCAACCACATTGCTGTGGCTCTGTACCAGGTAAGGATAACAGGTTTCCTTCCCTGAAGGATGTTTGTGAACCAGTGTTAATTTACTAGAATCTGACAGCTTCACGTCACCTCTACTGATCTCAGCTTTTTATCTGCAGTTTTCTGAGACTGCGTTCGAATTTTCAAACTGTGACAATGAGATTTGAATTCATGTTCTCTGGATTACTATTGCGGTAGCATGAACATTAAACTATTATACTCCTGAAGGCGTGAACAATGATTGGATTCAAACCCTTTGCTCTCTGACTCCACATCCAGGTGGATATTCTCCACATGTGAGGCCAGAGCTGAAAGCTGTTTGATCAAGGCAAGATCGGCTGGTGGTTGGGGGTCAGTTGTCAGTTGGGTGTTGGGTGAGGGGGTGCGGGGGGAGATGTGGGTAAAGAGGCACAACTGGAATGAATGATATCCTCATCCTCAGCTTCACGGTCCCTGTGCATTTTCTATCATTGGGTTTAGCGACTTAAGGGAAAAAGCTCATCCGAGGGCAGGCCACACTCAATCTTCCCTGGATACACAGCTGGTGGGTGAGGCTCCATTCCTGTGCCCTATGTTAGTACGATGGGTTCAGTGCACTACCACACACCGTGCCAAGCACCTACCTAATAGACACACTCCAGCTCCCTGATTATACCATTTGACTCTGGAATATTGATAGCACAACTGGAAGGTGAGCCCTTGGAACTCTCAGAGTTCCCAGTCAATTAAATTCCAATGAGATATAGGCCACTGCTGGGCATTGAGAAAGATGTGTCACTTATAGGCAGTGAACTACTTTCAAAGTGAGAGGCTTATTTATAGAAAAATTCATGAATACATTTGAGCTACAGGCAAGGGACCAAAGATAGAAAGATAGAGCTTACATTTATATCACATTTTTCACAACCTCATGACATCTCAAAGCACTTTGCAGCTAATTAAGTACTTTTGAAGTGTAGACACTATTTAAATTTTTAAAAATTCATTTACAGGATGTGGGCGTAGCTGGTTGGGCCAGCATTTAATGCCCATCTCTAATTGCCCTTGAGAAGGTGGTGGTGAGCTGCCTTCTTGCAGTCCATGTGGTGTAGGTACACCCACAGTGCTGTTAGGGAGAGAGTACCAGGATTTTGACACAGCAACAGTGAAGGAACAGTGATATATTTCCAAGTCAGGATAGTGAGTGACTTGGAGGGGGATTTCCCAGCTCATGGTGTCTCCACGTATCTGCTGTCCTTCTAGATTGTAATGGTCATGGAAGGTGCTGTCTAAAGAACCTTGGTGAATTCCTGCAGTGCATCTTGTAGATGGTACACACTGCTGCTGTGCGTCAGTGGTGGAGGGAGTGAATGTTTGTGGATGTGATGCCAATCAAGCGGCTGCTTTGTCCTGGATGGTGTCAAGCTTCTTGAGTGTTGTGGAAGCTGCACTCATCCAGGCAAGTGGGGAGTATTCCATCACACTCCTGACTTGTGTCTTGTAGATGGTGGACAGGCTTTGGGGAGTCAGGAGGTGAGTTACTCGCTGCAGGATTCCGAGCCCCTGACCTGCTCTTGTAGCCACAGTTTTTATATGGCTTAATTGTGGGAAAAAGAACAGCCAATTTGTGCACAGCAAGCTTCCATAAACAGTAAAGAGGTAAATGACCAGATAATCAGTCTTTTACTGATGTGGAACACCAAAGAACACTTCCCTGCTCTTCTTTGAAATAGTGCCCACCTGAGGGGCCAGACAGGGCCACAGCTCAATGTTTCATCTGAAGAATTGCATTTCTGATTGTGTAACAATTCCTCAGTACTGACACTGGGAGCGTCAGCCTGGATTATGGGGTCAAATGTCTGGAGTTGGACTTCAACCCATCGCTGTCTTACTCAGAGGTGAAACCCTGGAGGACCAGAGATGGGTGTTCCTCCCATTCACACATGAATGTTCTTTGATCAGAGTGATGCAAGAAGACCCACACGGACACTGTCCCGCTTCCCTCCACTCTATAGAGAGACCATTGCCTTGGCAGCATCAAGTACCTACTGCATGACCCCTTGTCAGCCATGACCACTCGCCTGGGACGGTGGAGGTTTGGAGGTGTGAGTTAGCTGCCATCCATTAGCTGTGCCCCTTGGAGGCATTCCACTTCCTTGTTCTGACTGCAGCCAATGGCAAAAGGCACAGAATGGACGGCAGCTCCACAATTTGCTTGGATCTTGATGTTATGAGACCCATTTGCATCTTATGGGTGCTTGTTAAAAGGCCAACTCACTGGAATTACGTTCCATCTCCAAATTAAGTGCCCTGCCAGTGGATACTTAGAACAGTCTATTTGCCGACAGTGGTGTGCATGTGGCGAGCTTCATTTCATCAATGACTTTTAGGTCTGCATAACTTCACTCACATTGAGTGTTTGATTGCTGTTAGCAAACACTGCATCAAGGCTCAACTCAGGAGGCAGATGAAGCCTGAAAGGTGAGTGGGGTGGTGAAGGGTGGAAGAGTGGAGCAAAGGCTGGACAGGGGAGGACAGGCTTATGGGGGAAGGCTATGGAGAGTGCCTGGGGAAAGGGTGGGAGGGGCAATGTCAGGGGAAGGGGGCAGGAATACCCAGGAAGGGGTTGGGGTCAGAGTGTCTGGGGGAGGGTGGGGGAGTGCCTTAGAGGGTGGGGTCGGTGGTGTCAACAGCGGGGTCCTGGGGGGGGAAGTCAAGGAACAGGTAATAGGAGGGAACAGTCAGTGGGGGGAGTGGGATGCAGATGGTGGCAAGTCCAGGGTGAGAGTCTGGTAGGGAAGGTCTCATCGGGTGGGTCACAGAGGTGGACAGGACAGGTGGTTCGGATAATGGGAGGGGGTAGAGTGAGGGTTGGTGTGGGGACAGTAATGATGTCAGCTCCGAGGGGAGGAAAGGCATGTGGTGGTGATAGGGTCCAGGGAAATGAGGGGAGGTTCAAAGGTGACAGAGGGGAGAGAATATTGGGTGGGCCTATGGTGATGGGAAGCTGGTGGGTGACTAGGGGAAGTTAGAAGGTGGTGGAGTGAGTTTGAAAGGTGGTGCACACTATTTTCCAAACTGAGCTTGACCACACAGTTAGTCAGTCAGTAAGATCTCTCGAAGTGGGATGGTGGGGTTCACGGTCAGAACAAGTGGCCAAATAAAGGGGCACCCTAATAATAATGAGGCATCTGATTGTCAAAGATGCCCAGTTGTGTTCTCCTCTCTGTGGTGAAATCCACACGGCAGCAGATTTGTTCCTGACTCATGGGTCTCATAACATTGAGATCCCAGCGAGGTGTGGAGCTGCAGTTCACTCTGTGCCATTTGCCATTGGCTGCAGTTAGAGACAGGGATGAAGGGAGGGAGGGAGGTGGGAGTCTCCAAGGGGCACGGCTGGTGGAGGGCAGCAACTCGCCACTCGAAACCTCCATCAACCTGGGTGAATGGTCATGGCTGACAAGGGATCATGTGGCCAGTCCTTCTATGCTGCCAAGGCAGTGGTCTCTCTATAGAGTCTCAAGGTTAGTGGAGACAAGCAGAATGGTGTCCATGTGAGGCTTCTTCCACATGGCTCTCATCACCCTGGTCACAGAGCAATGTCTCCATACACAGACATGTACAAACAGGAGGTACATCCACCTCTGGTCCTTCAGGATGTCCTTCACCTGGAAGGGGTGGGTCAGGGATGTCTGGATGGAGGCCAGGTGAAGGGCTTAGCACTGACCTGCTGGCTTTGAGATGGAGGGAAACCTGTAAAGGACATGCTCACTAAATATATCACTTCAATTCGTTCACACATCCACTGAGACGTTGATGATGCAGGCTGCAACAACCTGCCTTGGTAATGGCTGTCGTACAGATGAGGAGAAGGAGGACCTGTGACTGATTAGCGCAGGGCCAGAAGCAAGGGCCTGAGCAGCAAGAGGCAGCGGGGCCTCTGGAAGGTCAGGACGCTGGTGAACGTGGAATGCAGCTGCAGCGAGCATTGGGCCGACGGTGGGTGTATCGTTGGCGGCACTCTTATCAAGCAATGAGTGTAAGACAATGTGGAGGCACCCTCATACATCCCAGGGAGTGATTTCTCACATCTGCCAGCTTCTCCAGTGTGAGCTACAGCCCCAAGGACTCTGTGGGAGTAATGTGGAGCTCCTGGCCTGCAATGAGTGAATGTCTGTCTGGGTGCCCTTTAAACATGGTATCAGGACCTTCGACCCTGGAAATAATGGCGGGGTGGGCAACTTCCTGCCTGCCCCGCCACGTGATTGGCTGAGTTCCTTGCAGATGCATAATTAGTGAGCTCAAAAGCAAAAGATTGCATACCTTGAGCGGGAATCATGCCAACTTTCCCACCTGTCACCTGACTTAGTCTCCAGAGTGGAAAATTCTGCCCAGTCTCTCCATAGCCACATTTGTGGCAAGCCAGTGATTTCTATTAGACAACACTCGGGTTGAATTCTTGGCCCTACTCCTTGTAAAGTTCTTCCCCAAAGGTTTCAGCCAAGAATGTGAAGTGGAGTTTATTAGGAGGACTGTTTACACGAGAGTACTGAGAGTTATTTTTCCTGCCTTTGACCCGTTGTGTCTCATTAAGGTTTCAGGCTATCCTGTGTCCTTCAATTAATCTTTTCCTAAACCCTTTAAAGGGTTGGATCACTCCAAAGAGAGCCCCTGTTCTCAAAAATACACCAGAGACTCTGACTCTTGCTCAGGAGCCTGGATGAGACATGACCATTCCTGAGGGTCATATCTAAGGTACTGGAAAAGTCCTGTGGAATTGAACTGACAATGGAGGTAACCCTATGGATTCCAGTTCACCTGTAAGGATCCACCTTGACATGTTGCTTTCTGGCAGCTCTTAGTCTCTCTAAGAAAGTTACAAGAGAAATTTTAAAGGTGGAACTTCCGGGGAATGGATCCTACAATCCATGTTCAAGAATCTTTAAAGGGTGTCTACATCCAAACAGGGTTTAGTCAAACATTCATCAAGTCCCATGGAAGAGTAGGTGCTGCTCAATGATTAGAGCTGAAGCCCAGTAAACCCTGCAGCTACTTGGTAACCATAGAAACAGAAGCGACTGCCCATTCCACATGTTCCCTGCAAGGGAAGAATGCAGACCTATTCCTGAGAAAGGACAAGTTCAATTTGCAATGTCTGCAGGTGGACCACAATGACAGGAAGGAGAGGAGGGGAGAAAGCAAGATGGGGAAATGAGTCTGAGAGACCCGGTGAATCTCAGTGTGATCTCCCGCATGACAGAAAAACAGTCATGCAGGTTGTGAAAAGAAATATTGAACAGCAGCCTGAAAATCTCTCAAGCTTCCCATTACCAGAGGCCACTGTTTGCTTTGCAAATTTCACTCCCTGTCATGATATATGGAACGGTCTCACACTGTTTGAGCTGCATCCTGGCCACTTCAAACACCTGTTCTCGCCATTTCTGTGCTTTTTGCTTGCATTTTATGTCTTCAATACGATGAGATGTAAGTTTCTTCTCAGACTCTCCGAAGAGAATCTCACAACATTCCTCCTGCATAAAATACAGCATCGGACGTGTCAAAGCACTGTGCCTGGTGAAGCAGGACAAAGTTTTCTAAGATCAGTGTAACCATTGGAGGTACCAGCATCATTCTCAGCGTGCAGCAATACAGCAACCCACCTTCTCCCTGTCCAGCTCATTATTCTTCCAGTAGTGTCCTGGAATTTTCAGCATCCGTCTGACAATGTCTTGGGATCTTTTTCATTTGACTTGAGCAGGCAGCGCTGTCTAGACCTCAGCTGACATCTCAGCTGAACAATGACACCACCGGCAGTGCAGGACTCCCTCAGTACTTTAAGGGAATGCCAGCCCAGATCAAGTTCTAGCGAAGGAACTTGAACTCACAGCCGTCTGAATGCAACTGTGTTACCAACAAGTCAAGGTGATGCTTGTTGTCCACTTGCTGCCAGTGTGGAAGTCAGAAAAATATCATCTGTCTGTTATCATAGTTGTGGATCTTAGATGAAACTGTCCTTGGTCAGAATCGATAGAGACTGCTGGAGGCAAGGCTGTTGGTAAACCTTACCTGCTTCTGAACATTCTACTAACTATGTACAGTACAGGCTTAGCATGAGGATTCACATAGAACTATCTCCCTGTATACTCTGTTGTCACGTGATCTTACATCATTGATGATGTAGACTTTCTACTTATATATTTAACATCAACCCTTTACACTACAATCTATACCATTGAAAGAACCTTAGGCAAAGAATGGAAAAGAGGAGGAAAAAATGGGAGGAGAGGAGAGTAGGTAACCTGAGAAGACTCAAGGAGATTCGTGAAGATATTCTCAGGGATCAGTAAATGGAAAAAGTGGGGATATTTGAACAGGAGCAGAGAAGGTTAAGAGGAGAGTTGATAGAGCCAATCAATATTATTAAGGATTTTGATGAGGTAAATGGGGGAAAAGCTATTGAAACTGGTTTAGGATTCAGTAACTAGAATGCATAATATTCAAATATTTGTTCAAAGCTAAAGGGAGAAATGAGAAAAGTATTTTTATACGGAGGGTTGTTAGGACATGGAATGTCCTGTCAGTAACAGTGGGGAAGCAGAATCCATAACAACTTTTAAAAAGGATGAGCAAAGAAATGGAACAG
This sequence comes from Carcharodon carcharias, assembly GCF_017639515.1. Taxonomy (NCBI): domain Eukaryota; kingdom Metazoa; phylum Chordata; class Chondrichthyes; order Lamniformes; family Lamnidae; genus Carcharodon; species Carcharodon carcharias. Next base: position 105,509,212 of record NC_054473.1, on the reverse strand, counting down.
GGTGGAGAGTTCTTTCAGATAACTCACAGTTTCCCTCAATAGCGTAAAATACTCTGATTCTAAGAACACTTGGGAAGGGGGTGGGGCTTTGTTAAATTGGATTGCCTCCAAAAACAGATGCAGGGATCGCAATGTGCAATTACCCTGCAGCAGAATGTCGTCCTCGTGCTGCCTGCTAATTAGCATGATTTCTGTTACTCTTTCGAGTACAACCACGTTTCCATCTGTTCCTATTCAGATAAAATTACATTGTTTCATAATTTGCCATGGTGAGATTTGAACTCTTGATACTCTTTTTGAGTAAACCTGTTTCCATCTGTTTCAGATGAAGTTACATTGTTTCATAGTTTGCCATTGTGAGATTTGAACTTTTGATCTTGGGGTTATAAACCCAGTACCATAACCACTTGACTATCATACCAGAACTAGCATGATTTTTCTATTCAGTTAATGCTAACCCTGCTGTTAATTGGCTGCACATACCAGCAGGGATCCAATATTGATACTTGCTGGCAATACCTAAAGCTAGTCTGCATCTCTTAAAGGGGAAGTGCATTGTGGCTGGTGCAGGGGCTGGGAGTCTTTTATGAGCATAATCTGACCTGGAAAACTGTGAGGACTGGCACAACAGTGGAGAGCATGGCCCGCAAGACTTTCCGACACTGTACTGGAGGTCTTGGTGGAGGATGTGGAAAGGAGAAGAGCAAGCCTGTATCCAGAGGGGTCCAGGAGGGTCTCAATAAAAATGGTGAAAAAGTTGTGGGAGCAGGGAGCTGTGAAGGTTAATGTCAGGACAGTGACACAGATGTTCAATGATGTCACATGAGTTGTCAAGATCAGTGAATACATCTTCAAATGTCATATCCCAACAACTAAACCAGTAGCCTCATTGGGGGAGACGGTGGTGTTGTGGTAATGTCACTGTAGTGGCAATCCTGTGACCCAGGCTAATCCTTTGGGGACAAGGGTTCAAATCCCACCATGACAGCTGGTGGAATTTAAATTCAGTTAGTAATTATCTGGAGGTCACTGTGGTATTGTCACTTGACCAGAGGCCCAGGGTAATGGTCTGGGGACCTGGGTACAAATCCCACCATGGCAGATGGTGGAATTTGAATTAAATAAAATCTGGAATTAAAAGTCTAATGATGACCATGAAATGATTGTTGTAAAAACCCATCTGGTTCCTTAATGTCCTTTAGGGAAGGAAATATATCTGGCCTACATGTGACTCCAGACCCACTCTTAACTGCCCTCTGAAATGCCTGAGCAAGCCATTCAGTTCAAGGGCAGTTAGGGATGGGTAAATAATGCTGTCCTTGCTACCCCATGAAAAAATTTTAAAAAGTCCCCTTCTTAATGCACCACACCCTAACGGTGTGGATTTTATGTAACTTGGCCATTTTATTATAAGTGACCTGCAAAGAACTGGCTTGCGAACAGAAAAAAAGCCATTTTGATGTTGCTAACCTTTTGCAACAGAACAGTAATATGAAGTAGTCACTGACGAGCAACAGGTGATTTCATTGGAAGAAGATACCTCAATCACTCTGGTAACTGAAGATAAGTAATTAGGAGACACATTATGTTATTTCTGTATTTTTCCATTGACATTTCTTATGAGGGATTTAAAATGCTGTTGTGGCTGGGAAGGTAAAGGTATGAACTTGGTTCTCTCTCCCTATCAGGAACACACTGCCCTTGACTAGATCTAATGAGTGAGACCTCTGTAAGACATTAAAATAAGAGACACAATTTAAAGCAGGGCTTGTTAAAGTTTAAAGTGATTTGCGCAATTAGCCAGAACCAAAGAGCAAAATACCGAGGATGCTGGAAATCTGAAATAAAAACAGAAAATGCTGGAAAATACTCAGCAGGTCTGGCAGCATCTGTGGAGAGAGAAACAGAGATAGAATTTTGAGTCAGTATGCCTCTTCTTCAGCGTCTAAACCTTAAAATTATTGACAATATTAGAGATCAATTAGCCATTTCCAACAACATGGTTAAGGTGGGTTTATAACATCTTATAAAAAAGGAGTTAAGGAAACCATCTTGTCTGAGCATCTAGGGTGGAAGAACTGGTTTAGATCTCCAGGCATAGTTAAGTGTCTCCTATCAGCGTGAGCGTGTTTCCAATGGCTACAGGGGCAGTCGAGCATTCTCCTGACAGCACAAAAGTCATGTTTAACAAGCTTCAGGGGCCGGTCACCACATTACAGGAAGGACGTAATAGCTCTGGAGAGAGTGCAGAGGAGGTTTACAAGAATGTTGCCAGAGTTAGAAAAGAGTAGCTACGAGGAGAGATTGAATAGGTTGGGGTTATTTTCCTTAGAACAAAGAAGGCTGAGAGGTGACTTGATTGAGGTGTACAAAATTATGAGGGGAATAGACAGAGTGGACAGGATAGAATTGTTTCCCTTGATGGAAATTCTAGAACCAGGGGACATAGATTCAAGATAAGTGGCAGAAGGTGTAGGGGGGATATGAGGAAGAACTTTTTTACGCAGAGAGTAGTGGGTGTCTGGAATTCGCTGCCCAAGTTGGTGGTAGAGGCAGAAACTTTAAACTCTTTTAAAAAGTACCTGGATCTGCATCTAAAGTGCTGTAAGCTGCAGGGCTATGGGCCGGGCGCAGGAAGGTGGGATTAGAAAAGGCACCTGGGGGTCCTCAGACTGGCATGGACAAGATGGGCCGAATGTCTTCCTTCTGTGCTGTAACTTTTCTATGGTTCTATGGTTCTATGGAAGCAGCCTCCTGTCAGCATGGAGTTAGAACTGGGACTGGTTCAGTGATGGCTGCCTTACCAATAGAAACCCCAGGAAGGTGTAGTGCTTCTCAGAGGCAGTGATGGTTTCTCTGTTGGTGCGGTGAGTTTGTGGTTCCACTAGGGTAAATAGGAAGGAATTTTTCCACTTGGTGGAGGGATCAATAACCAGGGGGCATATGTTTAAGTTAAGGGGCAGGAGTTTTAGAGGGGATGTGAGGAAGAATTTTTTCACCCAGAGAGTGGCGGGAATCTGGAACTCACTGCCTGAAAGGGTGGTAGAGGCAGATACCCTCATAACATTTAAGAAGTATTTGGATGTGCACTTGCACATGGCATACAAGGCTATGGGCCTAGTGCTGGAAAATGGGATTAGAATAGTTAGATACTTGTTTGACCGGCGCAGACTCGATGGGCCAAAGGACCTTTTTCTGTGCTTTAGACCTCTATGACTCTATGACTATGACTTCTGGATTGGCCATCCATTTGAAAGTGTGAAGTTAATAGTATTTCATTGAGAAGCATGCTAAGTTTTCATTCTTTCTCTATTAGTTAATAAGTTTTAGTTCATTGGTTAAGTTAATTGATTAGTTTTTGATTGGATTGATGATTGTATCCTTGTTCGAAATTTACCTACAATCAATGAACTTTGAATTTATTTGCTAATTTAGTGTCTGAGTCTTTGCCTGATGATAATATCTTTGTTGAACTTAAACAGTTGAAAAGGGTAATTTGGGTTCCAATAATTCGGCTGTGCATGATTAAATTAAACCAAGTCTTAATTGATCAAAAATACTGTTTTGAAATGCTCACCGACCAACGATCTCTATCAACCTGGATTCGTACCTGATATTTAGGTGTTTCACCACATCTTCACTCACACGCACAGCACTGCTGCAAGTTTCACACCCACACCTCCCAGTTTAAACACACTGCCAGCTATTCATCCATGACAGTCACATCAGCCAAATAGACACTCATTGGCACACATTCCTCTTTCTTTCAGGAGAAAGTGACCTGCAGTAACTAAGCAGGAGCCATGGCATCAGTGGATAGTCCTTGTTTCCCAGTAGCCACCCTTGGATTTGCTTATGGTGGCTGTGCTACTGCTGGCACAATGACTATCACAAAATGAAAGCAGGAGACTGAGCATGATTCACTGTCTGTGGTTGCACACCAGGGGATGTTGAGGGAGATCAATCATTTCCGGTTCCAGTACGTGGCAGAATTGACATGCGGTGCATGCAAAGTGGTGTTTGTGCAATTCCCCTACACCGTAGGGAAGCCTGCAAACACTAAAAGCCTCCTGCAAACTCTGCCTGCTGCTTTCTGGCAAGAGAGAATGAAATGTTTTCATTTCCCTTTGATTAGGGAGCCTCACTGACCTTTCTAAAGCAACTAGAAATTGTGAGATGTTGCTAATATCGCAGGCATAATTCTAGAAGGAGCCAGGTGCATGAGCGTTCATCGCCACAACCATCTTCAAACCCACTGCCAATGTGCCTCTTGTCCTGCTCAGCAAGTGGCATATTTCAGTGAGGACGACTTAGTTAAGTGCTGATGTTTCAAATGCTGTTCCTCGAAATTGCTCCCTGAACACTCTGGGTGGATATAGCCCCCTACTTAGAGTCATTCTTTCCCTTTCTGCTCCCCCCTCTTCCACCAGCCCACCCTACTCTGTGTGACCTCTGTTCATTCTCCCTGTCATGCAGTATTCCAAGGAGAGTACCTACTAGTGCACCCTTGTCTGTAAGCAACTGGTTTGTGCAGAAATTTTGAGGTCAGCAAAAAGTCTTTCAGCACCTACCACGTCACTCCCTGTTGACCTTTGTAATTTGGAAAAACTATGAAATACAGAAAAAAAAATGTAAAAATGTACAACAGCCAGAAGAAATCACCCAGTAACTAACCTGTAAGTAGTTGCTGATGTCTTTGGTGTGAGGTCCTTCTTGCTATGTAACTCTTTTGAGTACAAACCTGTTTTCATCTGTTTCAGATGAAGTTACATTGTTTTGCCATTGTGAGATTTGAACTCTTGATCTTGGGGTTACAAACCCAGTACCATAACCACTTGGCTATTTAGGCCAAGCCCCCCTTCTTCTTGCTATGTAACATGTACTCAGCTGTGGGAGGTTAAGAGTAGCCATTGATTAGAGAGAATTTAGGTCCAAAATGGCAGTGTTGGTTTAAATCAATGTTGCTTGCTGATTGACATCATGACCACCTGCTATGCACACTTCCAGTGGATGTTAATTACATGTGCAAGAGTGTCTTTACTAAGATGTGTCTGGTGCCCTTCATGTAAAGAGTGTACACATGTGCTATCGACATCATTTCGGATCCCCACAATGTTAACATTCAAAATATGGGGTCTACCAAAGGCCAATTTCTCATTGTAGTGTGAGGGAGCAGTAGACTAGCAGGAATCTTCCTGTGCCTTTCCTATAATCTTATGAGACTTCCCACTTCTTTGATGTGATTTTCCTGTCATCTTTAGATACTTTTTCCTCAGCTTTTTACATAATTTTCAATTGATTTTGCTGTGATCTTCCTGCTATTTGCTGTCCTATTTGCGTGATTTAGCTGTGCATTTTATCTTCTTCTCCTGTGCTATTTAGGTAATTTCCCTGTGTTTCCCCCCACCTTCCGATGCTGCTAAGGTACAGTTCAATGGGCAGAGGGAGCTCCCTGGCACCTTGCCCAAGTGACCATTCTCCATGTGTAGGATTTCACAGTTGGCACCGTGTAATGGTCCCCGCTGAAGTTAATACTGGACAAGTCAGACCCCAGAGTGAAGCATGGCTTGGTAGATCTTAACTTTGTTTTTTAGAAAGTGTGGACGTCAGTTGCTGAACACATTTACTAGAGTCTGCCAACATAATTTGGGCACAAAGAATATAATGTTTATTAAACAAGAAAGGAATGAACTATATTCCACTAGAGAAAAAGGTTGGAAAGATTTCAATACAGATACCAGAAAATGATTCAAACTCACTATTCCTTTTACCCCAGCAACCCTTACAGACACAAAACAAAATCAGTGAAGATTTACCACTGTCTCAACACCAAGATTTCTTGCTTGGCTGAGTTCAGTTTCAAACAGTTTTCTTCCAGTGGACTTCTGAGCATTCACTAGATGTTTTTCTTCAGCTGGTGTCTCTCCCTGAGACACCCAAAAGCAGCAATCTAAATTCACAATCACTTCAACTTCACAACAAACACGAGTTTCATAATTCAGTTCCCCAGCAGGCTTGCTGGATTTCTTATTAGCGAGATTAGGCCTTCTGCCTGCATGCTCTACACACACACTAACTGACTGCCCTTATGTGTTTCCCTGTCTCCCTGTGTGTCTCTGGACCCCTGTCACTGGGCAACAGCACAGTTTTTTTCTACTTTATTTTTTACACTAAACTACTATCCCCTTGGTAAACCATCTCTTCGCTTCAAGAGTTGTAAAACCTCATTAAAATTGCATGTATACAAAAAGGGTCCCAGACTCCCTGACTCCCAGCTCACAACAACCTCTAAATGAAACTGAAACCAAGCTTCACATTTCTTAACACCAAAGTATGAAATATAAATTAAACTAAAAGCTACACATTGTTCCTAACAGCTGTCAGACATTCAAGCTGTAGAGGATACTTCAACTGTGCCCATTCCTGCCCTTACCCAGTGCCCAAACTCCACTCCTACCAGTGGATGTTACTGGACCATGATTATGAACAGGAATATTGATTAATATTCTATCCCCCAAACTGGGGCCACTGAGGCCAACTGTAGAGCTCTAGCTGCCACCATGGTCATGATCAGCTAACTCAACAGAGACTCTTAACACCTAGACTGCTGGCAGGACCAGTAAAATGACTGAATATTTCTGTATATCACAAAGTCTGATTCTCAAACAAACACTAACATTACAGTAATAATCCTAGGCAGTTATCAGGAGTAACTCTTAATGTAATATTAATCTTAGACTGTGTAATAGCACTAAAAATATTATTGGAATGTAAAAACTGTAAATATTTCAACTCTGTTCACTGCCTTCTGTATTTTTATCATTGTTTCCTCTTTCCTAGTTTCCCTCTGTTTAATATTTCTTCCTAACCTAACTTTTTGAAAAATGCTCTGCTCCTTTAGAATGCATTCCATTTTGCTACCTTTCTTCAGAATGGCTCTGAAGAAGTGTCATACGGACTCAAAACGTTAACTCTTTTTTCTCTCCACAGATGCTGTTAGATCTGCTGAGTTTTCCAGCATTTTTGGTTTTTGTTTCTGGCCCCCATCTAACCTGATTCCGCTGGCATGATTTTGCATATCGCCTACAGGACTGATTTATCTCTGCATGCCTACTTCACCTTGGGACATTAACCCTGGAAAAGTGAATTTTTCACCGTCAACCTTCAGCCAGCTGAACCCTGTTAAAGAATTCCTCATTGAACTTTGATCCTGGACTCATTTTCTCTGTGGTTCTTGTATTGTGTAATCTCCTTTTCTCCATCCCTCCCTTCACTGTGTGAATGGGGAGTGGGAAGCTGTGGACACTCTCTCGTGCAGTTTTTTGAATGTTTGCAATAAACTAACCTGAGTTAATTCTAACTCAGGTTTGCTGTGGGGCTGTTATTAGAAATCAATTCACACAAAAACCGAGGGGTTGGGAAATACAAAAAAATTCAAAACACCTTCTGTATGTGAACAGGTGCTAAGAGGAAAACAGTGCCTTTTGAACAATACACAGTATTGAACTCAGAATCAATCTTCAATCTGGTATTGGTGAAGCTGATGCAGACCCTGGTACAGGCAAGGTGCTGGTCCCCAACCCGGATGAATGGGAAGGATGGTTGATATGAGGGGGGTACTCACCCAACATTGTGGGACCCCATGTTACACCGGGAAAGCTGAAGGTATTAGTGACGCTGTCCGATTGTCATAAAGACCCAACTGGCTCACAGATGTCCATTCAGGAAGGCAGCCAGCCACCCTCACCCAGTCTGAGCTCATGTGTGACTCCAGTCCCTACTGCAGCATGGTTGACCATTAACAGGTCTCTGAAGTGGACAGGCCAGCCATTGAGTATCGAATGCAATGCAATGGCTTAACAAGACGGCTGAGAACCACTTCCTCAGGATAAGGAGGATGCTGAGTTCCTGAGAATGAATAATAAAAATGTTGTTGGCATGATATTATAATCTAAAGCTATGAGCCGATGTTTATTAACTGAGTTCCAGTTAACTCAGTGGGATCATAGACCAATGTGCAGACATAATCCAATTGCAAATGTTAGTTACACTGGGATCAGGAACAGCAGCAGGAGCTTTACGCTTCTTAATAACAATAGTTGAAGTATTACTTCCAGGATAATCTCAATAATTTTAATAACATTCTGGCTGTTGAACAGCTACCCCACATAACTGCCTTCTGAAGTGGCCTAGCAAGATACTTGGTGAAGTGAAACTATTCAATAGATAAAATACATTGAATTATATAGAATTTTACAGCATGTCAGAGGTGCCATCATCCAAATGTGACATTAAACCAAGGCCCCTTCTGTCCTCTCAGGTGGATGTAAAAGATCCCTTGGCACTATTCAAAGAGCAAGGGAGTTTTCCCTAGTGTCCAGGACAATATATCTCCCTCAGCCAACATCACTAAAAACCATTCCCTGATGATTATCATGGGGAAGGATTTTTAGCTTGGTGAGCGGATGAGTGGGCGTGTGCCTGACCCAACTGAATGTGAAATGACACACGATGATGTCAGCTGAGTGTGCAGTCGCATGATAGTTCAGTCAGCGTCAGAGCTGGCAGCGTACCCGCTGATAATTAAAAGGCCTATTAAGGCCATTAAGTTAACAATTGTGCTTAATTTTTCACTGCCTGCCCAACCTGATGATTGACGGGCAGGCAAAAAGGCCAAGCGGCCTTTGCATTTTTTTTGGAAACCTCATCCACGGGCGAGTTATAAATGAAATAAAAACGTTAATTTTTAATTAAAAACATGTCCCTGCTCATGTGACAGCGTTTCAGTTTGTGACAGAAGGTCATCAACCTCAAAAGTTGCTCCTGTGTGTTTTTCTCATTATGACTTGACCTTTTCTGAAACTGAGAGACAGGTTTCCGTAATGGTGACATCGCTATGCTCCCCTGAAGCTGTTGCTGTACCGACTCATAAACACCGGTAGCCCCTCCTGAACCTTGTGGGGTTCCCTTCATCAGTAACCGGCTGTCAACGATGTTATCCACTTTTTTTTAATAACTGCTGTCAGTTGAAGCCTCAACATAAATTATCGTAGAATTATGCAAGATAGATGGAGGCCATTCAGCCCATTGTGCTTGTGCTAGGTCTCTGAATGAGCTATAGACTAGTCATACTCCTCGTTGGAGCTTCACAGTTCAGTACTTCTTTTTCAAATATTTATCCAATTCCCTCTGGAAAGCTGCTTTTGGATCCACTTCTCCCACCCTCTCAGGCAACAACTTGCTGCTTAAAAAGAGTCTCTCCTCACCTCACCTCTGAATCTTTTGCCATTTATCTTAAGTCGGTGTTCTCTGGTTACTGATAATTGAAAACTTCAGAACTGAGAATGACAGATCTGTTATTAAGCAAGGAACCAAGCAGCTGTTTGTTGAGGTATGGTCCAGCCATGATCTAATTGTGCAGCAGCAGATCAGGCTCAAGGGGCTGATTGGCTTCCTGCTCCTATGTTCCTCTGATGTTGACTATTCTCGATGGGTAATGAGTCAGAGAGGCCAAAAGCAGCCCAGGAATGCAGGCTGTGCTCACCAAATTGTCTCAACTGGTTGCAGCCCCTGGAAAACAGGATGACTGAGTCTCTTTCAATCCCATGTCGTGGTCGATGGTGAGCACAGGGATCAGACTCAGCTGTAGGGGTTTTCAGGGTCAATTAGGTGAGCCAATATTCCTGGTCCAGGTTTACAGGTGAAGAATTGATCATTGAGGGAGGGGCTAAAGCTCTTCTCCAACACTTTCTCCACAAATCATGGCTGAGCATTCAGATCTAGCCCAAGTGACAATTGTAACCTGCAAAACAATGATGCTTTCAAAACTCTGGGTGGGATTTTATAGCCCCATCGTGGTGGGGGCGGGACTATAAAAAGGGGCGAGCTGTTCGAAAGTCCATTGACTTCGGCAGGACCGTAAAATCCCGTTGGCGTAAAATTTCACTGCATATAGAATAAGGGGATTCAGTTAGGTGGATAAACTAGAGAAACTGGGATTGTTCTTAGAGCAGAGAAGAATAATGGGGGATTTTATAGATAAAGAGCTTTGATAGAGTGACCCAGTGACAGTGAAGGAATGGCGATATATTTCCAAGTCAGGATGGTGAGTGACTTGGAGGTGAACCTCCAGGCGGTGGTGTTCCCATCTATCTGCTGCTCTTGCCCTTCTAGATGGTAGTGGTTGTGGGTTTGGAAGGTGCTGTCAAAGAAACCTTGGTGAATTCCTGCAGGGCATCTTGTCAATGGTACACACTGCTGCCACTGTGCGTCGGTGGTGGAGGCAGTGAATGTTTGTGGATGGGGTGCCAGTCAACCGGATGCTTTGTCCTGGGTGGTGTCAAGCTTCTTGAGTGTTGTTGGAGCTGTACTCATCTAGGCAAGTGGAGAGTATTCCATCACACTCCTGACCTGTGTTTTGTAAATGGTGGACAGGCTTTGGGGAGTCAGTGAATTATTCACTGCAGGATTCCCAACCTCTGACCTGCTCTTGTAGCCACAATATTTATATGGCTAGTCCAGTTCAGTTTCTGGTCAATGGTAACCCCAGGATGTTGATAGTGGGGGTTTCAGCTATGGTAATGCCATTGAATGTCAGGGGCAGATGGCTGGAGCCTCTCTTGTTGGAGATACGAACATACGATTCAGGAGCAGGAGTAGGCCACTCAGCCCCTCTAACCTGCTCTGCCATTCGGTAAGATCATGGCTGATCTGATTGTGGCCTCAATTCCACATTCCTGTCAACCTCAATAACCCCTGCATGATCATTGTCTGGCACTTGTGTTGTGTAAATGTTACTTGTCATTTATCAGCACAAGCCTGGTTGTTATCTGTGTTCAATATTTTGATCCGAGTTAGTTGATCTGAAGCAAGATAATTGGTGGAGTCCAGGATTGACCTTAGGACTATTGGGAGAGGGAGGTGGAGTGGGGCAATACTCAGCCATGCTTCTCAGTCCTGATCTTAGACAGAGCTGGCACGGAAATGAAGGGTCAAATGGCCCCTGCCATATAAGCATTCTACGATTCTATGAACACTAGCCAGTGCCCCCAGTGGGGCAATTCCCATGCTGAGATTTGAGGGGGCATACAGGAGCGTGCTCAGCTCTCATGCACTGCATAGTCCAATAGCGCCCAACACTCTGAGGAGACAGTCAAATGGCAGGAGTAGGGAACGGAACTAGGCAATGATATTGGACGGAATGGTGAGGAGAAATGAGTTTCTGCTGGAGTGCTCCTGTTGGTTTCCAACCGCTCTCCATTCCTGGGCTGTCCGCCAGTGTTGCTGCAGTCGAGTTGGACAATGCTCATACCATTCTCAGCACCCCCTCCCCAACAACCCCATCCCAACAGGGAGTTATCCAACACACCTTCAAACTTAATGACACCAACGTAGGCCCAGGACAGGGGAGGGTAGTGCGACAGTGTGTGTGTGTGTGTGTGTGTGTGTGTGTGTGTGGGGGGGAGGGGGGGTGCTGGGTGAGGGGGGAGTGGGGTGTGAGCGTGTGCTTGGTGGGGGGGATGGTGAGTGTGCATGTGTGTGTGTGTGTATTTGTGTGTGTGGGTGTGTGTTTGCATGGGTGGGTGTTTGTGTGTGTAGGTGTGTGTATGTAGGTGTGTGTGTGTGTGTGTGGGTGGAGAGTGTGCGTGTGTTTGTGTTTGTGTTTGTGTGTGTGTGTGTGTGTGCATGTTTGTGTGTGTGTGCGTGTTTGTGCGTGTGTGATTCTGCGGGCGTGTATTAAAGCAGAGAACTGTGACAAAACATAAGAAGACAGTAATAAACTTGTAGACTGGGTGTGTAATTAGCAAAAGAATTTCAATCGACACATGAGATTGTGGTAGGAAGAATAAGAAAGTCACATGTTCCTTGGAAAATAAGTTTAAGTGGGATAGAGGAGCAGAGTGATGCACAGGTCACTGGAGCAGTGAAGAAGATCATTGAGAAAAGCAAATCGACCACTTGGATTCATTTCTGGAGGGATAGAATTCGGAAGCGTTGAAGTTATATCAAACCTGTATTGAGCTTTATAGACCACATGTGGGCAGGATTTTTTATTCCCGTTCCGTCCCCAATGTTAATTGGCTGGAGGCTGGACTTTGGTCCCTCACTCAGGAGGAAGACCTGCCTCAGAGAAATGCCAGCCAAACTGATTGGGAGTGGTGTCATTTTGAATGCTGCTGTCCAAGGTCTGCTTTGCCAGGTCTCTGTTAAATCTAAGTTTTACTGTTGCCTTAACGGGGTGTAACTGAGAGTCAGGTTAATTATGGGATTTTTGTAGTTATTATAGTAGTAATTTTGTAGACGTATATATGTGATTACAATCTTTCTTATATTAATAAATGTTTAATGTAGCTTTATTAAAAACCTCTTGAGACTTGTTGGTCTTATTACTACTGAATTCAAAGCCTGCATCTTGAAACATACAAATTGCAAAAATAGGTTATGATGGTTGTTTCAAGTTTTCCTCTGGGATTTGAACAACTCAACCTTTACTATCAGCTGTGTCATAAAACCCCCCCACCAATAAATCCACCAATGGGGTCCATAAAATTCTGCCCTTGGAGCATTGTGGACAATTCTGGTCTCAGTTTCATAAAAAGGATATAGAAGCATTGGAGAACATTCATAAAAGATCTATGAGAATGGTAACAGATAGGTTATCATGGGAGGTTAAAATTATCAGGAAAGATAGTTTCTTCATTCCTGGGGCATAACCACAGGTGTTGCTCTAAGTAAGTAGGATAATCTTCACCACCAACCCCTTCCCCCCCGAACAAGCCCCCCCACATCCCACATGGATCTATCCCAAACACCTTCAAAATTCAATTTCCACAATTTGGGACATTCTCTATAAAAGTGAAGACTGAAAGTGAGCTACTAGAGGTCATTAGGATTCTGAAAGTCTGATGGTTAGATGCAGAGAAGATGTTCCATTGTTGAGATGACCAACACTAGGTACCATAAATATTATAGCCACTATTAAATCCAATAGGGAATTCAGCAAAAAGCTCCTTTACCCAGAGGGTGGTTAGAATTTAGAACTCACTACCACATTGTATGAAGCATTCGTAACAAGATAGGCAAATGAGCAGTGCAAACAAAGTAAAATTGGCTCGATCTGATCCCGTTCCAGAGACATGATGATTGCTGGGTGACCAAGGTTGGGAAATGCTTATTCCAGGGTACGCAGCATTCTGAAAAGACAGGCAGAATGGAAAAGGAGAAGGGGTATCCTTGAGAATAAAGGATGACATAAGGACATTAAGATAAAAGCAAAATACTGCGGATGCTGGAAATCTGAAACAAAAACAGAAAACGCTGGAAAAACTCAGCAAGTCTGGCAGCATCTGTGGAGAGAGAAACAGAGTTAACATTTCGAGTCTATATGAGTCTCCTTCAGAGGTAAAGAGCTCTGAAGAAGCTCTGAAGAAGGATCATTAAGACTAGAAATGTTAACTCTGTTTCTCTCTCCACATATGCTGTCAGACCTGCTGAGTTTTTCCAGCATATATTATATTATATTATTTATGACATAATCACATTAGCAAGAAAGGGATTTGACTCAGAAGATCAGAAAGTAGAAATGGCGTAGATGCAAACTAGGAATAACAAGTGTCAAGAACTGTTGGTAAAAGTAGTCCATAGGGCCCCATAACAGTGGTTATACCACTGGACAGAGCATTAAGCAAGAAATAACTGGACTTTTAACAAAGGCAATGTAATAATCATGGTGGACTTACATCATCAGGTAGACTGCATCAATTAAATTGGTAAAGGTAGTTTGGAAGACAAGTTTCTAGAATTATTTCATAACAGCTTCCTGGAACAATGCACTGTGGAACTTGTCTGTTGTATGTTCAGTAGATCACATGGTGAGATTCTGAGCATTGTACAGTTGAACATTAAGGCTGGGATTTTCCTTGCCTGAATGTGATGGGCATGTTCAGTGGTGAGTTTGGAGAACCTCAAAAGAAGGTCCTCGTCGCTGTTCCCGACGATGTAAATACAAGACGCAATTGTCTCCTCCCCCGTCAATGGCGGTCTGTGCCTCCCACTGTCGAACGTCGGGGACTCAATTTTAATAAATTTGCATCTAATTATTGTCGCCACATGGCAAAATCACCCTCCTAGATCAACTTTACATCCCACGTTGGCTTCACCACGGCGTGATTTACAACTGCCTTTAAAGGGCGTGAACCTGGTGACCTCATCTTTGAGGGGAACTCGGACGTGAGTGCACACAACTTTACGCAGTGCCCCCCATGATCCCAGTGGCTCTGCGGATTCCGGCAGGGGAACAGGTATGTCTCCGCACCAGCTTCTCCCTGGCTGGCTTGTGGTGCTGAGGCAAGGGCGACAGGCAGAGGGGAGAAGGGGGAGAAGGCAACCTTGAGGCAAGGTGACAGTGCCAGGTGGGTCATGGCGGCACTGACTAAAGTTTGGCCATGGGTGGGAAGAAAATGACCGGGCTAATGGCAAAGCATGTCAAATATTAGCACTCTACTGCAGCTGAGAGCAGTTAGCTTGAGCTCAGTTGACATGCTTGGAGCCAGCCTAGTCAAGCAATTGTGTTCACTCATGCAGCACTCATTCCTCACAGTGCCAATGATTGCTCCTTGACTGTTAACCCCTCGTGCACACACTTCATGCTCAAATGAGTGTTATGGTGCTGCAGAACCATTGTGTGACTAGGGAAGCCTGAGGATCCAGTTGGGAAAGGTGGTCATTTAGCACTGATGGAGGGACGAGGCCCTGGTCCCTTGCATTGTGTTTAAGTTGACATTGAAAAGTCACCCTTATGTACAAACAAACCGCGAAGCATTGGAGTCCAGGTTAGGAAAATGCCTGCATCTGAGATGAGAGTTCAGGATGCAGTCGAGTGGCCGAAGCTGCTGCCACTTGGTCACGTGGCGTGGGGTGGTGCTGGGTGGGGGCATGGTGGGCCATCATGTGCAGTAAACACTGGGCATCCATGTGGTGGCTTGGACTCTCCAGCATGTGTTAAAAAGCCTTGAGAGGCAGCTGTAGGTGATGACTAAGAGTGGTCCTCAGGAGACAATTGCTGACCCTTGCATCTCTCTCTTTGATACTGCATTGAGGAACTCCATCAGGAACGTGGATTCTGGTGATCTCACTGTATGCCTGATTGCTTATAGACAGGGGAGAAAAAGGAGAAGAATGTGACAGAGACAACTGGTTCGCCAAAGGTAGGAGCAAAACCCTGAAGACCAAGTGGCGGCATGGCTTCATCTGCACGCAGGAGATGAACTGCACAGAGCCAAGTTTGTAGGCACATCGCTGGATCCAGGGTCTACAGACGGTGCATGTGTTACCTGCAGATGAGCAAGAACCAGTGTCACTGACGTCTGCGCATGTCAAGGGAACTGGCCACACACATATGCCACTTTCTGCAGGGTTTGGCACCACCGGAACTCAGAGGGCATCCACTGCCAGGTTACCAAGTTACCACTGCACTCAATTTCCATGGCAGTGGCTCCTTCCAGGGCTCTGTGGGAGACCAGTCCGTGATCTCACAAACCTCCGCCCACAAATGTACCCAAGAGATCACTGAAGCCATTTTTGCCAAGGCACACACCTTTGTCAATTTTGACAGGAATCAGGTAAGCCAGAAAGCAAGAGCACTAGGATTTACTGAGATTTCCCAATTCCCACAGGTGCAATGTGCCTTCGACTGCACCCACATGGCTCTTAAATTGCTCTGGCAACAACTAGTCCAGTATGTGAACTGCAAAGGCTTCCACTCCCTCAATGTTCAGCTGGTTTGTGACCATAACAAAGGAATAATGCAGGTGTGTGCAAGATATCCTGGAAATGTCCATGCCTCATACATCCTCAACAGGCCTCAAATCCCTGACATCTTCCGGGGACCACACTGGATGCAGGGTTGGCTCCTCGGGGACAAGGGCTGCCCGCAGAGGACATGGCTGAAGAGGCCCGTGTGGCGGCCTCGGACTCCTGGTGAGAGAAGCTCATGCTGCAACCCAGAGTTTGGTTGTGCACACCGTTGGCATCCTGAAAATGAGTTTCCAGTGCATGGACAGATCTGGTGGAGCACTGCAGTGCACTCCGCACAGGGTGTCATGCATCATAGTGGCTTGCTGTGTGCTACACAATCTGGTGATGAAAAGAGAGGAGGACCTGGATGATGAAGCGATACAGGAGCTGCACGTCTGCTCCGATGAGGAGGAAGTTGAAGGGGTTGAGGATGATGATGTCCTGGGAGGGGAGGATGCAGGTGATGAGGCCATGGCACTGGCCAGGCGAGGCAGGCGTGCTCTTGAGGCCCTCATTGCCACAAGATTCCAGGAGGAGGATGATGAGATGCAGTGAGGATACTCCTGAGATCTTCACATTGCACCTGGGAATGTCTGACACCTGTCTGGCTGAGGCCAGCACATATACACTCTGTGAAAAGGCTCATATCATGGAAACGTTACTGAGATACAGAGGGCACATGGACTTTAACAGCAGTTGATCCTTTGGCAAGCTTCTTCACCTGTTCCTTTCAGCACCACACCTTCACCTGTCAGGAATAGTGTTGAGATTGGGGACAGCCCTGCCTCAAAGGTGCTGAGAGCACACAGAGAATATCACGGAACCCAGCGACACTTGGGTACAAGATTCCCTCAGCAAACACAAGCCACATTGAGGTGCAGGCATCACTGATCTGGAGAGTAAGTTTGAAGCCAGACAATCACTGTGCTCAGGAGGTTACATACTGCATAGGGGAGAGGCTCTGGACTGAGACTGTAGCCTTCATTTTGTGCAGGAACCAAGGTTTCACATCTGATTGACAACAGCACTGCTCAACTGCTCATCATAACAAGGAGCCATAGACAGGGAGGCCTTCTTGGGATAGTATTTACAATGGTCAATATTATGTATGAGTGGTTAAAGCCCAGGTTGTGCAACTAAATCTTCCTGGCCTTTTTAACCCTGCTGCTACGTCTTGGGTCTCCCCTGACATCCACAGCAGAGGTGGAGGCAGCCAGCTGATTTCAACGCCCTGTCTGTGTTAACCTTGGCTTGTATCCTTTGGAGGGCTGAGGCCTGATTTTGGGGCCCTGCTGAGTGGCAAAGGCACCCTCCTTGGCCTGTGGAGCTGAAGCTCCTGGGGTCACAGAAAGAGGGGATTCCTCCACTGGGTGGATGGCCCCAGGGTGTGCATCTGCTGGTCCTCTTCCCTATGGGTGCCCGAAGGACCCTGGCTGACTCCTTTAGGGGAAGGGGAAGCTGGAGTGAGATCGAGATGCCCCACTCCCCCTCTCGCATTAACATTGATAGATGACTGCAAGCGCCTCTGTGATGCAGTGCAGCAGGTCCTGGACCAAGGTTTCCATGGCAGCTGCCATCCTACCAGTGTTGGCCTCGATGCATTGGCATGCTGGCACTATCACCTCAGCCTGAAGGTGGACAAACTCTTCCATCGTGCCTTGCAATCTGAGCAATTCAGGCGACTTCCCTTCTTGATGTTCCCGAGCTATCCTTTGCAGCTCCAATAACCGTGACATGACTGAGCCCAAAGGCTCATCATCTGACTCAGGCTCAGCAATGTTCTGGCCTCCAACAATCCTCTGAGTGCCGGGGACCTGGGAAGTCCCCGCCTCCACCTGTTGTGGATCAGATGGTGCAATGTGCTTACCAGATTGTGATCTCGGGGCTGCTCTAAAGATAGGTCCCACTGAGGTGTGTGTCTCTGTGCTGGTGGAGGGTGTGGGGTGAACGCTGTGATGGATCTTCAATGTCAGTGTCTGCAGATTCCTCTTCCCTGCTGTCCTCAGGGCTGTAGTCAAGGACCTGGCTCATGGACCCCCTCGGCTGCTTCCCACATGTGCCTGCGAGAGCAAGGAGAGATAATTAGTGCATGGCAGGGGACTGCGTAACAGGGGAACTCACTCATAGCATGGTTGTCTGTTGGATGTTGCACTGCTGGATCTTCACTTGGTTGAGCACTGTCGACCTCACCCTCAGCACAGGATCGGTTCAGATCCTCGCCAGCCAGCTGTATGGCTCTGTTTTCAAAGTCTGTGAAAACGTTGATGTTGGGCATTCCTCCACCAATTTGCGACTTCTCCCTGTTGTTGTGTGCCAGCTTGTCCTGCATTAAGACAGATGGAGAGAGTGTAAGCAGGACGCCTGCCGGGCCAGATGAGAAGGATGCCTGGCATGTGTGGGTGGTGAGTGGTGCCATGGAGGGGATGAGGACAGTGGAGGTGTGTGAGAGAGAGTGAATGGTGATGTCCCTTGAACTGGCCCCACCAGTGATCCAAAGTGAAACCTGAGCCTCTGCATTTTTCCAAAAAAGTGCCGCATGATACAATGGAAAAAACCGCTATTGCCGTTGGCAGGACAAAGGCCACTTCCCCTGCCCGGAATCAGACTTTACTGATTTCTATGACAATTCTGCCCTAAGTATTTATTGATCACAAATAAACTTATGTACATGTATACAGGGTGTGGCCCAAGTTATGAGCGAACTCCATGCTTGCATTGAGACAGCTCTCTGATCTGTCCACAACTGAGCCTTGTCTCAGATCATGTGTTTCTTTACATCACACTGTGTTGTGTGTGTGTGTGTGTGTGTGTTTGTGTGTGTGTGTTGTGTGTGTGTGTGTGTGTGCGTGTTTGTGCATGTGCATGTGTTTGCGTGTGTGTGTGGTGTGTGTGTGTGTGATTTAACTAAATTGGGCAGAGATTAATAGGAAGCAAATTGTCTGGGATGGTTGAAACATGAAGAGTTAGAGGCTTTAGGTTTGAGATACAAGTAAATAGGTTAGATCCAACATTTGCATTTTTAGTTAAGTTGAGTGTTTGTTTGAATACCAAAGGAGAGTCAGGGGTAACAAGAAACATGTCTGCATTTTGCAAGAGTTCCATAGGTAAATAGAAGTGGGCTACTATATTTTTTGACCCGAAAACAAAGACGAGATAGAAACATGGAAGATTTTATATTTGGTAGGATGGGAGTTTAAAGAGATGTGAGAACAATGGGACCTGAGATGAAAAGAGGGAAAAGGGTATTTTAGGGTTACTGTGAAGCTGTGAGATAGCTGGGGATTGTTTGTTGAGCTGTTTTAGCTATTGAGATAACAGCTGGACCTGAGTTTGGAGCTGTTAGCTCTGGAGTGGGAGGCAATGTCATTTGAACCAGCCATCCAGTCATGCCAGAAAAGTTTTGGGCTGCAACAAGCAGTTTTATTCTGAAATTTGGGTTCCACAGCAGACTGGGAGAGAGTTGAGAGGTCATATGGCATGCCTCTATTAATGCTACAGCAACTTGCATTATGTAATATTACTGGATTTCTTATAGTTAAACATCTGTAAGGGGGTGTTAACTTACCTTAATTGTGTAACTGTAATCTTGTGTGCTTAGGTTTTCTTTTATTCTTGTTAATAAAAGTTTTACTTTTAATTTTTAAAATCCCAAGTGTTAATGGACTTCTTGCTGCTGAGATTGATACGTTTCCTTCTCATTTTCAGAATACCAAAAAAAAATGGCATGACCCGTAAGCCAAACGTCCCTCTGGGTTTGTGCAGCAATTAATACCGGCTGTGGTCATTACAGTGGGCAGTGCCTTTTCCCAGCCCCATGTTAACTCTTGCTATGCCAGATACCTTATGCTACACCTCCCCAAGTCTTTACCCAACATATTTACATTAAAACCTGCCTACCCCTTCTCCCACAACCTCCCCCCACCTCTGCCCCAAGTCTCTGACTTTACAAATTCAGACAGCCTGGAGGCTTGACAATTCTTCTGGATCTCGTTCCAGTCACATTCGGAGAAGTGTTAGACTCTGTTGATTTGGGCAACCTTTGTTGATTGGAGTTTGAGTTGTAGTCTGTGTTTCTGGCATTTGGTTGTCTTCTTCTGCTGCACTTTTTCCATAGCTCAGGGTTGGGTTTCCCTTTGCCAGCTCCCTATCTACTCCGTTCAGGGGTCATGGCCTGTCCTGTTCTTTCCAGAGAGTGTTCACTCTGTTTATTAGTGATATGAACCCAGTTTTTCTTTTTCCATATGGTCCACCATGATCTTTGTGGCAGTTGAAGGTGTCTCTCCCTGTCATTTGGACATTCCTCATCAGTGGGCTCACCATGCAGTTTAGCTTTTATTGTGACACTGTGTTCTTCAATGTATCTCTGTGCCTCACCTAGGTGCACTCTCGTGAGTTGATGGTCATTATTTTGGTATTTAAGCATCGTCCTGCAGCTTTGTGCATTGACTGCAGGCTGCAGTGTCTGTGCCATGGTGTTTACATATTGTGTGGCAGCAACCACTGGAGCCTGCGTCGGGGGATCATTCTTGTGTTGCTGGTCATTTTCCTGTGTGTCTTCCACTCAAGATGCAGTGGTAACTATCTGAAGGTTTGGCTGGTCGGAACAAAGAGGAATTTCTGCCACCTGCAAGGAAATTGGACAAACTGGCTCAATGAAGAGTGAAGGCAATTCAGAGCTGAAGTCTCAGTTGAGAACCCGTTTACTGATGGGCCTCTCAGCAACTTGCAGTTCCGTGTAGTTGATGACAGATGTTGTCTTGACATCTTCTACCGTTTTAAGAAGTTTAAGAGAAATCTCTGCTCAAGAAGGAAAAAGATGGGTTTCGGATGACGTATATGGCTTCAAATATTTGCTTGCCGCCATATCTTAGTGGTTCTAGGATCATAGCTATGACCGGAAGCCGGGTTCATCTAGGCCGATATAGTGGTGTGTCTGCTCATAGCCAGAGGTCTCTCAGCCACGGTACCTTCTCCGAAAGAACTGTAACCCTGGCTCCTGTGTTCCATTTGATGTTGGTGACGTGACAGTTTACTGAGACCACATTCCAAAATGAGAATCCAGGGTCCTTGACCTCACCCAAGAAGTACAGTTGGGTCTCTTACCGGTGTGATACCTCAATCTCATGGATTGTCTTGGGATCCTTCGCCCATCTGGGTGTCTTAGCTTTACATAGCTTTCCGAAGTGTCCCAGGCAGTTGCAGTTGAAACACTGCACTGAGATTGCTGGACATTGCTCTCGCTGGTGAGGTCGTTTGGTTCCACAGCATCGACATGGTTGCCCACTCTCTTGTGGTTGGCTTGGGCATTGCCTTCCTTGGCCTAGAGTCTCTTTGTTGCTTTACCAGCTGGAGAGTCGGGGCTGCCCTGTACCATGGCTTGGTTTCATAAAATGGATCTGTGCTGTTGGTGGATTTTAGACTGTCTGACTCTTTGGATGTCCTTTTCTAGAGAAAGATCTTCCTTGGCCTGTCATATGTCTGAAAGGGCATCATCGGCCACTCCGACAACAATTCTGTTCCTTTATGAATTCTGACGTAAGGTCACCATAGTCACAGCCTTCAGCCAATTTGTGTAATTCATTTATAAATGAGTCAATCATTTCTCCAGGCTGCTAAGCACGTTGGTTGAACTTCACTCTCTCTAAAAGTTTGTTGCTTCTTAGGTTAAAATATGTGTCAAAGGATTTCAGAACTTCGTCAAGTTTACCTGAGGTTTAGTTTATTACTTGCCTCACAATAATATCATCAGCTATCAGGCCTAATGAACAAAGTCATGTGTTCACTTGGTCAGTTTCTGTCTTTTTACCTAATCCTGAAGCTATTATGTATCTTAAGAATCTTAAGTTTTGTGTTTGGTCTGGCCCTTACATCAGCCCTACTTGGTCTGGTAATGTTGCTTGTTGTTCCATGGTTGCTTTAAAGTTCAGGTGAGTACGGCTTTAAATGCTATGCAGGGTTTAAAGATGGGGCTGTAGCAGCTGTTTTTTGAAGCGTCTTCTGATGCTTGTCATGTTTTGGCAGGCTCCCTTGGCAAAGGTGGGTCCGACCTCTTTGGAGTTTAGTTTTATTTGCAGCATTTGTTGAATCAACAATTTGGGGCCTTCCCTGCGATATCGAAGGATTTTCGAATGTTACAATCGATTCCCAGCTTTGGCTGAGGTATTTAAACCTGCTTTTTTTTTTTACAGTGAGCTCAGCTGCAATGTGGTGTGGCACTGATCTGTACCTGAGCTAGCTGCAGTGCTATGGAAACCGACTGCTCTGACTTTTTAATAGCACTGAAGTTTTTTAAACTAATCCTGGCTTAGAGCTGAATTTTTTTGCCCTTTGACTGCACTCTGTGTGTAATCAGAAAGGACCTCCATGAGATCTTGTGTAGTTCTTAACTGCACAGTGGAGTTTTTTCTTCTGCCTTTCTGTTTTAACTTCTGCAAAGGAGTTTCTTTCAAGCGATCTCCCTCTGTGTTTTCACTTCAGGTTCTTTCAGTTAGGTCAGAATGCTGTTCCTTTGGTTTTCCAGTGTTTGAATTTCCACTCCAGCTTCTCTGAGGTTCGGAGTTTTTACCATTCGCTGCCACCATGTTGTATATTGTATACTCAGTGGGTCGCACAAAGTTGATAAAAAGGGAGAAAATAGAATATGAGAGTAAAATAACCAGGAATATGAAATTAGATTGTAAGAGTTTTTACAAGTATACAAAGGGGAAGAGAGTAGTTAAAGTAAACATTGGTCCCTGAGAGGCAGAGACGGGAGAAATTATTATAGGGATTGAGAAAATGGCAGAGATATTCAACAAGTATATTGTCTCTGGCTTCGCAGTAGAAGACTCAATAAACATACATTCCAGAAACAGAGGGTAACCTGGGGGCTAATAAGAGAGAGGAAATTAGGTAATTAATATCAGCAGAGAAAAAATGCTGGAGAAAGTCAAGGGGCTAAAATCCAACAAATCCCCATGACCTGATGACCTATATCTTAGTGTTGTAAAAGAGATAGCTGCTAAGACACTGGATGTGTGAGCTATAATTTTCCAAAATTTCCCAGGTTCTGGAACAGATTGCTAGTTAGCAAAAGCAACACCGCTTTTCAAGAAAGAAGGGAGAGAGAAAACAGAGATCTACAGGCCAGTTAGCCTGGCATCAGTCATCATCAGGAAAGTGCTGGAATTTATCATTAAGGAAATCTTAACAATGCACTTAGAAAATCATTGGGCGGAATTTCCCGTGTCCGCTGGTGTCAGGCGTGATTGGTAGTGTGAGTGGGCAATATGTCGAGAAGGTCAGGAATCGATTCACAACCTCGTGAACCCAGTTTGCGATCATCCACTCAGCCTGTTGATGGCAGGCTGTGTTCCCCATCATTGGGCATCAGGAACCTCACTGTAATGCATCTGAACATCATTATAAGGCCAGCCCGCTAGAATCATCCTCTTGCCTGCTGGATTATCCGCCCACGATGGTGTGATTGCTCGCTGGTGCAGAACACTTCGTGACAAGTGTGATGGGCAGAAGTCAGGACTTACCACCAGGGCCTTGCTCACATTGCGGACATCCGAGGAGCAGAAGATGAAGGAAGAGGAAGGCCTAGAATTGACGGAGAGGAAGAGGTGTCAAGATGGGGTGAGGCTGGTGGGGAGAGGTAATGAAGGTGTCAGGATGGGGTGAGGTTGAAAGGAGGGTATAAAGGTGTCGGGGGAGAATATTGTGGAGGGGGGGGAGTATGGGTGAGGAGGGGGTAACAGGGGAGAAAACAGCAATTTGGGAGGTAGGTTCAAGGGGTGGGGGGAAGGTGTAAGGGAAGGAGTTTGGAGGGGGGAAGGAGTGCAGAGTTGGGGGGAGGAGTGCGGAGGGAGGAAGAATGCCGAGAGGAGAGGGTGTGTTGGAGGGGAAAGGAGTGCAGAGGGGGGAGGAAGTAAGGCTGGAGGTATAAGAAAGGGTGGAGAGAGGAGTTGGGAAGGGGGAAGGATGAAGGATACGATGGTAAAGGTAGAAGGGACAGCGAGGGTGGTTGGTGGGGACTCGGAGGCAGACACGGACCCTGGGGCTGAGAAGGAGGAGGTTGGGGAGGTGAACGAGGAAGGGAGTGGGATTTTTAAAAAGGAAGGGAATGTGCAGGTTCACCTGGACATCCCCGAAGGAAAAGGGTTGTGGCTGGTAGGTCACGGAGAGAGGTGGAAGGTGATGCCGGTGAGGTTGACAGAGATGTGGGAAAGGAAATGGACGATTGGGGAAGGGGAAGAGATAGGGGAGCACACGATAAACTGAATCCAGACCATGCTGTCCAAATCAAAAGTGAAACGAGAGTCGTGGTGGGTGGGATCAGGTGCTGCATGGGAGTGTGAGTGGGTGGGTGGAGATGCTGGTCAGCTCAGATAGACAGCTGAAAGCGAACCCCAGCAGGCAGCATTCAAAATGCTCAGGACATGGAGGTTAGGATGATATGTGAAGGATCCGCGTGCGTGGGAGAGTGCTTGTACGAGGCTCTAAAAGGCCCTGCCACACACACACTTCTCCCTCCAGAATCACTTTTCGCCAGCTGCTCCCTCTGCGGTGACAAAGAACAAGGTTGAGGGGGTCACAGGCAAAGGGGACTCGGAGGGAGAGGACAGCCTCTGAGATTTCTGAATGGATGACCCCGGGGTGTCCAGCAGCTGCTCCTCCTCCCTTTGGGTGCCTCAGAGCCGTGCCATGACTTGCTGAGGGGAAGGAGCACCTGGAGGGATGTCAGGGTGCTCCGTTTCCCTCTCGCATTGCCATTGCAGGAACTCACCCATGGCTCCCGCAGCAGAGTGCAGCTCTGCACACATCTCCGTGTTCTGCTGGACCGGGGTCACCATGGCATCTGCCATCCTCCCCATGGAGACCTCCATACACGCACATGTGGGCACCACTTGATCAGCGAGCATGCGGACACACTCCTATGACTCGTGTGCCACTCTCTTGAGGGCTTCCTTTAGCTCTGTGTGATGTTCCCCCACCTTCTGCTGACTCTCCAGGATGAGTTGGAAGGCTGAATCCAGAGGCTCATCACCTGACTTGGGCCTCATAGATGCCTCTTCCCCAGCAGTCCTCCGAGTGCCGGGGAACTCAGCTGAATCTGCCTCCTCCTGCCACGGACATTTGTCCATATGGTGACCATCAGATTGTGAACCTGAGCCAGCTCCAAATCCAGGCCCCACCGAGGTGTGTGTCTCTGTGCTGGTGGAGGGTGTGGATAAGCGCTGTGACATCTTCCAGGCTGCTTATTTCCAGCTCTTCAATGGAGGAGGTGTCCTCTTAGCTGAAGGTGAGCATGTGGATGGAGCAGGGGGTCTGGCTGGCTGAGGGTGTCGGTCTCTTGGCAGAGCTCCCTGTGAACCAAAGTAGAGATAATTAGTGCATGGCAGCAGAGTCAAAAACAGGAGTGAGAGAGCACTCACAGTTGCGCTGAGAGATTGTTGATGTGCAGGATCCTCACGTGGGTTGTCACCATGTGTCTCACCATTGCTGCAGCACGGTCCACACGGTCCACATCCAGGGGGATAGGATCCTGAGAGGAGGTTCAGCAGGAGGAGATTCACAGCCAAAATTAGAAGAGAGAGCAAGTAAGTCTGGAAGGCATAAAAATTATAGTTCAAGCACAAGGGAGTTTGGCAAGGTTGAGTGGTATTTATTTTAATACAAGGAGTCTGATGAATAAGGCAGATGAGTTGAGGGCACAAATTAACATATAGAAGCATGATGTCATTGCTATCACAGAGACATGATTGAGAGAGGGGCAGGATTGGCAGCTCAATATTCCAGGATCTAGGGTCTTCAAGCGTGACAGGGAAGGAGGTAAAAGAGGAGGGGGTATCGCAATATTGATCAAGGAATCAATTACAGCAGTAAGGAGGGATGACACCTTAGAAGGCTCCTCAAATGAAGCCACATGGGTAGAACTGAAAAACAAAAAAGGAGCAATCACATTGCTGGGAGTGTATTGTACGCCCCCAAACAGTCAGAGGGAAATAGAAGAGCAAGTATGTGGGCAAATTACAGAGAAGTGTAAAAATAATAGGGTAGTAATAGTGGGGGATTTCAACATTCCCAACATTAACTGGGTTAGTCATAGTGTGATAGGTTTATAGGGAGCGGAAATCTTAAAATTCATCAGGAGAGCTTTTTAAGTCAGTACGTAGGAGGCCCGGGTGGTCCTGGACTTAATTTTAGGGAATGAAGCCGGGCAAGTGGTAGAGGTGTCAATTGGGGAGCATTTTGCAAATAGTGATCATAACTCCATTAGATTCAAGGTTGTTATGGAAAAGGCAAGGATGGGCCAGAAATCAGAGTTCTAAATTGGGGGAAGGCCAATTTTAATAAGATCAGATATGATTTGGCCAGAGTGGACTGGGAGCAGCTACTTTTAGGTAAATCTGCGTCAGAGGAGTGGGACTCATTCAACAGGGAAATAGGGAGAGTACAGGGCCAACATATTCCAGTAAAGATAAAGGGTGGGACCAACAAATCCAGGGAACCCTGGAGGTTGAGGGCTACACAGGATTGGATAAAGAGAAAAAGGGAGGCTTATGGCAGATACTGAGGGCTCAAAACAGCGAAAGCCCTAGAGGAGTATAGAATGTGTAGGGGGGATCTTAAAAAAGAAATTAGGAGAGCAAAAAGGGGGCATGAAAAAGCAATGGCAGGTAAAATAAAGGAAAGTCCAAAGTTATTTTACAAGTGTCTTAAGAGTAAAAGGATAACTAGGGAAAGAGTAGGGCCCGTTAAGGACCATAGTGGTAATTTGTGTGTGGAGCTGGAAGATGTAGGTAGCATTCTAAATGAATATTTTGTGTCAGTGTTCACAAGTGAGAGGGATGACATGGGTATGGAATCAGGCATAAGGACTGTGTGATAATTAAAGAAATTAGCATAGAAAGGGAGGAGGTTCTAAGCAGTCTGGCAGGCTTAGAAGTAGATAAATCTCCAGGCTTGGATGAAATGTATCCAAGATATTGAGTAAGGCAAGGAAGGAGATGGCAGGGGCACTGGCAATAATATTCAATACCTCTCTGGCCACAGGAGAGGTGACAGAGGACTGGAAGACAGTCAATGTGGTACCGTTATTCAAGAAGGGATGAAGGGATAAACCAGGGAACTACAGGCCAGTCAGTCTAACTTCAGTGGTGGGGAAACTATTGGAAGCAATTCTGAGGGATAGAATTAATCTACGCTTGGAGAGGCAGGGATTAATCAAGGACAGTCAGCATGGTTTTGTTAAGGGGTGTCATGTCTGACCAATTTGATTGAATTTTTCGAAGAGGTGACCAGGTGTGTAGATGAGGGCAATGCGTTTGATGTGGTCTACTTGGACTTCAGCAAGGCTTTTGATAAGGTACCACATGGGAGACTGATAACGAAGGTAAGAGCCCATGGGATCTAAGGCAGTTTGGCAAATTGGATCCAGAATTGGCTGAGTGGCAGGAAGCAGAGGGTAATGGTCGAGGGCTGTTTTTGTGACTGGTTGCCTGTATCCAGTGGGGTTCCACAGGAGTTGGGTCCCTTGCTGTTTGTGGCATATATAAACGATTTAGACTTGAATGTAGAAGGGTTGATCAGTAAGTTCATGGATGATATGAAGATTGGTGGGGTGGTAAATAGTGAGGAGGATAGCCTTAGATTACAGAAGGATATAGACAGGTTGGTCAGATGGGCTGATCAGTGGCAAATGGAATTTAATCCAGATAAGTGTGAGGTGATGCACTTGGGCAGGACAAACAAGGCACAGGAATACATGATGAATGGTAGGACCCTGGGAAGTACCGAGGATCAGAGGGACCTTGGTGTGCATGTCCACCAGTTCCTTAAGGTAGAGGGGCAGGTAGATAATGTGGTTAAGAAGGCAAATGGGATCCTTGCCTTTATTAGCTGAGGCATAGGATATAAGAGCAGGGAAATTATACTGGAACTGTATAAAACGCTAGTTAGGCCACAGCTAGAGTATTACATGCAGTTCTGGAATCCACATTATAGGAAGTTTGTGATTGCACTCTAGAGAGTGCAGAGGAGATTTACCAGGATGTTGCCTGGGCTGGAGAGTTTTAGTTATGAGGGGAGATTGGATAGACTGGGGTTATTTTCCCTGGAACAGAGGAGATTGAAGGGGGACATGATTGAGGTGTATAAAATTATGAGGGGCATAGATAGGGTAGACAGGAAGGAACTTCTCCCCTTAGCGGAGGCATCAATAACCAGGGGGCATAGATTTAAGGTAAGGGGCAGGAGGTTTAGAGGGGATGTGAGGAAGATTTTTTTCACCCAGAGTGCGAATCTGGAACTCACTGGCTGAAAGGGTGGTAGAGGCAGAAACCCTCGTAACATTTAAGGAGTGTTTGGATATGCATTTGCCATTCCATGGCATACAAGGCTATGGGCCTGGTGCTGGATAATTGAATTAGAATAGTTAAGCGCAGACTCGATGGACCAAAGGGCCTTTTTCAATGCTGTAGACCTCAATGACTATGACTCTATGACTATGACATCCTCACCAGTCAGTGCAATAGCACGCTCCTCAAAGTGAATGAGGGGCCTAACGAGGGCCACTCCACCTCCGGACTGGGGACTCTCCCTGTTGATGTGAGACAACTTCTCCTGCATGAAAACAGGTGGAGAGAGTGTGAGCAGGGTGCATGGCACTGCGTGGAATGTTTGTGTGGTGAGCGGAGCCATGGACAGGATGAGGGCGTGAGCTCCAGAGGATATGAGCCTGATGGAGATGTGATGGTGTGTGTGAGAGTTAGTGGTGTTGTCTCTTGAGGTGTGAGATCCCTGTGGATATGTGATGGGTTTGTGAGTGCGTGAGTTGAGAGTGAAGAGAAGAGTGGGTTACCCTGGTGGAATGGATGAGACCATTGATCTTGTCGTGGCACTGGCTGGATGTCCAGTTTTGCAGGGCATTGGCACTAACCACCACTGCCACTGCCTCCCATGCTGGATTGGTGATGCAGCTGCCCGACCTGTGGCCAGAGTGGGGGTAGAGGACATCACAGTGGGCCTCTATGGTGTTCAAAAGGCACCTGAGGGACGGGTCACTGAAGCCTTTTTTGCCTTTTTTTGCCTTTTGACGTTATCCTATCAGCAGCCATGGGCTGGAATCACTGAGAGGTGTGCGCTCAGCTGCACTGTAAATATGGCCCCCTGGCGTGATGAAGCGGCGAGGTGATGGTGTGACGGGTGAATGAGAGCCCCCCCCACCCCATGGAAATGATGTGTTTCCCGTGAATGCATAATTAGTGCAGTGAGTTTGGGAAGACATGGGGTGAGAAGCCGCCATTGCGGCCGGTGGGTAAAACATTGTACTACCTGCCTGCCGCTGCACCTAGTGCAAATCTGGGACGGTTCCACCCATTGTACAATCAGACAGAGTCAACTTGAATTTACAGAAGAGAAACTTGTTTAACAAATTCATTGAAGTCTTTAAGGATATAACTAGTAGGGTAGATAAAGGAGAGCTGGTAGATACAGTCTATTTGGATTTCCAAAGGCATTATATAAAGTGCACGCAAAAGGTTAAAAAGCAAGATAAGGGCTAAAGGAATTGGAGATAATGCATTAGCATGAATAGAGGATTAGTTAATGGACAGGAAGCAGAGAGTAGAGATAAGCACAGCTTTTTCGAGTTGGCAGGCTCTGACTACTAGAGTGTCATGAGGATCAGTGCTGGAGCCTCAATTATTTACATCCATATTAATGACTTAAGCAGAGAGAGACAGAGAATAATGTATCTAAATTTGCCGATGATACAAAGCTGGGTGGGAATGTAAGCTGTGAGGAAGGCAGACAGAGATTGCAAGAAGATACAGACAGGTTAAGTGAGTGGGCAACAAGGTGGCAGATGGAGCATAACGTGGGAAAGTGTGAGATCATCCACTTCTGTAGTAAGAATAGAAAAGCAGAATATTTTTATAAGGCATACATTTTTTAAAATGGTGCTGTTTCAGTAGGCTTGAGTGCACTTGTACAAGAAGCAGAGAAATTTAGCATGCTGTTGGGAGACAATAGTGCAGTGGTATTGTCACTGGGCTAGTAATCCAGAGGCCCAGGCTAATGCTCTGGGGACATGGGTTCAAATCCCACCATGGCAGCTGGTGGAATTTAAATTCAATTAATAAATCTGGAATTGAAAGCTGGTCCCAATAATGGTGACCATGAAACCATTGTCAATTGTTAGGAAAAAGCAATTAAACATGTTAAACTGCTATTAAGTCTAGAAAGAATGAAACCATACAGTCCACCCTGTATCGAACAAGAAACGACAACAGCACTCCCAGCCCTGTTGACCCTGTAAAGTCCTCCTTAGTAACATCTGGGGGCTTGTGCCAAAATTGGGAGAGCTGTCTCACAGGCTAGTCAAGCAACCTGATGCATTCATGGAATCATACAATGTCCCAGACACCACCATCATCACCCTGGGTATGTCCAGGCCCACTAGAGGTGGTGGTATGCAGTCAGGATGGAGTTGTTCTGCGAGGCCGCAACATCGGCTCCAGTCAAACATGGGCAAGGAAACCTCCAGCTGATTATCATGTACCGCTCTCCTTCAGCTGATGAATCAGTGCTCCTCCATGTTGAACACCACTTGGAGGAAGCACTGAGGATGGCAAGGGCACAGACCATACTCCAGTTGGAGGAACTTAATGTCCATCACCAAGAAGTGGCTTGGTAGCACCACTACTGACTGAGCTGGCTGAGTCCCTAAAGGGTATAATTGCTAGACAGGTGGTGAGGGAACCAATCTGAGTCTGTGGCAGGGAACTAACAAGATGAAAGAGCTTACCTGACCTCATCATAACAAATCTACCTGCTGCAGATGCATCTGTCCATCACCAAGATGGGTGCAGCTCCTACAACACTGAAGAAGCTTGACACCATCCAGGACAAAGCAGCCCACTTGATTGGCAACCCTTCCACAAACATTCACTCCCTCTACCACCAACGCAAAGTAGCAGCAGCGTGTACCATCTACAAGAGGCACTGCAGGAATTCACTAAGGCTCCTTCAACAGCACCTTCCAAATGCACAACCACAACTATCTAGAAAGACATGGGCAGCAGATAGATGAGAACACCACCACCTGGAAGTTCCTCTCCAAGCCACCCACCATCTTAACTTGGAAATATATCACTGGTCCTTCACTGTCACTGGGTCAAAATCCTGGAACTCCCTCCCTAACAACATTGTGAGTGTACCTACAGCACAGGGACAGCAGCAGTTCAAGAAGGCAGCTCACCACCACCTTCTCAAGGGCAGCTAGGGATGGGCAATAGCTGCTAGCCCAGCCAGTGAAGCCCACATCCCGTGAATGAATAAAAAAAAGATTAGACTGAGATGTCATAGGTCCCAAATCGAGAGATGCACGAGGCAGACAAAGTGCTCCATTCTCTCCTGCCCATGGTCAATGTCACAGGTCTCATGTCACACCAGCAGCTGTTGGCCAGCTGGAGATCTCGACTGACAGTCTTGTGCCAGTTCATCAAGGGTCACCTTCTTCTTCTCTGTCCAGTAGGAGCTTACTGCATGACCTGAGGGGCAGGCCTCGATGATGGATTTTGGGTGACATGGCCAAGCCAGCTGACCCATCTTTTACAGAGGATAGATGAAACTGGAGGCTGCTTTGAGCATTTTCATACTTCAATGTTGCGTATAAAATCCCTCCAATGTATGCCCAGAAGCCTTCAATGACATCTAGTATCAAAGTCATCCAGTTTCCTTTCTTGGCAGGTTTTCAGGTTCCAATGGGGAATGGAGAGCACGCTTGTACTATAGAACCTAAGCTTTTTCTTGGAAAGCTTTTTACTGTTCCAAATCTTTTCAGTTGGTTGAAAGTTGATGAAGCTTTACCTATTCTCGCATTGAGCTCTTTGTCTGTGGGTATTGATGGAACTGCTCAGGCAGGTGAAGTCCTCTACAATTCAACATTGCTTTGATTGGCATAAACATCTGCTGCTCACTGGTGGTTTTTCGTCAACATAATTTTTGTTTTCTGGACGTTTTCTCTCTCTTGGCCTGATTGCTGTTTATATTAATGAGCTGTCACAGTCCTGTTATACTGACAGGACAGTAATGTCATCAGCACAGTCCAATTCTGTAAGCCCACCATCACTGATCCATTTCAATTTAATTCAGGTGTTCAAAATCATCAAGTGTTTTGAGAGACAAAATAAAGTGAAGATGTTTCTGACGGCAGAAGGATCACTAACC
Organism: Carcharodon carcharias; assembly: GCF_017639515.1. NCBI lineage: Eukaryota > Metazoa > Chordata > Chondrichthyes > Lamniformes > Lamnidae > Carcharodon > Carcharodon carcharias. Next base: position 105,477,199 of record NC_054473.1, on the reverse strand, counting down.
AGATCAGGAGGACGTAGTTTTAAGGTAATTGACAAAAGAACCAGAGATAACATGAGGAATTCTTATTTTTCACAGTGAGTTGTTAGAATCACAAATTCACTGGCTGAAAAGGTGATGGAAGCAGATTCAATAATAACTTTCAAAAGAGAGTTTCCTCAATATTTAAGGTGTATAATATACAGGGGCAATGGGGAATGAATAGGAAAGTGCAGCTAATTGGATAGCTTTTTCAAAGAACCAGAATGGGCATAATGGGCCGAATGGCCTACTATACTGTATCACTCTATGATTCTCCATGGAAGAATAGAGTAAGATAGTTTTGATACAACCAGGGAGAGAAATCATGGACCCTGGTGCTTCTCCTGTTTCCTGCCCTTTTATTTTTCCATCTTTCATGATTCACCAATTACAGAAAGGTGCCAGTAAAATAAGCACACCCATTGTTGGCATCTGGTTAGAAATATCATCCGATACATATGCAACAAGAGTCATTAATATTAAAAGCGGCTATAATATAATGCAGTGTTAGTTTGTGTGCAACCTATAGGTGATTCCACCACAACTATTAAACAAACTAGAGAGTACAAATTTTACATTGTGCGATATTGTTAATTTGACAGGAAAATATCCCATTAGTTACTTATATCACTGTGCAGATGATAACACTGATTCGGTGACTGCCTCAGCCTCATTAACATGTTCTGCATAATGCATAATGTGGGCACAATGACAGTAAATTCATTTTTGTGGGAAAGATTCAATATTTGAAACTCAGATAAACTGCACAAGATCTTTTCTATTCTGTAGAAGAAGTAGAAGACATTCTCCTGCCTGAGTGCATAATATTATTCAATATAATTATTTCACACAAGGGAGTGCAGTTGGGCTCTATTTTATCAGTAATCTCACAGGGTAGAGAGATCAAATTACACCTGAGCAACAAAGTGGAATGATTGAACAACATATGTCTTCACTGTCAGTGAGAAGCATTGGAGTCCTCAGGTATCTCTATGCAATGTAACATTTAAGAGGACAGGGGACAAGGACTGAATGGTTCATAATTGTGTCTCTGTTTTCCTGATCAGCAAGCCTGAAGATTCTGCTGATTGCTGATTCTCACTACAATATATTTTCAAAATCTATTATTCAATATACCTTTATCATAATATTTCAATACCTCAAAAAATTAATAAAAGCACCAAATAAAAAAATTATAAAAGATAGAGTGGGATAATAGGCAACTCGACAAAAGGACAAGATTGAAGTCAATGGGAAAGTCTCTAGTGAATCATGTACAGTGTAAAGCAGGTTACTGATTCACTATGAGCCCATGACACCTGTCCCAGCAATCTCACCGCACCAAACCTGCTCACAGTAAACTTCTATTAGCAACAAAATAAACAGAACTGCAGCTGTGATTCCACACTCTCTTTGCAAGATAACTTCAGGTGACAAATGCCATCCAGTCCAGTTCATCTCATCCTCCAGAATGATTAGGAGCAGGATCAAGCCGTTCGACCCCTTGAGCTTGCTCTGCCTTTTGATAACATTGCCTACATTATACCAGTGACTGGTATATACCCGTGACCATTATAACATTTTACCAGTAATGATTAAGAAGCATTTAATTGGTTGTAAAGCAATTTGGGACATTGTGAAAGGTGCTGCATAAATGCAGGTTTTGTCTTTCTTTCATTACAACTGCATACAGCAGGCAGAATGGCTGTAACAATGGTGAAATTGGGGGCCAAATGTTGGGGGAGAATTTTCTCTTCAGCATGCGGGTGTGTGTCCTGACATCTCCGCGCGTCATTCTGAACTTCCATTTGGTGTGTGCGCACAGGAGTTGGCTGCGTGCCCACTGAACTGTCAAAGGCCTGTTAAGGCCATTAATCAGCCAATTAAACAAATTGTCAGGGCTGCCTGTTCAACCTTAATGTTGTTGGGTAGGTGAAGAGCCCAAGTGGCCTTCGCATTTTTCATGAAACCTCATCCACAAGCGGGATGAGGTTTCATAAAGGTTTTATTAAATTAATAAAAAAATTTATGAAAATTCATAAACATGTCCCAGCTCATGTGATGCTGTCATATGAAGGCACATGTCTGAATAATTTTATTTTTTCTTTTTTTTCCAACTTTACAAATGTACTTAATCTTCCTGACGCAGCTCCGTGCCTCAGCGAGATTTCTGCACTCTTTTGTGCGCATGTACAGAAAAGTGCAGGCCCCGAATCTCCCTCCTCCCAGGTAACGCTGAGTGCTACCGGGCACATGTCACGCTGGGCGGGCCTTAATTTACCCGCCCACAAAAAATTGTGGCACAATTCTCCCCCAATTCTCTAAGGATAGATAATCACAGCACAATCCATTAATGCTAGGAAAGTGGCTACAAAGAAATCACTACATTTACAGGACAATTCAACCATTCTGACTTCCCTGGCATCAACCCATTCATTGGACTTGAAGTTGGCAAATGTTACCCCACTTTTCAAGAAAGGAGGGAGGGAGAAAATAGGGAACTATTGGCTAGTTAACCTAACATCAATTGTTGGGAAAATGCTGAAATCTATTATTAAGGAAGTCTTAACAATGCACTTACAAAAGAATAATATGATCAGAACAAGTCAATGTGTTCTTACTAAAGAGAAACCCTGTTTGATAAATTTATTGGAGTTTTATGAGGATGTAACTAGATAAAGGGGAACCAGTAGATATAGTATATCTAGATTCCCAGAAGATTTTCGATAAAGTGCCACACAAATAGGCAAGGGAAGGACACAGAGAGGCTGCAGAGAGATATAGACAGATTAAGTGAGTGGGCAATAAGATGGAAGATGGATTATAGTGTAGAGAACTGTGAAGTCATTCACTTTAATCAAAAGAATAGATGAATTAAATATTTTTAAGGGTTGAGGAACTTGTAAGTATTGATGTTCAAAGAGACTTAGGTGTGCTCATACAAGGAATGCAGAAAGTTAACACATTTAAAAAAATGTTTAAACGTTTAAACAGGATATCCCTTTAGTAAGAGCATATTGACTTGTTGTAATTATATCATTCATTTTCTAAGTGCATTGTTAAGACTTCCTTAATAATAGTTTCTAGCATTTTCCCAACAACTGACGTTAGGGATATATTTTGGGATGGAGGAACGTTTATAGTGTAGTTCCCCAGGGGTCAGTATTGGGACCCTTGCTTTTCCTGATATATATTAATGATCTTGATCTTGGTGTGCAGGGAACAATTTCAAAGTTTGCGGATGATACAAAGCTTGGGAGTGCTGTGAACTATGAGGGGGATGGTGTGGAACTTGAAGAGGACATAGGCAAGTTGGTGGAGTGGGCAGATGGGTGGCAGATGAAGTTCAATGCGGTAGGAAGAACATGGAGAGACAACATAAAATGATGGGTGACATTTTGAAGGGGGTGCAGGAGCAGAAAGACTTGGGTAAATATGTGCATATGTCATTGAAGGTAGCAAGACAGGTGGAGAGAGCAGTTAATAAAGCATATAGTATCCTGGGTTTTATTAACAGGGACATAGGGTACAAGAGCACGGAGCTTATGCTGAATTTATATAAGACACTGGTTAGACCTCAGCTGGAGTATTGTGTACAGTTCTGGGTGCCACAGTATAGGAAGGATGTGAACACATTAGAGAGAGTGCAGAAGAGGTTTACAAGAATGGTTCCAGGGATGAGAAACTTAGGCTATGGGAATAGCTTGGAGAGGTTGAGACTGTTCTCCTTGAAGAGAAGAAGGCTAAGAGGAGATTTGGTAGACATGTTCAAAATCATGAAGGGGCTAGACAGAGTAGATAGGGAGGAGCTGTTCCTGTTCATAAAAGGATCAAGAACAAGAGGGCACAGATTTAAAGCAATTTGCAAAAGAAGCAAATGTGACATGAGAAAAAACTTTTTCACACAACATGTGGTTCAGGTCTGGAATGCACTGCCTGGAAGTATGATGGAGGCAGGTTCAGTGGAGGCATTCAAGAGGACATTAGATGATTATTTGAATAGAAACAATGCTCAGGGGTTCAGGCAAAAGGCAGGGCAATGGCACCAGGTCATAATGCTCATTTGGAGAGCTGGTGCAGACATGATGGCCTGAATGGCCTTCTCTGTGCTGTTAAAATTCTGTGATTCTGAGACAGGGTGGTTTCAGGTTGAGCTATTCAGTTAACCATTGAGCTAGTGCAGGCTTATTGTCCATGAATCCTTTGCATTGGCTTGTCTGGAGTGTTTATACAATACAAGTCACATTCCAGATGGATGATGAGGTTGCCTTTGTCCAGCTTAAAATCTTCCAGAAACCAGCATGTGATCAGCTGCAGCTATTTTTATCAGCCCAGCAAACTGGACGGGACATGAAGGGAAATCACTTTACTCAAAGGGTTGTGTGGCTTTTGGGGATTCTCTACCCCAGAGAGTTGTGGATGCTCCATCCACATTTAAAGCTGGGAAACACAAATTTCTGGTATCTCAGGAAATCAAGGGATATGTAATAAATAAATGCATGAATAGTACTTTTTAAAAATCCTGAGTTGTTTAAAATGTGAGCGAAACAGGCAAATGAAGTGGAAAAATGTAATTAATAAATAAAGAGCTTCAGCAGCAGAAAAAAAGTGTGATAGTAATATCCTGAGAGAAATCATTTCTAGAAGCACTTAAATCATAGGAATAGATTTATATACAGACCCTTTATGGTAAAAGCCCTTTCTGCTGTTTCTCTGGGAAGTCAATGGATGTTTTTGCCAAAGTTACAATGGGTGATCTTGAATGCTCCCCCTGTGCAGAGAAACTTTCATCCTATCTATATTATTGGTTCTCTCACGGACCACAACGTCAAAGCTGTTCCCCCTTCCTCTCACGGAATACCCTACACCCACTCAGTGACTTCCTCTGCCCTTGCACCATGACGGTAATATATCATTCAGGGCACATGCCTGTGTTACAGGAGCCCCTGTCTATACCCCTGTCTATCGAATTGCCTATAGTAACTACATTTCGATCTCATTTCCTTGTGCCTCTTTCTGTGTAGCCGAGTCTCCAACAGTGCCATGAATTTGCTTCTGACTCCTATTAATACTCAATACTCCTGGGGGATTCCTACGCTACTTGCCTTTTCCTTCTAGTTTGCCTGGCAGTCATCCACTCTCTCTCCCCCTCAACTCTCTATAGCTGCGTGGTGACCACTTCTTGAACATGTCATTTATGAAATCCCCATTGTCCCCTATCCACTGCACCAACACCACGTGGCCCTCAAGCTTTTAACCACAGAGCTGGAGCAGTCGGTCACACTTTCTGGCTGTATTTTCCAGACCATCCAAGGTGTTTTGGAATTTGTGCATGGGATAGGATGTGCATGCAATAGGCTGCAGCTGTCCTGCTCAGGTGGTCAGGTGGTCAGCAAGCATGGATGGAGAGAGAAACAGAGTTAACATTTTGTAAAAGAGGTCAGGGAATGGAGCAAAGAATGCTCCATGCATTCTTCAAAAAGTCAGGCATATTGAGGGGTCACATGGATTCCGAGAATGACACCTTTTATTTGGAGGAAGTGAGTGGAGCCAAAGCAGAAGCTGTTCAATATAAAAACAAGCTCAGGAAAAGGAGGGTGGTGGATGGAGACTGTGGGCCTCTATCCAGACCATTCTAATGGTTGATAAAGGTGTAGAGAGATTGGATGTTCATGGTGAAAAGGAGACAGTTAGGGCCAGGAAACTGGAAACTGTTATAAAGTGGTGGAGAGGGTTTCCTGGGTCATGGATGTAGATGGTCTACTACCAATGTCTACTGAATGCTCGTTGATTGCTACAACCACTGATCCTCTGATTAGGTACTTTTCAACTTTTCAGGCTCAACACTGAGTTTGACAATTTAAAATCATAATGAATGTTTCCATTATTTTGGACAGCAGGTGCTGGTAATGATTCTGCTGTTGCCATTTCCACCTCCTCTAGGCCTAGCTTTTGTATTCCTTCTTGACACATTTCCACCTTCTTTTGCCTCCATCATCCCTCTTCTCATTTAATCATGCCTCCCTGCTACAGACCTTCCCTTTCGACCTTTTCATCCCTCCTCCCATTCATTGCCTTGGCACTTGCTTAAGGTCGTCAACCTGAAACATTAACTCTGTTTCTCGCTCCACAGATACTACCTGACTTAGATTGACCAACATTTTATGTTTGTATTTCAGATTTTCACCATTTGAAATATTTTGCCTTTGTACTAGTTATTTAGTTGACTTTTTATTAGCTTTAGGCAATGTAACTGTTGGCCTAACACTAATTGTCTATGTGAGAAAGGAATCCATTATTTTACCCAGCAGGCTTTGAGAAACTAGGTCAATTTAGGCAGTCAATCCCCCCCACCTACAATCTACAAGTCTTTAGAACCTAAGCTTACCCTCAACTGATCTATTCTTCCTGCTAATTACAGCCTTGGTGCCCTCCTGGATGAGACCTTCTCCCTTTGCCTGGGGCTGTTTGAGAGTGAGGTGATAGAGAAGAGGGATGAAGGGAATGCACTCTGATTGATAGGATGAGTCAAGTATTACTCCCAGGGATCGGTGGTTTTCATCACATATGTTAATGATTTGGATGAATATCTGTAGAGAGCGAGAGAATTATACATTAAGTTTGTAGATAGGGTTAAATCAGGAGGCACAGTTGGCAGTGTAGACAGGAGGAGAAAGTTACAAAAGGGATATAGAGGGTGGACAAAGGAGATCAATATGAGGAAATGTGATGTCATTCATTTTTGATAAATTGGAATATTTTCTTATTAGTGAGACCTGGAGGAACAATGAGATTTACGTTTCTTTTTACACATCACTAAAGCACTAAATCACTAAATCACTAAAGCACTAAATCACTAAATCACTAAATCACTAAAAGCTAGTGGGAAAAACATAATCAAAGAGGCTGAGGAAATGTTGTTCTTTATCTCAATGGGGCTGAAGTACGTAAGAGTAGGAGTATGCTACCATTGCATAGAGCCTTGGTCAGACCACATCTTGAGTACTATGTTCACAGCACATATATATTGGTTTTAATGAGAAGGCAGCACTGATTTATCAAATGATATCAGGGCTAAAGAGGATTAAATTATGAGGACAGGTTGTATAAACTTAGCTTGCAATCCCTTGTGTATGGAAGATTGATGGGTAACACTGATCAAGATGGTTAAAAATGTTCATTAGAGTACATAAAGAGAAATTATTGATGCTGGTGAGGCAATAATATTAACATTAGAACTAAGTCATTCTGGAGTGAAATCAAGAGGCATTCTTTCAAACAAAAAAGTCTGAACTCTTTTTGTCACAAAGCCACAGGTCCCAGGACATTTGGAGCTTTCAAGACAGAATTTGATTTTTGTTGCACTTTGCATGCATCAGATTGGAGCGTGAGTTGAGTGACACAGGGTGACTGACAGTCATGTAGGAAGAGCCTGTATGGGCAGTGAAGGGTTACAGATCCAACCCCCTCCCTCTCCCCAAGTCTATTGAGAGAGAATCACAAACAACGGAATGCAGCAAATTATAAAGGGAGCAGGTGACAGATGAAAAGCAGCCCACAGAGACTGATGAAAGAGTGTTGACATCATCTGTTTCGGATATTAGAGCCATTAATGGCTCAGATGTTTGTTTGATTCTTGGCACTAATGACTATCATGGGGTGGCAGTGACCAGAGTGCCCTCAAACATAATCTCATTTAACTATATCATCCCCTAAAGGTGAAAGAGCTGGTTGGCACAGAAACAGAACACTTAAAAAAAAAGGAATAAAGGCTATTAAAGGATGTAATAGCTCTGGAGAGAGTGCAGAGGAGGTTTACAAGAATGTTGCCAGGGTTAGAAAAGTGTCGCTACGAGGAGAGATTGGATAGGTTGGGGTTATTTTCCTTAGAACAAAGAAGGCTGAGAGGTGACTTGATTGAGGTGTACAAAATTATGAGGGGAATAGATAGAGTGGACAGGATAGAATTGTTTCCCTTGATGGAGAATTCTAGAACCAGGGGACATAGATTCAAGGTAAGTGGCAAATGGTGTAGGGGGGACACGAGGAAGAACTTTTTTAGTGGGTGTCTGGAATTCGCTGCCCAAGTTGGTGGTAGAGGCAGAAACTTTAAACTCTTTTAAAAAGTACCTGGATCTGCACCTGAAGTGCTGTAAGCTGCAGGGCTATGGGCCGGGTGCAGGAAGGTGGGATTAGAAAAGGCACCTGGGTGTCCTCGGGCTAGCATGGACAAGATGGGCTGAATGGCCTCCTTCTGTGCTGTAACTTTTCTATGGTTCTATGGTTCTATGAAACACTTTTTAAAACTTAATTTTATGGGATGTGGGCATCGCTGGCTAAGCCAGCATTTATTACCCATCTCTAATTACCCTTGAGAAGGTAATGGTCAGCTGCCTTCTTGAACTGCTGCAGTCCATGTGGTGTAGGTACATCCACAGTGATGTTAGGGAGGAAGTTCCAGGATTTTGACCCAGCAACAGTGAAGGAAAGGTGATATATTTCCAAGTCAGGATGGTGAGTGAGTGATGGTGTTCTCATCTATCTGATGCTCTTGTCCTTCTAGATGGTAGTGGTTGTGAGTTTGGAAGGTGCTTTCTAAGGAACCTTGGTGAATTTTAAATAAGATTTTTTACAACACCAGGATGTCCAAAGCGTTTGACAACAAATGAAGTATTTCTGAAGTGTAGTCACTGTTGTAATGTAGGAAATGTGGCAGACAAATTGTACACAGCAAGATCCCACAAACCAGCTATATGGCAATAACCAAATATTCAGTTTAATAACAATGGATGAGGGATAAACACTGGCCAGGATACTGGGAAAAATGCCATTGTTCTTCAAAATCATGCTCCGGGTTCTTTTAGGCCCACCTGAGAGAAGGGGTGGTGGCATCCCTGTGGTAAAGCCTGGGCGTTTCAGTCTGGATTATGCGTTGATGTCTTTAGAACTGACAATCTCTGGCTCAGAGACCAGAGTGTACTTCACTCAGCCACAGCTGAGACTGTGACATGTTGACTAGCTGATAACACATAGTCCTTTGGATCAGACTGCAGCCTACAGGGCTTTTGGGGTGTCCAACGGACCAAACCACTACTAGGAGGCCCCAGAAGATATAAACAGTTGGCAACATGACTGTATCTTGGCACAGCATCATGGGGGAGCCAATGGGTATCAGGGTGCTGTTCTAACTAACCCTGTCTATGGTTAGATTTGCTGCTTTTTAATTTTTCTCTTTTTAAAGGCCTCTCTGTGTCATTGTGGCTTCGGGTGATTTGGAGAACATGCGGCCCACATTTGTGATTACAGTCTGAAACTCCCATCATGGGTACAAACCCAGACTGTGCCTATTCTTGCCCCCATTTCCCATGCCCATTTTCTCATTCAAACCCGCACCTATTTCCAATCCCAAAGCTGTGCCCTACCCATGCCCATCCCTGCACCCATTCCCAATCCCAAAGCTGTGCCCTACCCATGCTCATCCCTGCACCTATTCCCAATCCCAAAGCTGTGCCCTACCCATGCCCATCCCTGCACCCATTCCCAATCCCAAAGCTGTGCCCTACCCATGCCCATCCCTGCATCCATTCCCAATCCCAAAGCTGTGCCCTTCCCATGCCCATCCCTGCACCTATTCCCAATCCCAAAGCTGTGCCCTACCCATGCTTATCCCTGCACCTATTCCCAATCCCAAAGCTGTGCCCTACCCATGCCCATCCCTGCACCCATTCCCAATCCCAAAGCTGTGCCCTACCCATGCCCATCCCTGCATCCATTCCCAATCCCAAAGCTGTGCCCTACCCATGCCCATCCCTGCACCCATTCCCAATCCCAAAGCTGTGCCCTACCCATGCCCATCCCTGCATCCATTCCCAATCCCAAAGCTGTGCCCTTCCCATGCCCATCCCTGCACCTATTCCCAATCCCAAAGCTGTGCCCTACCCATGCCCATCCCTGCACCCATTCCCAATCCCAAAGCTACACTCTACCCATGCCCATCCCTTCATTCATTCCTGTGCCCCATTCTTGCTGATGTGAATATATGTTCAAGTTTCTGTCCAATCTTATTATATCTCACCTGAATGTTAAAATGGCCATAACTAAAATTCAAAGAGGGTTGCACTGAATTCACCCTATATATTCATTTTTTTAAGCATGAAAATTAAAGTGTCAGTTCATTCATCCATCATTCATGCACACCAGGGACATGTGCAAGAATCTTCAATGAGGGAAACTTCTCAATTTTTAATATGATTTATAACTGATGTTATAAAAATGTATGACAAATATAGAAATTCGTGGCTCAGTGAAGAGGAATTTTTTTAAAAACCCTCAAAAGAATTTCTAAAGAACCAGTAGTAAAATAACTTTATTTCCTGCTCAGGCTGAAAATCTGGATGTAATTTGAAGGGAACTTTTAACAAATGCAGGTCCAGGAACCTCGTATAGGAGCTGTTTCAGCTTGGCAAATTATGATGAGTGGAGACATATTAGGATGGAGGGATTGATAGATAGGGGAAAAGATTGAGGCAATTTGGGCATTTTATGTGTATGGAAGTAATAGCCTGCCTCACCCACTCAAAGTCCATGGCGCTCATAAATCCTCTTGCAGCATCAATCTTCTATACATCCAGTGGGAACCTCTGTGTCTCACACACACACCAATGTCTCTGATTTTCAGGTCCCTGTCAACAAAAACTTCCATTTATACATAGTAACTTTAAAGTGATAAAATGGTCCAAAGCACTTCATAAGAGTGTCATTGAACAAAATTTGATCAAGTCATATTATAAAAAGGATGTGAAAGCACTGGAGAGGATGCAAAAAAAATTTACAAGGCTGATAACAAAACAGCAAGGTTATACTGTTACAAGCGCGATGGGAGCTGTATACTGTCTGACTCTCGTCCCACTACTCCACAGGTCACAACATAGATTGAACTGATTTTTCCAGCTAGCTATATGGCCAAATGTGTATTTTACAGATGAATCTCAGAATGAGCACTCAATACCTAGGTTTCTTCAATAAACAACAAAATTATTAGTTTATTTTAAAAGCAGCCTTGTCAAGTAGAAAGACAAAGCTTATTAACATACAGAATGAAAAATGAAAGCATAGTAATTACTCTTCATAAATACCCTAACACACACACACAGACACACACACACACATAGGGCAGAATCTTCTGTTCGGGTCCCGCTCGCCGATGTGTAAAATGATGCGCGGTGATGTCGGGTGTACAACCTGACATCACTGCGCATCATTCTGATCTTTTGTTCGGCGATGCGCACACCGGAGTCGGCTACACACCCACCGAACTGTCAAAGGCCTGATAAGGCCATTAATCAACCAATTAAACAAATTGGCAGGGCTGCTTGTCCAACCTTAATGATTTTTAACTTTTTTATTTTGATGTTTCACATTGATATAATCTCCCTGAGGCAGCTCCATGCCTCAGGAAGATTTCTGCGCTCTTTCATGTGCATGTGCGAAAGAATGCAGGCCCCGGCTCTCTCTCCTCCCCCCCACCCCCCGCCTGCACAGGTAGCGCTGAGTGCTACCGGGCCCAAGTCACACTGGGCGGGCCAATTAAGGGCCATATAAAATGGCAGCACACAGCCAATCGTGGGTGGCGATCGGCTCTGCCTGCTCCCAACCTGCCCCCTGAAGAGGAGAAAATTCTCCCCACAAAATAGAGGAATTCTGCCCAAAGATTAAAAATCAATGGTTCAAGGGAATGAGATGGATAGTGGAGTCCTTGGAATGGTGTCTAGGTTACTTGGTTGCTTTCTCAGCACTGGTCCGGGAAACAATCAATGACTATTGCATTACTTTTCAGGCAGACTTTGAGGAAAACTTGCAGTCAGTCAATTTCAGAACATAGAGTGACTTTGCAGCAACTTCCATTCACATTTTGCCCTGGGCTGGGTCTGGAGCATCATGAGTTGCTGTCTTCTTTACTCAAACAGTTGATCCTTCTTATTCCCCCCAAAGCAAAAACAGTCCATCAGCTTTTAAACACAAATTTCCAAAGCATATTTTTTTTTCCAAAACCATAAACCACCATGTGACCCTTTTGTAAACAGTCACTGGGGCCAAGAGGTTTCCAGCTTCTTTCAAACTGCTTAATTACGTTTTCTTGTAAAACACTCTCTTTTCCAGGAACAATAGCAACCAGAGTCCTTGCAATAACCCTTTAAGGGACAGCGTCTTTTAAAAAACACAAATTCTTCCAGAATGTTCTTTGTCCTTGAAGATGAGCTGTTTTCCATGATTAAAGTGTTTATGACAATATCTAAGAGGATAGGGCAAACGCACAAGGTTCCTTTTGATTTGAAAGGAGAAGGTTGAGGGGTAACCTAATTTAAATTGATTAAAGGTCTTGATATTTTAAAGACAGAAAGAGTGTTTCCACTTGTGGGGAAGAGCCAAGAAATCAAATAGGGGTTCAGAATAAATTCCTATTCACAGAGAGTGATGAGAACATGGAACTCGCTGCCACAGGGAGTGGTTGATGTGAATAGTATCGATGCATTTATGGGGAGGTGAGATATGCAAATAAGGGAGAAGGGAATAGAAGGCTGTGTTGATGGACTTAAATGAGCAAGAATGGGAAGAGTTCAAATGAAGCATAAACACCAGCATGGACTGGTTGGGCTGAATGGCCTCTTTCTGCAGTGTATATTCTATGTAATTTTATGTAAGCCACATAAAGAGATATTAAGACAGTGGAGCAAAAGATTAGTCAATTTGGTAGGTTTTCAGGAATGTCTTAAAGGTGGAACAAAAGGTGGAGAGGGAGACAACTCCAGAGTTTAGGGCCTTGACAGCTGAAAGCGTGGTCGGAGAGAGTGGGGTGCACAAGAGGCCAGGATTAGAGCAACACAGATATCTTGGAGGGTTTTGGGGCTGAAAGAGATTGCAGAGGTAGAGAGGGTGAGGTCCATGAAGCGATTGGAAAACAATGGTGAGAATTTTAAAACTGAGGCTTTATTTGACCTGGGGTCAATGTAGGTCAGCAAGCACAGGAGTTCGGAATTAATCCTTACAGATTTCATAGCAAACAACTTAACAAAACACCCCTCTGAGATAGAAATTCTCCTCTCAGTTCATGAAACACTTCCCCGTCATTTAATCCCAGACTCTCTCGATCTCTGAACTACTGTACACTGGCATGTTGCAATAAATAGATTTGCACTCACTGCATTGTGTGGGAAGGGAAATGGGAATAGAACGCATGACCTCACCTAGATAAACTCTTAGGCAAGCTACCAGATCAATAAATCACTGGGTCACAGTTTGACTAATGGAGTGATAGGAGTATTTTTAGTTTCTATTAGTGAGTGGATATTGTGCGTAACTTTTCTTCTGTTTATTTGATTGATAATTGAGGGAGGGAATGTAAAATCACAGCTGCTCCATTAACTCTGTACAGAGTATGGCTTAAACCTTCTCTGGGGGCAATGGTTTCACTGATGAGCCACACAAGCACGATTGAATGATTTATTTCCATGAGCTTGCCTGCTAACCTATCTAACAACTCAATTACCCTTTGTTTAAAAATGACCGCCCTGGCTCTCAATTATAACTTCCTAATTTTCCCTTGACATTTAAGCTCTTAGTGAAAAATGCACCAAGATAGAAAACAAAGCAAGTCTCGCAGTGATATATCAACGCGGTTCATGAGTTCAGTGTTATCCAGAGTGTTTCATAGCCAATGAAATTGTTTTGAAATGTCATTGTTGTTATAATTTAGCAAACACTGTAGTCATATTTTTGCACAGCAAGCTCCCGCAAACAACAATGAGACGAATGAGCAGATAATCTGGAGAAATTTTTGAGAAATGTGATGAGTGGGGTGAAGACCAACTGGGGGTAGGCAAGCTTGCTGGAAAGTTAGGCTGGGCCAATTCAAAGAAAACAATTGCACCTTTCCTCGGTATCTCTTCAACACCTGATACGTTGAATTATTCTTGTTGATCAGCCCTTTTCAGAATTATCCTATGACCCTGGACTTTCAGCTCTGCCCAAAGCTTTGATGATGAGTCTGAGCAGTGAAAAGAGGTGGTGGTGGGGCGGGGTAGGGTGGTGGGGAGGGAAGTGGGGGGGGAATGGTGGTGGGGTTGGGGGGGTGGGGGAGTGGGGTTGGTGGGGTGGGGTGGGGGGGTGTCAGGGGGTGCGTTTCACTCCTAGTCCTGTGTGGTGCTGACTATAATACAGCCTGAAGACCTTCAACTTCTCAATGTGGAGCTTCCTGATGAAAGGTGAAGCTTATCTGCTGCTTAAAACCCCCGCCATGCCTTTCTTACCTCTAGACATGACTATTCTAATGTTCTTTTACCTGGTCTCCTATCTTACGCCCATCATATCTGACTATTAGTTCAGGACTTCCTTCCTGAATCTTCCTCGCTACGTTTCTCTTTTCCTGGAAGACCCTCCTTAATACCTATCTTTTTGTTATAACACTTCCTTATAGATCAATGGTACATTTTATTTGATTGTGTTGTAGGGTGTAGGTTACAGTTTGGTTGTCTGAAGGAGCCTAAATAGCTTAAATGTAAGTCTTTGTTGGCCCTTAGAACTATTTATAAATATACTGTAAAGGGTACAGGCTAGGGGCTGTCTCTATTCTTGCTACATGGCTCTGTCCAACGCTCAGCTGGCTCTGGGTGTGAGTCATGTGCTCTCTTACATCACTGTGTAGGTGGTACTGCACTCAGTCCCCACATTAACTCTATGGGCAGGATTTTGACCTCAGCTGCGGGTGCATTGGTGGGTCTGAGAACGCTGGGAAATGGGCCACCACTTGCAATTGGCCCCGGACTGTGATTTCACACTGGCTGGCCAATTAATGACTGGCCAGTGTGAAAGGCGTGCTGGAACGCTCTGCGCTTCCAGGGTGGGGGCGAGGAGGAGGGCAGCTGCTGAAGTCAGAGTGTGCAGGGAGGCACGGAATGAAAGCTCCCTGAAGGTAGACCCGTCTCAGGGAGCAGGTGAATTTAAAATCAATAAAAACATAGGGCAGGATTTTGACCTCAGTGTGCGGGTCCATGCCTGACACACTGGAGCGTAAAGTAACGGCGATTCTGCCGGACAAGCTTCCTGACATCATTGTGTACTCACGCGATATTCCAGTCAGTGGGTGCATGCGAGCATTAGCAGTGTGCCCGCCAACAATTAAGAGGCCTATTAAGGCCATTAAGGTTTCAGTTAGTGGGGATATTTTGCCACCCGCCCAACTTTATGGTTGGCGGGTGGGTGAATTGGCCAGGCGGCATTTTTGAGGAAACCTCATCAAAGGGCAGGATGAGGTTTCTGAGATTAATTGAAAAACAAATAAAAACGTGTGGACATAATTTTCAGCATCCATATGTTGAGGTGTCTCATTCTGACGTGTGGACATTATTTCTGGATTTTACATTGTGGTTTTACTGATTTTAAATTCGTCAGCTCCCTGAGGTAGCTCTCTGCCTTCGGGGAGCTTTCATTCTGTGCTCTCCCACGCCCGCACTGACTTCAGCGCTCACCCTCCTCCTGCCTCCACTCCAGCAGCGCTGAGTGTTCTAGCGCCTTTCACACTGGCTGGACGTTAATTGGCCAGACAGCGTCAAATTGCGCACGGGGTCCGATTGCGGACAATGGCCCGTTTCCCGGCCGCTTCTGGGCCCACTGACCGTGCCCGCATGCTGAGGTCTTAATCCTGCCCATAATGTAATAAGCCTCTTAATTGTCACCGTGCGTGCTGCCGACTCTCGCTCGTGCCCGCCGACCGAAATATTGCACGAGTGCGCAATGACATCGGGAAGCTCGCCCGATGGCATCGCGGCTATTTTAAGGCCCAGCCTGTCAGGCGCGCGCCCAAACTCAGCGGTCAAAATCCTGCCCTATATGTGCCAGGCTCTTGTACTGCAGATTGTGCTCCTGTGAAGCAACTTGGGATGTTTTACAACGTTACAGGCTATATAAATATAGTGTGTTTGTTGCTGCTGAGATAAGAGAGGGTGCTGGAAGAACTGAGAACCAAAGCTGCTAGACTGTTAGAATGGGAACTGGTCCAAACACTGTGATTGCAGCAGGTTGAGCCATAAACATTCCAGGTTGCCAGAGTTTTTCAGAGAAACCATGTATGACATTGGAATAAGGAAGTGTAGAAGAGGAAGCCTCTTATTTGCCAAGAATAAGAAGCTGACTATCCCTTCAGTCCTATGTGGTGCCCGCTCAAATGAAAAGCTATCAGTGCCTTTGTGGTAAGAAGTGTTGTGTCTGAATGTCAGATAAATATCTTCAGAGTTAGATCATCACTAATGTTACAATTGATCTTTCATATTCCGCATAAAGGACAGGGATTCCTAAAAGCCAAATGGTCCCTGACATAACCTCCCAATCTGTTTTCAGTTAACCTGCGCTGCAGTTGGGGCATTAAAATTGTCCTCAGCTAAATAGGCACAGGAGGGAAGAAATGAGCTAGAGCCCCCCACCCCTCCTCCCAGAGCGAGTGCATTTGGAGAATGTGCCTGTGCGGACTGATTCAGGCACTTCTGTGATGCCCTACTTAGTGGAACAGCCTAGGTTCACATGTGAGGTGGCCACCTTGAATTGTACTGGCACTTGGAAAAGGGCGACAGGGGACAGTGAAGAGAAAGGGAAAGCAGGAGAGGCTGACTATTGCACTTCAGCATGTGTCACAGATCTTCAACAGAGAGCAGAGCCTTCAGCACAGACTGACTCCGTGTCACAGGGTATCTGTGCTGGTGGCGAGCTCAAACATGACAACCCTTCACCTTCCCTCAATGTTTGCTGCTTCTCAAGGGTGATCAGTACAAATCTGATGCGTCCACTCTGAAATAAAACAGATTTTTAGTCACACATCAATTACCATCGTTATAACGCAGGATAGGGGTTGGCCCTTAGAATGACAGCAGTTCCGTGCTCAGAGGTCAAAGTCTCTTCTTCCATTTTGTTCTTTGGCAAGTAGCCTATAATTTATATTGAAAAGAAAAGTAGAATATTCAAATTGAAGAAGACAGGTGAAGGGCCCAGGGTCTTTGAGGGAAGAGAATCAGGTGGATGAGGTAGTGGGAAGCTTGTGTTTTTAGCTATCAGCTGTGGCTCAGTGGGTGGTACTGAGGGGGTGGGGGCTGTAAAATGGGTGGCGATGGACTGCCTGCCATGTTCCCGATGCCATTTTATCACTGACGAGGAATACAGAAGGTGGCCTTCTGCCCAGGTGAGGCCCTCAACTGGCCAATTAAAAGCCACTTAAAGGTCATTTCCTGTCACCACTGACATTTTACCAGCAGGGGGGTGGGGAAATCTTCCACTCCCAGTGGCACTGCAAAGACTGAAGAGCTGTTGGCCCTCATGGCCAACAGCACTTGGAGGAGAGTTCATACCTTTTAAAGGTTCAGGCCTGACACCAGGCAACTAATTGCCTGAGTGCCAGAAAAGGCAACTGGAGGGTCCCCAAACAGCCGAGGTGAGACTGCCCCTGGTTCCTGACATGCCTCAGGACCCACTCGCTGCACTGACAGAGTTCAGCCTGCACCCCCCACCCCCCGCCATTGCAGCACTGAGGGAGTGCTGCACTGTTTGAGGTGCCGTCTTTCAAATGAAATATTAAATTGAGGCCCTCGGCACCTTCTCAGCGGGATGTCAAAGACCTTGTCGCATTATTTTAAAGAAGGGCAGGGAAGCCCAGGCCTAACATTGCTGATGATGGGATCTTTCTATGCACAACGTGGTTGCTGCAGTTTTACATTACAGCAATGACCACACACAATAGGCTATGAGGTGCTTCAGGACACCCTAAGGTTGTGAAAGGCACTATATAAATGCAAGTTCTTTCTATCTATATTCTTAGGTCACAGAGAGAGTGAGAGAGAGAGAGAGACAACTCAGAGACCCCTTGAGTTTTAAATTCTGAATTTTGAAATTTAATGTGCATCTTTGGCGCTGTCTTGCCTGAAGAGTGTTTCCAGCCCAGATATTGTATGTACCCTTCTCCAACTCCATCAATTAATTCGTGCTCTGTCCAACTAGGTAAACAGTTTTCCTTTGAAGGACAGGATTAAATCAGCATCGATCAAACTGGTTCATGTCTAATTGGCACCATTTCCCGTGTGTTTATCCATTTATTGCAAATGCAGTTTTAATTGGGGGGTGTTTTTAATGGACGTGGTGTGTGATGATGAGGCAGCCAGACTGGCAGGTGCTGAGATGGGCAACGACTTTAATCTGCATCTTCAACCTTTAAAACACTGTAGGGATTGACTAATTAACCACATGGATAGTCAGAAGGCTGTTGCTTTAAAGTGAAATATCACACTGAGCCTTTGCAGCTGTAGTAATGAGGAAAGTGTGTCAGACTATCCCAGGAAGAGTGCTATGTCAGACAGTAGGACTTGTTCATCATTTTCCCTTTGCTCCGAATCACATGAGGGAGGGAGGGAGTTTGTTTTTCCTCTGAACTGAAAGAAGAAACAGGCAACTTTCGTCAGAGCGTCCCACATTTATACTGACAGGAGGATCCCCGAGTCTGGTAATCCAGAGCCCAGGGACACGGTTTCAAATCCCCGCACAGCAGCTGGTGGAATTTAAATTCAATTAATAAAATTTGGAATTGAAAGCTAGTCACAATGATGGTGCCCATGACAACTGTCATCAATTGTTGAACCCATCTGGTTCACTAAAGTCCTTTAGGGGAGGAAATCTGCCTTCCTTACCTGGTCTGGCCTACGTGTGACTCCAGACCCACAGCAATGTGGTTGACTCTTAACTGCCCTCTGAAAGGGCTGAGCAAACCACTAGGTTCAAGGGTAATTAGGGGCGGGCAACAAATATTGGCCTTGCCAGCTACGCCCATATCCCATGAAAGAATTTCTAAAAAGTTACTTAGGTAACAGCAAGTAAGAAATTATGATCTTAGTCCAGTGGTGAATCTTCATAGGTCAGAACCAAATATGAAAGAAGGCATCCTTGGGATGCTTCAAAATGATTCACGGTCGAATGAATTAGTGTAGTCACTGTTATAATGTTGGAAACACAGCATCCAATTTGAAGACTGCAAAATCCCACAAACTGCAATGTGAAAATGACCAGATCAACTGTTTTTGTGATGTTGGTTGAGGATGTTGCCAAGGCCACTGGGGAGAACTCCCCTGCTCATCTTCAAAGTAATGCCATGGGATATTTTATATTCACCTGAGTCTAACTCAAAAGATGACATCTCTGACAGAGTAGTACTCCCTCATTGCTATGATGGGATTGTTGGTCTGTTTATGTGCTCAGATCCCTGGAGTGGAATTTGAAATCACAATGATAGATAGATTCTTGATTGGTAAGGGGATCAAAGGTTATGGGGAGAAGGCGGAAGAATGGGGTTGAGAAACTTATCAGCCATGAGTGAATGGCAGAGCAGACTCGATGGGCCGAGTGGCCTAATTTCTGCTCCTTTGTCTTATGGTCTTATGATCTTAGAGCCAGGCATGAGAGAAGTATCAACTGAACCTGGACTGATACCAGGGCGCAGCTCCCTTCACCAAGATCAAAATCATCTCGAATGCTAAAGAAGATCAGAGTGTTAATCAATATTTCTACAATGTGACAGCGAAAATCAATATTAATCTCTTTCCTGAACTCAGTTAGTCCAGCACCACTGCAATTTCTGTTCAGTCAGGCTTGAGCAGACATATTTTATTGTGGCTTTATTAAATATTCATTCATGGTATGTGAGCTTCGCTGGCTGGGCCAGCATTTATTACCCATCCCTAATTGCCCTTGAGAAGGTGGTGGTGAGCTGCCTTCTTGAACCACTGCAGTCCATGAGTTGTAGGTACACCCGCAGTGCTGTTAAGAAGGGAGTTCCAGGATTTTGACCCAGCGACAGTGAAGGAACAGTGATATATTTCCAAGTCAGGATGGTGAGTGACATGGGGGGGAATTTACAGGTGGTGGTGTTCCCATCTATCTGCTGCCCTTGTTCTTCTAGATGGTAGTCGTCCTGGGTTCGGAAGGTGCTGCCTAAGGAGTCTTGGTGAATTCCTGTAGTGCATCTTGTAGATGGTACACACTGCTGCTACTGTGCGTCGGTGCTGGAGGGAATGAATGTTTGTGGATGTGGTGCTTATCAAGTGGACTGCTTTGTACTGGATGGTGTCAAGCTTCTTGAGTGTTGTGGGAGCTGCACTCATCCAGGCAAGTGGGGAGTATTCCATCACACTCCTGACTTGTGCCTAGTAGATGGTGGACAGGCTTTGGGAAGTCAGGAGATGAGTTACTCACCACAGGATTCCCAGCCTCTGACCTGCACTTATAGCCACAATATTTATATGGCTAGTCCAGTTCAGTTTCTGGTCAATGGTAACCCCCAGGATGTTGATAGTGGGGAATTCAGTGATGGCAATGTCCTTGAATGTCAAGGGGCAATGGTTGGATTCACTCTTGTTGGAGACAGTCATTATCTGCTACTTGTGTGGCGCGAATGTTACTTGCCACTTGACAGCCCAAGCCTGGATAGTGTCCAGGTCTTGCTGTATTTGGGCATGAACTGTTTCAGTATCTGAGGAGTCGCAAATGCTGCTGAACATTGTGCAATCATCAGCGAACATCCTCACTTCTGACCTTATGATGGAAGGAAGGTCATTGATGAAGCAGCTGAAGAAGGTTGGGCCGTGGACACTACCCTGAGGAACTCCTGTAGTGATGTCCTGGAGCTGAAATGACTGACCTCCAACAACCACAACCATCTTCCTTTGTATTGGGTATGACTCCAACCAGCGGAGAGTTTTCCCCCTGATTCCCATTGACTCCAGTTTTGCTAGGGCTCCTGGATGCCACACTTAGTCAAATGTGGCTTTGATGTTAAGGGCAGTCACTATCACCTCACCTCGGGAGTTCAGCTCTTTTGTCCATGTTTGAACCAAGGCTGGAATGAGGTCAGGAGCTGAGTAGCCCTGGTGGAACGCAGCTGAGCGTCAGTGAGCAGGTTATTGCTAAGCAAGTGCCCCTTGTAAGCACTGTTGATGACCCTTTACATTACTTTACTGATGATTGAGAGTAGACTGATGGGGCGGTAATTGGCCGGGTTGCATTTGTCCTGCTTTTTGTGTACAGGACATACCTGGGCAATTTTCCACAGAGCCGGGTAGATGCCTGTGTTATAGCTGTACTGGAACAGCTTGGCTAGGGGTGCAGCAAATTCTGGAGCCCAAGTCTTCAGTACTATTGCCAGAATATTGTTAGGACCCATAGCCTTTGCAGTATCCAGTGCCTTCAGCCATTTTTTGATAACATGTGGAGGGAATCAAATTGGATGAAGACTGGCATCTGTGATGCTGGGGTCCTCAGGAGGAGGCCAAGATGGATCATCCACTCGGCACTTCTGGCTGAAGATTGTAGCAAATGCTTCAGCCTTATCTTTTACACTGATGTGCTGGGCTCCTCCATCACTGAGGATGGGAATATTTGTGGGGCCTCCTCCTCCAGTGAGTTTTTTAATTGTCCACCATCATTCACAACTGGATATGGCAGGACTGCAGAGCTTTCCATTAGTTGTGTGCTCGCTTAGCTCTATCACTTGCTGCTTATGTTGTTTGGCATGCAAGTAGTCCTGTGTTATAGCTTCACCAGATTGACACCTCACTTTTAGGTATACCTGGGGCTGCTCCTGGCATGCCCTCCTGCACTCTTCATTGAACCAGGGTTGATCCACTGCTTGATGGTAATGGTAGAGTGGGGGCTGTTCCAGACCATGAGGTTACAGATTATGTTTGAGTAAAATTCTGCCCCTGCTGTTGATGGCCCACAGTGCCTCATGGATGTTACTGTGACTCCAGTTGTATGATTCCTATTTCTGTGACTTTGGTTACCGTGACTCCTGTTACAATAACTCTGATTACTGTGACTCCTGTTCCTGTGACTCCAGTGACATTGACTCATGGTACTGTGACTCCAGTTACTGCGACTCAGGTTACTGTGACTCATGCTCCTGTGACTCCTGTTAACCTGACTCCAGTTACTGTGACTCATGTTCTTGTGACTCCTGTTACTGTGAATCTAGTTACTGTGACTTCAGTTACTGTGACTTCAGATGCTGTGATTTCTGCTACTGTGAATTCTGTTACTGTGACTCCAGTTACTGTGACTCCTATTGCTTGACTTCAGTTACCGTGACACCTATTACTGTGAATCCTGTTACTGCAACTCCTGTTACTGTGATTCCTGTTCCTGTTACTATGTCTACTATGAGTCCAGTCCCTGTCACTCCAGTTACTATGACTCCTGTTAACATGAATCTTGTTACTGTAACCCCTGTTACTGTGACTCCAGTTACTGTCATTCCTGTTACTGTGACCTCAATTATGCCCTCTGAAATGACCTGTAAGCCATTCAATTCTATCAAACCACTACAAAGTCTCAAAAAGGCACTGTGGGTGCACCAAAACCACATCAACTGCAGCAGTTCAAGAAGGTAGCTGTCCACCACCTTTTCAAGGGCAACTGACAGATGGGCAGAGAGAAAGTACTGAGGGAGTGCTGCACTGTCAGAAAGGCAATACGGAAGGAGGGCTGCATTGGCAGAGCAACAGTGCTGAGGGAGTGATGCACTGCCAGAGAGGCAGTACTGAGGGAGTGCGGTAATGTCAGAGGGGCGGCACAGAGGGAGGGCTGCATTTGCAAAGGGGCCGTACTGAGGGAGTGCTGCATTGTCAGAGAGGCAGTACTGAGGAAGCATTGCATTGTCAGAGAGGCAGCACTGAGGAAGAGCTGCATTATCAGAGAGTGTACTATGGGAGTGTTCCATTGTCAGAGAGGCAGCAATGAGGGAGTGCTGCACTGTCAGAGGGGCAGCACTGAGGGAGCGCTGCATTGATAGAGAGGCAGTTTTAAAGGAGTGCTGCATGTCAGAGAGGCAGTTCTGAGGGAGCACTGCATTGTCAGAGAGGCAGTACTGAGTGAGAGCTGCATTGTCAGAGAGCGTACTGTGGGAGTGCTGCATTGCCAGAGAGGCAGTACTGAGGGAGTGCTGTACTGTCAAAGAGGCAGTAATGAGGGAGTGCTGTACTGTTAGAAAGGCAGTAATGAGGGATTGCTGCACCATCAGAGAGGCAGTAATAAGGGAGTGCTATACTGTCAGGAGGCAGTTCTGAGTAAGAGCTGTACTGTCAGAGAGGCATTACTGAGGGAATGCTGCACTGTCAGAGAGGCAGTACTGAGGGAGTGCTGCACTGTCAGAGAGGCAGTACTGAGGGAGTGCTGTACTGTCAGAAGACAATACTGAGGAATTGCTGCACTGTCAGAGAGGCACTAATGAGGGAGTGTCGTACTGTGAGAGAGGCAGTACTGAAGAAGTGCTGCTCAGCCAGAAAGGCAGTACTGAAGGAGTGCTATACTGTCAGAGAGGCCGTACTGAGAGAGGGCTGTACTGTGAGAGAGGCAGTAATGAGGCATTGTTGAACCGTCAGAGAGCAATTACTGAGGGAGTGCCGTAGTGTCAGAGAGGCAGTACTGAGGTTGTGCTGCACTCTAGAGATGGCAGTACTTAGGGAATGATGTACTGCTAGGACACAGTACTGAGGGAGTGCTGTACTGTCAAAGAGGCATTACTGAGCAAGTGCTGCACTGTCAGAGAGGCAGTATTGAGGGAGTGCTGTACTGTCAGAAGGCAATACTGAGGGAATGCTGTACAGTAAGAGAGGCAGTACTGAGGGAGTGCTGTACTGTCAGAGGGGCATTAAATTAGGAGTGCTATACTGTCAGAGAGGTATTACTGAGGGAGTGCTGTACTGTCTGAGATAAAGTACTGAGGGAATGGTATACTGTCAGAGAGGCAGTGCTGAGGGAGTGTTGTGTTGTCAGCAAGGCAGTATTTTGGGAGTGCTATTCTGTCAACGAGGTCGTACGGAGGGTGTGCGGTACTGTCAAGAGGCAGTATTGAGGGAATTCTGTACTGTCAGAGAGGTAGTACAGAGGGAGTGCTGTATTGTCATAGAGGCAGTATGGAGGGAATGCTGTACTGTCAGAGAGGCACTAATGAGGGAATGTCGTCCTGTGAGAGAGGCAGTACTGAGGAAGTGCTGCTCAGCCAGAAAGACAGTACTGAGAGAGTGCTGTACTGTATGAGAGGCAGTAATGAGGGATTGCTGATCTGTCAGAGACCAATTACTGAGGGAGTGCCGTATTGTCAGAGAGGCAGTACTGAGGTTGTGCTGCACTCTAGAGATGGCAGTACTTAGGGAATGATGTACTACTAGGACACAGTACTGAGAGAGTGCTGTGCTGTCAGAGAGGCATTACTGAGCAAGTGCTGCACTGTCAGAGAGGCAGTACTGAGGCAGTGCTGTACTGTCAGAAGGCAATACTGAGGGAATGCTGTACAGTAAGAGAGGCAGTGCTGAGGGCGTGCTGTACTGTCAGAAGGCAATACTGAGGGAATGCTGTACAGAAAGAGAGACAGTACTGAGGGATTGCTGCACTCTAAGACAGGCAGTAATAAGGGAGTGGTATACTGTTAGGAGGCAGTACTGAGGGAGTTCCGTACTGTCAGAGAGGCAGTACCGATGGAGTGCTGCATCGTCAGAGAGTCAGTACTAAGGAAGTGTAGTACTGTCAGAGAGGCATTACAGATGGAGTGCTGTATTGTCAGAGAGACAGTACTGATGGGATGCTGCACTGTCTGAGAGGTAGTACTGAAGGAGTGCTGCACCATCAGAGAGGCAGTACTGAGGGAGTGCTGTACTGTCAGAGGGGCATTAAATTAGGAGTGCTATAATGTCAGAGAGGTACTACTGAGGGAGTGTTGTACTGTCAGAGATGCAGTACTGAGGGAATGCTGTACTGTCAGACAGGCAGTGCTGAGGAAGTGCTGTGCTGTCAGCAAGGCAATATTTTGGGAGTGCTATTCTGTCAGCGAGGTAGTACGGAGGGTGTGCGGTACTGTCAAGAGGCGCTATTGACGGAGTGCTGTACTGTCAAAGAGGTAGTACAGAGGGAATGCTGTATTGTCATAGAGGCAGTACGGAGGGAGTGCTGTACTGTCAGAAAGGCAATAGTGGGAGAATGCTGTACAGAAAGAGAGACAGTGCTGAGGGAGGGTCTTACTGTGAGAGAGGCAGTACTGAGGAAGTGCTGCTCAGCCAGAAAGGCAGTACTGAGGGAGTGCCGTATTGTCAGAGAGGCTGTACTAAGGTTGTGCTGCACTCTAGAGATGGCAGTACTTTGGGAATGATGTACTGCTAGGACGCAGTACTGACGGAGTGCTGTACTGTCAGAAGGCAATAGTGGGAGAATGCTGTACAGAAAGAGAGACAGTGCTGAGGGATTGCTGCACTCTAAGGGAGGCAGTAATAAGGGAGTGCTATACTGTCAGGAGGCAGTACTGAGGGAGTTCCGTACTGTCAGAGAGGCAGTACTGATGGAGTGCTGCATCGTCAAAGAGTCAGTACCAAGGGAGTGCTGTACTGTCAGATAGGCATTACAGATGGAGTGCTGTATTGTCAGTGAGACAGTACTGATGGGATGCTGCACTGTCTGAGAGGTAGTACTGAAGGAGTGCTGCACCATCAGAGTGGCAGTACTGAGGGTTGGCTGTACTGTCAGAGGGGCATTAAATTAGGAGTGCTATAATGTCAGAGAGGTACTACTGAGGAAGTGCTGTACTGCCAGAGATGCAGTACTGAGGGAATGCTGTACTGTCAGAGAGGCAGTGCTGAGGGAGTGCTGTGCTGTCAGCAAGGCAATATTTTGGGAGTGCTAGTCTGTCAACGAGGTAGTATGGAGGGTGTGTGGTACTGTCAAGAGGCGGTATTGATGGAGTGCTGTACTGTCAGGAGGCAGTACTAGGGGAATTCTGTACTGTCAAAGAGGTAGTACAGAGGGAATGCTGTATTGTCATAGAGGCAGTACGGAGGGAGTGCTGTACTGTCAGAGAGACACTAATGAGGGATTGCCTTACTGTGAGAGAGGCAGTACTGAGGAAGTACTGCTCAGCCAGAAAGGCAGTACTGAGAGAGTGCTGTACTGTGAGAGAGGCAGTAATGAGGCATTGTTGAACTGTCAGAGAGCAATTAGTGAGGGAGTGCCGTATTGTCAGAGAGGCAGTACTGAGGTTGTGCTGCACTCTAGAGATGGCAGTACTTTGGGAATGATGTACTGCTAGGATGCAGTACTGAGGGAGTGCTGTACTGTCAGAAGGCAATACTGAGGGAATGTTGTACAGTAAGAGAGGCAGTGCTGAGGGAGTGTTGTACTGTCAGAAGGCAATACTGAGAGAACGCTGTACAGAAAGAGAGACAGTGCTGAGGGAGTGCTGTACTATCAGAAAGCCAGAGCTGAGGGATTGTTGCACTCTAAGAGGGGCAGTAATAAAGGAGTGCTATACTGTCAGGAGGCAGTACTGAGGGAGTTCCGTACTGTCAGGCAGTACTGATGGAGTGCTGCACCGTCAGAGAGTCAGTACTGGTGGAGTGCTGTACTGTCAGAGAGGCAGTACTGATGGAGTGCTGCACCATCAGAGAGGCAGTACTCAGGGAGTGCTGTACTGTCAGAGAAGCAGCACTGTGTGATGCCGTACTGTCAGAGGGGCAGTACTGAGGGAACACAATACTGCCTGATGACAGTACTGAGGAAGTGCTGCATTGGGAGAGAGGCTGTACTAAAGGAGTGATGCATTTCAGAGAGGCAGTAATTACAGAGTGCGGTACAGTCAGGAGGCAGTAATGAAGAAGTGCTGTACTGTCAGAGATGCAATACTGAGGGCGTGCTGCAAAGTCAGAGACTCAGTACTGAGGGAGTGCTGCACCGTCAGAGAGGCAGTACTGAGCGAGTGCTGAACCGGCAGAGAATTTGTACTGAGCGTGGGCAGCACTGTCAGATAGTCGGTACTCAGAGAATGCTGCACCATCAAAGAGGCAGCACTGAGGGAGTGATGCACTGTCAGAGAGACAGCACTGAGGGAATGCTGTAAAGTCAGAGTAGCAATTCTGAGGGAATGCTGTAATGTCAGAGAGGCAGTACAGGAGAGATGTACTCACAGAGAGTTAGTACTGAGGGAATGCTGTACAGTCAGAGAGGCAGTACTGAGGGTGTGCTGAACTATGAGTAAGGCAGTATTGAGGATGCGCAGCACTGTTAGAGAGGCAGTGCTGAAGTACTGCTGCACTATAAGAGAGGCAGTAATAAGGGAGTGCTACACTGTCAGGAGGCAGTACTGAGGGAGTTCCGTACTGTCAGAGAGGCAGTAATGAGCGAGTGCTGTACTGTCCGAGATGCAGTACTGAGGGAATGCTGTACTGTCAGAGAGGCAGTGCTGAGCGAGTGATTTGCTGTCAGCAAGGCAGCATTTTGGGAGTGCTATTCTGTCAAAGAGGTCATACGGAGGGTGTGCGGTGCTGTCAAGAGCCAGTATTGAGGGAGTGCTGTGCTGCCAGAGAGGCAGTACTGAGGGAATTCTGTACTGTCAGCGAGGTAGTACAGAGGGAGTGCTGTATTGTCATAACGGCAGTATGGAGGGAGTGCTGTACTGTCAGAGAGGCCGTACTGAGCAAGTGCTGTACTGTGAGAGAGGCAGTAATGAGGGATTGCTGTACCATCAGAGAGGCAGCACTGTGTGATGCCGTACTGTCAGAGGGGCAGTACTGAGGGAACACAATACTGCCTGATGACAGTACTGAGGAATTGCTGCACTGACAGAGAGGTAGTACTGAGGAGTGCTGCATCGGGAGAGAGGCTGTACTAAAGGAGTGATGCATTTCAGAGAGGCAGTAATAACAGAGTGCGGTACAGTCACGAGGCAGTAATGAAGAAGTGCTGTACTGTCAGAGATGCAGTACTGAAGGATTGCTGCAAAGTCAGAGACTCAGTACTGAGGGACTGCTGCACCATCACAGAGGCAGTTCTGAGCGAGTGCTGAACCGGCAAAGAATCAGTACTGAGTGAGGGCAGCACTGTCAGAGAGTCAGTACTGAGCGAGTGCTGCACCATCAAAAAGGCAGTACTGAGGGAGTGTTGCACTGTCAGAGAGACAGCACTGAGGGAATGCCGTACAGTCAGAGAGGCAATGCTGAGGGAATGCTGTAATGTCAGAGAGGCAGTACAGAAGGAGAGATGTACTCTCAGAGAGTTAGTACTGAGGGAATGCTGTACAGTCAGAGAGGCAGTACTGAACGTGTGCTGAACTGTGAGTAAGGAAGTATTGAGGATGTGCAGCACTGTTAGAGAGGCAGTGCTGAAGTATTGCTTCACTGTAAGAGAGGCAGTAATAAGGGAGTGCTACACTGTCAGGAGGCAGTAATGAGCGAGTGCTGTAGTGTCAGAGAAGAAGTAGTGCGGGAGTGCTGTATTGTGAAAGAGGCTTTACTGAGGGAGTCCTTCACTCTCAGAGAGGCAGTATTGAGGGAACGCAGCACAGTCCGGGAGGAATCAGTGTGGGTGCGCTGTACTGTCAGAGAGGCAAAACTGAGGGAGTGCTGTACTGTCAGTGAGGCAGTACTGATGGAGGGCTGCACTTTCAAAGAGACAGTCCTTAGGGAGTGCTGTATTGTCAGAGCGGCAGTACTGTGGGAGTGCTGTACGGTTCGAGGGGTAGTGCTGAGGGAGTGCTGCACTGTCAGAGAGGCATTACAGATGGAGTGCTGCATTGTCAGCGAGACAGTACTGATGGGATGCTGGAAAGTCAGAGAGGCAGTAATGGGGGAATGCTGAAATGTCAGAGATGCAGTACTGACGGAGTGCTGCACTTCTGAGAGGCAGTACTGAAGGAGTTCTGCACCATCAGGGAGGCAGTACTGAGGGATGGTTGTAATGTCAGAGGGGCATTAAATTAGGAGTGCTATACTGTCAGAGAGGTACTACTGAGGGAGAGCTGTACTGTCAGAGAAGCAGTACTGAGGGAACGTTGTACTGTCAGACAGGCAGTGCGGAGGGAGCGCTGTTCTGTCAATGAGATAGTACGGAGGGTGTGTGGTACTGTCAGAGATGCAGAATTGAGGGAGTGTTGTTCTGTCAGAGAGGAATTACTGAGGGAATTCTGTACTGTCAGAGAGGTAGTACAGAGGGAGTGATGTATTGTCATAGAGGCAGTACTGAGGGAGTGCTGTACTGTGAGAGAGGCAGTAATGAGGAAGTGCAGCTCAGCCAGAAAGGCAGTACTGAGGGAGTGCTGTAATGTCAAAGAGGCAGTACTGAGGGATTGCTGTACTGTGAGAGAGGCAGGAATGAGGGATTGCTGAACTGTTAGAGAGCAATTACTGAGGGAGTGTCGTATTGTCAGAGGCAGTACTGAGGTTGTGCTGCACTCTACAGTTGGCAGTACTTAGGAATTGATTTACTGCCAGGACGCAGTACTGAGGGAGTGCTGTACTGTCAAAACGGCAATGTTTTAGGAGTGCTGCACTGTCAGAAATGCAGTACTGAGTGTATGCTGTACTGTCAGATAAGCAGTCGTTAGGGAGTGCAGTATTGTCAGAGGGGCAGTAATTTGGGACTTCTATACTGTCAGAGAGCCAGTACATAGGGAGCGCTGTACTGTCAGAGAGGCTGTACTGAGGGAACACTGTACTGCCTGATGACTGTACTGAGGGAGAGCTGCACTGACAGAGAGGCAGTACTGAGGGGGTGCTACATTGGGAGAGAGGCAGTACTAAAGGAGTGATGCATTGTCAGAGAGGCAGCACTGAGGGTGTGCTGCACTGACAGAGGGGCAGTATTAAAGGAGTGCTTTATTGTCAGAAAGGCATTACTGAGTGAGGGCTGCATTGTCAGAGAGTGTACTGAGGGAACGCTGTACTGTCAAAGAGGCAGTAATGAGGGATTGCTGCACCGTCAGAGAGGCTGTAATAAGGGACTGCTATCCTGTCAGGA
The DNA here is from genome assembly GCF_017639515.1 of Carcharodon carcharias. Taxonomy (NCBI): domain Eukaryota; kingdom Metazoa; phylum Chordata; class Chondrichthyes; order Lamniformes; family Lamnidae; genus Carcharodon; species Carcharodon carcharias. The sequence goes on along the minus strand of NC_054473.1, from coordinate 105,447,328 downwards.
GGCGGTTCTGAGTGCGTGCTGTACTGTCAGAGATGCATGACTGAGGGAGTGCTGCACTGTCAAAGGGACAGTACTGAGGGAGTGCTGTACAGTCAGAGAGGCAGTACTGAGGGAGTGCTGCACAGTCAGAGGGGCAGTACTGAGTGAGTGCTGTACAGTCAGAGAGGCAGTGCTGAGGAACTGCAGCCCTGTCAGAGCGGCATTACTGAGCAAGTGCTGTATTGTTAGAGAGGCAGTATGAAGAAGTTCTGCACTATGAGAGAAGCATTAATGAGCAAGTGCTGTGTTTTCAGAGAGGCAGTACTGAGGGTGTGCTGTACTGTCAGTGAGGCAGTACTGAGCGAGTGCTGCAATGTCACAGAGTCAGTACTGAGCGAGTGCTGCACCTGCAGAGAGGCAGTACTGAGCAAGTGCTGCACCATCAAAGAGGCAGTACTGAGGGAGCGCTGTACTGTCAGAGAGGCAGTACTTAGGGAGTGCTGTACTGTCAGAGAGGCAGTACTTAGGGAGTGCTGTACTGTCAGAGAGGCAGCACTGAGGATGTGGTGAACTGTGAGTAAGGCAGTATTGAGGACGTGCAGCACTGTTAGAGAGGCAGTGCTGAAGGATTGCAGCCCTGTAAGAGTGGCAGTAATAAGGGGGTACTGTACTGTCTGGAGGCAGTATTGAGCGAGTGCTGTACTGTCAGAGAGGCATTATTGAGGGAATTCTGTACTGTCAGAGAGATAGTACAGAGGGAGTGCCGTATTGTCAGAGATGCAGTACTAACGGAGTGCTGCACTGTCTGAGAGGCAGTACTGAGGGATAAACACATATGAACACACTCGCCATATGAACACACTCGACCTCTCCCTCCAGCAGCACCGCCGTACCCTTTTTCAAAGCTGCGCGTGCCCCCAGTTTCATTTTATTCTTCGTCTCATCCGACGCCTCAACAAGAAACTTTTTCTCTTTCTCTCAATTGCTAAGGAAAGCAAGCTCCAACAACTCATCGACACCAACACCCATCTAGGACCCTCCACCCCTGCCTGTCCCTCAGTCCCCACCCCATCTTCCAAACCCAGCCCCAGCCGTGTATTCACTATACCCCGTGACCTTCCCCACTCCGATGCTGAACGTTCAGTGCTTAGCAAAGGACTTAGCTTCATACCCTTACGCCCTCACCTCAATGAATTTCGGGCTCGGCACGATGATGAACTCTTCTTCCGCCGTCTTCGTCTCCGGGCTCTCTTCTTTGGGCAGGAGTCCTCTTCCCGTTCAACGGATCCTTTCACTCACCTCCAATATTATCCCTCCACCTGGACCCCTCCCTCTGGATTCTTACCTTCTCTTGATCTTTTCATTGAGAACTGTCGGCACGACATTAGTCGTCTCAATTTCTCTGCTCCTCTCACCCATTCTAATCTCTCTCTCTCTGAACTTACTGCACTCCATTCTCTCAGGTCTAACCCTGACATTGTCATCAAACCCGCTGACAAGTGTGGTGCTGTGCTTGTCTGGTGCACTGACCTCTACCTCGCGGAGGCTGAGCGTCAACTCGCAGACACTTCCTCCTACCTCTCCCTGGACCATGACCCCACCACTGAACATCAAGCCATTGTTTCCAGGACTGTCACTGACCTCATCTCCTCTGGGGATCTCCCTCCCACAGCTTCCAACCTGATAATCGCCCAACCTCGGACGGTCCGCTTCTACCTCCTACCCAAAATCCACAAACAGAACTGTCCCGGTAGACCGATCGTGTCAGCTTACTCCTGCCCCACGGAACTCATTTCTCATTATCTTGACTCCCTTCTCTCTCCCCTTGTCCAGTCCCTTCCCACCTACATCCGTGATTCCTCTGATACCTTACGTCACATCAACAATTTCCAGTTCCCTGGCCCCAACCGCTTCCTCTTCACCATGGATGTCCAATCTCTCTACACCTCCATCCCACACCAGGATGGTCTGAGGGCCCCTAGCTTCTTCCTCGAACAGAGGCCCGAACAATCCCCATCCACCACTACTCTCCTCCGTCTGGCTGAACTTGTTCTCACACTAAACAATTTCTCCTTCAACTCCTCTCACTTCCTCCAAATAAAAGGTGTGGCTATGGGTACCCGCATGGGCCCCAGCTATGCCTGTCTCTTTATGGGGTATGTGGAACATTCCTTGTTGCAGTCCTACTCTGGCCCCCTTCCACAACTCTTTCTCTGGTACATCGATGATTACTTCGGTGCTGCTTCATGCTCTCGTCGGGACCTGGAAAAATTTATTAATTTTGCTTCCAATCTCCATCCCTCCATCATTTTCACGTGGTCCATCTCTGACACTTCCCTTCCCTTCCTTGACCTCTCTGTCTCAATCTCTGGTGATAGACTGTCCACCAATATGCATTACAAACCTACTGACTCCCACAGCTACCTCGACTACAGCTCCTCACACCCCGCTTCCTGTAAGGACTCCATCCCATTCTCTCAGTTCCTTCGCCTCCATTGCATCTGTTACGATGATGCTACCTTCATAAACAGTTCCTCTGACATGTCCTCCTTCTTCCTTAACCGAGGTTTCCCACCCACGGTCGTTGACAGGGTCCTCAACCGTGTCCGGCCCATCTCCCGCGCATCCGTCCTCACGCCTTCCCCTCCCTCCCAGAAACATGATAGGGTCCCCCTTGTCCTCACTTATCACTCCTCCAGCCTCCGCATTCAAAGGATCATCCTCCGCCATTTCTGCCAACTCCAGCATGATGCCACCACCAAACACATCTTCCCTTCACCACCCCCCTGTCGGCATTCCATAGGGATCATTCCCTCTGGGTCACGCTGGTCCACTCCTCCATCACCCCCTACTCCTCAACCCTCTCCTATGGCACCACCCCATGCCCACGCAAAAGATGCAACACCTGCCCCTTCACTTCCTCTCTCCTCACCGTCCAAGGGCCCAAACACTCCTTTCAAGTGAAGCAGCATTTCACTTGCATTTCCCCCAACTTAGTCTACTACATTCGTTGCTCCCAATGTGGTCTCCTCTACATTGGAGAGACCAAACGTAAACTGGACGACCGCTTTGCAGAACACCTGCGGTCTGTCCGCAAGAATGACCCAAACCTCCCTGTCGCTTGCCATTTTAACACTCCACCCTGATCTCTTGCCCACATGTCTGTCCTTGGCTTGCTGCATTGTTCCAGTGAAGCCCAACGCAAACTGGAGGAACAACACCTCATCTTCCAACTAGGCACTTAACAGCCTTCCGGACTGAATATTGAATTCAACAACTTTAGGTCTTGAGCTCCCTCCTCCATCCCCACCCCCTTTCTGTTTCTTCCCCCTTCCTTTTGTTTTTTCCAATAAATTATATAGATTTTTCTTTTCCCACCTATTTCCATTATTTTTAACTATTTTAAAATCTTTTATGTTCTCCCCACCCCCACTAGAGCTATACCTTGAGTGCCCTACCATCCATTCTTAATTAGCACATTCGTTTAGATAATATCACCAACTTGAACACCTATGTATTCTTTTGTTCTATTGTCTGTGACATCTTTTGATGATCTGCTTCTATCACTGCTTGTTTGTCCCTACAACCACACCACCCCCTCCACTTCTCTCCCCCCACCCAAACCACCACCCCTCCCCCCCCAACCCCCCACCCCCACACCTTAAACCAGCTTATATTTCACCCCTTCCTTGGATTCACCTAGTTCTGTTGAAGCGTCATGAGGACTCGAAACGTCAACTCTTTTCTTCTCCTCCGATGCTGCCAGACCTGCTGAGTTTTTCCAGGTAATTCTGTTTTTGTTTTGGATTTCCAGCATCCGCAGTTTTTTTGTTTTTATTTAGTACTGAGGGATGGCTCTACTGTCAGAGGGGCAGTAAATTAGGAGTGCTATACTGTCAGAGAGGTACTACTGAGGGTGTGCTGTACCGTCAGAGAAGCAGTACTGAGGGAATGCTGTACTCTCAGAGAGGCAGTGCTGAAGGAGTGCTGTGCTGTCAGCAAGGCAGTATTTTGAGTGTGCTATGCTGTCAACGAGGTAGTACGGAGGTTGTGCGGCACTGTCAGAGATGCAGTATTGAGGGAATGCTGAACTGTGAGTAGGGCAGCATTGAGGAAGAGCAGCACAGTTAGAGAGGCAGTGCTGAAGGATTGCTGCACTGTAAGAGAGGCAGTAATAAGGGAGTGCTATTCTGTCATACAGGTAGTACCGAGAGTGTGCAATACTGCCAGAAATTCAGTACTGACGGAGTGCTGTACTGTCAGAGCGTCAGTACTGAGCGAGTGCTGCACCATCAATAAGGCAGTACTGAGGGAGTGATGCACTGTCAGAGAGACAGCACTGAGGGAGTGCATTACAGTCAGAGACGCAGTGCTGAGGGAATGCTGTAATGTCAGAGAGGCAGTACAGAAGGAGAAATGTACTCTCAGAGAGGTAGTACTGAGGGAGCGCTGTACTGTCAGAAGCCAGTACTGAGGGAGTGCTGTACTGACAGAGAGGCAGTACTGAGGGAGTGCTGCACCGTCAGAGAGGCAGTACTGAAGGAGTGCTGTACTGTGAGAGAGGCAGTAATGAGGGATTGCTGAACTGTCAGAGAGCAATTACTGAGGGAGTGCCTTATTGTCAGAGAGGCAGTACTAAGGTTGTGCTGTATACTACAGATGGCAGTACTTAGGGAATAATGTACTGCCAGGACGCAGTACTGAGGGGGTGCTCTACTGTCAGAGAGGCATTACTGAACAAGTGCTGTATTGTCAGAGAGGCAGTACAGAGGGAGTGCTGTACTGTCAAAGGGGCAGTGTTTTAGGAGCGCTGTACTGTCAGATAGTCCGTTCTGAGGCAATTCCTTACTGTCAGCGAGCCAGTACGGAGGGAGTTCTGCACTGTCAGATATGCAGTACTGAGTGTATGCTGTACTGTCAGATAAGCAGTCGTTAGGGAGCGCAGTATTGTCAGAGGGGCAGTAATTTGGGACTTCTATACTGTCAGAGAGGTAGGACTGAGGGAGTGCTGTAATGTCAGAGATGCAGTACAGAAGGAGAACTGTACTCTCATAGAGGTAGTACTGAGGGTGCGCTGTACTGTCAGAAGCCAGTATTGAAGGAGTGCTCTACTGTCAGAGAGGCAGTACTGAGGCAGTTCTATGCTGTCAGATCTGCAGTACTGAGTGTATGCTGTACTGTCTGATAAGCAGTCGTTAGGGAGTGCAGTATTGCCAGATAGGCAATAATTTGGGACTTGTATATTGTCAGAGAGGTAGGACTGAGGGAGTTCTGTACTGTCAGAGAGGCAGTACTGAGGGAGTGCTGTAATGTCAGAGTGGGAGTACTGAGTGAGTGCTGCATTGGGAGAGAGGCAGTACTAAAGGAGTGATGCATTGTCAGAGAGGCAGCAATGAGGAAGTGCTGCACTGACAGAGGAGCAGCACTGAGGGAGCGCTGCATTGACAGGGTGGCAGTATTAAAGGAGTGTTGCATTGTCAGAGAGGCAGTATTGAGGGAGCACTGCATTGTCAGAGAGGCATTACTGAGTGAGGGCTGCATTGTCAGAGAGTGTACTGGGGGAGTGCTGCATTGCCAGAGAGGCAGTACTGAGGGAGTGCTGTACAGTCAGAGAGGCAGTACTGAGGGAGAACTGCATTGCCAGAGAGGTAGTACTGAGGGAGCGCTGCACTGTCAGAGAGGCAGTAATAAGGGAGTGCTATACTGTCAGGAAGCAGTTCTGAGTGAGTGCTGTACTGTCAGAGAGGCATTACTGAGGGAGTGTTGCACCGTCAGAGAGGCAGTAGTGAGGGAATGCTGTACTGTCAGAGAGGCAGTTCTGAGGGTGAATTTGTACTGTCAGAGAATGACTGATGAGGGAGTGCTGTACTGACAGAGGGGCAGTACTGAGTGAGTGCTGTATTGTCAGAGAGTCAGTGCTGAGGTATTGCTGCCCTGTCAGAGCGGCATTACTGAGCGAGTGCTGTATTTTCAGAGAGGCAGTACTGATGGAGTGCTGTACTGTCAGAGAGGCAGTCCTGAGTAAGTGCTGTATTGTTAGAGAGGCTATCCCGAGGAAGTGCTGCACTGTCAGAGAGGCAGTCCTGAGGGAGTGCTGTACTCTCAGAGAGAGGCAATGCCTTACTGTCAGATATGCTCTGTCAGATATGCAGTACTGAGTGTATGCTGTACTGTCAGATAAGCAGTTGTTAGGATTGCAGTATTGTCAGAGGGGCAGTAATTTGGGACTTCTATACTGTCAGAGGTAGGACTGAGGGAGTTCTGTACTCTCAGAGAGGCAGTACTGAGGGAGTGCTGTAGTGTCAGAGAGGCATTACTGAGGGAGCACAGTACTGCCTGATGACAGTACTGAGGGAGTGCTTCACTGACAGAGAGGCAGTACTGAGGGAGTGCTGCATTGGGAGAGAGGCAGTACTTAAGCAGTGATGCATTGTCAGAGAGGCAGCAATGAGGGAGCGCTGCATTGACAGAGAGGCAGTATTAAAGAAGTAAAAACAAAAAAACTGCGGATGCTGGAAATCCAAAACAAAAACAAAATTACCTGGAAAAACTCAGCAGGTCTGGCAGCATCGGCGGAGAAGAAAAGAGTTGACGTTTCGAGTCCTCATGACCCTTCGACAGAACTTGAGTTTGAGTCCAAGAAAGAGTTGAAATATAAGCTGGTTTAAGGTGTGTGGGGGGGAGCGGGGGGGGGCGGTGGAGAGAGAGAGAGAGAGAGAAGTGGAGGGGGGTGTGTGGTTGTAGGGACAAACAAGCAGTGATAGAAGCAGATCATCAAAAGATGTCAACAACAATAGAACAAAAGAACACATAGGTGTTAAAGTTGGTGATATTATCTAAACGAATGTGCTAATTAAGAATGGATGGTAGGGCACTCAAGGTATAGCTCTAGTGGGGGTGGAGGGAGCATAAAAGATTTTAAAATATTTAAAAATAATGGAAATAAGTGGGAAAAGAAAAATCTATATAATTTATTGGAAAAAAAAGGAAGGGGGAAACAGAAAGGGGGTGGGGATGGAGGAGGCTGCATTGTCAGAGAGGCAGTATTGAGGGAGCACTGCATTGTCAGAGAGGCAGTACTGAGTGAGGGCTGCATTGTCAGAGAGTGTACCATGGGGGTGCTGCATTGCCAGAGAGGCAGTACTGAGGGAGCGCTGTACTGTCAAAGAGGCAGCAATGAGGGAGTGCTGTTCTGTCAGAGGGGCAGTAATGAGGGATTGCTGCACCATCAGAGAGGCATAATAAGGGAGTGCTATACTGTCAGGAGGCAGTTCTGAGTGAGTGCTGTACTGTCAGAGAGGCATTACTGAGGGAATGTTGCACTGTCAGAGAGACATTACTGAGGGCGATCTGTACAGTCAGAGAGCCAGTACAGAGGGAATGCTGTACTGTCAGAGAGGCAATAATGAGGGAGTAATGTACTGTCAGAGAGTGACTGATGAGGGAGTACTGTACTGACAGAGTGGCAGTACTGAGCGAGTGCTGTATTGTCAGAGAGGCAATACTGAGGGAGTGCAAGGCTGTCAGAGAGGCAGTCCTGAGTGAGTGCTGTATTGTTAGAGAGGCTATCCTGAGGGAGTGCTGTACTCTCAGAGAGGCTGTACTGAGGTAGTGCTGTACTGTCAAAGCGGCAGTGTTTGGGAGTGCTGTACTGTCAGAGAGGCCGTACTGAGTGAATGCTGTACTGTCAGATAAGCAGGCGTTAGGGAGTGCAGTATTGTCAGAGAGGTAGTAATTTGGGACTTCTACACTGTCAGAGAGGTAGGACTGAGGGAGTTCTGTACTGTCAGAGAGACAGTACTGGGGGAGTGCTGTATTTTCAGAGAGGCGGTACTGAGGAAGTGGTGCACTGTATAAGAGGCAGTACTGAGGAAGTGCTGGACTGTCAGAGAGGCAGTACAATTGGAGTGCTGCACCATCAGACAGGCAGTGATGAGGCAGTCCTGTACTGTCAGAAAGACAGTACTGAGTGAGTGCTGCAGAGTCAGATAGGCAGACTTGCGGAGTGCTTTATTGTCAGAGAGGCAGTACTGAGGGAGTGCTGTACTGTGAGAGAGGCAGTACTGAGGGAGTGATGAACTGTGAGGGAGGCAGTACTGAGGGAGTTCTGTACTGTCAGAGAGGCAGTACTGAGGGTGTGCTGCACCATCGGAGAGGCAGTACTGAGGGACTGCTGCACTGTCAAAGAGGAGAACTGAGGGAATGATGTACTGCCAGGACGCAGTACTGAGGGAGTGCTGTACTGTCAGAGAGGCAGGACTGAGGGTGTTCTGTACTGTCAAAGGGGCAATGTCTTGGGAGTGTTGTACTCTCACAGAGGCCATACTGAGGCAATGACTCACTGTCAGAGAGGCAGTACTGAGGGAGTGCTGCACTGTCAGATATGCAGTACTGAGTGAATGCTGTACTGTCAGATAAGCAGTTGTTAGGGATTGCAGTATTGTCAGAGAGTCAGTAATTTGGGACTTCTATACTGTCAGAGAAGTAGGACTGAGGGAGTTCTGTACTGTCAGAGAGGCGGTACTGAGGGTGTGCTGTATTGTTAGAGAGGCGGTACTGAGGAAGTTGTGCACTGTTAGGGAGGCAGTACTGAGGAAACTCTGTACCGTCAGAGAGGCAGTAGAATTGGAGTGCTGCACCATCAGATAGGCAGTGATGAGGCAGTACTGTACTGTCAGAGCGACAGTACTGAGGGAGTGATGTACTGTGAGCGAGGTAGTACTGAGGAAGTGCTGCTCAGCCAGAGAGGCAGTACTGAGTGAGTGCTGTACTGTCAGAGAGGCAGTACTGAGGGAGTGCAGTCCTGTGAGAGAGGCAGTACTGAGGCAGTGCTGCACTCTCAGATGGCAGTACTGAGCGAGTGCTGTATTGTCAGAGATGCAGTATTGAGGGATTACTATATTATCAGAGAGGTCGTACTGAGGAAGTGCAGTACTGTCAGATAGGCAGTACTGAGGGAGTTCTGTACTGTCACTGATGCAGTAATGGGGGATTTCTGCACCATCTCAGAGTCATTACTGAGGGAGTGCTGGGCTGTCAGAGAGACATTACTGAGGGTGTGCTGCACTGTCAGAGATGCAGAACTTAGGGCATACTGTAGTGTCAGATAAGCAGGCGTTAGGGAGTGCAGTATTGTCAGAGAGGCAGTAATTTGGGACTTCTATACTGTCAGAGAGGTAGGACTGAGGGAGTTCTGTACTGTCGGAGCGGCAGTACTGAGGGAGTGCTGTACTGTCAGAGAGGCCTTACTGAGCGAGTGCTGTATTGTCAGAGAGGCAGTACTGAGGGTGTGCTGTACTGTCAAAGGGGCAGTGTCTTGGGAGTGTTGTACTGTCACAGAGGCCGTACTGAGTCAATGCCTGACTATCAGAGAGGCAGTACTGAGGGAGTGCTGCACTGTCAGATATGCAGTACTGAGTGAATGTTAGGGAGTGCAGTATTGTCAGACAGTCAGTAATATGGGACTTCTATACAGTCAGAGAAGTAGGACTGAGGGAGTTCTGTACTGTCAGAGAGGCAGTACTGAAAGTGTGCTGTATTGTCAGAGAGGCGGTACTGAGGAAGTTGTGCACTGTTAGGGAGGCAGTACTGAGGAAGTGCTGTACCATCAGAGAGGCAGTAGAATTGGAGTGCTGCACCATCAGACAGGCAGTGATGAGGCAGTGCTGTACTATCAGAGCGACAGTACTGAGGGAGTGATGTGGAGTCAGATAGGCAGACTTGGGGAGTGCTTTATTGTCAGAGAGGCAGTACAGAGGGAGTGCTGTACTGTGAGAGAGACAGTATTGAGGGAGCACTGCACTGTCAGAGAGGCAGTACTGAGGGAGTGCTGAACTGTGAGGAAGGCAGTACTGAAGAAGTGTAGCACTGTTAGAGAGGCAGTGCTGAAGGATTGCTGCACTGTAACAGAAGCAGTAATAAGGGAGTGCTATAAAGTCAGGAGGCAGTACTGAGGTAGTGCTGTACTGTCAAAGGGGCAGTGTCTTGGGAGTGTTGTACTGTCACAGAGGCCGTACTGAGTCAATGCCTAACTGTCAGAGAGGCAGTACTGAGGGAGTGCTGTACTGTGAAAGAGGCAGTACTGAGGGAGCACTGCATTGTCAGAGAGGCAGTACTGAGGGAGTTCTGAACTGTGAGGGAGGCAGTACTGAGGGAGTGCCATGTTGTCAGTGAGACAGTACGGAAGGAGTGCTGTACTGTCAGAGAGGCACTAATGAGGTAGTGCTGTACTGTGAGTGAGGCAGTACTGAGGAAATGCTGCTCAGCCAGAGAGGCAGTACTGAGTGAGTGCTGTACTGTCAGTGAGGCAGTACTGAGGGAGTGCGGTCCTGGGAGAGAGGCAGTAATGAGGGATTGCTGAACTGTCAAAGAGCAATTACTGAGGGAGTGCCGTATTGTGAGAGAGGCAGTACTGAGGCAGTGCTGCACTCTCAGATGGCAGTACTGAGCGAGTGCTGTATTGTCAGAGATGCAGTATTGAGGGAGTGTTATATTATCAGAGAGGTAGTACTGAGGGACTGCAGTACTGTCAGATAGGCAGTACTGAGGGAGTTCTGTACAGTCATAGATGCAGTAATGGGGGATTTCTGCACCATCTCAGAGTCGTTACTGAGGGAGTGCTGGGCTGTCAGAGAGACAATACTGAGAGTGTGCTGCACTGTCAGAGATGCAGAACTGAGGGCATACTGTAGTGTCAGATAAGCAGTCGTTAGGGAGTGCAGTATTGTCAGAGAGGCAGTAATTTGTATATAGTACCATCTGTAGAGTGCAGCACAACCTCAGTACTGCCTCTTTGACCAAACGGCACTCCCTCAGTATTGACTCTCTGACAGTACCGCATTCCCTCAGTACTGCCATTCTGGCTGAGCACCACTTCCTCAGTGCTGCTTCTCTCACAGTATGGCACTCCTCAGAGTGGCAGTACTGAGGGTGTGCTGTATTGTCAGAGAGGCGGTACTGAGGAAGTAGTGCACTGTAAAAGAGGCAGTACTGAGGAAGTGCTGAGGAAGTCAGAGAGGTAGGACTAAGGGAGTTCTGTACTGTCAGAGAGGTAGGACTGAGGGAGTTCTGTACTGTCGGAGCGGCAGTACTGAGGGAGTGCTGTATTGTCAGAGAGGCGGTACAGTTGGAGTGCTGCACCATCAGACAGGCAGTGATGAGGCAGTGCTGTACTGTCAGAGAGACAGTACTGAGGGTGTGCTGTACATTCAGTGAGGCAGTACTGAGGAAATGCTGTACTCTCAGTGAGGTGGTACTGAGGGAGTCATGTACTTTTAAAAGGCTGTGACGACTGAGTGCCGAACGATCATAGAGGCAGTACAGTGTGAGTGCTGTACTGTCAGAGAGGCAGTACTGAGGGTGTGCTGCACCATCGGAGAGACAGTACTGAGGTAGTGGCGTACTGTGAGAAAGGCCGTACTGAGGAAGTGCTGCTCAGCTAGAGAGGCAGTACTGAGGGAGTGCTGTACTGTGAGAAAGGCAGTACTGAGGAAGAGCTGTACTGTCATAGAAGCATTACTTGGGGAGTGAAATAATGTCAGGAGGCAGGGCTGAGGGAGTGTTGCATTGGCAGAGATGCAGTACTGAGGGAGGGCTGTACTTTCAGAGATGCAGTACAGTGTGAGTGCTGTACTGTCAGAGATGCAGTACTGAGGGAGTGCTGTACTGTCATAGAGGCAGTATGGAAGGAGTGATGTACTGTCAGAGAGGCACTAATGAGGGAGTGCCATACTGTGAGAGAAGCAGCACTGAGGAAGTGGTGCTCAGCCAGAATGGCAGTACTGAGGGAATGCGGTACTGTCAGAGAGTCAATACTGAGGGAGTGCCATTTGGTCAAAGAGGCAGTACTGAGGTTGTGCTGCACTCTACAGATGGCAGTACTTAGGGAATGACATACAGCCAGGACGCAGGACTGAGGGAGTGCAGTACTGTCAGAGAGGCATTACTGCGCCTGTGCTGTATTGTCAGAGAGGCACTAATGAGGAAGTGCCGTACTGTGGGAGACGCTGTACTGAAGAAGTGTTGCTCAGCCAGAGAGGCAGTACTGAGGGAGTGCTGTACTGTCAGAGAGGCAGTACTGAGGGAGTGCTGTACTGAGAGAGAGGCAGTAATAAGGGAGTGCTGTATTGTCAGAGAGCAATTACTGAGGGAGTGCCGTATTGTCAGAGAGGCAGTACTGAGGTTGTGCTGCACTCTACAGAAGGCAGTACTTAGGGAATGATGTACTGCCAGGACAAAGTACTGAGGGGGTGCTGTACTGTCAGAGAGGCATTACTGAGTGAGTGCTGTGTTGTCAGAGAGGCCGTACTGAGGCAATGCCTTACTGTCAGACAGGCAGTACTGAGGGAGTGCTGCACTGTCAGATATGCAGTACTGAGTGTATGCTGTACTGTCAGATAAGCTGTCGTTAGAGTGTGCAGTATTGTCAGAGGGGCAGTAATTTGGGACTTCTATACTGTCAGAGAGGTAGGACTAAGGGAGTTCTGTACTGTCAGAGTGGCAGTACTGAGGGTGTGCTGTATTGTCAGAGAGGCGGTACTGAGGAAGTAGTGCACTGTAAAAGAGGCAGTACTGAGGAAGTGCTGCACTGTCAGAGAGGCAGTACAATTGGCATGCTGCACCATCAGACAGGCAGTGATGAGGCAGTGCTGTATTGTCAGAGAGGCAGTACCGAGGGAGTGCTGAACTGTGAGGGAGGCAGTACTGAGGAAGTGCAGCACTGTTAGAGAGGCAGTGCTGCAGGATTGCTGCACTGTAAGAGAGGGAGTAATAAGGGATTGCTATACTGTCAGGAGGCAGTACTGAGGGAGTTCTGCACCGTCAGAGAGGCAGTACTGAGGGAGTGCTGTACTGAGAGTGAGACAGTAATGAGGGATTGCTGAACTGTCAGAGAGCAAATACTGTGGGAATGCCATATTGTCAGAGAGGCAGTACTGAGGGAGTGCTGTACTGTGAGAGAGACAGTATTGAGGGAGCACTGCACTGTCAGAGAGCCGGTACTGAGGGAGTGATGAACTGTGAGGGAGGCAGTACTGAGGAAGTGCAGCAATGTTAGAGAGGCAGTGCTGAAGGATTGCTGCACTGTAACAGAGGCAGTAATAAGGGATTGCTATACTGTCAAGAGGCAGTACTGAGCGAGTTCTGCACTGTCAGGGATGCAGTGCTGAGGGTGTGCTGCACCATCGGAGAGGCAGTGCTGAGGGTGTGCTGCACCATCGGAGAGGCAGTACTGAGGGAATTTTGTACTGTCAGAGAGGCAGTACTGAGGGAGTGCTGTACTGTCAGAGAGGCATCACAGATGGAGTGCTGCACTGTCAGAGAGGCAGTACTGAGGGATGGCTGTATAGTCAGAGGGGCGGTAAATTAGGAGTGCTATACTGTCAGGGAGACAGTACTGATGGGATGCTGTAAACTCAGAGAGGCAGTACTGCGGGAATGCTGCATTGTCTGAGAGGCAGTACTGAAGGAGTGCTGCACCGTCACAGAGGCAGTACAGAGGGATGGCTGTACTGTCAGAGAGGTAGTACAGAGGGAGTGCCATACTGTGAGAGAGGCTGTGCAGAGGAAGTGCTGCTCAGCCAGAAAGGCAGTACTGAGGGAGTGCTGTACTGTAAGAGTGGCAGTAATGAGGGATTGCTGAATTGTGAGAGTGCAATTACTGAGCGAGTGCCGTATTGTCAGAGTGGCTGTACTGAGGTTGTGCTGCACTGTCAGATATGCAGTACTGATTGAATGCTGTATTGTCAGACAGCAGTCGTTAGGGAGTGCAGTATTGTCAGAGAGTCATTAATTTGGGACTTCTAGACTGTCAGGGAAGTAGGACTGAGGCAGTTCTGTACTGTCAGAGAGGCAGTACTGAGGAAGTGCTGTATTGTCAGAGAGGTGGTACTGAGGAAGTGCTGCATTGTCAGAGAGGCAGTACAATTGGAATGCTGCAGCATCAGACAGGCATTGATGAGGCAGTGTTGTACTGTCAGAGAGACAGTACTGAGGGAGTGCTGCAGAGTCAGATAGGCAGACTTGGGGAGTGCTTTATTTTCAGAGAGGCAGTACTGAGGGAGTGCTGTACTGTGAGGGAGGCAGTATTGAGGGAGTGCTGAACTGTGAGGTAGGCAATCCTGAGGAAGCGTAGCACTGTTAGAGAGGCAGTGCTGAAGGATTGGTGCTCTGTAACAGAGGCAGTAATAAGGGAGTGCTATACTGTCAGGAGGCAGTACTGAGGGAGTGCTGTACTGTCAAAGGGGCAGTGTCTTGGGAGTGTTGTACTGCCACAGAGGCCGTACTGAGTCAATGCCTGACTATCAGAGAGGCAGCACTGAGGGAGTGCTGCACTGTCAGATATACAGAACTGCGTGAATGCTGTACTGTCAGCTAAGCAGTCGTTAGGGAGTGCAGTAATGTCAGAGAGGCAGTAATTTGGGACTCCTATACTGTCAGAGAAGGAGGACTGAGGGGGTTCTGTACTGTCAGAGAGGCAGTACTGAGGGAGTTCTGTACTGTCAGAGAGGCAGTACTGAGGGAGTTCTGTACTGTCAGAGAGGCAGTACTGAGGGAGTTCTGTACTGTCAGAGAGGCAGTACTGAGGGTGTGCTGTATTGTCAGAGAGGCAGTACTGAGCGAGTGCTGTCTTGTCAGAGATGCAGTATCGAGGGAGTGCTATAGTATCAGAGAGGTCATACTGAGGGAGTGCAGTACTGTCAGATAGGCAGTACTGAGGGAGTTCTGTACTGTCACAGATGCGGTAATGGGGGATTTCTGCACCATCTCAGAGTCATTACTGAGGGAGCGCTGCATTCTCAACGAGGCAGTGCTGAGGGAGTGCTGCACATTCAGAGAGGCAGTGCTGAGGGAGTGCTGCAGTGTCAAAGAGGCAGTACTGAGGGAGTGCTGCAATGTCAGAGCGGCAGTACTGAGTGAATGCTGCACTGTCAGGCAGTACTGAGGAAGTGCTGCACTGTCAGGGAGGCAGTACTGAAGGAGTGCTGCTCTGTCAGTTAGGCAGTACTGAGGGAATTCTGTAGTGTCAGAGAGACAGTACTGAGGGAGTGCTGTACTGTCAGAGAGGCAGTACTGAGGGAGTTCTGCACCATATCTGAGTCATTACTGAGGGAGTGCTGTGCTGTCAGAGAGGCAGTACAGTTGGAGTGCTGCACCATCAGATAGGCAGTGATGAGGCAGTGCTGTACTGTCAGAGAGGCAGTACTGAGGAAATGCTGTACTGTCAGTGAGGCGGTACTGAGGGAGTAATGTACTGTTAGAGAGGCTGTGATTACTGAGTGTCGAACTGTCAGAGAGGCAGTCCAGTGTGAGTGCTCTACTGTCAGAGAGACAGTATTGAGTGTGCTCTGCACCATCGGAGAGACAGTACTGAGGGAGATGCGTACTGTGAGAGAGGCCGTACTGAGGAAGTGCTGCTTAGCCAGAGAGGCAGTACTGAGTGAGTGCTGTAATGTGAGAAAGGCAGCACTGAGGAAGCGCTGTACTGTCATAGAGGCAGTACTGAGGGAGTGGTGCACTGTCAGGGAGGCAGTACTTGGGGAGTGATGTAATGTCAGGAGGCAGTGCTGAGGGAGTGCTGTATTGTCAGAGATGCAGTACTGAGGGAGTGCTGTATTGTCAGAGAGGCTGTACCGAGGGAGTAATGTACTGTGAGAGAGGATGTGATCACTGAGTGTCGAACTGTCAGAGAGGCAGTACAGTGTGAGAGCTGTACTGTCAGAGAGGCAGTACTGAGGGTGTGCTGCTTAGCCAGAGAGGCAGTACTGAGTGAGTGCTGTAATGTGAGAAAGGCAGTACTGAGGAAGCACTGTACTGTCATAGAGGCAGTACTGAGGGAGTGGTGCACTGTCAGGGAGGCAGTACTTGGGGAGTAATATAATGTCAGGAGGCAGTGCTGAGGGAGTGCTGTATTGTCAGAGATGCAGTACTGAGGGAGTGCTGTATTGTCAGAGAGGCAGTACTGAGGGAGTGCCATACTGTGAGAGAGGCAGTACTGAGGAAGTGCTGCTCAGCCAGAGATCCAGTACTGAGGGAGTGATGTATTGTCAGAAAGGCAGTACTGAGGGAGTGCTGCACTGTCAGAGAGGCAGTACTTGGGGAGTGATATAATGTCAGGAGGCAGTGCTGAGGGAGTGCTGTACTGTCAGAGAGACTGTACTGAGGGAGTAATGTACTGTGAGAGAGGATGTGATCACTGAGTGTCGAACTGTCAGAGAGGCAGTACAGTGTGAGTGCTGTACTGTCAGAGAGGCAGTATTGAGGGTGTGCTGCACTATCGGAGAGGCAGTACGGAGGGAGCGCTATACTGTCAGAGAAGCACTAATGAGGGAGTGCTGAACTGTGAGAGAGGCTGTACTGAGGAAGTGCTCCTGAGCCAGAGAGGCAGTACTGAGGGAGTGCGGTACTGTGAGAAATGCAATACTTGAGTACTGATATAATGTCAGCAGGCTGTGCTGAGGGAGTGCTGTACTGTGAGAGAGGCAGTACTGAGGGAGTGCTGTACTCTCAGACAGGTAGTACTGAGGGAGTACTGTACTGTCAGAGAGGCAGTAGTGAGAGAGTGCTGAACAATGCTAGAGGCAGTCCTGAGGGAGTGCTGCACTGTCAGAGAGGCAGTACGGAGGGAGTGCTGTATGATCAGTTAGGTAGTAATGAGGGAGTGCTGTACTGTCAGAGAGGGAGTGCTGTATTATCAGGGAGGCCATACTGAGGGAGGACTGCATTGTCAGAGAGGCAGTACTGTGGGTGTGCTGCACTGTCAGAGAGGCAGTACTGTGGGAGTGCTGCATTGTCAGAGAGACAGTGCTTGGTGACTGATATAATGTCAGGAGGTAGTGCTGAGGGAGTGCTATATTGTCACAGATGCAGTACTGAGCGAGTGCTGCATTGTCAGAGAGGCAGCACTGAGGGAATGCTGCACTGTCAGAGAGGTAGGACTGATGGAGTTCTGTACTGTCAGATAGGCCGTCCTTAGGGAGTGCGGTATTGTCAGAGAGGGACTGATGAGGGAGTGCTGTACTGTCAGAGGGGCATTACTGAGGAAATGCTGTACTGTCAGTGAGGCTGTACTGAGGGAGTAATGTACTGTCAGAGAGGCTGTGATCACTGAGTGCTGTACTGTCAGAGAGGCAGTACTGAGGGTGTGCTGTACTATCAGAGAGACAGTACTGAGGGAGTGCTGCACTGTCAGACAGGCAGTACGGAGGGAGTGCTATACTGTCGGAGAGGCACTCATGAGGGAGTGCCGAACTGTGAGAGAGGCCGTACTGAGGAAGTGCTCCTGAGCCAGAGAGGCAGTACTGAGGGAGTGCTGTACTGTGAGAAATGCAATACTTGGGTTGTGATATAATGTCAGGAGGCTGTGCTGAGGGAGTGCTGTACTGTGAGAGAGGCAGTACTGAGTGAGTGCAGCATTGTTAGAGAGAGTATGATGGGAGTGCCGTATTTTCAGAGAGGCAGTACTGAGGGAGCGCTGTACTCTCAGACAGGTAGTTCTCAGGGAGTGCTGTACTGTGAAAGCGGCAGTAGTGAGGAAGTGCTGCACTGTCAGAGAGGCAGAACTGAGGAAGTGTTACGCTGTCAGAGAGGCAGTACTTAGGGAGTGCTATCCTGTCAGGAGGCAGTAATGAGGAAGCGCTGTACTGTCAAAGAGATAGTACTGAGAGAGTGCTGTACTATTAGAGAGGCAGTACTGAGTGAGTGCTGTACTGACAGAGAGGCCGTGCTTGGGGAGTGATATAATGTCAGGAAGCAGTGCTGAGGGAATGCTGTACTGTCAGAGATGCAGCACCGAGGGAGTGCTGCATTGTCATAGAGGCAACATTGATGGAGTGCTGTACTGTCATATAGGCAGTCCTTAGGGAGTGCTGTATTCTCAGAGAAGGACTGATGAGGAAGTGCTGTACTGTCAGAGGGGCAGTCCTGAGTGAATGCTGTATTGTCAGAGAGGCAATCCTTAGGGAGTGCTGTACTGACAGAGAGGTAGTCTTGAGGGAGTGCTGTCCTGTGAGAGAGGCAACACTGAGTAATTTCTGCTCTGTCAGAGGGGCAGAACTGAGGAAGTGTTACACTGTCAGAGAGGCAGTACTTAGGGAGAGCTATACAGTCAGGAGGCGGTACTGAAGAAGTGCTGTACTGTCAGACAGGCAGTACTGAGGGAGTGTTGCAAAGTCAGAGTCAGAACTGAGGGAGTGCTGTACTGTCAGAGAGGAGTACTCAGGGAGTGCTGTACTGTC
The DNA here is from genome assembly GCF_017639515.1 of Carcharodon carcharias. Taxonomy (NCBI): domain Eukaryota; kingdom Metazoa; phylum Chordata; class Chondrichthyes; order Lamniformes; family Lamnidae; genus Carcharodon; species Carcharodon carcharias. The sequence goes on along the minus strand of NC_054473.1, from coordinate 105,429,116 downwards.
AGAGAGGCAATGCTGAGGGAGTGCGGTACTGTCAGGAGGCAATAATGAGGGAGAGCTCTTCTGTCAGGAGGCAGTACTGAGTGAATGCTGTACTGTCAGAGAGGCATTGCTGAGTGAGTGCTGTACTGTCAAGAGGCAATAATGAGGGAGTGCTCTTCTGTCAGGGGTTATTACTAAGGGAGAGCTGTACTGTCAGAACAGCAGCACTGAGGGAGTGCTGCACTGCCAGGAGGCAGTACTTAGGGAGTGCTATACTGTCAGGAGGCAGTACTTAGGGAGTGCTGTACTGTCAGGAGGCAGTACTTAGGGAGTGCTCTACTTTTAGGAGTCAGTGATCAGGGAGCGCAGTATTGTCAGAGAGGCAGTATTGAGGAAGTGATGCACTGTCCGAGATGCAATACTGAGGGAGTGCTGCACATTCCGAGAGGCAGCACTGAGAGGGAACTCTACTGTTAGAAAGGCAATACTGAAGGAGTGCTGCACGGTCAGAGAGGCAACACTGTGAGAGTGCTGTACTGTCAGATAGGCAGTAAAGAGGTGATGTGGTAATGTCAGAGGGGCAGTACTGAGGGAATGCTGCACTGTCAGCGGCAGTCCTGAGGATGTCCTGTATTGTCAGGGATGCGGTACTGAGGGTGTGCTGTACTAGCAGAGAGGCAGTCCAGAGGGCGTGCAGTACTGTCAGAGAGGTTCTACTAAGGGAGTGCTGTAACGTCAGAGAAGGCAGTGCTCAGGGTTTGCTGTATTGTCGCAACGGCAGGACTGATTGAGTGCGGCACAGACAGGGAAGCAGTACGAAGGTAGTGCTGCACTCTTGGCGAGGCAGTAATGAGCGAATGCTATACTGTCAGAGAAGAAGTACTGAGGGAGTGCTGCTCTGTCGGAAATGCAGTATTGAGGGCATGCTGCACTGCCTGGAAGCGTTACTGTGGGGGTGCTGTACTGTTACATTGGCATTATTGAGGGAATGCTGTACTGTCAGAGAGGCAGTACTGAGTCAGTGCTGTACTGTCAGGAGGTAGCACTGAGGGAGTGCTTTCCTGTCAGGAGGTAGTATTGTTGGAGTTCTGTACTCTCAGGAGGCATTACTGAGGCAGCACTGCACTGTCAGAGGGGATGCATTGTGAGAGCACAGTACTGTCAGTGAGGCAGTACTGAAGGAGTTCTGTACGGTCAGAGATGCAGCACTCTGACAGCTCTGTACTGTCAGAGAGTCCCTACTGAGAGGATACTGTACTGTTAGAGAGGCAGTACTGAGGGAGTGCTGCACTATCAGAGAGGCTGTACTGAGGGTGTGCTGTACTGTCAGAGAGGCAGTACTGAGGGAGTGCTATACAGCCAGAGAGGCAGTATTGAGGGTGTACTGTACTGTCCGAGTGGGAGTATTGAGGCAGTGCAGCACTGTCGGAGAGGCAGTCATTAGAGACTGTTAGAGAGGAAGTGCTGCACTCTTGGAAGGCTGTACTGATGGAGTGCTGTACTGTCAGTGAGGCAGTACTGAGGGAGTGCTGTGCTGTCAGAGATGCAGCACTGTGAGAGCTCTGTACTGTCAGAGAGTCACTACTGAAGGTATACTGGACTGTCAGAGGGGCAGTACTGAGGGAGTGCTGTACTGTCCGAGAGGGAGTACTGAGGCAGTGCAGCACTGTCAGAGAGGCAGTACTGAGGGAGTTCTGTACTGTCAGAGATGCAGTGCTGAGGGAGTGCTGCACTGTCGGAGAGGCGGTACGGATTGAGTGCTATATGGTCAGAGAGGCAGTACTGAGGGTGTGCTGTATGGTCAGAGAGACAGTACTGAGGTTGTGATGTTAGGTCAGAGATGCAGTACTGAGGGAGTGCTGTACTGTGAGAGAGGCAGTACTGAGGGTACACTCTACTGTCAGGAGGCACCGCTGAGCGAGTGTTGCGTTGTCAGAGAGGCCTTACTGAGGGAGTGCTGTACTTTCTGGATGCATTGCTCAGGGAGCACAACACTGTATTGTCAGAGAAGCAGGTCTGACAGAACACTATACTGTCAGAGAGGCTGTACTGAGGGAGAGCTCTTTTGACAGCAGGCAGCACTGCAGGAGTGCTGTACTGTTAGAGAGGCACTACAGACGGAGTGCTGTATTGTCAGAGAGGCAGAACTGTGGGAGTGCTGTAATTTCAGAGAGGCAGTGCTGAGGGAGTGCTGTACTGTCATGAGGCTATAATGAGGGAGTGCTATATTGTCAGGAGTCAGTACTGAGGTAGTGCTGTACTGTCAGAAAGGCGTTACTGAAGGTGTGCTGCTCTGCCAGGAGGCAGTACATAGGGAGTGCTTTGCTGTTAGGAGGCAATACTGTGGGAGTGCTGTACTGTCAGAGAGGCAGTGCTGAGTGAGTGCTGTACTATCAGGAGGCAATAATGAGGGAGTGGTTTTCTGTCAGGTGGCATTACCGAGGGAGTGCTGTACTGTCAGAAATGCAGTACTGAGTGAGTGCTGCTCTGTCTGGAGGCAGTACTGAGGGAGGGCTCTACTGTTAGGAGGCAGCGCTCAGGGATCGCAGTTTTGTCAGAGAGGCAGTACTGAGGGAATGCTGCATTCTTGGAGAGGCTGTAATGAGCGCGTGCTGTACTGTCAGAGAGGCAATACTGAGCGTATGCTGTTCTGTCAGAGTAGTACTGAGGGAATGCTGCTCTGTCGGAAATGCAGTATTGAGGGCATGCTGCACTGCCTGGACGCATTACTGTGGAAGTGCTGTACTGTTACATTGACATTATTGAGGGAATGCTGTACTGTCAGATAGACAGTACTGAGTCAGTGCTGTACTGTCAGGAGGTAGCACTGAGGGAGTGCTTTCCTGTCAGGAGGCAGTACTGATGGAGTTCTGTACTCTCAGGAGGCATTACTGAGGCAGCACTGCACTGTCAGAGGGACAGCACTGTGAGAGCACTGTACTGTCAGTAAGGCAGTACTGAGGGAGTGCTGTGCTTTCAGAGATGCAGCACTGTGAGAGCTCTGTACTGTCAGAGAGTCACTACTGAGGGAATACTGTACTGTCAGAGGGGCAGTACTGAGGGAGTGCTGTACTGTCCGAGAGGGAGTACTGAGGCAGTGCAGCACTGTCAGAGAGGCAGTACTGAGGGAGTTCTGTACTGTCCAAGAGAGAGTACTGAGGCAGTACTGAGGGAGTGCTGTACTGTCAGAGATACAGTTCTGGTGGAGTGCTGCACTGTCAGAGGGGCGGTACTGATTGAGTGCTATACGGTCAGACAGGCAGTACTGAGGGACTGCTGTACTGTCCGAGAGGGAGTACTGAGGGAGTTCTGTACTGTCTGAGATGCAGTGCTGAGGGAGTGCTGCACTGTCAGAGTGGCAGTACTGGGGGATTGCTGTATTGTCAGAGAAGCTGTACTGAGGGTGTGCTGTTCTAGCAGAGAGGCATTACTGAGGGATTGCTGTACTGTCAGAAAGGCAGTCCTGTGGGCGTGCTGTACCCATCAGAGAGGCTGTACGGAGGGAGTGCTGTACTGTCAGAGAGGTTGTACTGAGGGAGCGCTGTACGGTCAGAGATGCAGCACTGTGAGAACTCTGTACTGTCAGAGAGTCACTACTGAGGGAATACTGTACTGTCAGAGGGGCAGTACTGAGGGAGTGCTGTACTGTCAGAAATGCAGTACTGAATGAGTGCTGTACTGTCAGGGAGGCAGTACTGAGCGTATGATGTTCTGTCAGAGAAGTAGTACTGAGGGAGTGATGCTCTGTCGGAAATGCAGTACTGAGGGCGTGCTGCACTGCCTGGACGCATTACTGTGGAAGTGCTGTACTGTCACATTGGCATTATTGCGGGAATGTTATACTGTCAGATAGACAGTACTGAGTCAGTGCTGTATTGTCAGGAGGTAGCACTGAGGGAGTGCTTTCCTGTCAGGAGGCAATAATAAGGGAGAGCACTTCTGTCAGGAGGCAATACTGAGGGAGTGCTCTACTGTCAGAGAGGCAGTTCTGAGTGATTGCTGTACTGTCAGAATGGCATTACTGAAGGAGTGATCTACTGTCAGGAGGCAGTGCTCAGGGAGCGCTTTGCTATCAGTTGGCAGTACTGAGAGAGTGCTGTACTGTCAGAGATGCAGTACTGTGGGAGTGCTGTACTGTCAGAGAGGCAATGCTGAGGGAGTGCTGTACTGTCAGAGAGGCAATGCTAAGGGAGTGCTGTACTGTCAGGAGGCAATAATGAGGCAGTGCTCTTCTGTCAGGAGGCATTACTGAGGGATTGCTGTACTGTCAGAAATGCAGTACTGAGTGAGTGCTGCACAGTCAGGAGGCAGTACTGAAGGAGTGATCTACTGTCAGGAGGCAGTGCTCAGGGAGCGCTGCACTGTGAGATCGCAGTATTGTCAGAGAGGCAGTACTGAGGGTCTGCTGTACTAGCAGACAGGCTGTACTGAAGGACTGCTATACGGTCAGAGAGGCTGTACAGAGGGAGTGCTGCACTGTCAGTGATACAGAACTGAGGGAGTGCTGCACTGTCCGATAGGCAGTACTGAGTTAGTGCTGTACTGTCAGAGAGTCATTACTGAGCGTGTGCTGTATTGTCAGAGAGGCATTACTGAGGGTGTGCTGTATTGTCAGATAGGCAGTACTGATGGTGCTGCACTGTCAGGAGGCTGTAGTTAGGGAGCGCTATGCTGTCAGGAGGCAGTACTTAGGGAATGCTGTACTGTCAAAGAGGAGTACTGAGGTAGTGCTGTGCTGTCAGAGAGGCACTGCTGAGGGAGTACTGTACTGTCAGGAGGCAATAATGAGGGAGCGCTGTACTGTCAGCGAGGAGTACTGAGGGAGTGCTGTGCTGTCAGAGAGGCAATGCTGAGGGAGTACTGTACTGTCAGGAGGCAATAATTAGGGAGTGCTGTACTGCCAGAACAGCAGTACCGCGGGGGTACTGCACTGTCAGGAGGCAGAACTTAGGGAGTGCTATACTGTCAGGAGGCAGTACTGAGGGAGTGCTATACTGTCAGGAGGCAGTACTTAGGGAGTGCTCTACTGTTAGGAGGCAGTGATCAGGGAGCGGTGCACTGTGAGAGCGCTGTATTGTCAAAGAGGCAGCATTGAGGGAGTGATGCACTAACCGAGATGCAATACTGAGGCAGTGCTGCACGGTCAGAGAGGCAACACTGTGAGAGTGCTGTACTGTCAGATAGGCAGTACAGAGGTGATGCGGTAATGTCAGAGGGGCAGTACTGAGGGAGTGCTGTCCTGTCAGAGCGGTAGTCCCGAGGCGGTGCTGTACTATCAGAGACGTCATACTGAGGGAGTGCTGTCAGAGAAGGCAGTGCTGATGTATTGCTGTACTGTCAGAGAGGCAGTACTGAGGGGGTGCTGCATTGTCAGAGAAGCAGTACTGAGTGAGTGCTGCACTGTCAGGGAGGAAGAACCGAGGTACTACTATACTCTTGGAGAGGCGGTACTGAGGGAGTGCTGCACTGTTAGGCAGTTCTGAGGGTGCTGCACTGTCAGGAGGACGTACTTATGGAGTGCTATACTGTCAGGAGGCTGTGCTGAGGGAGCGCTGTATTGTCAGAGAGGCAGTACTGAGGGTGTGCTGTACGGTCAGAGAGGCAGTACTGAGGATGTGATATTAGGTCAGAGAGGGAGTACTGAGGATGTGATATTAGGTCAGAGAGGCAGTACTGAGGATGTGATATTAGGTCAGAGTGGCAGTACTGAGGGAATGCTGTACTGGTAGAGCCGCAGTATTGAGGGAGTGCTGCACTGTCAGGGAGGTAGTACGGAGGTTGTGCTTCACTCTTGGAGATGCAGTACTGAGCGAGTGCCGTACGGTCAGAAATGCAGCACTGTGAGAGCGCTGTATTGTCAGAGGGGCAGTACTGAGGGAGTGTTGTACTGTCCGAGAGGCAGTACCGAGGCAGTGCTGCACTGTCAGTGAGGCAATAGTGCGGGAGGTCTGTACTGTCAGAGAGGCAGTGCTGAGGGAGTGCTGCACTGTCAGAGTGGCAGAACTGAGGGAGTGCTGCACTGCCTGATAGGCAGAACTGAGATGGTGCTGTACTGTCAGAGAGGCATTATTGAGGGTGTGCTATATTGTCAGAGAGGCACTACTGAGGGTGCTGCACTGTCAGGAGGCCAACTTCGGGAGTGCTATACTGTCAGGAGGATGTGCTGAGGGAGCGCTGTGCTCAAAGAGGCAGTACTGAGGGTGTGCTCTATGGTCAGAGAGGCACTACTGAGGGAGGGCTGTACTGTGAGAGGAAGTACTGAGGATGCACTGTACTGTCAGGAGGCACTGATGAGTGAGTGTTGCATTGTCAGAGAGGCTTTACTGAGGGACGTGTACTGTCAGAGAGGCAGTGCTGCACTGTCAGGGGGCATTACTGAGGCAGAGCTATACTGTCAGGAGGCCGTACTGAGGGAGTGCTGTACTTTCTGGATGCAGTGCTCAGTGAGCGCTGCACTGTGAGAGAGCTGTACTGTCAGAGAGGCAGGACTGATGGAATGCTGTCCTGTCAGAGAAGTAGTACTGAGGGAGTTTGTATTGTCAAAGTGGCATAACAGTGGGAGTGCTGTACTATCAGAGAGGCAGTACTGAGTGAGTGCTGTACTGTCATGAGGCAATAATGAGGGAGTGCTATACTATTAGGAGTCAGTACTGAGGGAGTGCTGTACTGTCAGAAAGGCGTTACTGAAGGTGTGCTGCACGGCCAGGAGGCAGTACATAGGGAGTGCTGCACTGTCAGAGTGGCAATGCTGAGTGAGTGCTGTACTGTCAGGAGGCAATAATGAGGGAGAGCTCTTCTGTCAGGAGGCATTACTGAGGGAGTGCTGTACTGTCAGGAGGCAGTACTTAGGGAGTGCTCTACTGTTAGGAGGCAGTGATCAGGGAGCGATGCACTGTGAGAGCGCTGTATTGTCAGAGAGGCAGTATTGAGGGAGTGATGCACTATCCGAGAGACAATACTAAGGGAGTGCTGCACATTCCGAAAGGCAACACTGTTAGGGCACTGTACTGTCAGAGAGGCAATACTGAGGGTGTGCTGCACGGTCAGAGAGGCAACACTGTGAGAGCGCTGTACTGTCAGATAGGCAGTACAGAGGTGATGCGGTAATGTCAGAGGGGCAGTACTGAGGGAGTGCTGTCCTGTCAGAGCGGTAGTCCTGAGGGTGTGCTGTACTATCAGAGACGTCATACTGAGGGAGTGCTGTCAGTGAAGGCAGTGTTGATGTATTGCTGTACCGTCAGAGCGGCAGTACTGAAGGGGTGCTGCATAGTCAGAGAAGCAGTACTGAGTGAGTGCTGCACTGTCAGGGAGGAAGAACCGAGGTACTGCTGCACTCTTGGAGCGGCGGTACTGAGGGAGTGCTGCACTGTCAGAGAGGCAGTACTGAGGGAGTGCTGTACTATCAGGAGGCAATAATGAGGGACTGCTCTTCTGTCAGGAGGCATTACTGAAGGAGTGCTGTACTGTCAGAAATGCAGTACTGAGTGAGTGCTGCAATGTCAGGAGGCAGTACTGAGGGAGTGCTCTTCTGTTAGGAGGCAGTGCTCAGGGAGCGCTGCACTGTGAGTTCGCAGTATTGTCAGAGAGGCCTTACTGAGGGAATGCTGCCCTGTCAGAGCGGCAGTCCTGATGGTGTGCTATAATTTCAGAGAGGCATTACTGAGGGACTGCTGTAGAGTCAGAGCAGCAGTCCAGAGGGCGTGCTGTACTGTCAGAGAGGTTGTACGGAAGAAGTGCTCTACTGTCAGAGTGCAGTACTGAGGGAGTGCTGTCCTGTCCGAGAGGCAGTACTAAGGGAGTGCTGCACTGTCAGAGCGGCAGTCCTGAGGATGTGCTGTATTGTCAGAGGGGCTGTACTGAGGGTGTACTGTACTAGCAGAGAGGCAGTCCAGAGGGTGTGCTGTACTGTCAGAGAGGCTGTACGGAAGGTGTGCTGTACTGCCAGAGAGGCGGTACTGAGGGAGTGCTGCAATGGCAGAGCAGCAATCCTGAGGGCATGCTGTACAGTCAGAAAGGCAGTACTGAGGGAGTGCTGCAAAGTCAGAGCGGCAGTCCTGAGGGCGTGCTGTACTATCAGAGACGTCATACTGATGGTGTGCTGTCCTGTCAGAGACGACAGTGCTGATATTTTGCTGTACTGTCAGAGCGGCAGTACTGAGTGAGTGCTGCAATGTCAGGGAGGCAAAATGGAGGTACTCTTGGAGAGGCAGTACTGAGGGAGTGCTGCACTGTCTGATTGGCAGTACTGAGTTAGTGCTGTACTGTCAGAGAGGCATTATTGAGGATGTTCTGTATTGTCAGAGAGGCAGTACTGAGGGTGCTGCACTTTCAGGAGGCCATGCTTATGGAGTGCTATACTATCAGGAGGCTGTGCTGAGGGTGCGCTGTACTGTCAGAGAGGCAGTACTGAGGGAGTGCTCTACTGTTAGAGCCTCAGTATTGAGGGAGTGCTGCACTGTCAGAGAAGCAGTACTGAGGGATTGCTGCACTGTCAGGGAGGCAGTATGGAGGTAGTGCTGCACTCTTGGAGAGGCTATACTGAGTGAGTGCTGTACTGTCAGAGAGGTAGTACTGAGGGAGTGCTGTGCTGTCAGAGAGGAAGTACTGAGGGAGAGCTGCTCTGTCGGAAATGCAGTACTGAGGGCGTGCTGCAATGTCTGGATGCATTACTGTGGGAGTGCTGTACTGTCAGAGAGACAGTACTGTGGGAGTGCTGTACTGTCAGAGAGGCAATGCTGAGGGAATGCTGTACTGTCAGAGAGGCAGTGCTGAGGGAGGGCTGCAATGTCAGGAGGCAGTACTGAGGGAGTGCTCTTCTGTTAGGAGGCAGTGCTCAGGGAGCGCTGCACTTTGAGATCGCAGTATTGTCAGAGAGGCTGTACTGAGGGAGTGCTGTACTGTCAGAAATGCAGTACTGAGTGAGTGCTGCAATGTCAGGAGGTAGTACTGAGGGAGTGTTGTACTGACAGAGAGGCAGTACTGAGGGAGTGCTGTATTGTCAGACAGGCAGAACTGTAGGAGTGCTGTACCGTCAGAGAGGCAATTCTGAGGGAGTGCTCATCTGTCAGGAGGCAATACTGAGGGAGTGCTGTACTGTCAGAAAGGCGTTACTGAAGGTGTGCTGCACTGCCAGGAGGCAGTACATAGGGAGTACTATGCTGTCGGGAGGCAGAACTGAGGGAGTGCTGTACTGTCAGAGAGGCAATACTGAGAGAGTGCTGTACAGTCAGGAGGCAATAATTAGGGAGTGCTCATCTGTCAGGAGGCAATAATGAGGGAGTGCTGTACTGGCAGAACAGCAGTACCGAGGGAGTGCTGCACTGTCAGGAGGCAGTACTTAGGGAGTGCTATACTGTCAGGAGGCAGTACTTAGGGAGTGCTTTACTGTCAGGAGGCAGTACTTAGGGAGTGCTCTACTGTTAGGAGGCAGTGATCAGGGAGCGGTGCACTGTGAGAGCGCTGTATTGTCAGAGAGGCAGTATTGAGGGAGTGATGCTCTATCCGAGAGGCAATGCTGAGGGAGTGCTGCACGGTCAGAGAGGCAACAATGTGAAAGTGCTGTACTGTCAGATAGGCAGTACGGAGGTGATGCAGTAATGTCAACAGGGCAGTACTGAGGGAGTGCTGTCCTGTCAGACTGGTAGTCCTGAGGGAGTGCTGTACTTTCAGAGAGGCTGTATTGAGACAGTGCTGCAATGTCAGAGCGGCAGTCGTGAGTGCTGTACTATCAGAGACGTCATACTGAGGGAGTGCTGTCAGAGAAGGCAGTGCTGATGTATTGCTGTACTGTCAGAAATGCAGTACTGAGGGAGTGCTGCAGTGTCAGGAGGCAGTACTTAGGGAGTGCTATACTGTCAGGAGGCAGTACTTAGGGAGTGCTATACTGTCAGCAGGCAGTACTTAGGGAGTGCTATTCTTTCCTGAGGCAGTACTAAGGGAGTGCTCTATTGTTTAGGAAACCGTGCTCATGGAGCGCTGCACTGTGAGAGCACTGTATTGTCAGAGAGGCAGTACTGAGTGAGTGATGCACTGTCCGAGAGGCAAAACAGAGGGAGTGCTGCACATTCCGAGAGGCAGCACTGTGAGGGCACTGTACTGTCAGAGAGGCAAAACTGAGGGAACGCTGTACGGAAAGGGAGGCAACACTGTGAGAGCGTTGTACTGTCAGAGAGGCAGTACTGAGTGAGTGCTCTATTGTTAGGAGGCAGTGCTCAGGGAGTGCTGCACTGTGAGAGCGCTGCATTGTCAGAGAGGCAGAACTGAGGGAGTGATGCACTGTCTGAGAGGGAAAACATAGGGATTGCTTTTCATTTCGAGAGGCAGCACTGTGAGGACAATACTGAGGGAACTCTGTACGGAAAGAGAGGCAACACTGTGAGAGCATTGTACTGTCAGAGAGGCAGTACTGAGGTGAAGTGGTACTGTCAGAGGGGCAATATTGAGGGAGTGCTGTATTGTCAGACAGGCAGAACTGTAACAAAAACAAAAACAGAATTACCTGGAAAAACTCAGCAGGTCTGGCAGCATCGGCGGAGAAGAAAAGAGTTGACGTTTCGAGTCCTCATGACCCTTCGACAGAACTTGAGTTCGAGTCCAAGAAAGAGTTGAAATATAAGCTGGTTTAAGGTGTTGGGGGGGGGGGGCAGGCCATACAGAACCTAGTTCTGTCGAAGAGTCATGAGGACTCGAAACGTCAACTCTTTTCTTCTCCGCCGATGCTGCCAGACCTGCTGAGTTTTTCCAGGTAATTCTGTTTTTGTTTTTGTTTTGGATTTCAAGCATCCGCAGTTTTTTTGTTTTTAGGCAGAACTGTAGAAGTGCTGTACCGTCGAAGAGGCAATTCTGAGGGAGTGCTCATCTGTCAGGAGGCAATACTGAGGGAGTGCTGTCCTGTCAGAAAGGCGTTACTGAAGGTGTGCTGCACTGCCAGGAGGCAGTACATAGGGAGTAGTATGCTGTCAGGAGGCAGAACTGAGGGAGTGCTGTACTGTCAGAGAGGCAATGCCGAGGGAGTGCTGTACGGTCAGGAGGCAATAACTAGGGAGGGCTGCACTGTCAGAGAGGCAGTGTTGAGGGAGTGCTGTACTGTCAGAAAGGCGTTACTGAAGGTGTGCTGCACTGCCAGGAGGCAGTACATAGGAGGTGCTATGCTGTCAGGAGGCAGTACTGCGGGAGTGCTGTCAGAGACGGCAGTGCTGATGTATTGCTGTACTGTCAGAAATGCAGTACTGAGGGAGTGCTGCAGTGTCAGGAGGCAGTACTTAGGGAGTGCTATACTGTCAGCAGGCAGTACTTAGGGAGTGCTATTCTTTCAGGAGGCAGTACTAAGGGAGTGCTCTATTGTTAGGAGGCCGTGCTCATGGTGCGCTGCACTGTGAGAGCACTGTATTGTCAGAGAGGCAGTACTGAGTGAGTGATGCACTGTCCAAGAGGCAAAACAGAGGAAGTGCTGCTCATTCCGAGAGGCAGCACTGTGAGGGCACTGTTCTGTCAGAGAGGCAAAACTGAGGGAACGCTGTACGGAAAGTGAGGCAACACTGTGCGAGCGTTGTACTGTCAGAGCGGCAGTACTGAGAGAGTGCTGTACTGTCAGAGAGGCAGTGCTGAGGGAGTGCTGTACTGTCAGGAATCAATAATGAGGGGGAGCTCTTCTATCAGGCGGCATTACTGAGGGAGTGCTGTACTGTCAGAAATGCAGTACTGAGGGATTGCTGCAGTGTCAGGAGGCAATACCTAGGGAGTGCTATACTGTCAGGAGGCAGTACTTAGGGAGTGCTATACTGTCAGGAGGCAGTACTAAGAGAGTGCTCTATTGTTAGGAGGCAGTGCTCAGGGAGTGCTGCACTGTGAGAGCGCTGCATTGTCAGAGAGGCAGCACTGAGGGAGTGATGCACTGTCCGAGAGCCAAAACATAGGGATTGCTGTTCATTTCGAGAGGCAGCACTGTGAGGGCAATACTGAGGGAACTCTGACAGTACAACGCTCTCACAGTGTTGCCTCTCTTTCCGTACAGAGAGGCAGTACTGAGGTGAAGCGGTACTTTCAGAGGGGCAATATTGAGGGAATGCTGTCCTGTCCGAGATGCAGTACTTAGGGTGTGCTGCACTGTCAAGGCGGCCGTCCTGAGGATGTGCCATACTGTCAGAGAGGCTGTACTAAGGGAGTGCTGTACTGTCAGAGAGACAGTACTGAGGCAGTGTTGCACTGTCAGACCGGCAGTCCTGAGGGCTTGCTGTACTGTCAGAGAAGTCGTACTGAGGGAGTGCTGTACTGTCGGAGAAGGCAGTGCTCAGGAATTGCTGTATTATCAGAGCAGCAGTACTGATTGAGTGCTGCACTGTCAGCAAGGCAGTATGGAGGTAGCGCTGCACTCTTGGAGAGGCTATACTGAGCGAGTGCTGTACTGTCAAGAGAGGTAGTGCTGAGGGCATGCTGCACTGTCTGGATGCATTACTGTGGGAGTGCTGTACTGTCACATTGGCATTATTGAGGGAATGCTGTACTCTCAGGAGGCATTACTGAGGCAGCACTACACTGTCAGAGGGGCAGCATTGTGATAGCACTGTACTGTCAGTGAGGCAGTACTGAGGGAGCACTGTATGGTCAGAAATGCAGCACTGTGTGTGCGCTATACTGTCAGAGATTCACTACTGAGGGAATACGGTACTGTCAGAGGGGCTGTACTGAGGGAGTGCTGTACTGTCAGAACAGCATTCCAGAGGGCGTGCTGTACTCTCAGAGAGGCTGTAAGGAGGGAGTGCTGTACTGTCAGAGAGGCTGTACTGAGGGAGGACTGTACAGTCAGAGATGTAGCACTGTGAGAGCGCTGTACTGTCGGAGAGTCAGTACTGAGGGAATACTGTACCGTCAGAGGGGCAGTACTGAGGGAGAGCTGTACTGTCCGAGAGGCAGAACTGAGGCAGTGCAGCATTGTCAGAGAGGCAGTACTGAGGGAGTTCTATACTGTCAGAGAGTCAGTGCTGAGGGAACGCTGCACTGTCAGAGAGGCAGTACTGAGGGAGTGCTGCACTGTCACAGAGGCAGTACTGAGGGAGTGCTGCCCTGTCAGTGCAGCAGTCCTGATAGTGTGCTGTACTATCAGAGAGGCTGGACTGACGGTGTGCTGTACTAGCAGAGAGGCAGCACTGAGGGAGTGCTGTACTTTCAGAACGGCATTCCAGAGGGCGTGCTGTACTGTCAGAGAGGCTGTAAGGAGGGAGTGCTGTCCTGTCAGAGAGTTTGTACTGAGGGAGGACTGTACAGTCAGAGATGTAGTACTGTGAGAGCGCTGTACTGTCAGAGAGTCAGAGGGGCAGTACTGGGGGAGAGCTGTACTGTCCGAGAGGCAGTACTGAGGCAGTGCTGCACTGTCAGAGAGGCAGTACTGAGGGAGTTCTATACTGTCAGAGAGTCAGTGCTGAGGGAGCACTGCAATGTCAGATTGGCAGTACTGAGGGAGTGCTGTACCGTCAGAGAGGCAATGCTGAGGGAGTGCTGTAATTTCTGGATGCAGTGCTCAGGGAGCGCTGCACTGTGAGAACGCTATATTGTCAGAGAGGTAGGACTGATGGAACGCTGTACTGTCAGAGAGGCAGTGCTGAGGGAGTGCTGTACTGTCAGGAATCAATAATGAGGGAGAGCTCTTCTATCAGGAGGCATTACTGAGGGAGTGCTGTACTGTCAGAAATGCAGTACTGAGGGATTGCTGCAGTGTCAGGAGGCAATACCTAGGGAGTACTATATTGTCAGGAGGCAGTACTTGGGGAGTGCTTTACTGTCAGCAGGCGGTACTTAGGGAGTGCTATACTGGCAGGAGGCAGTACTAAGGGAGTGCTCTATTGTTAGGAGGCAGTGCTCAGGGAGTGCTGCACTGTGAGAGCGCTGCATTGTCAGGAAGGCAGTACTGAGGGAGTGATGCACTATCCGAGAGCCAAAACATAGGGATTGCTGTACATTTCGAGAGGCAGCACTGTGAGGGCAATACTGAGGGAACTCTGTACGGAAAGAGAGGCAACTCTGTGAGAGCTTTGTACTGTCAGAGAGGCAGTACTGAGGTGAAGCGGTACGGTCAGAGGGGCAATATTAAGGCAGTGCTGTCCTGTCTGAGAGGCAGTACTTAGGGAGTGCTGCACTGTCAGAGCGGCAGTCCTGAGTATGTGCCATACTGTCAGAGAGGCTGTACTAAGGGAGTGCTGTACTGTCAGAGAGACAGTACTGAGGGAGTGTTGCACTGTCAGGGCCGCAGTCCTGAGGGCTTGCTGTACTGTCAGAGAAGTCGTACTGAGGGAGTGCTGTACTGTCAGAGAAGGCAGTGCTCAGGAATTGCTGTATTATCAGAGCAGCAGTACTGATTGAGAGCTGCACTGTCAGCGAGGCAGTACGGAGGTAGTGCTGCACTCTTGGAGAGGCTATACTGAGTGAGTGCTGTACTGTCAGAGAAGAAGTACCGAGGGAGAGCTGCTCTGTTGGAAATGCAGTAGTGAGGGCGTGCTGCACTGTCTGGATGCATTACTGTGGGAGTGCTGTACTGTCACATTGGCATTATTGAGGGAATGCTGTACTGTTAGTGAGGCAGTTCTGATGGAGTGCTGTACTCTCAGGAGGCATTACTGAGGCAGCACTACACTGTCAGAGGGGCAGTATTGTGATAGCACTGTACTGTCAGTGAGGCAGTACTGAGGGAGCACTGTATGGTCAGAAATGCAGCACTGTGTGTGCGCTATACTGTCAGAGAGACTACTGAGGGAATACTGTACTGTCAGAGGGGCAGTACTGAGGGAGTGCTGTACTGTCAGAACGGCATTCTAGAGGGCGTGCTGTACTGTCAGAGAGGCTGTAAGGAGGGAGCACTGTACTGTCAGAGAGTCAGTACTGAGGGAATACTGTACTGTCAGAGGGGCAGTACTGAGGGATTGCTGTACTAGCAGAGAGGCAGTACTGAGGCAGTGCAGCACTGTCAGAGAGGCAGTACTGAGGGAGTTCTATACTGTCAGAGAGTCAGTGCTGAGGGAGCGCTGCAATGTCAGATTGGCAGTACTGACGGATTGCTGTACCATCAGAGATGCAATGCTGAGAGAGTGCTATAATTTCTGGATGCAGTGCTCAGGGAGCGCTGCACTGTGAGAATGCTATATTGTCAGAGAGGTAGGAATGATGGAACGCTGTACTGTCAGAGAGGCAGTGCTGAGGGAGAGCTCTGCTGTCAGGAGGCAGTACTGAGAGAGTGCGGTACTGTCAGAGAGGCAGTACTGAGGGAGTGCTGTATTGTCAGACAGGCAGAACTGTGGGAGTGCTGTCTCGTCAGAGAGGCAATTCTGAGGGAGTGCTCATCTGTCAGGAGGCAATACTGAGGGAGTGCTGTCCTGTCAGAAAGGCGTTACTGAAGGTGTGCTGCACTGCCAGGAGGCAGTACATAGGGAGTACTATGCTGTCGGGAGGCAGAACTGAGGGAGTGCTGTACTGTCAGAGAGGCAATGCTGAGGGAGTGCTGTACGGTCAGGAGGCAATAATTAGGGAGTGCTCATCTGTCAGGAGGCAATAATGAGGGAGTGCTGTACTGGCAGAACAGCAGTACCAAGTGAGTGCTGCACTGTCAGGAGGCAGTACTTAGGGAGTGCTATACTGTCAGGAGGCAGTACTTAGGGAGTGCTCTACTGTTAGGAGGCAGTGATCAGGGAGCGGTGCACTGTGAGAACGCTGTATTGTCAGAGAGGCAGTTTTGAGGGAGTGATGCTCTATCCGAGAGGCAATGCTGAGGGAGTGCTGCACGGTCAGAGAGGCAACACTGTGAGAGTGCTGTACTGTCAGATAGGCAGTACAGAGTTGATGCAGTAATGTCAGAGAGGCAGTACTGAGGGAGTGCTGTATTGTCAGGAATCAATAATGAGGGAGAGCTCTTCTATCAGGAGGCATTACTGAGGGAGTGCTGTACTGTCAGAAATGCAGTACTGACGGATTGCTATACTGTCAGGAGGCTATACCTAGGGAGTGCTATACTGTCAGGAGGCAGTACTAAGAGAGTGCTCTAATGTTAGGAGGCAGTGCTCAGGGAGTGCTGCACTATGAGATCGCTGCATTGTCAGAGAGGCAGAACTGAGGGAGTGATGCACTGGCTGAGAGGCAAAACATAGGGATTGCTGTTTATTTCAAGAGGCAGCACTGTGAGGGCAATACTGAGGGAACTCTGTACGGAAAGAGAGGCAGAACTGAGGGAGTGCTGCGTTGTTAGAGAGGCAGTACGTAGTTTGTGCTGCATTGTCAGAGAGGCAGTACTGAAGGGACTACACTGTCAGGAGGCTGTGCTGAGCGAGTGTTGAGTGTCAGAGAGGCCTTACTGAGGGAGTTGTACTGTCAGAGATGCAGTGCTATAGTGTCAGGAGGCCGTACTGAGGGATTGCTGTAATTTCTGGATGCGGTGCTCAGAGAGCGCTGCACTTTGAGAACGCTGTATTGTCAGAGAGGCAGGACTGATGGAACACTGTACTGTCAGAGATGCTGTGCTGAGGGAGAGCTCTGCTATCAGGAGGCAGTACTCAGGGAGTGCTGTACTGTCAGAGAGGCAGTACTGAGGCAGTGCTGTATTGTCAGACAGGCAGAACTGTGGGAGTGCTGTACCGTCTGAGAGGCAGTGTTGAGGCAGTTCTGTACTGTCATGAGGCAATAATGAGGGAGTGCTATACTGTCAGGAGTCAGTACTGAGTGAGTGCTGTACTGTCAGAAAGGCGTTACTGAAGGTGTGCTGCACTGCCAGGCAGCAGTACATAGGGAGTGCTATGCTGTCAGGAGGCAGTACTGAGGGAGTGCTGTACTGTCAGGAGGCAATAGTGAGGGAGAACTCTTCCTTCAGGAGGCAGTACTTAGGATGTGCTGTACTGTCAGTGAGGCAGTGCTGAGGGAGTGCTGTATTGTCAGAAAGGCGTTACGGAAGGTGTGCTGCCAGGAGGCAGTACATAGGGAGTGTTATGCTGTCAGGAGGCAGTACTGAGGGAGTGCTGTACTATCAGAGAGGCAGTATTGTCGGAGTATTGTACTGTCAGAGAGGCTATGCTGAGGGAGTGCTGTATTGTCAGGAGCAATAATCAGGGAGTGCTCTTCTGTCAGGAGGCAGAACTGAGTTAGTGCTGTACTGTCAGAGAGGCAGTACTGAGGGTGCTGCATTGTCAGGAGGCCATTCTTAGGGAGTGCTACACTGTCAGGAGGCTGTGCTGAGGGAGCACTGCACAGTCAGAGAGGCAATAGTGAGGGAGTGCTGTACAGTCAGAGAGGCAGTGCTGAGGGAGTGCTGTACTCTCAGAAAGCCGTTACTGAAGGTGTGCTGCACTGCCAGGAGACAGTACATAGGGAGTGCTTTACTGTCAGGAGGCAATAATGAGGGATGCTCTGCTGTCAGGAGGCATTACTGAGGGACTGCTCTACTGTCAGAAACTCAGTACTGAGGGAGTGCTGCACTGTCAGGAGGCAGTATTTAGGGCGTGCTATATTGACAGGAGGCAGCACTGAGAGTGTGCTCTATTGTTAGGAGGCAGTGCTCAGCGAGCGATGCACTGTGAGTTCGCAGTATTGTCAGAGAGGCAGTACCAAGAGAGTGCTGCACATTCCGAGAGGCAACACTGTGAGGGCATTGTCAGAGAGGCAATACTGAGGGAGTGCTGTACAGTCAGAAAGGCAACACTGTGAGATCATTGTACTGTCAGAGAGGCAGTACTGAGGTGATGCGGTACTGTCAGGAGGCAGTACTGATGGAGTGCTGTACTCTCAGGAGGCATTGCTGAGGCAGCGCTGCACTGTCAGAGAGGCAGCACTGTGAGAGCACTGTACATTCAGAGAAGCACTGAGGTGATGCGGTAATGTCAGAGGGGCAGTCATGTGTGCTGTCCTCCCCAAGAGGTAGTACTGAGGGAGTGCTGCACTGTCAGAGTGGCAGTCCTGAGGGCGTGCTGTACAGTCAGAGAAGGCAGTGCTCAGGAATTGCTGTATCATCAGAGAGGCAGTACTGATTGAGTGCTGCACTGCTAGGGAGGCAGTACGGAGGTAGTGCTGCACTCTTGGAGAGGCTATACTGAGCGAGTGCTGTACTATCAGAGAGGGTAGTATTGAGGGAGTGCTATGCTGTCAGAGAGGCAGTACTGAGGGAGTGCTGCTCTGTCGGAAATGCAATACTGAGGGTGTGCTGCACTGTCTGGATGCATTACTGTGGGAGTGCTGTACTATCACATTGGCATTATTGAGGGAATACTGCACTGACAGTGAGGCAGTACTGAGGGAGTGCTGTACGGTCAGAGATGCAGCACTGTGAGAGCGCTATGCTGTCAGACATTCACTACTGAGGGAATACTGTACTGTCAGAGGGGCAGTACTGAGGGAGTGCTGCACTGTCACAGAGGCAGTGCTGAGGGAGTGCTGCCCTGTCAGTGCGGCAGTCCTGACAGTGTGCTGTACTATCAGAGAGGCTGGACTGAGCGTGTACTGTACTAGCAGAGAGGCAGCACTGAGGGAGTGCTGTACTGTCAGAACAGCATTCCAGAGGGCGTGCTGTACTGTCAAAGAGGCTGTAAGGAGGGAGTGCTGTACTGTCAGAGAGGCTGTACTGAGGGAGGACTGTACAGTCAGAGATGTAGTACTGTGAGAGTGCTGTAACGTCAGAGAGTCAGTACTGAGGGAATACTGTACTGTCAGAGGGGCAGTACTGGGGGAGAGCTGTACTGTCCGAGAGGCAGTAGTGAGGGAGCACTGCAATGTCAGATTGGCAGTACTGAGGGAGTGCTGCACTGACACAGAGGCAGTAATGAGAGAGAGCTGTGCTGTCAGAGAGGCAGTGCTGAGGGAGAGCTCTGCTGTCAGGAGGTAGTACTGAGGGAGTGCTGTACTGTCAGAGAGGCAGTACTGAGGGAGTGCTGTATTGTCAGACAGGCAGAACTGTAGGAGTGCTGTACCATCAGAGAGGCAATACTGAGGGAGTGCTCATCTGTCAGGCGACAATACTGAGGGTGTGCTGTACTGTCAGAAAGGCGTTACTGAAGGTGTGCTGCACTGCCAGGAGGCAGTACATAGGGAGTGCTATGCTGTCAGGAGGCAGAACTGAGGGAGTGCTGTACTGTCAGAGAGGCAATGCTGAGGGAATGCTGTACGGTCAGGAGGCAATAATGAAGGAGAGCTCTTCTGTCAGGAGGCAGTACTGTGGGAGTGCTGTACTGTCAGAGAGGCAGTGCAGACGGAGTGCAGTACTGTCAGGAGGCAATAATGAGGGAGAGCTCTTCTGTCAGGAGGCAGTACTGAGGGAGTGGTGTACTGTCCGAGAGGCAGTACTGAGACAGTGCAACACTTTCAGAGAGGCAGTAATGAAGGAAACCTGTACTGTCAGAGAGGCAATGCTGAGGGTGTGCTGCACTGTCAGATAGGCAGAACTGAGGGAGTGCTGCACTGTTAGGGATGGAGTATGGAGTTTATGCTGCATTGACAGAGAGGCAGTACTGAGGGTACTACAATCTCAGGAGACAGTACTTATGGAGATCTATTGTGTCAGGAGGCCTTACTGAGGGAGTTCTCCTGTCAGAGATGCAGTGCTATACTGTCAGGAGGCCGTACTGAGGGAGTGCTGTACTTTCTGGATGCAGTGCTCAGGGAGCGCTGCACTTTCAGAACGCTGTACTGTCAGGAAGGCAGTGCTGAGGGAGTGCTGTATTGTCAGGAGGCAATGCTGAGAGAGTGCTGTACGGTCAGGAGGCAATAATTAGGGAGTGCTCATCTGTCAGGAGGCAAAACTGAGGGAGTGCTGCACTGTCAGAGAGGCAGTGTTGAGGGAGTGCTGTACTGTCAGAGAGGCAATGCTGAGTGAGTGCTGTACTGAAAGGAGGCAATAATGAGGGAGAGCTCTTCTGTCAGGAGGCAGTATTGTGGGAGTGCTGTACTGTCAGGTGGCAATAATGAGGGAGAGCTCTTCTGTCAGGAGGCAGTACTGAGGGAGTGGTGTACTGTCCGAGAGGCAGTACTGAGACAGTGCAGCACTTTCAGAGAGGCAGTAATGAAGGAAACCTGTACTGTCAGAGAGGCAATGCTGAGGGTGTGCTGCACTGTCAGATAGGCAGAACTGAGGGAGTGCTGCACTGTTAGGGATGGAGTATGGAGTTTATGCTGCATTGACAGAGAGGCAGTACTGAGGGTACTACAATCTCAGGAGACAGTACTTATGGAGATCTATTGTGTCAGGAGGCCTTACTGAGGGAGTTCTCCTGTCAGAGATGCAGTGCTATACTGTCAGGAGGCCGTACTGAGGGAGTGCTGTACTTTCTGGATGCAGTGCTCAGGGAGCGCTGCACTTTCAGAACGCTGTACTGTCAGGAAGGCAGTGCTGAGGGAGTGCTGTATTGTCAGGAGGCAATGCTGAGAGAGTGCTGTACGGTCAGGAGGCAATAATTAGGGAGTGCTCATCTGTCAGGAGGCAAAACTGAGGGAGTGCTGCACTGTCAGAGAGGCAGTGTTGAGGGAGTGCTGTACTGTCAGAGAGGCAATGCTGAGTGAGTGCTGTACTGAAAGGAGGCAATAATGAGGGAGAGCTCTTCTGTCAGGAGGCAGTATTGTGGGAGTGCTGTACTGTCAGGTGGCAATAATGAGGGAGAGCTCTTCTGTCAGGAGGCAGTACTGAGGGAGTGGTGTACTGTCCGAGAGGCAGTACTGAGACAGTGCAGCACTTTCAGAGAGGCAGTAATGAGGGAGACCTCTACTGTCAGAGAGGCAATGCTGAGGGTGTGCTGCACTGTCAGAGAGGCAGAACTGAGGGAGTGCTGCACTGTTAGAGAGGGAGTATGGAGTTTGTGCTGCATTGACAGGCAGTACTGAGGGTACTACAATCTCAGGAGGCGGTACTTATGGAGATCTATTGTGTCAGGAGGCTGTGCTGAGCGAGTGTTGCATGTCAGAGAGGCCTTACTGAGGGAGTTGTACTGTCAGAGATGCAGTGCTATAGTGTCAGGAAGCCATACTGAGGGAATGCTGTACTTTCTGGATGCAGTGCTCAGGGAGCGCTACACTTTGAGAACACTTTATTTTCAGAGAGGCAGGACTGATGGAACACTGTACTGTCAGACAGGCAGTGCTGAGGGAGAGCTCTGCTATCAGGAGGCAGTACTCAGGGAGTGCTGTACTGTCAGAGAGGCGTACTGAGGGAGTGCTGTATTGTCAGAGAGGCAGAAATGTGGGAGTGCTGTACCATCAGAGAGGCAGTGTTGAGGCAGTGCTGTACTGTCATGAGGCAATAATGAGGGAATGCTATACTGTCAGGAGTCAGTACTGAGTGAGTGCTGTACTGTCAGAAAGGCGTTACTGAAGGTGTGCTGCACTGCCAGGCGGCAGTACATAGGGAGTGCTATGCTATCAGGAGGCAGTACTGAGGGAGTGCTGTACTGTCAGGAGGCAATAGCGAGGGAGAGCTCTTCCTTCAGGAGGCAGTACTTAGGATGTGCTGTACTGTCAGGGAGGCAGTGCTGAGGGAGTGCTGTATTGTCAGAAAGGTGTTACGGAAGGTGTGCTGCACTGCCACAAGGCAGTACATAGGGAGTGTTATGCTGTCAGCAGGCAGTACTGAGGGAGTGGTGTACTATCAGAGAGGCAGTATTGTGGGAGTGCTGTACTGTCAGAGAGGCTATGCTGAGCGAGTGCTGTATTGTCAGGAGGCAATAATGAGGGAGTGCTCTTCTGTCAGGAGGCAGAACTGAGTTAGTGCTGTACTGTCAGACAGGCAGTACTGAGGGTGCTGCATTGTCAGGAGGCTGTACTTAGGGAGTGCTACACTGTCAGGAGGCTGTGCTGAGAGAGCGCTGCACTGTCAGAGAGGCAGTAGTGAGGGAATGCTGCACATTCCGAGAGGCAACACTGTGAGGGCATTGTACGTTCAGAGAGACAATACTTAGGGAGTGCTGTACTGTCAGAGAGGCAGTGCTGACGGAGTGCTGTGCTCTCAGAAAGGCGTTACTGAAGGTGTGCTGCATTGCCAGGAGGCCGAACATAGGGAGTGCTGTACTGTCAGGAGGCAATAATGAGGGAGTGCTCTGCTGTCAGGAGGCATTACTGAGGGACTGCTCTACTGTCAGAAACGCAGTACTGAGGGAGTGCTGCACTGTCAGGAGGCAGTGTTTAGGGCGTGCTATACTGACAGGAGGCAGTACTGAAGGAGTGCTCTATAGTTAGGAGGCAGTGCTCAGCGAGCCCTGCACTGCGAGTTCGCAGAATTGTCAGAGAGGCAGTACTGGGGGAAAGCTGCACATTCCGAGAGGCAACACTGTGAGGGCATTGTACGTTCAGAGAGACAATACTTAGGGAGTGCTGTACGGTCAGAAAGGCAACACTGTGAGAGCGTTGTACTGTCAGAGAGGCAGTACTGAGGTGATGCGGTACTGTCAGGAGGCAGTACTGATGGAGTGCTGCACTGTCAGAGAGGCAGCACTGTGAGAGCACTGTACAGTCAGAGAAGCACTGAGGTGATGCGGTAATGTCAGAGGGGCAGTACTGAGGGAGTGCTGTCCTCTCTGAGAGGTAGTACTGAGGGAGTGCTGCACTGTCAGAGTGGCAGTCCTGAGGGTGTGCTGTACTGTCAGAGAAGGCAGTGCTCAGGAATTGCTGTATTATCAGAGAAGCAGTACTGGTTGAGTGCTGCACTGTCAGGGAGGCAGTACGGAGGTAGTGCTGCACTCGTGGAGAGGCTATACTGAGCGAGTGCTGTATTATCAGAGAGGTAGTACTGAGGGAGTGCTATGCTGTCAGAGAGGCAGTACTGAGGGAGTGCTGCTCTGTCAGAAATGCAGTACAGAGGGTGTGCTGCACTGCCTGGATGCACTACTGTGGGAGTGCTGTACTGTCACATTGGCATTATTGAGGGAATGCTGTACTGTCAGTGAGGCAGTACTGAGGGAGTGCTGTACGGTCAGAGATGCAGCACTGTGAGAGCGCTATGCTGTCAGACATTCACTACTGAGGGAATACTGTACTGTCAGAGGGGCAATACTGAGGGACTGCTCTACTGTCCGAGAGGCAGTACTGAGGGAGTGCAGCACTGTCAGAGAGGCAGTACTGAGGGAGTTCTGTACTGTTAGAGAGTCAGTGCTGAGGCATCGCTGCACTGTCAGAGAGGCAGTACTGAGGGAGTGCAGCATTTTCACAGAGGCAGTACTGAGGGAGTGCTGCCCTGTCAGAGCAGCAGTCCTGATGGTGTGCTGTACTGTCAGAGAGGCTGTACTGAGGGAGTGCTGTACTGTCAGAGAAGCTGTACTGAGGGAGGACTGTACAGTCAGAGATGCAGCACTGTGAGAGCGCTGTACTGTCAGAGAGTCAGTACTGAGGGAATAGTGTATTGTCAGAGGGGCAGTACTGAGGGTGTGATGTACTGTCCGAGAGGCAGCACTGAGGCAGTGCAGCACTTTCAGAGAGGCAGTAATGAGGGAGACCTGTACTGTCAGAGAGGCAGAACTGAGGGAGTGCTGCATTGTTAGGCAGTACGTAGTTTTGCTGCATTATCAGAGAGGCAGTACTGAGGGGACTACACTCTCAGGAGGCGGTACTTACGGAGAGCTATTGTGTCAGGAGGCTGTGCTGAGCGAGTGTTACGTGTCAGAGAGGCTTTACTGAGGGAGTTGTACTGTCAGAGATGCAGTGCTATACTGTCAGGAGGCCGTACTGAGGGAGTGCTGTAATTTCTGGATGCAGTGCTCAGGGAGCGCTGCACTTTGAGAACGCTGTATTGTCAGAGAGGCAGGACTGATGGAACACTGTACTGTCAGACAGACAGTGCTGAGGGAGAGCTCTGCTATCAGGAGGCAGTACTGAGGGAGTGCTGTACTGTCAGAAAGGCGTTACTGAAGTTGTGCTGCACTGCCAGGCGGCAGTACATAGGGAGTGCTATGCTGTCAGGAGGCAGTACTGAGGGAGTGCTCTACTGCCCGAGAGGCAGTACTGAGGGAGTGCTGCACATTCCGAGAGGCAGCACTGTGAGGGCACTGTACTGTCAGAGGGGCAGTACTGAGGGTGTGCTGTCCTGTCCAGGAGGCAGTACTGAGTGAGTGCTGCCCTGTCAGAGCGGCGGTCCTGAAGGTGTGCTGAACTTCAGAGAGGCTGTACTGGGGGTGTGCTGTACTAGCAGAGAGGCAGTACTGAGGGCGTGCTGTACCCTCAGTGCGGCAGACTAGAGGGCGTGCTATACTGTCAGAGAGGCTGTGCTGAGGGAACGCTGCACTGTCAGACCGGCAGTCCTGAAGGTGTGCTGATCTTCAGAGAGGCTGTACTGAGGGTGTGCTGTACTAGCAGAGAGACAGTACTGAGGGACTGCTGTACTGTCAGAGAGGCTGTACTGAGGTAGCACTGCACCGCCAGAGCGCCAGTCCAGAGGGCGTTCTGTATGTCAGAGAGGTCGTACTGAGGGAGTGCTGTACTATCAGAGAAGGCATTGCTCAGGGATTCCTGCACTGTCAGGGAGGCAATAAGGAGGTAGTGCTGCAGTCTTGGAGAGGCAATACTGGGGACTGCTGTATTGTCAGAGCGGCAGTACTGAGGGAGTGCTGTACTGTCAGAGAAGTAGTACTGAGTGAGTGCTGCACTGTCAGGAGGCAGTACTGAGGGATTGCTGTACTCTCAGGAGGCAATAATGAGGGAGTGCTCATTATTGAAATGCAGTACTGAGTGAGTGCTGCACTGTCAGGAGGCAGTATTTAGGGAGTGCTGCACATTCCAAGAGCCAGCACTGTGAGGACACTGTACTGTCAGAGGGTCAGTACTGAGGGTGCGCTGTCCAGACCGAGAGGCAGTACTGAGGGAGTGCTGCCCTGTCAGAGTGGCAGTCCTGAAGGTGTGCTGAACTTCAAAGAGGTAGTACTGAGGGCATGCTGTACTGTCAGAGAGGCTGTACTGAGGGAACGCTGCACTGTCAGAAAAGAGGTACTGAGGTGATACGAGACTGTCAGAAGGGCAGTACTAAGGGAGTGCTGTACTGTCCAAGAGGCAGTACTGAGGGAGTGCTGTACTGTCAGAGCGGCCATCCTGTGGGCGTGCTGTGCTGCCAGAGAAACTGTACGGAGGGAGTGCTGCAGGGTCAGTGTGGCGATCCTGAGGGCATGCTGTACTGTCAGGAGGCAATAATGATGGGGAGCTGTCCTGTCAGGAGGTAGTACTGAGGGAGTGCTGCACTGTCAGAACGGCCATCCTGAGGGCGTGCTGTACTGTCAGAGAGACTGTGCGGAGGGAGTGCTGCACTGTCAGACCGGCAGTCTAAAAGGCGTGCTGTACTGTCAGAGAGGCAGTACTGAGGGAGTGTTGCACTGTCAGAGTGGCAGTTCTGAGGCCGTGCTGTACTGTCAGAGAGGCAGTACTGAGGGAGTGCTGTACTGTCAGAGAAGGCAGTGCTCAGGGTTTGATGTATCGTCAGAGCGGCAGTACTGAGGGAGTGCTGTACTGTCAGAAAGGCGTTACTGAAGGTGTGCTGCACTGCCTGGAGGCAGTACATAAGGAGTGCTGTGCTGTCGGGACGCAGTACTGTGGGAGTGCTGTACTGTCAGGAAGGCAATTCTGAGGGAGTGCTGTACTGTCAGGAGGCAATAATGAGGGAGAGCTGTTCTGTCAGGAGGCTGTACTGAGGGAGTGCTGTACTGTCAGAGAGGCTGTACTGAGGGTGTGCTGTAATATCAGAGAGGTAGTACTGAGGGCGTGCTGTACTGTCAGAGCGGCCATCCTGAGGGCGTGCTGTACTGTCAGAGAGGCTGTAAGGAGGGAGTGCTGTTCTGTCAGAGAGGCAGTACTGAGGGAGTGTTGCGCTGTCAGAGCCGCAGTCCTGAGGGCGTGCTGTAATGTCAGAGAGGCAGTACTGGGGGGGTGTTGCACTGTCAGAGGGGCAGAACTGAGAGAGTGCTGCATTGTTAGAGAGGAAGTATGGAGTTTGTGCTGCATTGTCCGGGAGGCAGTACTGAGGGGACTACACTCTTAGGAGCCAGTACTTATGGAGAGCTATTGTGTCAAGAGGCTGTGCTGAGCGAGTGTTGCGTGTCAGAGAGGCCTTACTGAGGGAGTTGTACTGTCAGAGATGCAGTGCTATACTGTCAGGAGGCCGTACTGAGGGAATGCTGTACTTTCTGGGTGCAGTGCTCAGGGAGAGCAGCACTTTGAGAACGCTGTATTGTCAGAGAGGCAGGACTGATAGAACACTGTACTGTCAGACAGGCAGTGCTGAGGGAGAGCTCTGCTATCAGGAGGCAGTACTGAGGGAGTGCTGTACTGTCAGAGAGGCAGTATTGAGGGAGTGCTGTAATATGAGAGAGGCAGAACTGTGGGAGTGCTGTACCGTCAGAGCAGCTTTGTAGAGGGAGTGCTGAACTATCATGAGGCAATAATGAGGGAGTGCTATACTGTCAGAGAGGCAGAATTGTGGGAGTGCTGTACTGTCAGAGAGGCATTGCCAAGGGACTGCTATATTGTTAGGAGGCAATAATGAGGGAGTGCTCTTCTTTCAGGAGGCAGAACTGAGTTAGTGCCACACTGTCAGGAGGCTGTGCTGAGGGAGCGCTGCACTGTCAGAGAGGCAGTACTGAGGTAGTGCTGTACTGTCAGAGACGCAGTGCTGAGGGTGTGCTGTACTCTCAGGAGGCAATAATGAGGGAGTGTTCATTATTGAAATGCAGTACTGAGCGAGTGCTGCACTGTCAGGCAGTATTTAGGGAGTGCTATACTGACAGGAGGCAGTACTAAGGGAGTGCTCTACTGTTAGGAGGCAGTGCTCAGCGAGCGCTGCACTGTGATTTCGCAGTATTGTCAGAGAGGCAGTACCGAGGGAATGCTGCACATTCTGAGAGCCAGCACTGTGAGGGCACTCTACTGTCAGAGGGGCAGTACTGAGGGTGCGCTGTCCTGTCCGAGAGGCAGTACTAAGGGAGTGCTGCTCTGTCGGAAATACAGTACAGAGGGCATGCTGCACTGCCTGGATGCATTTCTGTGGGAGTGCTGTACTGTCACATTGGCATTATTGAGAGAATGCTGTACTGTCAGTGAGGCAGTACTGAGGGAGTGCTGTACGGTCAGAGATGCAGCACTGTGAGAGCTCTATGCTGTCAGAGATTCACTACTGAGAGAATACTGTACTGTCAGAGGGGCAGTACTGAGGGAGTGCTCTACTGTCCGAGAGGCAGTACTGAGGGAGTGCAGCACTGTCAGAGAGGCAGCACTGTGAGGGCACTGTACTGTCAGAGGGGTAGTACTGAGGGTGTGCTGTCCTGTCCGGGAGGCAGTACTGAGTGAGTGCTACCCTGTCAGAGCGGCAGTCCTGAAGGTGTGCTGAACTTCGGAGAGGCTGTACTGGGGGTGTGCTGTACTAGAAGAGAGGCAGTACTGAGGGCATGCTGTACTGTCAGTGCGGCAGACTAGAGGGCGTGCTATACTGTCAGAGAGGCTGTACTGAGGGAACGCTGCACTGTCAGAGCGGCAGTCCTGAAGGTGTGCTGATCTTCAGAGAGGCTGTACTGAGGGTGTGCTGTACTAGCAGAGAGACAGTACTGCGGGACTGCTGTACTGTCAGAGAGGCTATACTGAGGGAGCACTGCACCACCAGAGCGCCAGTCCAGAGGGCGTTCTGTATGTCAGAGAGGTCGTACTGAGGGAGTGCTGTACTATCAGAGAAGGCATTGCTCAGGGATTCCTGCACTGTCAGGGAGGCAATAAGGAGGTAGTGCTGCAGTCTTGGAGAGGCAATACTGAGGGGACTGCTGTATTGTTAGAGCGGCAGTACTGAGGGAGTGCTGTACTGTCAGAGAAGTAGTACTGAGTGAGTGCTGTGCGATCAGAGAGGCAGTACTGAGGGAGTCCTTCTCTGTCTGAAATGTAGTACTGAAGGAGTGCTGTACTCTCAGGAGGCATTACTGAGACAGCGTTGCACTGTCAAAGAGGCAGCACTGTGAGAGCACTGTACTGTCTGAGAAGCAGTACTGAGGTGATGCGGTCATGTCAGAGGGGCAGTACTGAGGGAGTGATGTCCTCTCCGAGAGGTAGTACTGAGGGCGTGCTGTAATATCAGAGAGGCTGTGCTGAGGGTGTGCTGCACTGTCAGTGGGGCAAAACTGAGGGAGTGCTGCATTGTTAGAGAGGAAGTACGGAGTTTGTGCTGCATTGTCAGAGAGGCAGTACTGAGGGGACTACACTCTTAGGAGGCGGTACTTATGGCGAGCTATTGTGTCAGGAGGCTGTGCTGAGTGAGCGTTACGTGTCAGAGAGGCCTTACTGAGGGAGTTGTACTGTCAGAGATGCAGTGCTATAGTGTCAGGAGGCCGTACTGAGGGAGTGCTGTACTTTCTGGATGCAGTGCTCAGGGAGCGCTGCACTTTGAGAATGCTGTATTGTCAGAGAGGCAGGACTAATGGAACGCTGTACTGTCAGAGAGGCTGTGCTGAGGGAGAGCTCTGCTATCAGGAGGCAGTGTTGAGGGAGTGCTGTGCTGTCATGAGACAATAATGAGGGAGTGCTATACTGTCAGGAGTCAGTACTGAGTGAGTGCTGTGCTGTCAGAAAAGCGTTACTGAAGTTGCGCTGCACTGCCAGGCGGCAGTACATAGGGAGTGCTATGCTGTCAGGAGGCAGTACTGAGGGAGTGCTGTATTGTCAGGAGGCAATAGTGAGGGAGAGCTCTTCCTTCAGGAGGCAGTACTTAGGATGTTCTGTACTGTCAGGGAGGCAGTGCTGAGGGAGTGCTGTACTGTCAGAAAGGTGTTACGGAAGTTGTGCTGCACTGCCAGGAGGCCATACATAGGGAGTGCTGTACTGTCAGAGAGGTATTGCCAAGGGAGTGCTATATTGTCAGGAGGCAATAATGAGGGAGTGCTCTTCTTTCAGGAGGCAGAACTGAATTAGTGCTACACTGTCAGGAGGCTGTGCTGAGGGAGCGCTGCACTGTCAGGAGGCAGTGCTGAGGGATTGCTGTACTCTCAGGAGGCAATAATGAGGGAGTGTTCATTATTGAAATGCAGTACTGAGCGAGTGCTGCACTGTCAGGCAGTATTTAGGGAGTGCTATACTGACAGGAGGCAGTACTAAGGGAGTGCTCTACTGTTAGGAGGCAGTGCTCAGCGAGCGCTGCACTGTGATTTCGCAATATTGTCAGAGAGGCAGTACCGAGGGAGTGCTGCACATACCCAGAGCCAGCACTGTGAGGGCACTGTACTGTCAGAGTGGCAGTACTGAGGGTGCGTTGTCCTGTCCGAGAGGCAGTACTGAGGGAGTGCTGCCCTGTCAGAGAGGCAGTCCTGAAGATGTGCTGAACTTCAGAGAGGCTGTACTGAGGGCGTGCTGCACTGTCAGTGCGGCAGTCCAGAGGGTGTGCTGTACTGTCAGAGAGGCTGTATTGAGGGAACGCTACACTGTCAGAGAAGAAGTACTGAGGTGATACGAGACTGTCAGAAGGGCAGTACTAAGGGAGTGCTGTACTTTCCAAGAGGCAGTATTGAGGGAGTGCTGTATTATGAGAGAGGCAGAACTGTGGGAGTGCTGTACCGTCAGAGAAGCTTTGTAGAGGGAGTGCTGAACGATCATGAGGCAATAATGAGGGAGTGCTATACTGTCAGTAGTCAGTACTGAGTGAGTGCTGTACTGTCAGAAAGGCGTTACTGAAGTTGTGCTGCGCTGACAGGCGGCAGTACATAGGGAGTGCTATGCTTTCAGGAGGTAGTACTGAAGGTGTGCTGTGCTGTCAGGAGGCAATAATGAGGGTGTGCTGCACTGTCAGTGAGGCAGTGCTGAGGGAGTGCTGTACTGTCAGAAAGATGTTACTGAAGTTGTGCTGCACTGCCAGGAGGCCGTACATAGGGAGTGCTGTACTGTCAGAGAGGCAGTATTGTGGGAGTGCTGTACTGTCAGAGAGGCATTGCCAAGGGACTGCTATATTGTCAGGAGGCAATAATGAGGGAGTGCTCTTCTTTCAGGAGGCAGAACTGAGTTAGTGCTACACTGTCAGGAGGCTGTGCTGAGGGAGCGCTGCACTGTCAGAGAGGCAGTACTGAGGTAGTGCTGTACTGTCAGAGAGGCAGTGCTGAGGGTGTGCTGTACTCTCAGGAGGCAATAATGAGGGAATGTTCATTATTGAAATGCAGTACTGAGCGAGTGCTGCACTGTCAGGAGGCAGTATTTAGGGAGTGCTATACTGACAAGAGGCAGTACTAAGGGAGTGCTCTACTGTTAGGAGGCAGTGCTCAGCGAGCGCTGCACTGTGATTTCGCAGTATTGTCAGAGATGCAGTACCGAGGGAGTGCTGCACATTCTGAGAGCCAGCACTGTGAGGGCACTCTACTGTCAGAGGGGCAGTACCGAGGGTGCGCTGTCCTGTCCGAGAGGCAGTACTAAGAGAGTGCTGCTCTGTTGGAAATGCAGTACAGAGGGCACTGCCTGGATGCATTACTGTGGGAGTGCTGTACTGTCACATTGGCATTATTGAGAGAATGCTGTACTGTCAGTGAGGCAGTACTGAGGGAGTGCTGTACGGTCAGAGATGCAGCACTGTGAGAGCGCTATGCTGTCAGAGATTCACTACTGAGGGAATACTGTACTGTCAGAGGGGCAGTACTGAGGGAGTGCTCTACTGTCCGAGAGGCAGTACTGAGGGAGTGCAGCACTGTCAGAGAGACAGCACTGAGGGCACTGTACTGTCAGAGAGGCAGTACTGAGGGTTTGCTGTCCTGTCCAGGAGGCAGTACTGAGTGAGTGCTACCCTGTCAGAGCGGCAGTCCTGAAGGTGTGCTGAACTTCGGAGAGGCTGTACTGGGGGTGTGCTGTACTAGCAGAGAGGCAGTACTGAGGGCATGCTGTACTGTCAGTGCGGCGGACTAGAGGGCGTGCTATACTGTCACAGAGGCTGTACTGAGGGTGTGCTGTACTAGCAGAGAGACAGTACTGCGGGACTGCTGTACTGTCAGAGAGGCTGTACTGAGGGAGCGCTGCACCACCAGAGCGCCAGTCCAGAGGGCGTTCTGTATGTCAGAGAGGTCGTACTGAGGGAGTGCTGTACTATCAGAGAAGGCATTGCTCAGGGATTCCTGCACTGTCAGGGAGGCAATAAGGAGGTAGTGCTGCAGTCTTGGAGAGGCAATACTGAGGGGACTGCTGTATTGTCAGAGCGGCAGTACTGAGGGAGTGCTGTACTGTCAGAGAAGAAGTACTGAGTGAGTGCTGTGCGATCAGAGAGGCAGTACTGAGGGAGTCCTTCTCTGTCTGAAATGTAGTACTGAAGGAGTGCTGTACCTCAGGAGGCATTACTGAGACAGCGTTGCACTGTCAAAGAGGCAGCACTGTGAGAGCACTGTACTGTCTGAGAAGCAGTACTGAGGTGATGCGGTCATGTCAGAGGGGCAGTACTGAGGGAGTGATGTCCTCTCCGAGAGGTAGTACTGAGGGCGTGCTGTACTGTCAGAGAGGCAGCACTGTGAGAGCGCTGTACTGTCAGAGAAGCGGTATTGAGGTGATACGAGACTGTCAGAAGGGCAGTACTAAGGGAGTGCTGAACTGTCCAAGAGGCAGTAATTGAGGGAGTGCTGCACTGTCAGAGCGGCAGTCCTGAGGGCATGCTGTAATATCAGAGAGGCTGTGCTGAGGGTGTGCTGCACTGTCAGTGGGGCAAAACTGAGGGAGTGCTGCATTGTTAGAGAGGAAGTTTAGAGTTTGTGCTGCATTGTCAGAGAGGCAGTACTGAGGGGACTACACTCTTAGGAGGCGGTACTTACGGAGAGCTATTGTGTCAGGAGGCTGTGCTGAGTGAGTGTTACGTGTCAAAGAGGCCTTACTGCGGGAGTTGTACTGTCAGAGATGCAGTGCTATAGTGTCAGGAGGCCGTACTGAGGGAATGCTGTACTTTCTGCGTGCAGTGCTCAGGGAGCGCTGCACTTTGAGAACGCTGTATTGTCAGAGAGGCAGGACTGATGGAACACTGTACTGTCAGAGAGGCAGTACTGAGGGAGAGCTCTGCTATCAGGAGGCAGTACTGAGGGAGTGCTGTTCTGTCAGAGAGGCAGTATTGAGGGAGTGCTGTATCATGATAGAGGCAGAACTGTGGGAGTGCTGTACCGTCAGAGAAGCAGTGTTGAGGGAGTGCTGAACTATCATGAGGCAATAATGAGGGAGTGCTATACTGTCTGGAGTCAGTACTGAGTGAGAGCTGTACTGTCAGAAAGGCGTTACTGAGTTGTGCTGCACTGCCAGGCGGCAGTACATAGGGAGTGCTGTACTGTCAGGGAGGCAGGATTGTGGGAGTGCTGTACTGTCAGAGAGGCATTGCCAAGGGACTGCTATATTGTCAGGAGGCAATATGAGGGAGTGCTGCACTGTCAGTGAGGCAGTGCTGAGGGAGTGCTGTACTGTCAGAAAGGTGTTACTGAAGTTGTGCTGCACTGCCAGGAGGCCGTACATAGGGAGTGCTGTACTGTCAGAGAGGCAGTATTGTGGGAGTGCTGTACTGTCAGAGAGGCATTGCCAAGGGACTGCTATATTGTCAGGAGGCAATAACGAGGGAGTGTTCTTCTTTCAGGAGGCAGAACTGAGTTAGTGCTACACTGTCAGGAGGCAGTGCTGAGGGTGTGCTGTACTATCAGGAGGCAATAATGAGGGAGTGTTCATTATTGAAATGCAGTACTGAGCAAGTGCTGCACTGTCAGGAGGCAGTATTTAGGGAGTGCTATACTGACAGGAGGCAGTACTGAGGGAGTGCTCTACTGTTAGGAGGCAGTGCTCAGCGAACGCTGCACTGTGATTTTGCAGTATTGTCAGAGAGGCAGTACCAAGGGAGTGCTGCACGTTCCAAGAGCCAGCACTGTGAGGGCACTGTACTGTCAGAGGGGCAGTACTGAGGGTGCGCTGTGCTGTCCGAGAGGCAGTACTGAGGGAGTGCTGCCCTGTCACAGCGGCAGTCCTGAAGGTGTGCTGAACTTCAGAGAGGTAGTACTGAGGGCGTGCTGCACTGTCAGAGTGGCAGTTCTGAGGCCGTGCTGTACTGTCAGTGAGGCAGTACTGAGGGAGTGCTGTACTGTCAGAGAAGTCAGTGCTCAGGGTTTGATGTATCGTCAGAGCGGCAGTACTGAGGGAGTGCTGTACTGTCAGAAAGGCGTTACTGAAGGTGTGCTGCACTGCCTGGAGGCAGAACATAAGGAGTGCTATGCTGTTGGGACGCAGTACTGTGGGAGTGCTGTACTGTCAGGAAGGCAATTCTGAGGGAGTGCTGTACTTTCAGGAGGCAATAATGAGGGAGAGCTGTTCTGTCAGGAGGCTGTACTGAGAGAGTGCTGTACTGTCAGGCAGTGCTGAGGGAGTGCTGTATTGTCAGGAGGCAATAATGAGGGAGTGCTCTTCTTTCGGGAGGCAATAATGAGGGAGTGCTGTACTGTCAGAGAGGCTGTACTGAGGGTGTGCTGTAATATCAGAGAGGTAGTACTGAGGGAGTGCTGTACTGTCAGAGCGGCCATCATGAGGACGTGCTGTACTGTCAGAGAGACTGTACGGCGGGAGTGCTGCACTGTCAGAGTGGCAGTTCTGAGGCCGTGCTGTACTGTCAGAGAGGCAGTACTGAGGGAGTGCTGTACTGTCAGAGAAGGCAGTGCTCAGGGTTTGATGTATCGTCAGAGCGGCAGTACTGAGGGAGTGCTGTACTGCCAGAAAGGCGTTACTGAAGGTGTGCTGCACTGCCTGGAGGCAGAACATAAGGAGTGCTATGCTGTTGGGACACAGTACTGTGGGAGTGCTGTACTGTCAGGAAGGCAATTCTGAGGGAGTGCTGTACTTTCAGGAGGCAATAATGAGGGAGAGCTGTTCTGTCAGGAGGCTGTACTGAGGGAGTGCTGTACTGTCAGAGAGGCAGTGCTGAGGGAGTGCTGTATTGTCAGGAGGCAATAATGAGGGAGTGCTCTTCTTTCAGGAGGCAATAATGAGGGAGTGCTGTACTGTCAGAAAAGCTGTACTGAGGGTGTGCTGTAATATCAGAGAGGTAGTACTGAGGGAGTGCTGTACTGTCAGACCGGCCATCCTGAGGACGTGCTGTACTGTCAGAGAGACTGTACGGCGGGAGTGCTGCACTGTCAGAGTGGCAGTTCTGAGGCCGTGCTGTACTGTCAGAGAGGCAGTACTGAGGGAGTGCTGTACTGTCAGAGAAGGCAGTGCTCAGGGTTTGATGTATCGTCAGAGCGGCAGTACTGAGGGAGTGCTGTACTGCCAGAAAGGCGTTACTGAAGGTGTGCTGCACTGCCTGGAGGCAGAACATAAGGAGTGCTATGCTGTCGGGACACAGTACTGTGGGAGTGCTGTACTGTCAGGAAGGCAATTCTGAGGGAGTGCTGTACTTTCAGGAGGCAATAATGAGGGAGAGCTGTTCTGTCAGGAGGCTGTACTGAGGGAGTGCTGTACTGTCAGAGAGGCAGTGCTGAGGGAATGCTGTATTGTCAGGAGGCAATAATGAGGGAGTGCTCTTCTTTCAGGAGGCAATAATGAGGGAGTGCTGTACTGTCAGAAAAGCTGTACTGAGGGTGTGCTGTAATATCAGAGAGGTAGTACTGAGGGAGTGCTGTACTGTCAGACCGGCCATCCTGAGGACATGCTGTACTGTCAGAGAGACTGTACGGAGGGAGTGCTGCACTGTCAGTGCAGCAATCCTGCGAGAGTGCTGCAGTGTCAGAGTGGCAGTCCAAAAGGCGTGCTGTACTATCAGAGAGGCTGTAAGGAGGGAGTGCTGTTCTGTCAGAGAGGCAGTACTGAGGGAGTGTTGCACTGTCAGAGCCGCAGTCCTGAGGGTGTGCTGTAATGTCAGAGAGGCAGTACTGGGGGGGTGTTGCACTGTCAGAGGGGCAGAACTGAGAGAGTGCTGCATTGTTAGAGAGGAAGTACGGAGTTTGTGCTGCATTGTCCGGGAGGCAGTACTGAGGGAACTACACTCTTAGGAGGCGGTACTTATGGAGAGCTATTGTGTCAAGAGGCTGTGCTGAGTGAGTGTCAGAGAGGCCTTACTGAGGGAGTTGTACTGTCAGAGATGCAGTGCTATACTGTCAGGAGGCCATACTGAGGGAATGCTGTACTTTCTGGGTGCAGTGCTCAGGGAGCGCTGCACTTTGAGAACGCTGTATTGTCAGAGAGGCAGGACTGATGGAACACTGTACTGTCAGACAGACAGTGCTGAGGGAGAGCTCTGCTATCAGGAGACAGTACTGAGGGAGTGCTGTACTGTCAGAGAGGCCGTATTGAGGGAGTGCTGTATTATGAGAGAGGCAGAACTGTGGGAGTGCTGTACCGTCAGAGAAGCAGTGTTGAGGGAGTGCTGAACGATCATGAGGCAATAATGAGGGAGTGCTATACTGTCAGTAGTCAGTACTGAGTGAGTGCTGTACTGTCAGAAAGGCGTTACTGAAGTTGTGCTGCACTGACAGGCGGCAGTACTAAGGGAGTGCTATGCTGTCAGGAGGTAGTACTGAAGGAGTGCTGTGCTGTCAGGAGGCAATAATGAGGGTGTGCTGCACTGTCAGTGAGGCAGTGCTGAGGGAGTGCTGTACTGTCAGAAAGGTGTTACTGAAGTTGTGCTGCAATGCCAGGAGGCCGTACATAAGGAGTGCTGTACTGTCAGAGAGGCATTGCCAAGGGACTGCTATATTGTCAGGAGGCAATAATGAGGGAGTGCTCTTCTTTCAGGAGGCAGAACTGAGTTAGTGCTACACTGTCAGGAGGCTGTGCTGAGGGAGCGCTGCACTGTCAGGAGGCAGTGCTGAGGGAGTGCTGTACTCTCAGGAGGCAATAATGAGGGAATGTTCATTATTGAAATGCAGTACTGAGCGCGTGCTGCACTGTCAGGAGGCAGTACTGAGGGAGTGCTCTACTGTTAGGAGGCAGTGCTCAGCGAGCGCTGCACTGTGATTTCGCAGTATTGTCAGAGAGGCAGTACCGAGGGTGTGCTGCACATTCCAAGAGCCAGCACTGTGAGGGCACTCTACTGTCAGAGGGGCAGTACTGCGGGTGCACTGTCCTGTCCGAGAGGCAGTACTGAGGGAATGCTGCCCTTTCAGAGCGGCAGTCCTGAAGGTGTCCTGAACTTCAGAGAGGTAGTACTGAGGGCGTGCTGCACTGTCAGAGCGGCCATCCTGAGGGCGTGCTGTACTGTCAGAGAGACTGTGCGGAGGGAGTGCTGCACTGTCAGAGCGGCAGTCCAAAAGGCGTGCTGTACTGTCAGAGAGGCAGTACTGAGGAAGTGCTGTACTGTCAGAAAGGCGTTACTGAAGTTGTGCTGCACTGCCAGGCGGCAGTACATAGGGAGTGCTATGCTGTCAGGAGGCAGTACTGAAGGAGTGCTGTACTGTCAGGAGGAAATAGTGAGGGAGAGTTCTTCCTCAGGAGGCAGTACTTAGGATGTGCTGTACTGTCAGGGAGGCAGTGCTGAGGGAGTGCCCTGTTGTCAGGAGGCAATAATGAGGGAGTGCTGCACTGTCAGTGAGGCAGTGCTGAGGGAGTGCTGTACTGTCAGAAAGGCGTAACTGAAGGTGTGCTGCACTGCCAGGAGGCCGTACATAGGGAGTGCTGTACTGTCAGGCAGTATTGTGGGAGTGCTGTACTGTCAGAGAGGCATTGCCAAGGGAGTGCTATATTGTCAGGAGGCAATAATGAGGGAGTGCTCTTCTTTCGGGAGGCAGAACTGAGTTAGTGCTGTACTGTCAGGAGGTGGTACTTAGGGAGTGCTGCACTGTCAGGAGGCAGTGCTGAGGGAGCGCTGCACTATCAGGAAGCAATAATGAGGGAGTGCTCATTATTGAAATGCAGTACTGAGCGAGTGCTGCACTGTCAGGAGGCAGTATTTAGGGAGCGCTATACTGAGAGGAGGCAGTACTGAGGGAGTGCTCTACTGTTAGGAGGCAGTGCTCAGCGAGCGCTGCACTGTGATTTCGCAGTATTGTCAGAGAGGCAGTACCGAGGGTGTGCTGCACATTCCGAGAGCCAGCACTGTGAGGGCACTGTACTGTCAGAGGGGCAGTACTGAGGGTGTGCTGTCCTGTCCGAGAGGCAGTACTGAGGGAGTGCTGCCCTGTCAGACCAGCAGTCCTGAAGGTGTGCTGAACTTCAGAGAGGTAGTACTGAGGGCGTGCTGTACTGTCAGTGCCGCAGTCCGGAGGGAGTGCAGTACTGTCAGAGAGGCTGTACTGAGGGAGCGCTGCACTGTCAGAGAAGAAGTACTGAGGTGATACGAGACTGTCAGAAGGGCAGTACGAAGGGAGTGCTGAACGGTCCAAGAGGCAGTATTGAGGGAGTGCTGCACTGTCAGAGCGGCCATCCTGAGGGCGTGCTGTAATATCAGAGAGGTAGTACTAAAGGAGTGCTGTACTGTCAGAGCGGCTATCCTGAGGGCGTGCTGTACTGTCAGAGAGACTGTGCAGAGGGAGTGCTGCACTGTCAGAGCGGCAGTCCAAAAGGCGTCCTGTACTGTCAGAGAGGCAGTACTGAGGGAGTGTTGCACTGTCAGAGTGGCAGTTCTGAGGCCGTGCTGTACTGTCAGAGAGGCAGTACTGAGGGAGTGCTGTACTGTCAGAGAAGGCAGTGCTCAGGGTTTGATGTATCATCAGAGTGGCAGTACTGAGGGAGTGCTGTACTGTCAGAAAGGCGTTACTGAAGGTGTGCTGCACTGCCAGGAGGCAGTACATAAGGAGTGCTATGCTGTCGGGACACAGTACTGTGGGAGTGCTGTACTGTCAGGGAGGCAATTCTGACTGAGTGCTGTACTGTCAGGAGGCAATAATGAGGGAGAGCTGTTCTGTCAGGAGGCAATACTGAGGGAGTGCTGTACTGTCAGAGAGGCTGTACTGTAATATCAGAGAGGTAGTACTGAGGGACTGCTGTACTGTCAGAGTGGCCATCCTGAGGGTGTGCTGTACTGACAAAGAGACTGTACGGAGGGAGTGCTGCACTGTCAGTGCGGCAGTCCAAAAGGCGTGCTGTACTGTCAGAGAGG
The DNA here is from genome assembly GCF_017639515.1 of Carcharodon carcharias. Classification (NCBI taxonomy): domain Eukaryota; kingdom Metazoa; phylum Chordata; class Chondrichthyes; order Lamniformes; family Lamnidae; genus Carcharodon; species Carcharodon carcharias. The sequence goes on along the minus strand of NC_054473.1, from coordinate 105,391,174 downwards.
CTGTACGGATGAAGTGCTGTTCTGTCAGAGAGGCAGTACTGAGGGAGTGTTGCACTGTCAGGGCAGCAGTTCTGAGGGCGTGCTGTACTGTCAGAGAGGCAATGCCAAGGGAGTGCTATATTGTAGGCGGCAATAATGAGGGAGTGCTCTCCGGTCAGAATGCAGATCTGAATTAGTGCTGTACTGTCAGAGAGGCAGTATTGAGGGTGCTGCACTGTCAGGAGGCCGTACTTAGGGAGTGCTACACTATCAGGAGGCTGTGCTGAGGGAGCGCTGCACTGTCAGAGAGGCAGTAGTGAGGGTGTGCTGAGGGAGTGCTGTACTCTCAGAAATGCTTTACTGAAGGTGTGCTGCACTGCCAGGAGGCAGTACATAGGGAGTGCTGTACTGTCAGAGAGGCAGTACTGTGGGAGTGCTGTACTGTCAGAGAGGAAATGCTGAGGGAGTGCTGTACTGTCAGGAGGCAATAATGAGGGAGTGCTCTGCTGTCAGGAGGCATTACTGAGGGACTGCTGTACTGTCAGAAATGCAGTACTGAGGGAGTGCTGCACTGTCAGGAGGCAGTATTTAGGGCGTGCTATACTGGCAGGAGGCAGTACTGAGGGAGTGCTCTATTGTTAGGAGGCAGTGCTCAGCGAGCACTGCACTGGGAGTTCGCAGTATTGTCAGAGAGGCAGTACCAAGGGAGTGCTGCACATTCCGAGAGGCAACACAGTGAGGGCATTGTACTGTCAGGGAGACAATACTGAGGGAGTGTTGTACGGTCAGAAAGGCAACACTGTGAGAGCGTTGTACTGTCAGCGAGGCAGTACTGAGGTGATGCGGTACTGTCAGAGGGACAGTACTGAGGGAGTGCTGCACTTTGGGAGAGGCTATACTGAGCGAGTGCTTTACTGTCAGAGAGGTAGTACTCAGGGAGGAAGGGGTGAAATATAAGCTGGTTTAAAGAGTGTGGGGGGGATGGATTCGGTGGGGGGAGAGAAGTGGAGGGGGGTGGTGTGGTTGTAGGGACAAACAAGCAGTGATAGAAGCAGATCATCAAAAGATGTCACAGACATCAGAACAAAAGAACACATGTGTTGAAGTTGGTGATATTATCTAAACAAATGTGCTAATTAAGAATGGATGGTAGGGCACTCAAGGTATAGCTCTAGTGGGGGTGGGCGGAGCATAAAAGATTTAAAAATATTTAAAAATAATGGAAATAGGTGGGAAAAGAAAAATCTATATAATTTATTGGAAAAAACAAAAGGAAGGGGGAAGAAACAGAAAGGGGGTGGGGATGGAGGAGGGAGCTCAAGACCTAAAGTTGTTGAATTCAATATTCAGTCCAGAAGGCTGTAAAGTGCCTAGTCGGAAGATGAGGTGTTGTTCCTCCAGTTTGCGTTGGGTTTCACTGGAACAATGCAGCAAGCCAAGGACAGACATGTGGGCAAGAGAGCAGGGTGGAGTGTTAAAATGGCAAGCGACAGGGAGGTTTGGGTCATTCTTGGGACAGACCGCAGGTATTCTGCAAAGCGGTTGCCCAGTTTACGTTTGGTCTCTCCAATGTAGAGGAGACCACATTGGGAGCAACGAATGCAGTAGACTAAGCTGCGGGAAATGCAAGTGAAATGCTGCTTCACTTGAAAGGAGTGTTTGGGCCATTGGACGATGAGGAGAGAGGAAGTGAAGGGGCAAGTGTTACATCTTTTGCATGGAAATGGGGTGGTGCCATAGGTGGGTGTTGAGGAGTAGGGGGTGATGGAGGAGTGGACCATGGTGTCCCGTAGAGAACGATCCCTATGGAATGCCGACGGGGGGGGGTGGTGAAGGGAAGATGTGTTTGGTGGTGGCATCATGCTGAAGTTGGCGGAAATGGAGGAGGATGATCCTTTGAATGCGGAAGCTGGTGGGGTGATAAGTGAGGACAAGGGGGACCCTATCATGTTTCTGGGAGGGAAGAGAAGGCGTGAGAGCAGATGCGCGGGAGATGGGCCGGACACGTTTGAGGGCCTTGTCAACGACCGTGGGTGGAAAACCTCGGTTAAGGAAGAAGGAGGACATGTCAGAGGAACTGTTTTTGAAGGTAGCATCATCGGAACAGATGCGACGGAGGTGAAGGAACTGAGAGAATGGGATGTTGTCCTTACATGAAGCGGGGTGTGAGGAGCTGTAGTCGAGGTAGCTGTGGGAGTCGGTAGGTTTATAATGGATATTGGTGAACAGTCTATCACCAGAAATTGAGACAGAGAGGTCAAGGAAAGGAAGGGAAGTGTCAGAGATGGACCACGTGAAAATGATGGAGGGGTGGAGATTGGAAGCAAAATTAATAAATTTTTCCCAAGTCCCGACGAGAGCATGAAGCAGCACCGAAGTAATCATCGATGTACCGGAGAAAGAGTTGTGGAAGGGGGCCAGAGTAGGACTGGAACAAGGAATGTTCCACATACCCCATAAAGAGACAGGCATAGCTGGGGCCCATGTGGGTAGCCATAGCCACACCTTTTATTTGGAGGAAGTGAGAGGAGTTGAAGGAGAAATTGTTCAATGTGAGAACAAGTTCAGCCAGACGGAGGAGAGTAGTGGTGGATGGGGATTGTTCGGGCCTCTGTTCGATGAAGAAGCTAAGGGCCCTCAGACCATCCTGGTGTGGGATGGAGCTGTAGAGGGATTGGACGTCCATGGTGAAGAGGAAGCGGTTGGGGCCAGGGAACTGGAAATTGTTGATGTGATGTAAGGTGTCAGAGGAATCACGGATGTAGGTGGGAAGGGACTGGACAAGGGGAGAGAGAAGGGAGTCAAGATAACGAGAGATGAGTTCTGTGGGGCAGGAGCAAGCTGACACAATCGGTCTACCGGGACAGTTCTGTTTGTGGATTTTGGGTAGGACGTAGAAGCAGGCCGTCTGAGGGCGACTATCAGGTTGGAAGCTGTGGGAGGAAGATCCCCAGAGGAGATGAGGTCAGTGACAGTCCTGGAAACAATAGCTTGATGTTCAGTGGTGGGGTCATGGTCCAGGGAGAGGTAGGAGGAAGTGTCTGCGACGCTCAGCCTCCGCGAGGTAGAGGTCAGTGCGCCAGACAACAACAGCACCACCCTTGTCAGCGGGTTTGATGACAATGTCAGGGTTGGACCTGAGAGAATGGAGTGCAGTAAGTTCAGAGAGATAGAGATTAGAATGGGTGAGAGGAGCAGAGAAATTGAGACGACTAATGTCGCGCCGACAGTTCTCAATGAAAAGATCAAGAGAAGGTAAGAATCCAGAGGGAGGGGTCCAGGTGGAGGGAGAATATTGGAGGTGGGTGAAAGGATCCGTTGAACAGGAAGAGGACTCTTGCCCAAAGAAGAGAGCCCAGAGACGAAGACGGCGGAAGAAGAGTTCAGCAGCGTGCCGAGCCTGAAATTCATTGAGGTTTGGGCGTAAGGGTATGGAACTAAGTCCTTTGCTGAGGACTGAACGTTCAGCATAGGAGAGGGGAATGTCAGGGGGTATAGTGAGTACACGGCTGGGGCTGGAATTGGAAGATGGGGTGGGGACGGAGGGACAGGCAGGGGTGGAGGGTCCTAGATGGGTGTTGGTGTCGATGAGTTGTTGGAGCTTGCTTTCCTTAGCACTTGAGAGAAAGAGAAAAAGTTCTTGTTGAGGCATCGGATGAGACGAAGAATAAAATGAAACTGGGGGCACGTGCAGCTTTGAAAAAGGGTACGGCGGTGCTGCTGGAGGGAGAGGTCGAGTGTGTTCAAATGGCGGCGCATGGCATTGAGGGTGGATCTCAGAATGTGATGGGAACAGCAGTCCGAGAAATGTTTTATGTCCCGGAGATACCTGTAATCCTGGGTGGGTTCGAAACATGAGGGGTGGAATTTCAGTTGAAATCCACGTCGGGTAAGTAGGAGACGGAGACAGTCACTGAGAAAGGAGATTTGGCTGTGAAAGCGGGGTTTAGTAAACACCTGGTCAAACACCAGAAGAGAAATGGAAAGCAATGAAGGTGAGCAAGGCAAAAGAGAGATACGGAAATCTTGTCGCAGAGACCAACAGAACTTCTTCAAGGAAGGCATTCCTTGAAGAGCACTGGCAGTCAATTAAACACAGAGATAAAAACAAAAAAAACTGCGGATGCTGGAAATCCAAAACAAAAACAGAATTACCTGGAAAAACTCAGCAGGTCTGGCAGCATCGGCAGAGAAGAAAAGAATTAACGTTTCGAGGCCTCATGACCCTTCGACAGAACTAGGTGAATCCAAGGAAGGGGTGAAATATAAGCTGGTTTAAGGTGTGTGGGGGGTGGGGTGGGGGGGTGTTGGCTTGGGGGAGAGAAGTGGAGGGGGTTGGTGTGGTTGTAGGGACAAACAAGCAGTGATAGAAGCAGATCATCAAAAGATGTCATAGACAACAGAACAAAAGAACACATAGGTGTTGAAGTTGGTGATATTATCTAAACGAATATGCTAATTAAGAATGGATTGTAGGGCACTCAAGGTACAGCTCTAGTGGGGGTGGGGGGAGCATAAAAGATTTAAAAATATTTAAAAATAATGGAAATAGGTGGGAAAAGAAAAATCTATATAATTTATCGGAAAAAACAAAAGAAGGGGGAAGAAACAGAAAGGGGGTGGGGATGGAGGAGGGATTTCAAGACCTAAAGTTGTTGAATCAATATTCAGTCCAGAAGGCTGTAAAGTGCCTAGTCGGAAGATGAGGTGTTGTTCCTCCAGTTTGCGTTGGGCTTCACTGGAACAATGCTGCAAGCCAAGGACAGACATGTGGGCAAGAGAGCAGGGTGGAGTGTTAAAATGGCTGTACTGTCAGAGAAGGCAGTGCTCAGGGTTTGATATATTGTCAGAGCGGCAGTACTAAGGGAGTGCTGTACTGTCAGAGAGGCAGTACTGAGGGAGTGCTGTACTATCAGGGGGCAATACTGAGGGAGTGCTGCACTGTCAGAGAGGCAGTGCTGAGGGGGTGCGGTACTGTCAGAAAGGCGTTACTGAAGGTGTGCTGCACTGCCACGAGGCAGTACATAGGGAGTGCTAGGCTGTCGGGACGCAGTACTGTGGGAGTGCTGTACTGTCAGAGAGGCAATGCTGAGGGAGTGCTGTACTGTCAGGAGGCAATTATGAGGGAGAGCTCTTCTGTCAGGAGGCAGTACTGAGGGAGTGCTGTACTGTCAGAGAGGCAGTGCTTAGTGAGTGCTTTATTGTCAGGAGGCAATAAGAGGGAGTGCTCTTCTGTCAGGAGACAATAATGAGTGAGTGCTGTACTGTCAGAGAGGCTGTACTGAGGGTGTGCTGTAATAACAGAGAGGTAGTACTGATGGAGTGCTGTACTGTCAGAGCGGCCATCCTGAGGGCGTGTCAGTGAGGCAGTAATGAGGGAGTGCTGTACGGTCAGAGATGCAGCACTGTGAGAGTGCTGTATTGTCAGAGGGTCAGGACTGAGGGAATACTGTACTGTCAGAGGGGCAGTACTGAGGCACTGCAGCACTGTCAGAGAGGCAGAACTGATGGAGTGCTGCACTGTCAGAGAGGCAGAACTGATGCAGCACTGTCAGCAGGCCATACTTAGGGAGTGCTATACTGTCAGTAGGCTGTGCTGAGGGTGCGCTATACTGTCAGGGAATGCTGTAATATCAGAGATGCAATGATGAGGGAGTGCTGTACTGTCAGCCAGGCAGTGCTGAGGGATTGCTGCACTGTCAGGAGGCAGTATTTAGGGAGTGCTATACTGACAGGAGGCAGTACTGAGGGAGTGTTTTATAGTTAGGCAGTGCTCAGCGAGCGCTGCACTGTGAGTTCGCAGTATTGTCAGAGAGGCAGTATTGAGGGAGTGATGCACTGTCCAAGAGGCAATACCGAGGGAATGCTGCACATTCTGAGAGGCAGCACTGTGAGGGCACTGTACGGAGGGAGTGCTGTTATGTCAGAGAGGCAACACTGTGAGAGCGTTGTTCTGTCAGAGAGGCAGTACTGAGGTGATGCGGTACTGTCAGAGGGGCAGTACTAAGGGATTGCTTTCCTGTCCGAGAGGCAGTACTGAGGGCGTGCTGCCCTGTCAGAGCGGCAGTCCTGACAGTGTGCTGTACTGTTAGAGAGGCTGTACTGAGGGAGTGCTGTACTGTCAGAGCAGCAGCGCAGAGGGCATGCTGTACTGTCAGGAGACCGTACTGAGGGAGTGCTGTACTTTCTGGATGCAGTGCTCAGGGAGCGCAGCACTGAGAGAACGCTATACCGTCAGAGAGGCAGTGCTGAGGGAGTTCTGTACTGTCAGAGGGGCAGTACTGAGGGAATGCTGTACTGTCAGAGAAGTAGTACTGAGGGAGTGCTGTGCTGTCAGTGAGGCAGTACTGAGGGAGTGCTTCTCAGTCTGAAATGTAGTACTGAGGGAGTGCTATACTGTCAGGAGGCACTACTGATGAAGTGCTGTACTCTCAGGAGGCATTACTGAAGCAGCGCTGCACTGTCAGAGAGGCAGCACTGTGAGAGCACTGTACTGTCAGAGAGGCAGTACTTAGGATGTGATGTACTGTCAGAGAGGCAGTACTGAGGGATTCCTGTCCTGTGAGAGAGGCAGTACTGAAGGTGCACTGTACTGTCAGGAGGCACTGCTGAGGGATTGTTGCATTGTCAGAGAGGCCTTACTGAGGGAGTTGTACTGTCAGAGATGCAGTGCTGCACTGTCAGGGGGCAGCACTGAGGCCGTACTATCCTGTCAGGAGGACCTACTGAAGGAGTGCTGTACTTTCTGGATGCAGTGCTCAGGAAGCGCAGCACTGAGAGAACGCTGTATTGTCAGAGAGGCAGGACTGACGGAACGCTGTACCGTCAGAGGGGCAGTGCTGAGGGAATGCTGCACTGTCAGAGAGCCAGAACTGAGGGAGTGCTGCACTGTTAGAGAGGCAGTACTGAGTTAGTGCTGTACTGTCAGAGAGGCAGTACTGAGGGTGCTGCACTGTCAGGAGGCCATACTTAGGGAGTGCTATACTGTCAGGAGGATTTGCTGAGGGAGCGCTGTACTGTCAGAGAGGCAGTACTGAGTATGTGCTGTACGGTCAGAGAGACAGTACTGAGGGTACGCTGTATGGTCAGAGAGGCAGTACTTAGGATGTGATGTACTGTCAGAGAGCCAGTACTGAGGGATTGCTGTCCTGTGAGAGAGGCAGTACTGAGGGTGTGATGTACTGTCAGGAGGCACTGCTGAGGGAGTGTTGCGTTGTCAGAGAGGCCTTACTGAGTGTGTTGTACTGTTAGAGAGGCAGTGCTGCACTGTCAGGGGGCAGTGCTGAGGCCGTGCTATCCGGTCAGGAGGCCGTACTGAGGGAGTGCTGTACTTTCTGGATGCAGTGCTCAGGTAGCGCAGCACTGGGAGAATGCTGTATTGTCAGAGAGGCAGGACTGACAGAACGCTGTACTGTCAGAGAGGCAGTACTGAGGGAAAGCTCTTCTGTCAGAAGACAGTACCGTGGGAGTGCTGTACCATCAGAGAGGCAGTGCTGCGGGAGTGCTGTACTGTCATGAGGCAATAATGAGGGAGTGCTATACTGTCAGTAGTCAGTACTGTGTGAGTGCTTCATTGTCAGAAAGGCGTTACTGAAGGTGTGCTGCACTGGCAGGAGGCAGTACATAGGGAGTGCTATGCCCCAGGAGGCAGTACTGAGGGAGTGCTGTACTGTCAGCTAGGCAGTGCTGAGGGAGTGCTGTACGGTCAGGAGGCAATAATGAGGGAGTGCTCTTCTGTTAGGAGGCATTACTGAGGGTGTGCTGTACTCTCAGAAATGCAGTTCTGAGGGAGTGCTGCACTGTCAGGAGGCAGTATTTAGGGAGTGATATACTGAGAGGAGGCAGTATTGAGGGAGTGCTCTATTGTTAGTAGGCAGTGCTCAGCGAGCGCTGCACTGTGAGTTCGCAGTATTGTCAGAGAAGCAGTACTGAAGGAGTGATGCACTGTCTGAGAGGCAAAACCGAGGGAATGCTGCACATTCCGAGAGGCAGCACTGTGAGGGCACTGTACTGTTACAGAGGCAATACTGAGGGAGTGCTGTAAGGTCAGAGAGGCAACACTGTGAGAGCGTTGTACTATCAGAGAGACAGTACTGAGGTGATGCGGTACTGTCAGAGGGGCGGTACTGAGGGAGTGCTGTCCTGTCCGAGAGGCAGTACTGAGGGCGTGCTGCCCTGTCAGAGCGGCAGTCCTGAGGGCGTGCTGTACTGTCAGAGGGGTCGTACTGAGGGAGTGCTGTACTGTCAGAGAAGGCAGTGCTCGGATTGCTGCAGTGTCAGGGAGGCAGTAGGGAGGTAGTGCTGCACTCCTGGAGAGGCAGTACTGAGGGAGTGCTGTACTGTCAGAGAAGTAGTACTGAGGGAGTGCTGCCCTGTCAGACCGGCAGTCCTGACGATGTGCTGTACTGTCAGAGAGGCGATACTGAGGGTGTGCGGTTCTAGCAGAGAGGCAGTACTGAGCGAGTGCTGTACTGTCAGAGCATCAATCCAGAGGGCGTGCTGTACTGTCAGAGAGGCTGTACGGAGGGAGTGCTGCCCTATCAAGCGGCAGTCCTGGCGGTGTGCTGTACTGTCAGAGAGGCTGTACTGAGGGTGTGCTGTTCTAGCAGAGAGGCAGTACTGAGCGAGTGCTGTACTGTCAGAGCGTCAATCCAGAGGGCGTGCTGTACTGTTAGAGGGGCTGTACGGAGGGAGCGCTGTACTGTCAGAGAGGCTGTGCTGAAGGAGCGCTGTACGGTCAGTGATGGAGCACTGTGAGAGCGCGGTACTGTCAGAGAGTCAGTACTGAGGGAATACAGTACTGTCAGAGGGGAAGTACTGAGGGCGTGCTGTATTGTCCGAGAGGCAGTGCAGCACTGTCAGAGAGGCAGTGCTGAGGGAGTGCTGCACTGTGAGAAAGGCAGAACTGAAGGAGTGCTACACTGTTAGAGAGGCAGTACTGAGTTCGTGCTGTACTGTCAGAGAAGAATAACTGAGGGTGTGCTGCACTGTCAGAGAGGCAGTACTGTGGGTGCTGCACTGTCAGGAGGCCGTACTGAGGGAGTGCTCTACTGTCAGGAGGCGGTGCTGAGCGAGCGCTGTACTGTCAGAGAGGCAGTACTGAGGGTGTGTTGTACGGTCAGAGAGGCAGTACTGAGTTCGTGCTGTACTGTCACAGCGGAATTACTGAGGGTGTGCTGCATTGTCAGAGAGACAGTACTGAGGGTGTGTTGTACAGTCAGAGAGGCAGTACTGAGGGAGAGCTCTTCTGTCAGGAGGCAGTACTGAGTGAGTGCTGTACTATCAGAGAGGCAGTACATAGGGAGTGCTGTACTGTCATGAGGCAATAATGAGGGAGTGCTGTACTGTCGGGAGGCATTACTGTGGGAGTGCTGTAGTGTCAGAAATGCAGTACTGAGGGAGTGCTATACTGACAGGAGGCAGTATTGAGGGAGTGCTCTATTGTTAGGAGGCAGTGCTCAGCGAGCGCTGCACTGTGAGTTCACTGTATTGTCAGAAAGGCAGTATTGAGGGAATGATGCACTGTCTGAGAGGCAAAACCGAGGGAGTGCTGCACATTCCGAGAGGCAGCACTGTGAGGGCACTGTACTGTTACAGAGGCAATACTGAGGGAGTGCTGTAAGGTCAGAGAGGCAACACTGTGAGAGCGTTGTACTGTCAGAGAGACAGTACTGAGGTGATGCGGTCCTGTCAGAGGGGCGGTACTGAGGGAGTGCTGTCCTGTCTGAGAGGCAGTACTGAGGGCGTGCTGCCCTGTCAGAGCGGCAGTCCAGAGGGCGTGATGTACTGTCAGAGAGGCTGTACGGAGGGAGTGCTGTGCTGTAAAAGAGGCTGTAATGAGGGAGTGCTGCCCTGTCAGAGCGGCAGTCCTGAGGTCCTGCTGTACTGTCAGAGAGGTCGTACTGAGGAGAGTGCTGTACTGTTAGAGAAGGCACTGCTCAGGGATTGCTGCAGTGTCAGGGAGGCAGTAGGGAGGTAGTGCTGCACTCCTGGAGAGGCAGTACTGAGGATAGTGCTGTACTGTCAGAGAAGTAGTACTGAGGGAGTGCTGTGCTGTCAGTGAGGCAGTACTGAGGGAATGCTGCACTGTCAGGGGGTAGTACTGAGGGAGTGCTGCACTCTTGGCGAGGCAGTACTGAGCGAATGCTGTACTGACAGAGATGTAGAACTGAGGGTGTGCTGCATGTCAGATAGGCAGTACTGAGTGTGCTACACTGTTTGGACGCATTACTGTGGGAGTGCTGTACTGTCACATTGGCATTATTGAGGGAATGTTGTACTGTCAGAGGGGCAGTACAGAGGAAGTGCTGCACTGTCAGGGGGTAGTACTGAGGGACTGCTGAGGGAGTGTTGCGTTGTCAGAGAGGCCTTACTGAGGGATTTCTACTGTCAGAGATGCAGTGCTGCTGTATCACGGGGCAGTACTGAGGCCGTACTATCCTGTCAGGAGGACGTACTGAAGGAGTGCTGTACTTTCTGGATGCAGTGCTCAGGGAGCGCAGCACTGCGAGAACGCTGTACTGTCAGAGAGGCAGTACTGAGGGATTGATGCACTGTCTGAGAGGCAATACCAAGGGAGTGCAGCACATACCGAGAGGCAGCACTGTGAGGGCACTGTACTGTTACAGAGGCAATACTAAGGGAGTGCTGTAAGGTCAGAGAGGCAGTACATAGGGAGTTCAGTACTATCAGAGGGGCAATGCTGAGGGAGTGCTGAATTGTCAGGAGGCATTACTGAGGGATTGCTGTAGTGTCAGAAATACAGTACTGAGGGAGTGCTGCACTGTCAGGAGGCAGTATTTAGGGAGTACTATACTGACAGGAGGCAGTACTGAGGGAGTGCTCTATTGTTAGGAGGCAGTGCTCAGTGAGCACTGCACTGTGAGTTCGCTGTATTGTCAGAGAGGCAGTACTGAGGGAGTGCTGCACTGTCTGAGAGGCAATACTGAGGGAATGCTGCACATTCCGAGAGGCAGCACAGTGAGGGCGTTGTACTGTCAGAGAGACAGTACTGAGGTGATGCGGTACTGTCAGAGGGGCAGTACTGAGGGCGTGCTGCCCTGTCAGAGCGGCAGTCCTGACGGTGTGCTGTACTGTCAGAGAGGCTGTACTGAGGGAGTGCTGTACTGTCAAATCGGCAGTCCTGACGGTGTGCTGTACTGTCAGAGAGGCTGTACTGAGGGAGTGCTGTACTGTCAAATCGGCAGTCCAGAAGGCGTGCTGTACTGTCAGAGAGGCTGTACGGAGGGAGTGCTGTACTGTCAGAGAGGCTGTACTGAAGGAGCGCTACACTGTCAGAGCCGCAGTCCTGAGGGCGTGCTGTACTGTCAGAGAGGTCGTACTGAGTGAGTGCCGTACTGTCAGAGAAGGCAGTTCTCAGAGATTGCTGCACTGTCAGGGACGCAGTAGGGAGGTAGTGCTGCACTCTTGGAGAGGCAGTACTAATGGGAGTGCTGTACTGTCAGAGGGGCAGTACTGAAGGAGTGCTGTACTGTCAGAGAGGTAGTATTGAGGGATTGTTGCGCTGTCAAAGAGGCAGTACTGAGGGATTGCTTCTCTGTCTGAAATGTAATACTGATGGAGTGCTGTACTCTCAGGAGGCATTACTGAGGCTGCGCTGCACTGTCAGAGGGGCAGCACTGTGAGAGCACGGTACTGTCAGAGAAGCAGTACTGAGGTGATGCGGTACTGTCAGCGGGGCAGTACTGAGGGAGTGCTGTACTGTCAGGGAGGCCGTATGGAGATAGTGCTGCACTCTTGGAGAGGCTGTACTGAAGGAGTGCTGTACTGTCAGAGAGGCAGTACTGAGGTAGTGTTGCTCTGTCGGAAATGCAGTACTGAAGACGTGCTGCACTGTCTGGACGCATTACTGTGGGAGTGCTGTACTGTCACATTGGCATTATTGAGGGAATGCTGTACTGTCAGAGAGACAGTACTGTGTGAGTGCTGCACTGCCAGGAGATAGTACTGAGGGAGTGCTATACTATCAGGAGGCAGTACTGATGGAGTGCTGTACTGTCAGGTGGCATTACTGAGGCAGCGCTGTACTGTCAGAGAGGTAATACTGAGTGAGTGCTGTACTGTCACTGTGGCCTTCTTGAGGGTGTGCTGCACTATCAGAGAGGCGGTACGGAGGGAGTGCTGCACTCTCAGACCGGCAATCCTGAGGGCGTGCTGTACTGTCAGAGAGGCGGTACTAACGGAGTGCTGCAGTGTCAGAGCGGCAATCCTGAGGGCGTGCTGTACTATCAGAGATGTCATACTGATGGAGTGCTGTCCTCTCAAATAAGGCAGTGCAGAGGGATTGCTCTACTATCAGAGCGGCAGTACTGAGGGAGTGCTGCACTGTCAGAGAAGCAGTACTGAGAGTGTGCTGCACTGTCAGGGAGGCAATACGGAGGTAGTGTTGTACTCTTGGAGAGGCAGTACTGAGGGAGTGCTGCACTGTCAGAGGGGCAGTACTGAGGGAGTGCTGATCTATCGTGAATGCAGCACTGAGGTTGTGCTGCACTGTCTGGACGCATTACTGTGGGAGTGCTGTACTGTCAGATTGGCATACTGAGGGAATGCTGAACTGTCAGGAGGTAGTACTGAGGGAGTGCTATACTGTCAGGAGGCAGTTCTGATGGAGTGCTGTACTCTCAGGAGGCATTACTGAGGGAGCGCTGCACTGTTAGTGGGATAGCACTGTGAGAGCTTTGTACTGTCAGTGAAGCAGTACTGAGGGAGTGCTTTATGGTCAGAGAGGAAGCACTTGAGAGTGCTATACCATCAGCGAGGCAGTACTGAGGGAATACTATACTGTCCGAGAGGCAGTACTGAGGCAGTGCTGCACCGTCAGAGAGACAATCCTGAGGGGGTGCTGTACTGTCAGAGAGGCTGTACTGATGGAGTGCTGTGCTGTCAGAGAGGCAGTACTGTGGGTGTGCTGTACTGCCAGAGAGGTCGTACTGACGGAGTGCCGCACTGTTAGAGAGGCAGTGCTAAGGGATTGCTGTACTGTCAGAGCGGCAGTACTGAGGGAGTGCTGCGCTGTCAGAGAGGCACTATGGAGTTAGTGCTACAGTGTTGAAGAGGCAGTACTGAGGGAGTGCTGTACTGTCAGAGATGTAGTAATGAGGGAGTGCTGGTCTGTCAGAGACGCAGTACTGAGGGAGTGCTGCACTGTTGGAAAGGCATCACTGAGTGTGTGCTGCACTGCCTGGACGCAGTACTGTCAGAGTGGCAATACTGAGGGAATGCTGTACTGTCAGTGAGTGAGTATTTAGGGTGTGCTGCACTGTCCAGAGGTAGTCTGAGGGACTGCTGTACTGTCAGGAGGCAGTACTCAAGGAGTACTGCGCTGTCAGAGAGGCATTACTGAGTGATTGCTGCACTGTCAGATGGTCAGTACTGAGGGAGTGCTGCACTGTCAGACAGGCACTTCTGGGTATGGCTGTATTGTCAGAGAGGCAATACTGAGGAAATGCTGCACTGTCAAAGGTGCAGTATTGAAGGAGCAATCTGCTGTCCAGGGAGTTTTTGATTGGGACAGTGTAGAGGTAGTTTTACTCTCTAGCTAACCCCGTGCTGTGCCTGCACTGGGAGTGTTTAATGGGGACAATTGAGGGAGCTTTACTCTATAGCTGACCATCTACTGATTGGGCAGCTTTAGGAAGTTTGATCCTTACAGTGCAGGTGCCTTAAAAAGTACAAAGACCCCTCATCATTTGAATTTCCCCTTATATTCCTGAAGATTTTGACTGATCTTCGGCTCCATTTTCTAAATGATCTGGACGCACATCAGGTCAATGTCCCCCTCTGTCAATACCACACTGGTACGTTTTTCCAGCCAGAGTCACTGGATAGAGATCGTTAGTGATGCACTTAGGCAGGACAAACAAGGCACGGGAATGCACGATGAATGGTAGGACCCTGGGAACTACTGAGTTTCGGAGGCACCTTGGTGTGCATGTCCACTGGTCCATTAAGGCACCGGGACATGTAGATAATGTGGTTAAGAAGGCATATGGGATACTTGCCTCTATTAGCCAAGGAATAGAATATGAGAGCAGGGTGGTTATGCTGGAACTGTATAAAATGCTGGTTAGGCCACAGCTAGAGTATTGCGTGCAGTTCTGGAAGCCGCACTATAGGAAGGATGTGATTGCGCTAGAGAGAGTGCAGAGGAGATTTACCAGGATGTTGCCTGGGCTGGAGAGTTTTAGTTATGAGGAAAGATTCGATAGACTGGGGTTATTTTCCCTGGATCAGAGGAGATTGAGGTGGGACATGAATGAGGTGTATAAAATTATGAAGGGCATAGATAGGGTAGACAGGAAGGAACTTTTCCCCTTGGTGGAGGGAGGGTGGTAGAGGCAGGAACCCTCATAACATTTAAGAAGTTTTTGGATGTGCACTTGCGATGCCATGGCATACAAGGCTATAGGCCTGATGCTGGAAAATGGGATTAGTATAGTTAGGTACTTGTTTGACTGGTGCAGCCTCGATGGGATGAAGGGCCTTTTTATGTGCTGTAGACCCCTGTGACTCTATGACTACAATTATCCGCAGCTTTGGCTGATTTTTAGATCCTGAGATCGGGAGCACAAATTGCCAAGGCTCTTTCGACAGTGCCCTCCAAATCTGTAACCCCTCCCACCTAGAAGGACAAAGGCAGCTTGTGGATGGGAACCCCACTGCCTGCACGTTCCTCTTCAAGTCACATGCCATCTTGACTTGGAACTATGCACGTGTTCCTTCATCATCACTGAATTAAGAGCCTGGAGCGTCCGATGTAAGGGCCTAGTGGGTGCTGCCTTCACCATACAGATTGCATGGGTTCAAGGAGAAGGCCCACAATCACCTTCACAAGGGCTGCTGCATTTCTATCATTACAACAGTCACTCAACTTCAAAGAAGTACTTCATTAGCTGTGAGGTGCTTTGGAATATCCTGAGGTTGTGAAATATTTTTTATATAGATTAAGCAATCTTTCTGTTTTGATTTCCAGCTGCTGCATACTTTGCAGAAAACAAAAGATGCTCTAAAGATTTCACTTTGCGTTCAAGTAAACAGTAGGCTCACTGAACAAAGGAAGCATGTTAACTTGATGCATGATTCCGGTCACACACTAAATATGAATCCTATTGGAATATGATTGCTTTTGTCTTTAGTCATTGTTATTCCAGGTGGAGGGGCTGCTGTTTCAGCTCATTTTGAACTGGGGGATGCAAGATGATGGGATATTGAGGGGATTATTGAAGAGGTTATTGGGGGTGATTATTGAGGTGATTACTGGGTGATTAATGAGTTGATTATTCAGTGATTATTGAGGCAATTATTGGGTGATGATTGAGGTGGTCATTGAGGTGATTATTGAGGTGATTAAAGAAGCGATTACTGGGTGATTATTGAAGTGATTTTGAGGTGATTATTACTGTAGTTATTGGGTGAATATTGAGATGATTATTGGTTGATTATTGTGGTGATTATTGGTTGAATACTGAGGTGATTGTTGGGATTATTGGGTCATTATTGAGTAGATTATTGGGGTGATTACTGAGTGATTTTTGAGGTGATTATTGAGTGATCATTGGTTGAATGCTGAGGTGATTATTGAGGTAATTATTGGGGGGAATGTTGGTTAATTATTAGGTGACTATTAAGGTGATTATTATGGTGATTATTGAAGCAATTATTGATGTGATTATTGGGTGAATATTGAGGTGATTATCGGATGATTATTGAAGTGATTATTGAGGTGCTTATTGAGGTGATTAATGGATGATTATTGGGTGGTTACTGGGTGACCATTGGCTCATTATTGAGTCGGTTATTGAGGGGAGTATTGAAGTCATTTCTGAGGTGATTATTGTATTGATTATTGGGTGATTATTGAGCATATTACTGATGTGATAAATGGGTGATTTAGGTGGTTATTGAATGATTATTGTGATTAATGGGTGATTTTTGTGTGATTACACATGATTTTTGCATTATTATTCAAATGATTATTGTGCCATTATTCAGCTGATTGTTGATGATTATTGGATGACTATTGAGTTGATTAGGTAATTTTTGAGGTGGTTACTCAGCTGATTATTGGTACAATGTTGAGATGAATATTGAGGTGACTATCGAGGTGATTATTGGGATGGGCATTGGGTAATTATTAAGGTATTGGGTTGATTATTGGGGGTTTATTGGGATGACTATTGGAGCGAATATTGAGTAATTACTGAGGTGATTAAAGAGTCATTTCTGATGTGATTATTGGATCATTATTGAGGTAATTATTGACATGATTATTGGGTGAGTGTTTAGGTGATATTCATGTGACTATTGAGTGATTATTGGGGGGATTATTGAAGTCATTATTATATGACCAATGAAGTAATTACTGGGGGATTATTAGGAGATTATTGATGTGATTTTTGGGTGATTATTGAGGTGATCACTGATGTGTTTATTGGGTCATTGTTTAGATGATTACTGGATCACTTTTGAGCAGATTATTGGGGTGATTATTGAGGTGAAAACTGGTGACTATTGAGCCAGTTATAGGGGTGATGTTTGGTTGATTATTGAGGTGATTATTGTGGTGAATATTGACTGGGTTATTGAGGACCATTAGGATCACTGTTGAGGTGATAATTGAAGTGATTATTTAAGGGATTAGTGAGGTAATTATTCAGAGGATTATTGAGGTGATTTTGAGCTGACCTTTGGAGGAATTATTGGGTGATTTTTGGGCTGATTATTGGGTCATTTTTAAGGTGATTATTAAGGGCATTATTGAGTGGACTATTGGGGTGATTACTTGGCTGGTTATTGGTTGATTATTGTGCTTAATGGGCTGATTATTGAGGTGATTATTGGGCAATTACTGAGGCGATTATTGAGGGAATTATTGCGGGAACTAATGGTGTGATTATTGATGTGAATATTAGATTATTCAAGTGAATATTGCATGATTATTGGGATGAATTTTAGGTGATCATTGGGCTGGTTAATTGGGTGATTCTTGGGGTGAATATCATGGTGATTATTCAGATGATTATTGAGGAGATTATTGGTGTGATTACTGAGATGATGATTAAGATGGTTATTAAAGTGAATACTGAGTGTTATTTTGGCTATTAGGATGATTATAGGGAAATCATCGAGGTGATTATTGAAGAGCATATTGACGTGAGTATTTGAATGAATATTGAGAAGTTGTGGTTGTTGATTGGTTATTGGGTTAATTATTGAGGTAACTATTGAGTGATTATTGGATTGATTATTGGTTATTATTGACATGATTGCTGAGCTGGTTATGGTGGTGATTATTAATGTGATTATTGGGGTGATTATTGGATGATTAATGGGGTGATTATTGGGGTGATTATTGGGGTGATTATTGTGTGATTATTGGGGTGATTATTAGGGTGACCACTGGGTGATTATTGGGTGATTATTGAGGTGAATTTTGGAACAATCGTTGGGGTGAATATTGGGGTGATTATTGGGGTGACCATTGGGTCAATATTGGGTGATTATTGACGTGATTTTTGGAATGATTATTGGGTGGTTATTGCGTGATTAATGGGGTTATTTCAGTTGCATAGGTAGAGGTAGAAATTTGTCTTTGATAGTGGAGCAGGGGAATCAGGTCAGGCACCAATGATATGCATCTCCTGATATTTAGTTGCACTGCCTGTAATGGGACGGAATAGCAGGTGCTGGGTAAAACAGGCAGCTGATCCGCTATCGCTTGTTTCTGCCACCGCTGGTGATAAATCTCTACCCTACAGTCATAGCAGTGAAGTCAGTGAACAATTACCCTGTTGACTGCGGCTCCACATCCTGCTTTGCACCAGCTTATTACAGCAACATCTACAGCACAGAGAAGATCCTCTGAGAACACACGGCTAACTGAGACACAGCCATCATGAAGGTCCAGGCTCCATCCTCCCTCAGCACTCATTCACTGGCTCAGCCATAGATATGACTACTTACAGCTCTCTGCAGCTCGAGGTGGCCAAACCCAGCCAGGGTCCCAGTGGGCTGGCTGCCCTCTCAAGCCTTCAGTGCTGAGAAAAAGTAAAACGCTCAGCTAGATAACAGAGGCTGTGATGTATACACACACACACACACACACACACACACACACAAACAAAAACGCACACATTGAAACACACAAACGTACACACACACACACACACACGTACACGCAAAAACACACACACACAGACACAAAAACGCACACAATGAAACACACACAGAAACATACACACACACACAGAAACACACACAAGCACACACAGAAACACACAGAAACAAACAAAAAGAAACACACACATTGAAACACATAGAAACACACACACAGAAACAAACACACACGCACACACAGAGACACACACACATACACGCACAAACACACGCACAAACACACGCACACACACAAGTGCACTCACATGTGCACACTCACATCCACATATACGTATACACACACAAACACAGACACACACATGCACAAACACACTCACCCATACACACAGAGACACACACACACACTCACACACACAGATGCATACACACTCACTGACACATACAAACTCACCCGACATGCACACTTATCTATACACATACAGAGACATACACATGGACACACACACACATACTCGCACACACGCTCAGACACACACGCAGCTACAAACACATCCACACATACACACACACGCATACACACACACAGACATATAAACACACATGCACACACACATACATGCACACACACATGCATGCACACACACACACACACACACACAAACACATACACAAATAAACAAACACAACGATGTACACGCACACAAACACACACACACATACACACACATACAAACACACAAACACACACATGCAAACACATACACACACACACACACACACACACATATACACTCACACACATATATCCATACACACACCTCCACACACACATGCACACACACACACTCATCCTCACAGACAGACACACACAGATGCATTCATATCGATACACACATCACACGCACTCACACACACATGCACACAAGCAGGCACATGCACAGGCACACACAGACACACACACACTCACATGCATATGTCCACATCCAGACACATACAGCCACAGACACACAAACACAGGTGCACACACACACAGACACACACACACAGACAGACACAAACACACAAACTAGACACACACACACACACACAAACACACACACACACACACACACACACACACACACACAAACAAACACACATACACATAAGCGCAAACAAACACAGACACACACACGCCCACCCACACACACACACAGAAACAGACGCACACACATACACACAGACACACAGACACACACACAGAGACACATTCACAAACACAGACACACTCATACACACAGACACACACGCACACACGCACACTCACGCACACACACACATACATACACACACACATGCATATGTACACAGCCACAGACACACAAACATAGGCCCACACACACACAGAGACACAAACACACACAGACATGGACACAGGCACACACACACACACATATACAGACAATAACACACATACGCACACACACAAACACACACACACACATTTGCACTCCCGCCAACACACACCTGCCAACACACACACACACACACACACACAGACATACACACAAGCACACACACAGCCATACATATACACACACCTACAACTAGATGCACAATACAAACACACACACAGACAAAAGACTGATACAGACATAGAGACAACCACACACATAAACACACATGCAAACACATAGACAAACAGACACGCATACACAGACAAACACAGACACACAGGTAAACAGACACTCACAAAGGCCCACACACACACACACACACACACATGCACAGATGCAAACACACAGGGTAAGTCACCATCTCATCACTCTAAACTCACACAGTCACAAGCCATCACACATTCACTGGCATCTCACTCACTGCCAGCTCAAGGCACGTCACCATTCACTCTCTCACACACACCCTCACATCTTCCTCTGGCCTCATCTCCTATGGAGACTGCCTCCTCAGCCCTCACCATCTTGAGGCCACTTGCATAGATCAACGTGTGCTCCCACACACACCCTGGGATATCCTCCTGCCCCAGTACAGTCCTCACCCTGCAGCCTCTTCCCTTGCCTGAAGCGACTTCTTCCCTCTCCCCAAGCAAGCCCTAGCCCTGCGGCTGTTGAAAAGTCACCCCCACCTTACGGCTGGTCCGCTAGGTAGAGACCTGACTGTGAGCTCCCTAAAAGTGATGTGGTGCTGTCTGTGAAGCCTGGAGCTGTGACTGCGAGTGCTGCCCGAAGCAAGGTAAGGAATCAAACCTCAAAGTCCCGAGTGAAGTGCAGCCCCCCAGGCGCACGTTGCTTACGTACCGTAGTGAAATACATCGGCATGCCAGATGATCCAACGTGGGAGTGGATGGTTCCGGTGAGCAGGGTTTATACTGAGATACTAAAGTATTGAAATTAGGTTCCCAACATGCAGACCACCACTGACGGGCAGACCAGACAATCGCTAACTGGTTTCACAACAGCATGAAACTGTTTTTGCCCATCATGCCATATTTTGCTCCCCTTGCCATGACACCCGACGCCAACAGAGCCAGAAAATTCTGGCCACAGACTCACACATGCACACAGATGCATATACACACATAAACACAGTGATAACAGTCACACAGTGTCACACACAAACACACACAAACACACACACACACAAACACACACCATCACAGATACAGTCTCTCAAATCTCACACACAAGAGACAAACATGTTTTTTCTCTCACTCTCACACACACACACTAAGGGTTAGGTTTCTGTGGAGTCTGGAGTGACGTGCAAGATCTGGATGTGGAAGACCAAATCCATTTCCTTGTTGGCAAGGTGAAGGAGGTGGGGCATGATTCATACAGATGGGAAACCCAAACTATGCAGGGCCATTTGCATTTAGTGCTGAGTTCAAACAGACTCCAATTTGGGCTGTTCCAAGGGCCTTAGCCACAGTGTGGGAATCACAAATTGAAGGAATAGATGCAATACTCTTGTAAGGCAGATAGGTTTTGCTTAAGTGTCATGGTCTGAAGTTCTTTTAAATCCCCAGCACTTTAAACTTGATAAAAAAAAAAACAGGCTTAAGCTGTCAGTGAGAGTTTAAGAAAAAGTCTTCTGGACTGCTTTGTTTGACAGGTCAGTTGGTGTAGGTTAGAAAAAAAAGAAACATGACTACCTGTTCTACAGTTTCAACTAAGCTCTTGGTTGACGTTTCCTATTGGTTCTTATTATGTCATTACAAATATTTGGCTGAGTTTCAAAATTTACAAATATCTCAGTAAGACGGGGTCTGAGTTCATAGTTTGATAGTTTAACAGGGCTAGTAAAGGATGAGCTGTCTTTGATATGGCAACTGAATAAAAGTGTGTTTGTTTTCATAACAGAGCAACCACTTGAGATTTAAAAGCTTTGAATGGGTTTCATGAATGGTGTTTTCTTCACTATCAAGTGTGAATGAGGGAGAGCTGTATTAGATCATTAGAAGTTTAATATTTTAATCTCCACATGGCTCCTGAGGTCTGCCCTTCATGGATACTGGGTGAGTGGCTATGGAGGTGGCAGGGCATAGGGTGGGAGGTATAAGTTGACATGGAGGTGGCATGGGACTGTGAGTGAGCATCAGGGTGCTGTGGGGAGCATGAGTTGGCATTGAGGTGATATGGATTATGGGGGACATGAATGGTGGGTAGAGGGTAAGGTGATATGAGGGGGCAGGGCTAGAGGGCCTAACAGCTTCAAAAACTGGGACAAAGTCCCCAAAAAAGTTCCAACACTCTGCTGTGGCATTGGACCACCTCTGTGGCCATCTACAATGTGCTTCCAGGGTCAGTAGCCTGACTCTATCCCTCACCCTTTACTAGCCCTGTTAAACTATCAATCAAACTGTGAACTCCCTGGACAGAAAATTGGGTCTAACTGGACCCGTTCTACTGAGGAAATTCCCCAACTTGAGCTGACCACTGTCATAGCCAAAATCCAGCTCTAGTTCACTCAAAGACATACTGTCAGCCAGACACAGAGTCTCACACACAGACAATCACACACACATAGTTTACACACACACACACTCTCACACACACACACACACACACACACACACACAGACAGACACACACGCACGCACACACTCACACACAAACATGCACATACATTCTCACACATGCATACACACACAAACACATGCACACACATGCGCAAAGACACAAATGTGCACACACACACGTGCACATAGGCATGCGCACACACACAAACTTACTGAAACACACACAGACAGACACACACAATCACACAGACACAGGCACACATACACAGGCACACAGACAGACAGACACATACATACACACACACACACACACACGTGGTCCTGTGGAGATGAGTTTGGAGGTTGGGTCTAGTGTAAAATCAGAAGATAATGTACATCCCTGCTTCCGAGAGATCTTACTGGAGTGAAGATCAACGCAGAAGTGGCCGGCATCCCTAGAGAGCCAATTAGGGAACATGATGCCATTGCTGGGATATTCCTGACATTGGACCGGACCCTTGTTGAGCCTGGAGGTACTTCGGCGAAGTCTCTTGGCAGCAGGCTAGGGGCTCAACATCTCCTCACCATCGAGGATGAGACTTGAAAATTGTCCTGAAATCTGAGAATTTTCTAAGACTGGAAGATTCTGCCCTGAGACACATAGACACAGATGTGGATGTATGTAAAGGCAGTTACAAACAGAAATAGTCACCCAGAACCTCATACAAACAGAGACACTTACACATAGACACAGTCACACAGCCAGTTTTTTTTTTTACGATTCTGATATTTATAAGATTATTATATTTTGGAACAGTAGCTTTAAATTTAGGGCAAATGAAGAAGGTCATGTGGCCTGTTCTGGAGTCTGTCCGACCATACAGCTGGGTGATTTGATTGTTAGAAATCAAAAGCAGGCTTATATTGTCTTACTGAGAAGAAGGTGTAAGGTATTTAAGCTTTGAGACAGTGGCAGCAGTCTCTCAGTTTACATTGAGTAGGCTCTGAGTCCCTCAAAGTACCAGAAGGCATTGAAAGTCCTGGGTTTTAAACAATTGTGCTATATGGTGTCCATTTACTTCTAAGATGAAAGCAAGTTAGGGCCAAGGATAGCCAATTAGCATTTCTGCTTGAATGCAATGTTGATGTTTTTCATGTTGCCATGGAGAAGAGGGCAGAGGAAGCCATTTATGAGATCAGGTTACAGGCTTCCCCTTAAATCAATGTATATCTCAGAAAAACAACAGTTTCTTTGTGGTCAGCAGAAAGAAAAGGCTGCTTGATTTTGCGAGCTACCACAGCTGGATGCAGGATGGAGACAGTCTCTAGTTAAAGAGACGCATCCTGCAGCCATCTAAAGATTCTGGGAGATTAGTGCTGGGATGGCCGGAGAAAGAAGAATCATCGGAACAGTTTTTACTCTTGGTGGTGAATTTAAGAAACTCTCCGAGAATAGAGGAAAGCATTTGGAAATGGTCAGTGAAAGTTACTACTCAGCAAAATGGGGATATGAGAACACATTGGAAGATGGGAGCAACTGTTTGCTATAAGGGTTGTTATTCTGAGAGTAATGTGTGATAAGTGTAAAAGGGCAATTTTTCTCCCTGAAGTTTAAAGTAAAATTGTCTACAAAAGGAAAACAGTGTTTAGTCAAAACTGCTTTTAATCATTTGTTACAATAAACGTTTTAAAACATGAAATCTTGACATTCTTTCAGTTATCAACTAGATGTTTGGATTTCTTTTCAAAAGTTATCAGTCTCTATGTGGGTTATATCAAGTGTCACACAGATACGGACACAGAGAGGCAGTCATACAGACACATATACACAATCACAGTCTCACAGACACACACAGATTCAGACATACAAACAGGCACACACACGCTGAAATATACATATACACAGATATGGACATACATAGACAGACACACGTAAAGGCATAAACGCAAAATTAGTCACCTGAAGTGACACAGATTTTACTTTGTGACAGTTTACACATTAAACATATATTCATGTTCACACACAGTCACAGTCACACAAACAAAATTGCAGTCATACAAACTGAGACACTTCTATATAAGTACATTGACAAAGTTTACCTACAGTTTACACAATCAGATTGCTGTTGAGAAGGGTGCCTGTGGGCAGCTATCTACACTAGTGAGGCAGCTGACACCAGCAAGACCACAGTTTGAGGAGGACAGAGTGAGAAGAGTGTGTGAGTGGAGGAATGGAGCCTGCCTCTCTTTCTCTCCTCCTTGTGTGTCTTTGTGTCTCTATCATCCCTGTTTTTCCTTTATATCTATATCTGTCTCGTTGTCTGTCTTGCACTGTCTTCCTTCCCCCTCCCCCCAACTATGTATTTCCCTGCCTGTCTCTCTCTTTCTTCTCCCGTTCCTCCTCTCAGTCTCTCCATCCTCTTCTGTGGAAGTGCGTGAGCGTTGACGGGGCGGGGAGGGGAGGCGTGTGGTGTCGTTGCCGGGGTGGGGAGAGGGCTGGGTGGTGGTGGTGGTGGTTGGGGGGCGGGGAGGGGGGTGGTCTACAGGATGTGAAGATGTGTGATCAGGCAGCTCGCTACTGCAGGGACAGCGTCCAACACCTCGGCACCATCCGTGACAAGCAGCCGCCGCACCAGCGCAGCATCAGGGGGCTGGACGGGGTCCTCCGCTGGGTTTTCACCAAGATGAGCGACAAGAAGTTCGGCGAGAAGGAATCCCAGAAAGGAGAGGCGGCTTCCACCAGGGACCGGATCACTCCTGAGACCAAGAAAGGCATCTCAGTCATACTGGATGTAAGTGTAGCTTTCTCTCACCAGCTCTGTCCCAATCTGCTGGAGTTAGTCTGAGAATCAGCAGCTTGGCCTAGGCAGCATTGGAGAACTTGACTCTCTTACTTTCATTAGCGTTGTGTTTGCTAATGGCCCCCAGCATCAGACCTGGTCAAGATCTTGTCTCCGAATAAGAAAGTGGCGAACTTTCAGGCATTAGTTCCTTCTGCGTATAGCCCGTTTCTTCCCATTACGGTTTAACCCGGCAGGGCCATTCTTAACAGCTAGAGAGTGAACCCGCTTTCTGGTTAAAAAAAAGGACATTGCCAATGAATAAATCAAATACAAAGCAGCTGGACGTCAGGAGAAAGAAACAGAAAATGAATCGTGAAAAACTGAGGGGGAATATATAGAGAGGGGGAGAGGGAAACTGAAACAGAGAGAAACTGAGGGGGAGAAACTGAGAGGGAGAGAGAAACTGAGGGACATACAGAGAGGGAGAAGCAGACAGAGTGAGAGAGAGGGAGAAGGAAGCAGGGAAATAGGAGAAAGATGGGGAGGGTAGGGAAAGAGAGAGACGGAAGGGGAGAACAGGCAGAGGGGAAACAGAGAGAGAGAGAGAGAGATTCTGTTGGTAGCGGTGACATCAATATGAAAGCTGTACAGAGTCGGACCAGAGTACGGAGAGAAACATTAAATCGTGAATAGGAAATGTGTGTTTGTGTAGATGTTTCTATTCCGTTGGCTTTCTACACTGCTTTGTAACATTAAATACTTGGAGCAAGTTTGGGGACATTTTTCTGTTTGAATTTCTGCAGAGTCTGTGCTTTGGAAGAAATTAACATTTAAAAAATCTATTTTCTCAATCTCTCTAGATATTCAGAAGAGCTGATAAGAATGGTGAGTGCTGATTCACAATGTGAAGATTGAATTTTATATTAGTATTGTTTGCGGTGAAGCCAATTTGATGAAATGGAGGGTTAAAGGATTAGATTACAAGAGCAGGGTGTATCAATTTAACTCACCTTTCCTTGGGTTTAAAAAACTGAGGGAGGTCTGAGGGATAAAAGGATTCCATAGGGTTTATACAGACATGTTGCCTCTGGAATGTTGGCTTTTATGCTAAGTTGGAATAGCAAACAGTGGAAGGTGTGTTTCAGAGCCTTGGCTAGACCCCCATCTGCAGCACTGTGTTCACCCCTGGGCATTACATCTCAGGAAGGTTATATTGGCCAGGCAGCAGAGATTGACCTGAATGAGATCAGGGCTTAGAGGGTTCAGTAACGGGTCAGACTTTGTCAGCTGGCAGGGTGTCTGTGTCAAAAACAAAAACAGAATTACCTGGAAAAACTCAGCAGGTCTGGCAGCATCGGCGGAGAAGAAAAGAGTTGACGTTTCGAGTCCTCATGACCCTTCGACAGAACTTGAGTTCGAGTCCAAGAAAGAGTTGAAATATAAGCTGGTTTAAGGTGTTGGGGGGGCGGGGGGTGTGTGGGTTGGGGGGGGGTGTTCATAGGATTCATCTAAGAATTGGATGTGATCTAACTGAAGACTTGATGGGCCGAATGGCCTTCTCCTGTTCCTCAATGATGAATAGGGGTGTTATTTTTCCTGACAGGCTGTAGCAGGTTTACACAGAAATATGGAAACATTTGTTAGGATTGTGAACTGTGCCTGTTTATCTGACTTAAACCTGAAACCTTGGCCAGAACGGTAACTGCTCTGGCTCCTGAAATTGTTGATTTATTCTGATGCCTTCCTGAGGAGGGTGCCTCACGTCAGGTTCCACGGGCACCATCGCTTGCTGGATTACAGGTTCCATGAACAAAGACTTACTGGGATACAGTTCCACACACACTGACTTTCACTGGGGTACAGTTTCACACACACCAACTCTCACTGAGGTACAGTTCCACACACACTGACTCCCACTGTGGTCAAATTCCACACACGCTGACACTCATTGGTGTACAGTTCTGCACACACTGACTCTCACTGGGGTCAAGTTCCACACACACTGACTCTCACTGGGATACAGTTAAACACACTGACTCTCATCGGGGTACAGTTCCACACAAACTGAGATATAGGCTGAGTAGGCGCAAATGCACTGGGATATGGGTTTGATTAGCACTAATTCACTGGGATATAGGTTTGATTGGCACTAATTCACTGGGATATGGATTTGATTGGCACTATTTCACTGGGATATGGGTTCGATTGGCATTAATTCGCTGGGATATGGGTTCGATTGGCACTAATTTGCTGGGATATGGGTTTGATTGGCACTAATTCACTGGGATGTGGGTTCGATTGACACTAATTCTCTGGGATATGGGTTGGATTGGCACTAATTCACTTTGATGTGTTCGATTGGTACTAATTCACTGGGATATGGGTTTGATTGGCACTAATTCACTGGGATATGGGTTTGATTAGCACTAATTCATTGGGATATGGGTTTGATTGGCACTAATTTACTGGGATACGGGTTGGATTGGCACTAATTCACTTTGATATGTGTTCGATTGGTACTAATTCACTGGGATATAGGTTTGATTGGCCCTGATTCACTGGGATATGGGTTTGATTGACACTAATTCACTGGGATATGGGTTTGATTGGCACTAATTCACTGGGATATGGGTTTGATTGGCACTAATCTTCCTGGGATATGGGTTCAATGGGCACTAATTCACTGGGATGTGGGTTTGATTGGCACTAATTCACTGGGATATGGGTTCAATTGGCACTAATTCTCTGGGATATGGGTTCAATTGGCACTGATTCACTGGGATGTGGGTTCAATTGACACTAATTCACTGGGATATAGATTTAATGGCACTGACTCACTAGCGTGCAGTGCTCTCTCTAAACTATGCGGGTGCACAGCCATATAGTAGCCAGGAACATACTTAAAGGGAAGCAAAAGGTTGTGAACAAGAAGCATTCACTTTACCATGTGCTCATGTGTGACTGTGTAATACCTTGACGGGATCTCAGTGCAGCAAACCGGCCGAGCACAGCAAAGACAAATAAGAGGGAGCATTGCTGGAGTGCCGATTGCACTGGCACTGATTCTCACTGGGATACAGGTCGTGCAGGCACTGACTTTCACTGTGGTACAGATTGCATTGGCACTATCTCTTCCTAGGGTACAGTTTGCACTCACAATGACACTCACTGTAGTACAGATTGAACTGGCACTGACTCTCAATGGAATACACTTCGTGCAGGCACTGACTCTCACTGTGGTACAGATTGCGTTGGCACTGACTCTTCCTAGGATACAGTTTGCACTGGCACTGGCGCTCACTGGAGTACAGATTACACAGGCACTGACTCTAAATTGGGGGTACAGTTTGCACCAGCACTGACACTCACTGGGGTACAGATTGTACAGACACTGAACCTCACTGGAGCTCAGATTGCACTGGCACTGACTATAGGGTACAGATTGTACTGGCACTGACTTCCACTGGCATACAGATTGCACTGGTACAGACTCTCACTGGAGTATAGATCGCACTGGCACTGACTCACTCGGGCCTAGATTGTATTGGCACTGACTCTCACTGGGGTACAGATTGCACTGGTACAGACTCTCACTGGAGTGTAGATCGCACTGGCACTGACTCACTCAGGTCTAGATTGTATTGGCACTGACTCTTACTGGGGTACAGATTGTACTGGTACAGACTCTCACTGGAGTGTAGATCGCACTGGCACTGACTCACTCGGGTCTAGATTGTATTGGCACTGACTCTTACTGGGGTACAGATTGCACTGGCAGGGACTCTCTATGGGGTACAGATTGTGCTGGCACTGACTCTCACTGGGGTACAGATTGAATTGGCACTGACTCTCACTGGGTTCAGATTAAATTGGCAGTGACACTCCACCGGGTACAGATTGTCCTGGCACTGACTCCCACTGGGATATAAAACATACTGGCACTGACTTTCACTCTGGTATAAATTGCACTAGCCCTGACTGTCACTGGAATATAGATTGCACCGGCATTGACCCACACTGTGGCACAGATTGCACTGGCACTGATTTTCACTGGGATATCGATCATACTGGCACTGACTGTCATTCAGGTACAGATCGCACTGGCACTGACTACAGTTTGTACTGGCACTTGTTCTTGTTCAAGTACAGATTGCACCAGCACTGACTGCCTCTGGGGTATAAAACGTGCTGGCCCTGACTGTAACTGGAGTACAGATTGCACTGGCACCGACTCTCACTGGGGTATAGATTACACGGCACTGACTCTCACTGGGGTATAGATTGTACTGGCTCTGACTCTCACTTGGGTATAGATCGCACTGGCATTAACATTCGCTGGATTGTGAATTGCACTGGCACTGACTCTCACTGCAGTTCAGATTGCACTGGTACTGACTCTCACTCGGGTCTGGATTGTACAGGCACTGACTATCACTCAGGTATACATTGCATAGGCGCTGACTCTCACTGGGGTACAGGTTACACTGGCACTGACTCTCATTAGGATACAGGTGGTACTGGCACTGACTTTCACTGGGGTTTAGATTATACTGGCACTGACTTTCACTGGGGTATAGATTGTGCTGGCACTGAATATCACTGGGGTGTAAATTGCAATGTCACTGACTCTCACTGGGGTACAAATTGCTCTGGAACTGACTGTCACTGGAATACAGATTGTCCTGGCGCTGACTGTCACTGGGGTATAAATCCTACTGGCATTGACTCTCACTGGAGTACAGATTACATTAGCGTTGACCCTCATTGGGTTATAGATTGTATGGGTACTGCCTGTCACTGGTGTATAGATCACACTGGCATTGACTCTCGCTGGAGTGCAGATTACACTGGCACTGACTCACTGGGGTACAGGCACTGAAACTCACTGGAGCTCAGATTGCACTGGCACTGACAATAGGGTACAGATTGTATAGGCACTGAATGTCACTTGGGTATAGATCGTACCGGCACTGACTGTCACTCAGGTACACTTTACTCTGGCACTGACTCTCACTGGGGTATAGATCGCACAGCCATTAATTCTCACTAGAAAACAGATTGCACTGGCATTGACTCTCACTGGGGTACAGGTTGTACAGGCAATAATTGTCACTGGGATGCAGACTGTACTGGCACTGACGATCAGTTGGGTACAGATTGAACAGGCACTATCACTGGAGTACAGATTGCATTGGTACTGCCTTGAGTATAGATTGTGCTGATGCTGACTCTCACTGGGGTATAGATCACACCGTCACTGACTATAGGGTACAGAATGTGCTGGCACTGAGTCTCAGTGGAGTACAGATTACACTGGCACTGTCCCTCAATGGAGCACAGACTGTACAGGCACTGACTCCTACTGGGGTGCAGTTCATAGAGGCACTTACTCTCACTGGAGTACAGATCATACAGGAACTGACTCTCAATGGGGTACAAATCATACAGGTGCTGACTGTGTATGGGGTACAGATTGCTCTGGCACTGACTCTCAATGGGGTACAGGTTGTAGAGGCACTGAATGTCACTTGAGTACAGATCGAACAGGCACTGGCTCTCAGGTGCACACTGCTGTGGCACTGACTCAATAGTGTACAGATACTTCAAGCACTAACTTGCACTGGGATGCAGATTGCTCTGCCACTGAATTTCACTGGGGTATAGATTGCATTGGCACTGAATCTCACTGGGGTATAGTTCACACTGGCACTGACCATAGGGTACAGATTGCACTGGTGCTGACTCTCACTCGGGCACAGATCATACTGGCACTGACTCTCACTGGGGTACAGTTCCACAGTCATTGACTCTCACTGGGGCGCAGTCACTGACTCCCACTGGGATACAGTTACACCGTCACTGGGTCTCACTGAGGTAGGGGCTCCACTGCAACTGACCCTCACTCGGGTAGGGGTTCTACAGTCACTGACTCACAGTCGGGTAGGGGTTCCACAGTTGCTGACTCTCACTGGATGCAGCTCCACTGTCACTGACTCTCACTCAGATAGGGGTTCCACAGTTACTGACTCTCACTGGGGCACAATCACTGACTCTCACTGGGGTAAGGGTTCCACTGTCACTGGCTCACACTTGGGTAGGGGTTCCAATGGTCACTCACTCTCACTGGGGCACAGTCACTGACTCTCACTGGGATACAGTTCCACTGTCACTGACTCTCACTCATGTAGGGGTTCCACGGTCACTGACTCTCACTGGGGTACAGTTCCACAAGCATTGCCTCACTAGGTTAAGGGTTTCATAGTTTTCCAGTTCCTGTAGAGACCGACAATCTTAAAAAAAATCTCAAACTTCCAGTGATTGACTGAAATGATCACACCACAAGATTTTAAGTTTAATACCTTTACTGTAGAAATTGAATTAAAAGCAAGTTTGACTAACCACTGTTTAAGTCAGCAACTTACACTTTAAACTACAGAAAAGGTCCCCCATTTAACTTTTACAACAGCCAAAAATCCCCCTCTGCGGCTATACTTCGCTCAGCCTCTTAAATTAGACCCTTCACTTTCCAGGAACTAGCCCAAAGCCATTTCAACTAAAATGGAAATACTCAGCAAATCTGGCAGTGTCTGTGGAGAGAGAAAAACAGAGTTAACGTTTCAGATCGATGATCTTTCTTCACAATTGGGAAAAGTTACAGATGTAATAGGTTATGAGCAAAGAGTGGGTCTGGACAAAAGGCCTGTGAAGGCAGGAGAGGTTGGACGACAGAGGAGTTCATCTTCCAGGGCCAAAGGAAGTTGTGATGGGACAGGAAATGAAAGAAATAAACAAAAGATGTGCCGAGACTAGATTTGCTACTGTCTGAAGGTGAAAGTAAGAGCAAAACCGAAAAATGCAAAGAAAAGGAAACAAAATAGTGGACGGTGTTTATGGTCTGAAATTGATTAACTCGGTGTGTTTGGAAGGCTGTGAAGTGTCGAATTGAAAAAATGAGATACTGTCCCTCAAGCTTAAATTGAGCTTCACTGGAACAGTGCAGCAGGCCAAGGACAGGGATGTCAGTATGAGAGCAAGGTGGATAATTAAAATGCCAGCCACCAGAAGCTCAGGGATCATGTTTGCAGACTGAACAGACATGTTCTGCAAAGTGGCCACCCAATCTGTGTTTATCTTCGCAACATAGATCAGAGCACATTGTGAGCAATGAATACTGTTAGACTGAATTGAAAAAAGTACATATAAATTGCTGCTTCACATGGAAGGAGTGTTTGGGGCCTTGGACAGTCAGGAGAGAGGAGGTAAAGGGGCAGGTGGAACATCTGCATTTGCATGGAAAGGTGCTGTGAGAAGGGAACACTGTGTAGGAGGTGATGGAGGAGTGGACCAGCGTATCACAAAGGGGAAGGGATATGAGAAGTTTGGGAAATATGGCGGATACGGTCAAGGGCCCTGTCAACCACAGTGAGGGAGAGTCCTTTGTGAGGAAATAAAGAAGCCATCTCAGAAATGCTAGTGTGGAAGGTTTCACCATTGGAACAGATGCAAGGAGACAAAGGAACTGGGAGAATG
Organism: Carcharodon carcharias; assembly: GCF_017639515.1. Taxonomy (NCBI): domain Eukaryota; kingdom Metazoa; phylum Chordata; class Chondrichthyes; order Lamniformes; family Lamnidae; genus Carcharodon; species Carcharodon carcharias. The sequence goes on along the minus strand of NC_054473.1, from coordinate 105,358,753 downwards.
GAATGGAATCCTTTCAGGATATAAAGTGTGAAGAAGCTATTCTCAGTTTACTTTGCCCTTTCCAGTCAGATAACTTCTACTCCTGTTCATGATGAGGGACAAATTGGAGATCCCTCTCTCCTGCCAAAGCTAGGCGAATCTTCCAGCTTCATTTAACTCTCATGACCTTGGCCTCTTCAATCCTGGCATAAGATCTCACCTGCACACTGCCTGGTGAACAATATAGGCTTGCTGCCTCTAGATCTCAGCTGTTTCACTTTCTCTCTCTTTCCCTTTCTTGGATTTTTGCAGACTTACCATCCCAGTGAGGTTCGGGGACCTTTTAGGAAAAACCTGCAATTCGATCTTACAATGGCTTCCTATCGACCCTTCCCCTCTCAAAGCCCACACCCATGCCAACATGAATTACGTAGGCCTTGTATCTAGGTAGTATTCCTAATTAGCTATCCTCTAGATCCCAACTTCATTATACCTTGGAATTACATAGACCGTTTAAAGTGTTTGCTTGGAGACTATCAATCTATCCCCATCAGCACAGCTGCTCAGGTCATTGTTTACAGATGTAAATATCTTACATGTTCTTCCCAGTATAAAAGCCTGGGCCCAACCTTTAACAAGCAAGCCAAGCACAATGTTATCACATAACACAAGCTATTCCTCCCTTACCCTAAAGACATAGTCCCAAAACATAATAATCTTACAAATATCATATTTGTAACAAGGGACAATGACATTGCTCCACCACATCACCCTGGGGCTTGGTCCTCATGTGTCGGGGTTACCTCGCAACAAATGTGGTCCATTCAGCCCTTCTAGATTGCTCTGCCATTCAGTTAGACCAAGGATGATCGGTCTGCAGCTTTATCAACCTGCTTTTGCTCCACATACCTTCATACCTTTATCTGGGAAAAAATGACTCATCTCAATCTAAAAAGTTCAATTTGTCCCTCTGCATCCAGAGCTTTCTTTAGGAAATTGTTCCAGATTTCCTCAAATGTTTCTTCCCTCAGCAGGTGTGTTGAAAGCAGGGAAGGTGTGGCAGAGTCCAGAACAGAAATTTCGGATAATCTGTTCTTTCCTCACTCCCAATGACCCGAGGAAAAATTCCGGTGAAAACTGAGGGAGACCCTGTCATCTGAAAACAATTTAAACCAGAAAATCTCAATCAGGTCATTAAAGAAGCACTTACCTAGGAGTAACAATTCTACTGGATTTTTTTTTTTAAAAGGTGTGAAAACAGGGTTCACCACTGAGTAACACTTGATGAATGTTTCTCAGAGGAAAAGGTAAAGAATCACTTATTTTTATGATTCTACCGCAGCATCCCTCTCCTCGTGCAATTGCTAAGTTTTTTCTATTCTTTCATGGGATGTGGGCTTCACTGGCTGGGCCAGCATTTAATGCCGATCCCTAGTTGCCCATGAGAAGGTGGTGGTGAGCTGCCTTCTTGAACTGCTGCAGTTCATGTACTGTAGGTACACCCACAGTGCTGTTAGGGAGGGAGTACTAGAATTTTGACCCAGCGACAGTGAAGGAACGGTGATATATTTCCAAGTCAGGATGGTGTGTGACTTGGAGGTGAGCTTGCAGGTGGTGGTGTTCCCATCTACCTGCTGTCCTTGTCCTTCTAGATGGTAGAGAGATTTGGAAGGTGCTGTTGAAGGAGTCTTAGTGAATTCCTGCAGGGCATCTTGTAGATGGTACACACTGCTGCTACTGTGCGTCTGCGGTGGAAGGAATGAGTGTTAAAGGTGATGAATGGGGTACTGATCAAACGGGCTGCTTTGTCCTGGATGGTGTTGAGCTTCTTGAGTGTTGTGGGAGCTGCACCCATCCAGGCAAGTGGGGAGCATTACATCACACTCCTGACCTGTGCCTTGTAGATGGTGGATAGGCTGTGGGGAGTTGGACAAGGTGTGGCACTGTGCCACCTACTTAAGGCACACACCACATTCAGTGCACCTCTGTTTGGTGAGGCACCCTTGGTGAGGAAGAGGAAGAGGCATGCACAATCCCTTCTTCTCTCAACTGCTCCGATGACGTCCTGTGAGTACATTCATGTCTGCGGAGAGCAGAGATGGAGCTTGTGAATCCGAGAACAACTTCAGGCCAAAGGCACTCCTGAAAGATGGTGAGCTTACTGAGACAGTGAGAGGGCAAGCCATGCCAATGGAATCAGTGCCTGAGGAGAGTCGGAGGGGGATAATGAGGGAATATATAATGTGACATGAAGGAATGAGCTGCTTTTTGTTTAAGAGCATGTACATTATCACAGATCTTCCCAGTAATTTCACAAATTAAGAAGGCAGCTCTTAGTTTGCAACCATTCTGGGACTAAGAGAATCGGCAAGTCTTTTCACATCAGTGACTCACAGGTTGAATCACCCAATACAGTGGAGATCCCAGGGAACTGTCAGCCTCTGTGGAACTGAGGATACCCAGGGAGTGGGAGGTGGGCAGGAAAGGATGGAATGGGGGCAGGGGTGGGTGGGGATGGGATGGGGCCAGGATGAAATGATGAAGAGCAGGAGGAATCTAATTAGGTTTTGTTTTTCTGTCTGTTGATGCAGAGGTACTGAGTCAAATTACAGTGTCATTCCCTGTCCCCACCCCCTCAATTCCCCACAATTTTGCCTCAGGAGTAAAGCCAAGTAGCTTCACAGTGTGTAGAGCAGCACCACTCCCAATGAGTCACTGGGAAGGCAATTCCTGACACATCAACCCCATTCCCCACCCCTGCCCTCCCCCACCCCCTCCCCTACCTCCACCCTGCCACTACCTTCACCCATCCCTCACCTCACCCCCACCCCCACTCTTCCTCACTCCCTCCCCCAACCCCACCCCACCACCACTTCACCCATCCCCTCCACCACCACCCCATCACCTTCATCCACCCTTGCCCGAACCTGTCCCACCCCCAATCTCAGCCACACTCCCACCCACCTTCCCCCACCACCATCCACCCTCACCCACCCAAGCCACCCCTATACTGCCCCCATATGCACCCTCATAACCCCACCCCCACCTCCAGCCTTGCCCAACTTCCTCACCTCTAACCACCCCACCCACCCCCCACCCCCATCACCTTCATCCCTCCTCCCCACTACCCCTACCACCACCTTCACTAACCCCCTCCCCCACTCTCACACACCCTCCCCACAACCTCCACCACCACCTTCACCCACCCCACCCAAACCTGACTCATCTCCACCCACCCCCATGCTCAGCCTCACTCCCACCCATATTCCCCACCATCATCCACACTCACCCACCCCAATACCCACCCCGTACCCATCCTCATTAACCCCTCTCCCACCTCACCCAGCCCCATCTCAACCCCCCCCCAACCCCACCCACCCTCATACCCACTGCCACCCTCACCCATTTTCATCCACCCCACCCTCAACTACTTTCCCCCATCCCACCTTCCCCAACTCCCACCCCCACCCTACCTCACCCCACTACACCATTGCCCCTCCCCAGCCCCACCCTCACCCCATTTCCACCACACACACTGTCCCCGACTCCCTCCACTCCCTCACCCTCCCCTCTCCTGAAGATGTCTTCCTTAGTAGCGTTGTGTATGATGGAATGTGGAGCTGCCTATTCCAATTCCTCTGTCTGTGAACAAGTCTTTAACTGCTGCACAGCGCTGCTGGGAATTGCTTTCCTCTCAGCAGCACTGGAGTGGGGTGGGGGCGGGGGTGCGGGGGAGGGCGCAGAGATGAGCTGATTGAAAAAAAATGGAGTCTAATTCTCGCCTCTAGCAGCATCTCTTCCAAAGTCTGATATCTTCACTCTGCAGCTGAACAGTTGATTTCAATGGTTTCTCAGTCATTCGATGGAGAAACCTTGCTGATCCATCAACTGCAAACGCATTCTTTACTCACAACGTCTGCTCCCTCTTCTCCACCGAAGTTTGCAGTCAGGTTATCTTTTATCATTAATAATTTATAAGCTGCAGAGTCAAATCTCTCATTAGCTTCCTTCTCTTCAGAATGCACAGTTTGGAGTTTGCTAATCTTTGCCCTACTTCACCCTCCCCCCCCCACCCAACACGAGGGATCAGTCTGGTTAGTCTTCCCTGCATGATTGCTGATGCATGAATCACACACAAGCAATGTGCTCTGGATTATTTTGAATTTGTATTGCTCTGCTTTTTGAAGCAAGGTCTTTATTTCTGAAGACTGCTTCATTATCTTTGCCCTTGTGAATGAGGGCAGTGAGTACGGTTAAAGATGCGTAGCAGGAAATCCTTTGTTGGATTTAAGATGCTCACTAACCTTTCCTTATGATATAAGGATGTGGATTAAGGAGCAAGAGAAGCAGCTTTGTTGATAAATACTCCACTAGAAGTTGTTACATTCAATGTTCATGAGACCAGCACCAGTCATATGCACAAGAACTGCACAGGGATTTGCAAGCTCTGTGCTCCAGACTGCTAGCCCTATACATGATTAGGGAGAGCTCCAAAAGGGACCTTCATAAACATGCTGCCCTTTCATATGGTTAAAACATAAACACTTATAGCTGCTGCAACATTGCATCACTATGTTCCTTTCACCTCCATGCCCATGCTCATCAATTCTACTGTTCATTGCCCTTTGAACATGAGTTCTCCATTACTGAGTAACTCTAACTGTCCATTTAACTGTGCCATCTGTTTCATTATTATTTATTACATAGAGCTTTAGTCTCCGCACCTATGTTTGTTTCCCAGTGATGCTGACTTTAGATTAACATATAAAATTCCACCCATGTATCATCTCCACTGTACTCGCCCCCCTCCCCACCCCTTGTCCCTCCACAACAGCTGGTTGCAGTGTCTCTCTCTGTGTCCAGGGATGAGTTTGATTTGGATTAATCCTTGCTGATTAATCTAGTCACCACATAATACTTACGATTCAACTCCTGAATCAAACCATCTACTAGATGCACTGCAGCAAGTCACCAAGGCTCCTTTGACAGCAGTTTCCAAAGCTGCAACCTCTATCTTAAGGGCATACTTCTAAGGACAAGGGCAGCAGATGCATGGGAACACCATCACCTGCGTTTACACCACATGGATTGCAGTGTCAAGGGCAGTTAGTGTTGGGCAATAAATGCTGGTCTAGTCAGCGACACTCATTCCATGAATCAATTTTAAAAAACTAGTTAAATGAATCTTACAGGCTGCTATAATCCAGGCAGACAATGATAATCACTTGAATTAGTATGGCACTTTAACGTAGTAAAAATGTCCCAATGTGCCCCATAGGAGTGTAAATCAGACAACCTCTGACCCAGAACCACATAAGGAGAGAGTAGCACAGAAGATTAAAAGGTTGTTTAAGGAGAGGTTCAGCCTCCTAACCGAGGAGGTTAAGGGTCATGAGGATGAGAATTTTAAAATCAAGGCATCGCTGGACGGAAGCCAACCTGAACAAGTGGAAAGGTGATGGGTGAACGGAAATGAGTTAGGACATGGGCAGCAGAGCTTTGGATGAATTTGAGAAATCAGGAAGGACTTTTTCATGGAAAGGGGAGAGTTTTCCCCCAAAATCCTGTTGATGCTGGGTCCAGTTCCCTCCCCTTTGTAATTTCTTCCCTGTTGGATCCCATTGTATCAGTGTAACCAGGGGCACTGTGATCGCTCATAGGTTGTCTACGAGGAATGGAAAGAGTTAAGACACAGAACACGAGGGTGACTTTCAGCTTGTGTTTATTTCTAAATGATATGTTTGTGTCAGCTTCACTACTAAGTGTCATTACTAAGCAGGTCATTACTAAGAGGTGGTTAGAGAAGGTGCTGTGATGGATCAATAAAGTCCTGAGATCATTTAGAGCTCAGTCACACAGGCCTACAGAACCCTCAAGGGAATCTCTGGAGAAATGTCGAACTTAACTTTGAATGTTGAAAATATATCTCCTATAAAGCAGCAGATTCTTCTCACCCTTCACAGCTTCCTCAGCAAAGTGATCCTGAGAACTGCCAGGTTTTACTTCACAATGTCCAGTGAAGGTAAAGGGAAGAGCTGACTGGTGATAAATGAAGCTCGTTTCCTTTCATTTCTTCAGGGAGATGGTGGCCAGAATTTTCCAGCCCCTTCCACCGGTGGGATTTTCCGGTCCTGCCAATGTGAACGGAGATTTCAGTGGCTCGCCGGCCCCACTGCAGGGGAACCCACCCCGGGGGAGGGGGCGCTGGAAGATTCTGGCCAGTGAGTGGGGAGGAGGCAGGGGGTGAGGGGGTGGGGAGGGGCATTTCTGCCCATTGCCCAAGGATAGCCCCAGCGTGAATCGAGCTGGATCTATCTCAAGGTACAGGTTCAGTTCATTGCCATGTCCTGGGCTTGACCTCTCCCTCTCTGTCCAGGCACAGAGAAGCCCCCTGGAATTGGTGGGTGCCCCAGCTGGAGGGGAGGTTGATGCCAGTTGCCACCTGGCTTCCATTGCTCCCCCTGAACCATTGGAATAGACACTCAGCGGGGAAGTCCCAGGGGGCCTCTTTACGGATCCTCAGAGCAGACGGGGCGAACAGCGACCACATAGTCCCATGTTCATTGGCCGATCTTCAATATGAGGACGTTATTCTCACGTCATTAACACCCCATGGCTGCACTTGTCCGAGGAAATGTGCAATAAATACAACTGGGGCAGAACAAGAAAGGACTTCCACCTTTAAAATCATTAATTCTTGAGAAGTGTGGCAAGGCCAGCATTGATTTCCCATCCCTATATGCCCTGAGAGGACAGTGCTGGCCCTTCTATTTGAACTGCTGCAGCCCATTCTGTGAGGAGGTTTAGGAGAACTGCGTGACCCGCTGGGCCCCTTCGGAAGGCTGTTAGGGGTTAACTTCATTGGTGTGGAATTATAGTCACATATAGGTCAGACCAGGTAGGTACCCCCCCGAAAGGACATTATTGAACCAGTCAGATTTTTACAACAATCAGACAGCTTCATGGTCAGTTTTGCTGGTGTTTTACTTCCAGAACATTTTGTGAAAAATTGAAGTCAAATTCTCAAATCTGCAGCTGTGGGATTTGAATGTCTGTTCTCTAGATTATGACTTCATGTGTCTGGATCCAGTCACATCTACTTTATTCTCTTTGTGTGCCTTCAGACACATGAAGCAGACAGAGCACATATTTACATCTGTTTCCATAGCTGAAAAGCCCTGGGGCAGATTGCTAACATGTCACCAGAGGCTACAGGTTGAGGATCACCACTCCATATCAAGCATGGCTGACCAGGAGACTCCTCACTCTTACTACCTGGCATATCAGAATGATTAACAGGTTGATAATCAATCTGCTTGGCCATGTTATGAATGCACCTTCCTTGGCCATCAAATCTTGGAGTGGGACTCAAACACAGAGTGTCTGGCTCAGAAGCAGGGACGCTACCCACTGCGCCACAAGACCTCCTCACACCCAGGAACATACTTAATAACAGATGGTCATAGGCAGCTCTGCCTATTAGAGGCATAACCACTGCACTGTCAGGCAAACACCTTATCAAGTCCTCAGGGCATTCCCAAAGCATTTAAGAGTCAGTGAGCTCCTTTTGGAATGTTGTGTAGACAAAATTACTGGAAAATAGAAAGATTACAGAGACAGCAAACCAGGGAAACTTCGTCCGAGCACCTTTTCAACTTGGCTTTGGGAGAACAAATTCCCAGGAGCCATGACTGGATAAAATTTAAAACAGAAAAGCAGGAGATAGAAAGACTTTGTGATAGAGATTCAGGAATCCAGAGATAACGCTGATGTTAAGACAATCCTGCAGGCACCAAGCTTTTCTTAACCAGGATCTTGGTCTTTAGGACAGGTGAGAAGAACTCACCCTCATAGACAGTGATTCCAGGAGCATTATGAATAACTTCAATTTAGCAAAGTTGCACTTGATCAGTTTAAAACCAAGATAAAGTGGTTATGGATACTTCCTACTGGTTAGGGTAGAAGAGGTGGAAGCTTTAAATGGGGATTATTTCCTAGGATATAACACTTAAAAAGGCAGCCACTAAGCGTTTGCTTTATCTTTTCTCTTTAAACCTCTGCTGATAAACCTTATCGACACAAGATCTGAAAATCCAGGAAGAGCAAAGTATGAGCCATAGTGGTCAATGAAGGTCAACAACAATGGCCTGCATTTATATAGCACCTTTAACTTAAAGCATTCCAAGGCACTTCATAGGAGTAATTATCAGACCCCAAGGCAAAGATGGAGACATTAGAACAGCTGATAAAATGTCAAGCTGGTGGGTTTTTAGGAATGGCAGAGAGCTGCAGTGGGTTATGGAGGGAATTCCAGAACTTAGGGTCTTAGCAGCTGAAGGTATGGCTGCCAGTGCAGTGGGGGATGAACAAGAGCTGAAGTGAGAAGAACACAGGGTTCGTGAGGGTTGTGGGGCTGGAGGAGGTTACAGAAATAGGGAGGAGCACTGGCAAAAAGAGAAGACTAAAAGCAAGGAACTGAGTGAGAGATCTCCAAGTTATCCAGGTCAGTCATGATAGGAAAATGAACACCATGAGGTGTTAGCTAGGAGGGTTAGGGAGGCATCAGTCTGTAAATGGAGACAGTTGTTTCTGGTTTAGTACCCCCACATACAAATCCCCACAGAGTTTAGTTTGATTCACGTGTTAAATAATTTAGTTAGTTGTCAAATAAAGATATTATTTTTACAAGCACAAGAATACTCGTTGGAGCCTGAGAGCCTAGGGCTTTTGTAGTATAAGTGCTGGAAGCACCTGATCCTTTTATGCTCATGAATATCATTGTTTAATGCGTATACAACATCAACACAAACACAGGTGAGCTTGTATTTTTCACGAGGCTTATTTTCCAGAAAACATGGTAATTAGCTAGGGGAGGTCACGAAGGCCTTTCCTCCTCTCTGTAAACGCGGGCACCATGGTAACAGCTGACGTCGGGGGTTTTTATTGACAGTGCATTTCAAAGACTAATTGTGCACAGAGTTCGGGCAGGTGGGGAGTCATGCTGTGTCAGAGGCTGAAGTGACTGACAGCCCTACACATTCACAAACCGCTTAACTTGCTCCTGTTTCAACCAAGGAGGAGTGTGGGCACCATGACAGCCAGCCCTGAGACTCCTGTTTGAGTGAGAAAGCCAGGGAGAGTGGAGAGGTGGATAAAGTACCTACCACATGGGAACAAACCCCCTACTTCCCACTCATTCTGCTCCTGGACTAAAGTCACCTTCACGTTTTGAGGTATCTCATCCCAAGTGGGTGACCCTCGATTATGTGGTGGACTATTTCGCTATGTGAGGCATAGCAGCTGAGACCCTTTGCTGCAACTTCCAGGAGCAGGCGCAAGATGGTGACTGGAAGCAGGACCTGGGCTAAGGCTGTGGGGGGGGGGGGGGGGGGGGGGGGGGGGGTGGGGGGGTAGGGGTGGCAGTGGGGTAGTGTGGGGATGAAGGAGAAAGAGAGCTGGTCAGGGCTGATTGCTGCCCAATGGCAGAGTGTGGATGTTGAAGAGTGGACAGCTCCAACTCTTGGCTGCAATGCCGTCTCTCCTGGCCCATAGTCATAGCGCAGGCTGGGATGTGGAGCATGGAGACTTGGCTGAGAGACAGGTGGGATGATGGCTTATACTCCGTAGAGCTATACACCAAAGTGAGATGGAGGAAGGAGCCTGGTCTGGGCAAGGATGGGACAGTGAGGATGGAGGCTAGACTTTAGCACAACACTTGAACACGCAATCCAGGGTGACAATCCCAGTCCAGGACTGAGGGAGTGCTGCACTGTCAGAGAAGCTGTGTTTCAGGTGACGCATTAAGATGAGAATCTCAGGTGGATGTAACAGGTAGCACTGTGCAAGGAAGAGCAGGGGAGGTCTCCCCAGTGTCCTGACCAAGACACATCCCTCAACCAACTTTAAAAACAACAGATTGTTGGGCCAGTATCTCCTTGCTGTTTCTGAGAACTTCCTGCATGCAAATTGGTTGCCACACGTCTGACATGACAACAGTGAGTACATTTCAAAAGTGGTTGATAGGCTGTAAAACACTTTGGGGTAAGCTGAACTTATGAACATGCAAGAGAAACGTAAATCTTTCTTTCTTTGTATGAAGCACTGCGATCACTTTAGGTTGGAAATGGAGTTGAAACTCAGAATAAACTTGAATTATTTACTGCACTAAGTTGTCTAAGTCCCTAGAAACATCTACTGAAGAAGATGCAAAGCACTTTTCAACCATGTTTGGAGGCTGTGCCAACTATTCTGCATCTATCTTCCTCACTAGTCCCCTTTTACTCAACAACTGGGTTGGAGGAAGCCTAAGAAAATGTTTTGATCTGCAAGTAAACTTACTAATTCAACATCAGTGAGCTGGAGGTCCTGGGCAGGCATAATTGGCCAATGAATACCAATGCATGGAAAAACTGGGAGAGTTCTCATTGATCTTGGAGTTATTTGTTGAAATATTCCTTTAAGGGATTGCAGCATGACATCACTCGAAAGAAGTGTGACATGGGGTCCTGTTTTAGTTTCACTTTTGCTTCCCAGCAGGGTACACACACACACACCTCTGTAGCTGTGATGTCTTCAAGCTTTGTGCCTCGGTATAATGTTCCCATGTGCCTAGTCTCAATAAATGAACTCACAATGTGTTTACACAATCCCTTATGAGGAATTGGTGCCTTGATAACATTATAAAAACACAACATTATTGATATAGATTGTCGATAGCAGCTCTTCTCTCCAAGTCTAGGCTTAATATCAGGAAATTACAGCTCCCCTTATCTTCCACCCAATAATTATTAATCCTTCATTTGAGATTCATGGTCCAAAGGTGCCAAGTTTCTCAATGGTGCTTGGGTGTGAGGAGGCTGGCAGAATTCTGGCAGAAAACCAAGCAATTTTGTGGCATGCCCCGAACCCAGGTGATCCCATGTACCCAGGATCCCTGTGACCCTCCTGTGAACCCAGATACCTGGTGACCCCTTGCACCCAGAATTCCTGTAACCCTGTGAACCCAGACACTTGGTGACTGGGTGAACCCAGGATCCCTGTGAACCCAGATAACTGGTGACCCTGTGTACCCAGAGTCTCTGTGACCCCCGTGAACCCAGATACTCGACCCCGTGAACCCAGAATTGCTGAGACTTCTTGTACCCTGACTCCTGACAATGGCTGCCACGTAAGCATTGTATCCTCGGCACAGATTGGGATGGGGTGAGGACTTGAAAGGAAGGAGCAGTTGACTGTAGAAGGATAAAAAAAAATTACAGATGAGCAGCAAGGTGTTTATACATTAGAAGAGAATAAATGGGGAACATAACAGATGGTGATAAATTATTTTGGAGAGGGGCTGGAAGTGATCTGACAGCAATAGCCAACATTGCTGATGTCCATTGACTGTAGAATAAACACACTTCTAAACAAAGCTGTCAGATTAGTGGAGTCTGTGGCACATACTTTTTAAAAATGCATTCCTTCATGGGATGTGGGAAGATCAGCATTTGTTGCCCATCCCCAATGTCATTGAATGAGGGTAGTTGAGAGTCAGTCACAATATTGTGGGTCTGGAGTCACTTGTAGACCAGACAAGGATGGCAGATTTCCTTCCCTGAAGGCCATTTGCAAAGCAGATGGGTTTTTACAACTATCAAAGATAGCTTCATGGTCACCATTACTGAGACTAGCTTTCAATTCCAGATTGTTTTAACTGCTGTGGTGGGATTTACATGCACACCACCAGTGCATGAGCCTGGGCCTCTAGATTACCAGTCCAGTGCCACTACCATTACACCACCATATCCACTGTAATGCTTCGGCCTATACTGAGCTGATCCCACTTGTTATTTTAAGAGGCTCCATCATCTGGGTATGATCTACACCAGGCACAATAACAGGGAGGTCTGCCACATTAGATTGGAGACTGTCGCATTTAAGTTGTGCAGGGCTCAGGTCAGTCTGCCCAGGAGCACTGAGTACACAGCTCTGGAAAACATCTAAAGATGTTCCTAGTGTCAGGCAAGTGACTCAGAGTGACTGGAACTCATCAGTTTTAATTGGTGGTGATTGAGAGGCGACCTGATAGTGATCTATAATGTAAAATAAAGAGCGAATGAGAGACTTTTAAGACATTAAATGGAATAGAATAGGTTAATGCTGACCTGGAAGAATTGTAGTTGTCTATGAAAGGTTGAGTAAGCTGGGCTGAATGACCTCATACATACTGAACCTATAACTATAGTGAAGAGCAAAAGAAATTGGATTCTATATAATTCTTGTTGCAAATGCACAGAAATAGCAAAAACATGGAAGAGGTCAGGCAATGAGGTTAGAATAGAAGAGTCAAATTGGTAGAATGACCTGAGCAGCTGCGTGGTATGATAAATAATCTCAGTGTGCAGGAAGTGTTGCGCAGGCATACATAGATTATATTTCACTCCTCGCTGTTCCACATTATTTTTTTGGTGTATGACACTTGTAGCAAATTTTCTTTCAGATATGAGTTTTAATGAGTACTTCTGTCCAGGAAATTGCCAGGAAACTGACTGACGGCAACACATCTGGATGAAAAATATATAGTAATCTTGGTATAGAATGAAGGAGATAGAATTAGCATGGGATTTGTACTGACAGCACACCTGTCAGCTTCAATGATGAAAGAAAAGAGATACTTGCATTTATATAGCACCAACTGCAGCATGTCTCAAAGCACTTTACAACAAATGAAGTCCTTTTGAAGTGTAGTCACTGTTGTAATATTGGAAACACAGCACGCAGCTTGTGCAACAAACAGAAATGTGATTGTGATCAGGTAATCTGTTCTTTGTGATATTGGATGAAGGATAAATATTGGCTAAGGTACTGGGGAGAACTCCCCTGCACTATTTCAAAACAGTACAGCTTAGAGAGAGGATACAGCTTTGACTTAACATCTCCAAAACATGGCATCTCTGACAGTGCAGCACTCCATTATTACTGCACTGGAGTGTCAGCCTAGATTTTTAAAGCCAGGTGCCTGCAATGGGACTTAATCTACAATTCTAATTCAGAGGCAAAAGTAATACAGCTGAGCTATGGTGAATGTCTGATGCAATAATGAGATAATATATGGAATGTAGAAAAGTCAATAAAATGTTGGGATGCTAAACAACAAATCCTTTGTCACTTTGATCTCCAATTCCCCCCTGCACATCCTACCCCGGCTATTTGGGGTATACCTGTGCCTGTTATCCAGTCGAGCATGCAGACTTCTACATTCTAAAGTCTAAACCTTCCAAATTTGAAAAGACTCCAGTCGCAGGGAACCCTTGTCCAGAGGGTTTAGCTTGCAGCATACTTGACTGGTATGAATTTTCCTTTAGTTTGCTTATTAGGGGCAGGAGGGGAGATGGTGGTGCAGTGGTAATATCACTAGACTAGTAACCCCAGTGGCCTGGGCTAATGATCTGGGGACATGGGTTCAAATCCCACCATAGGAGCTGGTGGAATTTAAATTCAATGAATAATAACCCTTAATTATCATTTAAAAACTCACCTGGTTCACTTTAGGGAAGGAAATCTGCTGTCCTTATGTGGTATGGCCTACATGTAACTCCCAACCCACACCAAGTTCAAGTTAAATTAGGGACAGGCAACACATCCCATGAAAGGATTGAAAAAAAACCTTGAGCTTTAGGCTCATGTGACCATCATACACTGACATGACAATTTGGTTGTTAATCAGTTAAACCCGATGTCCCCTATCTGGCCATACAAAGGGACAGGAGATGCCCTGGGGTACCCCACATGGATAATGTGATGACTGGCTAGCTGTAAGAAATCTCCATTGTTCAGGCTAATCTCTGATGTGAATGCAAATCTGTGCCTGTTAATCACATTGAGAAGTGATGGAAAGCGACTAGCCAATTCAAGAGATAAAAACAAAAAAACTGCGGATGCTGGAAATCCAAAACAAAAACAGAATTACCTGGAAAAACTCAGCAGGTCTGGCAGCATCGGCGGAGAAGAAAAGAGTTGACGTTTCGAGTCCTCATGACACTTCGACAGAACTTGAGTTTGAGTCCAAGAAAGAGTTGAAATATAAGCTGGTTTAAGGTGTGTGTGTGGGGGGCGGAGAGATAGAGAGAGAGAGAGGTGGGGGTGTGGTTGTAGGGACAAACAAGCAGTGATAGAAGCAGATCATCAAAAGATGTCAATGACAATAGTACAATAGAACACATAGGTGTTAAAGTTAAAGTTGGTGATATTATCTAAACGAATGTGCTAATTAAGAATGGATGGTAGGGCACTCAAGGTATAGCTCTAGTGGGGTTTTTTTTTATACAATGGAAATAGGTGGGAAAAGGAAAATCTTTATAATTTATTGGGAAAAAAAGGAAGGGGGAAACAGAAAGGGGGTGGGGATGGGGGAGGGAGCTCAAGACCTAAAGTTGTTGAATTCAATATTCAGTCCGGAAGGCTGTAAAGTCCCTAGTCGGAAGATGAGGTGTTGTTCCTCCAGCTTACGTTGGGCTTCACTGGAACAATGCAGCAAGGCAAGGACAGACATGTGGGCAAGAGAGCAGGGTGGAGTGTTAAAATGGCAAGGGACAGGGAGGTTTGGGTCATTGTTGCGGACAGACCGCAGGTGTTCTGCAAAGCGGTCGCCCAGTTTACGTTTGGTCTCTCCAATGTAGAGGAGACCACATTGGGAGCAACGAATGCAGTAGACTAAGTTGGGGGAAATACAAGTGAAATGCTGCTTCACTTGAAAGGAGTGTTTGGGTCCTTGGACGGTGAGGAGAGAGGAAGTGAAGGGGCAGGTGTTGCATCTTTTGCGTGGGCATGGGATGGTGCCATAGGAGGGGGTTGAGGAGTAGGGGGTGATGGAGGAGTGGACCAGGGTGTCCCGGAGGGAGCGATCCCTACGGAATGCCGATAAGGGGGGTGAAGGGAAGATGTGTTTGGTGGTGGCATCATGCTGGAGTTGGCGGAAATGGCGGAGGATGATCCTTTGAATGCGGAGGCTGGTGGGGTGATAAGTGAGGACAAGGGGGACCCTATCATGTTTCTGAGAGGGAGGAGAATGCGTGAGGGCGGATGCGCGGGAGATGGGCCGGACACGGTTGAGGGCCCTGTCAACGACCGTGGGTGGAAAACCTCGGTTAAGGAAGAAGGAGGACATGTCAGAGGAACTGTTTTTGAATGTAGCGTCATCGGAACAGATGCGACGGAGGCGAAGGAACTGAGAGAATGGGATGGAGTCCTTACAGGAAGCGGGGTGTGAGGAGCTGTAGTCGAGATAGCTGTGGGAGTCGGTGGGTTTGTAATGGATATTGGTGGACAGTCTGTCACCAGAGATTGAGACAGAGAGGTCAAGGAAGGGAAGGGAAGTGTCAGAGATGGACCACGTGAAAATGATGGAGGGGTGGAGATTGGAAGCAAAATTAATAAATTTTTCCAAGTCCCGACGAGAGCATGAAGCGGCACCGAAGTAATCATCGATGTACCGGAGAAAGAGTTGTGGAAGGGAGCCGGAGTAGGACTGCCTGTCTCTTTATGGGGTATGTGGAACATTCCTTGTTGCAGTCCTACAAGGAATGTTCCACATACCCCATAAAGAGACAGGCAGTCCTACTCCGGCTCCCTTCCACAACTCTTTCTCCGGTACATCGATGATTACTTCGGTGCCGCTTCATGCTCTCGTCGGGACTTGGAAAAATTTATTAATTTTGCTTCCAATCTCCACCCCTCCATCATTTTCACGTGGTCCATCTCTGACACTTCCCTTCCCTTCCTTGACCTCTCTGTCTCAATCTCTGGTGACAGACTGTCCACCAATATCCATTACAAACCCACCGACTCCCACAGCTATCTCGACTACAGCTCCTCACACCCCGCTTCCTGTAAGGACTCCATCCCATTCTCTCAGTTCCTTCGCCTCCGTCGCATCTGTTCCGATGACGCTACATTCAAAAACAGTTCCTCTGACATGTCCTCCTTCTTCCTTAACCGAGGTTTTCCACCCACGGTCGTTGACAGGGCCCTCAACCGTGTCCGGCCCATCTCCCGCGCATCCGCCCTCACGCATTCTCCTCCCTCCCAGAAACATGATAGGGTCCCCCTTGTCCTCACTTATCACCCCACCAGCCTCCGCATTCAAAGGATCATCCTCCGCCATTTCCGCCAACTCCAGCATGATGCCACCACCAAAAACATCTTCCCTTCACCCCCCTTATTGGCATTCCGTAGGGATCGCTCCCTCCGGGACACCCTGGTCCACTCCTCCATCACCCCCTACTCCTCAACCCCCTCCTATGGCACCACCCCATGCCCACGCAAACGATGCAACACCTGCCCCTTCACTTCCTCTCTCCTCACCGTCCAAGGATCCAAACACTCCTTTCAAGTGAAGCAGCATTTCACTTGCATTTCCCCCAACTTAGTCTACTGCATTCGTTGCTCCCAATGTGGTCTCCTCTACATTGGAGAGACCAAACGTAAACTGGGCGACCGCTTTGCAGAACACCTGCGGTCTGTCCGCAAGAATGACCCAAACCTCCCTGTCGCTTGCCATTTTAACACTCCACCCTGCTCTCTTGCCCACATGTCTGTCCTTGCCTTGCTGCATTGTTCCAGTGAAGCCCAACGTAAACTGGAGGAACAACATCTCATCTTCCGAGTAGGGACTTTACAGCCTTCCGGACTGAATATTGAATTCAACAACTTTAGGTCTTGAGCTCCCTCCCCCATCCCCACCCCCTTTCTGTTTCCCCCTTCCTTTTTTTCCCAATAAATTATAAAGATTTTCCTTTTCCCACCTATTTCCATTGTATAAAAAAAACCCCACTAGAGCTATACCTTGAGTGCCCTACCATCCATTCTTAATTAGCACATTCGTTTAGATAATATCACCAACTTTAACTTTAACACCTATGTGTTCTATTGTACTATTGTCATTGACATCTTTTGATGATCTGCTTCTATCACTAGTTGTTTGTCCCTACAACCACACCCCCACCTCTCTCTCTCTCTATCTAGCCACCCCCCACACTCACACACCTTAAACCAGCTTATATTTCAACTCTTTCTTGGACTCAAACTCAAGTTCTGTCGAAGGGTCATGAGGACTCGAAACGTCAACTCTTTTCTTCTCCGCCGATGCTGCCAGACCTGTTGAGTTTTTCCAGGTAATTCTGTTTTTGTGTAGCCAATTCAAGATCCAGGGAAGCAACAGCCCTTAAAGGGCTGCAGTATCTATAAGAGGGGAATCTGTGGATGTGTCAGATGAAATGGGACAGCAGGATTCAGGGGAATAACTGGCTCTTTTTGATGCTGAAGAAGAGCCAGCAGCAGAAGGTGTTTGTCCATATTTGGGGTTTGAGGCCCCTCTCTTGTAAAAGCAAAATACTGCGGATTCTGGAAATCTGAAACAAAAACAAAAATAGCTGGAAAAACTCAGCGGGTCTGACAGCACCTGCGGAGAGGAGTTAACGTTTCGCGTCCGTATGATTCTTCATCAGAACTGCCCCTCTCTTGTAAACATTGGGATGCCATCTGAATGGAAGAATGATGCTGCCTGGGTCATGCCAATGTCCTCCCACCTCACTGGAGTCTGGACACGTGCCATTTTGCTCCTGACACTCATTGTGAGACCCATCAACTGTGGTTCAAAGCTATGCTGTGGAAGTGTCCCATTTGAAGCTCTGGACATACACACTACCCCTGTGTACATTCTCTCACTGTGCCCAAACTGTCTTGTCTTGTACACTTGTCTTGGTGATGGTAATAGCGCCAAGGAACTGCTGAAGAGTCAAAGCCCATGTTATCCTCTGCTGGTTGCGGATATTTTAGGAGGTTAGCATCCCTGGATGCATCCTTGTGCCAGCTGCCCATTGCCCTTTCATTCATGTCACACAATGATGGCATCATGGCTGCTTCCTAGATAATGACCAGAGATGGCATGATGCTACTTCTGAGGTCAGATACTTGGTAACCATTAATTGGGTGTGAACATTTTGCTATGATATGGCAGGTGGTATTTGCCAGGCTGACCAAATCCCAAAAGGAAACTTGGCCAAGCTATAACAACGATTTTGTAATTTGTATTTATTATGAGAAGGTTCGTGCACTGATGTCAGATGTAACGAGTCCACTACCACATTTAGAGATTTTAAAGATTAAATTAAAACATTTATTAACAAAGAAAAGATACTTAAACACACAAGGCTACAGTTATAACATTACATTTAATTTTATAACAGTTCTCACAAGATTTCTACTTAACTAGACTTCCAACTAAACACCCTTCCAGGCAATAGTCCAAATAGATTCTTAAGCTATAAAACATCCAGCAATATTACCATAGGCACCCACTGTTGCTGTAAGGGAGGAATTTCACAACTTCTTCCTCCCTCTCACTCGATAATGCAGCTCTCAGGGCTTTTAACAAAACCTTGGTTACTGGAACAGCAAAGTTCCCCAGGGTGGCAAGAGGCTTTTTCCACAAGTCTGGTTCACACAGTGCACCTTCCAAGATCTCCCACGACCACTCCTCCATACAGCTTTCCATCTTTCTTTAAATATAATTCTCCCTTTTGATTTGTAAATCCCATTGTTTCAACCTGTCTTTGGAAGTTACTTTTCCCAAGATATAAAATCTTTCATGTTGTCCTTATAGCCAGGCCAGCACTTTCAGAAAAAATAAACTCAATGGGCAGGATTTTTCAGTCAGTGTCCGGAGGGGGGCCTGACGCGCCAACGTGTAAAATGACACGCGATGATGTCGGGCGTGCGTCCTGAGGTTATCGCGCTGTCTCGCGATGTTTCATTTGGCGGGCGCGCGATATTTAAACGGCCTATTAAGGCCATTAAGAAAGTGATTAATGTAGTTATTAATGCTGCCCATCCAACCTTAAGGTTGATGGGCAGGCGAAAAGGCCAGTAGGAAACCTCACCCATGAGCAGGATGAGGTTTTCTAAAGCTTTTATTAATTAAATAAAAACCTCTTCCTAAATACACAGTCACATGAGGGGACATGTTTAAATAAATTTGTTAATCCATGTTTTTAATAAATTCAAAGACAAAAGGTCTTCTATTTATACAACCCTTCTTGTCACCTCAGTAGCTCCAAAAACATGTTACAGGCAAAGAAACTGATTGGAAATATAGTCACCGTTGTAATGTAGGAAATGTAACAACTAATTTATGCACAGGATGATCCCTCAAAGAGAAGCATAAAAGTGACAAGGTAAACTGTTTTGGTGGATCAGTATTGGCCAGCGCTCTTGGGAGAATTCCCATGCTCTTTTTCCAAATATTTGCTTGGGATCTTTTACATTCTTCTGTGAGGGTAAGTGAGACCCTGATTTCATTTCTTCTCTGAATGTTGGTAGCTCTGACACTGCACCCCTGCCTCCATACCATACTGGGCATCAGCCTAGGTTATGTGCTCATAAGTGGGTCTTGAATTTTTGGCCTTTTAGTTCAGAGGTTAGAGTGCTTCTCACTGAGCCATAGGTCACTCAAACCAGAAGTGCACGAATAACCCTTTAAGAGACGTTGGTTCTAAGGGTGTGTCTGGGGTTAATGATTAATCACCATCCCAATCACATCTAAGGATTGGCCACCTCAGGAACACTGAATAAGTCTGAGTTCACTTTAATTGGCTTTAGTGAGTCAAGACCAAGCCCAACCACAATGGAGCAGACAAATTGAAATCAAAAACTCAAACTTGCTTGTTGCAAAGATTTTACATAGTTACCTGTTGATAGTGTTAGGATCCTGGCTGAGTTTACCCCTGGACAAGCCAGATCCCAGAGTGGAACCCAACTTATAGTTCCTAACTTTTATTTGTTTGTTTAAATACATGGAGAGTCGCCACTGAACAGAGTCACTGGAGTCAGCTAATGAACTTTTAACAAAAGAATAAAACATTTATTCAATAAGAAAAGATGAACTAAATTACAAACAAAAATAAAAATAGCTGGAAAAACTCAGCAGGCCTGACAGCATCTGCAGAGGGCAATACAGTTAATATTTTGAGTCTGTAGGACTCTTCATCAGAACTAAGGAAAAATAGTAATGAGGTGAAATATAAGCTAATTGAGGGGGGTGGGACTGGTAGAGCTGGATAGAGGGCCAGTGATAGGTGGAGGCAAAGAAGAGATTGCCGAAGAGGACATAGACAAAAGGACAAATGAACTATATTACAATACTCCTTCACCCACAGCTATACCTTTACAGATATATACAGATTTGTAAGCATAACACAAGTTACAAAAACTATCTTATACTCTAATGTTCACAGTAAACACACAGTCCATGTAAACCTATGGCACTCTGTGGTCAGACACAGCATACTCTGAAACCAAGTGACAGATGCCACCTCAAACAGACGCTATAGATCTTTCCTCAACTCCCCCCAGTCGCTTGTTACACGCGAGCCAACCAACCCCACTGAACTCTGTCTTCAATGTGAAGGTTTTCAATCTCCACTCTCCAAGGACTTGCCTTGGAATCTTATCCCAAAGCAACGCTTCCTCTCAGACGCCTTCTGCAAGGGTTCACCTCCAGGCTTTCGAACTCTTCTTCCGATGTTCCTCTCCTCTGGGTCACCACATCCATTGAAGCTTTCTCTCATGCACTCTCTCTAACTGACTCAGCCATCAACAGTACACCACTGCTTCACATGCCCATAGCATTGAGTTACAGACTATCAGTTGTCTCTTTGGTTCTCTTGACTTTCACCAGCCTAAATCGCTTTAAATCTCCTTCCTGCAGCTTTCTTCCTAATAGCTTGAAGCTTGGCGCCTTCCTCTGCTCCTCACTCTTAACCTCACTTAACAGGACCTTTTCCAGGTTCCTGACCTTCCTTTGACTATAAGGTCTTCTTAGGACTTTCTACTGTTCCACTACTTTGGATTTGGGAATTTTCTTCTCTAACTTGGGACTTGCTATCTGCCCCTTTTGCTCCAGTCTCTCCCTGGCAACTACTTTCAACCAACCTTAGCTTGGAACAGGCTATCTGCCCCTTCCAGGCTGCTTCTGCCTGGCAGCTGTCTTCAAAACTGAAACTCAAAACTGCTGTTTCTTTAGTTTCTCCTGTGTGTCTGTGGGAAGGATCTGCCTCTCTGGACCCCTGTTGCTAGGCAATAGCCTAGTTTTTCTACTCTTGTGTATGCTCAGCTTCCCTTACAGTCATAAACTCTTATTTGAAATGCCGGCACCTTTCATAGTAAAACTGAAACTCAACTTGACCTTTTCTTAACACACAGATACAGAAATACAAATCAAACTGAAACATTAAAGCTAAAACTCCTTCCTAACACCCACAAATATCAATATAACTTACTTAAACTTTTTCCATTTCCTAACAGGAGGAAGCTAGGAAATAGTCTGTTGCCTCATCACATATAGCCAGTTGGTCAGAAATTGGGAATGATTATATCATGTCAATGAAGGGCCTGCCAAATAAATTAGCTTGTTTAGGTAGAGCACAGGGTTAGATACAGAGTAAAGCTCCCTCTACACTGTCTCATCAAACAGTCCCAGGACAGGTACGCACGGGGTTAGATACAGAGTAAATCTCTCTCTACACTGTCCCCATCAAACACTCCCAGGGCAGGTACAGCACAGGGTTAGATACAGAGTGAAGCTCCCTCTACACTGTCCCCATCAAACACTCCCAGGGCAGGTACAGCACAGGGTTAGAGACAGAATAAAGCTCCCTCTTTGCTGCCCCCATCAAACACTACCAGGGCAGGTACAGCAAGGGGTGAGGTACAGAGTAAAGCTCCCTCTATACTGTCCCCATCAAACCTCCCAGGGCAGGTACAGCACGGGGTCAGATACAGAGTAAAGCTCCCTCTACACTGTCCCATCAAACAGTCCCAGGACAGGTACAGCACGGGGTTAGATGCAGAGTAAAGCTCCCTCTACACTGTCCCCATTAAACAGTCCCAGGACAGGTACAGCACAGGGCTAGATACAGAGTAAAGCTCCCTCTACACTGTCCCCATCAAACACTCCCAGGGCCGGTACAGCACAGGATTAGAGACAGAATAAAGCTCCCTCTACATTGTCCCCATCAAACACTCCCAGGACAGGTACAGCACAGGGTTCGATACAGAGTAAAGGCTTGAAGATTGAAGATTCATGTCTGTAATTCTGTGAAGGTGCATTTAGTCATTGATCAAATGCATGCTGATGTGTGCAACTGCAGAATGAGCAAAACAAACTGCTCAGCTGCAACTCAGGGGCGTTATCAATCATCAGTTCGTGCTATCAGAGCGAGTACAATGATACCATTCCTCATGGCGTTAAAATAACGACAGATGACACTTCCCTCTTTCCCGACTCAAACTGATTCTTTCTCAGGATCTCGCACTGTGGAATAAAAATGGAAAGTTGTGGAAATACTCAGCCAGTCCGGCTGCATCTGTATATAGAGAAACAGAGTTAACATTTCAGGTTATGACCTTGTATCAGGTTTGGCACAGGTTAGAGTTGGAATAGCGTTTATGTTGGTGAAATGGGGGGATGGTGGACAAAAAGGGAGCTCTATACTAGAGCAGAAGGCGGGAGAGATTAAATGACAAAAGAGTTGGCGGGGCAGAGCCATTGGGAGTGATAATTATACAAGTAGAGAAACAAAAGATGTGTCCAGAGGTGATGTGAATGAAGAATAGTGAAAAGCTGCTGTTTGAAAGCAAAATGAGAAGAAGAGGATTAAGGCTGACATATGTAAAGAAAAGGAAACAAAACGGAGGAGCAGAGATCTGAAACTGTTGAACTCAATTCTGAGTCCAGAAATCTGTTAAGTATCCAATCGAAAGGTGAGATGTTGTTCCTCAGGCTAATGTTGGGTTTCTCAAACTGCGGAACTGCTCCCTCTCCTTGGATACCTTCCTCCTACAGGCTTTTCAAACCCCATAGGGCTATATGTACGTAGTACATGGGCCTTGATCTCCAGGCACACTCCTGATTTCAGGCAGCAAATCTTGAGGGAGGGAAGCAAAAGCAGTTCTTTTCCAGAGGGCTGGAACATGATAAATGCCACTCCCCTCCCCCCCATCCCACCATCCACCAATCAGCTAACTCAAACATCTCAAAGGGATAAAACAGTAAAAACTGGGTAATAAGAGTGCTGGTCTGAACTGTGATTAGTGGAGACTTGGAAGCAAGTGACCTGATAGCCATCTCATCCAATCGAGGTGCACATCTCCATGGTTACAGTATGTGTCTCCATATGTTCAATATGTGACTCCTTGGATACAGAGCTGATCCCAGTGCTGCCCTCACAGAATGTCTTGCATGTACTGACCATTATATGGGAATAGTGACTGGACCAGTAAGTCAGAGGCCTCGACTATTTATCCTGAAAAATGTGAATTCAATTCCCACTGTGACAGTGTGCAAAATTGAGTTCAATTAAAATAAATAAACCAATCTGAAAATGAAACTGTATTAATAAATGTAACCATGAAGCTAAAGACAGAGTTAACAGCATCTGTAGAGAAAAAGACAGAGTTAATGTTTCGAGCCCGGATCATATGGACTTGAAATGTTAACTCTGTTTTTCTCTTTTCACAGATGCTGTCAGACCTGCTGAGTTTTCCCAGCATTTTCTGCTTTTGTTTCAGGTTTCCAGCATCTGCAGTATTTTGCTTTTAACCATGAAGCTGTTGGATCGTCATAAAACCCCAGTTCGTCCACGGATGCCTATGTAGCGAAGAAAACTTTCTGGCCTGTATGAGTTCGCAGGATAACGATGAGGACTTTTGGTCTCTCTTACATTCCCACAATCCTTTGTGCTTGTGCCAATATATTAATCCAGTGCAGCCTGTTTTAAAGCTCTAGAACTGTTATGCTAGCTCTAGGCTCTGAGCATTGATGGATGGGCAATCATGGGTAATTGAGCAGCATATTCAGTTTTCCTTTGCAGCTCTCTGTAGGGACACACGGCAGGATCAAAATCTCAAGCTGATCTCACTGTGCAACCATGGCACTCCGCAAATGGTGAGTTCTGGCCAGGGCAATAATCAGATCAGGAAAAGAGAAAAGAAAGGAATTCGCTCCCATTTCTTCAGCACCTTTCTGTACTTTAGGACACCCTAAGCACTTGACAGCCAATGAAGGACTTTGAAAATGTAGCCACTGCTAATTGATGCACAACAACCTGCTACAAACACCAAAGTGGTAATGAGCAAATAATCAGCTTTTAGCTTTGGCTGAGGGATTAATGTTGGTCAGGATTCTGATCTTCAAAGTAGCGGCCTGGATTCTATTACATCCACTAAAGAGGTTTAATGACTTATCCAAAAGATGACATCTGTGAGTCCCCTCCCCCATCCCCACCCCCTTTCTGTTTCCCCCTTCCTTTTTTTCCCAATAAATTATAAAGATTTTCCTTTTCCCACCTATTTCCATTATATAAAATAAAAAAAAAACCCATTAGAGCTATACCTTGAGTGCCCTACCATCCATTCTTAATTAGCACATTCGTTTAGATAATATCACCAACTTTAACTTTAACACCTATGTGTTCTATTGTACTATTGTTGTTGACATCTTTTGATGATCTGCTTCTATCACTGCTTGTTTGTCGCTACAACCACACCAACCCCCTCCACCTCTCTGTCTCTCTATCTCTCCGCCCCCCACACACACACCTTAAACCAGCTTATATTTCAGCTCTTTCCTGGACTCGAACTCAAGTTCTGTCGAAGGGTCATGAGGACTCGAAACGTCAACTCTTTTCTTCTCCGCCGTTGCTGCCAGACCTGCTGAGTTTTTCCAGGTAATTCTGTTTTTGTTTTGGATTTCCAGCATCCGCAGTTTTTTTGTTTTTATCTCTGTGATAGTGCAGCATCCGATTAGTATTGCAGTGTCAGTGTCCCTGCTGCCTCAAATGTGAGAGGGCTAGCACCGAGCCACAGTGAGGCAGCCTGGAGTGCAGGATTTGGTTTGAAACTTGGCCATCCTATTTGATCCTGATCCCAGCTTCTGACCACATATCCCATCCTTCAATAAGACTGGCTACTTCTTCCTCCGCAGTCTCCATCCCTCACTCAGCCCATCTGCTGCTGAAAGCCACAGCCATGCCTGTTACCACCACGCTCAACTAGTGGTGGAGGAAGCCGGGTGAGTGTGGGTTTTACTGTGTGGGAAAGGGAGCAGGTTGAGTCTGGAGTGAGTATGGGGATGAACACAGGACTTAGGAGCAGGAGTAGGCCATTCAGCCCCTCGAGCCTGCTGCACCCTTCAATGAGATCTTGGTTGATCTGGTTGTGGTCTCAACTCGACTTTTCAATCTATCTCCCATAGCCATTGACTCTGTTGTCTATCAAAATTCTGTCTAACTCTGCCTTGAATAAATTCAGTGACCCAGCCTCCACTACTTACTGGGGAAGAGAATTCTATTTACTAATGATCCTCTGAGAGAAAAAAAAACTTCTCATCTCACTCTTAAACAGTAGACCTCTTATTCTTAAACTGTGTCCCCTAGTCCTAGTCTCCCCCACAAGAGGAAACATCGTCCCAGTATCCACCCCATCAAGTCCCCTCAGAATCTTATATGTTTCAATAAGATCATCTCTCATTCTTCTAGACTCCAATGGATATAGGCCCAAGAGAGTTGGAGACCCTGATAGGAGTGGCTGATGGAGGATGGGAATTGGGTCTTATTGTGAGCAGGACAGCCTGAGGCCTTGC
Source organism: Carcharodon carcharias (assembly GCF_017639515.1). Lineage (NCBI taxonomy): Eukaryota > Metazoa > Chordata > Chondrichthyes > Lamniformes > Lamnidae > Carcharodon > Carcharodon carcharias. Next base: position 105,333,096 of record NC_054473.1, on the reverse strand, counting down.
TGTAAGGGGAGGCAGAACTATGGATGTGTCTTGACAAGCACCTTCTTGGTAAGCAAGAGATATAGCAAATTCTCATTCTGCAACTACAGCCACTCAATCCAATCAATGATTTCAAATATAGCCAGAATCCTAATCAATCTTCTCAAGTTCAATCCTGAAGTTTAAGGCTGAGTGGTGTAATGTTGTTTGCAATAAAGTGATTTCCCAGACTCCTGGCTCAGCTGCCAACTAAAATTCCACAGGACAGATCTTACTTCAGCCACTCAGGCTTGTTCACTTTTTTTCTCCAGCCTCTTTAAGATTTTTTTCACTATTACAGTATGCTCCCCTGTACAAGCTCTCCTGGACCAAGGTAGGACCCTGATAGGCTCAGGCTTTCCATTCATTGGGCTAACTGCTGATTGGTGTGGCTCCAGGATAGGGTTGTCGGAGTTGTTATGATCGCCATGGAGACCAATAACTTGAAAGAACCAAACTTCCCAAACAATCCAACAGAAAACCTGATGGACAAGGTTAAACTTTTATTGTAACAATTAGACCCAAAATCAACATAAACACAAGTTAACAGACAAATTTCAGTTCACTTCTAAACTATAAATAAGACATTAAAATGCGACTATCACTAAGACAGATCTTATGTTTTTTTTTAGCTGTCCATTCAGCATATATGTCATCAATCTCAATCACAAAGTCTTTTAAATCTCTGTCTTTCTCATGACGAATCCCAGCCCCTTTTTTTGAGGATTTAGCCTTATCTCCAGCTGACAGCAGTGCACAACCAATCAGAGTTTTACAAGCAGTCTTCACTAAAAATGGCTCACATCCACAGGTCTCCCTCAACTTTGCTGACGACAGTCTGGATTTTGTAGATCCACTAATGTTCCCTTTAAATAACAGAAGCAAATGTAGCAACTGTGCATTTGGCTATTCTCAGCTTCTGGGTCCAACCTCTGTGATCTTCAGCCCGCCTGAACTGCACCACTGGAATCATCAACAACTACTGATCTTTGATGGCTCTGTGTCCTTTTATAAGTTTCAACTAGTTTCAGTTTCCAGTCTCAGGCTGGAATTTTTGGGCAGGCATCATTGCGGACGGTGGGGGGGATCGACACAATATGGCGAGAAGGCCAAAAATTGGTTTCGCACCATCGTGAAACCAGTTTGGGATTGTCCGCTCTGCCACATTTCCTGCTGCCGCATGTTAGGAACCTCATTTCAATTCTTTAGCATCTCAGTGTAAGCTCTGTTTGCTGGAATCATTCCCCCATGTTGGATCAACCAGGCAATCATGCTGGCATGTTTCCTAGCTGTACACAACATTCACCTGGCAGACTGCATTTCACTCGGGACTTCAAGATTTGTTTGCCTACCTTGCTTCGTTCAGCACTCGCAGTCATCAGCATCAGTCAGCACCGCATCACTTTGAGGGGGCTCGTGGGCAGGTCTTTACCTACCAGACAAACCATAAGGCTTTTCAATGGCTGCAGGGCTAGGGCTGGCTTGGGGAAGGGGGAGAAGTGGCCTCAGGCAAGGGAAGAAGCTGCAGGGTGAGGGCTGTACTGGGGAATGGGGGTGTCCCAGGGTGTTCATCACATGTTGATCTGAGCAAGTGGCCTCAAGATGGTGAGGGTGAAGAGGCAGTCTCCAGAGGAGATGAGGCCAGGTGGAGATGTGAGGATGTGTGTGAGAGAATGAGTGGCGATGTCCCTTGAGCTGGCAGTGAGTGAGATGCCAGTGAATGTCTGATGGCCTTGTGAGTGTGTGGTTTTAGAGTGATGAGATGGTTGCCTTATCCTGGCAGCACAGATGAGATCATTCAGCCGTTTTCTGCACTGGATGGTCAACCTCTTCTGTGCAGCACTGGCACTGACCACCATTGCCACCGCCTCCCAAGCTGGAGTGGTGAGCTTTCTGGGCCTCCTGCGGCCAGAGCGGGGGGTAGAGGACTACACAACGGGCCTCCATGGTGTCCAGAAGGCATCCCAGGGATACATCACTGAATCGAGTGCTGTACTGTTCTTGGCTTTTGGAGCCATGTCTTCACTGGAGCAGTCCTGGGCTGCAAGCATTGAGAAGTGTGCGTACGGCTGTGTGAGGAGGCGTTGAGGTAACGGTGTGGTGGGCCAATCAGAGGCCACCTGCCAGTGAGTCGATGTGTATCATGTGGCTACATAATTAATGAGGCTGGAATGGGACAATACAGTGCGAAAACCCGCCATTGCAGCCGGCGGATAAAATGACCTTTTTCCCGCTTGCTACTGCATTTTGTGCAAATCTTGGACAATTTCGCCCTGAGTTTCAGTTTTAGTTTCCCTGGAAACTGGAAGGTTCAGTTTCTCTTTTCAGTTAGAGTTGGTCTCAAGAAATACAAGCTTTAAAACCACAGATTCAATCCACAAGACGCAGGGGCAGAAGTAGGCCTTTTGGCCCATCGAGTCTGCTTCGCCATTCAACGAGATCATGGCTGAATTGATAATCCTGAACACCACTTTCCTGCCTTTTTGCCATAATCCTTGATTCCCTTACTGATTAAAAATCTGTCTATCTCAGCCTTGAATATACTTAACGACCCAGCTTCTACAGCCCTCTGTGATAAAGAACTCCACAGATTCACTACCCTCTGAGCGAAGAAATTCCTCCTCATCTCTATTTTAAATTGGTGACCCCTTCCTCTGAGATTATGCCCTCTGCTCCTAGACTCTCCCAGAAGGGGAAACAACCTCTCAGCATCTATCCTGTCAAGCCCCCTAAGAATCTTATATGTTTCAATAAGGTTGCCTCTCTTTCTTCTAAACTCCAATGAGTCCAGGTCCAACCTACTCAACCTCTCCTCGTAAGAGAATCCCTCCATACCTGGAATCAACCTAGTGAACTTTCTCTGGACTGCCTCCAATGCCAGTAGCCTTGCTCATAGTATTATAAGTGTGGGCTAACTAGTGCCTTGTATAGTTTTAGCAAGGCTTCCCTATTTTTATACTCCATTCCCTTTGAAATAAAGGCCAACATTCCATTTGCCTTCCCTATTACTGTTGAACTTATATGCACAAGAACTCCCAAATCCCTGTGTGCTGCAGCCTTCTTCAGTCTTTCTCCATTTAAATAATATTCAGCTCCTCTATTCCTGCCAAAGTGCATAACCTCACATTTTCCCACATTATATTCCATCCCCCAAGTTTTTGCCCACTCACTTAACCTGTCTATATCCCTCTGTAGTCATCCTCACTCCTTGCCTTCTCACCTTCTTTTATATCATTGGCAAATTTGGCGATAGTACATTCACTTCCGTCATCTAAATCATTAATATATTTGGAAATAATTGAGGCCCCAGCACTGATCCCTGTGGCACTGCTTTGGTTACAGGTTGCCATCCTGAAAATGCCCCCCTTATCCCAACTCTTTGTCTTCTATTAGTTAGCCAATCCTCTATCCATATTAGTATACTACCCCCAACACCATGGGCTGTTATTAAGTAGTCTTACGTGAGGTAAAAACAAAAAAACTGCGGATGCTGGAAATCCAAAACAAAAACAGAATTACCTGGAAAAACTCAGCAGGTCTGGCAGCATCGGCGGAGAAGAAAAGAGTTGACGTTTCGAGTCCTCATGACCCTTCGACAGAACTGGTGAGGTACCTTATCGAACACCTTTTGGAAATCCAAATATATTCCATCTACTGGTTCCCCTTTATCTATCCTGCTAGTTACCTCCTCAAAGAATTCTAATAAATTTGTCAGGCATGATTTCCCCTTCATGAAGCCATGCTGATTCTGCTTGATTCAGTTATGGGAAGAATCTTTCCTATGGCAGGCGGGCAGGGCAGGAGAGGGTGGGGGCGGGTGCGGAACCGCTCAGTGCTACCTGTGTGGGCAAGGGGAGGACGGAGAGTTGGGACCTGTGCTCTTTCACACATGCATGCAAAGGAGTGCAGCAATTTCCCTGCCTCAGGGAGATTGAGTTGATAATAAAACTTTTCAAATGAAGGAAAAAATTATTTAAACATGTCCCCTCATGTGACAGTGAGCTGGGACATGTTTGTGCATTTTGCAAAATTTGTTTAATTATTTTATAAAAACCTTCAGGAAATCTCATCCCGTCCATGGATGAGGTTTTCTGGAAAATGTGAAGGATGCTTGGGCTCTTCGCCTGCCCAACAACCTTAAGGTTGGACAGGAAGTGTTGTAACAACTTCAGTTACTTTTTTTAATGGCCTTAATAGGCCATTGACAGTTTGGTGGGCACACAGCTGCCCCTGGTGTGCAACTGCTGAATGAAATCTCGAAATGATGCGTGATGACGTTGGGCGCACACCGACAGCAATATTCTGCCCTATGTAAGTCTAAAGGCTCTGCTATTACATCCTTTATACTAGACTCCAACATTTTCCCAATGACAGATGTTAAGCTAACTGGCCTATAGCTACCTGTTTTTTTGTCTCCCTCCCTTTTTGAATAAGGGTGTCACATTGGCTATTCTCCGGTCCTCTGGGACTTATCCAGAATTGAAGGATTCTTGGAAGATTACTACCAGTGCATCAACCACCTCCGTAGCTACATCCTTTAATATCCTAGGATGCAACCCATCAGGTCCAGGAGGCTTATCAACATTTAGCCCCATTAGTTTCCCTAGTACTTTTTCTCTAGTGATAGTAATTGTATTTATTTCCTCCCCCTCTTTTGCCCCTTGATTCTTTAGTATTTGAATGCTATTCTACCATGAAGAGTGAAGCAAAGTATTTATTCAACTCCTCTGTCATTTCCTGGTTCCCCATTGTTATTTCCCCAGCCTCATTCTGTAAGGGGCCTATGTTCACTTTGGTTTCTCTCTTCCTTTTTATATATTTAAAGAAGCTCTTACTGGCCGCTTTTATATTAGGTGCTAGTTTACCCTCAACGTTTATTTTTTCCCTCTTTATTATTTTTTGGACAACTTTTGTTGGTTTTTAAAACTTTCCCAGTCTTCTGGCTTACCATTAATCTTTGCCACATTGTATGTCTTTTCTTCTAATTTGATACTATCCTTAACTTCCTCGGTAACCATGGTTGGTTTATCCCCTTCCTTGAATTCTTCTTCCTCACTGGGTATATCTTTGTTGTGAATCATGAACTATTTTCTTAAACGTCTGCCATTTTTCATCACCATTTCTGCTAAACTCACTTCCCAGTCCACTCCAGCCAACTCTGCCCTTATTCCTTTGTAATTACCTTTATTTAAGTTTAGCACAGTTGTTTCCGGCCCAAATTTCTCACTTTCAAACTGAATGCTAAATTCTACCATGTTATGGTCACTGTTTCCTAGGGAATCTTTTACTCTGAGATCATTTATTAAATCTGTCTCATTCCACATTACCAGACCTCAAATAGCCTGATCCCTGGTTAGATCCACAACATATTGTTCTAGGAAACTGCCCCGAATAGACTCTATGGGAAGAATTTTTCCCCCGTCGGAGGGGAAGTGCAGAAGCGGGTGTGGGCGGGCGTGCCTCCGATCGGTGCCCCCGATTGGGGCTGCGCTGCCATTTTACGTGGGTGGGCCAATTAAGGCTCGCCCAGCGTGAAATCTGCCAGGAAAGCATTATGCGCAGGTGGGGGGGTGATTCCCTCAGCCGAGAGTGTGTTCTTTCACGCATGCGCACGAAAGAGCACGCAGATCTAAGTGCAGCCTCAGGGAGATCGGTGCCAAATTTAAAAATGGTCAGTGTTCAGAAATAAAAGTTCCCTGACATGTCCTCTCATGTGTCCTGTCACTTTTAATCAGACTTTTATTAAATTTTTAAAAACCCTTATGAAACCTCATCCCAGCTTTTTCTGGAGCCCGCTAGGTCTCCCGACCTGCCCGCCAACCTTAAGGTTGGACGAGCAGGTCCATTAATTACTTGAATTAATTTTTAAATGGCCTCAATAGGCCGTTGACAGGTCGGCGGGCGCATAGCTGAAAATTGAAATGACACGGGGTGACGTTGGGAGTTCTGCCCGACATCATCCCGCGTCACTTTATGCGTTGGCGTGTGGGCTCCGCCCACCACTCACCGACTAAATATCCTGGCCTGTGAATTCTTGCTCGTGGCTCCTTCTACCAATTTGATCTTCCCAATCTACTTGAAGATTAAAGTCACCCATGTCTTTTTTACATGCCCTTATTTTTTCCTGATTTATTCTCTGTCCTACAGTATAACTACTGTCAGGGGGCCTATATACTACTCCCCTTGTTGTTTCTTACCTCCACCCGTATGGATTCTACGTCTTCCGATCCAAGATCCTTTCTTGCTATAGTACTTATTCCATCTCGTACTAACAAAGCTACCCCACCACCCTTTCCTTCCTGTTTGTCCTTTTGAAAAGTCACATACCCCTGAAAATTTAGTTCCCAGCTTTGATCTCTTTGTAACCATGTCTCCATGTTTGCTCTAAGATCATACTCATTAATCTCAATTTGTGCCATTAATTCATTTATTATGTTCTGAATAATATGTGCATTTAAGTAAAGAGTCATTAATTTTGCCTTTTTACCAGTTTTTCCCCTTTGACCCTATTTTCTGCTTTTCTTTTATGTGTGTCCACTCTGTCCCTTCCTGTCACACTCTGGGTATCACTACTGAAATAGCTGCCCTGCAATGCTGCCATGTCCTTTTGCTTTGTCAGCCTATGTATCCCCTCTCCAGATCCCTCCCCCATTCTATTTAGTTTAAAGCCCTCTGTTATTCTGTTCACCAGGACACTGGACCCAGTACGGTTCAAGTGAAGCCCGTCCCACCGGAACAGCTCCCTTCCACCCCAGTACTGGTGCCAGTGCCCCATGAACTGAAACCCATTCCTCTCACACCAATCTTTGAGCCACACATTTAACTCCTTGATATTATTTACTCTATGCCAGTTTGGCTGTGGCTCAAGTAGTAATCCTGAGATTATTACCTTGGAGGTTCTGCTTTTTAATTTAGCTCCTAACTGTTCAAATTCTTTCAGTAGAACCTCCTTTCTAGTCCTATCAATGTCGTTGGTACTAACGTGGACGATGACAACTGGATCCCTCCCCTCCCACTCTAAGTTCCTTTCCAGCTCTGAGATGTCCTTAACCATGGCACTGGGCAGACAACACAGCTTTCAGGACTCATGCTCATGGCTGCAGAGAACAGTATCTATCCCCCAAATTATACTTTTCCCTACCACTACTACATTCCTATTTCCTCCCCCCACTTAAATGGTTTCCTGTAGTACAGTGCTGTGGTCAGTTCACTCATCCTCCCTGCAGTCTCCGGCCTCATCCACGCAGCTTTCAAGAACCTCATAGCTGTTGGACAGTTGCATGGGCTGAGGTTCCTCGAACACTACCACCTGGGCCCCCATACCTTCCCTACCTGCAGTCACACCATCCTGTCCCAGATCACAGACCAAATTTGAATGACCTAATCCGAGGAGTGTGACTGCCTCCTGGAGCAAAGTGTCCAGCTAACTTTCCCCCTCCCTGATGTGGTGCAATGTCTACAGCTCAGACTCCAGCTCCTTAACCCTGACCCGAAGTTCCTCGAGCTGCAAACACCTGATACAGATGTGTTCGTTCTGCATCACCTTGGTGTTCAGCCTTTCCCATATGCTGCAGCAGCAACACATCACCTGTCCTGCCATCACTATCGTATTTTGTTCAAATTATTGATTAATTACTCTTATATCCCCGCTCTTTACATTTTATTATTTTTTTTATACATACCAGTACTGATCTTATATTTAAGAAGCTATCTATAAGAAAAAGAGAAAAAAAGCCTAGAGACCTAAACACAAGCTAAAGACCTTAATTTTACTTTAAAGGCTAGAAATACTCACCAATCCTACTGACCAATCAGCTGCTTGTCGTGCTCTTTTCCCTCTTGCGCTCTTTAATGGTCTCCTCTCACTCTCTCACTATTAAAGGTCACTCTCCTCTCAGTCCCTCATTGTTAAAGGTCACTCTCCTCTCACTCTCTCACTGTTAAAGGTCACTCTCCTCTCAGTCCCTCATTGTTAAAGGTCACTCTCCTCTCATTCTCTCACTGTTGAAGGTTGCACTCCTCTCACTCTCTCACTGTTAAAGGCCACATTCCTCTCACTCTCTCGCTGTTAAAGGTCACTCTCCTCTCACTCTCTCGCTGTTAAAGGTCACTCTCCTCTCACTCACTGTTAAAAGCCACACTCCTCTCACTCTCTCGCTGTTAAAGGTCACTCTCCTCTCACTCTCTCACTGTTAAAAGCCACTCTCTTCTAACACATCTGCTGTAAATGGCCTGGCTGCTTTTCACAAGCGCTCTCTCTGTAAATGGCCCCACATCACAAGGTCTAATGCCCTACTAGCCTCTTTGGCACTTGAGAACTCTGAGACCACGAGCAGTCTGCTTTCAGCACCTATTACAGTAAATCAGACCGAGCTTCTACATTGCAATGAACAGATGCAACAAAATCTCCGTCAGCTAATACCAGCCAACTTAGGAACCTATTCAGCTGAGTGCTTGGTATCCTGGACGATGAGTTGCTGGCTGCTCCTCAATAGATCCTTTCTCCATGGCCTTAAGTTGTCATAATGCAGTCACCAATGGCTGGGTTAGCACAGAAAGGAGTCCAGCAGTTGGTGAACCCTGAACCATGAGCCATTGGGAGGGCTGTGGGTCTTTGCAGTTGTGTGAAGCCAGTCTGAACTACAGCCCTGATTCAAGGAGGTGGCATCAATCTGAAAACAATAGCAGCTGTTCTGTGTATGGAGGGGGAAGTTGAAGCCAGCAGGGAGCTCTGGTGTCTGCTGTGGCTTAATGCTTACACTCTTGCCACTGACACAAAAGGTTGTGTGTTCAAGTCCCACAAACCTGCCAATCTGATGTCAGTTGGGGGAAGTTATCATGACAGATAGACATGTATGATCAAAGAGAGTCAGTATAAACTGGGGGTACCTGGTCCAAGGATTGGTAAATGGTTGTGTGGTATGCAACAGAGAGAAGAAAAAAAGGCTGAGAAAAAGAGACGTGCTATCAAAGCTTTTCATCTTCCACTCAAAGGACAGCTCGCAAGAATATTCCATCAACATCAGGAACAACAATTTATGCTGCAAGAGAAGAGAGTGCTGATTGGTTGGCAAGTGGACTCTGATTGGTGCAGTATAAATTGTTCCTCCATTTCTGTTGGAAAATAATTGCAAACCTGTCCTGATGAGTGAAAGATGAAAAACTTTGACAGCATGTCTCTTTTTTCAGCAATACTCAAGCCCTGTACCACCAAGTGACTATTCCCTGATTTATGAGATGTGATATAGGGTGTTCCTTGTGGATTTGTAATGGGGCCTGATTTTTTCACCAGGTATATTAATAACCCGTTTGAAGGGATAGACTGTTGTTGTCCTGGTGTCACTAATTTAGGATTGTTTTATTGGTGCTGCTGCTTGCGATGACCACTGTGCCTGGATTACTTCTGATCATTTTGGTTCTTTGGTTTCAGATGATGGTAAATTGTCCTTGGATGAATTTCGGGCCTTTTTCTCTGATGGGACACTCAATGAAGAAGAACTGGAAAATCTCTTTCATACAATAGACTCTGACAACACCAAGTAAGACAGTCCCTTCCTTGTGCACCTGACTACATCTCTCAGGTATCTTTGACATGAGGACTCTTAGGCCTTAAGTGTAAAACCACACAGGATTTAGACCTGTCACCCACCCTGTTTTTGTATAAACTTTTTTAGGCAATCCATTCTGAGTGCAGACTCATGCAGGTGAGATACACAATTGGTTGCAGCTGTTTTTGGGGAGCATGTGGATCAGACCCCAACGGGAATGTTGGAGAGTAAGCTAAAATTATACTTTGGGTTTTGGCCCCTTCTCAATAATTAGGCAGGGCGTTCATTTAATCACCAATTTAGTGTAGGGAGTCCTAAAATTGGTGGTATGTAAGGACCCCTAATGACCATTTTAAAAGGGTATCTGCTCAATTGACTGTGCCAATATGGCAGCGCCCATTACTCTATTAGGTTAGGATGAGCAGATTCTCTAGTTACTTCGGAAAGGGAAATTGATAAATACTTGAAAAGGAGAAGAAAATTGCAGCGTTCTGAGGAAGAGTAGGGTAGTGTGATTAATTGGATAGTCCTTCCAAAGAGATGGTACAGATATGATAGGCTGAATGCCTTCCTTCTCTGCCATGTGATTCTAGGAGAAGCTGCTGAAATCATTTCTAAAGCTTTTAACATTTATATTCTAGTATCTTGTTCCATCAGATACTTAATTGCCTGCCTGATCTCCCAACCGTTACATATAAAATATAGATTAAACAGTGTGACACAGATTAGCATGACTCCATTGGAGAACTCAATGTCCTTAAGCCTGCTCTTAGTATGTATTGTACTCTTCACACTCTATGTCATGATTTATTCTGCAGGTAGTGCTTAGTTCATAAACTGTGAAAGATTGGGGCCAGACAAAACCATTATTCCAGGAATATTCTCTTCTGTGTGCACTGTCCTTTTTTGAAAATTAACAGCAGAAACGCTGTATGGTCGCAATATGGCCATCAGTTAACCAATAAGAGTCATCCTCCGGTTCTTAGACGTTTAGAAGAGGCTACATCAGAATTAATGACACAGGCTCCATTCTGAGGACAAGGCTTTCAGTTTTGTGCTGGGCAGCTGAGGAGAACCCCAGTGAGTGTGTGATTCAGATATAGTAATATGTGATTGACAACTCAGGGGAATCATTGTACAATTGATAGCTCAGGTGTAGCGCTGTGCTATTGAGAGTACAGGTGTAGCATTGTTCATTTGACTGTCCTGATGCAGCACATGTGTGTTTGACAGTTCAGGAGCAACACTGGGTGTGATTGACTGTTCTGGTGTAGCACTATGTGCGGTTGACAATTCAGTTGCAGCAAAATGTTTGATGGACAGTTCAAGTGTAGCACAGTGCGTGATTGACAATTCAAGCTTGGCACTGTGTGTGATTGACAGCTCAGCTGCATCACTGTGTATGATTAACAGTTCAGGTGTAGCTCTGTGTGTAATTGACAGTTCATGTGCAGCATTGTGTGGGATTGACAGTTTAGATGTAGTACTGTGTCTGATTGACTGTTCACATGGAGCACTGTGTGTGATTGACAGTTCAAGTGCAACACTGTGTGATTGACAATTCGGATGTGGTGCTTTGCGTGATTGACAGTTCAGGTACAGCACTGTGTGTGATTGACTGTTCAGGTGTAGCACTGTGCATGATTGACAGTTCAGGTGTTGCACTGTGTGTGATTTACAGATCACTTGCAGCACTGTGTGTGGGCATTGACAGTTCAGGTGTAGTACTGTGTGTGGTTGGCATTTCAGGTGTTGTATGGTATGTTTGACAGTTCAGGTACTGCACTGTGTGTGATTGACAGTTGTGGTGGTGTACTATGTGTGATTGTCAGTTTAGATGTAGCACTGTGTGGGACTGACAGTTCAGGAGTAGCAAAGTGTGTGATTGCCAGTTCAGGTGAAGCAAAATGTGTGATTGACAGTTCAGATGCAACACTGCTTGTGAGTGACAGTTGAGGTGTTGCACTGTGTGTGATTGACAGTTCAGGTTCAGTGAGGGTGTAATGTGGGCCATTCCACCTCTGGTCTGGGACCACTCCCTGCTGTTGTGAGCCAGCTTGTCCTGCATGAAATCAGATGGAGAGAGTGTGAGCAGGACACATGGCACTGCATGGAATGTTTGTGTGCTGAGTGGAGCCATGGACAGGATGAGAAAGCGAGCTCCAGAGGATATGACCTGATGGAGATGTGAGGGCGTATGTGAGAGTTAGTGATGTTGTCCCTTGAGGTGTGAGATCCCTGTGGATGTGTGATGGGTTTATGAGTTGAGAGTGATGAGAAGAGTGACTTACCCTGGCGGAGCAGATGAGGCCATTCATCCTTTTCCGGCACTGGGTGGATGTCCTCTTTTGCAGGACATTGGTGCTGACCACCACTGCCACCGTCTCTCATGCTGGATCGGTGACCTTGCTTGCTGGTCTTCACCTAGAGCAGGGGCAGAGGACTTTAAAGCAGTGCCTGCCTTAAGCCACTGTGTCCAGTAGGCGCTTGAGGGAGGTGTTGCTAAACTTGGGGGCAGCAGGTTTCCTTCCTTTGGCAGCCATCAATTCCCAGCAGCTTCCTATCCCTTGGAAAGTGCTAGCTCTGTGCAGGGGGGGCCTTTAAATATGGCACTCGGATTACTGAAGGCCTGAAGTGACCGCGGAATGGGTGAATCAGAGGGCCCCACCAGTGACCTGGCATGTTTCCTGGGAATGAATTATTATTGAGGCGGGCCATGCTGGGAATGGGATGATGTGACATGAAAAGTGCCATTGCAGCTGGTGGGTAAAACATTCTTTTTCCTGCCCACTTTGATCTTTGATCAGAACCTCTCTGGGTAATCAACGCCTGGTGAGAAACTCAATTAACACCTTGATTATTACCATTTCAGTACTTTTTTGCTTAAGAGCATTACTGCTGGGAATCAGGTAGACAAATCGATGATGGCTAAAAGATAATGATACTCCATTTTGGTTTTGCATCAGAGATCCACACAATGCAGAAGAATGCCACCAAATGGTTCATTAAAGTAGGTATTGGGATCGGTGGAGCTGATTTAATCAATGTCTAGGGCTGTCCTACCAGCTGACATGTGTGACATGTTTTGTAGAATTCAACCCCACCTCCATGCAACTCTGGCCAATAAAAAGTGCCTCATTATTTTAGCCTGAGTCTTTCCTATTTCTAACTGGCCTGCCGTCGAAATCTCATGGGCAATTCTTAACATTTCTGTGTGGTAACCAGGAGGGACCACAATTTGATCGGCTACTGTCCATTCTTCATCTGCTGCTCCCTGAAGAGGCCTCCACCTCCTCATCAAGATGTCATTTTTTAGGTAATAGCATTCAGGGGCCCTTTCTGATTCTTCCTCAGAATACTTTGTCTGAGGCAATCCCCTGCAAACCAGGGACTGACAGCTGGGCTTCAATCAAGGAAAATCAGCCAAATAATTAGCTTCACTATTTTCAGGGTATTTTACCTCATTCAAATTCCGGAAAAAAGTCCTGCCTAGTCAACCACCTGAACTATTCTCCCCCTCAATAGATCCTGCTTTTTGTTTTCTTTATTCTTTTCATGGGATGTGGGCATCACTGACAAGGCCAGCATTTGCTGCCCATCCCTAATTGCTTTTGAACTGAGTGGCTTGCTCGGCCATTTTAGAGGCAGCCACATTGCTGTGGGTCTGGAGTCACTTGTAGGCCAGACCAGGTAAGGACAGCAAATTTCCTTCCCTAAAAGACATTAGCAAACCAGGTGGGTTTTTACAACAATTGATAATAGTTTAATGGTCAACATTACTGAAGTTAGCACTGAATTCCTGATTTTATTAATTGAGTTTAAATTCCACCAGCTGTTGTGCTGCGATTTGAGCCTGTGTCCCCTATGGTATTAGCCTGGGCCTCTAGATTACTGGTCTCGTGACATTACCACTATGCCATCACCTCCCCCCATCCTATCAAACTTTTTGAGCCTAAGCCTTAGTTACCACAGAATCTGGGAACAACCTAGGATGTTCCTCCTGCAAAATCTCAGTTTCTCTCACCTTAACCAGCTCACTTGAAATTCCTGGAGACGCTAATACTTTGAACCTGCCAAACCATGACCCAGTATAAAATCTACCTCTTCAGTAGAGAACCTAGAAACAATTCCTACAGTAACAACTCTGTTTACGAAGTCACATTGGAAATTAACTTCACAGAAGTGAACAGGCTCACAACTCCTAATGAATATCCTCTATCAATACTTTTTTCTTTCCTTGAAACATCTGGAAGACAAATCATATCAACCACCATCAAACGCTGAACTGCCCCAGTACCTCTTGAAATATTAATGTGTTTATTTGTTTTGTTGGAGGAGTAAGGAAACACTTCTCCCTTAGAAACAAAATGTTTATAACCTCCAGTAACCTGAATCACTTCACCAGTACCCAGGGAAGAATCCCCTTGACTATCCTAAGCCATCTCTATCATTGTAATATGTTCTGTGGGAACACTTTGCAATTGTACTATTGCTGCTGTTTTAACACGCACCTCCTTTACTGGTACAGTCTTTTCAGACGACTCCTTAGGCATCTCTATTATTGCCACTGATATAACTTATGGCTTCCAACAGTTTGCTTTTACATGCTCCATCTTATTGCAGTGAAAGCATGCTGGTTTCTTTGCATCACTTCGAAACTTCTATACTAACAATTTTATTGACCAGAACAGCTCCTGCCTTCTATCCACAGCCAGAATCTTTTCCATTCTATTCTTCCAATTTCCCTGTGGGTTTACAAATGGAGATCTAATGCCTCCGAACTGCCTATGTGACATATTATCTCCATCTGCCAGGACTGCAGCTTCTATTATTTTAGAAATCATATGCTCTTCTAGGTGTGACTTAATAGTTATTTGGGATTCTGTTTCTAAATTCTTCCATTCTTATTAACTCCTTCACATTCTCATTCACATTCTCTAGCTTCATTGACCAAAAACACCAGTCAAACAACATTTCTTTCTCCCTGGTAAATTCTACAAGTGTTTGTTTCTGTCTTTTCTTGAAAGCCTGAAATTTTAATTGATACACTTAGCAGACAAGCTCATAAGTATTAAGTACTGCAGTTATAGCTGTCTGATATTTTGAGGATTGTTCATTTAAAAGACTTGAAAAAAACATCCATTGCTTTTCCCAGCAAGAATTCTTGTAAAATAAGAGTCCAAGTGTCCTTTGGCTACCTTAGCTTTGTAACCACTTTCTCAAATGAGACGAACTATCTTTCAACTCAGTCCACGATGAATTTAGGCATCAGATGAAGATACTTTGTTAAATGAAAACTTGGAGTTGGACTCGACTCATCATACCAACTATTAACTTCTTTTCTAAGTGCTTCTTTGCCAGTTCATCCTCTGATTTTTTTTCTCTCTTTGAATGTCTCTTTTCCATTCTCTTTCTGCCTTTGCTAACAACTCCTCTGGAATTTAATTTCAAGTTTCCGCGTATCTTTCTCTTCTTTTACCTCGAGCTGCTTAATTTCTTTTTCCATTTCAAGTGGCTTCCCTTGCAGTTGAATCCTAGCTAACGCAAGCTGTGCTGTATTTGGGTTGGGCTTCCCTTCAAATTCCAAATGCCGTACTACTGCACCAATTCATTCCGCATTTTTAGCTCCTGCTTTTAACTCTATCTTCAGCTTTTCTGCTAATGCTATTAATATAACCGCTGTTAATTATTCCAAATCACTCAGATATATCTTCTGTTTCAAGAAAAGGCTCAGCAATTGTAAAAGCTATGCTGTTTTCCAATAGCTGCAGTAAAATTCACTGTGAAATCCTGTCAGCTTAAATTTCAGCAAATCACTGCACCCATATCCAGCTGTGAATTCAAAATCCCACAAGAAGCCCACAATCTTGTTATGATCTTGGTAGAGAATGGTAACTTTGGGGAGGATTTTTCCTATGGTGGGCAGGCTGGGCAGGAGCGGGCAGCGGCAGGCGCGGAGCCGATCGCCACCCGCGCTCTGCTGCGCGCCGCCATTTTGCCCCCAATTAAGGTCCGCCCAGCATAACACGTGGCCAGTAGCGCTCAGCGCTACCTGTGTGGGCGGGGGGAGGAGGGAGATTTGAGGCCTGCGCTCCTTTGCGCATGTGTGTGAAAGAGTGCAGAAATCTCCCTGAGACATGGAGCTGCCTCAGGGAGATTAAGTAGATAATAAAACTTTTGAATAAATAAGGTAAAAAATTATTTAAACATGTCCCCTCATGTGAGAGTGTCATATAATCTGGGACATGTTTGTGAAGTTTGCAAAATTTATTTAATTATTTTATAAAACCTTTAGGAAACCTCATCCCGCCCGTGGATGAGGTTTCCTGAAAAATGCGAAGGCTGCTTGGGCTGTTCACCTGCCCAACAACCTGAAGGTTGGCCGGGTAGCGTTGTAACAACTGTAATTACTTTTTTAATGGCTTTAATAGGCTGTCGACAGTTCGGCAGGTGCACAGCCGCCTCTGGTGCACACCCGCCGAACAAAATATCGATATGATGCGCAATGAGGTCGGGACGCACGCCTGACGCCCTCGCACGTCATTTTATGCATCGGCGAGCGGGCCCACCCCTGCACACCGCTGGCGGTATTCTGCCCCTTATTTTTTTTAGAAAAGTAGAAATCTGAAATCTCAGTTATTTGCTAAAAGCATGAAACCATTGATTCATGGTTTAAAATAGAATAATTTTTACTATATAACTGTCAAAAAAGCGAATTATCTTAGCTAACCATCCGTACTTTAAAATCCAGAATCAACATGAATCACACATGAATTCACAGGCAAATTGTTGTCAATTATGGCAGATTAAATGGGAGATATAATTAAGACAATTCTTGCGAATTGCCTCAGTGGTCCAGTCAGCACATATGTCATCAAACTCCATCACAAAGTTTTTCAAAACTCTGTCTTCCTCACAAAGAATTTCAGCTCCTCTCCTAGGATTTAATCTGATTCCCAACTGACAGCAGCGCACAACCAATCCAAGTTCCATGGGCACAGTCTTCACCACAGCTCAGGAGTAGTACTCTGTATGATTGACAGTTCACTGTGTGATTGACAGCTCAATTGTTGTAGTTTGTGATTAACTGCTCAGTTGTAACACGCTGGGTAGTTGAGAGTTCAGATGTAGCACAATGTGATTGACAGTTCATGCCTAGCAGTCAATGTGATTGACAATACTAGTGTAGCGCTGTGTGTGAGTGACAATTCTGGTGTAAGACCGTGTGAGTGGTAGTTCAGATGTAGTAGTCTGAGTGATTGACAGCACTAGTGTAGTGCTATGTGCGATTGACAGTTCTGGTGTAAGACTGTGTGTGAATGATGGTTCAGCTATAGTACTGTGTGTGATTGACAGTACAGGTATAGTATTGTGTGCAAATGACAGTTCAGGTACATTACTGTGTATAATTGACAGTTCAGGTGCAGCATTTTTGTGTGATGGAAAGATGTAGCAGTGTGTTCCTGATTCACAATTCAAGTGTAGCACTGTGTGTGATTGACAGTTCATTTGCTGCAGTTTGTGTGACTGATAGTTCAGGACTAATACTTGAGAGTTCAGCTGTGCAGCTGTACGTGACTGAGTGGTTGAGAATTCAAGTGTAGCACTGCATGTGAATTATAGTTCTGATGTAGCACGGTGTGTGATTTTAATTTCAGTTGTAGCAATTGAGTGATTAACTGTTCTGATGTAACACTGTGTGTTGTAATTCAGTTGTTGCACTCTCTGAGTTTGACAGTTCAGTGTAGTATTGTGTGTGATTGACAGTTCAGTTGTACCACTGTGTGATTTACCATCAGATGTAGCACTGTCTGCAAGTAACAGTTCAAGTGCAGCACTGTATGTGATTGACCATTTTTGGCACATTACCATGTATAATCGACAGTTTGGCTGTAACACTTGGGGTGTTTGACAGTTCAGGTGTGGCACTCTATGTGATAGGCAATTCAGTTGCAGCACTGTGTGTGATTGACAGTTCAGGTGTAGCACAGTGTGTGATTGACAGTTCAGGTGTTGCACTATGTGTGATTGGCAATTTATCTGTTTCAGTTTGTGTGATTGACATTTCAGGTGTAGCACTATGTGTGATTGGCAGTTCATTTGTTACAGTTTGTGTGATTGACAGTTTAGATGTAGCACTGTGTGGGATTTACAGTTGAAGTGTATCACTGTCTGCAATTAACAGTTCAGGTGTAGTACTGTATGTGATTGACCATTTTGGTGTATTGCCATGTATAATCGACATTTCGGCTGTAAAACTTGGGGTGCTTGACAGTTCAGGTGTAGCACTGTGTGTGATTGGCAGTTCAGGTGCAACACTGTGTGTGATTGGCAGTTCAGATGTAGCCCTGTGTGGGATTGACATTTCAGATGTCGCACTGTGCATGATTGACAGTTTGGATGCAGCACTGTGTGGGATTGACACTTTGGGTGTTGCACTGTGCATTATTGACAGTTCAGGTGTAGCACTATGTGTGATTGACTGTTCAACTGTAGCCCTGTGTGTGATTGACAATTCAGATGTAGCACTGTGTGGGATTGACAGTTCAGATGCAGCACTGTTTGGGATTGACACTCCGGGTGTAGCACTGTGTGTGATTGACAGTTCAGGTGTAGCACTATGTGGGATTGACAGTTCAGCTGTGGCACTGTGTGTTATTGACTGTTCAGGTGTAGCAGTGTGTGCACTGTAGCAGTGTGTGCACTTTACTGTTCAGATGTAGCACTGTGTGATTGACAATTCAGGTGTAGCACTGTGTGATTGGCAGTTCACATGTAGCACTGTGTGTGATTGACAGTTCAGGTGTAGCACTGTGTGATTGGCAGTTCGGATGTAGCACTGTGTGTGATTGACAGTTCAGGTGTGGCACTGTGTGTTATTGACTGTTCAGATATAGCACTGTGTGTGCTTTACTGTTCAGATGTAGCACTGTGTGTGAAAGGCAGTTCAGGTGTAGCACTGTGTGTGTGATCGGTATCTGGATGTAGCAGTGCGTGTGACTGATTGTTCACTTGTAGCGCTCTGCGTGTTTGAGAGTTTGTGTCTAGCACTGTTTGTGGCCAATTAATGGCCCCTTAAGGGCATCTTCTCGCCAACACTGGTGTTCTACCAGTAGCAAGTGGGGCCCATGCCGTGTGGTAAGGCCACTAGTTAAACCCCCACTTACCTCACCCCAGGCCACCCGATAGCCCTCCTGCCTCTCCCTACCTCATTGGGTCCTGTCTGCTTGGCAGTGATGAGCTTGCCCCACTTATCTTTACTCCGAGTCTCCAGCAATGTCCCTGGTTGGAGACTGACTGCTGTCCGAGAGATGGCCTACTCTTCCCATTCCGGCTCTGGGACTGAAGAAATGTTTGCCCTCTGATTGGCTGGTGGCTCGTGGGGGTGGGGCATCCTCCTTCAAGAGGGCAGAAGCCACAAACCCAGTGAACTAATTGCCTGACCAATACAAATTTGCCATGTGCTTCCCAAACTAGTAGGGGCAGGCTTGCCTTGACTTTCTAGCCGGTGGGCAGGGCCACTGCCTGTCCATCAAACCCTGGTCATGATCTCATGGCTTCATGGCCTGTGGGTTGGCATCCAGATCCATTAGCACTAGGTCCTCACAATGATGTGTCTTGAAGCTTTGTCAATGTGAGTTCCTTCCTCCTGTATAGAAGTGTCACCTCGTTTAACTCCATGTCTTAATTAATAGCTTTTCTCATCTGGATCATTGGTTCGTGATCAATATTGGGAACTCTAACTGATTGCCAGCCTCCCTCACCCCTACCAGCCTCCTCCCCTCTAGCCCAGGCTGCTGAAGTCAGCTGTGGAATTCTTGTGAGGTTAACTAATTCAGCAAAAACATGAATCTGGGAGCTTCCTCACGTGTGCAGCTCAGTTAAACACTGCCTTTCGCCACACAGTGAACTTCATGTAAGATACTTAAAGGGGTAATACCTTTGCATAGATGGTACTGAGGTGCCAGGCCATGGCTTAGTGGGTAGCTCTCCTGTCTGAGTCAGAAGTTTCTGGGTTTATAGTTCCACTCTAGAGACTTGAGCATATAATCTAAACTGATACTTCCAATGCAGTACTGGGAGAGCAAGGCAGTAAACTGAGGCCTCACCTTTTACCCTCTCAGGTTCCATTAGTTCCATTGAAGTATTTCACCCATTTCTTGATACCATGTGGAGTGAATCGAATTGGCTGAAGACTGGCATCTATGATGCTGGGAACCAGCATGTTTCGATCAAGGCTGTAATGAGTCTGGCAGAGCCCAAATTGAGCATTGGTGAGCAGATTATTGCTGCGTAAGTGCAGCTTGATAGAACTGCCGCTGACACCTTCCATCAGTTTGCTGAAAATTGAGAGAAGACTGATGGGGTGGTGATTGGCTGGATTGGATTTGTCCTGTCTCTTTGTGGACAGGACATACCTGGACAGTTTTCCTCATTGTCAGGTAGATGTGCTGTGTGGCTGCAGTGGAACGGCTTGAGTGGAGACAAGTCTTCAGTAACATAAACTTTTCTGCATCATGTTCAGCCCTGTCTTGATCTCTGGTGGAGTGAATTGAATTGGCTGAAGACTGATTTCTTCAGAGGGAACCTCTGGAGGAGGCTGAGATGGACCTCCACGACTGGCTGAAGATGATTGCAACTGCTTTAAACATGTTATTTGCACTGATGTGTTGGCCTTAATCTTCATTGAGGAAGGGATTTTGTGGACTTCCTCTTCCGGTTAGTTGTCTCATTGCCCACCACCACATACCGTTTGAACACAACCATGACAGCACTTCACATATTCACTAAGAAACACTTTTGGACGTATGGAGTTAGTTGAAGACGGTATTTAATTGCAAGTGTCTGAGTGCTCTCAGCCTGCACGGCAGTTATATATTACTATCTATCATGGCCCAATCGTCCGTGTGCTCAAGCCTCTCACTCCTGAGGCCTAGGATTACAATCCAGGCCTGATACCAAGCCAGAATAATGTATTTCAGAGCTTTGAAACTCACCTACCCCTGACATCCCTGAGGCAAGACCGTCTGAGTCCACAACTGGCTGAAGATCATGGCAGTGAGTTCCTCCAATTTCCACCGATGCTGCAGTGTGAATGTTGGAATCAGCAATCACACCACCCACGTCCTATTAGTTCTCATGTGCTTTACATGACTGCAGCTGCTCTGAGCTACTTCTGTGCTGTGCCCAGTACGCATCCTGCGCGCAGCCTGAACCCAGACCCAAACCCACTATCAAGTTAACATGCTGGGCATTCACACCACAATCCCAATTCAGCTTGGACTCTGGTTATGAGGGTTATTCTGCATGGAATAACTTTGAGGTGTTCAGCATCGCTCCATATGTCATGCCTTTTCAGAATGAAAATGCACATAATTTAGGACAATAGAGTTTTACAAATGTCCCCATTGATTGAAAAGGGGGCTTGGCTGAGACATGTTGATATGGCAGTGTTGAGGGAGCTTTACCTTGTATCGAACCCAGTGTTTGATGGGGACAGTGCAGAGGGAGATTTAATCTGTTTCTAACTCCATGCTATACCTGTCCTGGGAGTGTTTGATGGGACAGTGTAGAGGGAGTTTTACTCTGTATCTAACCCTGTGCTGTACCTGCCCAATCAGACAGTCTCAATCTGACTGCAACTTTCCTTAACCCTTCCCAGCCTCTGTCTGTATCTCCTAACCTTGACCCAGTATCTCTCCCTCTTCCACTTTCTCTCTCACTCTCTGACTGTATTCCTGAGCGTGCTGAATCTTTTCTTTCTCTGATTAAATTATCTCACATTACTCTGAAAGCTCATGATTTGTCAATGTTTAATATCACTGTCCTACCAATGGGCATTTAATTGAAATCCCTGTACATTAGGCATGAAGCTGGTTCTCATCCTGAAAGTTGCTCTGCGAGTTACATTTGGATTCATGAATTCATAGATCCAAACTGAAATGCTCTGTTTTGTTTGTAAATTCAGTTTACTGCTCTCTATTGCTCTCTACGTCTCTTTCTCCCTTCAGCACGGCCTGACTGATTAATAGTTAAACAATGCAGGTAAGTGGTACTGTACCAATAAAATAAGAAACAACTGGACTCGGGTCAGTTGTCACTTTTACCCAATTTTAATCTTTGGTACCTTCCGGAAGATCTTCCTCAAGGAAGAAAGGCTTGCATTTCTATAGCATCTTTCACATTCTCAGAAGTGCTCCAGAGCCAATGAAGGACCTGTAGTCACTGTTGTAATGTTGGATATGAGGCAGCCCATTTTGAGCATGACAAGATCCCGCAAAGAGCAATAGTATTATGCCCTGATAACCTGTTTTAGTGATGTTGATTGAGGGGTAAATATTGACCAGGTCATTTGGCGAATCCCAATTGCTTGTCTACAAAATAGTGTCCGGAGATATTTTACTTCTAGTTGAGAGGAAAGTCTAATATGGCTTATTATGTCAACCAAAAGACAGCACATCTGACAGTTCAGCACCCCCTCAGTACTGCACAGGGAGTGTCACCTGGCTTCTGTGCTGAGGACACTGTAATGGAACTTGAGGCCACAAGTATCTGATTCTCTGATGTGAGAACGCTTGGCAGTCGGATCAAGGATCTGGGGAGGCCATATTTCTAAAAGGTAAGGTTTTATTTCGTTATTTATCCTGCATTGGAGCCGGAAGGAACAGGGGTTTTGTCCTGGCTCCTTGCCAAATCCACAGGCCACTGTCGCTCAACAATTGTTTTTCCCCTCTTGAGGTCTCATAATGACCTGGGACTGCTCTAGGGCTTCCTTACGCTCTATGATGGCTACCATCAGTTCGTTGGTTGGATCTGGTGGACAAATGTGCTGTGGTCCTGCCCAGGCTCACATCATGATTCAGGCTTGATTCAAGTTTTAGGTTTTGATAGTTTAAACAGAATGGTACACCTCCACATTCTCTTAGTTGTGATAAATAGTTCACTGCCTGTCAGAACCAGGGACCCTTGAAGTTCTACTTTAAAACCCAGGATGATTTTTCTTCTGGTACAGCTTAAAATAGCACTGTTGCTATGGTAACAACTTGAAAGACACTGTACATATTTATACATTGAGGTGGATGGCTGTGGAGCCGTTACCAAATTGGCCCGTTTTATAAGCTGGTTGAACTTTGGCCTTTTTCCTACAGAATTCAAATGGAGATTGCATAAAGGGGCAAGGATTAGGAATTAGGAAAAGAATCGCTTGTTGGTGATTGACTGCAATCTTTCACTTTTGGTGTTTGAGTCAAAAACCAGGCTCTGATATTCGGTAGCATTGATCTGAGATTACTTGTCAGTCTGTCGTTCAATGAAATAATTAAGTGTCTTCCTCTCTCCTTGTCTGTTTTTCTGTCTGTCTTCTATCTCCTTTTCTGTTTGCTGCAGTCATGTGGACACCAAGGAGCTCTGTGGTAAGTCAGGGAATCTTGCCTTCTCTTCCACTGCTTTGCTAGCAGCCTTACCAAGTCTGCTGGGCCACAGTCTGGTGCTGGGGCACTTTGTTGGGTGTTAGTCACTGTGTGTGTCCATGGAGGTTAATTTATTGCCAGGCACCAAAGTTGTTGCTGTCCAGGTGTGAGTTGTGTCTCTCATGCTGTCACAGGGAATGGCTAAGTCTGGTTACCATCCTTTTTTCCCTCTTTCTCCTTTCAGCCAAGTGTTTTCCCCTGTTTCTTGCCTCTTTCCGATGCTGATCTGGTTCCAATAGAGGGGATCCATGACAGTTGAAGCTTCTGGGAATTCCACAGCGCCATAGCAATTGCCTTGTCAAGCTTCCCGGCCATAGGAAGCTGGGTGCAATGTTGGAAGAGGAGATGCCAGCTTGTGGGTGGTTGCATGAGGGAATGGTGCACGGTTTACAACATGTGCCAATCTAGCTGAGCGGAAATGCCACCACTGCCATTTCTTTGAACTGCTTTTAGTGCATCGCTGAATTGGAACTGATTAGTATACAGCTCAGCCTATTGCAGCTCTGTATTGAGCTACACAAGGTGTCACATTCAATCTCCAGCCCATGCTGGGTGAACTAATGAATTTGGCACTGAGCTTCCACAACTGGCTTCAGAATCAGAGAGGCAACAAGAGAACGGCTTAGTATTCAGAGCTGTGCCTGTTGAGCTGGGAGCTCCCTCTTATCACTTACTCTCTCCACTATTTTCTCTCTCACCTGCAATCCCGCAGCACTGAAGGGGAACTGCTAAATTGGAGAATTGGAATCTGCCCAGAAGTGAGGTTCAGAAGCTTCATTATTTAAATTTTGCTCTGCAGTCCTTTTTTTAAATTGCAGAATGATTTGAGAAATTGTCTCTCTTACATCCTGCTCAGGTGATCGAACGGCATAAAAATGAGAGATTGTGCTTACTGTAGAAACAGCCACAAGATAACAAGCAACCTGTTCTGGGAATTACATTGACTCTTACATTTGTGGTCAAGCTGTTTTTGTATGTTTACAGTACAGAAACAGCCTCTTTATGTTTACGCTCCTTTCAACTTCCTGTAACCCTATCAATATCCTTCTCATCCACTCTCCCTCAGGCACTTTACTAGCTTCCCTTTAAATGATTCTGTGCTGTACGCTTCAGTAATTCCTTCTGATGACAAGTTCCACGTTTTTAATGCTCCCTGGGTCAAGAAATTCCTCCTGAATTCCCTATTGGACTTATCAGCGACTATTTGATATTTATGGCTCCTAGTTCTATTCACGTTTGCAAGTCCATACCTTACTAAAGCCCTTTCAAAATTTGGTAATCCTCTATCAGGTCACCCCTCAGCCATCACTTTTTGAGAGAAAAGAGTCCCAGCCTGTTCAGTCTTTCCTGATGGGAATAGTCTCCCAGTCCTGGTATCATCCCAGGAAATCCTTTGTGCTCCCTTGCAGTGCCCCTATGTTCTTTTCCTAATCCAGAAACCAGAGCTGTTCAGTCCACCAAAGTTTACAAGCCTCACTCACCTGCTACCAACAACTCAATACTTCCAGTTAAAAGTAAAAGCTGCCAGTAAAATTTCACTAAACCCAGTGACCAGTTCAGTGTTAATATTACAGCCATAGCGTGCCTAATCACACTCAACCCACATTTACACTCATCACTACGTGCAGAATAGAAGCAAGGCTTGAACCGGATCGTCTCTGTATGTACTCCAAACTGTGATAACGAGGGCCTCTTACTCACCGGCCCCTACGTCCCCTTACTCACCCATCCCACTCCCCCCTTACTGACCCCCACTCCCTTACACACTGGCCCCCACGCCCTCCTTACTCACCCACCCCACTCCCTCACACACCGGCCCCATGCCCCCTTACTCACCCACCCCACTCCCCTCTAACTCACCCACCCCATTCCCCCTTACCCACTGACCCCCACTCCCTTACTCACCGGCCTCCACACCCTCCTTACTCACCCACCCTGCTCCTCCCTTACTGACCCCTACTCCCTTACTCACCAGCCCCCACCCCCCACCCTTAGTCACCCACCCCACTTCCCTCTAACTCACCCACCCCACTCCCCCTTACCCACTGACCCCCAATTCCTTACTCACCGATGCCCACTTACCCTTACTCACCCAGCCCGCTCCTCCCTTACTGACCCCCACTCCATGACTCACCGGCCCCCACGCCCCCCCTTACTCACCCACCCCACTCCCCCTTACTGACCCCCACTCCCTTACTCACTGGCCCCCCACATCCCCCTTACTCACTGACCCCCACTCCCTTACTCACAAACGTCCACTTACCCCTAGTCACCCACCCCACTCCCCCCTTAGTAACTGACTCCCACCCCCCCATCTTACTCATTGACCCCCACTCCCTTCCTTACTCACTGACCCCCACTCCCCTCCTTACTCACTGACCCCTACTCCCTTACTCACCAACTCCCACTCCCTTCGACAGCGACCCCATCTCCCCTTACTCACCCAACCCCCATCTTATTCACCGACCTCTGCCTGACCTTATGCCCCTTACTGACTGACCTCCACCGTAACTGACCCCCATACCTCTTTACAGATCCCATACCCCTACTGAACCCCACCTTGCTTTATTGACCCTCAACCCTTACAGACTCCTCCACCCCTTACTGACCCTACACCGCCCCTTATTCACTCACTGAGCACAAACACAACTGACAGTGTTCACAGTGAAGCTCACGGACAGGAACCCACATCCTGTCCTCTTCTCATCGAAGACTTTCTGGCAATTTAGTCTTGCTTTTTGGTTCACACACACTCAATGATGTATCGCAGGTTGGAGATAGCACAGGGTGACTGTGAACGAAAGGAAGTGAGTGACAGAGTGTGCTCCAGAGAGAGAGAGAGGGTGTACATAGACCGTAAACTGAGAGAGTGATAGAACACTAAGAGGGAGTGAGGCACACATTACCGAGTGAGAATGGGACACAGTACTGAGTATGGTCGAGTGCAATGTAAATGTTAGTACCTCATGCTGCTTGCCATGGCCCAGTTGGTATTGCCGAGTGGAATTGTAGAAGGTTCACTCCTAAGGCTGGGATGTTTAATTTTGTCTGGGGCCTAGCTAGGAGCTGGACAGCCTGCACTTTGGTTGCCACCAGCCTGCGTGCCAGTTTGCTGCCACAATCCGCACCCTGAGCCATTTCCAATGAGGGCGGCTCAGTGTTGGATTGGCTGCCCACTGCTTCCTCAGGGCAATCACTGAGAATTATGAGGCCTAATAAGGTCCTGTTGCCGCACAGCAAGGTGTGTTGTCCATGTCAGGCTGGCTGTGGTCTAGGCCAACGTGATGGCCCCAGGGCAGGAAGTGAGGCTGGGGTGGGGGCAAGGCACCTTCACCCCCTGACCCATAACAGCTGCTGGCCATCCTGTGAATGGGGTTAATATTCTTTTTTGTTCATTCATGGCTAGGCCAGCATTTATTGCCCATCCCTAGTTGCCCTTGAGAAGGTGGTGGTGAGCCACCTTCTTGAACCGCTGCAGTCCATGTGGTGTAGGTACACCCACAGTGCTGCTAGCAAGAGAGTTCCAGGGCTTTGACCCAGCGACAGTGAAGGAACAGTGATATATTTCCAAGTCAGGTTGGTGAGTGACTTGGAGGGGTACTTCCAGGTGGTGGTGTTCCCATTTATCTGCTGCCCTTCTAGATGGTCATGGGTTTGGAAAATGCTATCTAAGGAGCCTCGGTGAGTTCCTGCAGTGCATCTTGTAGTTTGTATGCACAATATCCCTCCATCATCATGTCTGGGCAGCTGTGGCCATTTTAAATCTTTAAAAAACTGACCTCTTCTTCAGAGGGCATCCTCTCCCTCTTCCTCTCTCCCTCCATTAAGAATCTGTGTCTCTTCCTCAGCAAAGCTCCCATTGTGTCAGTGCTGGACAGCCTCCCGTTGACCCTCCAGCCTTGGGAGCCCACCCACCGACCTTAACTAAGCCCACTTCCTGCCATTAACTGACCTGGCCCTTTAAAAATTTGGCTGGGTGTGTCTGGAACTCGCTTTGTGTGGTCAGGGCCTGGAATTGAAAATCCTGCCCTAAACCTGTGCTCTGTTAGCTGAACCCAGTCATGGCAATGGTCAGGAGTTACATTGGCACCATGGTAGATTGAAGGGGCAATCAGCTGAGATTCCCATCTCTGATGCCAGTTCCAGTCACCCCTGTGAGAAAGCATCTGTATGTGAGCAGAGGATTGAATCCCCTCACCCACTGAAGCCCCCATACTGTCATCAAAACAGAAAACTCTGGAAAGGCTCAGCAGTTCTGGCAGCGTCCGTGGAGAGAGAAGCAGAGTTAACATTTTTCGTCAGAAGTCCACATTATCAAATATCTTGTTGATGCCTCATTTTCCAGACTGACACACCTGTGTTCCTGTGGGTGAGGTGTCATGGGGGTTGGTGAGGTGCCAGCAACATTGGTGGAACTGTGTCCCAGTGGGAGTCAGTGTCCTTTGGGAATGATGAAGACTGTAAGAACTCTGCCTATGAAGGTGTGACGATTGGTCATGGAAGGAAGGGCTTGGGTGGAGGTCAAAGCCACTTTCATTACTGGAATGTAGGTCAGACCAATAATAACCCACGTTCTGCTCTTCCTCTCTCTAGATTACTTTGCCTCCCACATGGGAGATTATGAGGATGTTCTTGCCTGCTTGGAGACTCTGAACCTTTCGATTCTGAAAGCTATGGACTACACCAAGAAGGTGAGTCTCACAGGGTGATCCAGCACTGGGAAGTGGTCCCATAGCTGGGGGTCAAGACAGTCGGTGTCTGATTGTAATAGCTCAGGGTAGCTGTAATCCAATATCTTGGTGTAACACATTTAAAGACAAGTCCATCACCCTGGATCGTGACCCCACTCCTGATTAAAAAAAAATAGAAAAATGAAAAATGAAATGGGTGGAAATAGTGACTTTTTCTGTTTTGTCTCTCTTTCTCTCATCCTCTCATTCTCTCTCTCTCTCTCTCTCTCGTTTTCTCTCTCTCATTCTCTCCCTCCTTGTTCTCCCTGTTCTTGTTCTCTTATTGTTTCCTCTCTCTCGTTTTCTCTCGTTCTCTGTTCTAATGTTCTCTCTTGTACTCGGTCTCTCTCTCTCAATCTCTCTCATTCCCTCTCTCATTCTCTCTCTCGTTCTTGGTTCTTATTCTCTCTCTCTTTCTTGTACTTGTTCTCTCTCTCTCTCTTGTTCTCTCTCATTCTCTTTCTCTCTGTTTCTCTTGCTGAGTGGAGTTCCTGTCTGATTGAGAACCAACACTGTCTCGTTTATTTGTGAACAGTCATTCTGGCTCATTCCCCTGGAAATGTAGGAAGTGCTTTTGGATAAAAGGTCTCACTGAAGCAACAACCTAGGCCACAGTGGAGACCAGGAACACAATGGGGCCTTCTGCATGGGTTTTCAAAGATGGGACTTTAAAGTTAATCTTTTAATGTAACTCCCTGTCTCAGTGCTGTCCAGTTGAAAGGGCTGATAGCCAATTTCTCTTTGTTAGTCATGAAAACACTATAAGCCTGTCATCAGATAGAACAGCCATGAGAGAGCTGGAGATTGATCAGCAACATACATTCTCAGTCTAGTCAGGGAGTTTATCTGATGCCTGCTGATCAGATCCTGGCCTTGTGTAATATTTTGATGTTTTGATATTTGAGGGTGAATATTCCTCAACTTACACTAACCAAAAAACGACCGTTCCTATTGAAGCATTGCCATAGCACCACTGGAGTCTTAGTAACCCTGAGTGTTTCCATTATACGTTATCTGGCACTCCATACAAAGGGGAGACTCTCAAATGGAAATCCATCATTCCAAGGAGGTATCATTCACTGTCCCGATTACAGGCCAAAGCACACACTTTTTTGTTGATGACGGGGTGGGGGGCAGTTGCTCAGGCTCCCCAAGCTCATGGCTGGCAACAGTGATTTCTCTTCCTCCTCCCACCCCTGTGTCGACAGGATGGGTGGGCATTGGTGCCAGGTAGGAGATTGGTATTCCAGCCTCCCCTGGTGACTGGGAGGGTGAATGCTCCGTGCTAAAGAGCCTTTTGCTGGTTGCTTGACAATTAATCAGCAGAAATCCGCTGGGATGGTTTGGAGACATCCTGATTTGTGCAAAATGAGAGTAGAGAGTGCAGAAATCTGCAGCTGGTTAGTCACTAACTGCAAAGAGAGACAGATGAGTTAATGTTGAGGCTCAGTCTCTCAGGCTGTTATCCCTATTGTTCTGTGCTAATGTCGGTGAGCATTCACAATCTTCAGCTAGGAATCTGCACATTAATGAGCTGCAAAAAAGGAAGAAAAATCCTCGGGGAACAACAGATGACTTCAAACGCTGGCAAAGTTTGTAGCATGTATTCAGTTGATTTATGTCTGAATGTATTGTCAATTAGAGTGAGGCTGAGTGAGAGGAACATGTTCAATGTGTGAATACCTGAGCCCTTGTCTCATTGTAACTTATAACTGGACAATGGACACTCGATGGAGAGCTGCTGAGTGAGGGGGAGTTATGTTGAGTGATTGAGTTGTGCTGATTGAGGGTGTGTGTGTCTGATGAGGGAGATTTTCTTGCCGCATTCATTCACTCTGAGAGTTTGGATTATGGGGCAATCATAAAATGAACAAAGATATTCATATTTCATTATTTCTAGGACAAAGACAGCCTGAAGGGATAGTAGTTCAATCTTACTTCCCTCCAACGTACTCAGCCTCTGATTAATGTGTTAATAAGATCCTAGAGAGAAAGTAAATTCATTAGAACTAGTTCATTACTCATAATTTTGTTGATGGGCACCACTGAGTAAATTAATCCCAGTGCCCCAGCTAATGCTGAGTTGACCAGAATACATTGTCTCCCTGCCCGGCCTTAAAGGGCATCACTCCTGTAGTATTATTCAGACGATATTATCAGTCTTTCAGGCTGGACATTAACTGAGACCCCTATGCCCTCTCAGCTGGTTGTAAAGGATCCCATGGTAATATTTTGAAGAAGAACAGGGGAGTTCTCGATATACAAGCCAAAAGTTATCCCTCAATCAACATCGCTGCAACAGATTATATTCTCATCATGATGTTGCTGTTCATGGGTCACAAAATATCACTGTTTTTCCTACATTTGAGCAGTGACTACACTTTAAAAGTATATAATTGGCTGGAAAGTGCCTTGGCACATCCTGAGGTGCATGCAGTTGTCACCTTCCTTTGTCCACAATGGAGAACCACAGCACATTGAAAATGTAACAATTAATGCTGGACTCCTGTAGGCCCTGTCAATGCAGCTGAAATGTGGAAGGATCCTAATTCAAATTGCACAACCCAGTTTGAGTGGAATGTTTGGGAATTTTGCAGGATTTGTGATTCCAGTTCAGTGGGATCCACTGCATTTTTCCCAGAGCTGCTGTTTTGGTTGGATCTTATCTACTGGACTTTCCATGGCAGATAGTTTGTCCATGAATACAGTAGCCTAGAAGATTATAATGGCAAATTGGAGCCCTGGGCTCCCAGTTTAAACCACCCAAAGGCTGCATATAGTTGGCAACATAAACTGAATGGTACAATTTTAAAGGGATGCATTGAAAGAGAGACCTGAGTGCTTACATACACAAATCTTTGATGATGGTTGGACAAGGTGATAAGGCTGTTAAAAAGGCTTTATCCCTATAGGACAAAAGCAAGGACATTCTGCTTAAACGTTCTGAACCACTGGTTAGGTTTCGCTTGGAATATTGTGTCCAATTCCAGACACTGTTGTGTGATGTGGCAGATGATGTGTGCCAGGTGAACCAAATCCACAAGGGAAACCTGGTTGCGCTATCACAACAGTTTTGCAATTTGTATGTATTGCAAGATGTGTTCACTGAATTCAGAAGTAATAAGTACACCAAGATTTTTAGAGATTTTAAAAATTAAATTAAAATATTTATTATCAAAATAAAAGAGTTCAAGCACATACATAAAACTATAATTATGACTATAATAGCTCCTAAAATTCCTAATTAACTTGGCTCCGAGTTACACTCCCTTAAAGGCAATGGTCCAAAAATAGATTTTAGATTTAAAACAGCTTAGCAAGTTAACACAATATTCCAAATGGCTTTTCCCCAGCTTCAGTTTTGTTAGACAGCAGATTTATGCACAAATGCTGGAGGCTTAATTAAGGCTATTTCACACACTCCTGTTAGATCTTACATGGCCTTCTGACACATAACCTTTCATTCTCCTTTACATAAGTTTCTCTATTTTTAAAATGTAATTTCTATTGTTCCATATGTTTTTGAAACTGTATCTTCCTCATAACATAAAAACTTTCATGGAGCCAATATTGTCAGTAACCTTTGGGAAAAATAAGCACATTCCTTAGCCTTGCTTATCTGGCAAGTTGTACCAGAATAAGATTCCTTTGAAATCAAGATTTCCCTTAATTTATCTACAAATTTCCTTCACA
This sequence comes from Carcharodon carcharias, assembly GCF_017639515.1. Lineage (NCBI taxonomy): Eukaryota > Metazoa > Chordata > Chondrichthyes > Lamniformes > Lamnidae > Carcharodon > Carcharodon carcharias. The sequence continues at coordinate 105,301,638 of NC_054473.1, read as the reverse complement.
TTCTAAGCCAGCATCCATGTTTACTCATAAACATGTCAAGTACCTAGCTTCTTTTGATGATAGACCCAATGATACTTACTCCAATAAATCTACTTCACAATAAACCAGAAAAATATTATGAGAATTATTATACTTCCAATTTAAGAAGGAGGTCAAGGCCTTTGGGAGTACGCATGGATTTTCTGGAACAGTTCCAGGGATGGGGGACGTCAGTTATTTGGAGAAACTGGAGATGCTGGGGCTATTCATGTTTGTGCAGAGCAAGTTAAGGGGAGATTTAATTGAGGTGTTCAACATCATGAGGGCTTCTGGTAGAGTAAGTGGGGGAAGTGATTCTAGTGCAGCAAGGTCTGCAGTGACCAGAGAACACAGATTTGATCAGGTCTGCAGTGTAAGCTCATAGATTTTCTGAAATCAGGGGACCAGTAGCAGGGTGGCTGGTAATTTGACTAAAGAACAGAAAACAGAGAGTTACTCAGGATGGTGAATAGGTAGGAGGATCAGTGCTAGGATCACATGTTCACCATTCAACTCAGGAATCAAAAGTATAATTTCAAAGTTGGCAGTCGGCCCTAAATTGAGGGGTGTATAGTTAATACTGAGGAAGCCTGCGACAATACCAGAAAATGTGAACAAACTTGCAGAATGGACACATAAATAGCAAATGAGTTTCAATATAGAAATGGGTGAGTTTTTAAAAAATTCATCCACGGGATGTGGGCTTCTCTGGCTGGACCAGCATGTGCTCCCTATCCCTAGTTGCCCTTCAGAAGGTGGTGGTGAGCCGCCTTCTTGAACCGCTGCAGTCCATGTGCTGTAGGTACACCCACAGTGCTGTTAGGAAGGGAGTTCCAGGATTTTGACCCAGCGACAGTGAAGGAACTGTGATATATTTCCAAGGCAGGATGGTGAGTGACTTGGAGGGGAATTTCCAGGGGGTGTTGTTCCCATCTATCTGCTGCCCTTGTTCTTCTAGATGGTAGTGGCCATGGGTTTGGAAGGTGCTGTTGAAGGAGTCTTGGCGAGTTTCTGCTGTTCATCTTATAGATGGTACACACTGCTGCCACTGTGCATCGGTGGTGGAGGGAGTAGATGTTGAAAGTAGTGGATGGTTTCAATCAAGTCGGCTGCAATCAAGTGGGGCTGCTTTGTCCTGGACAGTGTCAAACTTCTTTAGTGTTGTGGAGCTGCACTCATCCAGGCAAGTGGGGAATATTCCATCACACTCCTGACTTGTGCCTTGTAGATGGCGGACAGGCTTTTGGGAGTCAGGAGTTGAGTTACTCTCCGCAGGATTCTGGGTCTCTGAGCTGCTCTTAGTGGTAGTTCATTTCAGTCAGAAGAATAAGGAAGTCAGATACTCCTTGGAAAATAGGAACATAGGAACAGGAGTAGGCCATTGAGTCTGCTCTGCCATTTATTTAAATAATGGCTGATCATCTACCTCAATGCCACCTTCCCGCACTTTCTCCATATCCCTTGATGTCATTAGTTTCCAGAAATCTGTCACTTTCTGTCTTGAACATGCTCAATGAATAAGCTTCCACAGCCTTCTAGGGTAGAGAATTCCAAAGATTCACTACTCTCTGAGGGAAGAAATTCCTCCTCATCTCAGTCTTAAAAGGCCTGCCCCTTATTCTGAGATGATGTCTCCTGATTTTAGACTCAACAGCCAGGGGAAACATCTCATCCACATCCAGCGTGTCATGCCTGGTAAGAATTTTGTAAGGTTCAATGAGGTCAACCCTCACCCTCTAAAACTCTAGGGAATAACAGACCCAGTCTCCTCAATCCCTCCTCATAAAACAATCTTGCCATTGCAGGGATAAATCTGGTGAATCTCTGTCGCACTTCCTCTATGGTAAGTACATTCTTCCATAGAACCATAGAACCATAGAAAATTTACAGCATAGAAGGTGGCCATTCATCCCATCTTGTCCATACTAGCCTGAGGACACCCAGCTGCCTTTTCTAATCCCACCTTCCTGCACCCGGCCCATAGCCCTGCAGTTTACAGCACTTAAGGTGCAGATCCAGGTACTTTTTAAAAGAATTTAAAGTTTCTGCCTCTACCACCAACTTGGGCAGCGAATTCCAGATACCCACTACTCTCTGCATAATAAAGTTCTTCCTCATGTCCCCCCTACAACTTCTGTCACTTATCTTGAATCTATGTCCACTGGTCCTAGAATTCTCCACCAAGGGAAACAATTTTATCCTGTCCACTCTATCTATTCCCCTCATAATTTTGTACACCTCAATCAAGTCACCTCCTTAGATAAAGGAACCAAAACTGCACAGTACTCCAGGTGAGGTCTCACCAAGGCTCTGTATAACTGCAGCAAGACATCCTTATTACTGTACTCAAATCCCCTCAGGAAGAAGGCCAACATATCATTTGTCTTCCCAATTGCTTGCTGCACCTGCATGCTAGCTTTTAGTGATTCATGAACAAAGACACTGAGGTCCCTGTGGACACCAACACTTCCCAACCTCTCACTATTTAAGAAATATTCTGTCTTTCTGTTTTTTCTACCAAAGTGAATAACTTCACACTTATTCACATTATATTCCGTCTGCTACATTCTAGCCCATTCATTTAGCCAGTCTTAAGTCCTCTTGAAGCCATCTCGTATCCTTCTCACAACTTACATTCCCACTCAGTTTGGAGTCATCAGCAAATTTGGAAATGTTACAATTGGTCCCCACATCCAAACCATTTATATAGATTGAGAACAGCTGTGGCCCTAGCACTGATCATTGCGGTACCTCACTAGTAACACTGCTGTCCTGAGAATGATCCGTTTATTCCTACTCTCTGCTTTCTGTCTGTTAACCAATTCTCAGTCCATACTAGTACATTTCCCCCAATCCCATGCAGTCTAATTTTATTTGCTACAGTGAGAGTTTCAGTGGGGTAGAGGAGGGGAGGGGATCCATGTGTGCACACACATGAAATCAGGAGCAGTAGTGACCCAGGTTAAAAAGGCTGTAAAAAAGCTGTCAAAGTACAGGGCTTCATTTCTATAGAAAAAATAATTGAAAAGCAGGGAAATTATGTTAAACTTCATTATATCACACTTGAGCTCTATGAGCAGTTCTGGTCACCGTATCATAAAAAGGATGTGGAAATATTGGAGAAGATACCAAATAAAGGAATGATAGCAGGCCTGAGAGGTGTAAATATTGGGAAAGATTGAAGAGGGTGGACTCTCTGACTGAGGGCTGACCTGATGGCAGTCTTTAGGATTATGGGAGGGTTTGATAAGGTTGACAAAGTGGATAAGTTTTCACCTGGCGGGGACACTAGAATAGGAGCCAGGAATAGAAGCTAGACGCTCATAAATCTGACAGGAATTCAATAGAAACGTCTTCATCCAGAGAGCGGTTAGAATGTGGCACTTACTACTACAAGGAATGGTTGAAGTGAATAACATAGATATATTTAAGGCAAAGTCAGGTAAACAAATAAGGGAGAAAGGGGTAGAAGTTTATACAGTTAGGGTTAGAAGATGAGAGATAGGAGGCTCATGTGGAGCATAAACACCAGCATGAACCAGTTGGGTTGAACAGCCTGTTTCTGTGCAGTACTTTCTATATCATTCTATGTAATCTAAAATATTTGACAAAAGAACCATAGGAGAGATGTGGAGGACTTCCTTTACACAGAGTCTTGTTAAGATCTGAATTGCACAACATGAAACAGTGGTGGAGGCAAACCTAATAGCAGCTTTCAAAGGGGAATTAGGTAAATCCATAAATGGGATCAAAATTTCAGGGAAATGGGAAAGAGTGGGGGAGTGGGATTACCAGAGAGCAGGCACAATGTACGATGAGTGATTCTGTAAGTGGATAATGTAAGTATATAGTAATACAGTTGTGTGTGGGAAGCACCAGCTATAATTGTTACAGGTTATTACAGTATATTTGGTCTTTCACTGATTGAGGATGGATTGGCAGGATTTCAGCTCCCCAGGCTGATAGGGTTTGTGTTAAATGCTGTAGGAAACTCAGCCCAGCCTGCTCCATGAATGTCAAACTTCAAGGGCAATTTTTTACAGTCTCGTCGCGGTGGGGGACGAGGCCGAAATGCAGCGAGTTGTTCAAAAGTCCATTGACTTTGGCAGGATCATAAAATCCTGCTGGTGTAAAATTCCACCTTCGGTTTTATTGGAGTGGGTTGGGGATATGGTGAATAACCTGCTTGTGAGTTGGGTCAATAATTCTGATGTTAAAGGGGTTACATGCCTCAGGTTTCAGCAGCCATTTAAACTTAATGACTGTGGGTCAGGTTTCCAGCCATGAACCAATAGACTTGGTAGCTAAAGGGAGGTAGGATCTGCCACGCCCAGCAGTGCAGTGCTTTTCCAGCATTGCTTGTGGTCCAGGAGTAAACATCCCCTCCGCATCCTGATCCATATTGTAAAGATTTATATCATACCAAGTATTTCTTTGCCGATCGGTTGGAAATATGTTATTACACTAAATCTGTTCCCTCATTGACTGCAGATGTAGCCAGGATAGGCGAAGAAGGATGATGATTTTCATACTCAGTGAACTGAAGATGTGATATATTTATGCCATTGTATCAACTTTGGCTGAGACTTAAGGGAATTTGGCTTCAGAGATGGAAGGAAATGGATTGTGACTGTCTCAAAGTCATTTCACAATGTGAACTGGGTTGTGACGTCCTGAAGCCACTTCACATTGTGAACTGGGTTGTGACTGTCCCGCAGTCACATCACAATGTGAACTGGGTTGTGAAGGTCCCGAAGCCAGTTCACATTGTGAACTGGGTTGTGACTGTCCTGAAGTCATTTCACATTGTGAACAGGGTTGAGACTGTCCCAAAGTCATTTCACATTGTGAACTGGTTTGTGACTGTCGCGAAGTACTTTACATTGTGAACAGGGTTCTGACTGTCCCAAAGCCACTTCACAATGTGAACTGGGTTGTGACTGTCCCAAAGCCATTCACATTGTGAACTGGGTTGTGACTGTCCCAAAGCCAGTTCACAATGTGAACTGGGTTGTGACTGTCCCAAAGTCACTTCACAATGTGAACTGGGTTGTGACTGTCCAAAAGTAACTTCACAATATGAACTGGGTTGTGACTGTCCCAAAGACACTTCACATGGTGAACTGGGTTGTGATTGTCCTCAAGCCACTTCACAGTGTAAACGGGGTTGTGACTGCCCTGAAGCCACTTCACATTATGAACTGGGTTATGACTGACCCAAAGCCACTTCACAATGTGAACTGGGTTGTGACTGTCCCAAAGTCACTTCACAGTATGAACTGGGTTGTGACTGTCCGAAATTCACTTCAAATTGTGATCTGAGTTGTGACTGTCCTGAGGCCACTTCACATTGTGAACTGGGTTTTGACTCTCCTGAAGCCACTTCACGATGTGAACTGGGTTGTGACTGTCTCAAAGTCACTTCACAATATAAGCTAGATTGTGACTGTCCCAAAGCCACATCACACTGTGAACTGGGATGTGACTACACTGAAGCCACTTCACCTTGTGAACTGGGTTGTGACTGTCCGAAAGTCACTACACATTGTGAACTGAGTTGTGACTGTCCTGAAGCCACTTCCATTGTGAACTGGGTTGTGACTATCCCAAAGCCACTTAACAATGTGAACTGGGTTGTGACTGTCCGAAAGCCACTTCACAATATGAACTGGGTTGTGACTGTCCCAAAGTCACTTCACTTTGTGAACAGGCTTGTGACTATCCTAAAGGCACTTCACGTTGTGAACTGGGTTGTGACTATCCCAAAGTCACTTCACAATGTGAACTGAGTATGACTGTCTCAAAGCCACTTCACAATGTAAACTGGGTTGTGACTGTCCCAAAGTCACTACACATTGTGAACTGGGTTGTGACTGTCCTGAAGCCACTTCCATTGTGAACTGGGTTGTGACTATCCCAAAGTCACTTCACAATGTGAACTGGGTTATGACTGTCTCAAAGCCACTTAACAACGTGAACTGGGTTGTGACTGTCCGAAAGCCACTTCACAATATGAACTGAGTTGTGACTGTCCCAAAGTCACTTCACATTGTGATCTGGGTTGTGACAGTCCGAAAGTCACTTCACAATATGAACTGGGTTGTGACTGTCCCAAAGTCACTTCACTTTGTGAACAGGCTTGTGACTATCCTAAAGGCACTTCACATTGTGAACTGGGTTGTGACTATCCCAAAGTCACTTCACAATGTGAACTGAGTATGACTGTCTCAAAGCCACTTCACAATGTGAACTGGGTTGTGACTGTCCCAAAGTCACTTCACATTGTGAACTGGGTTGTGACTGTCTGAAAGTCACTTCACAATATGAACTGGGTTGTGACTGTCCCAAAGTCAGTTCATATTGTGATCTGGGTTGTGACTCTCCTGAAGCCACTTCATGATGTGAACTGGGTTGTGACTGTCTCAAAGTCACTTCACAATATGAGCTAGATTGTGACTGTCCGAAAGCCACTTCACACTGTGAACTGGGTTGTGACTGCCCTGAAGCCATTTCACCTTGTGAACTGGGTTGTGACTATCCCAAAATCACTTCACAATGTGAACTGGATTGTGAATATCCCGAAGCCACTTCACATTGTGAACTGATTTGTGACTGTCCCAAAGTCACTTCACATTGTGATCTGAGTTGTGACTCTCCCGAAGCCAATTCACATTGTGAATTGGGTTGTAACTGTACCAAAGTCACTTCACAATATGAGCTAGATTGTGACTGTCCCAAAGCCACTTCACACTGTGAACTGGGTTGTGACTGTCCCAAAGTCACTTCGCAATCTGAACTGGGTTGTGACTGCCCTGAAGCCACTTCACCTTGTGATCTGGGTTGTGACTGCCCTGAAGTCACTTCACATTGTGAACTGGGTTGTGACTGTCCTGAAGCCGCTTCAATTGTGAACTGTGTTGTGACTATCCCAAAGTCACTTCACAATGTGAACTGGGTTATGACTGTCTCAAAGCCACTTAACAATGTGAACTGAGTTTTGACTGTCCCAAAGTCACTTCACATTGTGAACTGGGTTGTGACTGTCCAAAAGTCACTTCACGATGTGAACTGGGTTATGACTGTCTAAAATCCACTTCAGAATATGAACTGAGTTGTGACTGTCCGAAGATCACTTCACATTGTGCATGGTTTGTGACTGTCCGAAAGTCACTTCACAATATGAACTGGGTTGTGACTGTCCCAAAGTCACTTCACATTGTGAACAGGGTTGTGACTGTCCTAAAGCCACTTCACAATGTGAACTGGGTTATGACTGTCCCTATGACACTTCACAATGTGAACTGGGTTGTGACTGTCCCAAAGTCACTTCACATTGTGAACAGGGTTGTGACTGTCCGAAAGTCTCTTCACAATATGAACTGGGTTGTGACTGTCCCAAAGTCACTTCACATTGTGAACAGGGTTGTGACTGTCCTAAAGCCACTTCACAATGTGAACTGGGTTATGACTGTCCCTAAGACACTTCACAATGTGAACTGGGTTGTGACTGTCCCAAAGTCACTTCACATTGTGAACTGGGTTGTGACTGTCCGAAAGTCACTTCACATTCTGATCTGAGTTGTGACTGTCCTGAAGCCAATTCACATTGTGAACTGGGTTGTGACTCTCCTGAAGCCACTTCACAATATGAACTGGGTTGTGACTGTCTGAATGTCACTTCACAATGTGACCTGGATTGTGACTGTCCCAGATTCACTTCACATTGTGAACTGGTTTGTGACTGTCCTGAAGCCACTTCACATTGTGAACTGGGTTGTGACTCTCCTGAAGCCACTTGACAATATGAACTGGGTTGTGAATGTCCGAATGTCACTTCACCATATAACCCGGATTGTGACTGTCCCAAATTCACTTCACATTGTGAACTGGGTTGTGACTGTCCCAAAGTCACTTCACAATGTGCACCGGGTTGTGACTGTCCCAAAGTCACCACATTTTGAACTGGGTTGTGACTGTACTGAAGCCACTTCCATTGTGAACTGTGTTGTGACTATCCCAAAGTCACTTCACAATGTGAACTGGGTTGTGACTGTCCCAAAGTCACTACACATTGTGAACTGGGTTGTGACTGTCCTGAAGCCGCTTCCATTGTGAACTGGGTTGTGACTATCCCAAAGTCACTTCGCAATGTGAACTGGGTTATGACTGTCTCAAAGCCACTTAACAACGTGAACTGGGTTGTGACTGTCCGAAAGCCACTTCACAATATGAACTGGGTTGTGACTGTCCCAAAGTCACTTCACATTGTGATCTGGGTTGTGACTGTCTCAAAGCCACTTAACAACGTGAACTGGGTTGTGACAGTCCGAAAGTCACTTCACAATATGAACTGTGTTGTGACTGTCCCAAAGTCACTTCACTTTGTGAACAGGCTTGTGACTATCCTAAAGGCACTTCACATTGTGAACTGGGTTGTGACTATCCCAAAGTCACTTCACAATGTGAACTGAGTATGACTGTCTCAAAACCACTTCACAATGTGAACTGGGTTGTGACTGTCCCAAAGTCACTTCACATTGTGAACTGGGTTGTGACTGTCTGAAAGTCACTTCACAATATGAACTGGGTTGTGACTGTCCCAAAGTCAGTTCATATTGTGATCTGGGTTGTGACTCTCCTGAAGCCACTTCATGATGTGAACTGGGTTGTGACTGTCTCAAAGTCACTTCACAATATGAACTAGATTGTGACTGTCCGAAAGCCACTTCACACTGTGAACTGAGTTGTGACTGCCCTGAAGCCATTTCACCTTGTGAACTGGGTTGTGACTGTCCCAAAGTCACTTCACATTGTGAACTGGGTTGTGACTGTCCTGAAGCCACTTCCGTTGTGAACTGGGTTGTGACTATCCCAAAATCACTTCACAATGTGAACTGGATTGTGAATATCCCGAAGCCACTTCACATTGTGAACTGGTTTGTGACTGTCCGAAAGCCACTTCACACTGTGAACTGGGTTGTGACTGCCCTGAAGCCATTTCACCTTGTGAACTGGGTTGTGACTGTCCCAAAGTCACTTCACATTGTGAACTGGGTTGTGACTGTCCTGAAGCCACTTCCATTGTGAACTGGGTTGTGACTATCCCAAAATCACTTCACAATGTGAACTGGATTGTGAATATCCCGAAGCCACTTCACATTGTGAACTGGTTTGTGACTGTCCCAAAGTCACTTCACATTGTGATCTGAGTTGTGACTCTCCCGAAGCCAATTCACATTGTGAATTGGGTTGTAACTGTACCAAAGTCTCTTCACAATGTGAACTGGGTTGTGAATGTCCCGAAGCTACTTCACATTGTGAACTGGTTTGTGACTCTCCTGAAGCCACTTCACGATGTGAACTGGGTTGTGACTGTCTCAAAGTCACTTCACAATATGAGCTAGATTGTGACTGTCCCAAAGTCACTTCACACTGTGAACTGGGTTGTGACTGTCCCAAAGTCACTTCGCAATCTAAACTGGGTTGTGACTGCCCTGAAGCCACTTCACCTTGTGATCTGGGTTGTGACTGCCCTGAAGTCACTTCACATTGTGAACTGGGTTGTGACTGTCCTGAAGCCACTTCAATTGTGAACTGTGTTGTGACTATCCCAAAGTCACTTCACAATGTGAACTGGGTTATGACTGTCTCAAAGCCACTTAACAACGTGAACTGGGTTTTGACTGTCCCAAAGTCACTTCACATTGTGAACTGGGTTGTGACTGTCCAAAAGTCACTTCACGATGTGAACTGGGTTATGACTGTCTCAAATCCACTTCAGAATGTGAACTGAGTTGTGACTGTCCGAAGATCACTTCACATTGTGCATGGTTTGTGACTGTCCGAAAGTCATTTCACAATATGAACTGGGTTGTGACTGTCCCAAAGTCACTTCACATTGTGAACAGGGTTGTGACTGTCCTAAAGCCACTTCACAATGTGAACTGGGTTATGACTGTCCCTATGACACTTCACAATGTGAACTGGGTTGTGACTGTCCCAAAGTCACTTCACATTGTGAACAGGGTTGTGACTGTCCGAAAGTCTCTTCACAATATGAACTGGGTTGTGACTGTCCCAAAGTCACTTCACATTGTGAACAGGGTTGTGACTGTCCTAAAGCCACTTCACAATGTGAACTGGGTTATGACTGTCCCTAAGACACTTCACAATGTGAACTGGGTTGTGACTGTCCCAAAGTCACTTCACATTGTGAACTGGGTTGTGACTGTCCGAAAGTCACTTCACATTCTGATCTGAGTTGTGACTGTCCTGAAGCCAATTCACATTGTGAACTGGGTTGTGACTCTCCTGAAGCCACTTCACAATATGAACTGGGTTGTGACTGTCCGAATGTCACTTCACAATATAACCTGGATTGTGACTGTCCCAAATTCACTTCACATTGTGAACTGGGTTGTGACTGTCCCAAAGTCACTTCACAATGTGCACTGGGTTGTGACTGTCCCAAAGTCACCACATTTTGAACTGGGTTGTGACTGTACTGAAGCCACTTCCATTGTGAACTGTGTTGTGACTATCCCAAAGTCACTTCACAATGTGAACTGGGTTATGACTGTCTCAAAGCCACTTAACATTGTGAACTAGGTTGTGACTGTCCGAAAGCCACTTCACAATATGAACTGGGTTGTGACTGTCCCAAAGTCACTTCACATTGTGAACTGGGTTGTGTCCGTCTGAAAGTCACTTCACAATATGAACTGGATTGTGACTGTCCCAAATTCACTTCACATCGTGCACAGGGTTATGACTGTCGAAAGCCACTTCACAATGTGAACTGGGTTGTGACTGTCCCAAAGTCACTTCACATTGTGAACTGGGTTGTGACTGTCCGAATGTCACTTCACAATATGACCTGGATTGTGACTGTCCCAAATTCACTTCACATTGTGAACTGGGTTGTGACTGTCCCAAAGTCACTTTACAATGTGCACTGGGTTGTGACTGTCCCTAAGTCACCACATTTTGAACTGGGTTGTGACTGTCCCAAAGTCACTACACATTGTGAACTGGGTTATGACTGTACTGAAGCCACTTCCATTGTGAACTGGGTTGTGACTATCCCAAAGTCACTTCACAATGTGAACTGGGTAATGACTGTCTCAAAGCCACTTAACAATGTGAACTGAGTTGTGACTGTCCGAAAGCCACTTCAGAATATGAACTGGGTTGTGACTGTCCCAAATTCACTTCACAATATGAACTGGGTTGTGACTGTCCGAAAGTCACTTCATATTGTGAACTGGATTGTGACTGTCCTGAAGCCACTTCACATTGTGAACTGGATTGTGAATGTCCCGAAGCCAATTCTCGTTGTGAACTGGTTTGTGACTCTCCTGAAGCCACTTCACATTGTGAACTGGATTGTGAATGTCCCGAAGGCACTTCACATTGTGAACTTGTTTGTGACTCTCCTGAAGCCACTTCACAATGTGAACTGGGTTGTGACTGTCTCAAAGTCACTTCACAGTATGAGCTAGATTGTGACTGTCTCAAAGCCTCTTCACACTGTGAACTGGGTTGTGACCGCCCTGAAGCCACTTCACCTTGTGAATTGGGTTGTGACTGTCTCAAAGTCACTTCACAATTTGAACTGGGTTATGACTGTCTCAAACCAACTTCACAATGTGAACTGGGTTGTGACTGTCCCACAGTCACTTCACATTGTGAACTGGGTTGTGACTGTCTGAAAGTCATTTCACAATATGAACTGGGTTGTGACTGTCCCAAAGTCACTTCACATTGTGATCTGGGTTGTGACTCTCCTGAAGCCAGTTCACGATGTGAACTGGGTTGTGACTGTCACACACTCACTTCACAATATGAGCTAGATTGTAACTGTCCCAAAGCCACTTCACACTGTGAACTGGGTTGTGGCAGCGCTGAAGCCACTTCACCTTGTGAACTGGGTTGTGACTGTCCCAAAGTCACTTCACATTGTGAACTGGGTTGTGACTGTCACCAAGCCACTTTACAACGTGAACTGGGTTTTGACTGTCCCAAAGTCACTTCACATTGTGATCTGAGTTGTGACTCTCACGAAGCCACTTCACATTGTGAATTGGGTTGTAACTGTCCCAAAGTCACTTCAGAATGTGAACTGGATTGTGAATGTCCCGAAGCCACTTCATATTGTGAACTGGTTTGTGACTCTCCTGAAGGCACTTCACGATGTGAACTGGGTTGTGACTGTCAAAAACTCACTTCACAATATGAGCTAGATTGTAACTGTCCCAAAGCCACTTCACACTGTGAACTGGGTCGTGACAGCCCTGAAGCCACTTCACCTTGTGAACTGGGTTGTGACTGTCCCAAAGTCACTTCACATTGTGAACCGGGTTGTGACTGTCCGAAAGTCACTTCACATTGTGAACTGGGTTGTGACTGTCCTGAAGCCACTTCAATTGTGAACTGTGTTGTGACTATCCCAAAGTCACTTCACATTGTGAACTGGGTTGTGACTGTCTGAAAGTCACTTCACAATGTCAACTGGGTTAGGACTGTCTCAAAGCCACTTCAGAATATGAACTGGGTTGTGACTGTCCCAAGATCACTTCACAATATGAACTGGGTTGTGACTGTCCCGAAGTCACCACATTGTGAACTGGGTTGTGACTGTCCTAAAGCCACTTCACAATGTGAACTGGGTTATGACTGTCCCCAAGACACTTCACAATGTGAACTGGGTTGTGACTGTCCCAAGTCACTTCACATTGTGAACTGGGTTGTGACTGTCCGAAAGTCACTACAGATTGTGAACTGAGTTGTGACTGTCCTGAAGCCACTTATGTTGTGAACTGAGTTGTGACTATCCCAAAGTCACTTAACAATGTGAACTGGGTTATGACTGTCTCAAAGCCACTTAACAACGTGAACTGTGTTGTGAAGGTCTGAAAGCCACTTCACAATATGAACTGGGTTGTGATTGTCCCAAAGTCACTTCACATTTTGCATGGGTTGTGACTGTCCGAAAGTCACTTCACAATATGAACTGGGTTGTGACTGTCCCAAAGTCACTTCACATTGTGAACAGGGTTGTGACTGTCCGAAAGTCACTTCACATTGTGATCTGAGTTGTGACTGTCCTGAAGCCACTTCACATTGTGAACTGGATTGTGACTCTCCTGAAGCCACTTCACAATATGAACTGGGTTGTAAATGTCCGAATGTCACTTCACAATATGACCTGGATTGTGACTGTCCCAAAATCACTTCACATTGTGAACTGGTTTGTGACTGTCCTGAAGCCACTTCACATTGTGAACTGCATTGTGACTGTCCCAAAATCACTTCACGATGTGAACTGGATTGTGACTGTCCCAAGATCACTTCACATTGTGCATGGGTTGTGACTGTCTGAAAGTCATTTCACAATATGAACTGGGTTGTGACTGTCCCAAAGTCACTTCACATTGTGAACAGGGTTGTGACTGTCCTAAAGCCACTTCACATTGTGAACTGAGTTGTGACTATCCCAAAGTCATTTCAAATTGTGAACTGGGTTCTGACTGTCCCAAAACCACTTCACATTGACTGTCTCAAACCAACTTCACACTGTGAACCGGGTTGTGACTGTCCCAAAGTCACTTCACATTGTGAACCGGGTTGTGACTGTCCCAGAGCCACTTTACATTGTGAACTGGCTTGTGACTGTCCCATAGCCACTTCACAGTGTGAACTAGGTTGTGACTGTTCCAAAGCCACTTCACATTTTGAAATGGGTTGTGACTGTCCTGAAGTGACTTCACAATGTGAAGCATGTTGTGACTGTCCCAAAGCCAGTTCACATTGTGAACTGCGTTGTGACTGTCCCAAAACCACTTCACATTGTGAACTTGTTTGTGACTCTCCTGAAGCAACTTCACATTGTGAACTGGATTGTGAATGTCCCGAAGCCAATTTACGTTGTGAACTTGTTTGTGATTCTCCTGAAGCAACTTCACGTTGTGAACTGGATTGTGAATGTCCCGAAGCCAGTTCACATTGTGAACTTGTTTGTGATTCTCCTGAAGCCACTTCACAATGTGAACTGTGTTGTGACTGTCTCAAAGTCACTTCACAATATGAGCTAGATTGTGACTGTCTCAAAGCCTCTTCACACTGTGAACTGGGTTGTGACTACCCTGAAGCCACTTCAGCTTGTGAACTGAGTTGTGACTGTTTCAAAGTCACTTCACAATTTGAACTGGGTTATGACTGTCTCAAACCAACTTCACAATGTGAACTGGGTTGTGACTGTCCCAAAGTCACTTCACAATGTGAACTGGGTTGTGACTGTCTGAAAGTCACTTCACAATATGACCTGGGTTGTGACTGTCCCAAAGTCACTTCACATTGTGATCAGGGTTGTGACTCTCCTGAAGCCACTTCACAATGTGAACTGGGTTGTGACTGTCTCAAAGTCACTTCACAATATGAGCTAGATTGTGACTGTCCCAAAGCCACTTCACACTGTGAACTGGGTTGTGACTGCCCTGAAGCCACTTCACCTTGTGAACTGGGTTGTGACTGTCCCAAAGTCACTTCACAATATGAACTCGGTTGTGACTGTCCCAAGGTCACTTCACATTGTGAGCTGGGTTGTGACTGTCCGAAAGTCACTACACATTGTGAACTGGGTTATGATTGTCCTCAAGCCACTTCACTGTAAACGGGGTTGTGACTGCCCTGAAGCCACTTCACATAATGAACTGGGTTGCGACGGTCCCAAAGTCACTTCACAACGTGAACTGGCTTATGACTGACCCAAAGCCACTTCACAATGTGAACTGGGTTGTGACTGTCCCAAAGTCACTTCACATTGTGAAGTGGGTTGTGACTGTCCGAAAGTCATTTCACAATATGAACTGGGTTGTGACTGTCCGAAAGTCACTTCAAATTGTGATCTGAGTTGTGACTGTCCTGAGGCCACTTCACATTGTGAACTGGGTTTTGACTCTCCTGAAGCCACTTCACGATGTGAACTGGGTTGTGACTGTCTCAAAGCCACTTCACACTGTGAACTTGGTTGTGACTGCCCTGAAGCCACTTCACCTTGTGAACTGGGTTGTGACTGTCCCAAAGTCACTTCACAATATGAGCTCGGTTGTGACTGTCCCAAGGTCACTTCACATTGTGTGCTGGGTTGTGACTGTCCGAAAGTCACTACACATTGTGAACTGCGTTGTGATTGTCCTCAAGCCACTTCACAGTGTAAACGGGGTTGTGACTGCCCTGAAGCCACTTCACATTATGAACTGGGTTGTGACTATCTCAAAGCCACTTAACAACGTGAACTGTGTTGTGAAGGTCCGAAAGCCACTTCAGAATATGAACTGGGTTGTGACTGTCCCAAAGTCACTTCACATTGTGAACTGGGTTGTGACTGTCCGAAAGTCACTTCACAATATGAACTGGGTTGTGACTGTCCCAAAGTCACTTCACTTTGTGAACAGGGTTGTGACTGTCCTAAAGCCACTTCACGATGTGAACTGGGTTGTGACTGTCTCAAAGTCACTTCACAATATGAGCTAGATTGTGACTGTCCCAAAGCCACTTCACACTGTGAATTGGGTTGTGACTGCCCTGATGCCACTTCACATTGTGAACTGGGTTGTGACTGTCACAAACTCACTTCACATTGCGAACTGGATTGTGATTGTCCTGAAGCCACTTCCATTGTGAACTGGGTTGTGACTATCCCAAAGTCACTTCACATTGTGAACAGGGTTGTGACTGTTTCCAAGCCACTTAACAATGTGAACTGGGTTATGACTGTCTCAAAGCCACTTCACAATATGAACTGGGTTGTGACTGTCCCAAGATCACTTCACATTGTGCATGGGTTGTGACTGTCCGAAAGTCACTTCACAATATGAATTGTGTTGTGACTGTCCCAAAGTCACTTCACATTATGAACAGGGTTGTGACTGTCCTAAAGCTACTTCACATCGTAAACTGGGTTGTGTCTATCCCAAAGTCACTTCACAATGTGAACTGAGTATGACTGTCTCAAAGCCACTTCATGATGTGAACGGGGTTGTGACTGTCCGAAAGTCACTTCACATTGTGATCTGAGTTTTGACTCTCCCGAAGCCACTTCACATTGTGAATTGGGTTGTAACTGTCCCAAAGACACTTCACAATATGAACTGGATTGTGAATATCCAGAAGCCACTTCACATTGTGAACTGGTTTGTGACTCTCCTGAAGTCACTTCACAATGTGAACTGGGTTGTGACTGTCTGAAAGTCACTTCACAATATGAACTGGGTTGTGACTGTCCCAAAGTCACTTCACATTGTGATCAGGGTTGTGACTCTCCTGAAGCCACTTCACAATGTGAACTGGGTTGTGACTGTCTCAAAGTCACTTCACAATATGAGCTAGATTGTGACTGTCCCAAAGCCACTTCACACTGTGAACTGGGTTGTGACTGCCCTGAAGCCACTTCACCTTGTGAACTGGGTTGTGACTGTCCCAAAGTCACTTCACAATATGAACTCGGTTGTGACTGTCCCAAGGTCACTTCACATTGTGAGCTGGGTTGTGACTGTCCGAAAGTCACTACACATTGTGAACTGGGTTGTGATTGTCCTCAAGCCACTTCACTGTAAACGGGGTTGTGACTGCCCTGAAGCCACTTCACATAATGAAATGGGTTGCGACTGTCCCAAAGTCACTTCACAACGTGAACTGGCTTATGACTGACCCAAAGCCACTTCACAATGTGAACTGGGTTGTGACTGTCCCAAAGTCACTTCACATTGTGAAGTGGGTTGTGACTGTCCGAAAGTCATTTCACAATATGAACTGGGTTGTGACTGTCCGAAAGTCACTTCAAATTGTGATCTGAGTTGTGACTGTCCTGAGGCCACTTCACATTGTGAACTGGGTTTTGACTCTCCTGAAGCCACTTCACGATGTGAACTGGGTTGTGACTGTCTCAAAGCCACTTCACACTGTGAACTTGGTTGTGACTGTCCTGAAGCCACTTCACCTTGTGAACTGGGTTGTGACTGTCCCAAAGTCACTTCACAATATGAGCTCGGTTGTGACTGTCCCAAGGTCACTTCACATTGTGTGCTGGGTTGTGACTGTCCGAAAGTCACTACACATTGTGAACTGCGTTGTGATTTTCCTCAAGCCACTTCACAGTGTAAACGGGGTTGTGACTGCCCTGAAGCCACTTCACATTATGAACTGGGTTGTGACTGTCCCAAAGTCACTTCACAATGTGAACTGGCTTATGACTGATCCAAAGCCACTTCACACTGTGAACTGGGATGTGACTGCCCTGAAGCCACTTCACATTGTGAACTGGGTTGTGACTGTCCGAAAGTCACTACAGATTGTGAACTGGGTTGTGACTGTACTGAAGCCACTTATGTTGTGAACTGGGTTGTGACTATCCCAAAGTCACTTCACAATGTGAACTGGGTTATGACTGTCTCAAAGCCACTTAACAACGTGAACTGTGTTGTGAAGGTCCGAAAGCCACTTCAGAATATGAACTGGGTTGTGACTGTCCCAAAGTCACTTCACATTGTGAACTGGGTTGTGACTGTCCGAAAGTCACTTCACAATATGAACTGGGTTGTGACTGTCCCAAAGTCACTTCACTTTGTGAACAGGGTTGTGACTGTCCTAAAGCTACTTCACATCGTAAACTGGGTTGTGTCTATCCCAAAGTCACTTCACAATGTGAACTGAGTATGACTGTCTCAAAGCCACTTCATGATGTGAACGGGGTTGTGACTGTCCGAAAGTCACTTCACATTGTGATCTGAGTTGTGACTCTCCCGAAGCCACTTCACATTGTGAATTGGGTTGTAACTGTCCCAAAGACACTTCACAATATGAACTGGATTGTGAATATCCAGAAGCCACTTCACATTGTGAACTGGTTTGTGACTCTCCTGAAGTCACTTCACAATGTGAACTGGGTTGTGACTGTCTGAAAGTCACTTCACAATATGAACTGGGTTGTGACTGTCCCAAAGTCACTTCACATTGTGATCAGGGTTGTGACTCTCCTGAAGCCACTTCACAATGTGAACTGGGTTGTGACTGTCTCAAAGTCACTTCACAATATGAGCTAGATTGTGACTGTCCCAAAGCCACTTCACACTGTGAACTGGGTTGTGACTGCCCTGAAGCCACTTCACCTTGTGAACTGGGTTGTGACTGTCCCAAAGTCACTTCACAATATGAACTCGGTTGTGACTTTCCCAAGGTCACTTCACATTGTGAGCTGGGTTGTGACTGTCTGAAAGTCACTACACATTGTGAACTGGGTTGTGATTGTCCTCAAGCCACTTCACTGTAAACGGGGTTGTGACTGCCCTGAAGCCACTTCACATAATGAACTGGGTTGCGACGGTCCCAAAGTCACTTCACAACGTGAACTGGCTTATGACTGACCCAAAGCCACTTCACAATGTGAACTGGGTTGTGACTGTCCCAAAGTCACTTCACATTGTGAAGTGGGTTGTGACTGTCCGAAAGTCATTTCACAATATGAACTGGGTTGTGACTGTCCGAAAGTCACTTCAAATTGTGATCTGAGTTGTGACTGTCCTGAGGCCACTTCACATTGTGAACTGGGTTTTGACTCTCCTGAAGCCACTTCACGATGTGAACTGGGTTGTGACTGTCTCAAAGCCACTTCACACTGTGAACTTGGTTGTGACTGTCCTGAAGCCACTTCACCTTGTGAACTGGGTTGTGACTGTCCCAAAGTCACTTCACAATATGAGCTCGGTTGTGACTGTCCCAAGGTCACTTCACATTGTGTGCTGGGTTGTGACTGTCCGAAAGTCACTACACATTGTGAACTGCGTTGTGATTTTCCTCAAGCCACTTCACAGTGTAAACGGAGTTGTGACTGCCCTGAAGCCACTTCACATTATGAACTGGGTTGTGACTGTCCCAAAGTCACTTCACAATGTGAACTGTCTTATGACTGATCCAAAGCCACTTCACACTGTGAACTGGGATGTGACTGCCCTGAAGCCACTTCACATTGTGAACTGGGTTGTGACTGTCCGAAAGTCACTACAGATTGTGAACTGGGTTGTGACTGTCCTGAAGCCACTTATGTTGTGAACTGGGTTGTGACTATCCCAAAGTCACTTCACAATGTGAACTGGGTTATGACTGTCTCAAAGCCACTTAACAACGTGAACTGTGTTGTGAAGGTCCGAAAGCCACTTCAGAATATGAACTGGGTTGTGACTGTCCCAAAGTCACTTCACATTGTGAACTGGGTTGTGACTGTCCGAAAGTCACTTCACAATATGAACTGGGTTGTGACTGTCCCAAAGTCACTTCACTTTGTGAACAGGGTTGTGACTGTCCTAAAGGCACTTCACGATGTGAACTGGGTTGTGACTGTCTCAAAGTCACTTCACAATATGAGCTAGATTGTGACTGTCCCAAAGCCACTTCACACTGTGAATTGGGGTGTGACTGCCCTGAAGCCACTTCACATTGTGAACTGGGTTGTGACTGTCACAAAATCACTTCACATTGTGAACTGGATTGTGACTGTCCTGAAGCCACTTCCATTGTGAACTGGGTTGTGACTATCCCAAAGTCACTTCACATTGTGAACAGGGTTGTGACTGTCTCCAAGCCACTTAACAATGTGAACTGAGTATGACTGTCTCAAAGCCACTTCATGATGTGAACGGGGTTGTGACTGTCCGAAAGTCGCTTCACATTGTGAACTGGGTTGTGACTGTCCGAAAGTCACTTCACATTGTGATCTGAGTTGTGACTCTCCCGAAGCCACTTCACATTGTGAATTGGGTTGTAACTGTCCCAAAGACACTTCACAATATGAACTGGATTGTGAATATCCCGAAGCCACTTCACATTGTGAACTTGTTTGTGACTCTCCTGAAGTCACTTCACAATGTGAACTGGGTTGTGACTGTCTGAAAGTCACTTCACAATATGCACTGGGTTGTGACTGTCCCAAAGTCACTTCACATTGTGATCAGGGTTGTGACTCTCCTGAAGCCACTTCACAATGTGAACTGGGTTGTGACTGTCTCAAAGTCACTTCACAATATGAGCTAGATTGTGACTGTCCCAAAGCCACTTCACACTGTGAACTGGGTTGTGACTGCCCTGAAGCCACTTCACCTTGTGAACTGGGTTGTGACTGTCCCAAAGTCACTTCACAATATGAACTCGGTTGTGACTGTCCCAAGGTCACTTCACATTGTGAGCTGGGTTGTGACTGTCCGAAAGTCACTACACATTGTGAACTGGGTTGTGA
Source organism: Carcharodon carcharias (assembly GCF_017639515.1). Lineage (NCBI taxonomy): Eukaryota > Metazoa > Chordata > Chondrichthyes > Lamniformes > Lamnidae > Carcharodon > Carcharodon carcharias. Next base: position 105,281,333 of record NC_054473.1, on the reverse strand, counting down.
TTGTCCTCAAGCCACTTCACTGTAAACGGGGTTGTGACTGCCCTGAAGCCAATTCACATAATGAACTGGGTTGCGACTGTCCCAAAGTCACTTCACAACGTGAACTGGCTTATGACTGACCCAAAGCCACTTCACAATGTGAACTGGGTTGTGACTGTCCCAAAGTCACTTCACATTGTGAAGTGGGTTGTGACTGTCCGAAAGTCATTTCACAATATGAACTGGGTTGTGACTGTCCGAAAGTCACTTCAAATTGTGATCTGAGTTGTGACTGTCCTGAGGCCACTTCACATTGTGAACTGGGTTTTGACTCTCCTGAAGCCACTTCACGATGTGAACTGGGTTGTGACTGTCCCAAAGTCACTTCACAATATGAGCTCGGTTGTGACTGTCCCAAGGTCACTTCACATTGTGTGCTGGGTTGTGACTGTCCCAAAGTCACTTCACATTGTGAACTGGGTTGTGACTGTCCCAAAGTCACTTCACACTGTGAACTGGGTTGTGACTGTCCCAAGGTCACTTCACATTGTGTGCTGGGTTGTGACTGTCCGAAAGTCACTACACATTGTGAACTGCGTTGTGATTGTCCTCAAGCCACTTCACAGTGTAAACGGGGTTGTGACTGCCCTGAAGCCACTTCACATTATGAACTGGGTTGTGACTGTCCCAAAGTCACTTCACAATGTGAACTGGCTTATGACTGATCCAAAGCCACTTCACACTGTGAACTGGGATGTGACTGCCCTGAAGCCACTTCACATTGTGAACTGGGTTGTGACTGTCCGAAAGTCACTACAGATTGTGAACTGGGTTGTGACTGTCCTGAAGCCACTTATGTTGTGAACTGGGTTGTGACTATCCCAAAGTCACTTCACAATGTGAACTGGGTTATGACTGTCTCAAAGCCACTTAACAACGTGAACTGTGTTGTGAAGGTCCGAAAGCCACTTCAGAATATGAACTGGGTTGTGACTGTCCCAAAGTCACTTCACATTGTGAACTGGGTTGTGACTGTCCGAAAGTCACTTCACAATATGAACTGGGTTGTGACTGTCCCAAAGTCACTTCACTTTGTGAACAGGGTTGTGACTGTCCCAAAGTCACTTCACAATATGAACTGGGTTGTGACTGTCCCAAAGTCACTTCACAATATGAACTGGGTTGTGACTGTCCCAAAGTCACTTCACAATATGAACTGGGTTGTGACTGTCCCAAAGTCACTTCACAATATGAACTGGGTTGTGACTGTCCCAAAGTCACTTCACGATGTGAACTGGGTTGTGACTGTCCCAAAGTCACTTCACTTTGTGAACAGGGTTGTGACTGTCCTAAAGCCACTTCACAATGTGAACTGGGTTGTGACTGTCCTAAAGCCACTTCACAATATGAACTGGGTTGTGACTGTCCCAAAGTCACTTCACATTGTGAACTGGGTTGTGACTGTCCGAAAGTCACTACACAATATGACCTGGGTTGTGACTGTCCCAAAGTCACTTCACTTTGTGAACAGGGTTGTGACTGTCCTAAAGCCACTTCACGATGTGAACTGGGTTGTGACTGTCTCAAAGTCACTTCACAATATGAGCTAGATTGTGACTGTCCCAAAGCCACTTCACACTGTGAATTGAGTTGTGACTGCCCTGAAGCCACTTCACATTGTGAACTGGGTTGTGACTGTCACAAAATCACTTCACATTGTGAACTGGATTGTGACTGTCCTGAAGCCACTTCCTTTGTGAACTGGGTTGTGACTATCCCAAAGTCACTTCACATTGTGAACAGGGTTGTGACTGTCTCCAAGCCACTTAACAATGTGAACTGGGTTATGACTGTCTCAAAGACACTTCACAATATGAACTGGGTTGTGATTGTCCCAAGATGACTTCACATTGTGCATGGGTTGTGACTGTCCAAAAGTCACTTCACAATATGAATTGTGTTGTGACTGTCCCAAAGTCACTTCACATTATGAACAGGGTTGTGACTGTCCTAAAGCTACTTCACATCGTAAACTGGGTTGTGTCTATCCCAAAGTCACTTCACAATGTGAACTGAGTATGACTGTCTCAAAGCCACTTCATGATGTGAACGGGGTTGTGACTGTCCCAAAGTCACTTCACATTGTGAACTGGGTTGTGACTGTCCCAAAGTCACTTCACATTGTGATCTGAGTTGTGACTCTCCCGAAGCCACTTCACATTGAGAATTGGGTTGTAACTGTCCCAAAGACACTTCACAATATGAACTGGATTGTGAATATCCCGAAGCCACTTCACATTGTGAACTGGTTTGTGACTCTCCTGAAGTCACTTCACAATGTGAACTGGGTTGTGACTGTCCCAAAGTCACTTCACATTGTGATCAGGGTTGTGACTCTCCTGAAGCCACTTCACAATGTGAACTGGGTTGTGACTGTCTCAAAGTCACTTCACAATATGAGCTAGATTGTGACTGTCCCAAAGCCACTTCACACTGTGAACTGGGTTGTGACTGCCCTGAAGCCACTTCACCTTGTGAACTGGGTTGTGACTGTCCCAAAGTCACTTCACAATATGAACTCGGTTGTGACTTTCCCAAGGTCACTTCACATTGTGAGCTGGGTTGTGACTGTCCGAAAGTCACTACACATTGTGAACTGGGTTGTGATTGTCCTCAAGCCACTTCACTGTAAACGGGGTTGTGACTGCCCTGAAGCCACTTCACATAATGAACTGGGTTGCGAATGTCCCAAAGTCACTTCACAACGTGAACTGGCTTATGACTGACCCAAAGCCACTTCACAATGTGAACTGGGTTGTGACTGTCCCAAAGTCACTTCACATTGTGAAGTGGGTTGTGACTGTCCGAAAGTCATTTCACAATATGAACTGGGTTGTGACTGTCCGAAAGTCACTTCAAATTGTGATCTGAGTTGTGACTGTCCTGAGGCCACTTCACATTGTGAACTGGGTTTTGACTCTCCTGAAGTCACTTCACGATGTGAACTGGGTTGTGACTGTCTCAAAGCCACTTCACACTGTGAACTTGGTTGTGACTGCCCTGAAGCCACTTCACCTTGTGAACTGGGTTGTGACTGTCCCAAAGTCACTTCACAATATGAGCTCGGTTGTGACTGTCCCAAGGTCACTTCACATTGTGTGCTGGGTTGTGACTGTCCGAAAGTCACTACACATTGTGAACTGCGTTGTGATTGTCCTCAAGCCACTTCACAGTGTAAACGGGGTTGTGACTGCCCTGAAGCCACGTCACATTATGAACTGGGTTGTGACTGTCCCAAAGTCACTTCACAATGTGAACTGGCTTATGACTGATCCAAAGCCACTTCACACTGTGAACTGGGATGTGACTGCCCTGAAGCCACTTCACATTGTGAACTGGGTTGTGACTGTCCGAAAGTCACTACAGATTGTGAACTGGGTTGTGACTGTCCTGAAGCCACTTATGTTGTGAACTGGGTTGTGTCTATCCCAAAGTCACTTCACAATGTGAACTGGGTTATGACTGTCTCAAAGCCACTTAACAACGTGAACTGTGTTGTGAAGGTCCGAAAGCCACTTCAGAATATGAACTGGGTTGTGACTCTCCTGAAGTCACTTCACAATGTGAACTGGGTTGTGACTGTCTGAAAGTCACTTCACAATATGAACTGGGTTGTGACTGTCCCAAAGTCACTTCACATTGTGATCAGGGTTGTGACTCTCCTGAAGCCACTTCACAATGTGAACTGGGTTGTGACTGTCTCAAAGTCACTTCACAATATGAGCTAGATTGTGACTGTCCCAAAGCCACTTCACACTGTGAACTGGGTTGTGACTGCCCTGAAGCCACTTCACCTTGTGAACTGGGTTGTGACTGTCCCAAAGTCACTTCACAATATGAACTCGGTTGTGACTGTCCCAAGGTCACTTCACATTGTGAGCTGGGTTGTGACTGTCCGAAAGTCACTACACATTGTGAACTGGGTTGTGATTGTCCTCAAGCCACTTCACTGTAAACGGGGTTGTGACTGCCCTGAAGCTAATTCACATAATGAACTGGGTTGCGACTGTCCCAAAGTCACTTCACAACGTGAACTGGCTTATGACTGACCCAAAGCCACTTCACAATGTGAACTGGGTTGTGACTGTCCCAAAGTCACTTCACATTGTGAAGTGGGTTGTGACTGTCCGAAAGTCATTTCACAATATGAACTGGGTTGTGACTGTCCGAAAGTCACTTCAAATTGTGATCTGAGTTGTGACTGTCCTGAGGCCACTTCACATTGTGAACTGGGTTTTGACTCTCCTGAAGCCACTTCACGATGTGAACTGGGTTGTGACTGTCCCAAAGTCACTTCACAATATGAGCTCGGTTGTGACTGTCCCAAGGTCACTTCACATTGTGTGCTGGGTTGTGACTGTCCCAAAGTCACTTCACATTGTGAACTGGGTTGTGACTGTCCCAAAGTCACTTCACACTGTGAACTGGGTTGTGACTGTCCCAAGGTCACTTCACATTGTGTGCTGGGTTGTGACTGTCCGAAAGTCACTACACATTGTGAACTGCGTTGTGATTGTCCTCAAGCCACTTCACAGTGTAAACGGGGTTGTGACTGCCCTGAAGCCACTTCACATTATGAACTGGGTTGTGACTGTCCCAAAGTCACTTCACAATGTGAACTGGCTTATGACTGATCCAAAGCCACTTCACACTGTGAACTGGGATGTGACTGCCCTGAAGCCACTTCACATTGTGAACTGGGTTGTGACTGTCCGAAAGTCACTACAGATTGTGAACTGGGTTGTGACTGTCCTGAAGCCACTTATGTTGTGAACTGGGTTGTGACTATCCCAAAGTCACTTCACAATGTGAACTGGGTTATGACTGTCTCAAAGCCACTTAACAACGTGAACTGTGTTGTGAAGGTCCGAAAGCCACTTCAGAATATGAACTGGGTTGTGACTGTCCCAAAGTCACTTCACATTGTGAACCGGGTTGTGACTGTCCGAAAGTCACTTCACAATATGAACTGGGTTGTGACTGTCCCAAAGTCACTTCACTTTGTGAACAGGGTTGTGACTGTCCCAAAGTCACTTCACAATATGAACTGGGTTGTGACTGTCCCAAAGTCACTTCACAATATGAACTGGGTTGTGACTGTCCCAAAGTCACTTCACAATATGAACTGGGTTGTGACTGTCCCAAAGTCACTTCACAATATGAACTGGGTTGTGACTGTCCCAAAGTCACTTCACGATGTGAACTGGGTTGTGACTGTCCCAAAGTCACTTCACTTTGTGAACTGGGTTGTGACTGTCCTAAAGCCACTTCACAATGTGAACTGGGTTGTGACTGTCCTAAAGCCACTTCACAATATGAACTGGGTTGTGGCTGTCCCAAAGTCACTTCACATTGTGAACTGGGTTGTGACTGTCCGAAAGTCACTACACAATATGACCTGGGTTGTGACTGTCCCAAAGTCACTTCACTTTGTGAACAGGGTTGTGACTGTCCTAAAGCCACTTCACGATGTGAACTGGGTTGTGACTGTCTCAAAGTCACTTCACAATATGAGCTAGATTGTGACTGTCCCAAAGCCACTTCACACTGTGAATTGAGTTGTGACTGCCCTGAAGCCACTTCACATTGTGAACTGGGTTGTGACTGTCACAAAATCACTTCACATTGTGAACTGGATTGTGACTGTCCTGAAGCCACTTCCTTTGTGAACTGGGTTGTGACTATCCCAAAGTCACTTCACATTGTGCACAGGGTTGTGACTGTCTCCAAGCCACTTAACAATGTGAACTGGGTTATGACTGTCTCAAAGACACTTCACAATATGAACTGGGTTGTGATTGTCCCAAGATGACTTCACATTGTGCATGGGTTGTGACTGTCCGAAAGTCACTTCACAATATGAATTGTGTTGTGACTGTCCCAAAGTCACTTCACATTATGAACAGGGTTGTGACTGTCCTAAAGCTACTTCACATCGTAAACTGGGTTGTGTCTATCCCAAAGTCACTTCACAATGTGAACTGAGTATGACTGTCTCAAAGCCACTTCATGATGTGAACGGGGTTGTGACTGTCCCAAAGTCACTTCACATTGTGAACTGGGTTGTGACTGTCCCAAAGTCACTTCACATTGTGATCTGAGTTGTGACTCTCCCGAAGCCACTTCACATTGTGAATTGGGTTGTAACTGTCCCAAAGACACTTCACAATATGAACTGGATTGTGAATATCCCGAAGCCACTTCACATTGTGAACTGGTTTGTGACTCTCCTGAAGTCACTTCACAATGTGAACTGGGTTGTGACTGTCCCAAAGTCACTTCACATTGTGATCAGGGTTGTGACTCTCCTGAAGCCACTTCACAATGTGAACTGGGTTGTGACTGTCTCAAAGTCACTTCACAATATGAGCTAGATTGTGACTGTCCCAAAGCCACTTCACACTGTGAACTGGGTTGTGACTGCCCTGAAGCCACTTCACCTTGTGAACTGGGTTGTGACTGTCCCAAAGTCACTTCACAATATGAACTCGGTTGTGACTTTCCCAAGGTCACTTCACATTGTGAGCTGGGTTGTGACTGTCCGAAAGTCACTACACATTGTGAACTGGGTTGCGATTGTCCTCAAGCCACTTCACTGTAAACGGGGTTGTGACTGCCCTGAAGCCACTTCACATAATGAACTGGGTTGCGACGGTCCCAAAGTCACTTCACAACGTGAACTGGCTTATGACTGACCCAAAGCCACTTCACAATGTGAACTGGGTTGTGACTGTCCCAAAGTCACTTCACATTGTGAAGTGGGTTGTGACTGTCCGAAAGTCATTTCACAATATGAACTGGGTTGTGACTGTCCGAAAGTCACTTCAAATTGTGATCTGAGTTGTGACTGTCCTGAGGCCACTTCTCATTGTGAACTGGGTTTTGACTCTCCTGAAGCCACTTCACGATGTGAACTGGGTTGTGACTGTCTCAAAGCCACTTCACACTGTGAACTTGGTTGTGACTGCCCTGAAGCCACTTCACCTTGTGAACTGGGTTGTGACTGTCCCAAAGTCACTTCACAATATGAGCTCGGTTGTGACTGTCCCAAGGTCACTTCACATTGTGTGCTGGGTTGTGACTGTCCGAAAGTCACTACACATTGTGAACTGCGTTGTGATTGTCCTCAAGCCACTTCACAGTGTAAACGGGGTTGTGACTGCCCTGAAGCCACTTCACATTATGAACTGGGTTGTGACTGTCCCAAAGTCACTTCACAATGTGAACTGGCTTATGACTGATCCAAAGCCACTTCACACTGTGAACTGGGATGTGACTGCCCTGAAGCCACTTCACATTGTGAACTGGGTTGTGACTGTCCGAAAGTCACTACAGATTGTGAACTGGGTTGTGACTGTCCTGAAGCCACTTATGTTGTGAACTGGGTTGTGACTATCCCAAAGTCACTTCACAATGTGAACTGGGTTATGACTGTCTCAAAGCCACTTAACAACGTGAACTGTGTTGTGAAGGTCCGAAAGCCACTTCAGAATATGAACTGGGTTGTGACTGTCCCAAAGTCACTTCACATTGTGAACTGGGTTGTGACTGTCCGAAAGTCACTTCACAATATGAACTGGATTGTGACTGTCCCAAAGTCACTTCACTTTGTGAACAGGGTTGTGACTGTCCTAAAGCCACTTCACGATGTGAACTGGGTTGTGACTGTCTCAAAGTCACTTCACAATATGAGCTAGATTGTGACTGTCCCAAAGCCACTTCACACTGTGAATTGGGTTGTGACTGCCCTGAAGCCACTTCACATTGTGAACTGGGTTGTAACTGTCACAAAATCACTTCACATTGTGAACTGGATTGTGACTGTCCTGAAGCCACTTCCATTGTGAACTGGGTTGTGACTATCCCAAAGTCACTTCACATTGTGAACAGGGTTGTGACTGTCTCCAAGCCACTTAACAATGTGAACTGGGTTATGACTGTCTCAAAGCCACTTCACAATATGAACTGGGTTGTGACTGTCCCAAGATCACTTCACATTGTGCATGGGTTGTGACTGTCCGAAAGTCACTTCACAATATGAATTGAGTTGTGACTGTCCCAAAGTCACTTCACATTATGAACAGCGTTGTGACTGTCCTAAAGCTACTTCACATCGTAAACTGGGTTGTGTCTATCCCAAAGTCACTTCACAATGTGAACTGGGTATGACTGTCTCAAAGCCACTTCATGATGTGAACGGGGTTGTGACTGTCCCAAAGTCACTTCACATTGTGAACTGGGTTGTGACTGTCCGAAAGTCACTTCACATTGTGATCTGAGTTGTGACTCTCCCGAAGCCACTTCACATTGTGAATTGGGTTGTAACTGTCCCAAAGACACTTCACAATATGAACTGGATTGTGAATATCCCGAAGCCACTTCACATTGTGAACTGGTTTGTGACTCTCCTGAAGTCACTTCACAATGTGAACTGGGTTGTGACTGTCTGAAAGTCACTTCACAATATGAACTGGGTTGTGACTGTCCCAAAGTCACTTCACATTGTGATCAGGGTTGTGACTCTCCTGAAGCCACTTCACAATGTGAACTGGGTTGTGACTGTCTCAAAGTCACTTCACAATATGAGCTAGATTGTGACTGTCCCAAAGCCACTTCACACTGTGAACTGGGTTGTGACTGCCCTGAAGCCACTTCACCTTGTGAACTGGGTTGTGACTGTCCCAAAGTCACTTCACAATATGAACTCGGTTGTGACTGTCCCAAGGTCACTTCACATTGTGAGCTGGGTTGTGACTGTCCGAAAGTCACTACACATTGTGAACTGGGTTGTGATTGTCCTCAAGCCACTTCACTGTAAACGGGGTTGTGACTGCCCTGAAGCCACTTCACATAATGAACTGGGTTACGACTGTCCCTAAGTCACTTCACAACGTGAACTGGCTTATGATTGACCCAAAGCCACTTCACAATGTGAACTGGGTTGTGACTGTCCCAAAGTCACTTCACATTGTGAAGTGGGTTGTGACTGTCCGAAAGTCATTTCACAATATGAACTGGGTTGTGACTGTCCGAAAGTCACTTCAAATTGTGATCTGAGTTGTGACTGTCCTGAGGCCACTTCACATTGTGAACTGGGTTTTGACTCTCCTGAAGCCACTTCACGATGTGAACTGGGTTGTGACTGTCTCAAAGTCACTTCACACTGTGAACTTGGTTGTGACTGCCCTGAAGCCACTTCACCTTGTGAACTGGGTTGTGACTGTCCCAAAGTCACTTCACAATATGAGCTCGGTTGTGACTGTCCCAAGGTCACTTCACATTGTGTGCTGGGTTGTGACTGTCCGAAAGTCACTACACATTGTGAACTGCGTTGTGATTGTCCTCAAGCCACTTCACAGTGTAAACGGGGTTGTGACTGCCCTGAAGCCACTTCACATTATGAACTGGGTTGTGACTGTCCCAAAGTCACTTCACAATGTGAACTGGCTTATGACTGATCCAAAGCCACTTCACACTGTGAACTGGGATGTGACTGCCCTGAAGCCACTTCACATTGTGAACTGGGTTGTGACTGTCCGAAAGTCACTACAGATTGTGAACTGGGTTGTGACTGTCCTGAAGCCACTTATGTTGTGAACTGGGTTGTGACTATCCCAAAGTCACTTCACAATGTGAACTGGGTTATGACTGTCTCAAAGCCACTTAACAACGTGAACTGTGTTGTGAAGGTCCGAAAGCCACTTCAGAATATGAACTGGGTTGTGACTGTCCCAAAGTCACTTCACATTGTGAACTGGATTGTGACTGTCCGAAAGTCACTTCACTTTGTGAACAGGGTTGTGACTGTCCCAAAGTCACTTCACTTTGTGAACAGGGTTGTGACTGTCCTAAAGCCACTTCACGATGTGAACTGGGTTGTGACTGTCTCAAAGTCACTTCACAATATGAGCTAGATTGTGACTGTCCCAAAGCCACTTCACACTGTGAATTGGGTTGTGACTGCCCTGAAGCCACTTCACATTGTGAACTGGGTTGTGACTGTCACAAAATCACTTCACATTGTGAACTGGATTGTGACTGTCCTGAAGCCACTTCCATTGTGAACTGGGTTGTGACTATCCCAAAGTCACTTCACATTGTGAACAGGGTTGTGACTGTTTCCAAGCCACTTAACAATGTGAACTGGGTTATGACTGTCTCAAAGCCACTTCACAATATGAACTGGGTTGTGACTGTCCCAAGATCACTTCACATTGTGCATGGGTTGTGACTGTCCGAAAGTCACTTCACAATATGAATTGTGTTGTGACTGTCCCAAAGTCACTTCACATTATGAACAGGGTTGTGACTGTCCTAAAGCTACTTCACATCGTAAACTGGGTTGTGTCTATCCCAAAGTCACTTCACAATGTGAACTGAGTATGACTGTCTCAAAGCCACTTCATGATGTGAACGGGGTTGTGACTGTCCGAAAGTCACTTCACATTGTGATCTGAGTTGTGACTCTCCCGAAGCCACTTCACATTGTGAATTGGGTTGTAAACTGTCCCAAAGACACTTCACAATATGAACTGGATTGTGAATATCCCGAAGCCACTTCACATTGTGAACTGGTTTGTGACTCTCCTGAAGCCACTTCACGATGTGAACTGGGTTGTGACTGTCACAAACTCACTTCACAATATGAGCTAGATTGTAACTGTCCCAAAGCCACTTCACACTGTGAACTGGGTCGTGACTGCCCTGAAGCCACTTCACCTTGTGAACTGGGTTGTGACTGTCCCAAAGTCACTTCACATTGTGAACTGGGTTGTGACTGTCCGAAAGTCACATCACATTATGAACTGGGTTGTGACTGTCCTGAAGCCACTTCAATTGTGAACTGTGTTGTGACTATCCCAAAGTCACTTCACAATGTGAACTGGGTTATGACTGTCTCAAATCCACTTCAGAATATGAACTGAGTTGTGACTGTCCGAAGATCACTTCACATTGTGCATGGTTTGTGACTGTCTGAAAGTCACTTCACAATATGAACTGGGTTGTGACTGTCCCAAAGTCACTTCATTTTGTGAACAGGGTTGTGACTGTCCTAAAGCCACTTCACAATGTGAACTGGGTTATGACTCTCCCTATGACACTTCACAATGTGAACTGGGTTGTGACTGTCCGAAAGTCACTTCACGATGTCAACTGGGTTATGACTGTCTCAAAGCCACTTCAGAATATGAACTGGGTTGTGACTGTCCCAAGATCACTTCACATTGTGCATGGGTTGTGACTGTACGTAAGTCTCTTCACAATATGAACTGGGTTGTGACTGTCCCAAAGTCATTTCACAATATGAACTGGGTTGTGACTGTCCCAAAGTCACTTCACATTGTGAACTGGGTTGTGACTGTCTTAAAGCCACTTCACATTGTGAACTGGGTTGTGACTGTCCTAAATCCACTTCACAATGTGAACTGGGTTATGACTGTCCCTATGACAATTCACAATGTGAACTGGGTTGTGACTGTCCGAAAGTCACTTCACATTGTGAACAGGGTTGTGACTGTCCTAAAGCCACTTCATATTGTGATCTGAGTTGTGACTGTCCTGAAGCCACTTCACATTGTGAACTGTGTTGTGACTCTCCTGAAGCCACTTCACAATATGATCTGGGTTTTGACTGTCCGAATGTCACTTCACAATATGACCTGGATTGTGACTGTCCCAAATTCAGTTCACATTGTGAACTGGTTTGTGACTGTCCTGAAGCCACTTCACATTGTGAACTGAGTTGTGACTGTCCCAAAATCACTTCACGATGTGAACTGGGTTATGACTGTCTCAAATCCACTTCAGAATATGAACGGGATTGTGACTGTTCCAAGATCACTTCACATTGTGCATGGGTTGTGACTGTCCGAAAGTCATTTCACAATATGAACTGAGTTGTGACTGTCCCAAAGTCACTTCACATTGTGAACTGGGTTGTGACTGTCCTAAAGCCACTTCACATTGTGAACTGGGTTGTGACTATCCCAAAGTCATTTCACATTGTGAACTGGGTTCTGACTGTCCCAAAACCACTTCACATTGTGAACCGGGTTGTGACTGTCCCAAAGGAATTTCACATTGTGAACTGTGTTGTGACGATCCCAAAGTCAGTTCACATTGTGAACCGGGTTATGACTGTCCCAAAGCCACTTTACATTGTGAACTGGATTGTGACTGTTCCAAAGCCACTTCACATTTTGAAATGGGTTGTGACTGTCCTGAAGTGACTTCACAATGTGAAGCAGGTTGTGACTGTCCCAAAGCCATTTCACATTGTGAACTGGGTTGTGACTGTCCTGATGCCGTATCACATTGTGAACTGGATTGTGAATGTCCCGAAGCCAATTCACGTTGTGAACTGGTTTGTGACTCTCCTGAAGCCACTTCAAATTGTGAACTGGATTGTGAATGTCCCGAAACCAGTTCACTTTGTGAACTTGTTTGTGACTCTCCTGAAGCCACTTCACAATGTGAACTGGGTTGTGACTGTCTCAAAGTCACTTCACAATATGAGCTAGATTGTGACTGTCTCAAAGCCTCTTCACACTGTGAACTGGGTTGTGACTGCCCTGAAGCCACTTCACCTTGTGAACTGGGTTGTGACTGTCTCAAAGTCACTTCACAATTTGAACTGGGTTATGACTGTCTCAAACCAACTTCACAATGTGAACTGGGTTGTGACTGTCCCAAAGTCACTTCACATTGTGAACTGGGTTGTGACTGTCTGAAAGTCACTTCACAATATGAACTGGGTTGTGACTGCCCCAAAGTCACTTCACATTGTGAACTGGTTTGTGACGGTGTTGAAGCCACTTCCATTGTGAACTAGGTTGTGACTATCCCAAAGTCACTTCATTATATGAACTGGATTATAACTGTCTCAAAGCCACTTCACAATATGAACTGGGTTGTGACTGTCCGAATGTCACTTCACAATATGACCTGGATTGTGACTGTCCCAAATTCACTTCACATTGTGAACTGGGTTGTGACTGTCCTGAAGCCACTTCACATTATGAACTGAGTTGTGACTGTCCCAAAATCACTTCACGATGTGAACTGGGTTATGACTGTCTCAAATCCACTTCAGAATATGAACTGGATTGTGACTGTCCCAAGATCACTTCACATTGTGCATGGGTTGTGACTGTCCGAAAGTCATTTCACAATATGAACTGGGTTGTGACTGTCCTAAAGCCACTTCACATTGTGAACTGAGTTGTGACTATCCCAAAGTCATTTCACATTGTGAACCGGGTTGTGACTGTCCCAAAGTAATTTCACATTGTGAACTGTGTTGTGACTATCCCAAAGTCAGTTCACATTGTGAACCAGGTTGAGACTGTCCCAAAGCCACTTTACATTGTGAACTGGCTTGTGACTGTCCCATAGCCGCTTCACAGTGTGAACTGGGTTGTGACTGTTCCAAAGCCACTTCACATTTTGAAATGGGTTGTGACTGTCCTGAAGTGACTTCACAATGTGAAGCATGTTGTGACTGTCCCAAAGCCAGTTCACATTGTGAACCGTGTTGTGACTGTCCCAAACCAATTTCACATTGTGAACTGGGTTGTGACTGTCCCAAGATCACTTCACATTGTGCATGGGTTGTGACTGTCTGAAAGTCATTTCACAATATGAACTGGGTTGTGACTGTCCCAAAGTCACTTCACATTGTGAACTGGGTTGTGACTGTCCTAAAGCCACTTCACATTGTGAACTGGGTTGTGACTATCCCAAAGTCATTTCACATTGTGAACTGGGTTCTGACTGTCCCAAAACCACTTCACATTGTGAACCGGGTTGTGACTGTCCCAAAGTAATTTCACATTGTGAACTGTGTTGTGACGATCCCAAAGTCAGTTCACATTGTGAACCGGGTTATGACTGTCCCAAAGCCACTTTACATTGTGAACTGGGTTGTGACTGTTCCAAAGCCACTTAACATTTTGAAATGGGTTGTGACTGTCCTGAAGTGACTTCACAATGTGAAGCAGGTTGTGACTGTCCCAAAGCCATTTCACATTGTGAACTGGGTTGTGACTGTCCTGATGCCATTTCACATTGTGAGCTGGATTGTGAATGTCCCGAAGCCAATTCACGTTGTGAACTGGTTTGTGACTCTCCTGAAGCCACTTCAAATTGTGAACTGGATTGTGAATGTCCCGAAACCAGTTCACATTGTGAACTTGTTTGTGACTCTCCTGAAGCCACTTCACAATGTGAACTGAGTTGTGACTGTCTCAAAGTCACTTCACAATGTGAGCTAGATTGCGACAGTCTCAAAACCTCTTCACACTGTGAACTGGGTTGTGACTGCCCTGAAGCCACTTCACCTTGTGAACTGGGTTGTGACTGTCTCAAAGTCACTTCACAATATGAGCTAGATTGTGACTGTCTCAAAGCCTCTTCACACTGTGAACTGGGTTGTGACTGCCCTGAAGCCACTTCACCTTGTGAACTGTGTTGTGACTGTCTCAAAGTCACTTCACAACTTGAACTGGGTTATGACTGTCTCAAACCAACTTCACAATGTGAACTGGTTTGTGACTGTCCCAAAGTCACTTCACATTGTGAACTGGGTTGTGACTGTCTGAAAGTCACTTCACATTATGAACTGGGTTGTGACTGCCCCAAAGTCACTTCACATTGTGAACTGGTTTGTGACGGTGTTGAAGCCACTTCCATTGTGAACTAGGTTGTGACTATCCCAAAGTCACTTCATTATATGAACTGGATTATAACTGTCTCAAAGCCACTTCACAATATGAACTGGGTTGTGACTGTCCGAATGTCACTTCACAATATGACCTGGATTGTGACTGTCCCAAATTCACTTCACATTGTGAACTGGTTTGTGACTGTCCTGAAGCCACTTCACATTGTGAACTGAGTTGTGACTGTCCCAAAATCACTTCACGATGTGAACTGGGTTATGACTGTCTCAAATCCACTTCAGAATATGAACTGGATTGTGACTGTCCCAAGATCACTTCACATTGTGCATGGGTTGTGACTGTCCGAAAGTCATTTCACAATATGAACTGGGTTGTGACTGTCCCAAAGCCACTTCACCTTGTGAACTGGGTTGTGACTGTTCCAAAGTCACTTCACATTGTGAACTGGGTTGTGACTGTCCGAAAGTCACTACACATTGTGAACTGGGTTGTGACTGTCCTGAAGCCACTTCAATTGTGAACTGTGTTGTGACTATCCCAAAGTCACTTCACAATGTGAATTGGGTTATGACTGTCTCAAAGCCACTTAACAACGTGAACTGGTTTTTGACTGTCCCAAAGTCACTTCACATTGTGATCTGAGTTGTGACTCTCCCGAAGCCACTTCACATTGTGAATTGGGTTGTAACTGACCAAAGTCACTTCACAATGTGAACTGGATTGTGAATGTCCCGAAGCCAGTTCACATTGTGAACAGGTTTGTGACTCTCCTGAAGCCACTTCACGATGTGAACTGGGTTGTGACAGTCACAAACTCACTTCACAATATGAGCTAGATTGTAACTGTCCCAAAGCCACTTCACACTGTGAACTGGGTGGTGACAGCCCTGAAGCCACTTCACCTTGTGAACTGGGTTGTGATTGTCCCAAAATCACTTCACATTGTGAACTGGGTTGTGACTGTCCTAAAGCCACTTCACGATGTGAACTGGGTTATGACTGTCTCAAATCCACTTCAGAATATGAACTGAGTTGTGACTGTCCGAAGATCACTTCACATTGTGCATGGTTTGTGACTGTCCGAAAGTCACTTCACAATATGAACTGGGCTGTGACTGTCCCAAAGTCACTTCACATTGTGAACAGGGTTGTGACTGTCCTAAAGCCACTTCACAATGTGAACTTGGTTATGACTGTCCCTATGACACTCCACAATGTGAACTGGGCTGTGACTGTCCGAAAGTCACTTCACGATGTCAACTGGGTTATGACTGTCTCAAAGCCACTTCAGAATATGAACTGGGTTGTGACTGTCCCAAGATCACTTCACATTGTGCATGGGTTGTGACTGTACGTAAGTCTCTTCACAATATGAACTGGGTTGTGAATGTCCAAAAGTCACTTCACATTGTGAACTGGTTTGTGACTGTCCTAAAGCCACTTCACAATGTGAACTGGGTTATGACTGTCCCCAAGACACTTCACAATGTGAACTGGGTTGTGACTGTCTCAAAGTCACTTCACATTGTGAACTGGATTGTGACTGTCCCAAAGTCACTTCACAATATGAATTGGGTTGTGACTGTCCGAAAGTCACTTCACATTGTGATCTGAGTTGTTACTGTCCTGAAGCCACTTCACATTGTGAACTGTGTTGTGACACTCCTGAAGCCACTTCACAATATGAACTGGGTTGTGACTGTCCGAATGTCACTTCACAATATGAGCTGGATTGTGACTGTCCCAAATTCACTTCACGTTGTGAACTGGTTTGTGACTGTCCTGAAGCCACTTCCCATTGTGAACTGAGGTGTGACTGTCCCAAAATCACTTCACGATGTGAACTGGGTTATGACTGTCTCAAATCCACTTCAGAATATGAACTGGATTGTGACTATCCCAAGATCACTTCACATTGTGCATGGGTTGTGACTGTCTGAAAGTCATTTCACAATATGAACTGAGTTGTGACTGTCCCAAAGCCACTTCACCTTGTGAACTGGGTTGTGACTGTCCCAAAGTCACTTCACATTGTGAACTGGGTTGTGACTATCCCAAAGTCATTTCACATTGTGAACTGGGTTCTGACTGTCCCAAAACCACTTCACATTGTGAACCGGGTTTAGACTGTCCCAAAGTAATTTCACATTGTGAACTGTGTTGTGACGATCCCAAAGTCAGTTCACATTGTGAACCGGGTTGTGACTGTCCCAAAGCCACTTTACATTGTGAACTGGGTTGTGACCTTTCCAAAGCCACTTCACATTTTGAAATGGGTTGTGACTGTCCTGAAGTGACTTCACAATGTGAAGCAGGTTGTGACTGTCCCAAAGCCATTTCACATTGTGAACTGGGTTGTGACTGTCCTGATGCCACATCACATTGTGAACTGGATTGTTAATGTCCCGAAGCCAATTCACGTTGTGAACTGGTTTGTGACTCTCCTGAAGCCACTTCACAATGTGAACCGGGTTGTGACTGTCTCAAAGTCACTTCACAATATGAACTAGATTGTGACTGTCTCAAAGCCTCTTCACACTGTGAACTGGGTTGTGACTGCCCTGAAGCCACTTCACATTGTGAACTGGGTTGTGACTGTCTCAAAGTCACTTCACAATTTGAACTGGGCTATGACTGTCTCAAACCAACTTCACAATGTGAACTGGGTTGTGACTGTCCCAAAGTCACTTCACATTGTGAACTGGGTTGTGACTGTCTGAAAGTCACTTCACAATGTGAACTGGGTTGTGACTGCCCCAAAGTCACTTCACATTGTGAATTGGTTTGTGACGGTGTTGAAGCCACTTCCATTGTGAATTGGTTTGTAACTGTCCCAAAGTCACTTCACAATGTGAACTAGATTGTGAATGTCCCGAAGCCACTTCACATTGTGAACTTGTTTGTGACTCTCCTGAAGCCACTTCACGATGTGAACTGGGTTGTGACTGTCACAAACTCACTTCACAATATGAGCTAGATTGTAACTGTCCCAAAGCCACTTCACACTGTGAACTGGGTTGTGACAGCCTTGAAGCCACTTCACATTGTGAACTGGGTTGTGACTGTCCTGAAGCCACTTCAATTGTGAACTGTATTGTGACTATCCCAAAGTCACTTCACAATGTGAACTGAGTTATGACTGTCTCAAAGCCACTTAACAACGTGAATTGGGTTTTGACTGTCCCAAAGTCACTTCACATTGTGAACTGGGTTGTGACTGTCCGAAAGTCACTTCACGATGTCAACTGGGTTATGACTCTCCTGAAATCTTTTCACAATATGAACTGGGTTGTGACTGTCCGAATGTCACTTCACAATATGACCTGGATTGTGACTGTCTCTAATTCACTTCACATTGTGAACTGGTTTGTGACTGTCCTGAAGCCACTTCACATTGTGAACTTAGTTGTGACTGTCCCAAAATCAGTTCACGATGTGAACTGGGTTATGACTGTCTCAAATCCACTTCAGAATATGAACTGGATTGTGACTGTCCCAAGATCACTTCACATTGTGCATGGGTTGTGACTGTCCGAAAGTCATTTCACAATATGAACTGGGTTGTGACTGTCCCAAAGCCACTTCACCTTGTGAACTGGGTTGTGACTGTCCCAAAGTCACTTCACATTGTGAACTGGGTTGTGACTGTCCGAAAGTCACTACACATTGTGAACTGGGTTGTGACTGTCCTGAAGCCACTTCAATTGTGAACTGTGTTGTGACTATCCCAAAGTCACTTCACAATGTGAATTGGGTTATGACTGTCTCAAAGCCACTTAACAACGTGAACTGGGTTTTGACTGTCCCAAAGTCACTTCACATTGTGATCTGAGTTGTGACTCTCCCGAAGCCACTTCACATTGTGAATTGGGTTGTAACTGACCAAAGTCACTTCACAATGTGAACTGGATTGTTAATGTCCCAAAGCCAGTTCACATTGTGAACAGGTTTGTGACTCTCCTGAAGCCACTTCACGATGTGAACTGGGTTGTGACTGTCACAAACTCACTTCACAATATGTGCTAGATTGTAACTGTCCCAAAGCCACTTCACACTGTGAACTGGGTTGTGACAGCCCTGAAGCCACTTCACCTTGTGAACTGGGTTGTGATTGTCCCAAAATCACTTCACATTGTGAACTGGGTTGTGACTGTCCTAAAGCCACTTCACGATGTGAACTGGGTTATGACTGTCTCAAATCCACTTCAGAATATGAACTGAGTTGTGACTGTCCGAAGATCACTTCACATTGTGCATGGTTTGTGACTGTCCGAAAGTCACTTCACAATATGAACTGGGTTGTTACTGTCCCAAAGTCACTTCACATTGTGAACAGGGTTGTGACTGTCCTAAAGCCACTTCACAATGTGAACTTGGTTATGACTGTCCCTATGACACTCCACAATGTGAACTGGGCTGTGACTGTCCGAAAGTCACTTCACGATGTCAACTGGGTTATGACTGTCTCAAAGCCACTTCAGAATATGAACTGGGTTGTGACTGTCCCAAGATCACTTCACATTGTGCATGGGTTGTGACTGTACGTAAGTCTCTTCACAATATGAACTGGGTTGTGAATGTCCAAAAGTCACTTCACATTGTGAACTGGTTTGTGACTGTCCTAAAGCCACTTCACAATGTGAACTGGGTTATGACTGTCCCCAAGACACTTCACAATGTGAACTGGGTTGTGACTGTCTCAAAGTCACTTCACATGGTGAACTGGATTGTGACTGTCCCAAAGTCACTTCACAATATGAATTGGGTTGTGACTGTCCGAAAGTCACTTCACATTGTGATCTGAGTTGTTACTGTCCTGAAGCCACTTCACATTGTGAACTGTGTTGTGACACTCCTGAAGCCACTTCACAATATGAACTGGGTTGTGACTGTCCGAATGTCACTTCACAATATGAGCTGGATTGTGACTGTCCCAAATTCACTTCACGTTGTGAACTGGTTTGAGACTGTCCTGAAGCCACTTCCCATTGTGAACTGAGGTGTGACTGTCCCAAAATCACTTCACGATGTGAACTGGGTTATGACTGTCTCAAATCCACTTCAGAATATGAACTGGATTGTGACTATCCCAAGATCACTTCACATTGTGCATGGGTTGTGACTGTCTGAAAGTCATTTCACAATATGAACTGAGTTGTGACTGTCCCAAAGCCACTTCACCTTGTGAACTGGGTTGTGACTGTCCCAAAGTCACTTCACATTGTGAACTGGGTTGTGACTATCCCAAAGTCATTTCACATTGTGAACTGGGTTCTGACTGTCCCAAAACCACTTCACATTGTGAACCGGGTTTAGACTGTCCCAAAGTAATTTCACATTGTGAACTGTGTTGTGACGATCCCAAAGTCAGTTCACATTGTGAACCGGGTTGTGACTGTCCCAAAGCCACTTTACATTGTGAACTGGGTTGTGACCTTTCCAAAGCCACTTCACATTTTGAAATGGGTTGTGACTGTCCTGAAGTGACTTCACAATGTGAAGCAGGTTGTGACTGTCCCAAAGCCATTTCACATTGTGAACTGGGTTGTGACTGTCCTGATGCCACATCACATTGTGAACTGGATTGTTAATGTCCCGAAGCCAATTCACGTTGTGAACTGGTTTGTGACTCTCCTGAAGCCACTTCACAATGTGAACCGGGTTGTGACTGTCTCAAAGTCACTTCACAATATGAACTAGATTGTGACTGTCTCAAAGCCTCTTCACACTGTGAACTGGGTTGTGACTGCCCTGAAGCCACTTCACATTGTGAACTGGGTTGTGACTGTCTCAAAGTCACTTCACAATTTGAACTGGGCTATGACTGTCTCAAACCAACTTCACAATGTGAACTGGGTTGTGACTGTCCCAAAGTCACTTCACATTGTGAACTGGGTTGTGACTGTCTGAAAGTCACTTCACAATGTGAACTGGGTTGTGACTGCCCCAAAGTCACTTCACATTGTGAATTGGTTTGTGACGGTGTTGAAGCCACTTCCATTGTGAATTGGTTTGTAACTGTCCCAAAGTCACTTCACAATGTGAACTAGATTGTGAATGTCCCGAAGCCACTTCACATTGTGAACTTGTTTGTGACTCTCCTGAAGCCACTTCACGATGTGAACTGGGTTGTGACTGTCACAAACTCACTTCACAATATGAGCTAGATTGTAACTGTCCCAAAGCCACTTCACACTGTGAACTGGGTTGTGACAGCCTTGAAGCCACTTCACATTGTGAACTGGGTTGTGACTGTCCTGAAGCCACTTCAATTGTGAACTGTATTGTGACTATCCCAAAGTCACTTCACAATGTGAACTGAGTTATGACTGTCTCAAAGCCACTTAACAACGTGAATTGGGTTTTGACTGTCCCAAAGTCACTTCACATTGTGAACTGGGTTGTGACTGTCCGAAAGTCACTTCACGATGTCAACTGGGTTATGACTCTCCTGAAATCTTTTCACAATATGAACTGGGTTGTGACTGTCCGAATGTCACTTCACAATATGACCTGGATTGTGACTGTCTCTAATTCACTTCACATTGTGAACTGGTTTGTGACTGTCCTGAAGCCACTTCACATTGTGAACTTAGTTGTGACTGTCCCAAAATCAGTTCACGATGTGAACTGGGTTATGACTGTCTCAAATCCACTTCAGAATATGAACTGGATTGTGACTGTCCCAAGATCACTTCACATTGTGCATGGGTTGTGACTGTCCGAAAGTCATTTCACAATATGAACTGGGTTGTGACTGTCCCAAAGCCACTTCACCTTGTGAACTGGGTTGTGACTGTCCCAAAGTCACTTCACATTGTGAACTGGGTTGTGACTGTCCGAAAGTCACTACACATTGTGAACTGGGTTGTGACTGTCCTGAAGCCACTTCAATTGTGAACTGTGTTGTGACTATCCCAAAGTCACTTCACAATGTGAATTGGGTTATGACTGTCTCAAAGCCACTTAACAACGTGAACTGGGTTTTGACTGTCCCAAAGTCACTTCACATTGTGATCTGAGTTGTGACTCTCCCGAAGCCACTTCACATTGTGAATTGGGTTGTAACTGACCAAAGTCACTTCACAATGTGAACTGGATTGTTAATGTCCCAAAGCCAGTTCACATTGTGAACAGGTTTGTGACTCTCCTGAAGCCACTTCACGATGTGAACTGGGTTGTGACTGTCACAAACTCACTTCACAATATGTGCTAGATTGTAACTGTCCCAAAGCCACTTCACACTGTGAACTGGGTTGTGACAGCCCTGAAGCCACTTCACCTTGTGAACTGGGTTGTGATTGTCCCAAAATCACTTCACATTGTGAACTGGGTTGTGACTGTCCTAAAGCCACTTCACGATGTGAACTGGGTTATGACTGTCTCAAATCCACTTCAGAATATGAACTGAGTTGTGACTGTCCGAAGATCACTTCACATTGTGCATGGTTTGTGACTGTCCGAAAGTCACTTCACAATATGAACTGGGTTGTTACTGTCCCAAAGTCACTTCACATTGTGAACAGGGTTGTGACTGTCCTAAAGCCACTTCACAATGTGAACTTGGTTATGACTGTCCCTATGACACTCCACAATGTGAACTGGGCTGTGACTGTCCGAAAGTCACTTCACGATGTCAACTGGGTTATGACTGTCTCAAAGCCACTTCAGAATATGAACTGGGTTGTGACTGTCCCAAGATCACTTCACATTGTGCATGGGTTGTGACTGTACGTAAGTCTCTTCACAATATGAACTGGGTTGTGAATGTCCAAAAGTCACTTCACATTGTGAACTGGTTTGTGACTGTCCTAAAGCCACTTCACAATGTGAACTGGGTTATGACTGTCCCCAAGACACTTCACAATGTGAACTGGGTTGTGACTGTCTCAAAGTCACTTCACATGGTGAACTGGATTGTGACTGTCCCAAAGTCACTTCACAATATGAATTGGGTTGTGACTGTCCGAAAGTCACTTCACATTGTGATCTGAGTTGTTACTGTCCTGAAGCCACTTCACATTGTGAACTGTGTTGTGACACTCCTGAAGCCACTTCACCATTTGAACTGGGTTGTGACTGTCCGAATGTCACTTCACAATATGAGCTGGATTGTGACTGTCCCAAATTCACTTCACATTGTGAACTGGTTTGTGACTGTCCTGAAGCCACTTCACATTATGAACTGAGTTGTGACTGTCCCAAAATCACTTCACAATGTGAACTGGGTTATGACTGTCTCAAATCCACTTCAGAATATGAACTGGATTGTGACTATCCCAAGATCACTTCACATTGTGCATGGGTTGTGACTGTCTGAAAGTCATTTCACAATATGAACTGAGTTGTGACTGTCCCAAAGCCACTTCACCTTGTGAACTGGGTTGTGACTGTCCCAAAGTCACTTCACATTGTGAACTGGGTTGTGACTATCCCAAAGCCATTTCACATTGTGAACTGGGTTCTGACTGTCCCAAAACCACTTCACATTGTGAACCGGGTTTAGACTGTCCCAAAGTAATTTCACATTGTGAACTGTGTTGTGACGATCCCAAAGTCAGTTCACATTGTGAACCGGGTTGTGACTGTCCCAAAGCCACTTTACATTGTGAACTGAGTTGTGACCTTTCCAAAGCCACTTCACATTTTGAAATGGGTTGTGACTGTCCTGAAGTGACTTCACAATGTGAAGCAGGTTGTGACTGTCCCAAAGCCATTTCACATTGTGAACTGGGTTGTGACTGTCCTGATGCCACATCACATTGTGAACTGGATTGTTAATGTCCCGAAGCCAATTCACGTTGTGAACTGGTTTGTGACTCTCCTGAAGCCACTTCACAATATGAACTAGATTGTGACTGTCTCAAAGCCTCTTCACACTGTGAACTGGGTTGTGACTGCCCTGAAGCCACTTCACCTTGTGAACTGGGTTGTGACTGTCTCAAAGTCACTTCACAATTTGAACTGGGCTATGACTGTCTCAAACCAACTTCACAATGTGAACTGGGTTGTGACTGTCCCAAAGTCACTTCACATTGTGAACTGGGTTGTGACTGTCTGATAGTCACTTCACAATATGAACTGGGTTGTGACTGCCCCAAAGTCACTTCACATTGTGAATTGGTTTGTGACGGTGTTGAAGCCACTTCCATTGTGAACTAGGTTGTGACTTTCCCAAAGTCACTTCATTATATGAACTGTATTATAACTGTCTCAAAGCCACTTCACAATATGAACTGGGTTGTGACTGTCCGAATGTCACTTCACATTGTGAACTGGGTTATGACTGTCTGAAAGTCACTTCACAATATGAACTGGGTTGTGACTGTCCCAAAGTCACTTCACATTGTGATCTGAGTTGTGACTTTCCCGAAACCACTTCACATTGTGAATTGGTTTGTAACTGTCCCAAAGTCACTTCACAATGTGAACTAGATTGTGAATGTCCCGAAGCCACGTCACATTGTGAACTGGTTTGTGACTCTCCTGAAGCCACTTCACGATGTGAACTGGGTTGTGACTGTCACAAACTCACTTCACAATATGAGCTAGATTGTAACTGTCCCAAAGCCACTTCACACTGTGAACTGGGTTGTGACAGCCCTGAAGCCACTTCACATTGTGAACTGGGTTGTGACTGTCCTGAAGCCACTTCAATTGTGAACTGTATTGTGACTATCCCAAAGTCACTTCACAATGTGAACTGAGTTATGACTGTCTCAAAGCCACTTAACAATGTGAATTGGGTTTTGACTGTCCCAAAGTCACTTCACATTGTGAACTGGGTTGTGACTGTCCGAAAGTCACTTCACGATGTCAACTGGGTTAATGACTCTCCTGAAATCTTTTCACAATATGAACTGGGTTGTGACTGTCCGCATGTCACTTCACAATATGACCTGGATTGTGACTGTCTCAAATTCACTTCACATTGTGAACTGGTTTGTGACTGTCCTGAAGCCACTTCACATTGTGAACTGAGTTGTGACTGTCCCAAAATCACTTCACGATGTGAACTGTGTTATGACTGTCTCAAAGCCACTTCAGAATAAGAACTGGATTGTGACTGTCCCAAGATCACTTCACATTGTGCATGGGTTGTGACTGTCCGAAAGTCATTTCACAATATGAACTGGGTTGTGAATGTCCCAAAGTCACTTCGCATTGTGAACAGGGTTGTGACTGTACTAAAGCCACTTCACATTGTGAACTCGGTTGTGACTATCCCAAAGTCATTTCACATTGTGAACAGGGTTCTGACTGTCCCAAAACCACTTCACATTGTGAACCGGGTTGTGACTGTCCCAAAGTAATTTCACATTGTGAACTGTGTTGTGGCGATCCCAAAGTCAGTTCACTTTGTGAACCGGGCTGTGACTGTCCCAAAGCCACTTTACATTGTGAACTTGCTTGTGACTGTCCCATAGCCACTTCACAGTGTGATCTGGGTTGTGACTGTTCCAAAGCCACTTCACATTTTGAAATGGGTTGTGACTGTCCTGAAGTGACTTCACAATGTGAAGCATGTTGTGACTGTCCCAAAGCCAGTTCACATTGTGAACCGGGTTGTGACTGTCCTAAAGTAATTTCACATGGTGAACTGTGTCGTGACGATCCCAAAGTCCGTTCACATTGTGAACCGCGTTGTGACTGTCCGAAAGTCACTTCACATTGTGAACTGGGTTGTGACTGTCCTGAAGCCACTTCACATTGTGAACTGGATTGTGAATGTCCCGAAGCCATTTCACGTTGTGAATTGGAATGTGACTCTCCTGAAGCCACTTCACATTGTGAACTGGATTGTGAATGTCCCGAAGCCAGTTCACATTGTGAACTTGTTTGTGACTCTCCTGAAGCCACTTCACAATGTGAACTGTGTTGTGACTGTCTCAAAGTCACTTCACAATATGAGCTAGATTGTGAGTGTCTCAAATCCGCTTCACACTGTGAACTGGGTTGTGACTTCCCTGAAGCCACTTCACCTTGTGAACTGGGTTGTGACTGTCTCAAAGTCACTTCACAATTTGAACTGGGTTATGACTGTCTCAAACCAACTTCACAATGTGAACTGGGTTGTGACTGTCCCAAAGTCACTTCACATTGTGAACTGGGTTGTGACTGTCTGAAAGTCACTTCACAATATGAACTGGGTTGTGACTGTCCCGAAGCCTGTTCACATTGTGAACAGGGTTGTGACTGTCCGAAAGTCACTTCACATTGTGATCTGAGTTGTGACTGTCCTGAAGCCACTTCACATTGTGAACTGTGTTGTGACTCTCCTGAAGCCACTTCACAATATGAACTGGGTTGTGACTGTCCGAATGTCACTTCACAATATGAACTGGGTTGTGACTGTCTGAAAGTCACTTCACAATATGAACTGGGTTGTGACTGTCCCGAAGCCTGTTCACATTGTGAACAGGGTTGTGACTGTCCTTAAGTCACTTCACATTGTGAACTGGTTTGTGACGGTGTTGAAGCCACTTCCATTGTGAACTAGGTTGTGACTATCCCAAAGTCACTTCATTATATGAACTGTATTATAACTGTCTCAAAGCCACTTCACAATATGAACTGGGTTGTGACTGTCCGAATGTCACTTCACAATATGACCTGGATTGTGACTGTCCCAAATTCACTTCACATTGTGAACTGGTTTGTGACTGTCCTGAAGCCACTTCACATTGTGAACTGAGTTATGACTGTCCCAAAATCACTTCACGATGTGAACTGGGTTATGACTGTCTCAAATCCACTTCAGAATATGAATTGGATTGTGACTGTCCCAAGATCACTTCACATTGTGCATTGGTTGTGACTGTCTGAAAGTCATTTCACAATATGAACTGAGTTGTGACTGTCCCAAAGTCACTTCACATTGTGAACAGGGTTGTGACTGTCCTAAAGCCACTTCACATTGTGAAATGAGTTGTGACTATCCCAAAGTCATTTCACATTGTGAACCGGGTTCTGACTGTCCCAAAGTAATTTCACATTGTGAACTGTGTTGTGACGATCCCAAAGTCAGTTCACATTGTGAACTGGGTTGTGACTGTCCCAAAGCCACTTTACATTGTGAACTGGCTTGTGACTGTCCCATAGCCACTTCACAGTGTGAACTGGGTTGTGACTGTTCCAAAGCCACTTCACATTTTGAAATGGGTTGTGACTGTCCTGAAGTGACTTCACAATGTGAAGCATGTTGTGACTGTCCCAAAGCCATTTCACATTGTGAACTGGGTTGTGACTGTCCGAAAGTCACTTCACATTGTGAACTGGATTGTGAATGTCCCGAAGCCACTTCACGTTGTGAACTGGTTTGTGACTCTACTGAAGCCACTTCACATTGTGAACTGGATTGTGAATGTCCCGAAGTCACTTCACATTGTAAACTTGTTTGTGACTCTCCTGAAGCCACTTCACAATGTGAACTGGGTTGTGACTGTCCCAAAGTCACTTCACAATATGAGCTAGATTGTGACTGTCTCAAAGCCTCTTCACACTGTGAACTGGGTTGTGACTGTCCCAAAGTCACTTCACATTGTGAACAGGGTTGTGACTGTCCTAAAGCCACTTCACATTGTGAACAGGTTTGTGACTATTCCAAAGTCATTTCACAATGTGAACGGGGTCTGACTGTCGAAAGCCACTTCACAATGTGAACTGGGTTGTGACTGTCCCAAAGTCACTACACATTGTGAACTGGGTTGTGACTGTCTGAAAGTCACTTCACAATTTGAACTGGGTTGTGACTGTCCCAAAGTCACTTCACATTGGGATCTGGGTTGTGACTCTCCTGAAGCCTCTTCACGATGTGAACTGGGTTGTGACTGTCTCAAAGTCACTTCACAATATGAGCTAGATTGTGACTGTCCCAAAGCCACTTCACACTGTGAACTGGGTTGTGACTGCCCTGAAGCCACTTCACCTTGTGAACTGGGTTGTGACTGTCCCAAAGTCACTTCACATTGTGAACTGTGTTGTGACTGTCCAAAAGTCACTACACATTGTGAACTGGGTTGTGACTGTCCTGAAGCCACTTTAATTGTGAACTGTGTTGTGACTATCCCAAAGTCACTTCACAATGTTAACTGGGTTATGACTGTCTCAAAGCCACTTAACAACGTGAACTGGGTTTTGACTGTCCCAAAGTCACTTCACATTGTGATCTGAGTTGTGACTCTCCCGAAGCCACTTCACATTGTGAATTGGTTTGTAACTGTCCCAAAGTCACTTCACAATGTGAACTAGATTGTGAATGTCCCGAAGCCACTTCACATTGTGAACTGGTTTGTGACTCTACTGAAGCCACTTCACGATGTGAACTGGGTTGTGACTGTCACAAACTCACTTCACAATATGAGCTAGATTGTAACTGTCCCAAAGCCACTTCACACTGTGAACTGGGTCGTGACAGCCCTGAAGCCACTTCACATTGTGAACTGGGTTGTGACTGTCCTGAAGCCACTTCAATTGTGAACTGTGTTGTGACTATCCCAAAGTCACTTCACAATGTGAACTGGGTTATGACTGTCTCAAAGCCACTTAACAACGTGAACTGGGTTGTGACTGTCCGAAAGTCACTTCACGATGCCAACTGGGTTATGACTCTCCTGAAACCATTGCACAATATGAACTGGGTTGTGACTGTCTGCATGTCACTTCACAATATGACCTGGATTGTGACTGTCCCAAATTCACTTCACATTGTGAACTGGTTTGTGACTGTCCTGAAGCCACTTCACATTGTGAACTGAGTTGTGACTGTCCCAAAATCACTTCACGATGTGAACTGTGTTATGACTGTCTCAAAGCCACTTCAGAATATGAACTGGATTGTGACTGTCCCAAGATCACATCACATTGTGCATGGGTTATGACTGTCCGAAAGTAATTTCACAATATGAACTGGGTTGTGAATGTCCCAAAGTCACTTCACATTGTGAGCAGGGTTGTGACTGTCCTAAAGCCACTTCACATTGTGAACTGGGTTGTGACTATCCCAAAGTCATTTCACATTGTGAACTGGGTTCTGACTGTCCCAAAACCACTTCACATTGTGAACCGGTTTGTGACTGTCCCAACGGAATTTCACATTGTGAACTGTGTTGTGGCGATCCCAAAGTCAGATCACATTGTGATCTGGGTTGTGACTGTCCCAAAGCCACTTTACATTGTGAACTTGCTTGTGACTGTCCCATAGCCACTTCACAGTGTGATCTGGGTTGTGACTGTTCCAAAGCCACTTCACATTTTGAAATGGGTTGTGACTGTCCTGAAGTGAATTCACAATGTGAAGCATGTTGTGACTGTCCCAAAGCCAGTTCACATTGTGAACCGCGTTGTGACTTTCCCAAAACCACTTCACATTGTGAACCGGGTTGTGACTGTCCCAAAGTAATTTCACATGGTTAACTGTGTCGTGACGATCCCAAAGTCCGTTCACATTGTGAACCGCGTTGTGACTGTCCGAAAGTTACTTCACATTGTGAACTGGGTTGTGACTGTCCTGAAGCCACTTCACATTGTGAACTGGATTGTGAATGTCCCGAAGCCAATTCACGTTGTGAACTGGTATGTGACTCTCCTGAAGCCACTTCACATTGTGAACTGGATTGTGAATGTCCCGAAGCCAGTTCACATTGTGAACTTGTTTGTGACTCTCCTGAAGCCACTTCACAATGTGAACTGTGTTGTGACTGTCTCAAAGTCACTTCACAATATGAGCTAGATTGTGAGTGTCTCAAAGCCTCTTCACACTGTGAACTGGGTTGTGACTGCCCTGAAGCCACTTCACCTTGTGAACTGGGTTGTGACTGTCCGAAAGTCACTTCACATTGTGCTCTGAGTTGTGACTGTCCTGAAGCCACTTCACATTGTGAACTGTGTTGTGACTCTCCTGAAGCCACTTCACAATATGAACTGGGTTGTGACTGTCCGAATGTCACTTCACAATATAACCTGGATTGTGACTGTCCCAAATTCACTTCACATTGTGAACTGGTTTGTGACTGTCCTGAAGCCACTTCACATTGTGAACTGAGTTGTGACTGTCCCAAAATCACTTCACGATGTGAACTGGGTTATGACTGTCTCAAATCCACTTCAGAATGTGAACTGGGTTGTGAATGTCCGAAAGTCATTTCACAATATGAACTGGGTTGTGACTGTCCCAAAGTCACTTCACATTGTGAACACAGTTGTGACTGTCCTAAAGCCACTTCACATTGTGAACTGAGTTGTGACTATCCCTAAGTCATTTCACATTGTGAACTGGGTTCTGACTGTCCCAAAACCACTTCACATTGTGAACCGGGTTGTGACTGTCCCAAAGTAATTTCACATTGTGAACTGTGTTGTGACGATCCCAAAGTCAGTTCACATTGTGAACCGGGTTGTGACTGTCCCAAAGCCACTTTACATTGTGAACTGGCTTGTGACTGTCCCATATCCACTTCACAGTGTGAACTAGGTTGTGACTGTTCCAAAGCCACTTCACATTTTGAAATGGGTTGTGACTGTCCTGAAGTGACTTCACAATGTGAAGCATGTTGTGACTGTCCCAAAGCCAGTTCACATTGTGAACTGGATTGTGAATGTCCCGAAGCCACTTCACATTGTGAACTGGATTGTGAATGTCCCGAAGCCACTTCACATTATGAATTTGTTTGTGACTCTCCTGAAGCCACTTCACTATATGAACTGGATTATAACTGTCTCACAGCCACTTCACATTGTGAACTGGGTTGTGACTGTTCCAAAGCCACTTCACAATATGAACTGGGTTGTGACTATCCCAAAGTCACTTCACATTGTGAACTGGGTTGTAACTGTCCGAAAGTCACTTCACGATATGAACTGGGTTGTGACTGTCCCAAAGTCACTTCACATTATGAACTAAGTTGTGACTGTAATGAAACGACTTCCATTGTGAACTGGGTTGTGACTATCCCAAAGTCACTTCACAATATGAACTGGGCTATGACTGTCTCAAAGCCACTTCACATTGTGAACTGGGTTGTGAGTGTCGGAAAGTCACTTCACAATATGAGCTAGATTGTGACTGTCCCAAAGCCACTTCACACTGTGAACTGGGTTGTGACTGCCCTGAAGTCACTTCACCTTGTGAACTGGTTTGTGACTCTCCTGAAGCCACTTCACGATGTGAACGGGGTTGTGACTGTCTGAAATTCACTTCACAATATGAGCTAGAGTGTTACTGTCCCAAAGCTACTTCACACTGTGAACTGGGTTATGACTGTCCCAAAGTCACTTCACATTGTGAACTGGGTTGTGACAGTCCGAAAGTCACTACACATTGTGAACTGGGTTGTGACTGTCCTGAAGGCACTTCCATTGTGAACTGGGTTGTGACTGTCCCAAAGTCACTTCACAATGTGACCTGGGTTATGACTGTCTCAAAGCCACTTAACAACGTGAACTGGGTTGTGACTGTCCGAAAGCCACTTCACAATATGCACTGGGTTGTGACTGTCCGAAAGTCACTTCACAATATGAACTGGGTTGTGACTGTCCCAAAGTCACTTCACATTGTGAACAGGGTTGTGACTGTCCTAAAGCCACTTCACATTGTGAACTGAGTTGTGACTATCCCAAAGTCATTTCACATTGTGAACTGGGTTCTGACTGTCCCAAAACCACTTCACATTGTGAACCGTGTTGTGATTGTCCCAAAGTAATTTCACATTGTGAACTGTGTTGTGACTATCCCAAAGTCAGTTCACATTGTGAACCGGGTTGTGACTGTCCCAAAGTCACTTCACATTGTGAACAGGGTTGTGACTGTCCGAAAGTCACTTCACAATGTGATCTAAGTTGTGACTGTCCTAAAGCCACTTCACAATTTGAACTGGGTTATGACTGTCTCAAAGCCACTTAACAATGTGAACTGGGTTGTGACTGTCCAAAAGCCTCTTCACAATATGAACTGGGTTGTGACTGTCCGAAAGTCACTTCACATTATGAACTGGGTTGTGACTGTCCTGAAGCCACTTCACATTGTGAACTGGATTGTGAATGTCCCGAAGCCACTTCACATTGTGAACTTGTTTGTGAGTCTCCTGAAGCCACTTCACAATGTGAACTGGGTTGTGACTGTCTCAAAGTCACTTCACAATATGAGCTAGATTGTGACTGTCTCAAAGCCTCTTCACACTGTGCACTGGGTTGTGACTGCCCTGAAGCCACTTCAGCTCGTGAACTGGGTTGTGACTGTTTCAAAGTCACTTCACAATTTGAACTGGGTTATGACTGTGTCAAACCAACTTCAAAATGTGAACTGGGTTGTGACTATCCCAAATTCACTTCACATTGTGAATTGGGTTATGACTGTCCAAAGCCACTTAACAACGTGAATTGGGTTGTGACTGTCCGAAAGCCACTTCACAATATGAACTGGGTTGTGACTGTCCGAAATTCACTTCACAATATGAACTGAATTGTGACTGTCCCCAACTCACTTCATAATATGAGCTAGATTGTAACTGTCCCAAAGTCACTTCACACTGTGAACTGGGTTGTGACTGTCCTGAAGCCACTTCAATTGTGAACTGTGTTGTGACTATCCCAAAGTCACTTCACAATGTGAACTGGGTTATGACTGTCTCAAAGCCACCTAACAACATGAATAGGGTTTTGCCTGTCCCAAAGTCACTTCACATTGTGAACTGGGTTGTGACTGTCCGAAAGTCACTTCACGATGTCAACTGGGTTATGACTCTCCTGAAACCTTTTCACAATATGAACTGGGTTGTGACTGTCCGAATGTCACTTCACAATATGACCTGGATTGTGACTGTCCCAAATTCACTTCACATTGTGAACTGGTTTGTGACTGTCCTAAAGCCACTTCACATTGTGAACTGGGTTGTGACTGTCCCAAAGCCAGTTCACATTGTGAACCGCGTTGTGACTGTCCCAAAACCACTTCACATTGTGAACTGGGTTGTGACTGTCCCAAAGTAATTTCACATGGTGAACTGTGTCGTGACGATCCCAAAGTCAGTTCACATTGTGAACCGGGTTGTGACTGTCCCAAAGCCACTTTACATTGTGAACTGGCTTGTGACTGTCCCATAGCCACTTCACAGTGTGAACTGGGTCGTGACTGTTCCAAAGCCACTTCACATTTTGAAATGGGTTGTGACTGTCCTGAAGTGACTTCACAATGTGAAGCATGTTGTGACTGTCCCAAAGCCATTTCACATTGTGAACTGGGTTGTGACTGTCCGAAAGTCACTTCAAATTGTGAACTGGGTTATGACTGTCCTGAAGCCACTTCACATTGTGAACTGGATTGTGAATGTCCCGAAGCCAGTTCACATTGTGAACTTGTTTATGATTCTCCTGAAGCCGCTTCACAAAGTGAACTGTGTTGTGACTGTCTCAAAGTCACTTCACAATATGAGCTAAATTGTGAGTTTGTCAAAGCCTCTTCACACTGTGAACTAGGTTGTGACTGCCCTGAAGCCACTTCACCTTGTGAACTGGGTTGTGACTGTCTCAAAGTCACTTCACAATTTGAACTGGGTTATGACTGTCTCAAACCAACTTCACAATGTGAACTGGGTTGTGACTGTCCCAAAGTCACTTCACATTGTGAACTGGGTTGTGACTGTCTGAAAGTCACTTCACAATATGATCTGGGTTGTGACTGTCCCAAAGTCACTTCACATTGTGAACTGGTTTGTGACGGTCCTGAAGCCACTTCCATTGTGATCTAGGTTGTGACTATCCCAAAGTCACTTCACTATATGAACTGGATTATAACTGTCTCAAAGCCACTTCACATTGTGAACTGGGTTGTGACTATCCCAAAGCCACTTCACAATATGAACTGGGTTGTGACTATCCCAAAGTCACTTCACATTGTGATCTGGGTTGTGACTGTCTCAAAGCCACTTCAGAATATGAACTGGGTTGTGACTGTCCCAAGATCACTTCACATTGTGCCTGGGTTGTGACTGTCTCAAAGCCACTTCAGAATATGAACTGGGTTGTGACTGTCCCAAGATCACTTCACATTGTGAACAGGGTTGTGACTGTCCGAAAGTCACTTCACATTGTGCTCTGAGTTGTGACTGTCCTGAAGCCACTTCACATTGTGAACTGTGTTGTGACTCTCCTGAAGCCACTTAACAATATGAACTGGGTTGTGACTGTCCGAATGTCACTTCACAATATAACCTGGATTGTGAC
Source organism: Carcharodon carcharias (assembly GCF_017639515.1). NCBI lineage: Eukaryota > Metazoa > Chordata > Chondrichthyes > Lamniformes > Lamnidae > Carcharodon > Carcharodon carcharias. The sequence goes on along the minus strand of NC_054473.1, from coordinate 105,247,395 downwards.
TGTCCCAAATTCACTTCACATTGTGAACTGGTTTGTGACTGTCCTGAAACCACTTCACATTGTGAACCGGGTTGTGACTGTCCCAAAGTAATTTCACATTGTGAACTGTGTTGTGACGATCCCAAAGTCAGTTCACATTGTGAACCGGGTTGTGACTGTCCCAAAGCCACTTTACATTGTGAACTGGCTTGTGACTGTCCCATAGCCACTTCACAGTGTGAACTAGGTTGTGACTGTTTCAAAGCCACTTCCCTTTTTTAAATGGGTTGTGACTGTCCTGAAGTGACTTCACAATGTGAAAGGTTGTGGCTGTCCCCAAGCCTGTTCACATTGTGAACTGGATTGTGAATGTCCCGAAGCCACTTCACATTGTGAACTGGATTTTGACTCTCCCGAAGCCACTTCACATTGTGAACTTGTTTGTGACTCTCCTGAAGCCACTTCACTCTATGAACTGGATTATAACTGTCTCAAAGCCACTTCACATTGTGAACTAAGTTGTGACTGTAATGAAACGACTTCCATTGTGAACTGGGTTGTGACTATCCCAAAGTCACTTCACGTTGTGAACAGGGTTGTGACTGTCCGAAAGTCACTTCACGATATGAACTGGGTTGTGACTATCCCAAAGTCACTTCACATTGTGAACTGGGTTGTGACTGTCCGAAAGTCACTTCACATTGTGCTCTGAGTTGTGACTGTCCTGAAGCCACTTCACATTGTGAACTGTGTTGTGACTCTCCTGAAGCCACTTAACAATATGAACTGGGTTGTGACTGTCCGAATGTCACTTCACAATATAACCTGGATTGTGACTGTCCCAAATTCACTTCACATTGTGAACTGGTTTGTGACTGTCCTGAAACCACTTCACATTGTGAACCGGGTTGTGACTGTCCCAAAGTAATTTCACATTGTGAACTGTGTTGTGACGATCCCAAAGTCAGTTCACATTGTGAACCGGGTTGTGACTGTCCCAAAGCCACTTTACATTGTGAACTGGCTTGTGACTGTCCCATAGCCACTTCACAGTGTGAACTAGGTTGTGACTGTTTCAAAGCCACTTCCCTTTTTTAAATGGGTTGTGACTGTCCTGAAGTGACTTCACAATGTGAAAGGTTGTGGCTGTCCCCAAGCCTGTTCACATTGTGAACTGGATTGTGAATGTCCCGAAGCCACTTCACATTGTGAACTGGATTTTGACTCTCCCGAAGCCACTTCACATTGTGAACTTGTTTGTGACTCTCCTGAAGCCACTTCACTCTATGAACTGGATTATAACTGTCTCAAAGCCACTTCACATTGTGAACTAAGTTGTGACTGTAATGAAACGACTTCCATTGTGAACTGGGTTGTGACTATCCCAAAGTCACTTCACGTTGTGAACAGGGTTGTGACTGTCCGAAAGTCACTTCACGATATGAACTGGGTTGTGACTATCCCAAAGTCACTTCACATTGTGAACTGGGTTGTGACTGTCCGAAAGTCACTTCACGATATGAACTGGGTTTTGACTGTCCCAAAGTCACTTCACATTGTGAACTAAGTTGTGACTGTAATGAAACGACTTCCATTGTGAACTGGGTTGTGACTATCCCAAAGTCACTTCACAATATGAACTGGGCTATGACTGTCTCAAAGCCACTTCACATTGTGAACTGGGTTGTGAGTGTCCGAAAGTCACTTCTCAATATGAACGAGGTTGTGACTGTCCCAAACTCACTTCACAATATGAGCTAGATTGTAACTGTCCCAAAGCCACTTCACACTGTGAACTGGGTTGTGACTGCCCTGAAGTCACTTCACCTTGTGAACAGTGTTGTGACTGTCCCGAAGACTGTTCACATTGTGAACAGGGTTGTGACTGTCCGAAAGTCACTTCACATTGTGATCTGAGGTGTGACTGTCCTGAAGGCACTTCACATTGTGAACTGGGTTGTGACTGTCCTGAAGTGACTTCACAATATGAACTGCATTGTGACTGTCCGAATGTCACTTCTCAATATGACCTGGATTGTGACTGGCCCAAATTCACTTCACATTGTGAATTGGTTTGTGACTGTCCTGAAGATACTTCACATTGTGAACTGAGTTGTGACTGTCCCAAAATCACTTCACGATGTGAACTGGGTTATGACTGTCTCAAATCCACTTCAGAATATGAACCGGATTGTGACTGTCCCAAGATAACTTCACATTGTGCATGGGTTGTGACTGTCCGAAAGTCATTTCACAATATGAACTGGGTTGTGACTGTCCTAAAGCCACTTCACATTGTGAACCGCGTTGTGACTGTCCCTAAACCACTTCTCATTGTGAACCGGGTTGTGACTGTCCCAAAATCATTTCACATGGTGAACTGTGTTGTGACGATCCCAAAGTCAGTTCACATTGTGAACCGGGTTGTGACTGTCCCAAAGCCACTTTACATTGTGAACAGGCTTGTGACTGTCCCATTGCCACTTCACAGTGTGAACTGGGTTGTGACTGTTCCAAAGCCACTTCACATTTTGAAATGGGTTGTGACTGTCCTGAAGTGACTTCACAATGTGAAGCATGTTGTGACTGTCCCAAAGCCAGTTCACATTATGAACCGCGTTATGACTGTCCTAAAGCCTCTTCACAACGTGAACTGGGTTATGCCTGTCTCAAAGCCACTTAACAATGTGAACTGGGTTGTGACTGTCCGAAAGCCACTTCACAATATGAACTGGGTTGTGACTGTCCGAAAGTCACTTCACATTATGAACTAGGTAGTGACTGTCCTGAAGCCACTTCACATTGTGAACTTGTTTGTGACTCTCCTGAAGCCACTTCACAATGTGAACTGGGTTTTTGTGACTGTCTCAAAGTCACTTCACAATATGAGCTAGATTGTGACTGTCTCAAAGCCTCTTCACACTGTGAACTGGGTTGTGACTGCCCTGAAGCCACTTCAGCTTGTGAACTGAGTTGTGACTGTTTCAAAGTCACTTCACAATTTGAACTGGGTTATGACTGTCTCAAACCAACTTCAAAATGTGAACTGGGTTGTGACTATCCCAAATTCACTTCACATTGTGAACTAAGTTGTGACTGTAATGAAACGACTTCCATTGTGAACTGGGTTGTGACTATCCCAAAGTCACTTCACAATATGAACTGGGCTATGACTGTCTCAAAGCCACTTCACATTGTGAACTGTGTTGTGAGTGTCCGAAAGTCACGTCACAATATGAACTAGGTTGTGACTGTCCCAAACTCACTGCACATTATGAGCTAGATTGTAACTGTCCCAAAGCCCCTTCACACTGTGAACTGGGTTGTGACTGCCCTGAAGTCACTTCACCTTTTGAACTGTGTTGTGATTGTCCTGAAGCCACTTCACTTTGTGAACTGGGTTGTGACTGTCCCGAAGCCTCTTCACATTGTGAACTGGTTTGTGACTCTCCTGAAGCCACTTCACGATATGAACCGGGTTGTGACTGTCTGACATTCACTTCACAATATGAGCTAGAGTGTTACTGTCCCAAAGCCACTTCACACTGTGAACTGGGTTGTGACTGCCCTGAAGTCACTTCACCTTGTGAACTGGGTTGTGACTGTCTCAAAGTCACTTCACATTGTGAACTGGGTTGTGACTGTCCGAAAGTCACTACACATTGTGAACTGGGTTGTGACTGTCCTGAAGGCACTTCACATTGTGAACTGGGTTGTGACTGTCCCAAAGTCACTTCACATTGTGAACTGGGTTGTGACTGTCCGAAAGTCACTACACATTGTGAACTGGGTTGTGACTGTCCGAAAGTCACTACACATTGTGAACTGGGTTGTGACTGTCCTGAAGGCACTTCCATTGTGAACTGGGTTATGACTGTCCCAAAGTCACTTCACAATGTGACCTGGGTTATGACTGTCTCAAAGCCACTTAACAATGTGAACGGGGTTGTAAATGTCCGAAAGCCCCTTCACAATATGAACTGGGTTGTGACTGTCCGAAAGTCACTTCACAATATGAACTGGGTTGTGACTGTCCCAAAGTCACTTCACATTGTGAACAGGGTTGTGACTGTCCTAAAGCCACTTCACATTGTGAACTGAGTTGTGACTATCCCAAAGTCATTTCACATTGTGAACTGGGTTCTGACTGTCCCAAAACCACTTCACATTGTGAACCGTGTTGTGATTGTCCCAAAGTAATTTCACATTGTGAACTGTGTTGTGACGAGCCCAAAGTCAGTTCACATTGTGAACCGGGTTGTGACTGTCCCAAAGTCACTTCACATTGTGAACAGGGTTGTGACTGTCCGAAAGTCACTTCACATTGTGATCTGAGTTGTGACTGTTCTGAAGCCACTTCACATTGTGAACTGGGTTTTGACTCTCCCGAAGTGACTTCACAATATGAACTGGGTTGTGACTGTCCGAATGTCACTTCACAATATGACCTGGATTGTGACTGTCCCAAATTCACTTCACAATGTGAACTGGGTTGTGACTGTCCGAAAGTCACTTCATAATGTGAACTGGATTGTGACTGTCCCAAAGTCACTTCACATTGTGAACTGGTTTGTGACTGTCCTGAAGCCAGTTCACATTGTTAACTGAGTTGTGACTGTCCCAAAATCACTTCACAATGTGAACTGGGTTGTGACGGTCATAAAGTCATTTCACATTGTGAACAGGGTAGTGACTGTCCTAAATCCACTTGACATCGTGAACTGGGTTGTGACTATCCCAAAGTCACTTCACAATGTGAACTGGGTTATGACTGTCTCAAAGCCACTTCACAATGTGAACTTGGCTGTGACTTTCCTGAAGCCAATTCACATTGTGAACTGTGTTGTGACTTTCCTGAAGCCACTTCACAATATGAACTGGGTTGTGACTGTCCGAATGTTATTTCACAATATGACCTGGATTGTGACTGTCCCAAATTCACTTCACATTGTGAACTGGTTTGTGACTGTCCTGAAGCCACTTCACATTGTGAACTGGATTGTGACTGTCCCAAAGTCACTTCACATTGTGAACCGGGTTGTGACTGTCCCAAAGTAATTTCACATTGTGAACTGTGTTGTGACGATCCCAAAGTCAGTTCACATTGTGAACCGGGTTATGACTGTCCCAAAGTCACTTCACAATGTGAACTGGGTTATGACTGTCTCAAAGCCACTTCACAATGTGAACTGAGTTGTGCCTGTCCGAAAGTCACTTCACAATATGAACTTGATTGTGACTGTCCCAAAGTCACTTCACACTGTGAACTGAGTTGTGACTGTCCCAAAATCACTTCACGATGTGAACTGGGTTATGACTGTCTCAAAGCCACTTCACATTGTGAACTGGGTTGTGACTGTCCCAAAGTCACTTCACATTGTGAACTGGGTTGTGACTGTCCGAAAGTCACTACACATTGTGAACTGGGTTGTGACTGTCCTGAAGCCACTTCACCTTGTGAACTTGGTTGTGACTGTCCCAAAGTCACTTCACAATGTGAACTGGGTTATGACTGTCTCAAAGCCACTTAACAACGTGAATTGAGTTTTGACTGTACCAAAGTCACTTCACATTGTGAACTGAGTTGTGACTGTCCGAAAGTCACTTCACAATGTCAACTGGGTTATGACTCTCCTGAAGCCTTTTCACAATATGAACTGGGTTGTGACTGTCCGAATGTCACTTCACAATATGACCTGGATTGTGAATGTTCCAAATTCACCTCACATTGTGAACTGGTTTGTGACTGTCCTGAAGCCACTTCACATTGTGAACTGAGTTGTGACTGTCCCAAAATCACTTCACGATGTGAACTGGGTTATGACTGTCTCAAAGCCACTTCAGAATATGAACTGGATTGTGACTGTCCCAAGATCACTTCACATTGTGCATGGGTTGTGACTGTCCGAAAGTCATTTCACAATATGAACTGAGTTGTGAATGTCCCAAAGTCACTTCACATTGTGAACAGGGTTGTGACTGTCCTAAAGCCACTTCACAGTGTGATCTGGGTTGTGACTGTTCCAAAGCCACTTCATATTTTGAAATGGGTTGTGACTGTCTTGAAGTGACTTTACAATGTGAAGCATGTTGTGACTGTCCCAAAGCCAGTTCACATTGTGAACCGCGTTGTGACTGTCCCAAAACCAGTTCACATTGTGAACCGGGTTGTGACTGTCCCAAAGTAATTTCACATGGTGAACTGTGTCGTGACGATCCCAAAGTCAGTTCACATTGTGAACCGGGTTGTGACTGTCCCAAAGCCACTTTACTTGTGAACTGGCTTGTGACTGTCCCATAGCCACTTCACAGTGTGAACTAGGTTGTGACTGTTCCAAAGCCACTTCACATTTTGAAATGGGTTGTGACTGTCCTGAAGTGACTTCACAATGTGAAGCATGTTGTGACTGTCCCAAAGCCAGTTCACATTGTGAACTGGATTGTGAATGTCCCGAAGCCACTTCACATTGTGAACTGGATTGTGAATGTCCCGAAGCCACTTCACATTGTGAATTTGTTTGTGACTCTCCTGAAGCCACTTCACTATATGAACTGGATTATAACTGTCTCAAAGCCACTTCACATTGTGAACTGGGTTGTGACTGTCCCAAAGCCACTTCACAATATGAACTGGGTTGTGACTATCCCAAAGTCACTTCACATTGTGAACTGGGTTGTGACTGTCCGAAAGTCACTTCACGATATGAACTGGGTTGTGACTGTCCCAAAGTCACTTCACATTATGAACTAAGTTGTGACTGTAATGAAACGACTTCCATTGTGAACTGGGTTGTGACTATCCCAAAGTCACTTCACAATATGAACTGGGCTATGACTGTCTCAAAGCCACTTCACATTGTGAACTGGGTTGTGAGTGTCCGAAAGTCACTTCACAATATGAGCTAGATTGTAACTGTCCCAAAGCCACTTCACACTGTGAACTGGGTTGTGACTGCCCTGAAGTCACTTCACCTTGTGAACTGGTTTGTGACTCTCCTGAAGCCACTTCACGATGTGAACGGGGTTGTGACTGTGTGAAATTCACTTCACAATATGAGCTAGAGTGTTACTGTCCCAAAGCCACTTCACACTGTGAACTGGGTTATGACTGTCCCAAAGTCACTTCACATTGTGAACTGGGTTGTGACAGTCCGAAAGTCACTACACATTGTGAACTGGGTTGTGACTGTCCTGAAGGCACTTCCATTGTGAACTGGGTTGTGACTGTCCCAAAGTCACTTCACAATGTGACTTGGGTTATGACTGTCTCAAAGCCACTTAACAACGTGCACTGGGTTGTGACTGTCCGAAAGCCACTTCACAATATGAACTGGGTTGTGACTGTCCGAAAGTCACTTCACAATATGAACTGGGTTGTGACTGTCCCAAAGTCACTTCACATTGTGAACAGGGTTGTGACTGTCCTAAAGCCACTTCACATTGTGAACTGAGTTGTGACTATCCCAAAGTCATTTCACATTGTGAACTGGGTTCTGACTGTCCCAAAACCACTTCACATTGTGAACCGTGTTGTGATTGTCCCAAAGTAATTTCACATTGTGAACTGTGTTGTGACTATCCCAAAGTCAGTTCACATTGTGAACCGGGTTGTGACTGTCCCAAAGTCACTTCACATTGTGAACAGGGTTGTGACTGTCCGAAAGTCACTTCACAATGTGATCTAAGTTGTGACTGTCCTAAAGCCACTTCACAATTTGAACTGGGTTATGACTGTCTCAAAGCCACTTAACAATGTGAACTGGGTTGTGACTGTCCAAAAGCCTCTTCACAATATGAACTGGGTTGTGACTGTCCGAAAGTCACTTCACATTATGAACTGGGTTGTGACTGTCCTGAAGCCACTTCACATTGTGAACTGGATTGTGAATGTCCCGAAGCCACTTCACATTGTGAACTTGTTTGTGAGTCTCCTGAAGCCACTTCACAATATGAACCGGGTTGTGACTGTCTGAAATTCACTTCACAATATGAGCTAGAGTGTTACTGTCCCAAAGCCACTTCACACTGTGAACTGGGTTGTGACTGCCCTGAAGTCACTTCACCTTGTTAACTGGGTTATGACTGTCCCAAAGTCACTTCACATTGTGAACTGGGTTGTGACTGTCCGAAAGTCACTACACAATGTCAACTGGGTTATGACTCTCCTGAAGCCTTTTCACAATATGAACTGGATTGTGACTGTCCGAATGTCACTTCACAATATGACCTGGATTGTGAATGTTCCAAATTCACTTCACATTGTGAACTGGTTTGTGACTGTCCTGAAGCCACTTCACATTGTGAACTGAGTTGTGACTGTCCCAAAATCACTTCACGATGTGAACTGGGTTATGACTGTCTCAAAGCCACTTCAGAATATGAACTGGTTTGTGACTGTCCTGAAGCCACTTCACATTGTGAACTGAGTTGTGACTGTCCCAAAATCACTTCACGATGTTAACTGGGTTATGACTGTCTCAAAGCCACTTAACAACGTGAATTGGGTTTTGACTGTACCAAAGTCACTTCACATTGTGAACTGAGTTGTGACTGTCCGAAAGTCACTTCACAATGTCAACTGGGTTATGACTCTCCTGAAGCCTTTTCACAATATGAACTGGGTTGTGACTGTCCGAATGTCACTTCACAATATGACCTGGATTGTGAATGTTCCAAATTCACTTCACATTGTGAACTGGTTTGTGACTGTCCTGAAGCCACTTCACATTGTGAACTGAGTTGTGACTGTCCCAAAATCACTTCACGATGTGAACTGGGTTATGACTGTCTCAAAGCCACTTCAGAATATGAACTGGATTGTGACTGTCCCAAGATCACTTCACATTGTGCATGGGTTGTGACTGTCCGAAAGTCATTTCACAATATGAACTGAGTTGTGAATGTCCCAAAGTCACTTCACATTGTGAACAGGGTTGTGACTGTCCTAAAGCCACTTCACAGTGTGATCTGGGTTGTGACTGTTCCAAAGCCACTTCATATTTTGAAATGGGTTGTGACTGTCCTGAAGTGACTTTACAATGTGAAGCATGTTGTGACTGTCCCAAAGCCAGTTCACATTGTGAACCGCGTTGTGACTGTCCCAAAACCACTTCACATTGTGAACCGGGTTGTGACTGTCCCAAAGTAATTTCACATGGTGAACTGTGTCGTGACGATCCCAAAGTCAGTTCACATTGTGAACCGGGTTGTGACTGTCCCAAAGCCACTTTACATTGTGACCTGGCTTGTGACTGTCCCATAGCCACTTCACAGTGTGAACTGGGTTGTGACTGTTCCAAAGCCACTTCACATTTTGAAATGGGTTGTGACTGTCCTGAAGTGACTTCACAATGTGAAGCATGTTGTGACTGTCCCCAAGCCTGTTCACATTGTGAACCGCGTTATGACTGTCCTAAAGCCACTTCACAACGTGAACTGGGTTATGCCTGTCTCAAAGCCACTTAACAATGTGAACTGGGTTGTGACTGTCCGAAAGCCACTTCACAATATGAACTGGGTTGTGACTATCCGAATGTCACTTCACAAAATGACCTGGATTGTGACTGTCCCAAATTCACTTCACATTGTGAACTGGTTTGTGACTGTCCTGAAGCCACTTCACATTGTGAACTGGGTTGTGACTGTTCCAAAATCACTTCACGATGTGAACTGGGTTATGACTGTCGCAAATCCACTTCAGAATATGAACTGGATTGTGACTGACCCAAGATCACTTCACATTGTGCAAGGGTTGTGACTGTCCGAAAGTCATTTCACAATATGAACTGGGTTGTGACTGTCCCAAAGTCCCTTTACATTGTGAACAGGGTTGTGACTGTCCCAAAACCACTTTACATTGTGAACCGGGTTGTGACTGTCCCAAAGTAATTTCACATTGTGAACTGGGTTGTGACGATCCCAAAGTCAGTTCACATTGTGAACCGGGTTGTGACTGTCCCAAAGTCACTTCACATTGTGAACAGGGTTGTGACTGTCCGAAAGTCACTTCACATTGTGATCTGAGTTGTGACTGTCCTGAAGCCACTTCTCATTGTGAACTGGGTTGTGACTCTCCTGAAGCCACTTCACAATATGAACTGGGTTGTGACTGTCCGAATGTTATTTCACAATATGACCTGGATTGTGACTGTCTCAAATTCACTTCACATTGTGAACCGTGTTGTGACTGTCCCAAAGCCACTTCACATTTTGAACTGGGTTGTGACTGTCCGAAAGTCGCTTCACATTGTGAACTGGTTTGTGACGGTCCTGATGCCACTTCCATTGTGAACTAGGTTGTGACTATCCCAAAGTCACTTCACTATATGAACTAGATTATAACTGTCTCAAAGCCACTTCACATTGTGAACTGGGTTGTGACTGTCACAAAGCCACTTCACAATATGAACTGGGTTGTGACTATCCCAAAGTCACTTCACATTGTGAACTGAGTTGTGACTGTCTCAAAGCCACTTCAGAATTTGAACTGGGTTGTGACTGTCCCAAGATCACTTCACATTGTGAACAGGGTTGTGACTGTCTTAAAGTCACTTCATATTGTGATCTGAGTTGTGACTGTCCTGAAGCCACTTCACATTGTGAACTGTGTTGTGACTCTCCTGAAGCCAATTCACAATATGAACTGGGTTGTGACTGTCGGAATGTAACTTCACAATATTACCTGGATTGTGACTGTCCCAAATTCACTTCTCATTGTGAACTGGTTTGTGACTGTCCTGAAGCCACTTCACATTGTGAACTGGTTTGTGACTGTCCTGAAGCCACTTCACATTGTGAACTGAGTTGTGACTATCCCAAAGTCATTTCACATTGTGAACTGGGTTCTGACTGTCCCAAAACCGCTTCACAGTGTGAACTGGTTGTGACTGTTCCAAAGCCACTTCACATTTTGAAATGGGTTGTGACTGTCCTGAAGTGACTTCACAATGTGAAGCAGGTTGTGACTGTCCCAAAGCCAGTTCACATTGTGAACCGTGTTGTGACTGTCCCAAAGCCACTTCACATTTTGAACTGGGTTGTGACTGTCCGAAAGTCGCTTCACATTGTGAACTGGTTTGTGACGGTCCTGAAGCCACTTCCATTGTGAACTAGGTTGTGACTATCCCAAAGTCACTTCACTATATGAACTGGATTATAACTGTCTCAAAGCCACTTCACATTGTGAACTGGGTTGTGACTGTCCCAAAGCCACTTCACAATATGAACTGGGTTGTGACTATCCCAAAGTCACTTCACATTGTGAACTGGGTTGTGACTGTCCGAAAGTCACTTCACAATATGAACTGGCTTATGGCTGTCCGAACGTCACTTCACATTGTGATCTGAGTTGTGACTGTCCTGAAGCCACTTCACAATGTGAATCTGGTTTGTGACTGTCATGAGGCCACTTCACGTTTTGAACTGGTTTGTGACTTTCCCAAAGCCACTTCACTTTGCAAACTGGTTTGTGACTCTCCCGAAGCCACTTCACAATGTGAACTGGGTTGTGACTGTCCCAAAGCCACTTCACAATGTGAACCGGGTTGTGACTGACCCAAAGTCACTTCACTTTGTGAACTGGGTTGTGACTGCCCTGAAGCCACTTCACATCGCGAACTGGCTTGTGACTGTCCCGAAGCCACTTCACAATGTGAACGGGGTTGTGACTGTCCCAAAGCCATTTTACAATGTGAACCGGGTTGTGACTGTCTGAAAGTCACTTCACATTGTGAACTGGTTTGTGACTGTCTGAAAGTCGAATTCAAATTGTGAATTGGGTTGTGACTGTCCCGAAGCCACTTCACAATGTGAACTTGGTTGTGACTGTCTGAAAGTCAATTCAAATTGTGAATTGGGTTGTGACTGTCCTGAAGCCACTTCACATTGTGAACTGGGTTGTGCCTATCCCAAAGTCATTTCACATTGTGAACTGGATTGTGAATGTCCTGAAGCCTCTTCACATTGTGAACTGGTTTGTGACTCTCCTGAAGCCACTTCACAATGTGAACGGGGTTGTGACTGTCTGAAATTCACTTCACAATATGAGCTAGATTGTTACTGTCTCAAAGCCACTTCACACTGTGAACTGGGTTGTGACTGCCCTGAAGTCACTTCACCTTTTGAACTGAGTTGTGTCTGTCCCAAAGTCAATTCACATTGTGAACTGGGTTGTGACTGTCCGAAAGTCACTATACATTGCGAACTGGGTTGTGACTGTCCTGAAGGCACTTCCATTGTGAACTTGGTTGTGACTGTCCCAAAGTCACTTCACAATGTGAACTGGGTTATGACTGTCTCAAAGCCACTTAACAAAGTGAACTGGGTTGTGACTGTCCGAAAGCCACTTTACAATATGATCTGGGTTGTGACTGTCCGAAAGTCACTTCACAATATGAACGGGATTGTGACTGTCCCAAAGTCACTTCACATTGTGAACTGGTTTGTGACTGTCCTGAAGCCAGTTCACATTGTTAACTGAGTTGTGACTGTCCCAAAGTCACTTCACGATGTGAACTGGGTTATGACTGTCTCAAAGCCACTTCACAATATGAACTGTGTTGTGACTGTCCCAAGATCACTTCACATTGTGCATGGGTTGTGACTGTCCGCAAGTCACTTCACAATGTGAACTGGGTTGTGACGTTCATAAAGTCACTTCACATTGTGAACAGGGTAGTGACTGTCCTAAATCCACTTGACATTATGAACTGGGTTGTGACAATCCCAAAGTCACTTCACAATGTGAACTGGGTTATGACTGTCTCAAAGCCACTTCACAATGTGAACTTGGCTGTGACTGTCTCAAAGCCACTTCCATTGTGAACTGCGTTGTGACTGTCCGAAAGTCACTTCACAATATGAACTGGGTTGTGTCTGTCCAAAAGTCACTTCACATTGTGAACTGGGTTATGACTATCTCAAAGCCACTTCACAATGTGAACTGGGTTGTGACTGTCTGAAAGTCACTTCACAATATGAAGTGGGTTGTGACTGTCCCAAAGTCACTTCACATTGTGAACTGAGTTGTGATTGTCCTGAATCCACTTCACATTGTGAACCGGGTTGTGACTATGACAATGTCATTTCACATTGTGAACTGGGTTCTGACTTTCCCAAAGCCATTTCACATTGTGAACCGCGTTGTGACTGTCCCAAAATCATTTCACATTGTTAACCGGGCTGTGACTGTCCCAAAGTCACTTAACAATATGAACTGGGTTGTGACTGTCCTGAAGCCACTACACAATGTGAACTGGGTTATGACTGTCTGAAAGTCACTTCACAATTTGAACTGTGTTGTGACTTTCCCAAAGTCATTTCACATTGTGATCTGGGTTGTGACTGTCCTGAAGCCACTACACAGTGTGAACTGGGTTTTGACTGTCCCAAAGTCAATTCACATTGTGAAATGTGTTATGACTTTCCCCAAGTCATTTCACATTGTGAACTGTGTTGTGACTATCCCAAAGTTGGTTCACATTGTGAACCGGGTTGTGTCTGTCCCAAAGCCACTTCATAGTGTGAACTGGGTTGTGACTGTTCCAAAGTCACTTGACATTTTGAATTGGGTTGTGACTGTCCTGAAGTGACTTCACAATGTGAAGCAGGTGGTGACTGTCCCGAAGCCAGTTCACATTGTGTACCAGATTGTGACTGTCCAAAGCCACTTCACATTGTAAGCTGGGTTGTGACTGTTCGAAAGTCACTTCACAATATGAACTGGGTTGTGACTGTCCTGAAGCCACTTCACATTGTGAACTGGATTGTGAATGTCCCGAAGCCAATTCACGTTGTGAACTGGTTTGTGACTCTCCTGAAGCCACTTCACATTGTGAACTGGATTGTGAATATCCCCAAGCCACATCACTTTGTGAACTGGTTTGTGACTCTCCTGAAGCCACTTCACAATGTGAACTGGGTTGTGACTGTCTCAAGGTCGCTTCACAATATGAGCTAGATTGTGACTGTCTCAAAGCCTCTTCACACTGTGATCTGGGTTGTGACTGCCCTGAAGCCACTTCACCTTGTGAACTGGGTTGTGACTGTCTCAAAGTCACTTCACAATTTGAACTGGGTTATGACTGTCTCAAAGCCACTTCACAGTGTGAACTGGGTTGTGACTGTCCCAAGAACACTTCACATTGTGAACTTGGTTGTGACTATCCCAAAGTCATTTCACATGGTGAACTGGGTTGTGGTTGTCCCAAAGCCATTTCACATTGTGAACTGGATTGTGAATGTCCCAAAGTCGCTTCACAATGTGAACTGGGTTGTGACTGTTCCAAAGTCACTACACAATGTGAACCAGGTTGTGACTGTCCCAAGAACACTTCACATTGTGAACTGGGTTGTGACTGTCCCAAAGTCCCTTCACATTATGAACTGGATTGTGACTTGTTATCACCGAGCAGTTAGTAACACAGAATTATTTAAAAACCTCAGAGGGAAACTTTAAACAACTGTCATAACCTATAATTTTACATGTTATATTTGAGATGTGACTCTAAATTCAGGAATCAGTCCACCAGTTCTAGAGGTTTTACGCGAAACTAAATAAAATATTTTTATTAATTTGCACATATTAAAATATGTATACACATGGCTACAAATTACTAGTATCGTAACTTTTAACAAATTCCCAAACTAATCTGCATTAAGGCAACAGGAACCCATAGACTTTACCAGACACCAGGCAAAGCATTTTCACCTTACAAATTCAAATTGAGGTTCTTTTCACTTTGGTTCCTGTGGAGACAGTTGGTGGATTACACCTGCTTTTGATCTCACATTGCCTTTGCTCTACACACACAAAACTGCTGAAGTTATATCAACCACTGCTTATTGAATGTAAATTCTCATTGTATCACCCATCTCTGAACTAAACCTCTCTAACACTAAAACCCCTTTCATAGCACCAATTTTATTAGTAATATAAACATTGCTTGGTAGCTGCTAGATTGGTGTCAGTTTTCACACCACTTCTTGAATGCTCTATTCAATAAAATGCAGATGCACTCTATCTGTCTTACATCTCAAAATTAGTACACATCAAAGCACCCAGACTAGCTGGCTTTAATCCAATTAAGACACACCCACAGACTAAAGCTTGATTTTATAAGAAAAATATTGTCCGATACTATTATATACATTAATAGCTTCATGATAGACAGTATCAAAGCCACTTCACAATGTGAACCGGGTTGTGACTGTCCCAAAGCCACTTTACAATGTGAACTGGTTTGTGACTGTCCCAAAGCCACTTTACAATGTGAACTGGTTTGTGATTGTCCCAAAGCCACTTCACATTTTGAACTGGTTTGTGACTGTCCCAAAGCCACTTCACAATGTTAACTGGTTTGTGACTGTTCCGAAGCCACTTCACAATGTGAACTGGTTTGTGACTGTCCCAAAGCCACTTTACATTTTGAACTGTTTTGTGACTGTCCCAAAGCCACTTCACAATGTGAATCTGGTTTGTGACTGTCCCGACGCCACTTCACATTTTGAACTGGTTTTGAAATCACTGGAGGGGAGCATTGGGAGAGAAATGGCTGTCAGGTTTGCTTTCGGAATTACGTACATGCATTGAACCTTGAGGTTTTAAATGTGAGGAAGCAGGAATTAAACACTGGTAACTCGCATGCCATTGCAGCTATTAAGGAGATGGCTACATCGCTGATGATTTGACTGCTTTGCTGGATTGGGAGCCACTCAACAATATATTTATTTGATCATGGGACGTGCATGCCGTTAAGGCCATCATTTATTGTCCATTGCCGTGGGGAGTTGATGATGGCCCCTTCTTTTCGTGCTGTTGCAATCCATGTTGGAAATGTGGTCGCACAATGCTGTTGGGTACAGACTTCCAGGATTTGGACCCACTGATGATGAGGGAATGGTGGTGTACTTTGGGATGGTGTAGGACCAGGAGGAGAGGCTGGATGTAATGTTGAAATCCCTATGACATTGCTGCTGTTCCCTCTTGGTGACAGAGGTCGCAGCTACGTCGATTGGAAGGTCCCAGGTTCAAGGATTAGTCTGAACTGAGTGAGCTGCACCAGGGCAGTGTTTAAGTGATCTCAGCATCCTTGACCAGGAACTGAACTAGATCAAGCTGTAGTTTGTGCTTCTGTTTGCTATTCAATGAATCTTTACTGGAAAACATATGTGGACTGTTGGAGGGGGAGGCCATGTGTGGGCACTGCTGCGATGCCCTCTACGGTTCAATAACCTGCTACCTCTTCAGTAGTATGAAGAATTGTGGTTGGAGATAGTGGTGAATGGTATCCAGTGCACCTAGAAGTGTACCCTGGCAAGGCTCAGCATCTACGGGGGGGGGTGGTGGTGGAGAGAAACTTGAACCAAAGAGAGAAGCTTCATTCCCTGTGACTGATAGATTAATGAGGCAGACTGTCTGATTCCATGAACTGTAGCTCGGTTTATGATGGAGGTCGTTCACTTCACATTAAGTATTCTTTCTGTTCCCCATGTAAGTTGCTCTCTTCACTTAGTACTGTCAGAGTAGATTAGTCCTGCTGAGGAACTGCCACAATTAACTAATGCAGTCAGCTCAGCTTTCAATCATTTGCTTCATATTGGCATCTGGGTGGCCTCAGCATTTCAAACAGACACAATCCACTCATTACCGACAGATGTTATGTGTGACAAAAACATCTGCCCAGAAACCATTGAACCCTTTCAGAGCAAGGGAAATTTCCCAGGAGCAGCTGGAGTGTAGATGAGAGGAGGGTGGAAGGGAAAGGCAGGGAAGATCTACTCTGGGCACCAACCATTTAATATGTGCCCCACTGAATAGAAACTCAACTCTTCATATTTACGCAGTAAGTAACCCTTGCCCTGCCAAATATTACCCTTGGAAAATTCGTAGAGACAGATGAGAAGAGGGGAGGTGAGAAATTCTTTTAAAATGATCATGCAATTGCTTTTAAAGATAAATTCCCTCATCAGATGTAAGCAGAAATAGCCACGAAGGATGATATGAGGATGTGGTAATAATAATGAGGAAAATGAACCAACTCTATATTTGATGTTCTGCACAAGTTACCAGCTTCCCGACTGCTTCATGTGTGTGGAAACGGTGCACCAGGGAAGTCAGAACTCTGATTATTAATGATATTGGATCATCAGATCAAGGGGGCCCCCTGTACTGAATGTGAGGAGATGTGAGTGTCATTCTCTCAGGGCTGAGCTGAATGTACTGAAGTGCAGCAAAGGAGCACCTGTGTGAGAATTATCAAACAGATTAGTCAAAACAGAAAGCTCTGCATTTATACAGCTTCTTTCACAACCTCAGGACGACCCGAAGCACTTTACAGCCAAAAAAATACTTTTAAAGTGCAGTTACAATTAGTAATGTAGGAAACATGACAGTACTTTTGTGCACAGCAGGATCCCACAAACAGGACCTTGGGCCAAACTTCCTGCTCTTCTTCAGATAGCACCATGGGATCATTTACTTCCACCCAGGAGATCAAGCTTGGTTTAATGTGTCAAAGCCAGTACCTCTGACAATGTAGCACCCTTTCAGCATGCGCTGGAATGTCAGCCTAGCTTTCAAACTCCTGCTCCTGAAGTGGGACTGGAACCCACAATCTACTGTTTTGATAGGTAACAGTGCAATCACTGAATCACAGCACACAGCCAACACTGTTGACATGAAAGATGTCAAAGAGGGCAATGCTGCCTGATGACCTTCTGACTTGTTTGAAGAAGTAAACTCTCTAAGTGAGCAGTTGGATATCAACTGGAGCCTTTGATGAAGTTCCTCATCAGAAGCTGCTGCTAAAAGTGAATTGGCTGATGGAAAGGAAACAGTGGGAAGTTATTAATGAAGTGAAGGCAAGTGGGGGAGGGAAGAACCGATTGGGTGCCACAGGGTTTGTTGCTGTTCTCCTTACTGTACCTAGTTGATGTTAATGTCTCCAATATAATTCCAACGTGAACTGGAGAAGGGTAGAGATGAGAGTAGAGCAGTGGGATTGTTGGGATGCATGAAGCAGTTTCTAGAAAAGGAGTTGGTGTAAATCTGCATTGCTCAAAAGGAAAAACCAGCAAAACTGGTAAACGAAGGGAACCAGTAAAATTTGTCCAAAATGGTCTTCTATACCTTAAAATGGAACACTAGTATTACTGGTGCCAGTATTACAGATTTTTCCTGGGATTTAGGAGCATACGAATGGTGAGCAGCTGGTTCTGCTATAACAGAGTAAACAGGATGGACAGCAGCCCTGGCTTCCTTTTTGAAGACCTTCAGATGCTTGATGCATCCTGCGACACTTTTCAATGTGCTGTTGAAATATCCACCGCTGGGGAAATCTTGCAGGCAGAAGATATCCTTGGCTTTACTCGAACAGCACCCGCTTAACGAAATAGGTCCGGCCCACACGTGTGCCTTCGTCTGAGGTGAACTTCCAGGTGGTGGTGTTCCCATTTGTCAGCTGTCCTTGGCTTTCTAGATGGTAGTGTTCGTGTGTTTGGAAGGTGTTGTCTAAGGAGCATTGGTGAGTTTCTGCAGTGCATCTTGTATATGGTACACGCTGCTGCTACTGTGCGTCAATGGTGGAGGGAGTGAATGTTTATGGCTGTGGTGCCAATCAAGCGGCTGCTTTGTCCTGCATGGTGTCAAGCTTCTTGAGTGTTTTTGGAGCTGCACTTGTCCAGGCGAGTGGGGAGTATTCCATCACACTCCTGACTTGTGCCTTTTAGATGGTGGCAATCCTAGCCTCTGACCTGCTCTTGTAGCCACAGTATTTATATAGCTACTCCAGTTCAGTTTCTGGTCAATGGTAACCTTCCAGGCTGTTGATACTGGGGGATTCAGTGATGGTAATGCCATTGAACATCAAGGGGTGACGGTTGCATTCTTTCTTGTTGGATATAGTCATTGCCTGACACTTGTGCGACACGAATGTTACTTGCCATTTGTCAGCCCAAACTTGGATATTGTCCAGGTCTTGCTGCATTTTGACACAGACTGCTTCAGTATCTGAGGAGTCACGAATGATGCTGAACAATGTGCAATCATCAGCGAACATCCCCCCTTCTGATCTGAAGATGGAAGGAAGGTCATTGATGAAGCAGCTGAAGATGCGTGGGCCGAGGACACTACCCTGAGAAACTCTTGCAGTGATGTCCTGGAGCTGAGATGACTGACCCCCAACAACCACAACCATCTTCCTTTGTGCTAGGTATGACTCCAACCAATAGAGAGCTTTCCCCCTGATCCCCATTGTCTCCAGGTTGCCAGGGCTCCTTGATGCCACACTCGGTCAAATACTCTTGATGTCAAGGGCAGTCATTCTCACCTCACCTCCGGAGTTCAACTCTTTTGTCCATTTTGAACCAAGGCTGTAATGAGGTCAGGAGCTGAGTGGTCCTGGCGGAACCCAAACTGGGCGTCAGCGAGTAGGTTATTGCTAAGCAAGTGCCGCTTGATAGCACTGTTGATGACCCCTTCCATCACTTTACTGATGATCGAGAGTAGGCCGATGGGGCGGTGATTGACGTTGTCCTGCTTTTTATGTACAGGACATACCTAGGCAATTTTCCACATAGCCGGGTAGATACCAATGTTTTAGCTGAACTGGGACAGCTTGGCTAGGGGCGCGGCAAGTTCTGGAGCACAAGCCTTCAGTACGATTGCCAGAATATTGTCAGGGCCCTTGCCTTTGTAGTACCCAGCTTCTTCAGTCATTTCTTGATATCATGTGGATGAATCAAATCAGCTGAAGACTGGCATATGTGATGCTAGGGACCTCTGGAGGAGGTCAAGATGGATCATCCATTCGGCACTTTTGGCTGAAGATTGTAGCAAATGCTTCAGCCTTAACTTTTGCACTGATGTGCTGGTCTCCCCCATCATTGAGGATGAGGATATTAGTGGAGCCTCCTCCAGTGAGCTGTTTAATTGTCCACCACCATTCATGACTGGATGTGGCAGGACTTAGATCTGATATGTTGATTGTGGGATCACTTAGCTCTGTCTATCACTTGCTGCTTATGCTGTTTGGCACGCAAGTAGTCCTGTGTGATAGCTTCACCAGGTTGACAGCTCAGTTTTAGGTATGCCTGCTGCTGCTCCTGGCATGCCCTCCTGCACGCTGCATTGAACCAGGGTTAATCCCCTGGCTTGATGGTAATGGTAGAGTGGGGGATATACCAGGCCATGAGGTTACAGATTGTGTTCGAGTACAATTCTGCTGCTGCTGATGGCCCACAGCATCTCATGGATTCCCAGTCTTGAGTTGCTAGATCTGCTCGAAATCTATCCCATTTAGCATGATGGAGGGTATCCTCAATGTGAGGTCAGAACTTCATCTCCACAATGGCTGTGCAGTGGTCACTCCTATCACTACTGTCATGGGCAGATGAATTTGCAGCAGGTTGGTGAGGATGAGGTCAAGTATGTTTTTCCCTCTTGTTGGTTCTCACCACTTGCCACAAACCCAATCTACCAACTATGTCCTTTAGGACTCAGCCAGCTCAGTCAGTAGTGGTGCTATTCAGCCACTCTTGGTGATGGACATTGAAGTCCTCCACCCAGAATACATTCTGCACCCTTGCCATTCTCAGTGCTTCCTCCAAGTGGTGTTCAACATGGAGGAGCACTGATTCATTAGCTGAGGGAGGGTGCTACGTGGTAATCAGCAGGAGGTTTCCTTGCCCATGTTTGGCCAGTCTCATGGGTCCAGAGTCAATGTTTAAGGACTCCCATGGCAACTCGCTCCTGACTATACCACTGTGCCTGTGGACCATTTCAAAGTCAACCCACGTTGCTGTGGGTCTGGAGTCATATGTAGGGCAGACCAGGTAAGGATGACTCATTTCCTTCCGTAAAGGGAATTAGTGAACCAGCTGGGTTGTTACAACAATCGACAATGGTCGCTAGACTTTTAATTCCAGAACTTTATTGAATTCAAATTGCACCATCTGCCACAGTGGGATTCGAACCCAGTTCCCCAGAGAATTACCCTGGGTTTCGGGATTACTAATACCACTATGCCATCGCCTCTCTACAAATGAAGATGTGGTTGGACTGCACAGTGCCCTGGTCAAGCCACACGCTGAGGCCGGGATTTTATGGCTCTGTTGTGTCTGGACTCACCGTGGGAGATTGGCTAGGGGCATGGCAGACAAAAGCCCATTGATTTTCAGCGGGACCAGATGATCCTGGCGATAGCTGGGGCTGGAAAATCCTGCCCTCAATATTGTGTGTCTGCTTTAGTCAGCAAGACACAAAGGGAAGATTCAAACCCCGGGGGTGATGCAAAGATAAGTCACAAGGCTGACCCCTAACATCATGGGACTGAGTATCTAGCTGGAATGGATACTGGGACTGTTTAGTCTTAGGAGGGAGAGACTGAAAGCATCTTGTGAAAATGGGGAAGATAAACATAATCCAGAGCAAAAGGTGAAAGTATGCTGAGATCCTGAACAAGGTTGTATTGATATAAAAATGGGAAAGGAAAGATTTGTAAATAGCAAGAAGCACATCGTGACAGAGTACTGTATACTTACTGGTCTCTACGCAGGATACAGGGCAATGTTGAAATCTTCATTTGACTCCTGCATTAAGCAGTTTGATCTTGCGACATGGGAATATCCGGGGAGACAATGTAAAATGAACCTTTTTCATCAGTACTGATCTTGTGAAATTGTCAAACTGAGTGATCGAGAGCACAGGACAGCTGGTGTGGAGAATGGGAGAGTGAGATAGGGCTCCTGTTTTAAAATTGGAGGTCAGCTACATTTTTGGGACAATAGGGAGGGATCTTCCCTGTATTTCCGACCTGTGCTGTACCTGCCCTGGGGATATTTGATGGCACAGTGTAGAGCGAGTTTCAGCCTGGATCTAGCCCATGCTGTTATCTGCCCTGGGACTGAAGGTGTGACAGTATTCTTTAGCAGCCTTCCATCTTGTGGTTTGCATCTTGGTGGTCAAGTCTGTGTTAAGCACTGCCTGGTGTGGCCCAGAGGTCCCGCTCTGGCAATCTCTGATGCATTTGCTGCAGATGAAGACAGTGGGTTGAGAACAAAATGGACACAAAATTGTTTGAGTGACAGGAATCAGAGAGTAGTGGTTAATATATGTTTTCGGGCTGGAGGAAGGTTTGTAGTGCAGTACACCAGGGGTCAGTGTTGGCACTCTTGGTCTTCCTGATATATATTAATGACACAGATCTTTGTGTACAGGGCATAATTCAAAGTTTGTGGATGATACATAATTTGGAAGCATTGTAAACTATGAGGAGGACAGTTCAGAACTTCAAAAGGACATAGGCAAGTTGGTGGAGAGGCAGACAGGTGGCAGATACAGTTCAATGCGAAGGAAGTTGGAGTGATTCATTTTAGTAGGAAGAACATGGAGAGGCAATATAAAATAAAGTGTACAATTCAAAAGTGAGTGCAGGAGGAGAGGGACCTGGATGTACATATGCATAAATCAATGAAGTTGGTATGACAGGTGGACAGAGCAGTTAATAAAACATACAGGATACTGGGCTTTAATAATAGGGCCATAGAGTACAAGAGCAGTAAGGTTATGTTGAACTTGAATAAGACTCTCATTCAGCCTCAACTGGCGTATTGTGTCCAGTTCTGGGCAGCACACTTTATGAAAGGTATGAAGGCATTGGAGAGAGTACAGTAAAATTCATGAGAATGGTTCCAGTGATGAGGAACTTCAGTTATGATGATAGATTGGAGAAGTTGGGATCGGCTTCCTTGGAGAAGAGAAGGCTAAGAGGAGATTTGATACAGATAGGCAGAGTAGCTAGGGAAAAACTGTCCCCACTCATGAAAGGATCGAGAACAAGAAGGCACAGATTGAAAGTAATTGGCAGAAGAAGCAAAAGCGATATTAGTAAAAGCTTTCTCACACCGTGAGTAGTTAGGGTCTGGAATGCGCTGCCTGAGAGTGTGGTGAAGGGAGGTTCGATCGAAGCATTCAGCAGGAAATTAGACCATTAACTGAAAAGGAAAATGTGTAGGGTTACAGGGAGAAGGCAACGGAATGGCACTAAGTGAATTGGTCATTCCAAGAGTTGGTGCAGACATGATGGGCTGAATGGCCTTTTTCTGCATAGTAACAATTCTGTGATTCTGAGAAAGTGCAGGATTCACTGGCCTGTTTTCTCTAGGCCCTCTTCTCAGCCAGCAGAGTTTTCCATTTCTCCTTGTATTTCCAATGCCCCTCCAAACAGTCAGCCACCAGAGGTCATGACCGTCAGCAACTGTGTCCCAGTTGTCTGTGTCAACAGTGTGACGGTGAAGGGGGCGCTTATCTTACTATCTAACCCGTGCTTTACCTGCCTTGGGAGTGCTTCATGGGATGTTGTAAAAGGAGCTTTATTCTTTGTCTAAACATGCTGTACCTGCACTGGGAGTGTTTGTTCTTAATTGTTCATGAAATGTTAGCATTGCTGCAATGGCCAACATTTATTGTCCATCCCTAATTGTCCTTGAGAAAGGGGTGATGAGCTGCTATTATGAACCACTGCAGTTTGTGGAGTGGAAGTTTATGCACAGTGCTGTTGGGGGTGGAATTCCAGGATTTTGACCCAGTGATGAGGAAAGAATGGCCATATAGTTCCAAGTCAGGATGGTGTATGATTGGAGGGAACTTGCAGTGGCAGTGTTCCATGGGAATCAGGGGAAAATTCTCCACTGGTTGGAGTCATGGCTAGCACCAAAGGAAGATGGTTGTGGTTATTGTAGGTCAATCATGTCAGTTCCAGGGCATCACTACAGGAGTTCCTCAGGGTAGTGTCCCCAGCCCAAACATCTTCAGCTGCTTCATCAATGACCTTCCTTCCGTCATAAGGTCAGAAGGGGGGATGTTCGCTGATGATTGCACAATGTTCAGCACCATCCGTGACTCCTCAGATACTGAAACAGTCCTTGTCCAAATGCAGCAAGACCTGGACAATAACATTTGTGTCACACAAGTGCCAGGCAATGACCATCTCCAACAAGTGAGAATCTAACCATCACCCCTTGACATTCAATGGCATTAACATCACTGAATCCCCCAGTATCAACCTCCTGGGGGTTATCATTGACCAGAAACCGAACTGGACTAGCCATATAAATACTGTGGCTACAAAAGCAGGTCAGAGGCTGGTAATTTGGTAGCTAGTAACTCACCTCCTGACTCCAAGGCCTGGATTTTCACAGAGTCCAGCCAACTCCAGAAGCTTATAAAAATAATGGGCAGAACCCAATTTGAGTGTAGGGAGCTCACACCCTGTACTCCCAGCCTGGCCGATTCCATTCTGAGGACAGGAATCTCATACCCTCTCCACCCCTCACCCCACACTCTGCAATTTTCATGGAGCCCAGCCTCTCGAGGTGTCGTAGTTCATGGCCTCTTAAAGGAGGCATGAACCATAGTCTGAATTCAGGAATCTTTTGAAAGGTAAAATAAGAAACTCTTACCCATGGCCGTCATATCTCCATTGCCCCTCCATGCCCTCATGCTACTTCCATGCCACTCACCCAGTATGCATTATGGAAACAATGAGTCATGTAACAACAACGGCAAGTCTTGAAATGGTCTTGGAAAGAAAAACACCAGTTAATAATGAGGGCATCTGGCAACTGTATCAACGGGATCTGTTTCTGCAGCCTAAATATTGTCCAAGTCTTGCTGTGTTGGGGGTATGACTGCTTCATTGTCTGAGGCATTGTGAATGGAACAAACATCACTGAAGACCTCCACTTCTGACCTTATGATAGAGGAAAGAGCATTGATGAGGCAGCTGAAGATGCTTGGGCTGAGGACACTACCCTGAGGAACTCCTGCAGTGATATCCTGGGGCTGAGATGATTGGCCTCCAACAATTACAACCATCTTCTGCTAGGCATGACTCCAACCAGTGGAGAGTTTTCCCCCGATTCTTATTGACCTCAATTCTAATGCTGCTCTTTGGTGCACACTCGGTCAAACTTGGTGTCATCACTGGAATTCAACTCTTTTGCCTATGTTTGGACTAAGGCTATACTATCATTGGGAGCTGAGTGACCCCATTAGAATGCAAACTGAGCATCCGTGAACAGATTTTAATGTGTAAGTGCTGCTTGATAGCACTGTTGATGAATCCTTCCATCACTTTGCTGACGATTGAGAGTAGACAGATGGGAAGTAATTGGTCGGGTTGGGACATTTCTGGACAATTTTCCACATTGCTGCATAGACACTGGTATTGTAGCTATACTGGAACAGTTTTGCTCGAGGCACAGCTCATTCAGGTCTTCAGCACTACAACCAGACTGTTGAGCCTATAGCCTTTGCAGTATTCAGTGCGCTCAACTGTTTCTTGGAGTAAATTGAGTTGGCTGAAGACTGGCATCTGCAATATTGCAGATCCCAGGAGGTGGCTGAGATGGATCATTGACTCAGCACTTCTGGCTGAAGATAGTTGCAAATGGTTCAGGCATGTGTTTTGCACTGATATGCTGAGCTACCCTATCATTCCTCCTCCAGCTAGTTTTTTAATTGTATACCATCATTCATGACTGGATGTGACAAGACTGTAGAGCCATTGATTATGGGATAACTTGGCTCTGTTTATCACATGCTGCTACTGCTGTTTAGCATGCATGTAGTCCTGTGTTGCAATTTCACCAGGTTGGTACCTGTTTTTTTTCCGGTATGCTTGGTGCTGCTCCTGGCACGCTGTCTTGCACTTCTCATTGAACCATGTTTGTTTCCGTGGCTTGATGTTGATAGTAGAGTGAGGGATATGCCCAGGCCAGGAAGTTACATCTTAATTGTTGTTTGGTTGTACAAAACTTGAATATTGCTGAGAAAAGATATTTTGTCAAAACTGTTCGTCTTGCACTTATCAGGACAATCGCAAGAATACCAATGTCAGGGGAAGCAACAACTGTATAGTGCATGAGAAGGGAATGCTGATTTGTTGGCAAGTGCACTCTGATTGGTAGAGGCGTTACCATGGAGAATGCACCAGTTAATGGTGATTGACAGTTAACTGCCAAGCATTGTTTGAAATTTTGAACCTTGCAGCTTGACTCTGATTGGCCAAGGCATTGCCCTGAGGAATGAACGAGTGAATGGCTGTCAATTATTTTGTTTAGCATATGTACATGTTCTTCCTGTCTGCAAAGGACAAGAGCCCTGTGTATTCATGTACGTAGCCTCCAGTACACACAAATGTGCCGCACAGTGAGCCCGACTGACAATGTTAAATTGGTTGTCAGTGTCATTTTTAGCACACTGACGATTATTTAGCAAATGTTGTCCAATTGCAGAATCACATCTAATATCGGACACTGTCTGTATTGAATTTTGCAAGCACGGGCTGGTTGGGTACAGTCTGTACCTTGCCTATTGTGACCAGCGGCTGGGACAAGCTGTTTGATACACTCCAGCAGTCTTTGGGCTGTATGGCCCACATACCTAGCATTACACTGGCACTGAAATTCATATACCACATTACTCATTTGTGTGATAGGCTTGACGGCAGCATCCTGTTAGTGGCAAATACCACTTGTGTTGCTGCTGCATAGTAGCAGGGTGAAACAGCTAGCTTTACCTGTTGCTCAAATTTTTGAGATATAAGAATTTGTTCTCATGCAGTATAAAGTTGTTGCTTTCCCCGACTTTGGTATTCTTGTGATTGTCCTGATGAGTGCAAGATGAAAAGCTTCAACAAAATGTATTTTTTCAGCAATACTCAAGTTACACATTGTGGTTGAATATAATCCTGCTGCTGCTGATGGCCCACAATGTCTTGTACATACCCTGTTTTGCGTGATTTGTTCTGAATCATGGCACACAACCTGATGGAGGGTATTCTCAGTGTGAAGATAGGAGAATGGGGTCATAAAAACAATAAGAAGTTGGAGTGGGAGCAGGCCATTTGGCCCTTTGAACCTGCTCCCCCGTTCAACAAGATTGCTGATCTTCTACCTTAACTCGATCTTTCTAGACTATCTCTTTAATTCTCTTAGTGTTCAAAAATCTATCAACATCGGCCTTGAGTATACTCAATGACTGAGCATCCACAAGACTTGATGGTAGACAATTCCAAAGAATCATAACTTTTGAATGAAAAATTGTTCCTCAGCCTCAGTCCTAAATGGCCAACCCCTTATTCTGAGACTGTGACCCCGTGTTCTGGATTCCCCAGCCAGGGAAACATCCTTTTAGTGCCCATCTGTCAAACCCCTTGAGGATTTTATATGTTTCAATTAGATTTCCTCTCATTCTTTGAAACTTCAGGAGTTAGAGGTCAAGACTACTCAGTCTCTCCTTATAGGGCAATCAATCCCCTCATCCCAGGCTCAGCGTACTGAACCTTCATGCACTCTGTCTAGGGCAAATATGTCCTTCCTTTGAGAAGGAGGCAAAAACTACACACAGTGCTCCAAGTGTTGCCTGGCCTGTAAAATCATGCGAAGACTTCTTCACTCTTATACTCCAATCAATTAAGTTGAATAGTTTTTTATTCATTCATGGGATGTGGGTGTCACTGGCTGGCTCAGCAGTTGTTGCCCATTCCTAGTTGCCCTTGAGAAGGTGGTGGTGAGCTGCCTTCTTGAACTGCTGCAGTCCATGTGGTGTAGGTACACCCACAGTGCTGTTAGGAAGGGAGTTCCAGGAATTTGACCCAGTGACAGTGAAGGAACGGCGATATATTTCCAAGTCAGGATGGTGAGTGACTTGGAGGGGAACTTCCAGGCGGTGATGTTCCCATCTATCTGCTGCCCTTGTCCTTCTAGGTGCTAGTGGTCATGCGTTTAGAAGGTACTGTCTAAGGAGCCTTGGTGAATTCCTGCAGTACATCTTGTAGATGATATATAATGATGCTGTTGTGCATCGGTGGTGGAGGGAGAGAATGTTTGTGGATGTGGTGCCAATCAAGCGGGCTGCTTTGTCTTGGATGGTGTCCAGCTTCTTGAGTGTTGTGGGAGCTGCACTCATCCAGGCAAGTGTGGAGTATTCCACCACATTCCTGACTTATGCCTTGTAGATAGTGGACAGGCTTTGGGGAGTCAGGAGGTAAGTTACTCGTAGCATGATTCCTAGCCTTTGACCTGCTCTTGTAGCCACAGTATTTATATGACTAGTCCAGTTCAGTTGCTGGACAATGGTAACCCCCAGGATATTGATAGTGGGGGATTCAGTGATGATAATGCCATTGGACATCAGGGTGTGATAGTTGGATTCTCTTTTGTTGGAGATGGTCATTGCCTGACACTTGTGTGGCATGAATGTTACTTGCCACTTGTCAGCCCAGGCCTGGATATAGTCCAGGTCTTGCTGCATTTGGGCATGGACTGCTTCAGTATCCGAGGAGTCATGAATGGTGCTGAGCATTATGCAATCACCAGCGAACATCCCCACTTCTGAGCTAATGATGGAAGGAAGGTCATTGATGAAGCAGCTGAAGATGGTTCGGCCGAGGGACTCCCACAGTGATATCCAGGTGCTGAGATGACTGACCTCCAACAACCACAACTATCTTCCTTTGTGCTAGGTATGACTCCAACCAGCAGAGAGTTTTCCTCCTGATTCTCATTTACCCCAGTTTTGCTAGGGCTTCTTGATGCCACACTCTGTCAAATGCTGCCTTGATGTCAAGGACAGTCACTCTCACCTCACCTTTCAGCTCTTTTATCCATGTTTGAATCAAGGCTGTAATGAGGTCAGGAGCTGAGTGGCCCTGGTGGAACCCAAACTGGGCACCAGTAAGCAGGTTATTGCTAAGAAAGTGCCACTTGATAGCCATTTTGATGACCCTTTCCATTACTTTACTGATGATGGAGAGTTGACTGATGGTCTGGTAATTGGCCAGGTTGGATTTGCCTTGCTTTT
Source organism: Carcharodon carcharias (assembly GCF_017639515.1). Classification (NCBI taxonomy): domain Eukaryota; kingdom Metazoa; phylum Chordata; class Chondrichthyes; order Lamniformes; family Lamnidae; genus Carcharodon; species Carcharodon carcharias. The sequence continues at coordinate 105,218,555 of NC_054473.1, read as the reverse complement.
TGTGTACAGGACATACCTGGGCAATTTTCCACCTAGCTGGATAGATGCCAGCGTTGTAGCTGTACTGGAACAGCTTGGCTAGGGGCGCAGCAAGTTCTGGAACACAAGCCTTCAGTACTAATGCCAGAATATTGTCAGGGCCCATAGCCTTTGCACTATCCATTGCCTTCAGCTATTTTTTGGTATCTTGTGGAGTGAATTGAATTAGCTGAAGACTGGCACCTGTGATGCTGGGGACCTCCGGAGGAGGCCAAGGTGGATCATCCACTCAGCACTTCTGGCTGAAGATTGTTGCGAACACTTCAGCCTTATCTTTTGCACTGTTGTTCTGGGCTCCTCCATCATTGAGGATGGGGATATTTGTGGAGCCTCCTCCTCCAGTGAGTTGTTTAATTGCTCACCACCATTCACGACTGGATGTGGCAGGACTGTAAAGCTTAGATCTGATCCATTGGTTGTGGGATCGCTTAACTCTGTTTATCACTTGCTGCTTGTGCTGTTTGGCATGCAAGTAGTCCTGTGTTGTAGCTTCTCCAGGTTGACACCTCATTTTTAGGTATGCCTGGTGCTGCTCTTGATATGCCCTCCTGCACTCTTCACTGAACCAGGATTTATCCCCCGCTTGATAGTGATGATAGAGCGGGGGATATGCCAGGCCACGAGGTTACAGATTGTGTTTGAGTACAATTCTGCTGTGATGGCCCACAGTGCCTCATGGATGCCCAGTCTTGAGTTGCTAGATCTGTTCAAAATCTATCCCATTTAGCTTGGTGGTAGTGCCACACAACACGGTGGAGGGTATCCTCAATGTGAAGACAGGACTTCGTCTCCACAATGTGCGGTGGTCACTCCAACTGCTACTGCCATGGACAGATGCATCTGCGGCAGGCAGGTTGCTGAGGTTGAGGTCAAGTATGTTTTTCCCTCACCACTTACCGCAGACCCAGTCTAGCAGCCATGTCATTTAGGACTCAGTCTGCTCAGTGAGTAGTGGTGCTACCAAGCCACTCTTGGTGATGGACATTGAAGTCCCCACCCAGAGTACATTCTGTGCCCTTGCCACTCTCAGTGCTTCCTCCAACTGGTGTTTAACATGGAGGAGCACTGATTGATCAGCTGAGGGAGGGTGGGATGTGGTAATCAGGCAGGAGGTTTCCTTGCCCATGTTTGACCTGGTGCCATGAGACATCATGGGGTCCAGGTGCGATGTTAAGGACTCCCAGTGCAACTCCCTGCTGACTGTCTACCACTGTGCCGCCACCTCTGCTGGATCCGTCCTGCCAGTGGGACAGGACGTATCCAGGGATGTGGTGGTGGAGTCTGGGACATTATCTGTAAGATGTGATTCCGTGAGGATGACTGCATCAGGCTGTTTCTTGACCAGTCTAATTAAGGTAAACTAAGTTTTTCCTCTGTGTTACTTCTATTACCACGCTACCAGTCTGGCAAATATACCTGTCAGGACTCAGTCAGTAGTGGTGCTACTGAGCTACTCTTGGGATGGACATTGATGTCCCCCACCCAGAGTACATTCTGTGTCCTTGCTACCCTCAGTGCTTCCTCCAAGTGATGTTCAACATGGAGGAGCACTGATTCATCAGCTGAGGGAGGGCGGGACGTGGTAATCAGCAGAAGTTTTCTTGCTCATGTCTTATCTGTTGCCATAAGACTTCATGGGCTCCAGTGTTAGTGTTGAGGACTTTCGAGCCCACTCCTTCTTGACTATGGTGGGATTTGAACCCCTGTATCTGGATTATTAATCCAGTGACAATACCGCTACACCATCACCTCCCCCTAAGGCTGGTACACAAGTTGGCTCCTGTATTTCCTGCACTAAAACATTGAGTGCGTTTTGCAAGTATTTGATTAGCTGTGGAGTGCTTTGGGATGTCCTAAGTTTGTGAAAGATGCTGTACAATTGCAAGTCACTATTTATCCTCCCTCCCTCCTTTCCTTCCTCCTTTCATCCCTCCCATCCGCTCTCCATTCCTTCCTCCGTCCCTTCCTATCTTCATCCCTTCTTTCATCCCTTCCTCCCCCATCCTTTCTTCCTTCTTTCCTTCCTCCCTCTATTCCTTCCTTCTTTCCTTCCTCCCTTCCTCACTTTGTCCATCCCACCCTCCCTCCCACCTGCCTTCCTTCATCCCTTTCTCCCCCCTTCCTTCTTTCCTCCCTTCCTTCCTCCCTCCCTTCCTTCCTCACACCCTCCCTTTCTCCCCCCTTCCTTCCTCCCTCCCTTCCTTCCTCCTTTCATCCCTCCCATCCGCTCTCCATTCCTTCCTCTGTCCCCTCCTATCTTCGTCCCTTCTTTCATCCCTTCCTCCCCCATCCTTTCTTCCTTCTTTCCTTCCTCCCTCTATTCCTTCCTTCTTTCCTTCCTCCCTTTGTCCATCCCACCCTCCCTCCCACCTGCCTTCCTTCATCCCTTTCTCCCCCCTTCCTTCTTTCCTCCCTTCCTTCCTCCCTCCCTTCCTTCCTCACACCCTCCCTTTCTCCCCCCTTCATTCTTTCCTCCCTTACTTCCTTCCTCCCTCCCTCCCTCCCGTCCTCCTCTCAGTGACAAGCTAATTTCCTATAGTATTTTTGCTCACTCCCTCACATTTGAATCCAAGTGATTTCCCATGATGACTTCCCAAAATCCCCAGTGTGATTCCATCTTGTTGGAGGTGTTAAGTAAAGGAAATCTCCCTGTGTGCTTACCTCTGATATGATAATTAGCAATGTAATAATTAGTAATTAAGCTATCAAGCTGGGTTTTGTTTACTCAGCTGTCTAGGTAGAGATTTTACATGAATTGAAACATTAGACATCACTGAGCTGAACAAACTCCATTGAGAATGCAATACAAATTCTGTCAGGATCTGAAATGATCATCGCTGTTAGCCTGTCTCACACTAAGGTCAACTTAAGCATATATACTGGTGTAAATATAAACAAGCACAGACTTCACCTAGGTGACATGCTAACCTTTGTATAAAATCCCAAAGAATCAACTCTTCCCACCATCATAATAAACCCAGTTCTATGCCTTGTAATCCAATATTATAGTATAATAGTTTTCATTCATTGTCATTGTATAAAACTCAAATGGAACAAACCACTTACTATTCAGTCCCATTATATAAGCTCATATAGTCTCCACTACTATTCAGTTATAACTATTGTGTTCCTTTGGAGCCTTTACCACCTTGAGATCTCAGGCAGGATTAGTAAACAGAAGTTGACATTGAGCCACATAAGAAGAGATTAGGACAGGTGAGCAAAAACTTGCTCAAGAGGCAGGTTTTAAGGTGCATCTTTAAGAGGGTCAGAGTGATGTGAGAAAGAGAGATTTGGGGTGGGAATCCTAGTGCTTACTGTCCGGGCAGCTGAAGGCATGGCTACCAATTGCAAAGTGGTAAAAACCACAAATATGCAAGAACCCAGAATTGGTGGAGTGCAGAGATCTCAGAGGATTGTAGACTGGAGGAGGTTATAGAGGTAGCAATGGGTGAGGCCATGGCAGGATTTCAAAACAGGAATGACAATTTTAAAATTGCGGTGTTGCTGGGCTGGGACATATCATAGATGAATGAACAAAGAGGGTGATGGGTGAACAGGATGTGGTGCGAGTGAGAATATGAGCAGCAGAGTTTTGGGTGAGTTCAAGTTAATAGAGGGTGGAAGGTGGGTGACTGACCAGGACTCCATTGGTATAATTGAGTCTAGAAATAACAATGGCATGGATGAAGGTTTCAGCAGCAAAGAACTGAGATGGGCGGAGGCAGGTGAGATTCCAAAGGTGGAAGTAAGCATTCTTGTTGGCTATGCAGGCAGAAACTCAGCTCAGAGACAAATAGCATGGTGAAGTTGCTAATAGTCTGGTTCAGCTTCACACTGCTGCCAGGGAGAGGGATGCAGTTGGTGACTAAGGAAAAGAATTGGTGGCAAAGACTGAAGGCAATAGCTTTTGTCATCTTCATTTTTAATTGGAGGACATTTCTGTTCACCTGGATAAGCAGTATGACAGCTCAGAGGCAGAGGAGATGTCTGGAGAGGTGCTGTTCAGTCAGAGCTTCGTGTCATCAGTGTCCATGTGGAAAGTGACAGATGATAAATAGAAGGGACAAGGATAGATCCTTGGGGAAACCAGAAGTAATGGTGCAGGAACAGGAAAAGCAGCCAATGCAAGTGAAACTCTGCTTGTGATTAGATAGGTAAGAACAGAAGCAGGTGAGAGCTCTCCTACTCAGATGGCCAGTAGCAGAATGGTGCTGGAGGCAGATGGTGTGGTCAACCATATCAAAGGTTGAGAAGGATGAGGAGGGAAAGGTTAGGCTACAGTCATAGGATGTCATCTATGACTTTGATAAGGGCCATTCTAGTTCTTTGGTAAGGGCAAAATCCTGATTGGGAGGATTCAAACATGGAGTTACAGGAAAGGTGGACACAGATTTTGGAGTATAGTCAAGGTCTTAGAAGAAGAAAAAGATGTTGGAGATGGGGAGCTAGTTTGCATGGATAGAGGGGACAAGGCTGAGTTTTTTGAGGAGTGGGTGATGGCAGCAGTTTTGAAGAGAAGGGGAACAGTACCGAAGGAGAGAGAACTGTTAACAATATCAGTTCTTAGAATTTAGTGGTGAGCAGTTTGGTGGTCATAGGGTTGAGGGAGTAGGAGGTGGGCCTCATGGACAAAATGCACTCAGAGGGGGCATAAGGGAACACAGGAGAGAAACTAGAGTAAGGTGCGAGTTCAGGGTTTGGGCAAAAGAGGACCTGAGGTTAAGTTAGGCTTGGTGGGCAAGGGGAAGGGAAGGAAATGGCAGAGGCAGCTGAACAGGTGGATACAACTTTAGTGACAAAGAAGTCAATAAGTTTTTCACATTAGCTGCAGTTGAGGAAGAAGGGAACATGGGACAGTTAAAGAGACAGTTTCACATTAATAATATAACATCCGAATAGAATAAATCCTTTCCAGTCACTTCCATGTGTAGTTTTCCAATGCATTATACTGCTTCCCAGCCACAGTCTTTGAATAGAAGTGTATTGGACCAAACTCCTTCCCATTCACACACATTGCATAGAGTTGTAACTCACTATTAATGTGAACCTTCATATTGTACTAGTCCTCTTCCTATTCAGTCTTATTGTGTACATTGATATTGTACCAGTCACAGTCCTGCTCACTCTTATTGTGTAAAATCATTTTGTATCTGTCACTGCTCTGCTCATTCTTGTTGTGTACAATCATATTGTACAAATCGCCTCCCGCTCATCCTTATTGTGTACAATCATGTTGTACCAGCCCCATTCCTGCTCACACTTACTATGTAAAATTGTATTGTACCAGTCGCTTTCCTGCTCACTCTTATTGTGTACACTAATATTGTACTAATCCCCATCCTACTCACTCTTATTGTGTACAATCATATTGTACCAGTGCCCTTCCTGCTCACTCTTGTTGTGTACGACCATATAGCACCAGGCCCCTTCCTACTCACTCTCATTGTGCACAATCAAATTGTACTGGTCACCTTCTCATCACTCTAATAGCATACAATCATATTGTACCTATCCCATTCCTACTCATTCTTATTCTATACAAACATATTGTACCAATCCCCTTCCTTCTCACCCATCTTGTGCACTATTGTACCAGTCGCCGTCCTGCTCACTCTTATTGTGTACAATCATTTTGTACCTGTCGCTGTCCTGCTTACTCTTGTTGTGTACAATCATATTGTACCAGTTGCGTTTCTGTTAACTCTTATGGTGTAAAATTATATTGTACCAGCCCGCTTCCTACTGATTCTTACTGTACATAATCACATTGTTCCAATCCCCCTTTTACTCACTCTTATTGAGTACAATCATATTGTACCAGTCTCCTTTCTACTCACTCTTATTATATACAATCATTTTGAATCACTATCCATCCTAATCACACTTATTGTATACAGTCATATCATACCACTCCCCATCTTATTCACTCTTATTGTGTACAACCATATTATACCTGTCCTCTTCCTATTCACTCTTACTGTGTACAATCATATTGTAGCAGCCCCCTTCCTACTATTACTGTGCACAATCATATTTTACCAGTCCCCTTCCTATTCACACTTACTGTGTACAATCAGATTGTACCAGTCCCCTTCCTATTATCTCTAATTGTACACAATCACAGAGTCATAGAGGTCTATAGCACAGAAAAAGGCCCTTGGACCCATCGGGTCTGCGCCGGTCAAACAGTACCTAACTATTCTAAGATAAAAGCAAAAAACTGCGGATGCTGGAAATCAAAAACAAAAATAAAAATACCTGGAAAAACTCAGCAGGTCTGACAGCATCTGCGGAGAGGAAAACAGTTAATGTTTTGAGTCCTAACTATTCTAATCCCATTTTCCAGCACTAGGCATCACAAGTGCACATCCAAATGTTTTGAGGGTTTCTGCCTCTACCACCCTTTCAGGTCAGGCATTGAGTTCCAGATTCCCACCACCCTCTGGGTGAAAATATTCTTCCTCACATCCCCCCTAAAACTCCTGCCCCTTTCCTTAAACCTTAATCATATTGTACTGGTCTACTTTCTACTCACTCTTATTATATACAATCATTTTGTTCCTCTACCCTACCTAATCACACTTATATACAGTCATAACGCACCAGCTCCCTTCATACACACACTTATTTTGTGCAATCATTTTGTATCTGTCCCCTTCAGACTTACTCTTATTATGTACAATGATGTGTACCCCTTGCTGCTCACTCCTTTCTGTTATTGTGTAAAATCATATTATACCAGCCTGCTTCCTACTCACTCTTATTGTGCACAATCACATTTTACCAGTCCCCCTTTTACTCACTCTTATTGTGTACAATCATTTGTATTATTCCCTTTTCCTACTCAATCTTATTCTGTACAAACATATTGTAACAGCCCGCTTCCTACTCTCTTATTTGCACAATCACATTGTGCCAGACCCCTTACTACTCACTTTTGTTACACACAATCATTTTGTACCTGTTGCAGTCTGGCTCACTCTTGTTATGTACAATCATATTGTACAAGTCGCCTCCCTCTCGCTCTTATTGTGCACAATAATTTTATACCAGTACCCTTCCTACTCCTATTTATTACAAAAAATCCTATTGTACCAGTCCCATTCCTGCTCACTCTTATGATGTACAATTACATTGTACTAGTTGCCTTCCTGCTCACTCTTATTGTATACAATTATATTGTACCTGTCGCCTTCTTCTTACTGTCATTGTGTGGAATCATTTATTACCAGACCCCTTCCTGCTCACTCATGCTGGTGTACAATAAGAGTACTTTTATGGTGTAAAATCAGACTCTACCAGAACCCTTCCTATTCACTCTTATTATGTAAAGCCATATTACACAAGCCCGCATCCTACTCACTCTTATTGTGCACAATCACATTGTACCAGTCCCCTTTTTACTCACCCTTTTTGTATGAAATCATATTATACTAGTCACTTTCCTACTCATTCATATTCTGTACAATCATATTGCACCAGCTGCCATCCTAATCACTCATATTGTGTATAATCATATTGCACCAGTCCCATTCCTACTCACTCTTAATGTCTGCACTCATATAATACCAGACCCTTCTTACTGTGTACAATCCGTGTGTAATCAGATTGCAAATGGCCCGTTCCTACTCACAATCATATTGTAACAGTCCTCTTCCTACTCACTTTTATTGTATACAGTCATAGTGTACCAGACCCTTTCGGACTCAGTTTTGATGTGTACAATCATATTGTATCAGTCCCCTTCCTACACACTCTTATTGTGTACAATCATATTGTACCAGTCCCCTTCCTACTCACTCTTATTGTGTACAATCATGTTGTACTAATCCCAGACCTACTCACTCTTATTGTGTATAATGATCTTGAACTAGTCCCCTTCCAACTCACTCTTATTGTGTACAATAATATTGTACTAGTCCCCTTACTACTCACATGTATTGTGTACAATCATATTGTACCAGTCCCCTTCCTACTCACTCTTATTGTGTACAATCATGTTGTACTAATCCCAGTCCTACTCACTCTTATTGTGTACAATGATCTTGAACTAGTCCCCTTCCAACTCACTCTTATTGTGTACAATAATATTGTACTAGTCCCCTTACTACTCACACATATTGTGTACAATCATATTGCACCAGTCCCCTTACTATACACTCTTATTGTGTACAATCATACTGCACCAGTCCCCTTCCTACTCACTCTTGTTGAGCACAGCAATATTGTACCAGTCCCCTTCCTACTCACTTATTGTGTACAATCATCTTGAACTAGTCCCCTTCCTACTCACTCTTATTGTGTACAATCATATTGTATTAATCCTCTTCCTACTCAGTCTTACTGAGTACAATCATATTGTACTGGTGCCCTTCCTACTCAGGCTTATTGTGTACAGTCATGTTGTACTAATTCCCTTGCTACGAAATCTTAATGTGTACAATCATCTTGAACAAGTCCCCTTCTGACTCACTCTTATTGTGTACAATCATATTGTACCAGTCCACTTCCTAATCACTCTTATTGTGTACAAACATATTATACTAGTCCCCTTCATACTGACTCTAATTATGTACAATCATGTTGTACTAATCACCTTCCTACTCACTTTTATTGAGTACAATTATATTGTACAAATCCCCTTCCTACTCACTCTTACTGTGTACAATCATATTGTACTAGTCCCCTCCCTACTCACTCTAATTGTGTACAATCATATTGTAGTTGTCCACTTGCTACTCTCTCTTATTGTGCACAATCTTATTGTACCAGCCTCTTTTCATACTCACTCTTGTTGAGTACAATAATATTGTAGCAGTCCCTTTCCTACTCACTTATTGTATACAATCTTCTTGAACTAGTCCCCTTCCTACTCGGTCTTATTGTGTACAGACATATTGTACTAGTCCCCTTCCTACTCGGTCTTATTGTGTGCAATTATATTGCACCAGACCCCTTCCTGTACACTCTTTTTGTGTACAATCATATTGTACTGATCCCCTTGCTACTCACTCTTCTTACGTACGATCATCTCGAATGCTTCCCCTTCCTACTCACTCTTATGGTGTACAATTATATTGTACTAATCCCCTTCCTACACACCCTTATTGAGTACAATCATATTGTACTAATCCACTTCCTACTCCCTCTTAAACAAAAACAGAATTAACTGGAAAAACTCAGCAGGTCTGGCAGCATCGGCGGATAAGAAAAGAGTTGACGTTTCAACGTCTGTTTTTGTTTTGGATTTCCAGCATCCGCAGTTTTTTGTTTTTATTTTTTTTCCTACTCCCTCTTATTGTATATCATCACATTGTACAAGTCCCCTTCCTACACACTCTTATTTTGTATCATCATATTGTATCAGTCGCCTTCCTACTCACTATTATTGTGTACAGTCATGTTGTATTAATCCCCTTGCTACAACCTCTTATTGTGTACAATCATCTTGTACTAGTCCCCTCCCTACTCACTCTAATTGTCTACAATCATTTTGTAGTCATCCACTTGCTACTCTCTCTTATTATGCACAATCTTATTGTACCATCCTCCTTCACACTCACTCTTGTTGAGTACAATAATATTTTACTAGTCCCTTTCCTACTTACTTATTGTGTTCAATCTTCTAGTCCCCTTCCTACTTACTCTTATTGTGTACAATCATATTGCACCAGTGCCCTTCCTATACACTCTTTTTGCATACAGTCATGTTGTACAAATCCCCTTGCTACTCACTCTTATTGTGTACAATCATCTCGAAAGCTTCCCCTTCCTACTCACTCTTATGGTGTAGAATTATATTGTACTAATCCCCTTCCTACACACCCTTATTGAGTACAATCATATTGTACTAATCTACTTCCTACTCCCTCTGATTGTGTATAATCACATTGTTCAAGTCCCCTTCCTACACACTTTTATTGTGTATCAACATATTGTATCAGTCCCCTTCCTACTCATTATTATTGTGTACAATCATATTGTATTAATCACCTTCCTACTCACTTTTATTGAGTACAATTATTTTGCACCAATCCCCTTCCGACTCACTCTTATTGTGTACAATCATATTGTACCAGTCCACTTCCTAATCACTCTTATTGTGCACAATCATTTTATACTAATCCCCTTCCTACTCACTCTTATTGAGTACAAAAAATATTGTACTAATCCCCTCCCCACTGACTCTTATTGTGTACAATCATATTGTACTAGTCCACTTCCTGCTCTGTCTTCTTCTGCACAAACTCTTTGTACCAGCCTCCTTCCTACTCACTCTTGTTGAGCACAGTAATATTGTACCAGTCCCCTTCCTACTCACTTATTTTGTACGATCATCTTGAACTAGTCCCCTTCCTACTCACTTTTATTGTGTACACTCATACTGTACTAGTTCCCTTCCTACTCAGTCTTACTGTCTACAATCATATTGCACCAGTCCCCTTCATATACGCTCTTCCTGCCCACTTTTATTGTGTATAATCATAGTGACCAGTCCCCTTCCTACGAAATCTCATTGAGTGCAATCACATTGTACTAATCCCCTTCCTATCACTCTTATTGTGTTCAATCATATTGTACCAGTCCACTTCCTAATCACTCTTAATATGTACAATCATATTGTACTAACCCCCTTCCTTCTCACTCTTATTGTGTACAATCCTATTATACTAGTCCCCTTCCTACTGGCTCTAATTATGTCCAACCATATTGTACTAATCAACTTCCTACTCACTCTTATTGTGTACAATCATATGGTACTAACCCCCTTCCCACTCACTCTTATCGAGTACAATCATATTGTACTAGTCCCCTCCCTACTCAATCTTATTGTGTACAATCATATTGTACTAGTCCACTTGCTACTCTCTCTTGTTGTGCACAATCTTATTGTACCAGCCTCCTTTCTACTCACTCTTGTTGAGTAGAATAATATTTTACCAGTCGCTTTCCTACTCACTTATTATGTACAATCATCTTTAATTAGTCCCCTTACTCACTCTTATTGTGTACAAACATATTGTACTAGTCCCCTTCCTACTCGGTCTTATTGTGTACAATCATATTGCACCAGACCCCTTCCTATACACTCTCTTTGTGTACAATCATGTTGTAGTAATCCCCTTGCTACTCACTCTTATTGCATACAATCATCTCGAACGCTTCCTCTTCCTACTCACTCTTATGGTGTACAATTATATTATACTAATCCCCTTCCTACACACCCTTGTTGAGTACAATCATTTTGTACTAGTCTCGTTCCTACTCCCTCTTATTGTGAACAATCATATTGTACTAATCCACTTCCTAGTCCCTCTTATTGTGTACAATCACATTGTACAAGTCCCGTTCCTATTATGTATCATCATATTGTATCAGTCCCCTTCCTACTCACTATTATTGTGTACAGTCATGTTGTACTAATCCACTTGCTACAAACTCTTATTGTGTACAATCATCTTGAACAAGTCCCCTTCCGACTCACTCTTATTGTGTACAATCATAATGTACCAGTCCACTTCCTAATCACTCTTACTATGTACAATCATATGATACTAATCCCCTTCCTTCTCACCCTTATTGAGTACAATCATATTGTACTAATACCCTCCCCACTGACTCTTATTGTGTACAATTATATTGTACTAGTCCACTTCCTAATCACTCTTACTATGTACAATCATATGATACTAATCCCCTTCCTACTCACCCTTATTGAGTACAATCACATTGTACTAATCCCCTCCCTACTGACTCTCATTGTGTACAATCATATTGTACTAGTCCACTTCCTACTCTGTCTTATTGTGCACAAACGTACCAGCCTCCTTCCTACTCACTCTTGTTGAGCACAGCAATATTGTACCAGTCCCCTTCCTACTCACTTATTGTGTACAATCATCTTGAACTAGTCCCCTTCCTAATCAGATAAAAATAAAAAACTGCGGATGCTGAAAATCCAAAACAAAAACAGAATTACCTGGAAAAACTCAACAGGTCTGGCAGCATCGGCAGAGAAGAAAAGAGTTGACATTTCGAGTCCTCATGACCCTTCAACAGAACTGTTGAAGGGTCATGAGGACTCGAAATGTCAACTCTTTTCCCTTCCTACTCACTTTTATTGTGTACAGCCATATTGTACTAGTGCCCTTCCTGCTCGGTCTTATTGTCTGCAATCATTTGCACCAGTCCCCTTCATATACGCTCTTATCGTGTACAATCATATTGTACCAGTCCCCTTCCAACTCAATATTATTGTGTATAATCATGTTGTACTAATCCCCTTCCTACCCACTCTTATTGAGTACAATCATATTGTTCTAGTACCCTCCCTACTCCCTCTTATTGTGCACAATCTTATTGTACCAGCCTCCTTGCTACTCACTCTTGTTGTGTACAATAATATTGTACCAGTACCCTTCCTACTCACTTATTGTGTACAATCTTCTTGAACTAGTCCCCATCCAACTCACTCTTATTGTGTACAATCATATTGTACTAATCCCCTTTCTACTTGCACGTATTGTGCATAATCATGTTGCACCAGTCCCCTTACCATACACTCTTGTTGTGTACAATCATACTGAACCAGTCCCCTTCCTACTCAAAACAAAAACAGAATTACCTGGAAAAACTCAGCAGGTCTGGCAGCATCGGCGGAGAAGAAAAGAGTTGACGTTTCGAGTCCTCATGACCCTTCGACAGAACTTGAGTGAGTCCAAGAAAGGGGTGAAATATAAGCTGGTTGAAGGTGTGTTGGGGGGGTGGGTGCGGTTTGGGTGTGGGGAGAGAAGTGGAGGGAGTTGGTGTGGTTGTAGGGACAAACAAGCAGTAATAGAAGCAGATCATCAAAAGATGTCACAGACAACAGAACAAAAGAACACATAGTGTTAAAGTTGGTGATATTATCTAAACGAGTGTGCTAATTAAGAATGGATGGTAGGGCACTCAAGGTAAAGCTCTAGTGGGGGTGGGGGGAGCATGAAAGATTTAAAAATATTTAAAAATAGTGGAAATAGGTGGGAAAAGAAAAATCTAGATAATTTATTGGAAAAAACAAAAGGAAGGGGGAAGAAACAAAAAGGGGGTGGGGATGGAGGAGGGAGCTCAAGACCTAAAGTTGTTGAATTCAATATTCAGTCCAGAAGGCTGTAAAGTGCCTAGTTGGAAGATGAGGTGTTGTTCCTCCAGTTTGCGTTGGGCTTCACTGGAACAATGCAGCAAGCCAAGGACAGACATGTGGGCAAGAGAGCAGTGGAGTGTTAAAATGGCAAGCGACAGGGAGGTTTGGGTCATTCTTGCGGACAGACCGCAGGTGTTCTGCAAAGCGGTCGCCCAGTTTACGTTTGGTCTCTCCAATGTAGAGGAGACCACATTGGGAGCAACGAATGCAGTAGACTAAGTTGGGGGAAATGCAAGTGAAATGCTGCTTCACTTGAAAGGAGTGTTTGGGTCCTTGGACGGTGAGGAGAGAGGAAGTGAAGGGGCAGGTGTTGCATCTTTTGCGTGGGCATAGGGTGGTGCCATAGAAGGGGGTTGAGGAGTAGGGGGTGATGGAGGAGTGGACCAGGGTGTCCCGGAGGGAACGATCCCTACGGAATGCCGATAGGGTGGGTGAAGGGAAGATGTGTTTGGTGGTGGAATCATGCTGGAGTTGGCAGAAATGGCAGAGGATGATACTTTGAATGCGGAGGTTGGTGGGGTGATAAGTGAGGACAAGGGGGACCCTATCATGTTTCTGGGAGGGAGGAGATGACATGAGGGCGGATGCGCGGGAGATGGGCCGGACACGGTTGAGGACCCTGTCAACGACCGTGGGTGGAAAACCTCGGTTAAGGAAGAAGGAGGACATGTCAGAGGAACTGTTTTTGAAGGTAGCATCATCGGAACAGATGCGACGGAGATGAAGGAACTGAGAGAATGGGATGGAGTCCTTACAGGAAGCGGGGTGTGAGGAGCTGTAGTCGAGGTAACTGTGGGAGTCGGTAGGTTTGTAATGGATATTGGTGGACAGTCTATCACCAGAGATTGAGACAGAGAGGTCAAGGAAGGGAAGGGAAGTGTCAGAGATGGACCACGTGAAAATGATGGAGGGGTGGAGATTGGAAGCAAAATTAATAAATTTTTCCAAGTCCCGACGAGAGCACGAAGCAGCACCGAAGTAATCATCGATGTACTGGAGAAAGAGTTGTGGAAGGGGGCTGGAGTAGGACTGGAACAAGGAATGTTCCACATACCCCATAAAGAGACAGGCATAGCTGGGGCCCATGCGGGTACCCATAGCCACACCTTTTATTTGGAGGAAGAGAGAGGAGTTGAAGGAGAAATTGTTCAGTGTGAGAACAAGTTCAGCTAGACGGAGGAGAGTAGTGGTGGATGGGGATTGTTCGGGCCTCTGTTCGAGGAAGAAGCTAAGGGCCCTCAGACCATCCTGGTGGAGGATGGAGGTGTAGAGGGATTGGACGTCCATGGTGAAGAGGAAGCGTTTGGTGCCAGAGAACTGGAAATTGTTGATGTGACGTGAGGTGTCAGAGGAATCACGGATGTAGGTGGGAAGGAACTGGACAAGGGGAGAGAGAAGGGAGTCAAGATAACGAGAAATGAGTTCTGTGGGGCAGGAGCAAGCTGAGACGATCGGTCTACCGGGACAGTTCTGTTTGTGGATTTTGGGTAGGAGGTAGAAGCGGGCCAACTGAGGTTGGGCGACTATCAGGTTGGAAGCTGTGGGAGGAAGATCCCCAGAGGAGATGAGGTCAGTGACAGTCCTGGAAACAATGGCTTGATGTTCAGTGGTGGGGTCATGGTCCAGGGAGAGGTAGGAGGAAGTGTCTGCAAGTTGACGCTCAGCCTCCGCGAGGTCGAGGTCAGTGCGCCAGACAACAACTGCACCACCCTTATCAGCGGGTTTGATGACAATGTCAGGGTTGGACCTGAGAGAATGGAGTGCAGTAAGTTCAGAGGGAGAGAGATTAGAATGGGTGAGAGGAGCAGAGTAATTGAGACGACTAATGTCGCGCCGACAGTTCTCAATGAAAAGATCAAGAGAAGGTAAGAATCCAGAGGGAGGGGTCCAGGTGGAGGGAGAATATTGGAGGTGGGTGAAAGGATCCGTTGAACGGGGAGAGAACTCCTGCCCAAAGAAGTGAGCCCAGAGATGAAGACGGCGGAAGAAGAGTTCAGCATCATGCCGAGCCCGAAGTTCATTGATGTGAGGGCGTAAGGGTATGAAACTAAGTCCTTTGCTGAGTACTGAACGTTCAGCATCGGAGAGGAGAAGGTCAGGGGGTATAGTGAATACACGGCTGGAGCTGGGATTGGAAGATGGGGTGGGGACGGAGGGACAGGCAGGGGTGGAGGGACCTAGATGGGTGTTGGTGTCCATGAGTTGTTGGAGCTTGCGTTCCTTAGCACTTGAGAGAAAGAGAAAAAGTTTCTTGTTGAGGCATCGGATGAGACGAAGAATAAAATGAAACTGGGGGCACGCGCAGCTTTGAAAAAGGGTACGGTGGTGCTGCTGGAGGGAGAGGTCGAGTGTGTTCATATGGCGGCGCATGGCACTGAGTGTGGATCTCAGAATGTGACGGGAACAGCAGTCCGAGAAACGTTTTATGTCCCGGAGATACCTGTAATCCTGGGTGGGTTCGAAACATGAGGGGTGGAATTTCAGTTGAAATGCACGTGGGGTAAGTCGGAGACGGAGACAGTCACTGAGAAAGGAGATATGGCTGTGAAAGCGGGTTTTAGTAAACACCTTGTCAAACACCAGGATAGAAATAGAAAGCAATGAAGGTGAGCAAGGCAAAAGAGAGATACGGAAATCTTGTCGCAGAGACGAATAGAACTTCTTCAAGGAGGTAGGCATTTCTTGAAGAGCAGTGGCAGTCAGTTGAACCTTATCCCTTCCTACTCACTCTTATTGAGCAAACTCATGTTGCAGTAATCCCCTTGCTACTCACTCTTATTGTGTACAATCATCTTGAACTAGTTCCTTTCCTACTCACTCTTATTGTGTACAATCATATTGTACTAACCCCCTTGCTTCTCACTCTTATTGAGGAAATCATATTGTACTAATCCCTTTCCTACACACTGTTATTGAGTACAATCATATTGTACTAGACCCCTTCCTACTCACTCTAATTGTGTACAATCATATTGTACTACTCTCCTTCCTAATCCCTCTTATTGTGTACAATCATATTGTACTAATCCCCTTCCTTCTCACTGTAATTGTTTACAATCATATTTTGCTTGTCGCCTTCCTACTCACTCTTATTGTGTGCAATGACATTGTACCAGTCCACTTCCTAATCATTCTTATTCTGTACAATCATATTGTGTCAGTCCACTTCCTAATCACTCTTGTTGTGTACAGTTATATTGTTCTGATCCGTTTCCTACTCAGTCTTATTATGAACAGTCATCTTGTACTAATCCCCTTGCTATTCACTCTTATTGTATACAGTCATATTGCACATTTCCCCTTCCTACTCACTCTTATTGTATGCAGTTATGTTCTTCCAGTCCGCTTCCTACTCACTTTTATTGTGTACAATCGTTTTTTACCAGTCCACTTCCTGCTCACACTTGTACTGTACATATTGTACTAATCCCCTACCTACTCACTCTTATTGTGTACAATCATGTTGTACTAATCCCCTTACTACTCACTCTTATTGTGTACAATCATATTGTACTAGTCCCCTTCCTACTTACACTTATTGTGTACAATCATGTTGTACTAGTCCCCTTCCTACTCACCCTCATTGTGTACAATCATATTGTACCGGTCCACTTCCTACTCAGTCTTGTTGTGTACAATCATATGGTATTAGTCCCCTTCCTGCTCACTCTTATTGTGTACATTCAAATTGCATTAGTTCCCGTCGTACTCACTCTTGTTGTGTACAATCATGTTCTACTTGTCCCCTTCCTACTCACTCTTATTGTGTACAATCATGTTGTACTAATCCCCTTCCTATTCACTCTTGTTATGTACAATCATATTGTACTAGTCCATTTCCTACTCACTCTTATTGTGTACAATCATATTGTAACAGTCCACTTCCTACTTGCTCTTGTTGTGTACAATCATATTGCACTAATCCCCTTCCTACTCACTCTTATTGTGTACAATCATATTGTACCAGTCCACTTCCTAATCACTCTTGTTCTGTACAATCATATTGTGTCAGTCCACTTCCTAATCACTCTTATTGTGTACAATCATATTGTACTAAAACCATCCTACTAACTCTTATTGAGTACAATCATATTGTACTAATCCCCTTCCTTCTCACTCTTATTGTGTACAATCATATTGTACCAGTCCACTTTCTAATCACTCTTGTTCTGTACAATCATATTGTGTCAGTCCACTTCCTAATCACTCTTATTGTGTACAGTTGTATTGTACTGATCCACTTCCTACTCACTCTTATTGAGTACAATCATATTGTACTAACCCCCTTCCTACTCACTTATTGAGTACAATCATATTGTAATAGCAACCTCCCTCTTCACTCTTATTGTGTACAATCAAATTGTACTGGTCCAATTCCTACTCTCCCTCATTGTGCACGGTCTTATTGTTCCAGTCCCCTTCCTACTGACTCTTCTTATGTACAGTCATATTGTAGCAGTCCACTTCCTACTCACTCTTGTTGTGGACAATCATTTTGTACTGATCCCCTTCCTACTCACTCTTGTTGTGTACAGTCATATTGCACTAATCCCTTCCTACTCACTCTTATTGTGTACAATCATATTGTACCAGTCCACTTCCTAATCACTCTTGTTCTGTACAATCATATTGTGTCAGTCCACTTCCTAATCACTCTTATTGTGTACAGTTATAATATACTGATCCACTTCCTACTCAGTGTTATTGTGTACAGTCATATTGTACTCAGCCCCTTCCTACTCACACTTATTGTGTACAATCATACTGTACCAGTCCCTTTGCTCCTCACTTTTGCTGTGTAAAATCATTTTGTATTAGTCTCCTTCCTACTCATTCTTATTGTGTACAATCATGTTGTACTAGTCCCCTTCGTACTCTCTCTTGTGTGCAATCATATTGTCCCAAACCCCTTCCGACTCACTCTTATTGTATACAATCATATTTTCCTTGTCCCCTTCCTACTCACTTTCATTGTGTACAATCGTTTTTTACCAGTCCACATCCTGCTCACTCTTGTTATGTGCAACCATATTGTACTAATCCCCTTCCTACTCACGCTTATTGTGTACATTCATGTTATACTAATCCCCTTCCTACTCACACTTGTTGTGTGCAGTCATATTGTACCAGTCCACATCCTAATCACTCTTACTGTGTACAATCATATTGTACCAGTCCCCTTCCTGCACCCTCATATTGTGTACCATCATGTTGTACTAATCCCCTTCCTACTCACTCTTATTGTGTACAATCATACTGTACCAGTCCCTTTCCTACTCACTTTTGTCCTGTCAAATCATATTGTACCAGACCCCTTCCTACTCATTCTTATTTTATACAATCATATTGTAACAGTCCCCTCCCTCTTCACTCTTATTCTGTCAAATCAAGTTGTACTAGTCCGCTTCCTACTCTCCCTTATTGTGCACAGTCCTATTGTTCCAGTCCCCTTCCTACTGACTCTTCTTGTGTACAGTCATGTTGTACCAGTCCATTTCCTACTCACTCTTGTTGTGTACAATCATTTTGTACTAATCCCCTTCCTACTCACTCTTATTGTGTACAATTATATTACACTAATCTCCTTCCTTCTCATTCTTATTGTGTACAATCATATTGTAATAACCCCATCCTACTCACTCTTATTGTATACAATCATATTGTACTAATCCCCTTCCTTCTTACTCTTATTGTGTACAATCGTATTGTACTAACCCCCTTCCTACTCACTCTTATTGAGTACAATCATATTGTAATAGCCCCCTCCCTCTTCACTCTTATTGTGTACAATCAAATTGTACTGGTCCACTTCCTACTCTCCCTCATTGTGCACGTTCTTATTGTTCCAGTCCCCTTCCTACTGACTCTTGTGTACAGTCATATTGTAGCAGTCCACTTCCTACTCACTCTTGTTGTGGACAATCAATTTGTACTAATCCCCTTTCTACTCATGCTTATTGTGTACAATCATATTGTATTAATCCCCTTCCTTCTCACTCTTATTGTGTACAATGATATTGTACCAGTCCATTGCCTAATCACTTTTATTCTGTACAATCATATTGTGCCAGTCTACTTCCTAATCATTCTTATTGTGTGCAGTTATATTGTACTGATCCGCTTCCTTCTCAGTCTTATTGTGTACAGTCATCTTGTACTATTCCCCTTGCTACTCACTCTTATTGTGAACAATCATATTGTACTAATCCCGTTCCTATTCAGTCTTGTTATGTACAATCATATTGCACTAGTCCACTTCCTACTCACTCTTATTGTGTACAATCACATTGTACCAGTCCACTTCCTACTCACTCTTATTGTGTACAATCATATTGCACTAATCCCCTTCCTACACACACTTATTGTGTTCAATCATATTGTACCAATCCCCTTTTACTCACTCTTATTGTGTACAATCATATTGTACCAATCCTCTTTTACTCACTCTTATTGTGTACAGTCATATTGCACTTTTCCCCTTCCTACTCATTCTTATTGTATACAGTTATGTTGTACCAGTCCCCTTCCTACTCACTTTTATTGTGTACAATTGTTTTTCACCATTCCACTTCCTGCTCACTCTTACTGTGTACAATCATATTGTACCAATCCCATTCCTACTCATTCTTATTGTTTACAATCATGTTATACTAATCCCCTTCCTACTCACTCTTATTGTGTGCAATCATATTGTACCAGTCCACTTCCTAATCACTCTTACTGTGTACAATCATATTGTACCAGTCCCCTTCCTACTAACTCTTATTGTGTACAATCATATTAAACTAATCCCATTCCTACTCACTCTTATTGTGTACAATCATATTGTACCTGTCCACTTCCTACTCAGTCCTGTTGTGCACAATAATATTGTATTAGACACCTTCCTCACTTCTCTTATTGTGTACATTCAAATTGCACGAGTTCCATTCGTACTCACTCTTGTTATGTACAATCATTTTTTACTTGTCCCCTTCCTACTCACTCTTATTGTGTACAATCATATTGGACTAATCCCCTTCCTATTCACTCTTGTTATGTACAATCATATTGTACTAGTCCACCTCCTACTCACTCTTATTGTGTACAATCACATTGTACCAGTCCACCTCCTACTCCCTCTTGTTGTGTACAGTCATATTGCACTAATCCCCTTACTACTCACTCTTATTGTGTACAATCATATTGTACCAATAACCTTTCACTCACTCTTATTGTGTACAATCATATTGTACTAACCCCCTTCCTACTCACTCTTATTGAGTACAATCATATTGCAGTAATCCACTCCCTATTCAGTCTTATTGTGTACAATCATGCTTTGCTAATCCCCTTCCTACTCACTCTTATTGTGTACAATGTTATTGTACCAGTCCACTTCCTAATCACTCTTATTGTTTACAATCATACTGTACCAATCCCCTTCCTACTCCCTCATATTGTGTACAATGATATTGTACTAATCCCCTTCCTTATCACTCTTATTCTGTACAATGATATTCTGCCATTCCACTTCCTAATCACTCTTATTGTGTACAGTCATATTGTACTCAGTCCCTTTCTACTCACACTTATTGTGTACAATCATACTGTACCAGTCCCTTTGCTCCTTACTTTTGCTGTGTAAAATCATTTTGAATTAGTCTCCTTCCTACTCATTCTTATTGTGTACAATCATATTGTACCAATCCCCTTTCACTCACTCTTATTGTGTACAATCATATTGTACTAACCCCCTTCCTACTCACTCTTGTTGAGTACAATCATATTGCAGTAATCCACTCCCTATTCAGTCTTATTGTGTACAATCATGTTGTACTAATCCCCTTCCTACTCACTCTCATTGTGTACAATGATATTGTACCAGTCCACTTCCTAATCACTCTTATTCTGTACAATCTTATTGTGCCTGTCCACTTCCTAATCACTCTTATTGTGTGCAGTTATATTGTACTGATCCGCTTCCTACTCACTCTTATTGTGTACCGTCATATTGTATATTTCCCCTTCCTACTCACTCTTATTGTATACAGTTATGTTGTACCAGTCTCCTTTGTGCTCTCTCTTGTTGTGTGCAATCATATTGTCCCAATCCCCTGCCGACTCACTCTTATTGGGGATTAGTACAACATGATTGTACACAATAAAAATTAGTAGGAAGGGGACAAGGAAAATATGATTGTATACTGCGATCATATTGTAGCAGTCCACTTCCTACTCCCTCATATTGTGTACAATCATGTTGTACTAATCCCCTTCCTACTCACTCTTATTGAGTACAATCATACTGTACCAGTCCCTTTCCGGCTCACCTTTGTCGTGTCAAATCATATTGTATTAGTCTCCTTTCTACTCATTCTTATTTTGTACAATCATATGGTACCAGACCCCTTTCTACTCACTCTTATTGTGTACAATCATATTGTACTAACACCCCTCCTACTCACTCTTATTGAGTACAATCATATTGTACTAGACCCCTCCCTCTTCAGTCTTATTGTGTACAATCAAATTGTACTAGTCCACATCCTACTCTCCCTTATTGTGCACAGTTTTATTGTTCCAGTCCCCTTCCTACTCACTCTTATTGAGATCAATCAGATTGTATTAAACCCCTTCCTTCTCACTCTTATTGTATACAATCATATTTTCCTAGTCGCCTTCCTACTCACTCTTATTGTGTACAATTTTTTTGTACCAGTTCACTTCCTGCTCACTCTTGTTGTGCACAAACATGTTCTACTAATCCCCTTCCTTCTCACTCTTATTGTGTACAATGATATTGTGCCAGTCCATTTCCTAATCACTTTTATTCTGTACAATCATATTGTGCCAGTCTACTTCCTAATCATTCTTATTGTGTGCAGTTATATTGTACTGATCCGCTTCCTACTCAGTCTTATTGTGTACAATCACATTGTACCAGTCCACTTCCTACTCACTCTTGTTGTGTACAATCATATTGCACTAATCCCCTTCCTACTCACTCTTATTGTGTACAATCATATTGTACCAATCCCCTTTTACTCACTCTTATTGTGTACAATCACATTGTACTAACCCCGTTCCTACTCACTCTTATTGAGTATAATTATATTGCAGTAATCCACTCCCTATTCAGTTTTATTCTGTACAATCATGGTGTACTAATCCCCTTCCTACTCACTCTTATTGTGTACAATGTTATTGTACCAGTCCACTTCCTAATCACTCTTATTCTGTACAATGATATTCTGCCAGTCCACTTCCTAATCACTCTTATTGTTTACACTCATTTTGTAGTAAGGCCCTTCCTGCTCACACTTATTGTGTACAATCATACTGTACCAGTCCCTTTGCTACTCACTTTTGCTGTGTAAAATCATTTTGTATTAGTCTCCTTCCTACTCATTCTTATTGTATACAATCATATTGTACCAAACCCCCTCCTGCTCACTCTTATTGAGTACAATCATATTCTACTAGTCTCCTCCCTCTTCAGTTTTATTGTGTACAATCAAATTGTACTAATTCACATCCTACTCTCCATTATTGTGCACAGTCTTATTGTTCCAGTCCCCTTCCTACTCTTATTGTGTACAATCATATTGTACCAGTCCACTTCCTATTCACTCTTGTTGTGTACAATCATATTGTACTAATCCCCTTCCTTCTCACTCTTATTGTGTACTATCATATTTTCCTTGTTGATTTCTTACTCACTCTTATTGTGTACAATTGTTTTGTACCAGTCCCCTTCCTGCTCACTCTTGTTGTGTACAATCATTGTACTAATCTCCTTCCTATTCACTCTTATCGTGTACAATCATGTTGTACTAATCCCCTTCCTGTTCACTCTTATTGTGTACAATGATATTGTGCCAGTCCACTTCCTAATCACTCTTACTCTGTAGAATCATATTGTGCCAGTCCACTTCCTAATTACTCTTATTGTGTGCAGTTATATAGTACTGATCCGCATCCTACTCACTCTTATTGTGTACCGTCATAGTGTACATTTCCCCTTCCTACTCACTCTTATTGTATACAGTAATGTTGTACCAGTCTCCTTCCTACTCACTCTTATTGTGTACAATTATGTTGTCCTAGTCCCCTTTGTTCTCTCTCTTGTTGTGGGCAATCATATTGTCCCAATCCCCTGCCGACTCACTCTTATTGTATACAATCATATTTTCCTTGTCCCCTTCCTACACATTTTTATTGTGTACAATCATTTTTTACCAGTCCACTTCCTGCTCACTCTTGTTGTGTGCAATCATATTGTACTAATCCCCTTCCTACTCACTCTTATTGTGTACAATCATATTGTATTAATCCCCTTCCTACTCACTCTTATTGAGTACAATCATACTGTACCAGTCCCTTTCCGGCTCACCTTTGTCGAGTGAAATCATATTGTATTAGTCTCCTTTCTACTCATTCTTATTTTATACAATCATATGGTACCAGACCCCTTCCTACTCACTCTTATTGTGTACAATCATATTGTACTAACACCCCTCCTACTCACTCTTATTGAGTACAATCATATTGTACTAGTCCCCTTCCTCTTCAGTCTTATTGTGCACAATCAAATTGTACTAGTCTACATCCTACTCTCCCTTATTGTGCGCAGTTTTATTGTTCAAGTCCCCTTCCTACTCGCCCTTATTGAGTACAATCAGATTGTATTAATCCCATTCCTTCTCACTGTTATTGTGTACAACCATATTTTCCTTGCTGCCTTCCTACTCACTCTTATTGTGTATGATATTTTTGTACCAGTTCCCTTCCTGCTCACTCTTGTTGTGTACAATCATATTGTACTAATCCCCTTCCTATTCACTCTTATTGTGCACAATCATGTTCTACTAATCCCCTTCCTTTTTACTCTTATTGTGTACAATGATATTGTACCAGTTCATTTCCTAATCACTTTTATTCTGTACAATCATATTGTGCCAGTCTACGTCCTAATCATTCTTTTTGTGTGCAGTTATATTGTACTGATCCGCTTCCTATGCAGTCTAATTGTGTACAGTCATCTTGTACTAATCCCCTTGCTACTCACTCTTATTGAGTACAATCATATTGTAATTGTCCCCTCCCTCTTCACTCATATTGAGTACAATCAAATTGTTCTAGTCCACTTCCTACTCTGCCTTAATGTGCACAGTCTTATTGTTCCAGTCCCCTTCCTACTGACTCTTCTTGTGCACAGTCATATTGTACCAGTCCACTTCCTACTCACTCTTGTTGTGGACAATCATTTTGTACTAATCCCTTTCCTACTCATTCTTATTGTGTACAATCATATTGTACCAACCCCAGTGCTACTCACTCTTATTGAATAGAATCATATTGTACTAATCCCCTTTCTTTTCACTCTTATTGTGTACAATCATATTTTGCTTGTCGCCTTCCTACTCACTCTTATTGTGTACAATCATATTGTGTCAGTCCACTTACTAATCACTATTGTTGTGTACAGTTATAATGTACTGATCCACTTCCTTCTCAGTGTTATTGTGTACAGTCATATTGTACTCAGTCCCTTCCTACTCACACTTATTGTGTACAATCATACTGTACCAGTCCCTTTGCTCCTCACTTTTGCTGTGTAAAATCATTTTGTATTAGTCTCCTTCCTACTCATTCTTATTGTGTACAATCATGTTGTACTAGTCCCCTTCGTACTCTCTTGTTGTGTGCAATCATATTGTCCCAATCCTCTTCCGACTCACTTTTATATTTAACAATCATATTTTCCTTATCCCCTTCCTACTCATTTTTATTGTGTACCATCATTTTTTACCAGTCCACTTCCTGCTCACTCTTGTTGAGTACAATCATTTTGTACTAGTCCCCTCCCTCCTCAGTCTTATTGTGTACAATCAAATTGTACTAATCCCCTTCCTACTCACTCTTATTGTGTACAATCATGTTGTACTAATCCCCTTCCTACTCACTCTTGTTGTGTGCAATCATTTTGCACCAGGCCACTTTCTACTACCTCATATTGTGTACAATTATGTTGTACTAATCCCCTTCCTAAGCACTCTTACTGTGTACAATCATATTGTGTCACTCCACTTCCTAATCACTCTTATTGTGTGCAATTATATTGTACTGTGCAATTATATTGTACTGCTCCGCTACCTACTCAGTCTTATTGTGTACAGTCATCTTGTACTAATCCCCTTGCTACTCACTCTTATTGTGTACAGTCATATTGTACATTTCCCCTTCCTACTCACACTTATTGTATACAGTTATGTTTTACCAATCTCCTTCCTATTCACTCTTATTGTGTACAGTCATGTTGTACTAGTCCCCTTCCTATTCTCTCTTGTTGTGTGCAATTAAATTGTCCCAATTCCCTTCTGACTCACTCTTATTGTATACAATCACATTTTCCTTGTCCCCTTCCTACTCACTTTTAGTGTGTACAATCGTTTTTTACCAGTCCACTTCCTGCTCACTCTTACTGTGTACAATCATATTGTACCAGTCCCCTTCCTCCTCCCCCATATTGTGTATAATCATGTTGTACTAATCCCCTTTTTCTCACTCTTATTGTGTACAATGTTATTGTACCAGTCCACTTCCTAATCACTCTTATTGTGTACAATCATATTGTACTAGTGCCCTTTCTACTCTCTCTTATTGTTGGTAATCATATTGTACCAGGATCCTTCCTGCTCAATCTTATTGTGTACAATCATATTGTACTAATCCCCTTCCGACTCACTCTTATTGTGTACAATCATGTTGTACTAACCCCCTTCCTACTCACTCTTATTGTGTACAATGTTATTGTACCAGTCCACTTCCTAATCACTCTTATTGTGTACAATCATATTGTACTAGTGCCCTTTCTACTCTCTCTTATTGTTGGTAATCATATTGTACCAGGATCCTTCCTGCTCAATCTTATTGTGTACAATCATATTGTACTAATCCCCTTCCGACTCACTCTTATTGTGAACAATCATACTGTACCAGACCCTTTCCTACTCACTTTTGTTGTGTAAAATCACATTGTACTAACCCCCTTCCTACTCACTCTTATTGAGTACAAGAATATTGTACTAGTCCCCTCCCTCCTCACTCTTATTCTGTACAATCAAATTGTACTCGTCCACTTCCTACTCTCCCTTATTGTGCACAGTCTTATTCTTCCTGTCCCCTTCCTACTCACTCTTGTTGTGTACAATCACATTGTACTTATCCCCTTCCTATTCACTCTTATTGTGTACAATCATGTTGTACTAATCCCCTTCCTACTCACTCTTGTGTACAATGATATTGTACCAGTCCATTTCCTAATCACTCTTATTCTGTACAATCATATTCTGCCAGTCCACTTTTTAATCACTCTTATTGTGTACAATCATATTATACTAGTCACCTTCTCACTTACTCTTGTTGTGTAAATCATATTGTACTAATCCCCTTCCTACTCAGTTTTATTGTGTCCAGTCGTATTGTACTAATCCCTGTCCGACTCACTTATTGTGTACAATCGTATTACCTTGTCGCCTTCCTACTCACTTTTATAGTGTACAATTGTTTTGTACCAGTCCCCTTCCTTCTGTCTCCTGTTACAATCATATTGTACTAATC
Source organism: Carcharodon carcharias (assembly GCF_017639515.1). Lineage (NCBI taxonomy): Eukaryota > Metazoa > Chordata > Chondrichthyes > Lamniformes > Lamnidae > Carcharodon > Carcharodon carcharias. The sequence goes on along the minus strand of NC_054473.1, from coordinate 105,191,725 downwards.
CCCTTCCTCTTCACTCTTATTGTGTACAATTATGTTGTACTAATCCTCTTCTTACTCGCTCTTACTCTGTACAAACATATTGTACCAGTCCCCTTCCTTCTCACTCTTATTGTGTGCAGTTATATTGTACTGATCCCCTTCCTACTCAGTCTTATTGTGGACAGTCATATTGTACCTTTCCCCTTCCTACTTACTCTTATTGTATACAGTGATGTTGTACCAGTCCCCTTCTTACTGACTCTTATTGTGTATAATCATGGTGTACTAGTCCCCTTCCTAATCTCTCTTGTTGTGTGCAATCGTATTGTCCCAATCGCCTTCCGACTCACTTTATTGTATACAATCGTATTTTCCTTGCCCTGTTCCTACTCACTTGTATTGTGTACAATCTTTTTTTACCTGTCCTGTTCCTGCTCACTTTTGTTGTGTACAATCATATTGTACTAATCCCCTTCCTATTCACTCTTGTTGTGTACAATCATGTTGTACTAATCCCCTTCCTACTCACTTTTCTTGTGTGCAATCATATTGTACCGGTCCACTTCCTAATCATTCTTACTGTGTACAATCATATTGTACAAGTCACCTTCCTACTCACTCTTATTGTGTACAATCATGTTATACTAGTCACCTTCCTACTTACTCTTATTGTGTACAATAATGTTGTACTAATCCCCTTCTTACTCACTCTTATTGTGTACAATTGTATTGTACCAGTCCCCTTCCTATTCACTCTTGTTGTGTACAATCATATTGTGTTGGTCCCCTTCCTACTCACTCTCATTGTGTACATTCAAATTGCACTAGTTCCCTTCCTACTTACTCTTGTTGTGTACAATCAATTCTACTAGTCCCCTTCCTACTCACTCTTATTGTGTACAATCATATTGTACTAATCCCCTTCCTACTCACTCTTATTGTGTACAATCATATTATCCTAATCCCCTTCCTACTCCCTCTTATTGTGTACAATACTATTGTACTCATCCCCTTCCTACTCACTCTTATTGTGTCCAATCATATTGTACTAGTCCCCTTTCTTCTCACTCTTATTGTGTACAATCATTTTGTACCAGTCCCCTCCCTGCTCACTCTTGTGTACAATCATGTTATAATCGTCCCTTCCTACTCACTCTTATTGTGTGCAATCATATTGTACTAGTACCCTTTGCATTCGCCCTGACTATATACAATCGTTTTGGATAATCCACTTATCATTCGCTCCCATTGTATAGATAATTGTTGAATTAATGAATCCCCTTCCTACTCACTTTCATTGTGTACAATCATATTGTACTAGTCCCCTTCCTACTCACTCTTATTGTGTACAATCATATTTTCCTTGTCCACTTCCTACTCATTCTTATTTTGTACAGTCGTTTTCTACCAGTCCCCTTCCTGCTCACTCTTGTTGTGTACAATCATATTATACTAGTCCCCTTCCTACTCACTCTTATAGTGTACGATCATATTGTACCAGTCCACTTCCTACTCACTCTTATTGTGTAGAAACATATTGTACTAATCCCCTTCCTACTCACTCTTGTTGTGTACAATCATATTGTACCAGTCTCCTTCCTAATCACTCTTATTGCGTACAATCATATTGTACTAGTCCCAATCCTACTCACTCTTATTGTATACAATCATATTGTCCTAATCCCGTTCCTACTCGCTCTTACTGTGTACAATCACATTGTACTAATCCCCTTCCGTCTCACTCTTATTGTGTACAATCATATTGTACTAATCCCCTTCCTGCTCATTCTTATTGTGTATAATCATATTGTACTAGTCCCCTTCCTACTCACTCTTATTGTGTACAATCATAATTTACTAGTGCCTATCCTACTCATTCTTTTTGTGTACAATCATATTGTCCTTGTCCCCTTCCTACTCACTCTTATTGTGTACAATCTTATTGTACCAGTCCCCTTCCTGCTCACTGTTGTTGTGTACAATCATATTGTACTAATACCCTTCGCACTCACTCTTATTGTGTACAATCATATTGTGCTATTCCCCTTCCTACTCACGCTTATTGTGTACAATCGTATTGTACCAGTCCCCTTCCTGCTCACTCTTATTGTGTACAATCATATTTTACTAATCCTATTTGCATTCACCCTGACTATATACAATCGTTTTGGAGAATCTACTTACCATTCGCTCCCATTGTATAGATAGTTGTTGAATTAATGAATTCCCATTTTGTCGCTATTATTGCTGGATTTTCCCTGCCCCCGGTGTCGGGCGTGCTCTTTTGCGTGAGCAGATAATACGGCGAGAAGGCCAAAAACAGCGTGACGATATTGTGAAACCAGCTTTCGTTCACCCGCTCAGCCAGCCGATGGTGGGCTGCATTCCCTGTCACTGTGCTTCGGGAACCTCATTGTAATGCATCAACATAAGGCCTGCCTACTTGACTCATAGCCCCTGCTGGATCACCCTGCCCACGCCGGCGGGGATAACATGCTGACTTGTTTCACAACATCATTTGTAGTTCTTGCACCTGGCGCGCTGCACTTTGCTTGGGCCTTCGAGGTTTGTTTGCCTACCTTTCTTCGGTCAGCACTCACAGTTATCAGCGCCAGGCTTCACAGACAGCACCACATCACTTTGAGAGGGGCTCATGGGTGGGTCTTTACCTACCAGATCAGCCATATACGGGTGGCTTTTCAACGACTGCAGGGCAAACCCTGGAATTACAGATCTAACAAGCGAAACTCATAGCATGGAAATAATCAATAATTTTATGAGTTGTCATTAATATTCAGATGTTCTCAAAAGCACCAATGCCATAATGAGCAGCCAGTATACATTTCAGAGCTGTCGGTCATGCCTCACTAATCCACAGGAGTTCTTTGATGGAACTGAAATAAATTATTGCACAGGGACTAACTGGGAGAATTACCTGAATTTTCACGGGATCACAGAACCTTAACAGCACAGAAGGAGGCCATTTGGCCCATCATATCTGCACCGCCTCTCAAAATGATCATATGACCTAGTGCCATTGCCCTGCCTTTTCCCTATTCCTTGCACATTGTTTCTATTTAAATAATTATCTAATGTCCTCCTGAATGCTTCGATTGAACCTGCCTCCACCACACTTCCAGACAGTGCATTCCAGACCCAAACCACCCGTGTGAAAAAGATTTTTCTCAAATCACATTTGCTTCTTTTGCAAATCACTTTAAATCTGTGTCCTCTTGTTCTTGATCCTTTTACGAGTAGGAATAGCTTCTCTCTATCTACCCTGTCCAGCCCCCTCATGATTTTGAACATCTCTAACAAATCTCCTCTCAGCCTCCTTCTCTCCAAGGAGAACAGCCCCAACCTCTCCAATCTATCCTCATAGCTGAAGTTTCTCATCCCTGAAACCATTTTTGTAATCCTCTTCTGCACTCCCTCTATAGTGTTTACAAAAGGTATTTGATAAAGTTCCAGACGTGAGACTTCTGTAGATGTTTAGTAATCATGTAATGGAGAATTAATTACCAAAAAAAAACACAAAAGAGATCCTGAATTTCATCTTATTTCTTACTGTATGCTTTTAAAGAGTTTTGATTGACCTTAATTCCCTTTTGCTCATCAGGTGTATGAGAGTGGGACAAAGTTGGACCAATTTGTGACCCGATTCCTGTTGAAGGAGACAGCCAGCCAGATTCAGTCCCTGCTGACCTCTGTGGAAAGTGCAGTTGATGCCATAAATGATCAGACCACTCAGACAGGGTAAGTAGATTCCTTCTGAGTTCAATTTGGAGTCAGCATGTCTACACAAAGATTGGGTCCTCTGGCTTTAATTGGGTATCCTTGTTGCCTGATCAGAATTGTAGGGTAAGATCATGGCTGACTGGATTATGTGGCTCCAGGGCAGGTAAGTAATGTGGGGTGTTTCAAACTACCTGCTGGCCTGGTTCCAGCCAGCTGTGTCATTCCCACTGTGGTTTTCCTTACTGCCCTCGAATTCAGTGGTCAAGATAATAATTCAGTCCTGAAATTCCCTTCAGCTCTCAATCTACAGATCAAAATACTGATCACTGCTCTTCTTTTACCTCAACTTCTCTCTTTCTCCCACAGCTTAGTCACTGCGCCTGCATTATGGGCCTTTAGGCTGATCGATGGCTGTTAGGCATGGGTATCAAGGGGTATGAAGCAAAGCTGGATAAGTGGGATTGAGGTACAGTTCAGCCATGATCCAACTGAATGGCGGAACAGGCTTCAGAGCTTGGATGCCCTACTCTTGTTCCAAACATTCTTGCATTTGAAATCAATTTCTTTCTCTGAGGTATTTTTTTAGCTTCTCCTGATCCCTAAGGTAATGTCAATTGTTGCTGGATAATGATTGGTGAATATATGAACAGTGATGGGCAAAGCAAGTAACAATACTGTACAAGCAGTCTTCATAATTATTCTTAAAATTACGGATGGGGTGGGTGATGGGTGGGAGAGTGGATGTTTGTTGCTTAGCAACAGCCAGATAGCTCAGTGCTGGGTTTTCACTCTTGATTTATCAGGCTGCTGATTTGCTTGAATACTTGTTGGTGAAGATGGATTATTTGTTTCTTCTCATGGCCCAGTGGTGGGAATTCACGACTCTTCCTTTGTTCTGTCAGAGTGCGAAAGGTTTTGAAAAGCAATCAGCAGCAGTTAAGAAGCTGAATAACTTGCCGTTGCCCTGGAGGTTTTCTTGCTTTAAAGCTGGAGTTTTTATTGGGTTTCCCAGATGGCTTTGTGCGCAATGGCGACACCTTGTGTGGGAATGAGTCTCTCAAGGCCAGAATAAACCAGGACTGTACCTAGTATGGGATTCACAACTGGTGTTAGCTAGAATGCTACTCAAAATTCAAAAAGGGGCTTGTGGGCCACAAAGGGTGAGAGTCTGTTGTGATGCACCCCGCCATTGGTTAGCCTTATGACTCACAGCCTAGGCTCCAATGTAAGGGAAGGGGATGGCTGTCACCTTGCACCTGCAGCCAGTAAAGGATTTGGAAAGGTGGGCAGGAAAGAACCAGTTAGCAATGGGATATCACTCTTCCCAGGCCTACCACTTTGGCATATTATCAGGGTTAAGCAGCCTTTAGATTTGTCTTCCTTCCCTCCTGACTGTCACTAGGCCTCAACACTGGAAAGTCCAGTGTCGTGTCAATCATTATTCATCGATCCAGGCCTAAGGATGGACCTAATATCCTCCAACTTCATTTTGTTACCTTCAGGAACATGAAGGACCTTCACTGGGTCAGCTCTTCTCCTCTCAGCAGCTTTACCAGCCCCTCTCCTCTTTCGAGAGTATCTACTGCAGTAACAGCTAGTGTCTTGAACTCAATGACATTTTTATTGTTACTGCTAACATTCTGATGTATCAAACTGACATTTAATAGAGCACATTTATCTCTGACATTTGTCTGCAATGATTTGTATGACTTGGGGCAGAGTGATGCTGAGCTAAAAAGCAGGAGGCTCCAGACCTATTCGAGGTGAGAAGGTCCTTGGAGGCGGTTTCCTGAAAGACCCACTTTTAAAAATCTGTTGAATGATGCTGATTCTGCGCTAGCCTAACTCTAATCCCTTATCCCTAAAGCCACCCTTTTGCTGGCTGCTCATTGAGTGCGGAAGGCCAAACTCACTGGTTCTTACTTCTCAACTGCTGCAACTCTGCTCAGAGTTCCCATTGCCTGGTCTTCCTATGTCCCTGCTGTTTTCTCTGGAGACTGGATTTTCTGCTGGGCCTACCATCTCACCTCCTGCTGTGCCCTCTTTCAATGTCTCTCATCAATTTTTCAGCTGAGTTGGGCTGTCATGTGCCATCATAGCCAGGGATTCAGCTTTTTTTAAAACTTATTCATGGGGTGGGGGCATCACAGGCTGAGAACTGAGTGGCTCAGGCATTTCAGAGTCAGCCACATTGCTGTGGGTCTGGAGTCACGTATAGGCCAGACCAGGTAAGGATGGCAGATTTCCTTCCCTAAAGGACTTTTGTGGGTTTTTATGACAATGGTTTCATGATCATTGGACATTTTTGTCCCAGATGTATTATTGAATTGAAATTCCACCATCTGCTGTGGTGGGATTCAAACCTGGCTCCCCATTACCCTGGGTCTCGGGATTACTAATCCAGTGATAAAACCACTATGCCACTGCCTCCCCCCTGCACTGTTACCTCATTGGGAATTTCTAGGGCTTTTGTGGAGTTTTGCCATATTGGAATAGATTTGGTGCCAGGACATTGAGAGCTTGGCTGGTGCTCAATATCATGAGTTCTCAGAACCTGCTGTTGAACAGGAAGATCTGCCTTGTTGTGCAGCCGAGCAAAAAATGCAGCCAGGTTAAAAACTGGGAGCAGAAGGGATTGAGGACAAATCACGTGCACAGTGCTCTCATCCAATCTTCTGATTTCCCCTGTCCTGTATTGGCACAACTCGAGGCCTGAAAATCAAACTCCTATTGAAAACAAGATACACAAAAATAAAGAACAGGAAACCTCTCCTCACAAGCACCTCTTCCCCATGGGAATGAAATGCTCACATACTCTGCAACAGGAAACTTCAGGCAGGAAATTGAAACTCCCTGACATTCCACTGGGATTGATTGCCGGCTGATTCCTGGGCCTCTGCCGATAATTTCTGGAGATTGGGAAAAGTACCATCTTAAAAAACAAGGAAAGTCAGAGGGCAATGTGAATGTGGAACAGCTTTGATAAATGGAGTGACTTAATCCCCTTTGTCACAGGTTCTATGATAGCAAGGCCAGCCATGGTGTGGTGGAGAGTTGGTACAACCAGCAGGCCTCGTGCAACCTAACCAACAACAGAATGGCAGCTAGGGACAAAAAGCTGAAAAACGATTTAGGTAGGTGTGTGTCACCAGGCAGGGTGTGAATCACAATGACTCCGGTACGTGTAAAGCGTAAGTGTGAGACTGGCAGACTTGGGTAAGTGTAAGTCATCAGAAAGTGTGTGAGTCTACAGTAACTGGGCTAAGCGTGCACCAAAATTAGGGCAACTGTGTGTTAGAGGGACTAAAATTCTCTATGCACTGTCACACTTGTGACTAGAATGCCATGCCCCAAGGGGCTGTACTACAGCGAGGGGCAGCACTTTAAGGAGTAGTGGCAAGGTTAACTGGACATCAAAGTACACTGCTCACTGAATTTAAACATCAGCGCCATCATTTCAAAATTTCTCAGTTGACAAACTTAATGCCTTTCCAATTCAGAGTAGGATCAATCTACCTGGACTGTACATTAAAGAGAGAAGTGAAGTGATTGCATTTAATAAAGCGCAATAATGTCAGTCAGTGTTTAGTGGGATGGATTGATGTGTTTTCTGTCTGCAGAATGTTGGTAGGTCTGTGAGGAGGGGGAAGACGATTTGAAAGAGGCATCACATTGAGAAGGTCTGATTGTTTAATGATGACACTTACAATATAGGTCTAATTAAATCGGTGGAACTCTCTGATATGTTGTATGAAGTAATATTTTATGTCACACAGTCTCTCTGGCTCAGATTTGTTTTTAAATAGAGTTTCACCATGCTTACTGTCAGACTGTGAAATGAATATGGGGGAGGTACAATAGCGGGGGCTGAAGTTATTTATTTCAGTGCTAATCTTTGATAATCATTTGAGTATCATTTCATCACAATGGTGGGCGATCACTTTCTCCTGGATACTATATCCCTTTATGAGATATTGCAATTATCATCTTCTAGTGATGATAGCATTCCCTTTATAACAACAACTTACTTTTATATCATGCCTTAGTTTTTTTGGGTACGATCAATACAAAGGGGCATTGGCTTTGACAAGGAACATCCCAAGGAGATAACCAAACACCAAAATTGCAAACTGCCCTAAATCAAAGAAGGAATGTGAGAACAGGTGACCAAAAGCTCGGGCGCAGAGGTGGGTTTTAAGGATGATCTGAGAAGAGGAGAGAGGTGGAGAGGCAGATTTAGGGAGGAAATTCCAGAGCTAAAGGCTGAGACAGCTGAATGCATTGACCCCAAGTATGGACTGAGGCAAGTAGAGGGTGTACAAAATACTAGATTTGGAGGAAAGTAGAGATCTCGGAGGATTGTAAAGGTTACAGATATAGGGAGCTGCAAGGCCATAGAGGGATTTCAGTATAAGGCTGATAATTTTTTACCTGAGGGTTTCTGGTCAGTATGACGTCAAGCAACAAATTTACCAACCAACCTGTTAGGAGACATTATATGGCAGAAGATAATCTGGGCTTGAATCCAAATGTACCTGTCCTGGGAGCTTTTGATGGGCATCTTGTAGAAGGGGCTTTACTCTGTATCTAACCCCATACTGTACCTGCCTTGGAGTGTTTAATGGGGACAGTGTAGAGGGAACTTTACTCTGTATCTAACCCTGTGCTGTATCTGTCCTGGAGTGTTTGATGGGGACAGTGTAGATAGGGCTTTACTCTGTATCGACACTATCCGATCAAACATCTGCAGGGCAGGGACAGCATTGGGCTTGAAGATGAAAAGCCAGTTAGCCTAGCAGAAATGAAGAATTGAACCAGGGAACCAGATGCCAGGTGCTGTATTTACCCTCTGAGGATGTGGTTGAACTACTTTGTGTGTGGTTTCAGAAAGTTTGTAACCATAAGGTGTGTGTGTGTGTGTGTGTGTGTGTCTGTGTGTGTGTGTGTGTGTGTGTGTGTGTGTGTGTGTGTCTGTGTGTGTGTGTGTGTGTGTTCCCATCAGCTCTACCAGCCAACAGAGAAGAAGGCCTTGAATCGCAGATCAACAGATTGGCAGAACTGATTGGCCGCCTGGAGAATAAGGTAAGGAGCAGCGAACTAACTGGTGTCTATTCTGACCTGCACCAACTGATGTTGTTGATGCTGAGCCTGCTGGCAATGGCTATGACTTAGTCAGTACCACCTTGCCCCTGAGTCAGAAGTTTAAAGTCTTGGTCTAGGACCTGAGCACAAACATTGAGGCTGATATTCCAGTGCAGCGCTGAAGGAGTGCTGCAGCGTCAGAGGTGCGCTCTTTCAAATGAGATGTTAAACTGAGGCCCCATGTATACTCTCAACTGAATGAAAAAGATCCCATGGCACTGCTTGGAAGAACAGGGAGTTTTCCCAGTACCCTGGCCAATGCCTAGCCCTCAAAAATCAGATCTGTCCATATTATTGTTTGTGCGAGATTGCTGTGCACTATTAGCTGCTGCGTTTTCCACATTACAACAGTGACTACATTTCAAAAGTACTTTATTGATTTTAAAATGCTTTGAGCCGGTGGTTGCAACAGGTGCTATCTAAATGTAAGACGTTCTTTTAGTCTTCCTAACCCTGGCCACTGCTGTATTGGGACACTGCGTGGGGATGAAAAGACTGAGGGAGGAGTGGACATTTTTTTTATCAAAAATACTCCCCAGTCTTTCTCAGGTAAAGGTATGTCCAGAAAAAATGGGGCCCTTCACTTGAGCAAAGCTATTCTGATATCACTAAAGGGTTGACACACCGTCAAATGCGATAGAGATTGCATCCCCAAGGGCAGGCTTTCCTGGGATTGGGAGGCTTCAGCTGTTGAATCCCCTCTTTCTTTCAGTGAAATGCCAGCAGAATGGGGGTGCTTATACTGAGGAAGAAAATGATGCTCTTACGTTTTTAAACCTGGGCCTCATCTGCCCTCTTGGGTGATTGCAGAAGATCCTACTGCACTATTTCAAAGGAGCCTTGGCACTCTCCCTGATGGCCTGGCCAATGTTTATCCTTCAACACACCTCGCTAAAAGAAAAGAAAACAGATTATCTGTTCATTTAGTTTGTCACTGTTAGTGGGATCTTGCTGTGCACAAATAGCCAACCCTATGTGCTGCGATACAAAACTTCAAAAGTGCTTCATTAGATGTCCTGAAATTGGGAATTCCAAATGGTAACAACCTAGAAAACTGCTCTATCAAAATTGATGGGGCCCTACAAGTACTGATTCCTACCACTGAGGGTCTGAAGATACGGAGACTATGATAGTCAGGGATATTTTTAAATAAGTATGTATATAAATGTTTTCTAAGAATGTTTTATTTTCTATACTATCGCCCACAGATTTTAGTTTTCATTTATGCCTTTTTACTATTGTTACTAGACAACAATGATGACTGCACACCAAATCAGTAGCTGTGAACATACAGACATACGATCAAAGAGGAAGAGGAGGCCATTCAGCCCCTTGAGCCTGTTCCACCATTTAGTAAGATCATGGCTGACCTGACAGTAAACTCAAATCTGCAACCCAGTTACCCCCAATAACCTATCAACCTATCACCCCCTTGCTTAGCAAGAATCTATCCACCTCTGCCTTAAAAATATTCAAAGACTTTGATTCCACCGCCTTTTCAGAAAGAGTTCCAAAGACTCATGGTCATCTGAGAGAAAAAGAATTGCCTCATTGACCCCTAGTTCTAGGTTCCCCCATAAAAGGAAACATCCCCTCCACATCCACCCTGTCAAGACCCCTCAGAATCTTACATGTTTCAAACAAGTCACCTCTCATTCTTCTAAACTGCAGTGGATACAAGCCTAGTCTGTCCAACCTTTCCTCATAAGAAAACCCACCCATTCCTGGTATTCGTCTGGTAAACCTTCTCTGAACTGCTTCCAATGCATTTACATCCTTAAATAAGGAAACCAGCACTGTACACAGTACTCCAGATATGGTCTCACCAGTGCTCTGTATAACTGATGCATAAACTCCCTACTTTTGTAATCAATTCCCCTCACATTAAATGATAACATTCTGTTAGCTTTCCTAATTACCGGCTGTACCTGCAAACTAGCCTTCAGCGCTTCATGCACCAAGACACCCAGATCCCCCTGCATCTCAGATCTTTGCAATCCCTCACCATTATCATAATATGCTTCTCTTTTATTCTTCCTGCCAAAATAAAAGTCTTGCGGATGCTGCATAAATGCAGGTTCTTTAGTTTTTCATTTCTCATTTGACATGACTTCAAGAATTGGCTCCCAAAAAGAACTGATTACATCAGTGATCTCCACAGTGACAATGGAGAAGGGACTAAAATGAGCGAGGAACCTTCAGTAATATTCTGCTTATTGAGGTGAGGGATGTGAGTAATGGGGATTGGAATACTTTCCATTTCAGACCCAGGATCAAACCCTCCCAGGGCAGGTACAGCACGGGGTTAGATACAGAGTAAAGCTCCATCTACATTCTTCCCATCAAACATTCCCAGGACAGGTACAGCACTGTTTTAGATACAGAGTAAAGCTCCTTTTACACTCTCCCCATCAAACACTCACAGGACACAGAACGGGGTTACATACAGAGTAAAGCTCCATCTACACTATCTCATCAAACACTCCCAGGGCCGGTACAGCACAGGGTTAGATACAGCGTAAAGCTCCTTTTACACTGTCCCCATCAAACATTCACAGGGCAAATACAGCACAGGGTCAGATACAGAGTGAAGCTCCCTCTACACTGTCCCCATCAAACACTCCCAGGACAGGTACAGCACAGGGTTAGATACAGAGTAAAGCTCCCTCTACACTATCTCATCAAACACTCCCAGGGCCGGTACAGCACAGGGTTAGATACAGCGTAAAGCTCCTTTTACACTGTCCCCATCAAACACTCCCAGGACAGGTACAGCACAGGGTTAGATACAGCGTAAAGCTCCTTTTACACTGTCCCCATCAAACATTCACAGGGCAAATACAGCACAGGGTCAGATACAGAGTGAAGCTCCCTCTACACTGTCCCCATCAAACACTCCCAGGACAGGTACAGCACGGGGTTAGATACAGAGTGAAGCTCCCTCTACACTGTCCCCATCAAACACTCCCAGGACAGGTACAGCACAGGGTTAGATACAGAGTAAAGCTCCCTCTACACTATCCCCATTAAACACTCCCAAGACAGGTACAGAACAAGATTAGATACGGAGTAAAGCTCCCTCTACACTGTCCCCATCAAACACTCCCAGGGCAAGTACAGCACAGGGTCAGATGCATGGTAAAGCTCCATCTGTATTGTCCCATTAAACACTCCCAGAACAGGTGCAAACACAGGTTAGATATAGAGTTAAGATCCCTGGGCACTTTTCTACTAATAGCTTCACCCCACTCTTCGGATGATCACTCTCTTATCCACAACTGATTCTTTTTGCATTTTCCACACCAGTTTCTTGCAATGAAGTCACTGTTAGTGCCAACTTTCTGCTTGTTTTGTGCTGTGGCCTTGTGCCCATTGTGAACTCGGTTGTGATCTCGCTAATGTGTTGCAGCTAGGAAACTGCCTATCACAGTAAGGGCTTGAGTTCATGGGAAATATTCAAACTGAAGCTGAAATCACAGTGGCAGGTGTAATCCATCCTTGATGAAGGGGGTGGGGGAGGTGGTGGATGTTATTAAAGGGAGGAAGAGGCAACCATGACTGACAAGGGAAGTCAGGGACAGCATAAAAGCTAAAGAGAAAGCATACAATGCGGCGAAGAGCGGTGGGAAACCAGGGGATTGGGAAGCCTGCAAAGACCAACAGAGGACAACTAAAAAAGAAATAAGGAGGGAGAAGATTAAATAGGAGGGTAAACTAGCCAGTAATATAAAAGAAGATTGCAAGAGTTTTTTTTAGATATGTAAAAGGTAAGAGAGAGGCAAAAGTGGACATTGGACCGCTGGAAAATGACGCTGGAGAAGTAGTAGTGTGGAACAAAGAAATGACGGAGGAACTGAATAGGTTCACTGCGTCAATCTTCACAGTGGAAGACACGAGTAACATCCCCAAAGTTCAAGAGAGTCGGGGGGCAGAGGTGAGTAAGGTGGCCATTACCAAGGAGAAGGTTCTAGGAAAACTGAAAGGTCTGAAGGTGGATAAATCACCTGGACCAGATGGATTACACCCCAGAGTTCAGAAGGAGATAGTTGAAGAGATAGTGGAGGCGTTAGCGGTGATCTTTCAGGAATCACTGGAGTCAGGGAGGGTCCCAGAGGACTGGAAAATCGCTAATGTAACCCACCTGTTTAAGAAGGGAGTGAGGCAAAAGACAGGAAATTACAGGCCGTTAGCCTGACCTCGGTCGTTGGTAAGATTTTAGAGTCCATTATTAAGGATGAGATTTCAGAATACTTGGAAATGCATGATAAAATCGGGCAAAGTCAACATGGTTTCATCAAGGGGAGGTCATGCCTGACAAATCTGTTAGAATTCTTTGAGGAGGTAACGAGTAGGTTAGACAAAGGAGAGCCAATGGATGTTATCTACTTGGACTTCCAGAAGGCCTTTGACAAGGTGCCGCACAGGAGGCTGCTCAGTAAAATAAGAGCCCATGTTGTTAGAGTCAAGGTACGAGCATGGATAGAAGATTGGCTGTCTGGCAGGAGGCAGAAAGTGGGGATAATGGGGTCCTTCTCAGGATGGCAGCCGGTGACTAGTAGAGTTCCGGAGGGGTCAGTGTTGGGACCACAACTTTTCACTTTTTACATTAATGATCTAGGTGAAGGAACTGAGGGCATCCTGGCTAAGTTTGCAGATGATACAAAGATAGGTGGAGGGACAAGTAGTATTGAGGAGGTGGGGAGGCTGTAGAAGGATGTGGACAGGCAGATGGAATATAACGTGGGGAAGTGTGAGGTCATGCACTTTGGTGGGAAGAATAGAGGCATAGACTATTTGCTAAATGGGGAGAGAATTCAGAAATCTGGAGTGCAAAGGGACTTGGGAGTCCTGGTCCAGGATTCTCTTAAGGTTAACTTGCAGGTTGAGTCGGTAGTTAGGAAGGCAAATGCAATGTTGGCATTTATTTCGAGAGGACTAGAATATAAAAGCAGGGATGTGCTGCTGAGGCTTTATAAGGCTCTGGTCAGACCACATTTAGAATATTGTCAGCAATTTTGGGCCCCGTATCTCAGGAAGGATGTGCTGGCCCTGGAGAGGGTCCAGAGGGGGTTCACGAGAACAATCCCAAGAGTGGCTTAACATATGAAGAACGTTTGAGGACTCTGGGTCTATACTCGATGGAGTTTATAAGGATGAGGGGGGATCTGATTGAAACTTACAGAACACTGAAAGGCCTGATAGAGTGGATGTGGAGAAGATGTTTCCATTAGTAGGAGAGACTAGGACCCGAGGACGCAGCCTCAGAGTAAAGGGAAGACCTTTTAGACCAGAGATGAGGAGAAACTTCTTTAGCCAGAGAGTGGTGAATCTATGGAATTCATTACCACAGAAGGCTGTGGAGGCCAGGTCATTGAGTATGTTTAAGACCGAGATAGATAAGTTCTTGATTGGTAAGGGGATCAAAGGTTACGGGGAGAAGGCGGTTGAGAAACTTATCAGCCATGATTGAATGGCGGAGCAGACTCGATGGGCCAAATGGCCTAATTTCTGCTCCTATGTCTTATGGTCTTAATGGGTGGGGTGGATGGCACAGAGAGAAGATAGCCAGAGATACTTGATTTGTCCAAAACATTCTCAGAAGAAGTAGTCTCTTAAATAGGAGGTCAGATAGCTTTATCGCTGTTTGGGAAAGGGAGCAAGGGCATGCTGGAAAATCTTATGCCTCAGCTTCAATTGAACCCCACCAGCCCCTAATACTGGATAACATGAGTGAACCCTCGGATCAGTCTGGGCTAAATGGGATGGCTCATCATTGGAAAAGGCAGTCACTTTGGGTACTTTGGATGAAATGTTTAAGAAAATCTCAGCATGCAGGTATTAAGCGAAGTTGATCAAATTTTCATGCACTGACTTTCACAAGGCATTTGCCATAAGAGGCTTCTAATAAAACCTGAGCCATATGGCTTTGAAAGGAATACAGAGATGGTTAAGGAATTGTATAGAAAGAACTTGCCATGATCAAGCATTGCCCATGACCTCAGGATTTCCACAAGGCTCTCACATTGAAAATCATCAAAGAAGTGAAATCAGTGAACTTTTGTGAAGTGCCTCATTATATTTAATGATGTGAAACCAAAAAGGTATAAGAACATGTGGACTGTTGGAATCTAAATCACACCATTTGAAAAATACTTTTCATTTTCGAAGTCTGAAATTGCTTTCTAAACTGTCCCAGGCAGGAAGTGACATTCATCAAAAGCCAGATCCATTAACTTGTGTGTATGATATCCATTCATTTTGACCCTCCACCACTTGCCGCTCTGGTACCGTACCGCACATTGTCATTCTTCCTCTGGGCTCTGGCAGTCTATCCAATTGGAGGGAATGTTACACAGCCTGTGCAGTGCACAGTGCACAAACATTAGAAACCCCTTACAATCCTTGGATTTTTGGATCGCCCAGATTCACTGATAACAGCTGTAAGTGGACTTCATGCACCTTTGTACAGTGAATGCGGGCTTCTTTGCTCAGTGTTCAGCTGAACGGAAACATGTTTAAGGGATTGTAACAGACAGTCCTTCCTGTTTACTGGTTACTGAAATATCACTAATGCATGTTGGATTTTTCTGTTTCTTTTGATGGAAAGCACTCCGTGGAGGCAATGCACAGCCTTCAGACTTGTGGGTAGTTCATTTGCGTAAAATGCAACACTATGATTTTCACTATGACAGTGATCAATTCCCCACACTGTGAAAACTATATACACACAATTTTCTGGTGAAATGGTAAACTAAGGTCCCATCTGTCCCATCAGGTAGACATGAAAGATCCAGCTGAACTGTTTTGAACATGACTGCATGTTCTATGCAGTGACAATATTCATTCCTCAACCAACATCACTAAAACAGATAATCCAGTCATTATTGTTGGGAGGGTGTTGGTTACAGACTGGTATGTTTTAAAGAAGTCTTCAGTAGATTAACTGTAATCTTTGTTAACCACTAGAATTATGTATACACATACAGTAAAGGGTAAAAGCTAGGAGCTGTCTCCATGCATAGGTCTATACACATCTCTGCTCAACACCACACTGACCCCTGGGTCTGGGTCATGTGCCTCTTACATCATGTGTGGGCAGCACTGTACCCTGTTCCACATTAACCCTATGTGTGCCGGACCCTTATGCAACAATTATCGTTTTGATGTTTGTGGGATCTTACTGTGCCAGAATTGGCTGCTGCATTTCCTACTTTGCAACAATGGTTATGATTCAAAAGTACTTCATTGTGTGTATCAACCTCTGGGACATCCTGATGTCATGAAATACACTGTAGAAATGTAGTTCATTCATTACCACCTCACTAAGTATGGGCTCTAAGAGAGATTGGCTTCTCAAGGTGAAACCTTCAAACTTAAGCTCGTTCAGGCTTTGAAATACAGGTCATCTTCTCCCTGCAGATTGGAATAAACACAAACAGATGAGTCCCGATCCCAAGTTAACACACACCCGATGAGAATGGGGCTGGTTTGGGTTGGTGATTTCTTTTTGAAATCCTGTCCCATTTTATGCTTCATTGAAGTTAATATATTTCATCTGAACCTGGCCTGACCCAGGTTAAATCAGGGCTGCTGTGATTGGGTGAAAGGTCCCTGCCTCTCGGTGAATTTCCCATGTGATGGGGTTCTCTGATTGACCCTCCAATTGAGGAATCAAAGTTGCTGGGCTGAGGTGAGCTCCTACCTAAATGGGCAACATAGTCTCTGCCAGGCAAAGCTACCTGCTGTATAGATTACAGCTGTCAAACCATTGAAAATAAATAAATGTAATTAATATCTCAATTAAAATTTTTAATCTCAGTTAATCTTTGTTTTAATTGCATGGTTAATTTGTGCAATTACTGCATCAATCTCTTTCAAGTTTGTTTTATTGCTGATGCTATTATTAATACACAGAATTATATAAAAACAGAACCTGAAGAGCTTATTGTGAAAAAGATTCCTCTGATACTGGTGTTCAGTGTGATATTAAATACAATGAATCAACTCCCTATCCAATTAATCATCAGACAGTTTTAAAAATAAAAAAACACCACATTCACTGGCCATTTGCATTGCTGCCTTACTTCAGAATGCTTCAACTTTATGGGCAGAACTTTATGCCCCATGGGTGGGAATAAAATAGTGCTTGATAATGTCGGGCGAGCGTCCCGATGACGTCGCGCACTCATGCGATATTTCAGTTGGCGGGTATGCACGAGAGTCAGTAGCTCGCCTGCCAGCAATTAAGAGGCTAATTAAGGCCATTAAACTAGCAAATAATTTGTATTTTTCACTACCCATCCAACATTATGTTGGCGGGTGGGTGAATAGGCCAGGCAGCCTTTGCATTTTTTAGGAAACCTCTTCCATAGTTCCAACAATAATTATTTTTAAATGTTTTAAACATAATTTTTAATATGTCCCTGTTCAAGTGACTGAGTCACATGTGGGGACATGTTTCCCTTATTTTTAAAATCGTTATTTCTCATTGTAAATTCTTGTGCTCCCAGAGGCAGCTCTGTGCTTTCAGGGAGCTTTCAATGAATGCACCCCTGCGTCTGCACAGCCTTTAGCGCTCACACTCCTCCCGCCCCCCGACCCCAGCAGCACTGAGGCTTTCAGTGCGTGGTTCACACTGGCTGGCTGTTAATTGGCCAGCCAGTGTGAAATCAAAGGCCAGGGTCTGATAGCAGGCGAAGGTCCATTTCGTGGCCACTCCCACGCCCGCTGCGCCCGCCTGACGAAGGGAGAATCCTGCCCGATGTTTTTTTTATATTTTCAATGACCTTTTGAATATTGGCCCACGTTAACTAGATTTAAGTTTTTTTTTGGCTCTTCTTAGCTTTTTTGTCTGTTCTTAAGGGTGGCCCTTTCTCCTGTTGCTCTCTGCCTCATCTAACATAACCTGTTTTTTTTTCTATCTTCACCCCTCTCCACCCCAACTCATCCAGCATCAAGGACAAGTGACATCTTCTCTATATCACCTGTACTTACACTTCCCCCACCACCCCCCCTGCCATTGGGAGGAAACAGTAGTGATGATCTCAAAGTCAAGGGTCCAACTGAAATGCTTTTATACCTTTAATTTAGAAAATAAGAAATAGGACAGGAGTAAACCATTCAGCCCTCCAAGCCCACTCTGCCATTCATTGAGATAATAGCTGATCTTCTACTTCCACGCCATTTTCCTGCACTATCCCCGTATCCTTTGATGTTTTGAAATGTAGAAATCTGTCGATCTCTGTCTTGAACATACTCAATGACTGAGCCTCCACAGCCCCCTGCGGTAGAGAATTCCAAAGATTCACCACCATCTGAGTGAAGAAATTCTTCCCATCTCAGTCCTAAATGGCCTACCCCTTATTCTGAGACTGTGTCCCCTGATTCTAGATCCCTCAGCCAGGGGAAACATCCTTCCTGCATCTACCCTGTTGAGCCCTCTCAACCTTCTAAATTCCAGAGATTAAAGACCCAGTCTATTTAATCTTTCCTCAAAGGGCAATCCCTCCAGCACAGGAATAAATCCCAGGAATGAACCTTTATTTCACTCCCTCTATAGCAAGTATATCTTTCCTTAGGTAAGGAGAGCAAAACTGCACACAAGGTGCGGTCTCACCAAAGCGCTGTATAATTGCAGTAAGACATCTTTATTCTTATACTCAAAACTCTTGCAATAAAGGTCAACATACCATTTGCCTTCTTAATTGCTTGCTGTACCTCCATGTTAGTTTTCAGTGACTCAGGGACAAGGACACCAAAGCCCCTTTGAAGTTCAACACTTCACAGACTCTCATCATCTAAGAAATGCTCTGTATTTCTGTTTTTCCTACCGAAGTGGATAACCTTACATTTCCCCACATTATATTCCATATGCCAATCTCGCCTAGTCTCTCCAAATCTCCTTAAAACACCTTTGCATCCGCCTCACAACTCATACTCCCACATGGTTTTGTGTCATCTGCAAACTTGGAAATATTACCTTTAATCTCCACATCCCAATATTGACATAGATTATGAATAGCGGGGGCCCAAGCACTGATCCTTGTGGTACCCCACTAGTCACAGTCTGCCAGCCTGAACATGACCCATTTATTCCTACTCTCTCTTTTCTGTCCATTAACCAGCTCTCAGTGCATTCCAGTATATTCCCTCCAATTCCATGTGCTGTAAGTTTGTTTACCATTCTCTTGTGTGAGATCTTATCAAAAGCTTTCTGAAAATCTAAATAAACCACATCCACGGGTTCCCCCTTATCTATTCTGCTAGTTACACCCTCAAAAACCTCCATCAGGCTTGTTAACCATGATTTCCCTTTCATAAACCATGTTGACTCTGCCCAATCCTCCCATTATTTTCTAAGCCTTCAGCTATCACATCCTTTACTATAGATTCTAACATTTTCCCTACTACTGATGTCAGACTAACAGGTCTGCAGTACCCTGTTTTCTCTCTCCCTCTTTTAAATAGTGGGGTTATATTTGCCATGTTCAGATCTGCAGGAACCATTCCAGAGTCTATATTTTGAAAGAATTTTGAAAGATGATCACCAATATGTCCACTATCTCTACAGCCACCTCTTTCAATACTCTGGGATGTAGATCACAGGGTCCAGGGAATTTATCAACTTTCAGTCCCATTCATTTCTCTAGTAATATTTTTGTACTAATATTCATATCCTGCAGTTCCTTGTTTAGACAAGTCCCTTGATTCTCCATTATTTCTTGGAGATTTTTAGTGTTTGTTTGTAAACAAAGTAGTTGATAACATTGGAGATCCTTTGTTGTTTGAATCCTGATATACTTTTGAGCAACATCTGTGATTAATGTGTTAAGAACATTAATCGGCAAAAAAGTAATCTGTTAATTAATGTAGAAGTTAACAGATTCACTGATAGTCCCTAAGGTAATTTGAATGGAATAACACGTCCCAAGCCCTCAAGTGTCACAAAAGCACGTCTTCTCAAAGAGGAGAAGTGCTGGCAATTTCTAGGGGGTCTCCGATCTCCTGACTTAATTGCAAATACTGGAGAAACGTGTAAACAGGCACACTCCCGCTGTTACAATGGGAGATCAGGAAAATGGGGATTCTAGGTTTTTGTGATTGTTCATCATGATCATCTCTTATGATCAAATTGCTATTGGTTCCAAGCTATTAGCTTACTGCAGAGAATAAAATCATCGCCGCACCCAGCTTTAGGAGTTAATTGCTTTTATTGAATTTAGCATGCCAGAAATGTTATAAGATAAAAAATTCAACTCAGACAGCCTGGGTAAAAATCCATTTCGGGTCAAGGGAGTTCCCTTTCCGCAGCCTAGAGATGCTGTAGTGCCTCGTCTGCCAACTTCATTGGCATCACTCAAGTCCAGCACAAACTGGCGATTATTGCTGGGGCTCGTAGAGTTCAGTACTTCCCAAGCAGAACATTTATCAATTCAGACATCAGGGAAGCCTTTAACGCTTCTGCATTGCTATGGTGGGGAATTGTGCAAGGAGCTGCAGGGTTTGCACAGAGGCTGCAGGGAGAGGAGGGACTATGGTAACATGAACAGTCACTCAATTGTAGTTTGTTTCCAATATTCCTCTACTCTTTTGTTGTGAAATTTAAGTATTAACTGATACTGAAAAGAAAAGATTTCTAAAGAGTTGTTTTTATTGGTGAGTGTGGCAGCACAGTTGTAAAGATAAAGATGCTTATAAGCTTATCTGGGAACTCAATTCGAAATTCAAAATGATAGGTTCTTCGACTTTGGGAGACATTGGGTGAAATCTTCAGTGATATCTTCATTAAATTGCTCCAGTTCTGTCATCCTCAGAATCACAAGTTTAGCTGTTACAGAAACAGCTAGCTGGAGTATTTTTCCCCCCATTCTCTCTCTTATGGCTTGACGATTGGTGTCTTTGTTATGACCTCCCTTTCTTTAACATTTTGAAAGTACAGTATACTTCTCACTTTCTTCAACAGTCTGAAGAAAGATTAATAAGCATAGAATTATCGAATCATACGGTGCTGATAGAAGCCATTAGGCCTTTTGTGCCTGTGCTGGCTCTTTGAACGAGCTATCCCATTGGTTCCAAACCTCTGCTCTTTCTTTTCTCTTGAAAGCTATTTTGGTATCTGCTTCCACTGCTCTTTCTGGCAATGCATTCAGGATTGTAACACTCCCTGCATAAAAAATTCTCATTGTCAGCCCCAATCTCCAACCTTCTGTTTTTGCCAATTACCTTAAACCTTTGTTCTCTGGTCACTACTCCCCGACCACAGTGTTTCTCTTTATTTGCTCTACTGAAGGCAGTCCCAATTGTGAACACCTCTGATAAATCTCTCTTAATCTTCTCTGCTCTAAGGAGAACAATATCAGCCTCTCTAGTCTCTCCACATGAGCTGACGTCCTTCATCCTGAGACCATTTCTTTAAATCTCTTCTCTAAAGCCCCTTCTCTAAGATCTAGCCACACTTCCTAAAGTGTAGTGCCCAGAGTTGGACACAATATTCCAGCTTGGGCCTAACCAGTGATGTATAAAGGTTTATCATAACTTCCTTACTTTTGGGCTGTATTCCATTTTAGGTGGCAGCTGAGTGAGGTGGATGAGATGGGTGGGAGGGTGAGATGGGTAGGTGGATCAGATGGGTTGGGTGGTGGGTGGGTAAGTGGGTAGGTAGGTAAAGTGGGTAGGGTGGCAGCTGGGTGTGGGTGGGTGGGTGAGGAGGGTGGGGTGGCAGATGGGTGAGATGGGCAACTTGGTGAGGTGGGTAGGTGGGTGAGATGGGTAGGTGGATTGGTCAGGTTGGGACAGGTTGTCAGGTTGGGGCTACTCAGATTGGGTTAGGGGCTATTCAAGTCAGGAAGGAGTCGGGGGGCAGGGGGGAGTTGAATGCTGGAGCTGGGTCATGTCATGCCTGGCCTAGTCAGATTGGATCGGGGGGGGAGGCAGGGGGATGCGGTTAACTATGGGGGTGCTGGGGGGCTGCTGGGGGGTTAGACTAGTGGTGGAAGCTGATCAGGTCAGGTTGGGAAGTTGGAAGAGAGTCAGAGAATGGGGTCAGTGCGAGTGATTGGGGGTCAGTTATATAGTTATCCAGGAGTTAGCTTAGGATTTTTCTGTCTAACTTTACTTGGGTGGCTGTCCAGGTAAATAAGTTGGAACTGGTCAAAGTCTTCGACTCAGAGTTGGAGATTTTTGCAGAGGGCTCCGGGCTGGGGGATTGACCTTTGGAAATTCAGACTTCCTGGGAAATTCCCATGGAGTCAGTTCATTGGGACTTCCGACAGGTCTCATGGTGCAACTTCCAGGGTACGTCTGGTCTCTGACGATCTGGAGACTGGAAGACTTGTGCCAATGTTGCTTCCACTCAATCTGCTAGCACAGTGCATCACTTCACACACCTCCTAATAGTTGGTATTTAAAATCCAGATCAAACTATCCTGCAAAATATTTATTATTCCTTATTGTTTCACAGTTCAGAAGCCAGGAAGCTGCCCGGATGTCCTAGTAGGTGTATACACATCCAGATAAGATGGGAACTCAACTGTTTAGAATGTATATTAATGATCTGGATGAAGGGACAGAGTGTATTGTGTGTATTAAGTTAATGGGCATAAATTTGGCAGAAGGAATATAATGTGGGAAAGTGTGAGGTTGTCCACTTTGGCAGGAAGAATAGAAATGCAGAATATTATCACTTAAATGGAGAGAGACTGCAGAATACTGCAGCACAGAGGGATCTGGGTGTCCTTGTACATGAATCGCAAAAATTAGCATGCAGGTACAGAAAGTATTGGGAAGGCAAATGGAGTGTTGGCTTTTATTGCAAAGGTGGATGGAATATAAAAGTACGGACATCTTGCTGCCACTGTGCAGGGGATTGGTGAGACCACACCTAGAGTACTTTGTGCAGCTTTGGCCTCCTTATTTAAGGTGGGATATGCTTGCATTGGAAGCAGTTCAGAGAAGGTTCACTAGGCTAATTTCTGAGATGAAGGGGTTGTTTTATGAGGAAAGGTTGAGCAGATTGGGCCTATACCCACTGGCATTTAGAAGAATGAGGTGATCTTATTGGAACATATAGATCCTGAGGTAATTTGACAGAGTGGGGGCTGAGAGGATGTTGCCCCTCATGTGGGAATCCAGAACTAGGGGGCACGGTTTCAAAATAACGGGTTGACCAGAAGGAGAAGAGGAGGAACTTCTTCTCTCAGAGGTTCATTAACCTTTGAAATTGCCTTCCCCAGAGAGCAGTGGAGGCTGAGTCATTGAATATATTCAAGGCTGAGTTAGACAGATTTTTGATTGACAAGGGAGTCGAGGGTTATAGGGAGCAGGTGGGAAATTGGAGATAAGGCCACAATCAGATCAGCCATGATCTTATCGAATGCTTGAGGGGCTGAGTGGCCTACTCCTGCTCCGATTTCTTATGATCTTATGGGCCCAAACGTTCAATTCCTGCTGTGATGTGCCCAGATTCCTGATGCTGCCTCAGCTTACAGCAAGCTGCGCTGGAGAGTGTCAGCATGTGAATGCCAACATGTGGACGAGATCAGGCTTGACAGTGATTCTGTTCATGGTCGAATAGCTCACCAATACCTTCATCTGGTCAGTTTTCAGATAGCTGATATTGAACTTTATGATGCCTCATTAATTCAGCATCATGGCCCTTTCAGATCCAATGTGAGATCAAAGACTTGCATATATTGTATCTTTCACATTGCTCAAAGGTGCACAGACATTTAAATATCTTCTGGAGTACAGTCACTCTTTAATGTAGAAAACACAGCAGCAAATTTGTGCACAGCAAGCTCCCACAAACAGCAATGTGATGAAGCCCAGATAACGCGGTTAGTTGAGGAATAAATATTGGTCAGGACACCGGAGAGAACACCCATGCTCTTTTCGAGGAGAGCAGTGAGGCCTTTTATACTCACCTCAGAAGGCAGATAGGGCCTCAATTTCAACAGAAGAGTGACACCTTTGATAGTGTGGCCCCGGAGTGTGGAGATTTTGCTTTGCACTCCAGTCTCTGGGGTGGGCTGTGAACCACTCGTTTTGGACCCAAAGATGAGAGTGCTACCACTGAACTACACCTGAGACCTTCAGGGAGGGGGGATGGGGGAGCAGTGGTGTGGGGGGCTGCAGCCAGCAGACCGTGTGTTTAAACATTTCAACAATACACTGCACGTACACTTTGGGATGATGTAGTTTCAATCACCAACCTGTACAGAGCTCTCAATGGCAGCCTGTGATTTATGGCACAACTTGGGCCATGAACTGTTGCAGTTCTAACACTTCTTTTCCCCATGTGATTCGCAGTAGTACTAGGCCCTGAACTAAACATTGGTCTTGACCCTGGGTGATGGGGAGATGGGCTGCGTGCGGGGTGGCAGAGGCGGGTGGAGTGCATTAACAAGCTCTGCCATGCTGCTGGCTCTCACTCTGTATGTTGTCTCTGCTTTCAGACTATGTGGCTTGACCTGCAGCAGAAGGTGATGGACAATGAGAACTTGACCTGTTCAGTGAGTATTTATCCACCTTCCCAGCATTCCCTGCACTTCCATCAGCCTCTGGGGTGTCTCTTATCAGTGAGATTCAGAGGCAAAAAAGGCCCTGAGTATTTGATGGGAACATTGTAGAGGGAGCTTCACTCTGTATCTAACACCATGCTGTACCTGTCCTGGGAGTGTTTGATAGGGACAGTGTAGAGGGAGATTCACTCTGTATCTAACCCCATGCTGTACCTGTCCTGGGAGTGTGTGATGAGGACAGTGTAGAGGTAGCTTTACTATGGGACAGTGTAGAGGGAGCTTTATTCTGTATCTAACCCCGTGCTGTAACTGTCCTGGGAGTGTTTACTGGGGACAGTGTAGAGGGAGCTTTACTCTGTATCTAACCCCATGCTGTACCTGTCCTGGGAGTGTTTGATAGTGACAGTGTAGACGGAACTTTACTCTGTATCTAACCTTGTGCTGTACCTGTCCTGGGAGTGTGTGATGGAGACAGTGTAGAGGGAGCTTTACTCTGTATCTAACCCCATGCTGTACCTGTCCTGGGAGTGTTTGATGGACAGTGTAGAGGGAGCTTTACTCTGTATCTAACCATGCTGTACCTGTCCTGGAAGTTTTTGATGGGGCCACTGTAGCGGGAGCTTTACTTTGTATCTAACCCCATGCTCTACCAGTTCTTGGAGTGTTTGATAGGACAGTGTAGAGGGAGCTTTACTCTGTATCTAACCCTGTGCTGTACTAGTCCTGTGAGTATTTGATGGGGGTAGTGTAGAGGGAGCTTTACTCTGTATCTGCCCTTTGCTGTGCCTGTCTTGGAATGTTTGATGGGGATAGTGTAGAGGGAGATTTACTCTCTATCTAACCCTGTGCTATCCCTGCGCTGGGAGTTTTTGATGGGACAATGTAGAGGGAGCTTTACTCTGTATCTAACCCCGTGCTGTACCTATCCTGTGAGTGTTTGATGGGGCCAGTGTAGAGGGAGCTTTATTCTGCATCTGACCTGGTGCTGTACTTTAAATTGAACTTGTTTTTTGTTGATACTGAATGCCTGATATAGTGAAATTTTCCATCTCCTGAGCACTAACTCTCCTACTTTAATGATTCAGAAATTCAGAAAACGCAACAAGGAAAGTGATTTTTTAAGTGGAGTGAAGGCGGAATTAGTTCCACTGGGAGATGTGGCACTGACCTCAGATCAGTGTTAGATTGTTTAGTGAATGTGATCACCAGTAGCTTCTGTGTGAATGGCACGGGGTGAAATTAGATTCTGGGACCTGGTATTTTATATGTGTTATATTATATAAGATCATAACCATAAGACATAGGAGCAGAAATTAGGCCATTCGGCCCATCAAGTCTGCTCTGCCATTCAATCATGGCTGATAAGTTTATCAACCCCATTCGCCCGCCTTCTCCCCATAACCTTTGATACCCTCTGTATCACGATCTTCTGCTGTGAAGAGTGGCTTTATTTTTTAAAAAAATTTATCCTCCCCTACAGCCACCACCACTTGCTAACCCCCCGACATGAAGGTACTGGCTCCTGTGGAGCTTAGCACCACAGTCAGTGATAACCCAGCCAAACCTCAACAAAGAGCCTTCACACTGTTTTGTCCTCTGCCCCACATCCTGTCCACACTGACCATTCCCATGAGCCGATTTCCCCCCCACCGGAGCTAGTGAGGTAATGAATCCATCCTGAGATCCCATTACCACTCAGTGTCCTGAATGACACCTGAGGGTTGAGTTTAGCCTGCACTGTGATGCCTTGGGCTGAGGAGCTGCAACTGTGCTACAAACCCTCAACTGGTGTTACCCCCGAGCTGTGCAGTCATGTGCCTAACAGCATCCCGAAAACTCCCATGCACAAGTCAGCTCCTGTGTGCACATAAAAAAGTAAAGGGGCCATGCAGGTAAACAAATCACCCATGCACTCCAAAAAAATTGAGACTACGTTGCCTTCAACGGTTGCAGGCGTGAGGCCTTTACTCATTGTTTCGGGGTGGGGGGGGTGCAGCTAAATTAGAATGTCTCTCTTGCCCACTGCTTTCCTGTTGACTATCTGTTTGAATGGAGCTGGGCACACTCCAGCAGGCCTGCTGGTCAGAATCCCCATGGCACCTGCTCCAGTTGGAGGTTTGCGTCAGCCCCTGTAATGTGCAGCCAGCCTGTCCCTTCACACAGGAAGGTGGAACTCTGCCCAGCTTTCACAACCTCAGGACACCCAGCATGCTTCATGGCCAATAAGTTATACATGAAGTGCAGTCGCTGTTGTAATGTGCCACTTGCACACAGCAAACACTCACAAACAACAATGTGATAACGGTTTGATCATCTGTTTTAATGACGTTGAATGAGGGAGAAATGTTGACTAAGATGCTGTGCAGACTCCCCTGCTCTTCTTTGAAATAGTGCTAAGTAATCTTTTATGTTCAGGAGGCAGACAGGGCCTTGGTTTAATGTTTGAATATCTGAAGTACAGCTCCTCTGACAGTGCAGCACTCCCTTAGATATAAAAACCGAAAATGCTAGAACACAACAGGTCTGGCAGCATCTGTGGAGAGAGAAACAGAGTTAATGTTTCAAGTCCGTATGACTCTTCTTCAGAGTTCTGTTAACTCTGTTTCTCTCTCCATAGATGCTGCCAAACCTGCTGTGTTTTTATTTCAGATTTCCAGCATCCACAGTATTTTGCTCTTATCTTAGTGCTCCCTCAGTCCTGCACAGGAGTGTCCACCTGGGTTATGTCCTCACATCCCTGGTGTTGGTCTTGACCCCATCACCTTCTTAAGCCATCAACTGAGCAAAGGCTGACGCTCGGATTATTAAAGGAATTCAGCTTTTGGATGCCATTGATTCAGTGAAGGCTTTGACCTGCTGCGGCAGGAAGCAGTCTGCTGGGGTTCAGACCCTTAAGTTATACACGATGATGCAATCTCTCTGGCCCTCAGGTCACATTGCAGCCTGGTCTGTGGCCGTTATTTGACACAGAGGGTGCAGCAGGAACAGCAACATCTGCTGAGAGGCTTAGGGAACAGGAAGTATATGATGCCTTGCAGGGATCTGGCTGTTTCCCACAGGGATAAAAGAACCTCTACTCCATCTGTCGGCCCAGAGATTGAATCACAAAGCAGTGAAGTGTTGTTGAACTTGTATAAAACTTGTACCTTCAAGCAGCGAGTTGATGCACTGCATCAGAAATCGAGACAGTATATTGCCTCCTACTTGAACTCCTTCCTTTTCCAATGCCTTTAAACAATGGAATCCCTCCCAGCCTTTTGTCCTGTATGTTACAGAATTTTAAAACTCAAACCTGGCATCATTCAGTCACTAGTGTCGCTTGTGACTCAGTTAGTAGCGCTTGAGGCTCAAGGACAGTAGGTTGTGGGCTCAAGTCCCACTCAAGAGAGCTGAACACATAATCGAGGTAGTCACTCCCAGTGCAGTACTAAGAGAGCACTGCACTGTCAAAGGGCCGCTCTTTCACATGAGATATTAAACCAAAACCCATCTACTCCTCCAGCTGGATGTAAATAATCTCTTTTTGAAGAAGAGCAGGGTTGTTATTCCAGGTGTTCTTGACCAAAATCTATCCCCTCAACAAATATCACTAAAATAGGTCATCTGATTAGCATCGTATTGCTGTCTGTGGGAGCTTGCTGTGCACAAATTGGCTGCTGCCTTTCCATTCATTACAACAGAGATTACACTTCAAAAAGGACTGCACTAGATGTGAAATGGTTGGGTCCTCCTGAGGTGCCATATAAATACAATTTTTTCTTTTTGCTCTTTACTGCCTCATTTACCTGGTATTCTCTCTCTCTCCTTATATCCAGCCGTAACATTGTTTGGTTCTTCCTTCATCAGCTCCTTCGTACCAACACCTTCTCTGGACAAACCATTGACTGTCATTCACTTTACTATAACTCGGCCCAAGTCCCTGCCTGAGGACCAGACTTTGACAATAATGGAGAGGCCATTACACTTTGTGCTTAGCGGCACTGAAAAGACCCTCAGTATACACTACTGCACATTGTGCGAAGACATGGTGCTGTATGCACATGGCAGTTAAAACACCCATTATAGACTTTAGCATGATAACCTTGATGACTTAGCAAGTCCACTGTATGCTCTACTCTCTTACCCTTTACTCCTACTGGGGACTGCACCTTTGGTCTTAAACTCTGGAATCCCATCCCCAAACCTCTCCACCTTTCTGAGCTTCTTCATGGCATTCTTCAAAACCTATATCATTGACCAAGGGTTTAGTCATGTGCCTTTATGTGACTTATTGTCAAATTTGATTTGTAAAGTGTTTTCACTATGTTAAATTGCTATAAAGATGCTGGATGAACCCATGCTCACTAAAGACTGCAAGGGGCTCATAGCAGTATCTTCCATTGTGCCAATTCTGTCTGCTCAATGTGAAGGGACTGATGGATAGGGAGAGGCAGACTGGTCCATTGAGCCCACCCCGAACTGTCAGGAGATGACCCAGTGTCCAGGACTCTCGGCATGTTCTCCTACTGGAAGCTGAGTAATCTCCTGAGGAGGCAAGAAAGCAGTGTAAAAAAATTCCTAGGCCCTTTCAGGGGGAAAGAAAATTGGGAAGTTTCATCTCCAGCCCACCCCTACCTCCCCGATTAACATGAGTTCAGGGGATCAGAATGACATCAAGTCTGGACTCCATTACCAATCTATTGCCTGAGTTAACAGAGAAATTTCAAATTCTGGAGAGGTTTAAGAAAGTAAATAGGGAGAAACACATCTACTGACAGAAGGCCCTGGAGGGGCCCAGTAACCAGCGGACACGGATTGAAGAGGATTGGCTATGGAAGCAGGGAATGAGAGAAGAATTGTTTTACTCAATGAGTTGCTATGATCTGGAGTGCACTGCATGAAAGGGTGGTGGAAACAGATTCAGTAGTCATTTTCAAAAGCGAATTGGTTAATATTTGAAGAGTGTTTGGCGTAGCAAAGGTTAATGTGGGATTGGAGAACTGTAGTGCCCACATTATGGTGTCAAGAGTCACATGATAGCAGAGATAATAGTGGACTGAGTAAGAAGAGAGTCTAGTCGAAGTCAGCGTGAAGTTAGTTCCCAGTCTGGACTATGCTTTGTTTATATGTAAATAGTTATGTGTTGCCAATAAACACTAATGTTCAAGCTTACAAGCCTCTGTACCTCTTTGTGAGACTTACTGAACAAATCCTTGCAACAGAGGATATACTTGCAGGGCTATGAGGAAGGAGCAGGGGAGTAGGGCCAATTGAATAGCTCTTTCAAAGAGGTGTTTCCTGCTCTCCTGCATTGTTTGCTCTATGTCGTTCAAACGAGGAATTTGTCCAGCTCCTGTTTGAACTATCGCAGTAAATTTGCACTCACCACATGAGCTGGCAACTTGTACTAACCAAAAATGCGTGGCGTAAACAAACATCTGCTGACATTGAACCAGGTTCAGTGTTTAATATCCAATACAAATGACACCTCCACACACTGTCCACCCCTGCCCCCCCCCCCCCCCCCCCCCCCCCCCACCTCACCCCACTGGCTTCCCCTGACCTATCTAGTTCAGATAATCTGACCACACTGGCACAATCTAGTCCCTTCATCGCTTTAAATACTTTAGTGTCTGCACCCCTGCAGTCAAGGCTTTTCTACACAGGCTCTGCCTGTATCACAGCGATGCTGATGATGTTGGCTCAGAGCCTGCGCGTCAGATTTTTAATTGAATGTGGCTCGTTGTGTTTGACAGATTGTTGGTGTTTGGTTGATCTAATTAGCAGTTAGTAAGTGGAGAAGCCGTGCAATTTACCAGGAGTTGATGGGCTGTCAGTGTTAGCTTCCCACACTCGCTGAGCTTCCCAACCTGCCTGCACTGTGTTTAACATATCTTTGCTCACAGTTAAACTCTGTCAGATTTAGCTCAGTAAATACCAGGATGTTAACGTGTTTTGGAGCAACAGATTGTGCTCACAACACAGCTCACACGCCTCAGACTGCTGTGTAAATGTGGCTTTCGCAGGAGGAAAGAAAAATCACTCTTTGTTCCTTTGTTTTGTTTTTCTCTCACATGCTTCCTGCCTCCTACTCTGTCTCATTCCACTCTCTTTCTCTCTCTTGCTCTTTCTCCCTATCTCCTTGTCTCTTGCTCACTCTGGCCCAGATTTCCGGTCCCAGGTCAGGAGCACAGAGTCTAGGAGATTTCCCAGCTCAGAGAACCTGACTTTTAAAAATGTCCACCCACCCCCAGCAAATCCCCCACCACCCACTCCCAAAGCTGGATAGTTTTTGGACAGCTGGACAGTCCTTTGACAGCTGGACATCTCCTTCACAGTGTGACAGTTCCAATGATATTGTGCATAAAGTGTGTAATCAGTTTACTTTCAACAATCTCAAAGGGTCCCTTACCTCTCCCAAAGGTGCCTTGGATCCCTATCAAAAGGAGCACCTTACCTCTCCAAAAGGGTACCCTGGCTATCCATAAGAATCCACCAAGTTCAGAGCTCCTCCTACTTGTTCTATTCTGCATGCTCCATATTCCATCTCCTGTTCTTCCAAAATCCCACTTTAGTGGAGGCAGATGATGATTTAAATGGCCAGCTGCCTCTGCAAATTGTGCATGCATGAAACCTGGCCTGACTCTAGATCTGCCCCTGTGTAGATGAGAAATGTCGGGTTCGGGGGGATGGGACTTAGAACTTTCAACATTTCCGGGTTTTAGCAATGATGGAGCGCCTCTCCATTGTGGCAATAATCTGGACTACAGTATCTGTAATTTAAATGAATCTTGACAAGGGGAACTACATCTGAGTGTAGATAGTGAGGAGAGCATGGGGTAAAGAGAGAATGGAATCCTAGGACAGAGAATGACAGTTGAGGTAGTTTTTTGGGGAATTTGTGGCATTTCTTTCACTAACAGATTTTTTAGATTAAAAACCTATGAATTATGAAACAATAAACCAGTTCATCATTCTTAAAATAAACTGTCTCTCACAATGCATATAAAAGTGAATTGGAGAGAGGGTACATTTGGAAGTGTACACAGTTTAAAATGTCCCATGAGATACCTCACAGATCCTTTGCATTTTTATTTGAAGATCTGGGCTAGGAATTCAAAACTTTTCACAAACTCGTTCGAAATGCCCCTGAATTTTAATGTATCAAGCATCTTTGGGAGCAGTCTTCCCTTAATAATTCTGCAAAACCAGCACAGTCATCAATGGTATTAACTAGCCCAAAAATCTGCTGACTAACTTTTAATAACTTACTAACCTTTCAACTTACTTCTTGCTCGTTGTTTCCCGTATCCAGCTTGTTGCCTCCCTCAATTTGTTGCCTGTCTTGACTCACTGCTTTCCTACCTGACTCTCCCTCTTGCTGCCTCCCTCCCACTCGTTGCTTCCCTCCTTGACCCTCCAACTCGTTGCCTGTCCCACTCCCTGGCCCTCCGGCTCACCTCCTCCTTCCCTGGCCCTTGCACTCACTGCTTCCTACTCGCCGCTTCCCTCCCCAACTCTCCTGCTTGCGGTCAGCCCCACTCCCCAGCCCTCTCACTCGCCAGTTACCTCCCTCACCCTCCCTCTCACTGCCTCCTCTTGCTTGCTGTCTCTCTCTCCTGAACCCCTGCTGTGAGCTCGGGAGAGGGGCAGGAAGAGAGAAGAAGTAAGTGAAGGAGTGAGAGGGGCTGTGAGTGGGAGGATTGGGGAGAGAAGTGATGAGTGGGAGGGCCGGGGCGCAGGAGAGGCGGTGAGCAGAGGGAGGCAGCAAATGGGAGGGTCAGGGAGGGAGGCAACGAGCAGGAAGGCAGGGGAGGGAAGGGGCGAGCAGGACTGTCAAGGAATGGGACAGGCAGTGGGAGTGAGCTGCAGGAAAGACAAGTGCTGAGAGATAGCTCCAGGCTGCATGAACTGACATGAGTGAACTTTAAGTGTTAATTCCACCTGATTAATCTTGTCAAGCTTAGATCTTGTCCATTAATTTCCTGCTATATAGGAGTGTACCAGCTCTTTGCTCATGGGCTAGAGTGGCAGTAAACCTTAATTACCCATAAGAATATATATAAGAAGTGGTGATAATTAAGTGTGCAGCACTTGATGGACTATTGTTTGGTTGCACAGGCACGCAGCTTAGAGGGAACATGAATGGTTCAAGCTGAAGGCTTGAAGCTAACAGGAAAAAAGTCAGGCAGAAAGCTACAATCCCAGTAGCCTTTGTGGAAAACGACAGAAAACAAGAGTAAATTGTCAGAGTGTGGTTACCCTCCGCTGTTCTGAGAGTCTGAACCAAACAGCCAGGATTTGTAGACCCCCACTAAGGAGGAAGCAAAGTATTGCTTTGGTGTTACTGCTTCCTACAAGAGATAAAATCAGAAGGACTTTGTGAACTGGATAACCAACCCTTAAATAATGATGAGAATTTTTAGATTAAAGTTATAAGAAAACTGACTTGTTAAGTGTCTATGAGGCATGGCCAGGCTTTGATGGATTTCAGAAACCATTGGCTATTCCATGGAGGAATATTTCATGGAATTTACTCAATTGTATAAAAGATTAATGAAACTCGATTTGGAACTCCCTAGATCAGTATTAGGATTTTAATTTCTGGATTGTGCTACCATGTCTCATCTGGACAGGCTCCTTGTGTTTGGTTCTTACGGAGGGAGACTCTGTTGGATCAGATGTCCGCTGCTGTGAAAAAGTCCTGGGGAAACACTCATTTCCTTCAGCCTTCATGGAACAAATGGAAAATTCTGCAGCAACGTAAAGAATAAAGGAGTCAATAATTGCCTGATTTTGTAATGATCCACATCTGGAAGCAGACAGTGGAAGAATTAAAGATAGGCAGAATGAAAATGAAAGCACCTCTAGCAGATTTGGCTATTACAGCAGAAGAGAGAAGTGAAATGGAAATTATAGGCAAATAAATTCCAAGAATTCCCAAGGAACCATTAATAGGTACTTCAGGTGTGACTCAAAGCATCATTATATGATGAACTGCCCAAAGCGAAAATGCTGAGTCTCTGAAATGACACATGATGAAGAGAATTCTGCGGAAGAAGATGAAGATAATGATGAATCCAAACAAATTTGCAAGGAGTTTTAATCCTGTGATGAATGTGTTAGTCACAAACTACTTTAATTCTGCATTGCTAGATAGTACTTGTAATTCGACAGCACATGGAGCACATTGGCTAAAATTTTACCTTGATTCAATAAGTAGTGAGGATCAACACAAAATTAAGGAATGCAAAAATCCTGCATGCTTTATATTTGCTGATTACAACACATTGAGGCCAGAAAGGAGAATTCTAATTCCATTTATGTGGTCTCTAGTGAAATAAC
Organism: Carcharodon carcharias; assembly: GCF_017639515.1. Lineage (NCBI taxonomy): Eukaryota > Metazoa > Chordata > Chondrichthyes > Lamniformes > Lamnidae > Carcharodon > Carcharodon carcharias. The sequence goes on along the minus strand of NC_054473.1, from coordinate 105,158,024 downwards.
TATTCTATTGAATAAGCCTTCAACGAAAGAAACTTGAGCATGATAATCTAATTACTTTTGGAACATCAGTGGATCTGTAGTTTATCCAGTCAGAATGTTATTGCATCCGCTTAACAAAGCCTGATGTTTCTCAACAGAGGGTTAGACAAGTATTAATAGCTTCAGTGATAAGAATCAGAGAGAAAACAAACAAATTGTCTTAAATTAATCGAAATAGAATCATAGGAAGTTTATGGCACAAAAAGAGGCCAGTTGGCCCCTTGTGCCTGCCTAATCCCACTCTCCAGCATTTGGACTGCAGGTTACGGTGCTTGAGGTGCACATCCAGACACCTTTTAAATGAGTTGAGGGTTTCTGCTTCTACTACACTTTCAAGCAGTGAGTTCCAGACCCCACAACCCTCTAGGTGATTGTTTTTCCCTCATCTCCCCTCCAATCATTCTGCCAATCACTTCAAATCTATGCCCCCTAGTTGCTGACCTCTCTGTTAAAATAAATAGGACCTTCTCATCCACTCTATCCAGGCCCTTTACAATTTTGTACATCTCAGTCAAATCACCCCTCAGCCTCCTCTGTTCCAAGGAGAATTACCCCAGCCTATCCAACCTTTCCTCAAAGCTGCAATTTTCCAGTCCTGGCAACATCCTTTAAATCTTCTCTGTACCCTCTCTAATGCAATGACATCCTTCCTGTAATAAGGTGATCAGAACTGCACGCAGTACTCAAGTTGCGGCCTGACTAATGATTTATATAGTTCCAGCATAACCTCCCTGCTCTTATATTCTATACCCGGGCTAATAAAGGAAAGGATTCCATATGCCTTCTTTACCACCTTATCAACCTGTCCCACTGCCTTCAGGGATCTGTGGACATTCACTCTAAGGTCCCTCTATTTCTCTATACCTGTGAAATTTCTAAAGAAAGTATTGGAGGATGCCATCATGTCCTATTGCAAGTCTTCCACTGACACATGCCTTTAATGGGGTAGTTGTCATTTATCTAAAGGTATGGGACAAAGACAGACATGTTCTATTCTACATTTTATAGACCTGCCGGCCGGATTTAGTCTTTCTATGGTACTGAGTAAAGACAAAAGAGTTACTGTACACAAAGCCATGGAAAAAGTGGATAGAGACTGGATGTGGGACACCAACAAAGTTCCTGACTGACAATGGAGGAGTGTTCATCATTGGTGAATTCAGAGGTGATTTATATAATCCCATAAACGGTGATGAATACCACAGCCAAAAGTCCATTGTGTAAAATCAGGAGATTTGGGGGCAGAGTTTTGCATTGGAGGTGGGAATTGGGAGGTGTCTTTGATGCTAGGTCACGCGCTCACCCCCAATGCTATGCGCTGTACTTTTGACAGATACATGGCATTACAGGAACTGTCCCTCCATGACCCACAGCTCTCCAGCAGGCTCACTTCTCCCTGCCACATTGGTTGAAACTTCCAATGTCCTTCAAAAATCGTTCCACTCAGCCTGAGTCTTTCAGATCTGACTTTCGCCAGCAAGGCTCACCTCGGTGGCTTCCTGTTCTCTAAATCCCCAAATATTTCATCTGTTCTGTCTCCTTTTGAACAGAAAACAGACTCTCACAAGCATCCCGCTTTGTTATTAACAAAAATCAGTCCTTCTGCTTCTCCATAGTGGTGGCTGCTTTGTTTTTTCCACACAACAGTATCCATCTTGTCTCTGCCCATGTCTCAGGAAGCAGCTTTCCTTTTTCTGTGAGTTACTGTGTTAAGGTGTAAAAACTGTCACTCAATTTCAATAGATTTCTATTTGAGTTATTCTCCCTGGCTACCAGATCACATGGGCTGGTCTCTGAGCTGGGCTGCTTTCAGAATTCTCAATTTTACCTTAGGCTAAAGGAAATATTTTATAACACAACCGCCTTGAGGAGTCCAGCATCTGTTAACAGGTGGAATTTGAAAAATGTGTTATTAATAAGATTTGAACAGAATTTAAAATTGGGAGTCAGGTTTGAGGAACTTTGAAATATATTGGTTTAGATATTAAGCAATGTAGGTCCGGAATAGCTTTAGATCAACAATCCTATTCAGTGAGCGTTACTCCTATCCTGGTTAAACATACTAGGTCCTCAAAGAGAGATTATGTTATATCTAAAGAAGAGACAACAATTGTGAAGCTTGATTAGTCAATTGAGCTGGATTGGAACTCAGACTAGACCAGATGCTAGCTTTGGAGGTAAATATTACGATGAAATATTCTTTTTTCACGGGGTGTGGGTGTCGCTGGCTGGGCCAGCACTTATTGCTCATACCTAATTGCCCTTGAGAAGGTGATGGTGAGCTGCCTTTTTGAATTGCTGCAGTCCTGTTAGGAAGGGAATTCCAGGATTTTTACTCAGCAGCAGTGAAGGGATGGTGATATAGTTCTAAGTCAAGATGGAGTGTGGCTTGGAGGGGAACATGAGGGCAGTTTGCCCATGCCTCTGCTACCCTTGTCCTTCTAGAAGGCAAACTCGATAATGTTTGATGTCAATTAAAACATATTTTAAGAAATCTGGAGAACTACATACTTAAGTTTCCATTATTATGTTACCCAAAGAAGATGAAACTAGTCATTTTTAGCAATGTTTCAATGCTAATCTTCATGGGTATTCCAGCACAGCTGGTTTCATAATATTTCTTTTGGAGGAAAATGGAAAATATTGTCTTTAACCTTGGGAAGCTAAGAACATAAACATATTGTTAAAAGTAATTTGTCTGCAGAAACACTGGGTCTTGAGTTGACAGTGGATATAGGATTGTATTTGTCAAATACCTATGTGAGATTCTGTACAAGGAGCACACTGAAGATTGTATTCAATATTTTTAGGTAATCATTCATTGTGGGATCATATAAACTCTATGAAAAATGAGAGTGAGCAAAGATTACAGAAATTCAAGGTTGCTGGCTTGAAACAAATATTGGACAGAAAGGGAATCTCTAGAATTAAATGGTTAGACCCAAGTCATCAACTGGTTATTTTATACAAAGGAAAGGTGTGTGCAAAGGAACTGCTTGGGGTCCTAAAGAAGGGCTGTCTCACAATATAATGCTTTGTACAGAATATGAAGATTTTTCACTTAATTTGTTTTAAAATTTTGATTGTATATGCTAACTTTAATTTTTATTTAAGAGAAGACAAGGGGTCTGTTAATTGTATATTATATTTTTTTAATTGTATGCAGCTGGTGGGCATTAATTGGGGATTCACTTGACTTATAAATAGATAGAGACTAAAACTGTGTTGGGGTTAGGTGGTGTATGCTCACAATGTGCAAGTCTGTAAATAAATGTAAAAATGTCAACTAAAGATTGGCTCCAATTCTACCCTTCTTCAACTAGCTTTCTGGGTTAGAATATTCTCAGCACGTCTTTTGATTCATTACTTGTCTCATTTCCAGTATCTTTAATATTTTGCTTTTGTACTGGAATAAAACCCCCTCCACGCTGTCCATCAAAGTTGAAACAAGGGAGGATGCTGGGCAGGACAATCCCAGCCAAGACCTGGAAATAAATTTAAATGAAGCAGAGATTTTTCACTGTTGATTGGTAGTGAAATGCTTTTGTTTACTGAGGGCTTCAGTCAAAATCTTCGGTGAATGTGCAATTGGGACGCAGGAGTGGGAGCTATCCCATCCCCTGTTCTGCAATCCTATCTGTGTAATGAATCCTTAATAGGACGTTGGTACTATTTTCCTCCCCTCCCTGCTGACCGCCTAACATCCCTCTCATTCTCTCCCTCTCTCACTCGACTTTTTCTGATGACACTGAAACCCGTGGCTTACCCTTGCTCCACTTTCCTGCTCTTTCTCTCCAGCACCTTTTCCTTGTTCGCCAGCACATGGCCGTCGGACAGAAGCAACTGGGAGAGTTTGGCTGCTCCCTGAAGCAATATCTGAAGGATGTGTCAGTACAACAAGACTGCTTCCAGTGAGTCCACATATTTAAGGCAAAAAGAAAAATACCTGAAAAAACTCAGCAGGTCCGACAGCAACTGCAGAAAGGAACACAGCCAACACTTCGAGTCCGCATGACCCTTTAACATAATTTTATACATATTTAACACATATTTAAGGGTTAGCCGCATTGAAGTGTTGCATCTTTTCCTCACAGCAGAGGGAAGATGTGAGATAAACTGAATGGACCATTAGAAGACTCTGAACAGTTTGATCTCATGTGAGAGGGGTTGCTGTTCGATTGAGGTGACCCAGTTGCCTCATTAGGAACACCAATATTCACAGATACAGTCCTTCACCCGGGTCTCACACACCGAGAGCACATGCTTCCTAACACCATCTAACAACTCCTGCTGGAAACTTTGCTAGCATGGCTGTTGGGCTTTGCTCTAATGCTTCAACAGCCATTAACACTCACTCTCTTGGCTCGATCAATTAGACTGAGTTTTGGGTGAGATATCAGATGGGAACTCCATTAAGAGAAGGTTTTTCGGGAGCTAGAGATATACAAATCATTGGATCAAATCATTCAACCGGTATCTCCCTCTTTCAATGTCAATGGTCCTGCACCCTGAGGAATCTCACAATCTCAGTTAGAAGACCCATTGACCATTCCCCAATAATGACCGTTCCATGTGCTGACCATATTCGATACTGATTGTTCCCAGTACCGACTATAGGAACATAGGAGTAGACCATTCGGCCCGTCAGGCCTGCTCCATCATTCAATATGATCATGGCTGATCATCTACCTCTACGCCATTTTCCCACGCTATCCCCATATCCCTTGATGCCATTAATGTCGGGAAATCTATCGATTTCTGTCTTGAACATGCTCAATGACTGAGCCTTCACAGCCCTCTAGGGTAGAGAAATCCAAAGATTCACCACCCTCTGCGTGAAGAAATGCCTCCTCATCTCAGTCTTAAATGGCCTGCCCCTTATCCTGAGACTGTGTCCCCTGGTTTTAGACTCACCAGCCAGGGGAAAACATCTTATCCACATCCAGCCTGTCATGTCTGGTAAGAATTGTAATGAGATCACCTCTCGTTCTTCGAAACTGTAGAGAATACAGGCCCTGTTTCCCCAATCTCTCCTCATGGGACAATCCCACCATCCCGGGGATCAGTCTGTTGAACCTCCATTGCACTCCCGCTATGACAGGTATATCCTTCCTTAGATAAGGAGGCCAAAACAGAATGCAATACTCCAGGTGAGGTCTCACCAAGGCTCTATACAATTGCAGCAAGACATCTTTACCCCTGCACTCAAATCCCCTTACCATTCTCTTTACTGATCATTCCCAGTACTGACTATTCCCAGTATGGTGCAGTCCCAAAATTGAATATTCTCTGTACCCACTATTCCAGGTACTGACTGTTCTCAGTGCTGCCAATTCCCTGCACTAACCATTGCCAGTGCTGAGTGCTTGTTCAGGGGTGTTTGATGGCGTTAGGTGGACTTGGACAATATGATCTCTAATCTATCTTCTCCTCCTTAGTGTTACAGCTGTGAGGTTACCAGATGGTTTCACCTTCGTTGTGTATGAGTTTTGGGAGAGCGAGGAACAATGGAAAAAGTAAGTGACATGTCACTAGCAATCTGGCAAATTTCTTCTCCTGCTCTGTGTATTTCTAATGGATTCAAGGCAGCCTGATATTCTGCATTTTAATTCCTGTTTTATATCGGTTGAAAGAGGAGGCTTTTTAGGATTGCGCATCTCAACCCAACTGTACACAGAGCAGTCTGCATGCTCCCACTCCTCTGATAGTTCCCAGCAACTACTCTCACAGGCATGGACCTGAGGCAGGGATTGATGTGATTCCTCACTCACACACAACTTCCCACATCACACTGCCATTCACAACCTCTACTGTATGCTAGTGTCTCACAATGGCATCGATATAATAACCCCAATAATAACCCCAATAGCAAACTTCAGCACAGACTGAGCAGAGAAAATACCCATTAAAACAACCTGGCTGTTAACAAGCAGTGCCAGACTCATACTTTGCTCTGTACTGACCATTGGAGAGTGGAGTCAGTAACTAAAAGAGTGCCAGGCAGGGTGAAACTGAGAGCGGAGCTGGAAAGTTAAAAGAGCACGAGAAGGGGCGAGACTGAAAGCGGAGCCAGCGAATTGAAGGAGCCCGAGAATGGGTGAGACTGGAGGTCTGCACTGGAATGCTGCTTTGCGCTGCATTAGAGTGCTTCAGTTGGAGTTTAGTGAGAGAAGGACTCTTAAGGGTTAATTTCTATCTAAACTCTAATCTTTCTTTAATTTAGCAAGTAACTAAAAGTTGCTGTTTGGGTTGGGAGAGGGTGAGTTTTAGTCCAGCTTTAAAACTGTCCGAGACTGCTGAGGGAGGCAAGGAGAAGATTGCAGGATATCTGACCCAAATCTTTCATTCCTCTCTGGCCACAGGATGGGTGCCAGAGGACTGGAGAACAGCTAATGTGGTTCTGTTATTTAAGAAGGGTTGAGGAGATAAGCCAGGGAACTACAAACCAGTGAGTCTCACTTCAGTGGTAGGAAAACTATTGGAGAAAATTCTGAAGGATAGAATCTACCTCCACTTGGAGAGGCAAGGTTTGATCAGTGATAGTCAGCATAGCTTTGTCAGAGGGAGGTCATGCCTATCAAATTTGATTAAATTTTTTGAGGAGGTGACCAGGTGTGTAGATCAGGGTAGTGCGTTTGATGTAGTTTATATGGATTTCAGCAAAGCCTTTGACAAGATCCCACATCGGAGAACTATATAAAGAAGGCAAATGCACATGGGATACAGGATAATTTGATAAGGTGAATTCAAAATTGGCTTAGTTGTAGGAGACAGAGGGTGATGACAGAAGGCTGCTTTAGTGACTGGAAGCCATTGTCCAGTGGCGTATCACAGGGATCTGTGCTCGGTCCTCTGTTATTCGTCATTTATATAAACAACATATATGAATATGTTGGGGGGTGGGATTAGTAAGTTTGCGGATGACACAAAGATTGGCCGGGTGGTTAACAGTAAGGTTGAGTGTCTTGGGCTACAAGAAGATATAGACAAGATGGTCAAATGGGCAGATAAGTGGCAGATGGAATCTAACCCTGAAAAGTGTGAAGTGATACACTTTGGAAGGAGTAATTTGACAAGGAAATATTTAAGGAACAGCATGACACTAGGAAGTTCTGAGGAACAAAGGGACCTTGGCATGTGTGTCCATAGATCTCTGAAGGCGGAGGGGCATGTTAGTGGGGTTGTGAAAAAGGCATATGGGACACTTGCCTTTATCAATCAAGGCATAGATTGCAAAAGTAGGGAGGTCATGTTGGAGTTGTATAGAACCTTGGTGAGGCCACAGCTGGAGTACTGTGTGCAGTTCTGGTCACCACATTATAGGAAGGATGTGATTGCATTGGAGGGAGTGCAGAGGAGATTGACCAGGATGTTGCCTGGGATGAAACACTTAAGTTATGAAGAGAGGTTGGATAGACTTGGGTTGTTTTCATTGGAGCAGAGAAGACTGAGGAGCGACCTGATCGAGGTGTACAAGATTATGAGGGACACGAACAGGGTGGATAGGGAGCAGCTGTTCCCCTTAGTTGAAGGGTCAGTCATGAGGAGACATAAGTTCAAGGTGAGGAGCAGGGGGTTTAGGGGGGCTGTGAGGAAAACTTTTTTACCCAGAGGGTGGTGACGGTCTGGAATGTGCTGCCTGGGAGGGTGGTGGAGGCGGGTTGCCTCAAATCCTTTAAAAAGTACCTAGATGAGCTCTTGGCACATCATAACATTCAAGGCTATGGGCCAAGTGCTGGTGAATGGGATTAGTTAAGTAGGTCAGGTGTTTCTCACGTGTCAGTGCAGGCTCGATGGGCAGAAAGGCCTTTTCTGCACTGTGTGATTCGCTGAAGTCCTGAGGAACAAAGGGACTTTGGTATGTGTGTCCATAGATCTCTGAATGCAGAGGGGCATGTTAGTGGGTTGGTGAAAAAGGCATATGGGACACTTGCCTTTATCAATCGAGGCATAGATGACAAAAGTAGGGAGGTCATGTTGGAGTTGTATAGAACCTTAGTGAGGCCACAGCTGGAGTACTGTGTGCAATTCTGGTTGCCACATTACAGTCAGGATGTGATTGCACTGGAGGGGGTGCAGAAGAGATTCACCAGGATGTTGCCTGGGATGAAACATTTAAGTTATAAAGAGAGGTTGGATAGTCTTGGCTTGTTTTCGTTGGAGCAGAGAAGACTGAGGGGCGACCTGATCAAGGTATACAAGGTTATGAGGGCATGGACAGGGTGGATAGGGAGCAGCTGTCCCCTTTAGTTGAAGGGTCAGTCACAAGGGAGCATAAGTTCAAGGTGAGGGGCAGGAGGTTTAGGGGGGATGTGAAGAAAATCTTTTTTACCCAGAGGGAGGTGACGGTCTGGAATGCACTGCCTGGGAGGGTGGTGGAGGTGGGTTGCCTCACATCCTTTAAAAAGTACCTGGATGAGCACTTGGCACATCATAACATTCAAGGCTATGGGCCAAGTGCTAGTAAAGGCGATTAGGTAGCTGGTCAGGTGTTTCTCATGTATCGGTGCAGACTCAGTGGGCTGAAGGGCCTCTTCTGCACTATTTGATTCTGTAAAAACAGGGGTTATACAGGCTCTGCTTGCAGCTTCAGTAAATAAATTAATTAACTGGCTTAAATAGGTTTTCAGGTGCTAGATTTAGACAGCATAAAAGCAAGCCATCTACATGCTGCTTTTGTTTGCGCTGGAGTGCTGCTTTGGGCTGCATTAGAGTGCTTCATTTGGGGTTTGGTGAGAGACAGAATTTGGTGAAGAGAGAAGGAGGTGATCCCTTACATTTTCTACCTTTCCTCAGTAAGAAGAGCGGCGGCCTTGGTAAGTAGGGCCTCTTTAGTATTCCTTTTGTCCTTAATATTCTCTAAATGAGAGGAAATAAAAGTAACGGGAGTAATTTAAGGGTAAGTCATGGAATTCTCCTCCTGTCTGATGTGGGAAGTCAGGGACATCTCCAGTGTCCAGGGTGACCATGTGTACAGAAAGTCTCTCCACCTGCAGCTACTCGAAATCCAAGTTTCAGCGCTGGAGCTGTGGCTAGAGTCACTGTGGAGAACCAACAAGGATGAGATTTTAGTGGATAGCATGTACAGTGAGGCGGCCACACCGCAGGTATAGAGGGCGCAGGCAGGAAGTGAATGGGTGACTGCCAAACAGAGTAAAAACACTCTAGACAGGCAGTGCAGGAGAGCCCTGGGTCCACCTCCCTCTCCAACAGATTTTCAGTTTGGATAGTGCTGGGGGAGATGGATTTTCAGGAGAATGCAGCAAGAGCCAGGTCCAAGGCAGCATGAGTGGCTCAGCTGCACAGAGTGGGGGATAAAGAGTGGGAGGGGATTCTATCGTAAGGGAGACATATAGATGTTTGTTCAGCCGCAGATGTGACACCAGGCTGGTATGTTTCCTCCCTGGTGCCAGGGTCAAGGATGTCACTGAGCTGCTGCAGGACATCTGAAGGGGGTGGGTGAACTGCCAGAGGCCATGGTCCATGTTGCTGCCAATGATATAGGAATGAGGCCCTGAAAGTAGAATATAGCGAGCCAGGAAATAAATTAAGAAGCAGGACTTCAAAGATAGTAATCTCAGGATTACTCCCAGTGCCACTTGCTAGCGAGATCAGGAATTGGAAAATAGACCATATGAAAGTGTGGTTGGAGAGATGGTGTAGGAGAGAGGGATTTAGATTCCTGACACATTGGGACTGATTCTGGGGAAAATGGGACCTGTACAAGCTGGATGGGTTGCACCCAGCAGTACCTGGACCAATATCCTCACAGGGGTATCTGCTAGTACTGGGAGGGAGGGTTTAAACTAGATTGGCAGGGCAATGGGAAGCTGAGCAGGGAGACATGAGAGGGAAACAAAGAGAGAAATGGAAGACAGAAAACTAGAAGGGAAAAGTAGAAGGCAGAGGAAACAAAGATTTGCAGCAAATAGGGCCATAGTACAAAAAAATGTATAAAAATGTTAAAAAGACAAGTCTAAAGGCACTGTATCTGAATGCATTGAGCATTTGCAATAAGGTAGGCAAATTAACAGTGCAAATAGATGTAAATGGGTACGATATGATTGCGATTACACAGACATGGCTGCAGGGTGACCAAGGCTGGGTACTGGATATCCAAGGGCACTCAGTATTTAGGAAGGACAGGTAAAAATGAAAGGGAGATGGTGTGGCATTGTTAGTTAAAGATGAAATCAGTGCAAAAGTGAGAGAGGATATTTGTTCAGCAAACCTAGGGGCAAAATTATCCCCCCATTGAGGGGGAAGCACGGGAGTAGGTGTGGGCAGGTGGCCCTTCGATCAGCACCCACAATTGGGGGCGCACCGCCATTTATCGTGGGTGGGCCAATTAAGGCCCGCTCAGCGTGACGTCCGCACGAAAGCACTGTGCGCTCCCCATGCAGGCGGGGGGTGGGGGGAATGGCAAATGCGGAAGTGCGCTCTGATCTCCCTGAGACAAGTGCTGCCTCAGAGAGATCAGTTCCCAAAATAAAAAAGTTATTGTCTGGAAAATTTCATTTACCATCCATGTCCCCTCATGTGTCAATGTCACATGAGTTGGGACATGGACATAGCTTTAAGTAAAAGTTAATCTTCATTTTTAAATTCAGTCATGAAACCTCATCCCGCCCTCAAGGTTGGACGGGCGGGTCCACTCATTGCTTTAATTGGTGTTTGAATGGCCTCACTAGGCCGTTGACAGGTCAGCGGGCACACAGCTGACTCGGCTGCGCCCCCGCTGACCTGAAAATGCAAGTGATGCAGGGTGACGTCGGGAGTTCCGCCAGACGTCATTCCACGTCACTTCACGCATCGGTGAGCGGGCCCCGCCCCCGCTCGCTGATGGGAAAATTCTTGCCTAGATCTAGAATCAGCCTGGGTGGAGTGACAAAGCAACAAAAGGTGGAAAACATTAGTGGGAATTGTCTATAGGCCTCCAAGCAGTAGTGATAAAATAGGGGACAGCATTAAACAGGAAATTAGAGATACATGTAACAAGAGTGTTACATTAATCATAGGTGACTTTAATCTACATATAGACTGGGTAAACCAAATTAGCAATAATACTGTGGCAGATGTATTTCTGGAGTGTGTACGAGATGGTTTTTAGACCAGTGTGTCAAGGAACTGACTAGGGAACAGGGTATCCTAGATTTGGTTTTGTGCAATGAGAAGGGGTTAATTAATAATCTTGTTGTGTGGGGTCCTTTAAGGAACAGTGATGAAAACATGATAGAAGTCTTCATTAAAATGGAAAGTGAAGTATTCTGATCTGAAACTAGGGTCCTAAATCTAAACAAAGGAAACTATGAAGGTATGAGGCATGAGTTGGCTAAAATAGATTGGGGAACTTCATTAAAATATTTAAGGCATAAATGTATGCATTGCAACAGTTATACATTGCTTTCTGGTGCAAAAACACAATAGGCAAAGCAGCCCAACCATGGCTAACAAAATAAATTAAAGATAGTATTCGATCCAAAGAGTAGTCATGTAAAGTTGCTAGAAAAAGTAGCAAGCCTGAGGATTGGAAGCAGTTTAGAATTCAGCAAAGGAGGACCAAGGGATTGATTAAGAGGAGAAAAATAGAGTGTGAGAGTAAACTTGCAAGGAACATAGAAGCAGACTGTAAAAGCTTCTATCAGTATTTAAAAAGAAAAAAGATTAGTGAAGGTAAATGTAGGTCCCTTACAGTCCTAAATGGGAGAATTTATAACAGAGAACAAGGAAATGGCAGAGCAATTAAACAACTACTTTAATTCTGTCTTCACAAAGGAAGATACAAATAACTTCCCAGAAATACTAGGGAACCAAGGGTCTAGTGAGAAGGAGGAATTGAAGGAAATTAGTATAACAAAAACAGTAGTGCTGCAGAAATTAATGGGACAGAAAGCTGACAAATCCCCAGAGCCTGATAATCTACATCCCAGGGTACTAACAGAGGTGGCCATGGAAATAGTGGATGTGTTAGTTGTCCCCTTCCAAAATTCTGTAAATTTTGGAACAGTCCCAGCAGATTGGCGGGTGGAAAATGTAACCCCACAATTTAAAAAAGGAGGGAGGGAGAAAAAAGTGAATTACAGACTGGTTAGCCTAACATCAGGAGCAGGGCAATGCGGGACCCTGTTATAGAGGATGTGATAACAGAGCATTCAGAACATATCAACGGGATTAGACAAAGTCAACATGGATTACGAAAGGGAAATCATGTTTGACACACTTGCTGGAGTTTTTTGAGAATGCAACGAGCAGAATAGATGAGGGAGAACAATGGATGTGGTGTATTTGGATTTTCAGAAAGCTTTTGCTAAAGACCCACATAAGAGGTTAGTGTGTAAAATTAAAGCACGTGGGGTTGTGGGTAATATATTGACATGGATTGAGAATTGGTTAGCAGACAGGAAACAGAAAATAGGAATAAATGGGTCTTTTTCGGAGTGGCAGGCGGTGACTAGGGGGTGCTGCAGGGATCAGTGCTTGGGCCCAGCTATTCACAATACATATCAATGATTTGGATGAGGGAAACAAATGTAATATTTCCAATTTGCTGACGATATGAAATTTGGTGGGAATGTGAGCAATGAGGAGGGCGTTAAGAGGCTTCAAGGCGATTTGGACAGGTTGAGAGAGTTGTAAAATACATAGCAGATGCAGCATAACATGGATAAATGTGAAGCTATCCACTTTGATAGGAAAAACAGAATGGCAGAGTATTACTTAAATGGTGATAGACTGAGAATGTTGATGTACAAAAAGACCTGGGTATCCTTGTACACAAATCACTGAAAGCAAGCACGCTGGTGCAGCAAGCAGTTAGGAGGCAAATGGTATGTTGGCCTTCATGCGAGAGGACTTGCGTACAGGAGCAAGGATGTCTTACTGAAATTGTACAGGGCCTTGGTGAGATCACATCTGGAGTGTTGCGTGCAGTTTTGGTTTCCTTACCTTAGAAAGAATATAATTGCCATAGAGGGAGTGCTGTGAAGATTCACCAGACTGATTCCTGGGATGGCAGGATTGTTGTATGAGGAGAGATTGGGCAGACTAGGCCTGTATTCACTGGAGTTTAGAAGAATGTAAGGAGATCTTATTGAAATATGTAAAATTCTGACAGGGATGGACAGACTGGATGCAGGGATGATGTTTCCTCTGGCTCCGGGGGGCGGTCTAAAACAAGGGGTCACAGTCTCAGGATACGCGGTAGATCATTTAGGACTGAGATGAGGAGAAACATTTTCACTCAGAGGGTGGTGAACCTGTGGAATTCTCTACCACAGATGGTTGTGGAGGCCAAGTCACTGAATATATTTATGAAGGAAATAGATAGATTTCTAGACTCTAAAGGCATAAAGGGGTATGGGGAGAGCGCAGGAATATGGTGTTGAGATGGAGGATCAGCCATGATCATTTTGAATGGCGGAGCAGGCTTGAAGGGCCAAATGACCTACTCCTGTTCCTATTTTCTACGTTTCCTGGGACTGACTGTTCGCTGAGACCATTCTCTATACAAATAATTTCCAACAATAATCATAACCTGTACCTGACCATTCCCCGTGCTGACCATTTCCTGTAACCATGCCCACTGTGTTCAGTCCCATTGCGGACAAATCCCGGTGTTGTTCATTCTCAGTGCTGACCAATCCCAGTGTCATTCATTTCTAGTGCTATTCATTCCTAGCACTGACCAGTACCTGTGACCATTCCCAGTGCTGTTTGTTCCCAGTGCTGACCATTCCCAGTGCTGTTCACTCCCAGTGTTGTTCATTCCCAGCCATGATCATTCCCAGTGCTGACTATTCCCAGTGCTGTTGATTCCTAATGCTGACTATTTCCAGTGCTGTTCGTCCCCAGTGCTGATTATTCCCTGAGCTGTTCGCTCCCAGTGCTGACCATTTCCAGTGCTGACTGTCCCCAGTGCTGACAATTTCCAGTGCTGTTCATTTCCAGTGCTGACTGTCCCCAGTGCTGGCCATTTCCAATGCTGTTCATTCCCAGTGCTGACTGTTCCCAGTGCTGGCCATTTCCAATGCTGTTCATTCCCAGTGCTGACTGTTCCCAGTGCTGGCCATTTCCAATGCTGTTCATTCCCAGTGCTGACTGTTCCCAGTGCTGGCCATTTCCAATGCTGTTCATTCCCAGTGCTGACTGTTCCCAGTGCTGGCCATTTCCAATGCTGTTCATTCCCAGTGCTGACTGTTCCCAGTGCTGGCCATTTCCAATGCTGTTCATTCCCAGTGCTGACTACTCCCAGTACTGTGCATTCCCAGTGCCATCCATTCCCATTTCTGTCCATTCCCAGTGCTGTGCATTCCCAGTGCTGTTCATTCCCAGCGCTGCTCATTCCTAATGCTGACTATTCCCAGTGCTGACCATTCCCAGTGCAGTTCATTCTAGTGCTGACCATGTCCAGTGACCATTCATAGTGCTGTGCCTTCCTGGTGCTGTCCCTTCCCAGTGCTGACCATTCCAAGTGTGCTTCATTCCAGTGCTGAATATGCAGTGACTATTCCTAGTGCTGTTCATTCCCAGTGCTGGCTATACCCAGTGCCATTTTATCCCAGTGCTGGTCATTCCAGGTGCTGTTCATTCCTAGTGCCATCCATTCCCACTGCTGTTCATTCCAGTGCTGACCATGTCCAGTGACCATTCCCAGTGCTGTTAACTCCCAGCCCTGAGCACTTCCAGTGATGTTCACTCCCAGTGCTGACCATTTCCAGTGCTGTTCATTCCCAATGCTGACTATTCCCGGTACTGGGAATTCCCAGTGCCATTCATTCCCAGTGCTGGTCATTCCCAATGCTGTTCATTCCTATTGCTGACTATCCCCAGTACTGTGCATTCCCAGTGGTGTCCATTCCCAGTGCTGTTCATTCCCATTGCTGTCCATTCCCATTGCTGTCCATTCCCAATGCTGTTGATTCCCAGTGCTGGCCATTCCCAGTGCTGTTCACTCCCAGTGCTGTCCCATTTCCAGTGCTGTTCATTCCCATTGCTGTCCATTCCCAATGCTGTTCATTCCCAGTGCTGACCATTCCCAGTGCTGTTCACTCCCAGTGCTGTCCATTTCCAGTGCTGTTCATTCCCAGTGCTGACTATTCCCAGTACTGTTCATTCCCAGTGCTGGTCATTCCTAGTGCTGTTCATTCCTAGTGCTGGCTATTCCCAGTACTGTGCATTCCCATTGTCATCCATTCCCAGTGCTGTTCATTCTCATTGCTGTCCATTCCCAATGCTGTTCATTCCCAGTGCTGACCATTCCCAGTCCCGTTCACTCCCAGTGCTGTCCCTTTCCCAGTACTGTGCATTCTCAATGCCATTCATTCCCAGTGCTGGATATTCCCAGTGCTGTTCATTCCTAATGCTGAATAGTTTCAGTACTGTGCATTCCCATTGCTGTCCATTCCCAGTGTTGTTCATTCCCATTGCTGTCCATTCCCAATGTTGTTCATTCCCAGTGCTGACCATTCCAGTGCTGTTTACTCCCAATGTTGTCCATTCCTAGTGCTGTCCATTCATATTGCTGTCCATTCCCAGTGCTGTTCATTCCAGTGCTGACCATGTCCAGTGACCATTCCCAGTGCTGTTCCTTCCCAGCCCTGAACATTTCCAGTGATGTTCATTCCCAGTGCTGACCATTTCTAGTGCTGACTGTTCCCTGTGACCATTCCCAGCACTGGTCATTCCAAGTGCTGGTCATTCCTGGCACTGTTCAATCCCAGTGATGTTCATTCCCAGTGATGTTCATTCCCTGTGACCATCCCCAGTATTTACCATTCCTAGCATTGACCATTCCCAGTGGTGTTTATACCAAGTGCTGACCATTCCCAGTGCTGACCATTCCCAATACTATTTATACCCAGTGTTGACCATTCACAGTGCTGTTCATTCCCTGTGATCATTCCCAGTGTTGTTCATTTCCAGTGCTGTCCATTCCCAGCGCTGTTCATTCTCATGCTGTCCTTTCCCAATGCTGTTGGTTCCCAGTGCTGACCATTCCCAGTATTGTTCATTTCCAATGCTGACCATTCCTAATGCTGACCATTCACAGTGCTGTTCATTCCCTGTGATCATTCCCAGTGCTGTTCATTTCCAGTGCTGATCATTCCCAGTGCTGATCATTCCCTGTGATCATTCTCAGTGTTGTTCATTCCCAGTGCTGTTCATTTCCAGTGCTGATCATTCTCAGTGCTGTTCATTCTCTGTGATCATTCCCAGTGCTGTTCATTTCCAATGCTGATCATTCCCAGTGCGGTTCAATCCATGTTGTTCATTCCCAGTGCTGTTCATTCCCAGTGCTGATTATTCCCAGTGCTGATCATTCCCAGTGCTCTTCATTCTCTGTGATCATTCCCAGTGCTGATTATTCCCAGTGCCATACATTCCTAGTGTCTGTACTGGTTGTTTTACTGAACTGAATTCTCTGCCCAATGAGTGAGGGCCTTCCTGAACAAGCTGCTTCTATCAAGCCGCTTTCGTTCTCATACTCAGTTCTCTTTTCCCTCCAGCCATCTTCAAAGTACAAGATCTAAGGTCTTTCAACATGTTAAAGTGGACACACTGACCCAGCCCGAGACTGTCTCCACATTGTTTATACCAGGTAAGGGAAGCCTGCATTCCTGGCCGGAGCAGAAATGTGTCATTAGACTGGGTGGGAGATGGGATGTAGTTCTGCTGAGCGCACCGGAGTGCCACTCCAGCACCTTCTGTTTAAAGGCTTGTCCAATTCCATGCAGCATGCCAAACCTATTGGACATTCAACTGAATTATATTTGAAAAATGTTGCCAAGCTGCTCATCCAATCACAGACTGGCTCCTCCCTAATGAGCCTATCAGCAGAAAATCCAGAGAGAGACCAGCCTCTGATTGGATGAGCAGCAAAGAGAGGGAAGGTAAGTTCCAGGGCTCGAGCGGACGCAAGGCAGCCGGAGCGGGGCCGAGCGGTGTCTAAGTGAGTGATTGATTGGAGGCTGTGTGTGAGAGAGGGAGTGGGGGGGTGGGTCAGTGGGGTGGGTCGAGAGGGGGGGGTGGCGGGGGCCGAGAGAGTGGGGGGGGTCGGGGGAGTCGAGGGGGTGGTGGGGAGGGTTGAGGGGGGTGGCGGAGGTCGAGGGGGGGCTGAGGGTGGGTGGGGGGAGTCAGGGGATAGAGGGTGTCGGGGGGATGTCAGGGGGGTGTCGGGGTGAGGGTCGAGAGGGTGGGGGGCGGGGAGGTAGAGAGAGTAGGGGGCATCAAGAGAGTGGGGGTCGGGGGGGTCGAGAGTGTGGGGTCAGGGGGGGTCGAAAGAGTGGGGGTGGGGGGTCGGGAGAGTGGGGGCAGGTGGATCAATAGAGTGGGGGACGGGGGGTTGAGACGGTGGGGGGGCGTCGAGAGAGTGGGGGGAAGGGGTGTCAAGAGAGTGGGGGCGGGGGAGCTCGAGAGAGTGGGGGGCGGGGGGGTTGAGAGAGTGGGGGCTGGGGGGGTTCGAGAGAGTGAGGGGTGTGGGGGGGCGGGGTGGGTCGAGAGAGTGAGGGTGGTCGGGAGGGTGGGGGGTGTGGGGGGGTGTCGAGAGAGTGGGGGTGCGGGTTGGGGGAGAGAGAGTGGGGGGCGGGGGAGTGGGTGGAGGATGGAGTGGGGGAGAGACTGGGGGTGTGGAGGGGGGAGTGTGTGAGAGGAAAGAGTGTGGGAGGGAGAGAGAGTTTGGGGGGAGACAATGTGGGGGGAGACTGAGTGTGTGGGAAGGGGGAGAGAGTATTGGGGGTAGAGTGTGAGGAGAGAGTGAGTTTGGGGGGTAGAGAGAGCGTGTGGGGCAGAGAGAGAGTGTTGGGTGGGGGGATAGTGTGGGGAGAGAGAGAGAGAGACAGTATGTTGGGAGACAAAAAAGGAGAGAGAGTGATGGAGGGAGAATATAGTGGGAGAGAGAGTGTGGGAGGAGAGAGAGAAAGAGTGTGTGGGGAGGAGAAAGAGAATGTGGGGGTTGGGAGAGAGAGAGTGGTGGGAGGGGGAGAGAGCATTTGGGGAGGGGAAAGAGCATTTGGGGAAGAGAGGTGTGGGAGAGAGGTTTGGGGGGAGAGGGAGTGCAGGAGACAGGGAGTGCAGGAAGGAGAGAGTTTGTAGAGGAGAGTGTGGGTGGGGGAAGAGAGAGTTTGTGGGACAGAGAATGTGGGGGGAGAGGAAGTGTGGAAGGGAGACAGAACTTGGGTGGGGAGAGAATGTGGGGGAGACAGAGTGTTAGGAGAGTGTGTGTGGAGGAAGAAAGAGTGTGAGAATGGAATGTTCGGGGGAGAGTGTGGGTGGAGCAAGGGTGTGGGAGGGAGAGAAAGAAAGTGTGTGTGGTGCAGAGAGGGAGTGTGGGGAAAGAGGATGTAGGGGGGAGAGAGAGAAAGCATGGGGGTTGAGAGAGCGTATAGGGGAAGAGAGATTGTGGTGGGAAGAGAGAGAGGGAGAGAGAGTTGTGGGCAGAGTGTAGGGTGAGAGAGAGTGTGGTGGAGAGAGCGAGTGTGTGGGAGAAAGAGAGTATCAGTGAGATAGAATGTGGGAGGGGAAGAGAGAATATTGGGGAGAGAGAGTGTGAGGGGAGAGAGAGAATGTTGGGAGGAGAGAGAGAGTGTTGGGGGGGAGAGAGAGTGTGTGGGGAGAGAGTGTGTTGGGGGAGAGAGAGAATGAAGTGGAAAGAGTGGCAGGGAGAGAGAGTTGGTGGGGGAGAGTGAGTTTGGGGGGAGAGAGAGTGTGATGGGGACAGAGAGTGTGTGGTGGGTGCGAGTGTTGGGGGGAGAGAGATTGTGGGGTGGGGGGGAGAGAGTGTGGGGTGGGTGAGAGAGTGTTGGGTGAGGAGAGAGTGTGGGGTGGGTGAGAGAGTGTGGGGGGCAGATAGAGTGTGAGGCTGAGAGAGAGTTTGTGGAAGGAGAGTGTGGCGGGGTGGAGAGAGAATGTGGGGGTTGGGGGGAGAGTGTGTGGGATGGGTAGAGAGAGTGTAGGGGTTGAGAGAGAGTGTGGGGGGGAGACAGAGTGTGGGGAAAAGAGCATGATTCACATTAATTCCTTGGCTGTAATGACCTGAGGATGTGAAATGCAGTATAGTGTTTTTGTTCCCTGCTGGCAGGCTTTGCATGCAACTTACAGCACAGAAACAGGCCATTTGGCCTGCCCATCTATATTGGTGTTTATGTTTCACACAAGCTTCCTCACACCCTTCTTAATCACACAAGTGTTGTGGGGTGACGGTGTCGTATTATCCTGGACTAGTAATCTAGAGACCCAGGGTAATGCTCTGGGGACCTGGGTTTGAGTCCCACCATGGCAGATTGTGGAATTTGAATTCAGCAAAAATCTGGAATTAAAAGTCTGATGATGACTGGTCAAACTATTCTCCATTGTTGTAAAACCCATCTGGTTACAAATGTCCTTTAGGGAAGGAAATCTGCTGTCCTTACCTGGCCTGGCCTACATGTGACTCCAGACCCACAGATTCTTAAAATGCCCTCTCAAATGGCAATGCTGACCCTCCAGAGTCCTTCTGACTAACCTCTGGGGGCTGGTGCCAAAATTGGGAGTGTTGTCCCACAAATGAGACAAGCAACAGCCTGACAAGGTCATATTCATGGAATCATACCTTACAGACAATGGGCTGAAATTTACCCTGATTGGGCAGGCATGTGTCCAACCCAATCGGGTGTGAAACCGCACGAAATGACGTTGAGTGAGCATCCCAACATCATCCTGCGCTCAGGAAGAGAGCACTGAAGCCCATTAACGCAGCAATTGCCTGTCATTTTATGTAGCCCGTCCAACCTTACGGTTAGTGGATGGGTGAATCGGCCTGGCAGCCTTTACATTTTTCATCAAACCCCATTCAAGGGCCGGATGAGGTTTCCGTATTTAAATAAAATTAAAAAAGCAACCTGGGGGCACAATTTTTATTATCTATATGTTCAGGTGCCTGATTGTAATACTTGGACATGTTTTTCCTGATTTTAAAAACTTTATTCCCTGGGTTTCGGGTCTGCAGCTCCCGACCATCAAGGAGCTTTCTGTCAGCACTCACCCACGCCTGCACTGATTTTATAGCCCACCTTCCTCCATCCCCCACCCCGGCAGCGCTGAGCGTTTCAGCGCATGCTTCACGCTGGCTGGCCATTCATTGACCAGCCAGCATGAAATCACCGTCGGGGGCCAATCGAAGTCGACACTCCATTTCCCGACTGCTCCCAGGCCCACTGATGGCGCCCACCCACCGAGCTGAAAATTCTCACCAATGTCCCAGACACCACCATCGCCATCCCTGGGTATGTCCTGTCCCACCAGCAGGGCAGAAGCAGCAGAGGTGCTGGTACAGTGGTATATAGTCAGGAGGGATTTTTTTTTTACTCATTCACGGGATGTGGGCTTTGCTGGCTGGGCCAGCATTTATTGACCATCCCTAATTGCACTTGAGAAGGTGGTGGTGAGCTGCCTTCTTGAACCGCTGCAGTGCATGTGGTGTAGGTACACCCACAGTGCTGTTAGGAAGGGAGTTCTGGGATTTTGGCCCAGCGAAGTGAAGGAATGGCGATATATTTCCAAGTCAGGATGGTGAGTGACTTGGAGGGGAATTTCCAGGTGGTGGTGTTCCCATCTATCTGCTACCCTTGTCTTTGGAAGGTGTTGCCTAAGGAGCCTTAGTGAGTTCCAACAGTGTACCCTGTAGTTGGTACTCCCAGTTACCCTGGGAGTCCTGAACATCGACTCCAAACCCCATGAAGTCTCATGGCATCTGGTCAAACAAGGACAAGGAAACCTCCAGCTGATTATCACGTCCCGCCCTCCCTCAGCTGGTGAATCAGTGCTCCTCCGTGTTGAACACAACTTGGAGGAAGTGCTGAGTGTGGCAAGGGCACAGGATATACTCTGGGTAGGGACATCAATGTCCATCACCAAGAGTGGCTCGGTAGCACCACTACTGACCAAGCTAGCCAAGTCCTAAAGGACATAGCTGCTAGATTGGGACTGAGGCAGGTGGTGAGGGAACCAAGAGGCAAAAACATATTTAAACTGATCCTCACCAACCTGCCTGCCGCAGATGCATCTGATCATGACAGTATTAGTAGGAGTGACCATCACATAGTCCTTGTGGAGACAAAATTTCGGCTTCACATTGAGGATGCCCCCCATTGTGTTGTGTGGCACTACCACTGTGCTAAATGGGATATATTTCAAACAGATCCAGCAACTCAAGGCTGGGCATCTATGAGGTGCTGTGGGCCATCAGCAGCAGCAGAATTGTACTCGAACACAATCTGTAATCTCATGGCCCGGTATATCCCCCCACTCTACCATTAGCATCAAGCCAGGGGATCAACCATGGTTCAATGCAGTGTGCAGGAGGGCGTTACAGGAGCAGCGCCAGGCATACCTAAAAATGAGGTGTGAACCTGGTGAAGCTACAACACAGGATTACCTGCATTCCAAACAGCATAAGCAGCAAGTGATAGAGCTAACAATTCCACAACCAACTGGTCAGATCTAAGCTCTGCAGTCCTGCCACATCCAGTCGTGAATGGCGAGGGAAAATTAAACAACTCACTGGAGGAGGAAGGCTCCACAAATACACCAATCCTGAATGTTGGGGGAGCCCAACACATCAGTGCAAAATATAAGGCTGAAGCATTTACTACAATCTTCAGCCAGAAGTACCAAGTGGATGATCCATCTCGGCCTCCTCCGGGGGTCCCCAGCAGCACAGATGCCAGTTTTCAGCCAATTCGATTCACTCCACGTGATAACAAGAAATGACGAAAGTCACTGGATACTGCAAAGGCTATGGGCCCTGACAGTATTCCGGCAATAGCACTCAAGACTTGTGCTGCAGAACTTTCTGCACCCCTAGCCAAGCTATCCCAGTACAGCTAAAATGCTGGCATCTATCCAGCTCTGTGGAAAATTGCCCAGGTATGTCCTGTACACAAAAAAAAGGACAAATCCATCCTACCCAATCAGTCTACTCTCAGTCATCAGTAAGGTAATGGAAGGGGTCATTAACAGTGCTATCAAGCAGCCCTTGCTTAGCAATAAACTGCACACTGATGCCCAGTTTGGGTTCTGCCAGGGCCACCCAGCTCCTGACCTCATTACAGCCTTAGTTCAAACATGGACAAAAGAGCTGAACTCCTGAGGTGAGGTGAGAGTGACTGCCCTTGACATCAAGGTCATATTTGACTGAGTGTGGCATCAAGGAGCCCGAGCAAAACAGGAGTCAATGGGAATTGAGGGGAAACTATCCACTGATTGGAGTCATTCCCAGTACAAAGGAAGATGGTTGTGGTTGTTGGAGGTCAGTCATCTCAGCTCCAGGACATCACTATAGGAGTTCCTCAGTGTAGTGTCCTCGGCCCAACCATCTTCAGCTGTTTCATCAATGATCTTCCTTCCATCATAAGGACAGAAGTGAGGATGTTCGCTGATGATTGCACAATGTTCAGCACCATTCACGATTCCTCAGATACTGAAGCAGCCTGTGCCCAAATGCAGCAAGACTTGGACAATATCCAGGCTTGGGCTGACACGTGGCAAGTAACATTCATGCCGCACAAGTGCCAGGCAAGAACCATCACCAACAAGAGAGAATATAACCATCGCCTCTTGATGTTCAATGGCATTACTATCACTGACTGCCCCACTATCAACATCCCTGGAGGTTAGCATTGACCATAAACTGAACTGGACTAGCCATATAAATACTGTGGTTACAAGAGCAAGTCAGAGGCTAGGAATCATGCAACAAATAACTCATCTGACTCTCCAAAGCCTGCCTACCATCTACAAGGCACAAGTCAGGAATGTGATGGAATACTCTCCACTTGCCTGGATGAGGGCAGCTGCAACAACACTCAAGGAGCTTGACACCATCGGGTGCCAGCAAAGTAGCCCGCTTGGCTGGCACACGATCTACAAACATTCACTCCCGCCAGTACCGATGCACAGTGGTAGCAGGATGTACCATCTACAAGACGCACTGCCGGAATTCACCAAGGCTCCTTAAACAGCACCTTCCAAAATCCGTGACTGCTACCATCTAGAAGGACCAGGACATCAGACACATGGGAACACCACCACCTTGAAGTTTCCCTCAGGTCACTCACCGTCCGGACCTGGAAATTTATCACCGTTCCTTCACTGTCACTGGGTCAAAATCCTGGAACTCCCTCTCTAACAGCACTGTGGGTGTACCTACATGACATGGACTGCAGAGGTTCTAGATGACAGCTCGCCACTACCTTCTCAAGGGCAATTAGGGATGGACAATAAATTCTGGCCCAGTCAGCAACACCCACATCCAAGAAAAATACAATCAGGATAACCTTCAGATTCTTTCTTCCTTGTACATTTATCAAGCTCCTTGAATGTGTCTATAGTAGAATCATGGAAAGGTTACAGCACAGAATTAGGCCAATCAGCACATTAGACGGAATCGTTCGTGCCCCCTGGCACGAGTAGACAATATGGTGAGAGGGCCAAAAATCGGTTTCACAACATGAAACCAGTTTGCGATCGTCTGCTCAGCCCGTCGATGGCGGGCCATGTTTCCCACCTTCAGATGTTGGGAACCTCAGTGTTGTACATCAGCATATCATTATAAGGCCAGCCCGGAGGAATCATCCCCCCCCAACTAAATCGTCCGCCCAATTTGGTGTGATTGCTCGCCGGTGCAAGACATGCCTTGACAAGTGTGACGTGTAGAAGTTGAGACTTAACACCAGGGCCTTGCTCACATTGTGGACATCTGGGGAGCAGATGATGCTGGAGTCCGACAGCAATGGAGGAATGTCCATGTCATGCTTCTCATGAATTCTCATGGACATGGCTCTGCCGCGAAGCAGCTCACCAAAGTTGGAAAGTCATCTTTGAGGGTCTGCTCACAATGGATGATGGTCAGTGGGGTGGAGAGAAATCGACTGGGAGAGGAAGTGGTGTCAGGATGGGGTGAGGTTAGGGGTATTGGGGAATGAAGGTGTCAGGATGGGGTAAGGTTGGGAGGGAGGGAATGAAGTTGTCAGGGGCAGAGGTTGGGACAGGAGGAGGGAGTACGGGGAAAGGAGGGGTAACAGGGCAGAAGATAGCAACTGGGGAGGTTTGCATAATGGGGGTGGAAGGAGTTTGGAGGAGAGAAGGAATGTGGAGAGGGGAGGGAGTCCTTGGGGATGAAGGAGTGTGCAGAGGGCCGGGAGTAGGGCTGGAGGTAGAAGTAAGGGTGGAGGAAGGAGTTGGGAAGGGGGAAAGGACTAAGGACGGAGGAAGAATTAAGGCTGGAGGGAAGAGTCACGGGGGAAGGCAAAGGGTCACTGAAGAAGTAAGGGTGTCTGAAAGAGCCAGGAAAGGGGACGAACTAAGCTGGGGGGGTGGGGTGGTGAGAGTCCAGTGGAGGAAAGGGTTCCAAGGAGGGAAGGGATCCAGAGGGAAGAAGGGTTCATAGAGGGGAAGGGGTTCAAAGGGGGAATCTCAGAGGGAGAGGGCAGCCTCTGAGATTCCTGAATGGATGACCTCGGGGTGTCCAGCAGCCGCTCCTCCTCCCTTCGGGTGCCCAGTGGCCGCACCCTTCCTCCTCAAGGGGAAGGAGCAGCTGGAGGGATGTTGAGGTGCTCCATTTCCCTCTCAGGTTGCCACTGCAGGAACTTACCCATGGCTCCCGCAGCGGAGCGCAGCTCTGCACACATCTCCGCGTTCTGCTGGACCAGGATCACCATGGCATCCACCCCATGGGGACCTCCATACATGCACAAGTGGGCACCACTTATTCATAGATCAGGCAGACGCACTCCTATGACTCGTATGCCACTCTGTTGAGGGCTTCCATTAGCTCTGTGTGTTGTTTCCCCACCCGCTGACTTCCCACGTTGACTGGACGGCTGAATCCAGAGGCACATAATCTGACTCCGGCCTCACAGATGCCTCTTCCTCAGCAGTCCTCTGAGTGCCAGGCAGCTCGGCTGAAACTGCCTCCTGCTGCTGCAGACACGTGTCCGTCCAGTGACCACTAGACTGTGAACCCGAGCCTGCTCTATATCTCGGTTGCACTGAGGTGTGTGTCTCTGTGCTGGTGGAGGGTGTGGGTAAGCGCTGTGACGGGTCTTCCAGGCTGCTTATTTCTAGCTCTTCAGTAGAGAAGGTGTCCTCTTGGCTAGAAGTTAGTATGTGGATGGAGCTGAGGGACTGGTTGGCTGAGGGTGTCAGTCTCTTGGCAGAGCTCCCTGTGAACCAAAGTAGAGGTAATTATTGCATGGCAGTAGAGTCAAAAGCAGGAGAGAGAGAGCGACAGAGAGAGCACTCACAGTTGAGAAAGGGGTGATGTGGTGCCGGATCCTGGCAAAGGTGTTCGCCGCTGACCTCACCGTCGCTGCAGGCATGGTCCACATCATCATCAGTCAGTACAATGGCACGCTCCTCAAAATGAATGAGGGGCCTAAAGTGAGCCATTCCACCCCCAGTCTGGGACCACTCCCTGCTGTTGTGAGCCAGCTTCTCCTGCATGAAAATAGATAGAGAGAGTGCGAGCACGTCGCATGGCACTGCGTGGAATGTTTATGTGGTGAGCGGTGCCATGGACAGCATGAGGACACGAGCTCCAGAGGATATAAGCCTGATGGAGATGTGAGGATGTGCGTGAGAGTTAGTGATGTTGTCCCTTGAGGTGTGAGATCCCTGTGGATGTGTGATGGGTTTATGAGTGTGTGAGTTGAGAGTGAAGAGAAGAGTGACTTACGCTGACAGAACAGATGACACCATTTATCCTGTAGTGGCACTGGGTGGATATCCTCTTTTGCAGGGCACTGCCACCACCTCCCATGCTGGATTGATGATGCTGCCACCCCTCCTGCGGCCAGAGCGGGGGTAGAGGACATCACAGCGAGCCTCCACGGCTTTCAAAAGACGCCTGAGGGATGTGTCACTGAAGCGGGGGGCCTGAAGCCTTTTTGCCTTCCAGAGCCATCCTGACTTCCGTGCGGCAGTTCTGGGCTGGAAACAATGAGACGGGTGCATGTTGCTGCACTTTGAATGTGCCCGGTGTGATGAAGTGGCTAGGTAAAGGTGTGGCGAATGAGAGCCCACCCGTCAGGGAAGTGTTTCCTGGGAATGCATAATTAATGCGGCAGACTTGGGATGATACTGCATGAGAAGCCACCATTGCAGCCAACAGGTGAACATCGTTTTACCTGCCTGCTACCGTACTTAGTGCAAATCTGTGACAATTCTGCCCATTGTCTCTGTGTCGGTTCTCTGCAACAGCAACTCAGCTAGTCCCACTCGTCTGCCTTTCCCATGTAGCCCTGTAAAATCTTCTCTTCAGACAATTATCCAGTTCCTTTCTGAAAACTGCAATTGAATCTGTCTTCATCACACACTCAGGCAGTGCATTCCAGATCCAAACCACTGAAGAAGTTTCCCTTCATATCGCCTCTGGTTCTTTTGTGAATCACCTTAGGGTTCCCAATCTTCTGCAATGGGAACAATTTCTCCCCATTTATTCTATCTAGACCCTTCATGATTTTGAACACGTCTAACAAATCTCCTCTCAGCCTCCTCTTCTCCAAGGAGAACAGCCCCAGCTTCGCCAATCTATCCACGTAACTTAAGTCATCCTCGGAACCAATCTTGTAAATCTTTTCTTCACCCTTTCTAAAACATTCACATCCTTCCCACTGAAGCTGAATCAGTGTTTTATGAAGGTTCATAACTTACTTGCTTTTGTACTCAGTGCCCCTATTTATAAAACCCAGGTTCAGTATAATTTATTGGCCGCTTTCCCAACCTGGCCTCCCACCTTCAATGATTTATTCACATATACACCATGGTCCCTCTGCTCCTGCTTTCCCTTTAGAATTGCAACCTTTATGTCACCTCTCCTCATTCTTCTGGCCAAAATATATCACTTCACACTTCCCTATATTAAATTTCATCTGTCACGTGACTGCCCATTCCACCAGCTTCTCTATATCCTCTTTAAGTCTACCACTATCTTCCTCAC
Organism: Carcharodon carcharias; assembly: GCF_017639515.1. Classification (NCBI taxonomy): domain Eukaryota; kingdom Metazoa; phylum Chordata; class Chondrichthyes; order Lamniformes; family Lamnidae; genus Carcharodon; species Carcharodon carcharias. Next base: position 105,131,014 of record NC_054473.1, on the reverse strand, counting down.
AGTACACAATACTTCCAAGTCTTGCATCATCAAATTTTGAAATTGTGCCCTGTATACCCAGGTCTAGATTATTAAAATAAATCAGGAAAAGCAGTGATCCCTCTCTATATCATCCCCCAGTCAGAAGTAAGTAAAGTTTTCTGTAATTAATGTTTGTAATAGGCTTGAATAAAATAACTAAGCTGTTGCTTAATGAAATTATGTTATGCTAAACACAAATAATTCAAAATACTACACAGTTAAAAACAAAATGCCCACCATTTACCAGCAGGAATGTTTTTCATGTAAAAAGCATAGCTTTACTGACGATTGGGCATTTAAATGATTATTACAGAGGAAACAATGCAATAATAGACGGAGAAGTTATATGGCCAACATTTTCTCAGAAAACATGCACCTCAAAATTTCCCACAATGCCACTAGTGAGAGAGTGAGAGGGAGAGTGAAGTTAGACTGGGTGGGATATAACATTTTATTTGAGAGTGAGAGTGACAGTAAGGGTAGACGGGGTGGGATATTACACTATACTAGAGAGTGAGAGGGAGAGAGAAGTTAGACCGTGTGGGATGTTATACTTAATTGGTGAATGAGAGGGAGAGTGAGGTTAGACTAGGTGCAATATTTTACTTTATTGGAGAATGAGAGGCAGAGTACGGTTGGACTGGGCGGGATATTACACTTTATCATAGAGTGGGAGGGAGAGTGAGGTTAGACTGGGTGAGAAATTATAGTTTACTGGAGAAGGAGAGGTAGAGTGAGGTTAGACTGGGAGGGATATTATACTTTACTGAAGAAGGAGAGGGAAAGTAAAGTTAGACTGGGTGTGTTAATATACTTTACTGGAGAGTGAGAGGGAGAGTGAGGTTAGACTGGGTAGGATATTACACTTTATTGGAGAGTGAGAGGGAGAGTGAGGTTAGACTGGGAGAGATATACTTTATTGGAGAGTGAAAGTGAGAGTGATGTTTTACTGGGTGGGATATTGTACTTTATTGGAGAATGAGAGGGAGAGTGCGGTTGGACTGGGTGGAATATTACACTTCTTTATAGAGTGAGAGGGAGAGTGAAGTTAGACTGGGTGAGAAATTATCGTTTACTGGAGAAAGAGAGGGAAATTGAGGTTAGAATGGGTGGGATATTATACTTTATTGGAGAAAGAGAGGGAAAGTGAGGTTAGACTGGGTGTGATAATATATTTATTGGAGAGGGAGAGGAAGTTAGACTGTGTGGAATATTATACTTGACTGGAGAATGAGAGGGAGACTGAGGTTCGACTGGGTGGGATATTAGACTTTATTGGCGAATGAGAGGGAGAGTGCGGTTGGACAGGGTGGGATATAATAATTTATTGCAGAAGCAGAGGTAGAGTGAGGTTAGACTGGGTAATGTTTTTATACTTTATTGGACAAGTCGAGGGAAAGTGAGGTTAGACTGGGTGTGATAATATACTTTATTGGAGAGTGAGAAGGAGAGTGGGGGTAGACAGGGAGGGATATTATAATTTATTGGAGAGTGAGTGGGAGAGTGAGGCTCGACAGGGTGGGATATGGTACTTTATTGGAGAATGAGAGGGAGACTGAGGTTCTGCTGGGAGGGATATTGCACTTTATTAGAGAGTGAGAAGAAGAATGGTGTTAGAATGGGTAGGATGTAACATTTGAGTTCGAGTCCAGGAAAGAGCTGAAATATAAGCTGGTTTAAGGTGTGTGTGTGGGGGGCGGAGAGATAGAGAGACAGAGAGGTGGAGGGGGTTGGTGTGGTTGTAGCGACAAACAAGCAGTGATAGAAGCAGAATATCAAAAGATGTCAACAACAATAGTACAATAGAACACATAGGTGTTAAAGATAAAGTTGGTGATATTATCTAAACGAATGTGCTAATTAAGAATGGATGGTAGGGCACTCAAGGTATAGCTCTAGTGGGTTTTTTTTTATTTTATATAATGGAAATAGGTGGGAAAAGGAAAATCTTTATAATTTATTGGGAAAAAAAAGAGAAGGGGGAAACAGAAAGGGGGTGGGGATGGGGGAGGGGACTCACGACCTAAAGTTGTTGAATTCAATATTCAGTCCGGAAGGCTGTAAAGTCCCTAGTCGGAAGATGAGGTGTTGTTCCTCCAGTTTGCGTTGGGCTTCACTGGAACAATGCAGCAAGCCAAGGACAGACATGTGGGCAAGAGAGCAGGGTGGAGTGTTAAAATGGCAAGCGACAGGGAGGTTTGGGTCATTCTTGCAGACAGACCGCAGGTGTTCTGCAAAGCGGTCGCCCAGTTTACGTTTGGTCTCTCCAATGTAGAGGAGACCACATTGGGAGCAACGAATGCAGTAGACTAAGTTGGGGGAAATGCAAGTGAAATGCTGCTTCACTTGAAAGGAGTGTTTGGGTCCTTGGACGGTGAGGAGAGAGGAAGTGAAGGGGCAGGTGTTGCATCTTTTGCGTGGGCAAGGGGTTGTGCCATAGGAGGGGGTTGAGGAGTAGGGGGTGATGGAGGAGTGGACCAGGGTGTCCCGGAGGGAGCGATCCCTACGGAATGCCGATAAGGGGGGTGAAGGGAAGATGTGTTTGGTAGTGGCATCATGCTGGAGTTGGCGGAAATGGCGGAGGATGATCCTTTGAATGCGGAGGCTGGTGGGGTGATAAGTGAGGACAAGGGGGACCCTATCATGTTTCTGGGAGGGAGGAGAAGGAGTGAGGGCGGATGCGCGGGAGATGGGCCGGACACGGTTGAGGGCCCTGTCAACGACCGTGGGTGGAAAACCTCGGTTAAGGAAGAAGGAGGACATGTCAGAGGAACTGTTTTTGAATGTAGCATCATCGGAACAGATGCGACGGAGGCGAAGGAACTGAGAGAATGGGATGGAGTCCTTACAGGAAGTGGGGTGTGAGGAGCTGTAGTCGAGATAGCTGTGGGTGTCGGTGGGTTTGTAATGGATATTGGTGGACAGTCTATCACCAGAGATTGAGACAGAGAGGTCAAGGAAGGGAAGGGAAGTGTCAGAGATGGACCACGTGAAAATGATGGAGGGGTGGAGATTGGAAGCAAAATTAATAAATTTTTCCAAGTCCTGACGAGAGCATGAAGCAGCACCGAAATAATCATCGATGTACCGGAGAAAGAGTTGTGGAAGGGGGCCGGAGTAGGACTGCAACAAGGAATGTTCCACATACCCCATAAAGAGACAGGCATAGCTGGGGCCCATGCGGGTACCCATAGCCACACCTTTTATTTGGAAGAAGTGAGAGGAGTTGAAGGAGAAATTGTTCAGCGTGAGAACAAGTTCAGCCAGACGGAGGAGAGTAGTGGTGGATGGGGATTGTTCGGGCCTCTGTTCGAGGAAGAAGCTAAGGGCCCTCAGACCATCCTGGTGGGGGATGGAGGTGTAGAGGGATTGGACGTCCATGGTGAAGAGGAAGCGGTAGGGGCCAGGGAACTGGAAATTGTTGATGTGACGTAAGGTGTCAGAGGAATCACGGATGTAGGTGGGAAGGGACTGGACAAGGGGAGAGAGAAGGGAGTCAAGATAACGAGAAATGAGTTCTGTGGGGCAGGAGCAAGCTGAGACGATCGGTCTACCGGGGCAGTTCTGTTTGTGGATTTTGGGTAGGAGATAGAAGCGGGCCGTCCGAGGTTGTGCAACTATCAGGTTGGAAGCTGTGGGAGGGAGATCCCCAGAGGAGATGAGGTCAGTGACAGTCCTGGAAACAATGGCTTGATGTTCAGTGGTGGGGTCATGGTCCAGGGAGAGGTAGGAGGAAGTGTCTGCGAGTTGACGCTCAGCCTCCGCGTGGTAGAGGTCAGTGCGCCAGACAACAACAGCACCACCCTTGTCAGCGGGTTTGATGACAATGTCAGGGTTGGACCTGAGAGAATGGAGTGCAGTAAGTTCAGAGAGAGACAGGTTAGAATGGGTGAGAGGAGCAGAGAAATTGAGACGACTAATGTCGCGCCGACAGTTCTCAATGAAAAGATCGAGAGAAGGTAAGAATCCAGAGGGAGGGGTCCAGGTGGAGGGAGAATATTGAAGATGGGTAAAAGGATCCGTTGAACTGGGAGAGGACTCCTGCCCAAAGAAGTGAGCCCGGAGACGAAGACGGCGGAAGAAGAGTTCAGTATCATGCCGAGCCCGAAATTCATTGAGGTGAGGGCGTAAGGGTATGAAACTAAGTCCTTTGCTGAGCACTGAACGTTCAGCATCGGAGAGGGGAAGGTCAGGGGGTATAGTGAATACACGGCTGGGGTTGGGATTGGAAGATGGGGTGGGGACGGAGGGACAGGCAGGGGTGGAGGGTCCTAGATGGGTGTTGGTGTCGATGAGTTGTTGGAGCTTGCGTTCCTTAGCACTTGAGAGAAAGAGAAAAAGTTTCTTGTTGAGGCGTCGGATGAGCCGAAGGATAAAATGAAACTGGGGGCACGCGCAGCTTTGAAAAAGGGTACGGCGGTGCTGCTGGAGGGAGAGGTCGAGTGTGTTCATATGGCGGCGCATGGCACTGCCGTCGACTTTCAGAATGTGACGGCAGTGCCATGCGCCGCCATATGAACACACTCGACCTCTCCCTCCAGCAGCACCGCCGTACCCTTTTTCAAAGCTGCGCGTGCCCCCAGTTTCATTTTATCCTTCGGCTCATCCGACGCCTCAACAAGAAACTTTTTCTCTTTCTCTCAAGTGCTAAGGAACGCAAGCTCCAACAACTCATCGACACCAACACCCATCTAGGACCCTCCACCCCTGCCTGTCCCTCCGTCCCCACCCCATCTTCCAATCCCAACCCCAGCCGTGTATTCACTATACCCCCTGACCTTCCCCTCTCCGATGCTGAACGTTCAGTGCTCAGCAAAGGACTTAGTTTCATACCCTTACGCCCTCACCTCAATGAATTTCGGGCTCGGCATGATACTGAACTCTTCTTCCGCCGTCTTCGTCTCCGGGCTCACTTCTTTGGGCAGGAGTCCTCTCCCAGTTCAACGGATCCTTTTACCCATCTTCAATATTCTCCCTCCACCTGGACCCCTCCCTCTGGATTCTTACCTTCTCTCGATCTTTTCATTGAGAACTGTCGGCGCGACATTAGTCGTCTCAATTTCTCTGCTCCTCTCACCCATTCTAACCTGTCTCTCTCTGAACTTACTGCACTCCATTCTCTCAGGTCCAACCCTGACATTGTCATCAAACCCGCTGACAAGGGTGGTGCTGTTGTTGTCTGGCGCACTGACCTCTACCACGCGGAGGCTGAGCGTCAACTCGCAGACACTTCCTCCTACCTCTCCCTGGACCATGACCCCACCACTGAACATCAAGCCATTGTTTCCAGGACTGTCACTGACCTCATCTCCTCTGGGGATCTCCCTCCCACAGCTTCCAACCTGATAGTTGCCCAACCTCGGACGGCCCGCTTCTATCTCCTACCCAAAATCCACAAACAGAACTGCCCCGGTAGACCGATCGTCTCAGCTTGCTCCTGCCCCACAGAACTCATTTCTCGTTATCTTGACTCCCTTCTCTCTCCCCTTGTCCAGTCCCTTCCCACCTACATCCGTGATTCCTCTGACACCTTACGTCACATCAACAATTTCCAGTTCCCTGGCCCCTACCGCTTCCTCTTCACCATGGACGTCCAATCCCTCTACACCTCCATCCCCCACCAGGATGGTCTGAGGGCCCTTAGCTTCTTCCTCGAACAGAGGCCCGAACAATCCCCATCCACCACTACTCTCCTCCGTCTGGCTGAACTTGTTCTCACGCTGAACAATTTCTCCTTCAACTCCTCTCACTTCCTCCAAATAAAAGGTGTGGCTATGGGTACCCGCATGGGCCCCAGCTATGCCTGTCTCTTTATGGGGTATGTGGAACATTCCTTGTTGCAGTCCTACTCCGGCCCCCTTCCACAACTCTTTCTCCGGTACATCGATGATTATTTCGGTGCTGCTTCATGCTCTCGTCAGGACTTGGAAAAATTTATTAATTTTGCTTCCAATCTCCACCCCTCCATCATTTTCACGTGGTCCATCTCTGACACTTCCCTTCCCTTCCTTGACCTCTCTGTCTCAATCTCTGGTGATAGACTGTCCACCAATATCCATTACAAACCCACCGACACCCACAGCTATCTCGACTACAGCTCCTCACACCCCACTTCCTGTAAGGACTCCATCCCATTCTCTCAGTTCCTTCGCCTCCGTCGCATCTGTTCCGATGATGCTACATTCAAAAACAGTTCCTCTGACATGTCCTCCTTCTTCCTTAACCGAGGTTTTCCACCCACGGTCGTTGACAGGGCCCTCAACCGTGTCCGGCCCATCTCCCGCGCATCCGCCCTCACTCCTTCTCCTCCCTCCCAGAAACATGATAGGGTCCCCCTTGTCCTCACTTATCACCCCACCAGCCTCCGCATTCAAAGGATCATCCTCCGCCATTTCCGCCAACTCCAGCATGATGCCACTACCAAACACATCTTCCCTTCACCCCCCTTATCGGCATTCCGTAGGGATCGCTCCCTCCGGGACACCCTGGTCCACTCCTCCATCACCCCCTACTCCTCAACCCCCTCCTATGGCACAACCCCTTGCCCACGCAAAAGATGCAACACCTGCCCCTTCACTTCCTCTCTCCTCACCGTCCAAGGACCCAAACACTCCTTTCAAGTGAAGCAGCATTTCACTTGCATTTCCCCCAACTTAGTCTACTGCATTCGTTGCTCCCAATGTGGTCTCCTCTACATTGGAGAGACCAAACGTAAACTGGGCGACCGCTTTGCAGAACACCTGCGGTCTGTCCGCAAGAATGACCCAAACCTCCCTGTCGCTTGCCATTTTAACACTCCACCCTGCTCTCTTGCCCACATGTCTGTCCTTGGCTTGCTGCATTGTTCCAGTGAAGCCCAACGCAAACTGGAGGAACAACACCTCATCTTCCGACTAGGGACTTTACAGCCTTCCGGACTGAATATTGAATTCAACAACTTTAGGTCGTGAGTCCCCTCCCCCATCCCCACCCCCTTTCTGTTTCCCCCTTCTCTTTTTTTTCCCAATAAATTATAAAGATTTTCCTTTTCCCACCTATTTCCATTATATAAAATAAAAAAAAACCCACTAGAGCTATACCTTGAGTGCCCTACCATCCATTCTTAATTAGCACATTCGTTTAGATAATATCACCAACTTTATCTTTAACACCTATGTGTTCTATTGTACTATTGTTGTTGACATCTTTTGATATTCTGCTTCTATCACTGCTTGTTTGTCGCTACAACCACACCAACCCCCTCCACCTCTCTGTCTCTCTATCTCTCCGCCCCCCACACACACACCTTAAACCAGCTTATATTTCAGCTCTTTCCTGGACTCGAACTCAAGTTCTGTCGAAGGGTCATGAGGACTCGAAACGTCAACTCTTTTCTTCTCCGCCGATGCTGCCAGACCTGCTGAGTTTTTCCAGGTAATTCTGTTTTTGTTTTGGATTTCCAGCATCCGCAGTTTTTTTGTTTTTATTTAGGATGTAACATTTAACTTGAGAGTGAGAGGGAGGGTGTGGTTAGGCTGGGTGTGATGTTGTACTTTATTGGGCAGTCAGAGGGAGGGTGGGGTTAGACTGGGTGGGATATTATATTTCATTGGATTGAGAGCAGGAAAGTGAGGTTAGAGTGGGTGGGGTGTTCTACTTTATTGGAGAGGGAGAGTGGCTTTAGACTGGGTTGGATGTTATACTTTATTGGAGAGTGAGAGGGAGACTGAGGTAAGGCTGCATGAGATATTGTACTTTATTGGAGAGGCAGAGGAGGGTGGGGTTAGACTGGGAGAGATATATTTTATTGGAGAGAGAGAGGAAAAGTGAGGTTAGACTGGGTGCGATATTATACTTTATTGGAGAGTGAGCGGGGGAGTGAAGATAGCATGGGTGGGATTTTATACTTTACAGAAGAGTCAGAGGGAGAATGAGGTTAGACTGGGTAGGATATTATATTTTATTGTAGAGGGAGAGGGAGAGAGAGGTTAGACTGGGAGGGATATTGCACTTTATTGGAGAATGAGAGGGAGAGTAAGGTTAGACAGGGTGGGATATTATATTTTTCTGGAGAATGAGAGGCAGACTGAGGCTTGACTGGGTGGGATATTGTACTTTCTTGGAGAATGAGTGGGAGAGTAAGGTTAGACTGTGTGGGATATTATACTTTATTGGAGAAGGAGAGGGAGAGTAAGGTTAGACTGTGTGGGATATTATACTTTACTGGAGAATGAGAGGGAGATGAGGTTCAACTGGGTGGGATATTATACTTTATTGGAGAATGAGAGGGAGATTGTGGTTGGACTGGGTGGGATATTAAACTTCGTTATAAACTGAGAGGGAGAGTGAAGTTAGACTGGGTGAGAAATTATCGTTTACTGGAGAAGGAGAGGCAGAGTGAGGTTAGACCGGGTGGGATATTATACTTTATTGGAAAAGGAGAGGGAAACTGTGGTTACACTGGGTGTGATAATATATTTATTGGAGAGTGAGATGGAGAGGGATGTTAGACTATGTGGGATATTATACTTTACTGAAGATTGAGAGGAAGACTGAGGTTCAACTAGGTGGGATATAATACTTTATTGGAGAATGAGAGGGAGAGTGCGGTTGGACTGGGTGGGATATTATAATTTATTGCAGAAGGAGAGGTAGAGTGAGGTTAGACTGGGTGGGATATTATAGTTTATTAGAGAAGGAGAGGGAAAGTGAGGTTAGACTGGGTGTGATAATATAAGTTATTGGAGAGTGAGAGGGAGAGTGAGGCTCGATGGAGTGTGATATTGTACTTTATTGGAGAGTGAGAGGGAGAGTGAGGTTAGACTGGGAGGGATATTATACTTTCTTGGAGAGTGAGAGGGAGAGTGAGTCTCAGTGGGGTGGGATATGGTACTTTATTGGAGAATGAGAGGGAGAGTGAGGTTCTGCTAGGAAGGATATTGCACTTTATTAGAGAGTGAGAGGTAGAGTGGTGTTAGACTGGTTGGGATGTAACACTTAACTTGAGCGTGAGAGGGAGCGTGGGGTTAGGCTGGGTGGCATATTATGTTTAATTGGATGAGAGCGGGAAAGTGAGGTTAGACTGGGTGGGATGTTCTACTTTATTGGAGAGTGAGAGGGAGACTGAGGTAAGGCTGCATGGGATATTGTACTTTAATGGAGAGGCAGAGGGAGGGTGGGGTCAGAATAGGACGGTTATTATATTTTATTGGAGAGAGTGAGCAAAGGTGAGGTTAGACTGGGTGGGATATTATACTTTATTGGAGAGTGAGCGGGGGAGTGAGGATAGCATGGGTGGGATTTTATACTTTACAGAAGGGTCTGATGGAGAATGAGGATAGGCTGGGTAGGATATTATATTTTATTGTAGAGGGAGAGAGAGAGTAAGGTTAGACAGGGTGGGATATTATACTTTATTGGAGAATGAGAGTGAGAGTGTGGTTGGACTGGGTGGGATATTACACTTTATTGGAGAATGAGTGGGAGAGTAATGTTCGGCTGGGTGGGATATTATACTTTATTGGAGAAGGAGAGGGAAAGTGAGGTTAGACTGGGTGTGATAACATACTTGATTGGAGAGGTAGAGGGAGAGAGAGGTTATACTGGGTGGGATATTCTACTTTATTGGAGAATGAGAGGGAGATTGCGGTTGGGCTGGGTGGGATATTAAACTTCATTATAGAGTGAGAGAGAGAGTGAAGTTAAACTGGGTGAGAAATTATCGTTTACTGGAGAAGGAGAGGTAGAGTGAGGTTAGACTGGGTGGGACATTGTACTTTATTGGAGAAGGAGAGGGAAAGTGAGGTTACACTGGGTGTGATAATATATTTATTGGAGAGTGAGAGGGAGAGGGAGGTTAGACTATGTGGGATATTATACTTTACTGGAGAATGAGAGGGAGTCTGAGGTTCGACTAGGTGGGATATAATACTTCATTGGAGAATGAGAGGGAGAGTGAGGTTAGACTGGGTGGGATATTATACTTTATTAGAGAAGGAGAGGTAGAGTGAGGTTAGACTGGGTGGGATATTATACTTCATTTGAGAAGGAGAGGGAAAGTGACGTTAGACTGGGTGTGATAATATACTTGATTGGAGAGGTGAAGGGAGAGAGAGGATAGACTGGGTGGGATATTATACTTTATTGGAGAGTGAGGGGGAGAGTGAAGTTAGACTGGGTAGGATATTACACTTTATTGGAGAGTGAGAGGGAGAGTGGGGTTAGACTGGGTGGGAGGGAGAGGGAGAGTGGCCTTAGACTGCGTTGGATATTATACTTTATTGGAGAGTGAGAGATTGACTGAGGTAAGTCTTCATAGGATATTGCACTTTATTGGAGAGGCAGAGGGAGCGTGGGGTTAGACTGGGAGGGATATTATATTTTATTCGAGAGAGAGAGCAAAAGTGAGGTTAGACTGTGTGGGATATTATACTTTATTAGAGAGTGAGCGGTGGAGTGAGGATAGCATGGGTGCGATTTTATACTTTACAGCAGAGTCAGAGGGAGATTGAGGTTAGACTGGGTAGGATATTATATTTTATTGGAGAGTGAGAGGTAGGGTGAGGTTAGACTGGGCGGGATATTATACTTTTTAGGAGAGTGAGAGGGAGAGTGAGGTTAGACTGGGAGGGATATTATACTTTATTGGAGAGTGAGAGGGAGAGTGCGGTTAGACTGGAAAGGATATTATACCTCATTGGAGAATGAGAGTTAGAGGGAGAGTGGGGTTCGAATGGGTGGGATGTAACACTTGCGAGTGAGAGGGAGAGTGAAGTTAGACTGGACAGGATATTAAACTTTTTTGGAGAGTGAGAGGGAGAGTGGTGTTAGACTGGGGGGGATATTATACTTTCTAGGAGAGTGAGAGTGAGAGTGTGGTTGGACTGGTTGGGATATTACACTTTATTATAGAGTGAGAGGGAGAGTGAGGTTAGACTGGCTGAGATATTATACTTTATTGCAGAAGGAGAGGTAGAGTGAGGTTAGACTGGGTGGGATACTATACTTTATTGGAGAATGAGAGGGGGAGTGAGGCTCGACGGGGTGGGATATTGTACTTTATTGGAGAATGAGAGGAAGAGTAAGGTTTGGCTGGGAGGGATATTGCAAGTTATTGGAGAGTGAGAGGAAGAGTGGGGTTAGACTGGGTGGGAGGTAACATTTGAGATTGTGAGGGAGGGTGACTGAGGTTAAGCTTCATGGGATATTGTACTTTATTAGAGAGGCAGAGGGAGGGTGGGGTTAGACTGGGAGGGATATTATATTCTATTCCAGAGAGAGAGCACAAGTGAGGTTAGACTGGGTGGGATATGATACTTTACTGGAGAGTGAGCGGGAGAGTGAGGATAGCGTGAGTGGGATTTTATACTTTACAGCAGAGTCAGAGGGAGATTGAGTTTAGACTGGGTTGGATGTTATATTTTATTGGAGAAGGAGAGGGAGAGTGAGGTCAGACTGGGTGGGATATTATACTTTATTGGAGAGTGAGAGGGAAAGTGAGGTTAGAATGGGTGGGATGTAACACTTGTAAGTAAGAGGGAGAGTGATGTTAGACTGGTCAGGATATTAAACTTTTTTGGAGAGTGAGAGGGAGAGTGGTGTTAGACTGGGAGGGATATTATACTTTCTAGGAGAGTGAGAGGGAGAGTGAGGTTAGACTGGGTGGGATATTATACTTTATTGGAGAATGAGAGGGAGAGTGTGGTTGGACTGGGTGGGATATTCCACTTTATTATAGTGTGAGAGGGAGAGTGAGGTTAGACTGGGTGAGATATTATTGTTTATTGCAGAAGGAGAGGGAAAATGAAGTTAGACTGTGTAAGATATTACACTTTATAGGAGAGTGAGAGGAAGAGTGGGGTTAGACTGTGTGGGAGGTAACACTTGAGAGTGAGAGGGAGGGTGAGGTTAGACTGGGTGGGATATTATACTTTTTAGGAGAGTGAGAGGGAGAGTGAGTTTAGACTGGGAGGGATATTATACTTTATTGAAGAGTGAGAGGGAGAGTGATGTTAGAATGGGTGGGATGTAACACTTGCGAGTGAGAGGGAGAGTGATGTTGGACTGGACAGGATATTAAACTTTTTTGGAGAGTGAGAGGGAGAGTGGTGTTAGACTGGGAGGGATATTATACTTTCTAGGAGAGTGAGAGGGAGCGTGAGGTTAGACTGGGTGCGATATTACACTTCATTGGAGAATGAGAGGGAGAGTGTGGTTCGACAAGGTGGGACATTACACTTTATTGGAGAATGAGAGTGAGAGTGAGGTAAGACTGGTGGGATATTATACTTTAATGGAGAGTTAGAGGCTAAGTGAGTTTAGACTGAGAGGGTTATTATACTATTTGGAGAGTGAGAGGGAGAGTGAGTTTGGACTGGGTGGAACATTGTGCTTTATTTAGTGAGGAAGACGGGGGTTAGACTGGGTGGGATATAACACTTCATTGGAGAGTGAATGGGAGAGTGAGGTTAGACTGTGTGGGATATTATACTTTATTGGAGAGTGAGAGGGAGAATGGGGTTAGACTGGGCAGAATATTGTATTTTGTTGGAGAATGATAGCGAGAGTGAGATTAGACTGGATGGGATATTATACCTTATTGGAGAGTGAGAGGGAGAGGTAGTTTTGACTGGCTGTGATATTATACTTAATTGGACAATGAGAGCCATAGTGAGGTTGGACTGGGTGTGACATTGTACTTTATTGGACAATGATAGGGAGAGTGAGGTTACGATCTTTGGGATATTATACTTTATTGGAGAGTGAGAAGAATAATTGGGTTAGACTTGGTGGGATATTATACATTATTGGAGTGAGAAGGAGAGTGAGGTTTGACTGGGCGGGATATTACACTTTATTGGAGAGCAAGGGAGATAGTGAGGTTAGACTGGATGGGATATAACACTTTATTTGAGACTGAGAGGGAGAGTGATCTTAGACTGGGTGGGATATTATACTATGTTGGGGAGTGAGAGTGAGTGTGAGGTTAGACTGGGTGGGATATTGTACTTTATTGGGGAGTGAGATGGAGAGTGAGGTTAGACTGGGTGGGACATTATACTTTATTGGAGGGTGAGAGAGAGAGTGAGCTTACTCTGTGTAGGATATTATACTTTATTGGAGTGAAGTGGGAGGTTAGACTGGGTGGGATCAAACAATTCGTTGGAGAGTGAATGGGAGAGTGAGGTTAGACTGTGTGGGATATTATATTTTATTGGAGAGTGAGGGGGAGTGTGGGTTTAAACTGGTTGGAATATTGTACTTTATTGGAGTATGATAGGGAGAGTTAGATTAGACTGTGTGAGAAATCACACTTTATTGGAGAATGAAAGGTAGAGTGAGGTTAGACAGGGTTTCGCAAGAAACTTTACTGGGGAATGAAAGGTAGAGTGAGGTTAGACTTGTTGAGATATTATACTTTATTGGACTGTTAGAGGCAGAGTGAGGTTAGACTGGGTGGGTCATTATACTTGTTTGGGGAGAGAGAGGAGAGTGAGGTTTGACTGGGTGGCATAGTATACTATATTGGAGAGCGAGAGGGAGTGTGAGGTTAGACTGGGTGGGATATTGTACTTTATTGGGGAGTGAGAGGGAGAGTGAGGTTGGACTGTATGGGATATTGTACTTTATTGGAGAGTGAGAGGGAGAGTGAGGTTTGACTGGTTGGGATATTACACTTTATTGGTGGGTGAGAGGGAGGGTGCGGTTAGACTGGGTGGAATATTGTACTTTATTGGAGAGTGAGATGGAGAGTGAAGTTAGACTGGATGGGACATTATACTTTATTGGAGGATGAGAAGGAGAGTGAGCTTACTCTGTGTGGGATATTATACTTTATTGGAGTGAAGCAGGAGGTTAGATTGGGTGGGATCTAATAATTCGTTGGAGATTGAATGGGACAGTGAGGTTAGACTTGTGGGATATTATACTTTATTGGGGAGTGAGGGGGAGTGTGGGTTTAGACTGGGTGGAATATTGTACTTTATTGGAGAATGAAAGTGAGAGTTAGATTAGACTGTGTGGGAAATCACACTTTACTGGAGAATGAAAGGTAGAGTGAGGTTGGACGGGGTTTTGCAAGATACTTTACTGGAGAATGAAAGGTAGAGTGAGGTTAGACTTGTTGGGATATTATACTTTATTGGAGTGTTAGAGGCAGAGTGAGGTTAGACTGGTCATTATACTTGTTTGGGGAGAGAGAGGAGAGTGAGGTTTAACTGGGTGGCATTGTAAACTATATTGGAGAGTGAGAGGGAGTGTGAGGTTAGACTGGGTGGGTTATTGTACTTTATTGGGGAGTGAGAGGGAGAGTGATGTTGGACTATGTGGGACATTGTACTTTATTGGAGAGTGAGAGGGAAAGTGAGGTTTGACTGGTTGGGATATTACACTTTATTGGAGGGTGGGAGGGAGGGTGGGGTTAGACTGTGTGGAATATTGTACTTTATTGGAGAAAGACAGGGAGAGTGATGTTTACAGGGTAGGATATTATACTTTATTAGAGAGGAAGAGGAGGGTTAGACTGGGTGGGCTATAACAATTCATTGGAGAGTGAATGGGAGAGTGAGGTTAGACTGTGTGGGATATTATATTTTATTGGAGACTGAGAAGGAGAGTGGGGTTCGACTGGGCTGAATATTGTACTTTATTGGAGAATGATAGGGAGAGTTAGATTAAACTGGGTTGGAAATTACACCTTATTGGAGAGTGAAAGGGAGAGTGAGGTTTGACAAGGCGGGACATTATACTTTATTGGAGAATGAGAGTGAGCGCGAGGTAAGACTGGTGGGATATTATACTTTAATGGAGAGTTAGAGGCTAAGTGAGTTTAGACTGAGTGGGTTATTATACTTTTTTTGGAGAGCGAGGGGGAGAGTGAGTTTGGACGGGGTGGAATATTGTACTTTATTGGAGAGGAAGAGGGGGGTTATACTGGGTGGGATATAACAATTCATTGGAGAGTGAATAGGAGAGTGAGGTTAGACTGTGTGGGATATTATACTTTATTGGAGAGTGAGAGGGAGAATGGGGTTAGACTGGGCGGAATATTGTACTTTGTTGGAGAATGATAGGGAGAGTGAGATTAAGCTGGGTGGGAAATTACACTTTATTGGAGAGTGAAAGGGAGAGTGAGGTTAGACTGGGTGGGATATTATACTTTATTGGAGAGTGAAAGGGAGAGTTAGTTTTGACTGGCTGTGATATTAAACTTAATTGGACAATGAGAGCCATAGTGAGGTTGGACTGGGTGTGACAATGTACTTTATTGGACAATGAGAGGGAGAGTGCGGTTACAATCTTTGGGATATTATATTTTATTGGAGAGTGAGAGGAACAGTTGGGTTAGACTGGGTGGGATATTATATTTTATTGGAGATTGAGAGGGAGAATGAAGTTAGACTGGCTGGGATATTATACATTATTGGAGTGAGAGGGAGAGTGAGGTTTGACTGGGCGGGATATTACACTTTATTGGAGAGCGAGGGAGATAGTGAGGTTAGACTGGATGGGATATAACGCTTTATATGAGACTGAGAGGGAGAGTGATCTTAGACTGGGTGTGATATTATACTATGTTGGAGAGTGAGAGTGAGTGTGAGGTTAGACTGGGTGGGATATTGTACTTTATTGGGGAGTGAGAGGGAGAGTGAGTTTGGACTGTGTGGGATATTGTACCTTATTGGAAAGTGAGATGGAGAGTGAGGTTAGACTGGGAGGGATATTATACTTTATTGGAGAGTGAGAGGGAAAGTGAGGTTAGAATGGGTGGGATGTAACACATGCGAGTAAGAGGGAGAGTGATGTTAGACTGGTCAGTATATTAAACTTTTTTGGAGAGTGAGAGGGAGAGTGGTGTTAGACTGGGAGGGATATTATACTTTCTAGGAGAGTGAGAGGGAGAGTGGTGTTCGACTGGGTGGGATATTATAATTTATTGGAGAATGAGAGGGAGAGTGAGGTTTGACTGGGTGGGATATTGTTCTTTATTGGAGAATGAGAGGGAAAGTGAGGTTCAGCTGTGTGGGATTTTGTACTTTTTTGGACAGTGAGTGGAAGAGTGGGGTTAGACTTGGTGGGATATAACACATAATTTGAGAGTGAGAAGGAGAGTGGGGTCAGCCTGGGTGGGATATTATACTATATTGGACAGTGAGAGGGAGTGTGAGTTTAGACTGCGTGGGATATTGTATTTTATTGGGGAGTGAGAGTGAGAGCGAGAGGGAGGTGGGACTGGGTGGGATATTGTACTTTATTGGAGAGTGAGACAGAGAGTGAGGTTAGACTGGGTGGGATATTATACTTTTTGGAGTGTGAGAGGGAGAGTGAGGTTTGACTAGGTGGGACATACCACTTTATTTGAGAGTGAGATTGTGGGTGGGATATAACAACTCATTGGAGAGTGAATGGAGAGTGAGGTTAGACCGTGTGGGATATGACAGTTTATTGGAGAGTGAGAGGGAGAGTTGCATTAGACTGTGTAGGATATTATACTTTATTGGAGAGAGAGAGGGAGAGTGAGGTTAGACTCGGTGGGACATTACACTTTATTGGAGAATAAAAGGGAGAATGAGGTTAGACTGGGTGGGAAATTACACTATATTTGAGAGTTAGAGGGAGAATGAGGTTAGATTGGGTGGGATATTATACTTTATTGGAGAGTGAGAGAAAGAAAAGGGTTAGACTAGGAGGATCATTGTACTTTCTTGGAGAATGACAGGGAGAGCGACCTTAGACTGGTTGGGATATTGTACTTTATCGGAGAGTGAGAGTAGGAGTGAATTTAGACTGGGTGGGATATTCTACTTTATTGGAGAGTGAGAGGGAGACTGAGTTTAGACTGTGTGGATGATTACACCTTATTGGATAGTGAGTGCGAGAGTGAGGTTAGACTGCGTGGGATATTACACTTTACTTGAGAGTGAACGGGAGTGTGAACTTAGACTGTGTGGGATATTATACTTTATTGGAAAGTGAGAGGGAGAAGGAATTAGACTAGGAGGATCATTGTACTTTCTTGTCGAATGACACGGAGAGCAACGTTAGACTGGTTGGGATATTATACTTTATTTGAGAGTTAGAAGCAGAGTGAGGTTAGACTAGGTGGGATATTACACTTTATTAGAGAGTGAGATGGAGAGTGGTGTTAGACTGAGTGGGATATTACACTTTTTTGGAGAATGAGAGGGAGAGTGGCATTAGACTGTGTGGGATATTATACTTTATTGGAGAGTGAGAGGGAGAGAGGGTTAGAATGTTTGGGATATTATACTTTGTTGGAGAGTGAGAGGGAGAATGAGGTTTGACTGGGTGGGTTAGTATACCTTATTGGAGAGTGAGTGGGCAAGTGAGGTTAGAGTGGGTGGGATATTATACTTTAGTGGAGAGTGAGAGGGAGAGTGAGGTTCGACTGGGTGGGATATTGCACACTTTATTGGAGAGTGAGGGGGAGAGTGAGATTAGACTGGATGAGTTATTACGCTTTATTGGAGAGGGTGAGGGAGAGTGAGGTTAGACTGGGTGGGATATTTTACTTTATTGGAGAGTGAGAGGGAGAGTGAGGTTAGTCTGGATGGGATATTACACTTTACTGGAGAGTGAGAAGAAGAGTGCGGTTAGACTGGATGGGATATTATACTTTATTGGAGAATGAGAGGGAAAGTGAGGTTTGACTAGGTGAGATATTGTACTTTATTTGAGATGGAGAGGGAGAGTGAGGTTAGACTGGGTGGGACATTGCACTTTATTGGAGAGTGTAAGGGAGAGTGAGGTTAGACTGGGTGGTAAATTACACTGTATTTGAGAGTGAGAGTGAGGTTAGACTGTGTGGGATATTTTACATCATCGGAGAGTGAGAGGGAGGGTGTGGTTTGACTGGGTGGGTTATTATACATTATTGGAGAGTAATTGGGAGAGTGAGGTTAGACTGCATGGGATATTTTTCTTTATTGGAGAGGGAGAGTGAGGTTAGACTGTGGGTTATTATACTTTATTGGAGAGTGAGAGGGAGAGTGAGCTTAAGCTGGATGGGATTTTACACTTTATTGGAGCGTGAGAGGGTGAGAGGGTTAGAATGGGTGGGATATTGTACTTTATTGGAGAGTGAGGGGGTGAGTGAGGTTTGACTGGATGTGATATTACACTTTATTGGTGAGTGAGAGAGAGAGTGAGGTTAGACTGGGTGGGATATTGCACTTATTGGAGAGTGAGAGGTAGAAAACGGTTAGACTAGCAGGAATATTGTACCTTATTGGGGAATGATAGGGAGAGTAAGGTTAGACTGGTTGGGATATTATACTTAATTCGATGGAGGCAGAGTGAGTTTAGACTGGGTGGGATAATACACTTTATTTGAGAGTGAGAGGGAGAGTGAGGTTAGACTGGGTGGGATATTACACTGTACTGGAGAGTGAGAGTGAGTTTAGACTGCGTGAGATATTATACTTTATTGGAGGGGGCGAGGGAGGGTGGGGTTAGACTGGCTGGGATATTGGACTTTAGTGGACACTAACAGGGAGAATGAGGTTAGACTGGTTGGGATATTATACTTTATTGGAGAGTTAGAGGCAGAGTGAAGTTTGACTGGGTGGGATATTACATTTTATTAGAGAGTGAGGAGGAGCGTGAGGTCAGATTGGATGGCATATGACACTTTATTTGAAAGTGAGAGGGAGAGTGAGGTTAGACTGGGTGGGATATTTTACTTTATTGGAGATTGGGAGGGAGTGTGAGGTTAGACTGGATGGGATGTTGTACTTTATTGGGGAGTGAGAGCGAGAGTGATGTTGGATGGGGTGGGATATTGTACTTTATTGGACAGTGAGAGAGAGATTGAGGTTAGACTAGGTGAGATGTTGCACTTTTATGGAGAGTGAGAGGGAGAGTGGGTTTCGACTGGGTGGGATATTGTACTTTGTTGGAGAGTGAGACGGATAGTGAGGTTAGACTGGGTGGGATATTATAATTTCTTGGAGAATCAGAAGGAGAGTGAGGTTTGAGTAGGTGGGATATTGTACTTTTTTGGAGAATGAGAATGAGAGTGATGATCGGCTGGGTGGGATATTTTATTTTATTGGAGAGTGAGAAGAAGAGTGGTGTTTGACTGGGTGGTATATTGTAAATATTGGAGAATGAAAGGGAGTCTGAGGTTTGGCTGGGTGGGATTTTGTACTGTATTGGAGAGTGAGAGGAAGCGTGGGGTTAGATTAGGTGGGATATAAAACTTTATTTGAGAGTGACAGGGAGCGTGAAGTTAGATTGGGTTGGATATTGTACTTTATTGGAGAATGAGAGGGAGAGTGAGTTTAGACTGGGTGGGATATTATACTTTATTGGAGAGTGAGAGGGAGAGTGAGTTTAGACTTGGTGAGATATTGTACTTTATTGGAGAGTGAGGTTACTTCTATGGAGAGAAATTATTTGCAGGCTTGCTGGGTTGAGATATGAATCATAGAGAGTGAGTGCAGGCAGGTCAACCATGAAATTTTGCAGGCCCAATCCACTTGCTGGAGGAGTCACTGGCCACTGATATTGTTTCAGCATCCTGGTTAACTTTTTCCTATTATGTCGATCAGGGCTCCATAAACTATCTATAGCACCTTTACTACTGCCCCAGAGATTGGCTAACTTACATAGACAGTGGATAGACTGAGAAACCTTCCTGATCAGTATCGCTGATCTCAACACTATGCAGTGATGTTTCTTAATGCATAATTAGGTTATGTCTGGATAGAGATGTGGCATTTCTGATCTAGAATCGTGTGAGCTAAGTACAACCTCCTTGGCTGCAGTTTGATTGAAATCCTTTGTTTCTTCCTTAAGCTGCCTGGTGTACTTTGGATGGGAAATAACTTGGAGCCTTCTGGGAGAGTTGGACGTGAGGAGCTGCGGACCTAATTGGACAAACAGTACCCCCTTCCTCACAAGAAGCCAGCACCCACAAGCGGAGAACCCTTTGTGTATTTTGTAATCAGTTACTTCCAGGAATATTTGTTGACTATTTTAAGCACGTTAATTATTAAAGAGAATTGGAGTAGTAGAGCTGTGGGAGCCTGACAAATTGAACCAAAGAAGGGTGTTGGGGGAGTTGTGGGGAGTGCCTAATAGATCATAGTTTAACTCTGTTTTATTTAACACAGAGCTGGGTGATCTTCATCCGCTTGGCCCCAAGCTTGGCCAAAACTTGACCCCCCACCAACACTCCTGTTCACCTCAAACAAGTTAGAGCCTGAAGTTGGTCTGGATGCAGGAGCTGGAAGCTGAACTGGTCTAGTTGTGAGGGGTGATGATGTGGGTCACTTTGTACTGTTCCACCTCCATTATTGTTTAGTTTTGTTGGAAAGGATGTTAAGAAGGAAGATTCCCCCCCTGCCCCACCGCCACCGCCCCCCACCCCCCCCAACCTTCCTTCATCCCCTCCAGCACTGGCAACACTGTTTGGGTGGATATTGAGATACTCAGAACGAGGTTGATGGTAGAGATTAGCTGTTTGGAATCAGTTAGGCCACTGTCCAGGATCTCAGATTCTCTTGAAACCTTTCATAAAAAGAGGCAATGATGTAACTGTAGTTCCTTTGCTAATCTTAGGAAACTGCATCTTTCCATCTGCATTCTTCCCTATTTGATATCAGCTTATGAATCTCTCTCTTCTAGTTCTCATCTTTATATCCCCCATATTTCTCCCATGCTTACCGTTCATGTCGCCCCCATATCTCTTCCTTTGTATCCCCTGCATACCTCTCCCTCTGTATCTCTCCCTTTGTATCCCTCCCCCTGTGTATATCCATCTGTATCTCCCCCCATATAGCTCCCCCTGTATCTCTCCCCCTCTAACTCCCCCATATCTCTCCCCTGTATCTCTTCCTGTATCTTTTCCCTTGTACCTCTCACCGTATCTCTCCTCCCATATCTCTCTCCCCATATCTCTCCTCCTATACATCTCCCCCCTATCTCTCTCCCCAGTGTCTGTCCCCCTTGCATCCCTCCTCCTAGATCTATCCCCCTATATCTGTCCCCCTATATCCCTCCCTCATATCCCTCCCACCTGTAACTCTCACCCCCTGTATCTCTCTCCCCCATAACACTCTCCTTGTCTATCTCCCTGCCATATCTCTCTCTCCATATCTTGCCCCCATTTCTCTCATCCCCATCTCTTCCCACGGTATCTCTCTCCCTCCAGCATCCCCCCGCATCTCTCCCCTGTATCTCTCTCCCCGTATCTCTCTCCTCCCAAATCTCTCTCCCCCCTGTATCTCTCCACCTGTACATCCACCCCCTGTACCCCTAACATATCTTTTCCCCGATGTGAGGTGTAGCCAATGTACATCTGTCAGTTTACTGGCAGCGCTGAAGTGAATATTCCACCCAGCTCTACACATGGTGTCCTGGAGACTGATCTGAACAGTCACCCTCTCTCAATCACGGTTAGCACTGCCAAGATTGCCAGCAACTGTCTGAGATCCCAGTGTCCTAGATTCTCCCAGCTTTAATTATTCTCAGTCTGAACAGTTTACAACTCAACTAAACCCCCAAAAAGGAAATGACTACTCAGCAATTGGCCCTTAAACCCAGCTCGTCCCACTGTCCATTCGCCATCCATTTAACCCTCTTTGGAATGGTCTGTAAAACACAGATAGGCTTTCTCAGATGGGAGATCACTGACTTAGACGGGAGATGAAGATACAGGCCTCTCTCCCACATTGACAGGCTCCAATAATAGTTACAGGGCTTCATCTTGTTTTTTCTGGCTATTCCTCCACTCATCACTGTAATTCGAACCTTCCTCTGAATGTGCTGGTTTTAACAAAAGGCTTTCAATAATACTATGAACACTGGGATACCTGGTCCTCCATCACCGTCACTCACTTTAGCTCAAATCTCCATCCCGAGAAAGTGGTTGAAAGTGCTTAGGCTGGAGAGGGGACAGGGAGTGACAAAAAGAGGATGAAAAGTAGGGGAGGATACACTCATGCCACATGACCACATCCCAGAATCTCAGATGGGCTGGTTGCCACATATAGCCATGATTGTGTGTTGGTGTGAGGTGAGGGATCAGCAATATGACCCGTGACAGTCACACACAGCAATCATAACACTGGTTTGGGCAGTGTTGACCCATCTACCCTTTAGTTCAAGGGTCATTACACAGTGGCACTCCTGACTCCATGTGGAAAAGCAACCTTTTGTGTCAGTCTTCAGGACTGAGTAGATTCTGTCCTGGGGAGGGGTGTGTGGGGGAGGGGTGTGTGGGGGGGGAAGGGTTGTGTGGGGAAGGGGTGTGCGTAGAAGGGTGAGTCTGGGGGAGGGGTGTGTGGGGAAGGGGTCTATGTGGGAGGGTGCATGTGGGGAAGGGGTGTGTGGTAGGAGGAGTGGAGGGGAGGGATGTGTGGAGGAGGGGTGTGTGGAGGAGGGGTGTGTGTGGGATGGCGGTGTGGGAGAGGGGTGTGTGGAGAGGGGTGTAGAGGAGAGATGTGTGGGGGTGGGCTATGTGGGGGAATGTTGAGGGGGCGATGGGGGCTTGTGGGATGAAGGGTGTGTGGGGAAAAGGGATGGTTTAGCTGGTTCAAGGGTTAATGACCGGTCACTGTCAGGCAGCCTGCTACTACAGTGTGTTAATTTAGCTGAGTTTGTGCATCATTTCATTTGGTAGCTCCAATCTCTATAACATTCTGCTGCTAATGTTTCACTTTTGTTAGAAAATTAGAATAGCAACTCACAGCTGTTAAGATCTAGTTTTAGATCTTACCTTAGCACAGATGGATAAGGTATCCTGTGCTGCATTGCTGACTGCATTGAATTAATTATTATACATTATTATGTACATGAAGTTATCTGAATAAAATGCACATTAAGCCCAGTTACTTCTCCTGACTCATTTATTCTGTTCGATGCCCTTCATGAAATCAAAGCTTTACACTGCTCTCTGATCTCTGAGTCAGAAGGTTGTGGGTGCAAGTGCCAGTACAGAGACTTGAGCTCATCATCCAGGCTGATGCTGTAGTGCAGTACAGGGAGAGTGCAACACTGTTGGAGGTACTGTCTTCCAAAAGAAGTGTTGAACTGAAACCCCATCTACCCTCTCAGGTGACTCTGAGAGATTCCAGGACATTATTCCAAGAAAAAGTAGGGGAATTCTTCCTGATATCCTAACCAACATTTATCCTTCAAGAAACATCACTAAGAAAGCAGATTCTCTCATTAGTTCATTGTTGTTTTTGGGATCTTGCCTTTTACATAGTGACTTTCATGTTTTCCTATATTACAAAATGGATGGTTAGAAAAAGAAATCACTTCTTTCCTGATGAATTGGTGATTGTCAGGGTGAATGGAGATTTTTCCCAGTTTAGACCTGATCTGTGAAGACCACTAAAGCCTCGGGTCAATCCCGGATCTGTGTTCCATTCATGAATCTGAGTAACAGTTTTGCTTTTAGCCTCAATGGAAAAGGGATTTGACATGTTTCCTACTCCCCATCACTAACCAGAAGCTCTGACTGGGAACTGGATGCATAAGGTTGTTCAGTGAGAACTTGTGGTTGATGCACTCTGTAATCGAATAGCCTGCCAAGACTCAGATATGAAGAGTTGGCACTGGGGCAAGGGGTGCCTAATGCATATTGAATTGTGAGTCAGCATGAATCAGCATGCTTGGCAGGGGAAGGGTGGAGGATAGCATATGCACACAGCCACATACATAGAAAACTTTTGCAAAGTTACACGTGAAAGGCTGACACAAAATCAAGTTAAACTTGGACATGCATGAGGAAGCACATGGGGAAAGGAGAATGGAATATAAAAGCAGGGGAGTTTCACTGCAGCTGTATAGGGCCTTGGTGAGACCACATCTGGAATACTGTGCACAGTATTTGGCCTCCTGATTTGGAAAAAGGATATAATTACGTTAGAAACATTTCAGGGAGGGTTCACATGACGCATTCCTGGGATGAAGGACTTATCTTATGAAGAAAGGTTGAACAGGTTAGGCCTATACCCATTGGAGTTTAGAAGAATGAGAGGTGATCTTATTGAAACAAATAAGACCCTGATGGTGTGAATACCAGGAGGATGGTTCCACCTGTGAGGCAGACTAGAACACAGTTGAAAATAAGAGATCTCCCCTTAAATTTGGAGATGAGAATTTTTTCTCTTGGGGGCCATTAGTCTGTGGAATTCTCCTCCCCAGAAAGCAGTGGAGGCTGGGTCATTGAATTTATTCAAGGCAGAGTTAGACAGAGTTTTGATCGATAATGGGGTCAAGGGTTATGGGAGCAGACAGGAAAGTGGAATTGAGACCACATCCCAGATCAGCCATGAGCTTATTGAATGGCGGAGCAGGCTCAAACGGTTGAATGGCCTACTCCTGTTCCTAAGTCCTATGTTCCTGTGTCCGAAGTAGCTGTCATGTTGGCTTCAGGAGATTGGACTGAGTGGACTGTCCTAAAGACTGATACTGGGCCTGCATGGGGTGGCCCAGTGATTGAAAAAGCAGATATAATTAAGCTAGACTAATATAGAATACAGCAGGTTTGTGTATCTGGACTGCAGAATGTGGGTGTTTGTGGACACTGAGGTTGTATCGAGTGATACATGTGCAGTAGCAGACCCCAGCTCAAATCTCTCCAGCCTGGAGTTATTGAGCTGGAGTATGAGTTCCAGACAGTTGGATACATGAGGGAGGAGGAATAATATCTGGGCCATTTGCCCCAGAATCCCAGATCAAACCTTGTATAGGGGTGCAGGATCAGAATTAGGCTGGTGTGACCAATCTTGCAAACAATAAGGGGAGCCCAGCTGGGATAGAGAAAGAGGAACCCCAGAACTGATACTATCTAACAGATTCAATGCTTTTTTTTTATTCATTCACAGGATGTGGGCTTCGCTGGCTGGGCCAGCATTTATTGCCCATCCCTAATTGCCCTTGAGAAGGCGGCGGTGAGCTGCCTTCTTGAACCGCTGCAGTCCATGTGATGTAGTACTGTTAGGAAGGGAGTTCCAGGATTTTGACACAGCGACAGTGAAGCAACGATGATATATTTCCAAGTCAGGATGGTGAGTGACTTGGAGGGGAACATTCAAGTGGTGGTGTTCCCATCTATCTGCTGCCCTTGTTCTTCTAGATGGTAATGATCGTGGGTTTCGTAGGTGCTGCCTAACGAGACTTGGTGAATTTCTGCAGTGCATCTTGTATATGGTACACACTGCTGCTACTATGTGTTGGTGGTGGGGGGAGTGAACGTTTGTGGATGTGGTGCCAATGTATTTGCTTCCTGTGAGAATGAGGATAAAGACAACTGGAGGGACAGGAAAACATAGACCATGGAGCAGGAGACTTTCCAAAGGGGGAAGGAGAGGAGGAGGGAAGCGTAATGTGGCAGTTATAGGGGATTCAATAATTAACGGGACAGAGAGCCTTCTTTATAAGCAGGATCAAGTCCAAAATAGTGTGGTGCCAGAGTGTGGGAGAATTTGAATGGGCTTGAAAGGATATTAAAAGGGTAGGGGGAAGATGCAGTCAAAGTGCTTCATGTTGGGTCCAACAACATACGGAAGTGTAGGCGAGAGGTCCAGTTGGACAGCATCAGAAACTAGGTGCTAAATTAAAGATTGGGACTCTAAAGGTTATAATCTCTTGATTATTAGCTGAACCATGCACAAATTGGTGATGGAATAAACAGATTAGGGAGGTGAACATATGGCTGGGGAAGTGGTGTGGGAAAGAGAATTCCGTTTCATGGGACACCGGCACCAGAACTGGGACAGGAAGGACGTGATGTTGGGATGGGTTCCACCTGAATTGGGCTGGGAACAGGGTCTGAGCGGAAAGGTTAAAAAAAGATGGTCAAAAGGACTTGAAACTCAGAAATAGCAGGTAGAAAAGATAGCACCTCTCAGTTCAAAAACCAATAAAAGAGAAACAGTCAAAAACTGTGCTTTAGGCATTATTGATAAAGGAAAAGCTAAAATATGTAAATTAATTCAGCCAGGAGAAAAATAAGACACATGAATGAAACATTAAAACAGAAAGACATGTGTGGTGTAATTTAATTCCCTGAAAGGAGCAGGCCAGGGGGTGGGGGATGGGGTGGCATAGAATGAGGAGCTCAGGCAGGAGTCAGACTTCCCGTCACCTTCTGACCCCATCAAAATATTTCAGGGGAAGGGAAGCTGGAGGCTAATTGAGGCCCTTAAGAGGGCAATTGATGCTCGCTTAAGGACCTCCTGCCATCTACACTGGTGTTCTAACAACTGGTGTGGGGTGGGGGGTATGTATGCCACTTGGGGAAGCCTCTCAGTAAATGCTGGCTGCCTCCCTGAAGGCAAAGATTGGAGGGGTTGCGTTGTGACCTCCTGATCAAGTACCCTGTTGCCACCAGTGACAAAGGTCACCCCATTGAAAAAGACCCCACCCACCTTCACCAACAAAACCTCTCCCCCTTGCTGGACCTGTCTGAGTAGCCTGTCAAGTCCAGTTGCCTTAATTTCACAACCTCCCCTAGTGTTGCTGCTCCAGGCTGCATGCAATTTGGGTTCCGCCAGGGCCACTCAGCTCCTGACCTCATTACAGCCTTGATTCAAACATGGATAAAAGAGCTGAACTCCTGAGATGAGGTGAGAGTGACTGCCCTTAACATCAAAGCTGCATTTGACCAAATATGCCCTAGCAAAACTGGAGTCAGTGGGAATCAGGGGGAGAAACTTTCTGCTGGTTGGAGTCATACCTAGCACAAAGGAGGATGGTTGTGGTTGTTGAAGGTCAATCACCTCAATGCCAGGTCATCACTGGCAGGAGTTCCTCAGGGTAGTGTCCTTGGCCCAACCATCTTCAGCTGCTTCATCAATGATCTTCCATCATAAGGTCAGAAGTGGGGATGTTCGCTGATGATTGCACAATGTTCAGCACCATTTGCAACTCCTCAGATACTGAAACAGTCCATGAAGACCTGGACACTATCCAGGCTTAGGCTGACAAGTGCAAGTAACATTTGTGCCACACAAGTACGAGGCAATAGCCATCTCCAACAAGGGAGAATCTAACCATCGCCCCTTCACACTCACTGGCATTACCATCATTGAATTCCCCACTATCAACAACCTGGGGGTTACCATTGACCAGAAACTGAACTGGACTAGCCATATAAATACTGTGGCTACAAGAGCAGGACAGAGGCTTTGAATGGTGTGATGAGTAACTCGCCTCCTAACTCCCCAAATTCTGTCCATCGTCTACAAGTCAGGAGTGTGATGGAATACTGTCCACTTGCCTGGATTAGGAATGGGCAATAAATGCTGGCCTAGTCAGTGACGCCCACATCCTGGAAATGAATAAAATAAAGCACCAGCAATGGCCACTGGCCCCAGAGATGCCGCTTGGACTGAAGAGCTGCTGGCCTTCTGATTGGCTGGTAGCTCTTGGAGATGGGCACGGAAGCCCCAATAGCAGGTGGTTAACTGCCTGATTGCAATGCAATCCGTCAGAGGTTCCAAAACATTTA
This sequence comes from Carcharodon carcharias, assembly GCF_017639515.1. Taxonomy (NCBI): domain Eukaryota; kingdom Metazoa; phylum Chordata; class Chondrichthyes; order Lamniformes; family Lamnidae; genus Carcharodon; species Carcharodon carcharias. The sequence goes on along the minus strand of NC_054473.1, from coordinate 105,103,527 downwards.
TCTGATCGTGAACATAATAAAATCAAGTTCAATGTAATTGTTGAAAGGTAAAAATGCAAAACAGCTACTAAGTTCACACACCTTTAATCTGAATCCAGCCCATTACTCATTACTGGATCAAATATGGCCTGCTTTGTTTGTTGCTAAGGCTGACAACAATGTAATGAGACAGAGACTATACACAGTAAACTGGGCCAATGTCTTCTGGGTAAATTGACAGAAGACCAGTGTGAAGTATTCAAAAATACACAACCAGTTTAGACCCCATGGGGACAAATCTCCATCTGCCAAAAAAGGCTGCCATGGGCAACTATCGAGGTAAGAGATAAAACCAAAAGAAAAAGCAGAACAAAAGTCAAAAAATAGCACACATCCTGGGGAATAGGAAAGATACAAAGGGTGATAAACCAATTAATAAGAGATATAAAGAGGAGGCATGAAAATAAACTTGCAATGGATAGCAAAATCAACATAAAAGATTCTTATGATTATATTGTGAAGATGAACAAAGTGCACATTCATAACAGCGATATCAATAAAACTAGGGAAATGGTGGACATGCAGAAGAAATACTTGGCATTAGTATTTACATTGAAACAAGCGTTCAGCATTCCAGATATCCCAAGTAAATGAATATTGAATCAGGCACAGGTGCTCATCGAAACTAACATAAGCAAAATAAGAGTCATGGATAGTCGCCTGATAGTACAGAACTTGAGTATTGCTGAAAAAAGAGACATGTTGTCTTACATTTTGCACTCATCAGGACAGATTCATAAAAATACCAACAGTGAAGACAACAAAAATTTATACTGCATGAGAAAGAGTGCTGATTGGTTGGCCAAGGCATTGTCATGCATTATGCATGCTAGAAGCTACATATATTGACACACAGGGCACTGTTCTTTGCAGACAAGGTGCATGCCCATGCATTGCACCTTTTTTTAACTAAACAATAGCTTAGGGGACAGCTATTCCCTGGTCCATTCCCCATGTCAATGCCTTGACCAATCAACCTGCCTGTTTGATTTGAACAAAAGCTTGGCAGTTAATTGTTCCTGCTGCATTCTCCATGGCAACATCTCGACCAATCAGAGTCCACTTGCCAACAAAACTCTTCTTGCGCAGCATAAATTGTTGTTCCCTTTACTGTTGGTAGTCTTGCAAATCTGTCCTGATGAGTGCAAGGTGAAAAGCTTAGACAGCATGTCTCTTTTTTTTCAGCAATATTCAAGTGATAGGGAAAATAATGGCACCAAAGAGTGACAAATCCCCAGGACCAGATGGTTACCAGCCCATGGTTTAAAGGAAGCAAGTGAGAACATTGCTGGCACATTAACAGTAATCATGCAAGGTTCTCTTGATTCAGGAACCACTCCTTTAGATTGGAAAGTTATGCATGTCACTCCACTATTTAAGAAAGGTGAGAAAGGGGAAGCAGGAATTATAAACTAGTTAATCTAACATCTGTTGTCAGCAGATGACTAGAGTCTATAATTAAGGACATGGTGACTGAATGCCATGACCAGAATTTTTCGCCCGTCAGGCGAGCGTGTGCCTGACCCAAATGAGTATAAAATGATGCGCGATGACGTTGGGCGAGTGTGGGAGTCGGCAATGCGCCAGCTGACAAGTAAAAGGCTTATTAAGGCCACTAAAGTAGTAATTAAGTTCAATTTTTCACTGCCCATTAACCTTAAGGTTGACAGAGACATATGAGAGGACATGTTTTTTTAACATTTCAAAATACTTTATTTTTAATTTTTTAAACCTTTAGCTCCCTGAGGCAGCTCTGTGCCAAGGAATTTTTCAGACGCCTGATGAATCCAATTGAATTTTTTGAAGAGGTGACTGAAGAAGAGAACGGTGGAATGCCTGTGGGCGTTATTTTTCTGGACTTCCAATCCCTCATAAGGGACTATGAGCTAAAGCTGAAACTCATGGAATTTAATGTAAATAATGGAGCTGGTTAGGAAATTGGTTGGATGGCAGGTGACAGGAGCCCGGATTTTCCACTCCCCTTTGCAGCGGGCGTGTTTGGCGATGTGAATGGAAAATATTGCAAGATGGCCTGAGTTGTATTTCCTGGCGACATAAAACCAGGATGCGATTGTTCCCCATCCTCCCACCATCAATCCAGGCCGCATTTCCCACTGTTCAATGATGGGAACTTAATTTTATTGCATTTGCATCTTATCATTATGCCGGAATCATCCCCCACATCAAATTTAATTCCCACATCGGCGTGATTTCAGAACGATGTGATTTAATGCTGCCTTTAAAAGGCGTGCACCTGGCAAGCTGAACTTCGAGGGGAACTGAGAGGCGAGTGCACACAACCTTGTGCAGCACTCACAGGAGACTGTAGAACATCAAGGTAGAGGAATCGCACATTTGGGGAGAGGTACAGACAAGTTGCTTTTTCCCGGCGGGCTTTCAGTGCAGTGCCAAGGCAAGGGAAGCACAGACTGAAGGAAGTACACAAGCACATGCCGGTGTGGTGGAGGGGGGGAATAGGTCGGCATCACTGAGGGTTAGGGAAGCAGCCACACACTTGGAAAAGCTTGTTAGAAGTGAGCATTCTTCCACAGCTGAGACTGTTCAGCAGCAGCTCCATTGGCATGCTTGGAGTTAGCGTCTGAAGCTTTTCTGCCCATTCAAGTGACATAAAAACATGAAAGTGCCACCAAACGCTCCAGAGCCTTTCACCTCTCGGACACAGGCTGCAACATAATGAGCATTTTCGGGGCCAGCAGAACAATTGGACAACTGGGCAAGTTGTAGAGTCCCCTTGCGAAAGGTGCCCATGGCGCAGTCACTGTTGGAGGCCCTCACAGCCCTTTGTAATGACTTTATTAAGGTTTGGACCAGAATCCCTCATGGTTCAAGCTAACAGTGCAGCCTTGCAGTGTGAGTTAGGAGAATGTCTGTGACTGAGCTGAGAGCACAGTATGCAGTCCAGTGGCTGAAACTGCTGCCAATCAGCAAAGTGGGGTGGGGCGGAGGTGGGTCGGGTTTCAGACAGCCAATGAGCACTCTATACATCATCCAAGTGGTGGCCAGCACTCTCCTGCAAGTGTGAAGGGGCCTTAAGACACAGCCAGAGCCAGAGGCCTAACCAAAAGTGGTCCTTGGGAGACTTTCAGAAGGCTTTCGACAAAGTCACACATAAGAGATTGGCATGTAAAATTAAAGTGCATGGGATTGTGGGTAGTGTATTGAGATGGATAGAAAACTGGTTGGCAGACAGGAAACAACGAGTAGGAATAAATGGGTCTTTTTCCGAATGGCAGGCAGTGACTAGTGGGGTACTGCAGGGATCGGTGCTGGGACCCCAACTATTCACAATATATATTAATGATTTAGATGAGGGAACTAAGTGTAATATCTCCAAATTTGCAGATGACACAAAGCTGGGTGAGAGGGTGAGCTGTGAGGAGGATGCGGAGATATTTCAGGGTGATTTGGACAAGCTGAGTGAGTGGGCAAATGCATGGCAGATGCAGTATAATGTGGATAAATGTGAGGTTATCTACTTTGGTAGCAAAAACAGGAAGGCAGATTATTATCTGAATGGCTATAAATTGAGGGTTTGGGATGTGCAACAAGACCTGGGTGTCACTGAAGATAAGCATGCAGGTGCAGCAGGTGGTAAAGAAGGCAAATGGGATGTTGGCCTTCATAGCCAGAGGATTCGTGTACAGGAAAAGGGATGCCTTGCTGCAATTGTACAGGGCCTTGGTGAGACCACACCTGGAATATTGTGTGCAACTTTGGACTCCTTATCTGAGGAAGGATGTACTTGCTATTGGGGGAGTGCAGCAAAGGTTTACCCGACTGATCCCTGGGATGACGGGACTGACATATGAGGAGAGACTGAGTTGGTTAGGATTATATTCGCTGGAGTTCAGAAGAATGAGGGAGAATCTCACAGAAACCTATAAAATTCTAATGGGACTAGACAGGGTGGATGCAGGAAGGATGTTCCCGATGATGGGGGAGTCCAGAACCAGGGATCACAGTCTGAGGCTACAGGGTAGACCATTTAGGATTGAGATGAGGAAAAATCTCTTCACCAAGTGAGTGGTGAGTCTGTGGAATTCACTACCACAGTAAGTAATTGAGGCCAAAACATTGCATGTTTTCAAAAAGAAGCTAGATATAGCTCTTGGGGTGAAAGGGATCAAAGGATATGGGGAGAAAGTAGAAGCAGGAAATTGAGATGGATGATCAGCCTTGATTATAATGAATGGCGGAGCAGGCTCGAAGGGCCGAATGGCCTACTCCTGCTCCTTTTTTCAATGTTTCCATGTTTCTATATGCTAACCCTCACGTCTCTCTCTTTGATCCTGCAGGAGAAGAACATCCGGATCATGGGAATCTGGTGATTTAGCGGTATGCCTCATGGCTTAAAGGAAGCAGAGAAGAAGACGAAGAGAGCAGCAGAGCACTTGGCTTAGGAAAGGGAGGAGCACCTCCCTCAAGATGAAGGGGGTGGCAGGGCCTCCTCCAGACGCAGCTGAAGATCCACAGCGAGCCTTCGCTCGTAGGCACCTCGCTAGACCCAGGGTCTATAGGCACCACCTTTCATTCCTGCAGATGAGCAAGAACCAGTGTTGCTGAAGACTGCTCATGTCTAGGGAACTGGTTGGTCACATATGCCACCTGCTGCAGGATTTGGCACCACAGGGACATGGAGGGCATCCACTGCCTCTGGCCGTGAAACTGATCGCTCAATTTTTATGCCAGTGACTCCTTCCAGGTCTCCACAGGTGACCTGTTCAGGATCTCACAAGCCTCCACACAGAAGTGTAGCCAGGAGGTCATGGAAACCATCTTCATGAAGGCACAGAACTTTGTGCATTTCGCCCAGGATCAGGAAACCCAGGAAGATTTGCGCAGGTCTCAGGTTTCCCACAGGTGCAGGGTGCCATCGACTGCACTCACATGGCACTTAGATCTTCATGGCAACAAGTAGTCAACTACATCAACCACAAGGGCTTCCACTCACTGAATGTTCAACTGGTGTGTGACCTCCACAAACACATCCTGCACATCAATGACTCCTTCATCCTTAGGAGGTCTCAGATCCCTGACACAATCCAGGGTCCAGAGAGGCTGCAGGGTTGGGTCCTCTGGGGCAAGGGCTACACACAGAGGACGTAGCTGATGACACCCATGCAGTGTTCTTAGACTGCAGCAGAGCGACAGTATAATGAGGCTCAAGACATGACCTGGACTGGAGCAAATGATAGGTATTTTGATAATGAGGTTCTGGTGCTTCGATAGGTCTGGTGGAGCACTGCAACACAGCCCACAGCGGATGTTGCGCATCATCGTAGCTTACTCTGCGCTACACAACTTAGCATTGCAATGGGGGGAGGACCTGGCTAAGGAGCAGATGGAAGAGTTGCATGTCTCCTCCAATGAGGAGGACGTCAAAGAGGATAATGGCAATGAGCTCCTCGACGGGTGGTGATGCCATTGAAAGCACTGGCCAGGCAAGGCAGGTGTGCTCGGGAGGTCCTCATAGCTGCAGGATGTGAGTGTGAAGCCAGACCATCACTTTGGTCTGATGGTTACACATTGCACAAGGAAGGGGCCCTGGACTGAGATATCTGCCTTCATCTTGTGCTGGAACCAAAGTTTCACATCTGAGTGACACGAACACTGCTCATTGTAACAAGGAGCCACAGGCAAGGAGACATTCTTGGGAGTTTATTGACAATAGAGAACATTATTACAAGTGATTAACATCCATGCCCAGGCTGTGCAACTACATCTTCTTAACCTTCTGAACACTCCCGCGGGCCTTGGTTCTCATCAGACATCCACAGCAGAGGTGGAGGCAGCCTGCTGACTACTATGCCCTGTTTGTGATGACCTTGACTGGCGACCTCTGGAGGGCCGAGGCTTGGTGAGCCCCGGCCTGCTTTCAGTGTCCTGCTGTGTGGCAGTGGTACCCTTCTCACCCTGTGGAGTTAGAGCTGCTGAGGGCACAGAAAGAGGGAATTCAGTTGGGCTGGTCACTCCCTGAGTCACCTGGGTGGATGGCCCCAGGGTGTGCACCTGCTGACCCCTCTTCCCTATGGGTGCCCGAGGGCCGCTGGCTGACCACTTGAGGGGGAGGAACAGCTGGAATAAGTTCGAGATGCCCCCTCCCCTCTAGCATTGACACTGATGGATGGCAGCAATTGCCTTAGCGATGGAGTTAGCATCGTGCAGCAGTGCAGGACCAAAGTCTCCATGGCGGCTGCCATCCTACCAGTGTTGACCTCGATGTGTTGGCATGCCGGTGCTATCACCTCAGACTGAAGGCAGACGGGATCCTCCATCAATCTGAGGAATGCAGTGGACATCCCTTCCTGATGTTCCCTAGCTTGCCTTTGCAGCTCCAGCAACTGAGACGTGACTGCGTTCAGAGGCTCATCATCTGACTTGGAATCAGTAACATTCTGGCCTCCAGCAGTCCTCTGAGTGCCAGGCACCTGGGATGTCCCTGCTGGATGCTGAACTGCTGGATCCTCACTTGTTAGAGCAGCACTGACCTCACCATCAGCACAGGCACTGTTCACATCATCGTCACCCAGCTGGATGACTCTATTTTCAAAGTCTGGCATTCCTTCACCAACCTGCGACCTCACCTTTTTGTTGTGTGCTAGCTTGTCCTGCATGAAGACAGATGGAGGGAGTGTAAGCAAGATGCCCGCCAGGCCTGACAACCAGTACTCCAGGCATGCATGGAGTGGGAGTGATGAACGGGATGAGGACATGATGGGCGGGAGAGAATGAATGGTGATGTCCCTTGAACTGGCAGTGATTGAGGTCCCTGTGGGTGTGTGATAGGTTTATGAGTGTGTGAGTTCAGAGTGATGAGAAGAGTGACTTACCCTGGCGGAATGGAAGGGATCATTCATCCTCTTGCGGCACAGGGTGGCTGTCTTCTTCTGAAGGGCATTGGCACTGACCACCGCTGCCACCACCTCCCATGCTAGATTGGTGAGGTTGATGGCTGGTCTTCGCCCAGAGCGGGGTATAGGAGTTTGAGGCAGGCTTCCACTACGTCCAGCAGGTGTCCCAGAGAGGCATCACTAAATTTGGGGGCTGCCACCTTCTTTGCTTTTGGGGCCACTGTCACCTGGAGCAGCCCTCTGGTTTGAAGACATGAAGTAGGCTGCTCTCTGGTGTGCTTTAAATATGGTGCCCGGAACAAGGAAGTGCTGATGTCATAACATGATGGGCAAATGTCAGCCTGTCCGCCAGCAATCCGGTGTGTTTCCCATGCATGCGTTATTAATGAGGTGCTGGGAAGTAGGCGATATGGCATGAAAACCCAGCATTGCGGCCAGTGGGGGAGTTTGTCTTTTCTCATGCCCACTCCCGCATTTAGTGTAAATCTGTTGTCACTGGACAAGGATCTGTGTTGGGCCCTGAGCTATTCACTATGCTCATTAACAACTTAGAGGCAAAAACACAAAGTTTAGTGATACAAGTGTAAACAATGCATAAAATTAAAGAGTTATTGATCACTTAAGTGAATAGGCAAAACCGTGGGAAGTGTCTTACAATGTAGAGAAAGGTGCGGTCATTCACTTTAGGCCTAGGAAGAAGCTGGAGACTTTCTAAATGGTGAGCGAGGACCAAAGACTTGGGTGTCCAGGTACATAGATCATTATAATATCATGAACAGGTAAAGAGAATAATGGAAAAGGCAAATGTAATGCTGGCCTTTATGTTAAGAGGAGTAGAGTTCCAGTTGTTAGAAGTTGTGTTTCAGCTGTACAAAGCCCTGGTTAGACCACATTGGAGCATTGTGAGCAGTTTGAGAAACCACAGCTGAGGAAGGATTTATTGGACTTGCTGGGAGTGCAGCTCCAAGTGACCAGTATGGTACGTGGACATCAAGGATTAAATTATGAGGAAAGGCTACACAAACCAATGTCGTATTCCCTGGAATTTAGAAATTAAAGGGCGATTTGATCAAAGTTTTCAAGATATTAAGGGGAACCAGTAGGGTGGATTAGGAGAACCTATTTCTGCTGATTGGACAGGTGAGGAATATGGGGATGGGGAGTGGGGGGTGCAGTGTGGGCTTGGGGCACAGTCAGCTAATTAGACCAAGGCCTTTCAGGAGCAAAATTAGGAAACACTGCTACGCACAGAGAGTGTGGTAGAAGTTTGGAGCTCTCTTCTGCAAATGGCAATTGATGTTCAATCAGTTGGTAGGTTTAAATCTGAGGCTGATAGATTTTTGTTAGTACCCTATTAAAGGAGATGAGGTAAAGGCAGCTACATAGTCAGACATGATCTTATTGAATGGTGGAACAGGCTCAATGGGACCAAAGGGCCCACTCTGGTTCTGATGGTCCTATTCGTATTGATGCTGGATCTGAATGGGCCATACCATGGGCTGATGCTGGTTGGAGTACCAGGTAAGGGTAAATCAGTTCGGATGAATGTGACTGGATTATTTGAGGAGGTTTCCAGTAAGCTAAATAAGTTAGCATACCCAGATGTTTACATGGATTTCCAGAAGACATTTGGCAAAATTTCACTCAATGATTATCAGTGAAATGGGTGCCTGGAATTGGAAGTAGCTGCATGACTTTGGTTCAAAATTGGTTCATAGGTTGGAGGCAGAGAGGGGGCATAAAGGGTAATATTCTTGTTGGTGGGGAGTGACAAGTGTCATTCCCAGGAATCCGTTATTAAGCCTTAAATTTTCACCATATTTATTAATCACCTGGTGGTATGAAGAGATGATTATCCATGTTTGCAGATCACACAAAGAAAGCAAGGACAGTAAGCAGTACAGGAAGTGCAAAGGGAGATTGATGAGATTAACCGTGGCAAATAAAGCTCATTGTGGAGAAATGTGAGGTCATCCACTTGGGAGCCATTAAAGTGAAATCAAAATAAACCAAAGGAACAGTGAATGAGCAAAGAGATTCTGAAATCAAAGTCCACAAACCATTAAAAACTAATGGACAGGTATAAAAAGGAATCAAAAGTGGTGAATGCTGGCCTTTATCTCACCTGAGCTGGAAGCCATTGAGGTAGAAGCCATTGCTTTTATTATATGAAGGTCTGGTCAGACCACATCTGGACTGCAGTGTTCAGTTCCGGGCACTGCATTTAGGAAGGAAAAGTTGGCTCTGCATGTGATGCAGGTCAGATACACCAGAACGATAGTGTAATTCCAGATTTTAAATTAGGGGGACAGATTTCATAGACTTGGCTTATACTCCCTTGAGTATAGAAATTGAGGGGTGACAGACAAGCTAACACACATGCGCGCACACACACACACACACACCCACACTCTCACACACACACACACAAACACGCAAACAGACACACACACACACACACAGACACACATAAACGCTCACATACACCCAGACACAGACATACCCAGACACAGACACACACACATACATGCACACATACACACCCAGGTACAGACACACACACACGCACACACACACACACACACACGCACACACACACGCGCAGGCAGGCAGACAGACACACGCATACACAAACACACAGGCAGACAGGCACACATGCACACACACAGACACACACTTAGACACACACATACACACACACACACACGCACACACACAGACAAACAGACAGACACACACAGACACATATAAACACACACAGACACTCGCGCACACACGCACAAACACAGACGTACACATAGACACACACAGTCACACAGAAATACACAGTTACAAACAAACTTACAAAATAATATGCTGAGAGTACATGACAGTTAACTCCATGTATTTCACTGTATTGTACACACATTAAACCCTGTAAGGATTTAGACCAGGCGTTGTATAAGCTCCATTGCTGCAGTGGCTGTACTCTGTCCAAAGATGAACACTCCACACAGGATTGCGACTGTTCCCCAGACAATCAAACACAACCTGGGAGCAGAAAAGTAGCTCAATAAAATGGCAGAAATCAAAACAAAACAGGAACCAATGAAGTACTTTTGAAGTGTCGTCATTGTTGTAATGTAGGGAATGTGGCAACCAATTTGTATACAGTGAACTCCCACAAAAGGTAATGTGGTACTGACCAGGTAAACTGCTTCAGTCTTGCTGCTTGAGAGATAATTGTTAACCAGGATCCCAGAGAGAATTCCTTTGTTCCCTATTGAGGTAGTACTATAGGTTTTTTACTGTCTAGCTCAGAGGAGACATGGTGCCTTAGTTTAACATCTCAGCTGAAAGACAGTACCTTCAACAGTGCAGCACTCCCTCAGCACAACATTGGAATAACAACCTAGATTCTGTGCTCCAGTCTCAGAAGGGGGGGCTTGAACTCACAACTATCGAACTTAAAGGTGCATGTGAATAAAGTCAGTGAAGTTCCCTATGGTCCTAGCATCAGGCTATCTCTTTGGGCTGGCTTACTGCTGTTTCTCTTCTCTGCCTGCCCCTTACCTATGCAATTTAACAGCGATGCTACATAAAATGCTGGACATGAAGTGCAGATATAAGAGATAACACTAAATCTTTGTCAATCGCTTTCAATGCCCCAGCTGGAGTATTGTGTCTAATTCTGGGTACCATGCTCTGGATTTGCATCCTCCAGTTGAGTAGTGAGAGTCTGGAAAATTTCTGACTCAGCCGCCTTGGGAGAAAGTGCCCGTCAGGACATGATCTTGACTGCTGGGTGGCACATGTGAGCTGGAATCAGGCCAGCTGACCTGGGAAGAAGTGCAGAGGCGGCCACAGGGGCAGCCGGGTGCTGAGGTGGGCTGTTTAAAAGGCCCATCTTGGTGCTGTGGGGCTTTGTCTCAGTGAGAAAGAAACACAAAGGCCCTCCAGCCCTCACCCCTCACACCCCCTTCACCCTCCAAACGCTCCCTATGCTCCATCCATGCCACCTCATTAACCCTGCCCACGCCCCCATGACCTCTATACTAAGCTCTGCCCTTCCACCCACCCCTATGTCCCTCATGTCTGCTATGAAGGGCAGAGCTTGGCATGGGGGTGGGGGGGGGGGGTGGTGCGGTGGGCATGAGGGGGACCTTTTGAACTTACTTTTTAAATGTCCCCTCATGCACATTAGGGTTCATGACCCTTCTGAGGAGCTGTGAACCACCACTCTTTAAAACTCCCACACAAATCCATGAAAATTGCAGGGCAATAGGACATGCCTATCTCTGCAATGTAGCCAGCCTGGTCAGGAATTCCTGATGCAGCGTTTTGACAGAAACCAGCCTGCATCTTTAAGGCAGTCCCGAAAATTAGACAGCTCGGGAATGGGGTTGAGAATCCAGAATGGGGACCAACCCGCCATTTTTAAATCCAGGCCCATCCTTTAGGCTGGATGTCAAAGCCTTACACAGAGTGCAGAGCTGATTGACCAGGAGTGGAGCAGGATTGAGGGACTTCCGTTAGTATGGAGAGACTGGAGGAACCAGGACTGTTTACCATTCGGCAGAGATATCAGGAGATTTAATAGAAATGTTTAAAGTGCTGAAGGGTTTTGATAGCCAAGATAGGGGGAAGCTTCTCACCAAGGATGGACTATAACCAGACTGCACAGATTAAAGATAATTGGCAATTTCTTTTTTAAATTTAACAGGTTGTTAAGATCTGTGAGGGTGGTGAATGAGGATTCAGCAGTAACTTTCAACAGGGAACTGGATTTTATTCAAAACAAAAAAAAGTTTCAATGCTATATACAACAAGCAGGAGTGGATCCAATTGGATAGTCCTTTCAAAGCGCTGACACAGACACAGTGGGCTGAATGGCCTCTTTCTGTGCCGTATAATTCCATGACTGTACTGGTTACTGTTACAGGGTCCAGGCCTGGGAGATATTCTGCCCCTAATGGAAATTTGAAGCACTATAGGAAGAGTCTGGATTGTCTTTGCGGATGGGGATACATCTCAGACATGCAGCCAGTTTGACTGAAAATTCTTGTTGTCCTTTGAGGTGAAGGTGACCATGTTCACCATCTCGGGTGTTTGGTGGGGTTCTGGTGGTATGTTAGTGACTGTGAAGACCTGCCTGTGCCCGGAAGGTTTTACTGCAAATAGGAAAGGACACCAAAGACATTTGAATTTCAAACACATTGCAGGCTAAGGATGCCCTTTCTTTGCGTTTTCTCTCTGCTTCTGGTCTGTGTCTGCTTTTGGAGGAGGGTGTACCATTTTGTGTTTGGTGCCATGATCCTGGGTCAGATTCTCCCAGGACTCAAAGTGGACATCAAAACTCCTAAATGAAGCCTTCAAAGTGTCCTTGTGGTGCTTCCTTTGATCATCATGAGGGCCTACCTGAGACTCAAGCATCCCATAGAAGATTCACTGAGTGTCAGACATTCTGGCTACATAAGCAATCCAACCATTTCTGGGAATGACACCATGGAAAAACACAACTGCAAACTAGAGGCGGGGTTGAACATTCCCACAGGATCCTAGTGCAGTCCTGGTGAGTTGTGGGAGAGGGAATTAGAACCAGAAGATCATGAGGTTATCATAATGGCCAGGCCTCAGTGAATCTCTCCAGACAAGCTCTGATTAAAGGGGACAGCTAGTCAGAATTGGGGTGTGGAAGGTGAAAGACGAGAAAGTGGATGGGAGCATTTTCCTTGATGGTGCAAGGCCTGGCTACAAAGCATGTTCAAAAATGGCCACTGTTTTGACTCAGCAGCCTCCAGTCATCCTCTTACAGGGTCCTTAGCTCTATTGAGTTGTCATGAATGGGGACTTGTGGCTGCTGGCAATGACCATTTACTGTCAGACTAACATTCAGGGTCCAATCTTACATTGTGAAAAGAATGCCCTGCACTTACACAACACTTTTCATGAGCACCAGCTATCCCAAAATACTTTACAGCCAATGAAGCACGTTTAATACATTGCCCCTGTTTTAATCTATGGAAGTGTGGCAGCTAATTTACACGCAGTAAGCTCCCACAAACAGCAATGTGATAATGACTTGATAATCCGTTTTAGCGATTTTGAGTGAAGGATAAAAAATTAACATAATGCCAGGGAGAAGTGCTCCAGCTCTTTTTCAAAAACGTGTTGTGGGATCTGAGAGGGTGGATGGAGTCTCAGTTTAATGTCTCATCTAAAAGGCAGCACCTCTTCCAGTGCAGCACTCTCTTAATACTGCAATGCAGCACTAACCTTAATGTTTCTGCTCAAATCCTTTCATGATAATGAAGGGAAAATATCGAATTGTGTCCAGAAATATTGGACTTTAAAAATAAGACCTGAGTTTTTAAAATGCACACAAGCCACTAGCTGGAATGCTGCAGGGTGACTCCCTAAGAGGTAATGGAACCCCACCTTATTGTCAGACAAGGTACTCCTAAAGACATCCAGAAACTAATTGCTCCCTCTGGTAGAGACAATGGGACATAATGGGAGATGAGCATCTTCTTACCTAGAAATCCTGTGAGCAATGCCCAGACAGATTTGTGAATTCACTCCCCACTTGGAATATACAAAGGAGGGGTTAAAACTGAGCTGAAAAGCTGCTCCGGTGTCTGTCTGTTGGTGGGTGTTCTGAGAGAGAGCAAGTGCTGCAAGTTTGACTCAGAAATAACAGCCACATACAGTACCCCTGCAAATCACCATTTTGCAGGTATCCTGATCTTTCAGCCTCTCTACCGAATCAACACTACTGGAACATCGAAACCAACTATTCATCTACCGAAGGCAACTCTTCTGAACCTCAAAATTGACTATTCATCTACTGGAGTCAATTCTACTGGAATATCGAATCGTAATGCTCAATCACCTACTCCCCATGAATCAAGAACTGTTCCATATACCCTTTTTAAAATATATATATATTCAGTTACTTCAAGCTAAATTTTTACTTTTAACCCGTATGACTGGATATGCATGTGTTTTATCCTTTCTTGCCTTTTGTAGTTAATAAACTTACTCTTACCTTTAACTCAAGAAAATCTAATCAAATTGCCTCCTTCAGAACCAGAATGATTGGGTCTGGGAAAAAGGTATCCGTGAAAGGGTCCTTTTTAGATTAAATCTTGTTGCGACCAACAGAAATGGGACGGGGGTGTGAGGGGGCAGTGCTGAATAAAGACGGGGATCCAATTCACTCCTCCTCACCTGGGCTGTAACAATTTGAGGGTGCCCAGGCCAGATGGTGACAAATTGAGGGGCCTCGCCTGGATCAACAACTCTGGGGGGCCTCACCTGGGGGTGGGTCGCAACAATCCCGTGAGGAGGACTTGAAGCAACAACCTTCAAACACAGAGGTAAGAGTGATACAGTGGACGCACATAGAATTGTCAAAATTTGCAGACAGTACATCTGTCTCAGGCATGAAATTTACGTCAAGGCCCAAACCAAAGTGGGAGCGACTATAAAGATGGTAGGATGGTTCCCACCCTGCTATTTTTCTCACTGCCACCCATTCCACCCATATTCAGCAGACATCATTTTCAGCTCATATTTGCTCAGCAGCACTCACTCCCACTCTGTAATGTGTTATCTTTTTTAATATCTTTAGGAACATGGTGGCATTCTGTAAAGAAGGAAGTGTGTGGGTGTCCGTAATTAATTAAAATGGGGGAAGGTTAATAAAGACTATGGGAACTAAGCGGTGAAAGGTAAAAGGGGCTAGATGCATGCATTTGTAATGAGAGGCTTTAGTGAAGTTGAATGTACGAGTAAATAGATTGGGTTTTAACATTTGCATTAACTGATAGGTAGGGACTTGACTTTTCAGCTGTTAAATTTCAAAGAGAGTTTAGAAATTACAACTTACAAAGGTTTCATAGGTAAACAAGGGAAGGTTATTACATTTTATTTGACCCGATCGTGGAGGCAGTAGGAAGACATGACATATTTTTATATTTTGGAAAAGTTATGTTCAAAGAGGTGCTGAGGACAATGGAATCTAAGATGAAAAGGGGAAAAAGGATATTTAAGGAAAAATGTTGAGGTGGGTTGTAGGTGGCTGTATGGTGGAGATATACTGAGAGGAGCTCTGTGCTGAGAAAAGTGGTGAATTTGAAACAGCCATCCAGCTTCAAGCCAGAAAACTCATTGTTTTCAGAAGGCAGTCTGATTCTGAACTTCCTTTGGTTCCACAGCAGAGTGGAAGAGAATGAGAAGTCATGTGGTATACTTTATTAAAGTAGCTGCAGTTTGTCCCTTGGGTAATATTATTGGATCTTTATGGCTTAAAATCTATAAGGGAGCTGCTGCCAAGTAATTTACTTGTGTGCTCTGACCAAATGGATTTCTTCCTGCAAATATTTTATAATATTGTTTTAACTGTGTACTTTTAATCTTATGTGTTTAAGTTTTCTTTTTCTTCTTGTTAATAAATCTTTTAATTTTAAAATCTTGGAAGTGTTACTGGGATTCTATTCTTCTGGGATCAGTGATTTTCCCCTCATTATCAAAATGCAAAAAAAAAGGTTATGATCAGTAAGAAAAGTTTCCCGCTGGGACTTGGCTTCCTCAGCAAATAACATCAGCTGTGGTCATAACAGTGAGCAGAACATTGATGATACCTGACACAGGCTGGAGTTTACCTGACTCTGGGAGAGACTGGCTCAGTTTGCATTGCACACACTAGACACAGCCCTGAAAAGGAGAGAAGGGAGATGGTGAGATGCTAACAACAACTTGCATTTGTTCTGAAATAAAAACAAGGAAGGCTGGAAATACTCAGCTGCTCTGGCAGCATCTGTGGAGAGACAAACACAGGGTTTCAGGTCTGTGCCTTTCATCAGTTCTGAGGGACATTTCACACATAGGCCTGAATGTTCATCCTCAAAGTGGGTAGCGAGAGATAGGACAATTCCCAGTTCAGCACCCAGCCTCAGGAGAAAGCGCCCACAAAGGTGCTGGAGGGTTGGGGAGGAAGCAACTGCAGGCTGATATCAGGCCAGCCAACCCAGGAAGACATTTGGAGGCACGGGGGCTGCTTGGTGTGCAAATGGGTTGTTTGAAAGACCCGCCTCAGTGCTTTGGGACTTGTCCCAGTTAAAATAATCACAGAAAGGCCCTCCAGCCCTCACTCCTCACACCTGCTAACATTCCAAAGATACCCCATGCATCATCCATGCCACCTCATTTCCCCTATGCCAAGCTATGGCACTTCCATGCCCATTGACGCATTGTACACTTTCTAGAATTAATTAACCCTATAATGTATAATGGGGTGTGTAAAAAAAACTTTGAAAAAACAAATCCACTCATAACATTCTCCTATGTTGAAAACAAAGTCTTCACTACAAGCTAATAAAAGTGTCAATCATCTATGACCCTTTAAAGTATCAATAACAAAAATGACAAACCCATGAAACCACTTAACTTGTATAAACAAACATTGTGGAATAGCAGATATCAGAAAGCCAGAGCTGTCAATCAAAACATGTATTCTCTGTTTCAGCAGCTGTTTCAGCAAACCTAATGGATGTCTGGGCTTTCAGGCAAACTTCTTTATGCATGCTTGGCTGAGAACCCAGACAACTATTAGAGTAGTAAAACACCTGCTCCACAGAGGAAACATTGTTTGATTGACAGCTCAGGTCCTCTGATCTCTGCTGTCAATTTCACAATGTTAGTTTATACAATGTTAAGTGGTTTCAAGGGTTTGTAGTTTTTGTTATTGATACTTAAAGGGTCTCGATGACTGACATTTTTATTAGCTTGAAGTAAAATGACTTTTTTCAGTATAGAAGAAAGTTAAGAATGAAATATCTTTCTCACCCAGTGAAATTCCAGGCCAAAGTGTTGCTGAGAGGCTCACTCTGTGCATTATGCATTTGTGTTTGATGCTGACATGAAGTCAGAAGAGAACACTGGCTGGAAAGTGGCTGAATATTGGCTGAGTGGAGGACTGAAATACGGCTGTGATGCCTCTCCTGGCTTAATATCCTGCTGCACTAACCAGGTTAACAAATGAAAATGGGCAATTGTTTTTTTACTAGGAGGGGGGTTTACTGACACCCATGCATCCTAGGAAGGTTTAGCATGTTATAGAGAGCAAGAGGGGTAGGGCACTGATGAAACAAGATGGGGAAAAAATGGGGAAATTATCCTTTATGGGGATTGATGCCCCTCAGGATTATGAGCAAGGAATAGAGTCACTCTCATACAAGGATGGTTCTAATCCCTGAGTCATAATTATCTCCCCCACGTACATTAAGGAACTGGCTGTACCTGGGAATATGAAAATGAAGAATGCACTGATGCCTCCAATGAGACTGATGACCTCACTGATGTCTGGAACAAACAGCGCTATCCCCATGGTGACCAGGACCCAGCAGGTTGTCAGCAACACTCTCAATCTCCTCTCGTAAGCTGATGTGAGCACCACATTCTGAGGCCGATGCTTTACACACAGATCCTGAATCACAGACCTAGGGAAGATATATATATAGAGAGAGAAAGAGTGTGACATGACAGTGGGTTTAAACTGATTGTCTTGATACACTAACCTGTGCAGCTGTATTCTAACATACTTTCAGTGTGGGGCCAAGTGTTCATGAGAGTGGATAATCTGTCCTTCCTTGAAGTTTGTTACTACTCCTCATTCTGTACTCCATATATGAGGTTGTATCAGCTGCAGACCATTAAATTATAAGCCGTACACCCAAGTCCAGGTCATTAATATATATCAAAAGGAGAAGTGGTCTGAATACTGACCCCTGGGGAATGCAAAACCAACTCTTCAATTCCAGATTCTTTAACACTTAATGCAAGTTGGCAGACTGCCATGGCACAGTTACTAGTCCAGTAACATACTGGCTACACCAGTGGACCCACAATTACTTGCTTGTTACTTTAATTGACCCTAAAGTCTTTTACCTCTTTCTCATACATGGTTAGTTAAAGCGATCCCATTAGTGATATAACTCCCGGCAGTTTGAAAACAACCATTCCCCACAACCCTCCCTTTTGTGTCCCTGAACCAATTTTGCCTCCATGCTGTCACTTTAATTTCTTAGTTTTTAATTTTTACTAGCAATTATCTAATGTGGTTTGAAAACGGATAATGCTAGAAATGGAAGCATCTGTGGAGAGAAAAGCAGAGTTAATGTTTTGGGTCACTGACTTTTCAGTGGAATGAATTCGAAGTGTAATAGGTTTTGAAAATGTGAGAAGGTGGAAGGTGAGAAAAAGAGCAAAAGGGAAGGTCATTGACAGGGTGGAGGGCAGGACAGGTTAAACGAGGAAAGTACTCACGGTGCAGGATCGCAGTGAGTGGGAATGGGACAAGTAAAGAAACAAATGATGGGTCTAGAGGAGATGTGAATGGCAGAATGACAGCTGTTGTCCAAAAACAAGGAAAGGAAAAGAGAAGAAAAAGAGAAAAAAACAAACCAGCAAAGAAAAAGGAAACAAAATGGGTTCAAGGTTATAATCTAACATTGTGCAACAATATATTGTATCCAGAAGGCTGTAAAGTGCTCAGTCGACAGATGAAGTTCTGTTCCTCAAGTTTGTGCTGAGCTTCATTGGAACACTGCAGATTGAGGACAGAAAGGTCAGAGTGTGTGCAAAGTGCAGAATTAAAAAGACAGGCAATTAGAAGCTTACAGACTGAGCAGCAATGTTCCACAAAGTGGTCACCAAGCCTGTGTTTGACAGCCCCACTGCAGAAGAGACGGCATTATGAGCAGCGAACACAGGAAACTAAACTGAACGAAGCACAAGTTTTACCTGTGTTTGGGATCTTGCAACTTGAGAAGGGAGGAGGCTAAAGGATGGGCCTTACATCTCCTGGACTTGCATAGGAAAGTGCCATGGGAAAGGAGGTGTTGGAGGTGAGTTGGGAGTGGGCCAGGGTATCATGGAGGGAATGGTTCCTTTGGAATGCTGAAATGGGAAGGGAAGGGAAGGGAAGATTTGTTTTGTGGTCACATCATGCTGGAAGTAGCAGAAATGGCAGATGATGATCCGCTGGTGGAGTAGAAGGTGAGGACAAAGGGAATCCTATATTGGTTCAGGGAGGGTAAGGGTAAGGGGCGAGAGCAGCAGCGTGTGAAATGGAATGGATGTGATTGAGGGCCCAGTCAGTCATTGTGGAGACGATTGCTCAGTTGAGGAAAAAGGAAGCTATATTGTAACTGCTGGTGTGGAAGGTTGCATCATCTGGACAGATGTGAGGGAAACAAAGGAACCGGGTGAATCGAATAGGGTCCTTACATGAAGCAGGGTATGAGGCTGTAGGAGTCATTGGGCTTATGATGAATATTAGTTAATAGCCTATCCCTAGAAGTGGAGGCAGAGAGGTCAAGGAAGGGAATGGAAGAGTTGGAGATGGAACGTGCAAAGACAAGAGAAGGGTGGAAATTGTGAGCAAAGTTGAATATATTTTCCACTTCAGGTTAAGAGCAGGAGACAGCACCAATACAGTTATCAATGTACTAGATACAGAGATATGGGAGAGTGCCTGAATAGGACCTGAACAAGGAATGTAGTGGTAGTAGGGGACAATTTAGAGGGAGGTTAACACTGTTCTCTGTAGCATAGAGAGGCAATCCAGGCGGCTTTGTTGCCTGCCCGGTGCCAGGGTTTGAGGCATCTGCTCAGGGCTGGAGAGGGACTTGCAGTGGGAGGGGGAGGATCCAGTGGTCATGGTCCATTTGGGTACCAATGACAAAGGCAGGATGAGGAAGGAGGCTCTGCATAGTCAGTGTGACGAGCTGGGCACCAAATTAAGAAGCAGAACCTCAAAGGTTATAATTTCTGGATTAGTCCCTGAGCCACATGTAAACTGGCATAGGACAAATAAGATTAGAGAAGTGAATGCGTGGCTCAAAGGCTGGTGTGGGAGAAGTGGGTTCTAGTTTTTGGGACACTGGCATCAGTATTGGGGAAAGTGGTATCTGTACCGTTGGGATGGTCTACACCTGAATCATGCTATGGTGCAGTCAGGACACCACCTCATGAGCCGCCTAACCAGGGAAGTAGAGTGTGTCTTAAACTGAATAGCAGGGGCAAGGGATCAAATTTGGGAATGTGTGGTAAACTAAAGAGTAGAGACAAGGCAAGAGAGACAGGTATTAATATGGGAAGCGATAAACAGACTGTGACAGGAAGGGACAGAGTACAAATCTAAGAGTAAATCAGCAGATAAGGCTAGATATTACAAAAATAATAAAAGGGCAAAACTAAAGGCTCTGTATCTAAACACACATAGCATTTGAAACAAAACTGATGAACTGATAGCTCAAATAGAAATAAATAAATACAGTCTGATAGCCATAACAGAGACATGGCTGCAGGATGGCATAGATTGGGATCTGAACATTGAAGGGTACATGACATTTAGGAAGGACAGGGAGTTAGGATAAGGTGAAGAGGTGGCTTTGTTAATTAATAATGGCATTAGTACAGTAGAGAGGGATGACCTAAGTTCAGGAAACCAAGGTGTAGAAGTGTTTTGGGTTGAGATGAGGAATGATAAAGGCAAGAAGTCACTTGTGGGAGTGGTGTGCAGGAACCCTAATTGTAACTACACAGTAGGTCAGGGTATAAAAGAAGAGACAACGGGAGCTTGCCAGAAAGGTGCAGCAATAATCATTGGAGATTTTAATCTACATTTGTACTGGAGAAATCAGATGGGCAAAGGTAACATTGATAAAGAGTTCATAGACTGTTTTCAGGAGAGTTTCTTAGAACAGCATGTTCTGGATCCAACCAGAGAGCAGGCTACACTAGGCCAGGTATTGAGCAATGAGATAGGATTAATTGAAAACCTCCTAATGAGGCCATCCCAAGTAGCTGTGATCACAATATGATTGATTTTTTCATTCATTCTGAGGGAGAAATGAGTGTGTCCAAGACTTGTACTTTAAGCTTTTATAAGGGCAATTATGAGGGCATGAAAGCAGAGCTAGCTCAAGTGAACTGGCAAATGAGGTTAAGGGATAGGTCAATAAAAGTTCAGTGGCAGATGTTTAAAGAAATATTTCAGAATATGCAGAATATATACATTCCAATGAGAAAGAAAAATTCCAAGGGGAGGGCTCAACATCCATGCTTGCCTAAAAATGTTAAAGACAGTATCAAACTTAAAGAAAAAGCATATAATTATGCAGACAGATGGCGGGTCAGAAGATTGGAAATAATATAAAGAACAGGAAAAAATGACAAAATGAGATTCATAAGGAGGGAAAAATTAGATTATGAGAGAAAGCAAGTGCAAAATATAAAGGCAGATAGTAAGGGTTTTGATAGATATTTAAATAATAAAAACGCTAACAAAGTGAGCGTTGTTCCTACAAGGAGCTTGTCTGAGGAATTGATAATGGAAAGTAGGGAGATGGTGGATAAATTAAACAGATATTTTGCTTTGGTCTTCATTATAGAGACACAGGTAACATCCCAGAAATAGCTGTAAATCAGGAAAAGGGAGGGAGGAATTCGGGAAAATTACAATCATCAGGGAAGTCGTATTGGGGAAATTGTTGGGGCTGCGGGCTGACCAATGCCCAGGTCTGGACAGACTTCACCCTAAGGCCTTGAAAGAAGTGGCTAGTGAGATAGTAAACACCTTTTATTTGGAGGAGGTGAGTGGAGCTGATGGGGAAGTTGTTCAAGCTGAGGACAAGCTCAGCCAGGCTGGGGAGTGATGGTGGTTGGAGACTGGTTGGGCCTCTGTTCACGGAAGGTGCGGAGCTCTCAGACCATGCTGGTGGGGATGGAGGGGTAGAGATTGATCACCCATAGTGAAAAGCTCTCCATCCCCAAAGCAAAAGACCATTACTGGGAAGCACATCAGCAAAGGGCAAAAACTGTCATCAAAGGTTACATGGTCAAGTAGCGGAACACCCTTAATGCCCTATTCTCAATGTGCAAGCTCTTGCCATTGGCCCCATGAAAAGTGCCCTCCTCATTACAAAGGACTGCTAGAGAGGGAATGCCCACCTGTAGTGAGCCTGGTGCCCAGAGAGGGCAATAGGCAGCTGGAGGCACTGCCGCTCCTGCATCGCTCCCTGTCTCTTCACCATAGAGATCTGCCACTTCCCAATTAATTATCACACAATCATCCTCAGTGAGATAAGTGAATAGAGTTTAGAAAACCTCAACGTACCTCCCCAAATGGAGTATTATGGGATAGATGGTGATGATGGAAATCCCAAAGAGCAGCCTCCCTATTATTATGAGCACCTCATTATCTGGATATGACATTAGGACATCTGCTTCCACATCCATACCAAATGTTAAGTATCCATACATTCCTGAAATACACCACAGCAGTTGTTTGGTTAACAGATTTGTTTTCCTTTTTTTAAGTAAGAGAATGTAAGCTCAGCCCTAGATTTTATAGACCGCAACACCCCCCAGCATACAGGGCATGTGACCAGGAACTGGCAGCATGCCCACAGATCCCTGACTCAACAGAAAATGGTCGCCATTTAAACACAGCTCTCTAACTCTTACTGTTGGCTCTCATTGATGTGCTGTCTTGATGAAGCATGTGGAATGGATAACCTGTGATGGGTTCAGTTAATACTCAATGGTGCAGCACAGTACTGGAGTCAGCTAATCTAACCTCCCCTCCCCCTCCAACCCCTTGACAGGAATAAAGGATTGCGTGTCCATGGTGGATTATAGTGGTTCATTCAAAAGAGTGACCTGCAGTACTGCGGCCAAGCGGCATGTCCAGAATAAGAACCCCAAATCTACTCAAGTGGTTTATGGATAAACCGTATTAATGGGGGTAAAAGTACATCCAGTTTACTGACTGGAAAAACACAATATGGGATGAGTTGGTATCAGTCCTAATGTTCATGGGGATGTGCCCATGGCACAAGTTGCCTCTGGGTTCACGCTCAATTGCCAAACTCACCCAGAGGGATGACAGAATGGCTGCAAAAGACAGCAGGATGATTCCAAATTGATAAGGTAAGGATTTCCTTGCTGGAAATATAAATCGCCATTTGACTTGAGGAAGGAAGTCACTCACACAAGCGATAAATGAGACTTCAACATAAGGGCAGAGGTGGGGGAGGTGGATTATTCCATTGGTAAGAAACAGATCCTCAGGAGTGGAAAAAGGTAGATTCCAATGAGAGGGGAGAGCAAGATTCAGGAGAAAGGAGGAGGTCAGGACCTGAGCTGAGAGCTCCACATGGAGGCAGAGGGAAGATCTTACAGGGTCACACCTTCCAGTCTGCACTTCCTTTGTAGAAACTCTAACTCCTGCCACCGACTGGATGCAGCAGGAACAGTTACACTTGCGCACTCGACCCACACTGTGGCCACTGGCGCACGCATAACTGTCCCTGACACTGGTGGGCAGGTTAGAACTTCTCTATATCTGAATTACTAAATGAGACCCAGCTTTGTAAAGTTGCCCACTTATGTCACCATTCAATCAGTGCAGGCACTGTGATTGTAATGGACCTATTATTAAAGCTCTGCAATTATATTAAGGTAGAGAAATGGCTGCACCCTCAGAGAGGTCAAAATCCTCACATAGGGCACCAATTAACTTGCTGTAATCCATAATAAACGATAAAAATAAACAAATGAGTTTATTTAAATGTTATTCCCTGCCCACTCCCTCCCAGCATGTTAAGGCTTTGTGCAGTGAGACCCTAGTTCAAGTTGGATGATAATTGGACTCTTAAATCGCAATGGCATTGTTTTGAATCCAGCATGGGGTAATAAATTTCTTGAATGTTTTATTCAAAAGTCTTTATTTTTGGTTTTTACCAAAACATATTACAATCAATTCTGCACACTCTGAGCTCAATGCTGGTTGAATCTCATTTATTAAAATTTCCTGATTATATATCATTCACTGAATAGTCAGAAGTGTAGTTTAGAGAGGGAGCAATAGATAAATGATAGGTAGGGCACAGGGATCATAGCATCATAAGGTTTAGGCTGGCTAACTGCACAATTTTGGTCTCTGTATCTAAGGAAGGGTATATTTGCATTGGAGGCAGTACAGCAAAGGTTCACTAAGCTGGCCTCTAGATGAGAAGGCTGTCCTATGATGAGAGGCTGAGTAAATTGGGTCTATATTCTGGAGTTTAGGAGAATGAGAGATGACGACGCTGCAACATACAACTTTATTAAGGGGATTGACAGGAGAGACACTGAGAGATATTTTCCTCTGGCTGGGGAATCAAGAACGCGGGGGCACAGTCTCTAGAATAAGGGGCTAATCATTTAGGACTGACATGAGGAGAAACTTCTTCACTCAAGGGGTTGTGAATTTTTGGAATTCACTACCCTAGATGGTTGTGGTGCTCAATAAATTTAACACTGGGATAGACAGATTTTTGGTCTCTCAGGAACTTGAGGGATATGGAGAGCTGGGGGGAAGTGAAGTTGAGGTAGAGGATTGGTCATGATTGTATTGAATGGTGGAGCAGGCTTGCATGGTCTACTCCACCATTACCATCACTGTCATTGTCAGTGGCACCATCACTCTCACCGTTACCATCACCATGGGCATTACATTCGCCAACAACACTAACACCACTTTCAACTTCACCATCACCTGTATTTACGACCAGCACCTTCATTCTCGCTAAACTACACTCACTCATCCTCTACATCACCATCATCATTATCCATACTGTCACCATGATAAGTAGGGCAAAACTGTCCATTCGGGTTAGGGGCTCCGGGGGTATGACCAATGTTTACATTAACTCTTTGATACATCAGCCTTGTGATCATTCCTTATATGGATGTCAGCAAGCTACTCCCCTATGAGGTGCATCACTGACATGCTTGACCCTGTCTTTACCTGGAGACCACTTTGCAGCAGAGTCTATGGGCCGTGATCTCGGGCAGAATTTTGGCTGATTGTTTTCCCCTCTAAAACCAAGAGTTCATTCCAACTCCACTGTCATTACGATTCACCAGGGGGCCTAACATATTCTGCTCTGGGAGACTCTGGATCATCCTGAGTTGTCCATTTACCCATTGAACTATCAAGGAGCCTAGTCCATGTTTCTTCAGATGTGATAATCTGCTGCGCTTGGATAAAGTGAAGGTGCAGTGTTTTGTCGTTAACTTCTGATTACCTGTAATAGAGTAAATGAGGAGGCATGCGATCATGGAGAGCACAGAGATGAGGGTCCAGTGGGATAGTTTCCTGTTCTGCATGCTGCTATAGATTGCGACGCTAGCCTCATGACACTGGAACACAGACACAGCAATGTAGGTCAACACACTGAGAATAGACAGCCATTTCCTCCATATTGGCCTGTCAGACCTCCCAATCAGAAACACTCACCTCGGTAACAAATAGTGACCTCACTAACCAATAAATCCCATTACATTCTGTGGGATTGGTATCCAGGAGTGGGAAGGGCAGAAATAACTTGCATTTATATAACGCCTTTTACCGCCTCAGGCTGTCCTAAAGAGTTTTTTATGCCCGTGACATACTTTTGAAGTGTAGTTGCTGTTGTAATATAGGAAACACATAAGCCATAGTGCAAACAGCGAGCTGCCACAAATAGCAATATGATAATGACCAGGTTATCTCTCTTTGATGACGTTTCTTGAGGAATAAATCTTGGTTAGGACATTGAGGAGAATGACCCACTCTAATTTTTTAGATAGTGCAATGGGGTTTTCAGCACCTATCTGGGAAGGCAGATGGCTAATTGGTAAATGGCACCTACCAATGGTTCAGCACTCAGTGCCGCACGCAAGTGTCAGCCTAAATAATGTGCTCAAGCCTCTGGAGTGGGGCTTGATCACATGATCTACCGACTCGGAGGAGAGAATGCTACCACAGAGCTACAGATAAAAGAATGCAAATGTAGGTACCAAAGCAGGTAAAAACTTTTGTACCAGTCAGCACACAGTCCATGAAAGTATAGGAGGAAGGATGGTTTTGAAGTACAAATGAACTGTTGGAACTATCTCTGGGATAACTACAGGCTCTCTCAGACATTTAACATTACCAGCAGAGATCACTGTCCATTCTACCACTCAGATGGCCCCAATCTCAACCAGATAGCATCAATCTCAACGAGATAGCACCAATCTTAATCAGATGACCCCAATATCAATCAGATTATTCCACTCTCAATCAGATGCTCCTGCTTTTCCACCTCAGGGACTTCTGAGGGAGGACAGGCAAAAAGGAAAAGAAGGTAGTGTTGAGCTGGTAATAAGTGGTGGGATCAGTACATTAGTAAGGGAGGATCTCAGATCGGAAGAACAATGTGTGGAATCTGTTTGGGTGGAGCTAAGAAACAGCAAGGGGCAGCAAACATTGGTAGGAGTTGTTTATAGGCCACCAAACAGTAGTGGTAGTGTGGGGCATGGTATTAATCAGGAGATTAAAGAAGCATGTAACATGGGTAATACAGTAATCATGGGTGACTTCAATCTACATATAGACTGGGTAAACTTAATGAGAATTACCTGGAAAAACTCAGCAGGTCTGGCAGCATCGGCAGGGAAGAATAGAGTTGACGTTTCGAGTCCTCATGACCCTTCAACAGAACTGTTCTCTGCAGTCACCACCAGCGTGAAACAGTTTGCGGAAAGTGTCCTCTGCAGTCACTGGCGCGGGAAGCAGTCTAGGGACAGCATCCTCTGCAGTCACTGTCACCGGGAAGCAGTCTGGGAAGAGCACCCTATGCAGTCCCCGTCACCGTGAAACAGTCTGGGAAGAGCGCCCTCTGCAGTCACTGTCGCCGAGTGAGAAAAACAAAGAGTGACATCACAGGAAAACCGTAAGTTCATTAATTGGTAAGTAACTGCTAGTTTGAACTACCAATTCTAAGTTGATTTCAGATTAACAGTGACTAGTGGGGCCCAGGATTGGTGTCCTAATATTCAGCTTCAACTCAGCAGAGAAAGTGAGTTCCAGTTGATTTTAAAAAATGTATTTTGAATCTCTATTCTAACTTGCTTTCAGATTAAAGGTAAATAGGGGAAATATTTTACAGATTGATAAACTAAAGACCAGTAGGAAATTTAAAAACAAATTGAAAAACTAATTAAATGAAATAGAGATGCAGGGCCAGGCGATGTGTTGTAGCTGCATGATGTGGTTCTTAGTGATCACATCTGTAGCAAATGTTGATTGCTCAAGGAACTCGAGCTCAGAGTTGATGAGCTGGAGTCTGAGCTTTGGACGCTGCGACACTTCAGGGAGAGGGAGAGTTAGCTAGACGCTGTGTTTCAGGAGACAGTCATACCCCTTCGATGAACTACCTTAAATACGTCCAGTGGCCAGGGACAGGAGGGTTGACTATGAATGAGGCAGGTAGAGGGATCCAGGATGTAGCACTGCAGGAGCCTCAGCCCTTGCCCTTAGGTTTGAGATTCTTGCTCCCTGTATGGACGAGAGAACGGACTGTAGAGAGGATGAGCAAACTGACCATAGCACTGTGGTATAGGGAACCAATCAAGTGGGTGGAGAAATGAGAAATATAGCTGTAATCGGGGACAGTATAGTTAGGGGAATAGATACTGTTCTCTGTAGCCAGGATTGAGAGTCCTGAAGGCCGTGTTGCCTACCTGGTGCCAGGGTTAAGGATATCTCATCTCTGCTGCAGTGGAGCTTGGAGTGGGAGGGGAAAGATCGAGGTGTCGTGGTCCAAGTAGGTACCAACAATATAGGTAGAATGAGGAAAGAGGTTCTGCTGAAGGAATGCGAGCAGATAGGGGCTAAATTAAAAAGCAGAACCAAAAAGGTAATAATCTCCAGATTACCACCTAAGCCACAAGCTAATTGGCACAGGGTCAATAAGATTAAAGAGGTAAGTGCGTGGCTGAAAGATTGGTGTGGGAGAAATGGGTTCGAATTCATGGGACATTGGCACCAGTACTGGGGAAAAAGGGAGCTATTCTGTTTGGACGGGCTCCACTTGGATCATGCTCGGACCAGTGTCCTGGCAAATTGCATAACTAGGGTTGTAGATAGGGCTTTAAACTAAATGTTGGGGGAGTGTTCAATTGGATGGAAAAATAAAAAATCAAAGTGTAAGGGGAGGGTAAGAGCACAGGTTAGTGACAAGGCTGATTGTTACTAAAAAGTGAAAGGAAGGGACAGGGTGTGTGAACGCCATATTGCACCAAAGAATCATATAAGTGTAGGGAAAATTGACAATAGGGCAAACTTAAAGGCTTTGTATCTGAATGCGCATAGCATTTGTAATAAAACTAATGAGTTAACAGCACAAATAGAGATAAAAAGGTATGATTTGGTGGCGATTACTGAGACGTGGTTACAGGGAGAACAGGTTTAGGAGTTGAATATCCAAGGGTACCCAATGCTTCGGAAGGATAGGCAGGAAGGAGAAGGAGGTGGTGTAGCTTTGTTAGTAAAGGAAGAGATCAGTGCTATAGTGAGGAATGATATAGGCACTGAAGAGCAAGATGTAGAGTCAGTCTGGGTAGAAATAAGAAACAGCAAGGGAAAGAAGTCCCTGGTGGGAGTAATCTATAAGTCCCCAAACAGTAATTTAGCAGTAGGGCACAGTATAAACCAGGAAATACTGGGAGCATGTAAGAAAGGCACGGCAATAATCATGGGTAATTTTAATATGCATATGGACTGGACTAATCAAATTGGCAAGGGTAGACTCGAGGGAGAGTTCATAGAGTGTATTAGAGATTGTTTCTTGGAGCAATATGTTTTGGTACCAATCAGGGAGTAGGCTATTCTGGATTTGGTTTTGTGTAATGAAATGGGATTATTTAATGATTTCATAGTAAAGGATCCTCTAGGGAAGAGTGATCATAGCATGCTAGAATTTCAAGTTCTGTTTGAGAGCGAGAAACTTGAGTCTCACACTAATGTTCTGGAGTTAAACAAAGGTAACTACATAGGCATGACAGCAGTTTTGGCCTTAGTGGACTGGGCAGGAAGACTACAAGATAGGACAGCTGATGAACAGTGGTAGATATTTAAGGAGATATTCAATTCTTCCCAAGTAAAATATATTCCAAAGAGGAAGAAAGATGGTAAGAGGTGATAAAAAGCATCCATGGCTAAGAAAGGAAGTTAAAGATAACTTAAAAGCAAAAACTAAGGCCAGTGGCACGCTGGAAGGTTGGGGATCTTTTAAAGATCAGCAAAGGGCTACTAAAAAAATAATAAAAAGAGCAAAGGTAAATTATGAAAGAAAACTAGTGCAAAATGTAAAAGCTGATAGCAAAAGCTTCTACAAGTATATAAAAGGAAAGAGAGCGGCTAATGTAAATGTTGGTCCCTTGAAAGATGAGACTGGGGAGTTGATAATGGGGAACACAGAAATGGCAGAGACACTTAATCAATATTTTGCCTCAGTTTTCACAGTGGAGGACACTAGTACCAACCCAATAATAACAGGTAGAGCAGAGGGTACAGAAAAGGAGGAACTTAGGACAATCACCATAACTAGAGAAAAAGTACTGAGCAAATCATTGGGATTAAAAGGTGACAAGTCCCCAGGACCTGATGGCCTACATCCCAGGATCTTAAAGGAAGTGGCAGCAGAGATAGTGGATGCATTGGCTATAATATTCCAAAATTCCCTGGATTCTGCAAAGGTTCCAGTGGATTGGAAAAATGCTAATATAACGCCCTTATTCAAAAAGGGGGGGAGGCAGAAAGTAGGAAACTGTAGGCCAGTTAGTTTAATATCTGTCGTTGGGAAATTGTTGGAATCCATAATTAAGGAAGTTGTAATGGGGCATTTGGAAAGTCAAAATGCAATCCATCAGGGTCAGCATGGTTTTTATGAAGAGTAAATCATGTTTGACGAATTTGCTAGTTATTTGAAGATGTCACAAGCAAGGTGGACAATGGGGATCCTGCAGATTTAGTATATCTGGACTTCCAGAAGGCCTTTGATAAGATGCCACACAAAAGGTTAATAAACAAGAGAAGATCACATGGAGTTGGGGTAATATATTAGCTTGGATAGAGGATTGGCTAACCAACAGAAAGCAGAGACTTGGGATAAATGGGTCTTTTTCTGGATGGCAAGCTGTAACTAGCAGGGTGCCACAGGGTTCGGTCCTTGAGCCCCAACTATTTACAATCTATGTTTATGACTTGGATTCATGGATAGAAAGTACTATAGCTAAATTTGCAGATGGCACCAAAATGGGTGGGAAAGTAAGTTGCAATGAAGAATTAAGAAATTTACAAATGGATATGGACAGGTTAGGTGAATGAGCCAAAATTTGGCAGATGGAGTTTAACGTGGATAAGTGTGAGGTTATCCATTTTGGTCGGAAGAATAAAAAGACGACTTATTCTTCAAATGGAGAGAAACTTCAGAATGCGTCAGTGCAGAGGGATCTGGGTGTCCTCGTGCATGAATTGCTGAAAGCTAGTATGCAGGTACAGCAGGTAATAAGGAAGGCAAATGGAATTTTGGCATTTATTGCAAAAGGAATAGAACATAAAAATAGGTAAGTGTTGTTGCAACTGTACAAGGCATTGGTGAGACCGCACCTGGAGTACTGTGCACAGTTTTGGTCCCCTTACATGGGGAAGGATGTAGTTGCATTGGAGGCGGTTCAGAGGAGGTTCACTAGATTGATTCCAGATATGTGGGGCTTGTCTTATGAGGAGAGGTTGAGCAGTTTAGGCCTATACTCGCTAGAGTTTAGAAGGACGAGAGGAGATCTAATTGAGGTATATAAGATGCTAAAGGGGATAGACAAAGTAGACGTAGAGCAGATGTTTCCCCTTGTGGGGCAATCTAGAATGAGAGGCCATAGTTTTAGGCTAAGGGGTGGTAGATTTAAATCAGAGATGAGGAGGAATTACTTTTCTCAAAGGGCCGTGAACCCATGGAATTCACTACCTCAGAATGCAGTGGATGCTGGGATGTTGAATAAATTTAAGGAGGAGATAGACAAATTTTTAATTAGTAATGGTTTGAAAGGTTATGGGGAGAGGTCGGGAAATTGGAGTTGAGGCGGAAGTGAGATCAGCCATGATTGTATTGAATGGTGGGGCAGGCTCGAGGGGCTGAATTGCCTACTCCTAAGGCATTACATGGTAGATGGAATATAATGTGGAAAAATGTGAGCTTATCCACTTTGGTAGGTGGAACAGGTGTGCAGAGTATTTCTTAAATGGTGAGAGATTTGAAAGTGTCAATGTACAAAGGGAACCAGGTGTCCTCATCAATAAGTCACTGAAAGCTAACATGCCGGTGCAGCAAGCAATTAGGGAGACTAATGTTATGTTGGCATTTACCGCAAGAGGATTTGAGTACAGGAGTAGCGTAATCTTGCTTCAATTGTATAGAAACTTGTTTAGACTGCACCTGGAGTACTGTATGCAGTTTTGGTCCCCTTATCTTAGGAAGGAAATTATTGCCATAGACGGAGTGCAACGAAGGTTCTCTGGACTTGTTCCAGGGATGGCGTGACTGTCTTATGGAGAGACGTTGGGGAAACTGGGCCTGTATTCTCTAGAGATTCGAAGAATGAGAGGTGATCTCATTGAAACCTACAAAATACTTAAAGGAACAGACAGGATAGATGCAGGTAAGATGTTTCCCCTGGCTGGCGAGTCTAGAAATAGGGGACACAATTTCAAAATAAGGGGGAAGACACTTAGGACCAAGATGAGATGAATTTGCTTCACTCAGAGGGGTGTGAATCTTTGGAATTCTCTAACCCAGGGGGCTGTGGAAGCTCAGTCATTGAGGATGTTTAAAGTAGAAATTGACAGATTTACTTAAAGGGATATGGGGAAAAGGCATTGAAGTGGATGATCAGCCATGGTCGTATTGAATGGCAGAGCGGGCTCGATGGGCTGAATGGCCTACTCCTGCTCCCATGTTCCTATGCTCCTATCTATCTAACACAACAGTGGCAACCGAATAGGATTAGTGGATATTTAGCACTGGCTAACTCTGTTAACAGATACATCCAACTACAAAAAAGGTTTTGAAAATACTTAGCAAGTGGATTTCTGCCAGGGTTCTCCCATTGGTTACTGTGACTTTGGGGGGAAAGGATTGAAATTCTGTCATCCACCCCTTATCCTCACCCCCCAACCCCCACCACACCCCTACCACAATCGCCCACCCTTCCCGCTCCAACCTCCTGTTTCCTGGGAGTTTTTTGCAATTACAGTTGCCAAATGGGAAGACCACCACCCCCACCAATTCCTGAGGAAATTCACCCACAATTAGGGGCACAGACAGTGGATTATCACTGGAAGTATGAATAATGAAATGAGAATTCTTTTGTGCACAGAGTGCAATTATAATGTGGAATTTTTAAATTCCAGTTAAGGAAGGTGCAGATGGTGAGCCATTTACCACACAGCTGGGTACAAAAGCCAGTCACTCTGGAAGTGGACTAGATCCTTGAGCCAAGGAGTTAATGTTATAGAGGGTGGAGAACCTGATTCCAGACTTATCGCAGCTGAGGCCAATTCTATGGGAGCATAATATATCAGAGATAGATAAAAACTTTCACCGGGATCCATCAGCCCACAGCTCTCTTACCTGGAATCCAAAGCAGATTGTTGGCACAACCGTGAACATGGCTGTCCATGAAGGAACACTGAGGGAATGAAACAAAATGGTGCTTAACATAAGTGCCTGGCAGGGAGAACATGGGACATGCAATATACATCTGCTGCCTTTTTACGTTAGGCACAATTACTCAGACCGTAAGCTGCAGTTTATCATAAAACCCACTATTAATGGACTCATTACACAGTTAGGATTATTGCAGAATCCTTTCTCTCTGTGGCTTTCTTGTTTTTTCTTGGCATGGTTTGGTGTGGATTTTGGGTTTATCGGAGCTGAGGAACATTGATGCCAGGAGAAGTACCATTGCCGAATAGGTTTCACCATTGGTTCATTGGGGAGCCCTCTCTTCACTGAGGCAGGAGCTTGTGTTACTAAAACTTTCTGTGGCTGACGTCGCCATACAGGCCAACTTAGAAAATCAGCAAACATTGACTTACTTCTCAGGTTAGACCACATCATGGAGTCCACCTTGACTGCCACATGTAAAAACAGCTAGCCCAGGGTTTATGTATCTTAAGCATTAGGGACACAAAATATCTCTTTCTTAGTAAATGAGGGAGATGAAAAGCCAAACAGAGAAGTACAAAGCAGCAGGTGAGTTTCTAACGCTCCTTCAGTAAACAACATCATGTTTGCATTTTGAAATGTGATACACTGGTTCATTTTTTACATGTTTGCACTTCAATTAATCGAGGTTTAATCAAAGTGACTGTTGGATTTTCAGCAGAACAAAGACTGTCACTTCCCCAGAATGTTATCGATCCAAATTCCCCTCCTTTTCATAGAGATGCTTTCTTCTCATCCAATTCCTCTTGTACTCCACCATTCCCCCTTCTCATCCAAGCGCTCTTCTACTCTACCATTTCCCCTTTTAATCTTCCATTCCTCTGTCATTCTTATGGCAACGTGGAGAACAAAAGCATGGACTCAACCTCAACTGGAGCATTGTGTCCAGTTCTGGGCACTGGACTATAGGAAGGACATGAAGGCATTAGCGAGGGTGCAATTTCCAGGGATAAGGAGCTTCAGTCATATGGAGAGATTGGAGAAGCTGTGGTTGTTTTCCTTGCAGAAGAGAAGATTGAGGGGAGATTTAATAGAGGTATTCTATTTATCCCTTCTTACACCATCATTCCTCTTTCACTCCATCATTCCCAGTCTCACTCCATCAGACCCCTCTCACTCCATCAGTCCCCTTCTAACTCCATCATTCCCCCCTCTCTCCATCATTCCCCCCTCTCTCCATCATTCCTCTTTCACTCCATCATTCCTCTTTCACTCCATCATTCCCTTCTCACTACATCATTCCGTTCTCACTCCATCATTCCCCCCTCACTCCATCATTCCCCCCCCCTCTATCATTCCTCTTTCACTCCATCAGTCCCTTCTCACTCCATCAGTCCCTTCTCACTCCATCATTCCCCCTCTCACTCCATCATTCCCCTCTCACTCCATCATTCCCCTTTCACTCCATCATTCCTGCTCTCATTCCATCATTCCCCTTTCACTCCATCATTTCCCTTTCACTTCATGATTCCCCCTCTCACTCCATCATTCCCCCTTCACTTCATGATTCCCCCTCTCACTCCATCATTCCCCTTTCACTCCATCATTCCCCCTCTCACTCCATCATTCCCCTTTCACTCCATCATTCCCCCTCTCACTCCATCATTCCCTTCTCACTCCATCATTCCCCCCTCACTCCATCATTCCCCCCTCACTCCATTATTCCTCTTTCACTCCATCATTCCCCCTCTCACTCCATCATTCCCCCTCTCACTCCATCATTCCCACTCTCACTCCATCATTCCCCCTCTCACTCCATCATTCCCCTTTAACTCCATCATTCCCCCTCTCATTCCATCATTCCCCTTTCACTCCATCATTTCCCTTTCACTTCATGATTCCCACTCTCACTCCATCATTCCCCTTTCACTTTATGATTTCCCCTCTCACTCCATCATTCCCCTCTCACTAGATCATTCTTCTTTCACTCCATCATTCCCCCTCTCACTCCATCATTCCCCTTTCACTCCATCATTCCCCTTTCACTCCATTATTCCTGCTCTCATTCCATCAGTCCCCTTTCACTCCATCATTTCCCTTTCACTTCATGATTCCCCCTCTCACTCCATCATTCCCCCTTCACTTCATGATTGCCCCTCTCACTCCATCATTCCTCTTTCACTCCATCATTCCCCCTCTCACTCCATCATTCCCCTTTCACTCCATCATTACCCCTCTCACTCCATCATTCCCTTCTCACTCCATCATTCCCCCCTCACTCCATCATTCCCCCCTCACTCCATCATTCCCCCCTCTCTCCATTATTCCTCTTTCACTCCATCATTCCCCCTCTCACTCCATCATTCCCCCCTCACTCCATCATTCCCACTCTCACTCCATCATTCCCCCTCTCACTCCATCATTCCCCTTTAACTCCATCATACCCCCTCTCATTCCATCATTCCCCTTTCACTCCATCATTTCCCTTTCACTTCATGATTCCCACTCTCACTCCATCATTCCCCTTTCACTTTATGATTTCCCCTCTCACTCCATCATTCCCCTCTCACTAGATCATTCTTCTTTCACTCCATCATCCCCCTCTCACTCCATCAATCCCCCTCTCACTCCATCATTCCCACTCACTCCATCATTCCCCCCTCTCTCCATCATTCCTCTTTCACTCCATCATTCCTCTTTCACCCCATCATTCGTACTCTCACTCCATCATTCCCCTCTCACTCCATCATTCCCCTTTCACTCCATCATTCCTGCTCTCATTCCATCATTCCCCTTTCACTCCATCATTTCCCTTTCACTTCATGATTCCCCCTCTCACTCCATCATTCCCCCTTCACTTCATGATTCCCCCTCTCACTCCATCATTCCCCTTTCACTCCATCATTCCCCCTCTCACTCCATCATTCCCCTTTCACTCCATCATTCCCCCTTTCACTCCATCATTCCCTTCTCACTCCATCATTCCCCCCTCACTCCATCATTCCCCCTCACTCCATCATTCCCCCCCTCTCCATTATTCCTCTTTCACTCCATCATTCCCCCTCTCACTCCATCATTCCCCTCTCACTCCATCATTCCCACTCTCACTCCATCATTCCCCCTCTCACTCCATCATTCCCCTTTAACTCCATCATTCCCCCTCTCATTCCATCATTCCCCTTTCACTCCATCATTTCAGTTTCACTTCATGATTCCCACTCTCACTCCATCATTCCCCTTTCACTTTATGATTTCCCCTCTCACTCCATCATTCCCCTCTCACTAGATCATTCTTCTTTCACTCCATCATCCCCCTCTCACTCCATCAATCCCCCTCTCACTCCATCATTCCCACTCACTCCATCATTCCCCCCTCTCTCCATCATTCCTCTTTCACTCCATCATTCCTCTTTCACCCCATCATTCGTCCTCTCACTCCATCATTCCCCTCTCACTCCATCATTCCCCCTCTCACTCCATCATTTCCCTCTCACTCCATCATCCCCCCTCACTCCATCTTCCCCTCACACTGCATCATTTACCTCTCGCACCATCATTCTCCCTCTCACTCCATCATTCCCCTTTCATTTCATGGTTCCCCCTCTCACTCCATCATTTCCCTCTCATTCCATCATCCCCACTCACTCCATCTTCCCCTCTCACTCCATCATTCCTGTCTCACTCCATTATTCCCCTTTCACTTCATGATTCTCCCTCTCACTCCAACATTCCTCTTTCACTCCATCATCCCCCTCGCACTCCATCATTCCCCCCTCTCTCCATCATTCCTCTTTCACCCCATCATTCCCCTCTCACTCCATCATTCCCCCTTTCAGTCCATCATTTCCCCCTCATTCCATCATTCCTCCTCTCACTCCATCATTCCCCCTCACGCATCATCCCCCCCTCATTCTATCATTCCCCCTTTTTCTCCATCATTCCCAGTCTCACTCCATCAGTCCCTCTCTCACTCCATCTGTCTCCCTCTAACTCCATCATTCCCCCCCTCCATCATTCCTCTTTCACTCCATCATTCCTCTTTCACTCCATCATTCCCTTTTCACTCCATCATTCCCTTCTCAATACATCATTCCGTTTTCACTCTATCATTCCCCCCTCACTCCATCATTCCCCCCTCACTCCATCTTCCCCTCTCACTCCATCATTCCTGTCTCACTCCATTATTCCCCTTTCACTTCATGATTCCCCCTCTCACTCCATCATTCCCCTCTCACTCCAACATTTCCCTCTCACTCCATCATTCCTCTTTCACTCCATCATCCCCCTCACACTCCATCATTCCCCTCTCTCTCCATCATTCCTCTTTCACCCCATCATTCCCCTCCCACTCCATCATTCCCCCTTTCACTCCATCATTTCCCCCTCATTCCATCATTCCTCCCCTCACTCCATCATTCCCCCTCACTCATCATGCCCCCCTCACTCTATCATTCCCCCTTTCACTCCGTCATTCCCAGTCTCACTCCATCAGTCCCTCTCTCACTCCATCTGTCTCCCTCTAACTCCATCATTCCCCTCCTCCATCATTCCTCTTTCACTCCATCATTCCTCTTTCACTCCATCATTCCCTTTTCACTCCATCATTCCCTTCTCACTACATCATTCCATTTTCACTCCATCATTCCCCCCTCACTCCATCATTCCCCCCTCTCTCTATCATTCCTCTTTCATTCCATCATTCCCTTCTCACTCCATCATTCCCCCTTTCACTCCATCATTCCCCCTCTCACTCCATCATTCCCCTTTCACTTCATGATTCCCCCTCTCAATCCATCATTCCCCTCTCACTCCAACATTTCCCTTTCACTTCATGATTCCCCCTCTCACTCCATCATTCCCCTTTCACTTCATGATTCCCCCTCTCACTCCATCATTCCCCTTTCACTTCATGATTCCCCCTCTCACTCCATCATTTCCCTTTCACTCCATCATTCCCCTTTCACTCCATCATTTCCCTTTCACTTCATGATTCCCCCCTCACTCCATCATTCCCCTTTCACTTCATGATTCCCCCTCTCACTCCATCATTCCCTTTTCACTTCATGATTCCCCCTCTCACTCCATCATTCCCCTTTCACTCCATCATTCCCCCTCTCACTCCATCATTCCCTTCTCACTCCATCATTCCCTCCTCACCCCATCATTCCCCCCTCTCTCCATCATTCCTCTTTCACTCCATCATTCCTTTCTCACTCCATCATTCCCCCTCTCACTCCATCATTCCCACTCTCACTCCATCATTCCCCTCTCACTCCATCATTCCCCTTTAACTCCATCATTCCCCCTCTCACTCCATCATTCCCCTTTCACTTTATGATTCCCCCTCTCACTCCATCATTTCCCTCTCACTCCATCATTGCTACTCACTCCAATTTCCCCTCTTACTCCAGCATTTCTCTCTCACTCCATCATTCCCCTCTCACTCCATCATTCCCCTTCACTAGATCATTCTTCTTTCACTCCATCATTCCCCTCTCAGTCCATCAATCCCCCTCTCACTCCATCATCCCCCCTCACTCCATCATTCCCCCCTCTCTCCATCATTCCTCTTTCACTCCATCATTCCTCTTTCACTCCATCATTCCTCTTTCACTCCATCATTCCCTTCTCATTCCATCATTCACCCCTCTCACTCCGTCATTACCCCCTCTCTCCATCATTCCTCTTTCACTCCATCATTCGTCCTCTCACTCCATCATTCCCCTCTCACTCCATCATTCCCCCTCTCATTCCATCATTCCCCTTTTACTCCATCATTCCCGTTTCACTGCATGATTCCCCCTCTCACTCCATCATTTCCCTCTCACGCCATCTTCCCCTCGCACTCCATCATTTCCCTCTCGCACCATCATTCTCCCTCTCACTCCATCATTCCCCTTTCACTTCATGATTCCCCCTTGCACTCCATCATTCCCCCCTCTCTCCATCATTCCTCTTTCACTCCCATTATTCCCCTCTCACTCCATCATTCCCCCTTTCACTCCATCATTTCCCCCTCATTCCATCATTCCTCCTCTCACTCCATCATTCCCCCTCACTCATCATCCTCCCTCACTCCATCATTCCCCCCTCACCCCATCATTCCCCCCTCTCTCCATCATTCCCCCTCTCACTCCATCATTCCCCCTCTCACTCCATCATTCCCCCTCTCACTCCATCATTCCCACTCTCACTCCATCATTCCCCTCTCACTCCATCATTCCCCTTTAACTCCATCATTCCCCCTCTCACTCCATCATTCCCCTTTCACTTTATGATTCCCCCTCTCACTCCATCATTTCCCTCTCACTCCATCATTGCTACTCACTCCAATTTCCCCTCTTACTCCAGCATTTCTCTCTCACTCCATCATTCCCCTCTCACTCCATCATTCCCCTTCACTAGATCATTCTTCTTTCACTCCATCATTCCCCTCTCAGTCCATCAATCCCCCTCTCACTCCATCATCCCCCCTCACTCCATCATTCCCCCCTCTCTCCATCATTCCTCTTTCACTCCATCATTCCTCTTTCACTCCATCATTCCTCTTTCACTCCATCATTCCCTTCTCATTCCATCATTCACCCCTCTCACTCCATCATTACCCCCTCTCTCCATCATTCCTCTTTCACTCCATCATTCGTCCTCTCACTCCATCATTCCCCTCTCACTCCATCATTCCCCCTCTCATTCCATCATTCCCCTTTTACTCCATCATTCCCGTTTCACTGCATGATTCCCCCTCTCACTCCATCATTTCCCTCTCACGCCATCTTCCCCTCGCACTCCATCATTTCCCTCTCGCACCATCATTCTCCCTCTCACTCCATCATTCCCCTTTCACTTCATGATTCCCCCTTGCACTCCATCATTCCCCCCTCTCTCCATCATTCCTCTTTCACTCCCATTATTCCCCTCTCACTCCATAATTCCCCCTTTCACTCCATCATTTCCCCCTCATTCCATCATTCCTCCTCTCACTCCATCATTCCCCCTCACTCATCATCCTCCCTCACTCCATCATTCCCCCCTCACCCCATCATTCCCCCTCTCTCCATCATTCCCCCTCTCACTCCATCATTCCCCCTCTCACTCCATCATTCCCCCTCTCACTCCATCATTCCCACTCTCACTCCATCATTCCCCTCTCACTCCATCATTCCCCTTTAACTCCATCATTCCCCCTCTCACTCCATCATTCCCCTTTCACTTTATGATTCCCCCTCTCACTCCATCATTTCCCTCTCACTCCATCATTGCTACTCACTCCAATTTCCCCTCTTACTCCAGCATTTCTCTCTCACTCCATCATTCCCTCTCACTCCATCATTCCCCTTCACTAGATCATTCTTCTTTCACTCCATCATTCCCCTCTCAGTCCATCAATCCCCCTCTCACTCCATCATCCCCCCTCACTCCATCATTCCCCCCTCTCTCCATCATTCCTCTTTCACTCCATCATTCCTCTTTCACTCCATCATTCCTCTTTCACTCCATCATTCCCTTCTCATTCCATCATTCACCCCTCTCACTCCATCATTACCCCCTCTCTCCATCATTCCTCTTTCACTCCATCATTCGTCCTCTCACTCCATCATTCCCCTCTCACTCCATCATTCCCCCTCTCATTCCATCATTCCCCTTTTACTCCATCATTCCCGTTTCACTGCATGATTCCCCCTCTCACTCCATCATTTCCCTCTCACGCCATCTTCCCCTCGCACTCCATCATTTCCCTCTCGCACCATCATTCTCCCTCTCACTCCATCATTCCCCTTTCACTTCATGATTCCCCCTTGCACTCCATCATTCCCCCCTCTCTCCATCATTCCTCTTTCACTCTATTATTCCCCTCTCACTCCATCATTCCCCCTTTCACTCCATCATTTCCCCCTCATTCCATCATTCCTCCTCTCACTCCATCATTCCCCCTCACTCATCATCCTCCCTCACTCCATCATTCCCCCCTCACCCCATCATTCCCCCCTCTCTCCATCATTCCCCCTCTCACTCCATCATTCCCCCTCTCACTCCATCATTCCCCCTCTCACTCCATCATTCCCACTCTCACTCCATCATTCCCCTCTCACTCCATCATTCCCCTTTAACTCCATCATTCCCCGTCTCACTCCATCATTCCCCTTTCACTTTATGATTCCCCCTCTCAATCCATCATTGCTAATCACTCCAATTTCCCCTCTTACTCCAGCATTTCTCTCTCACTCCATCATTCCCCTCTCACTGCATCATTCCCCCTCACTAGATCATTCTTCTTTCACTCCATCATCCCCCTCTCAGTCCATCAATCCCCCTCTCACTCCATCATCCCCCCTCACTCCATCATTCCCCCCTCTCTCCATCATTCCTCTATCACTCCATCATTCCTCTTTCACTCCATCATTCCTCTTTCACTCCATCATTCCCTTCTCATTCCATCATTCACCCCTCTCACTCCGTCATTACCCCCTCTCTCCATCATTCCTCTTTCACTCCATCATTCGTCCTCTCATTCCATCATTCCCCTTTTACTCCATCATTCCCGTTTCACTGCATGATTCCCCCTCTCACTCCATCATTTCCCTCTCACGCCATCTTCCCCTCGCACTCCATCATTTCCCTCTAGCACCATCATTCTCCCTCTCACTCCATCATTCCCCTTTCACTTCATGATTCCCCCTCTCACTCCATCATTTCCCCCTCACTCCAACATTTCCCTCTCACTCCATCATTCCTCTTTCACTCCATCATCCCCTCTCGCACTCCATCATTCCCCCCTCTCTCCATCATTCCTCTTTCACTCCATTATTCCCCTCTCACTACATCATTCCCCCTTTCACTCCATCATTTCCCCCTCATTCCATCATTCCTCCTCTCACTCCATCATTCCCCCTCACTCATCATCCTCCCTCACTCTATCATTCCCCCTTTCACTCCATCATTCCATCTCTCACTCCATCATTCCCCTTTCACTTCATGATTCCCCATCTCACTCCATCATTTCCCTCTCACTCCATCATCCCCCTTCACTCCATCATTCCCCTCTCACCCCATCATTCCCCCTTTCACTCCATCATTCCCCCCTCATTCCATCATTCCTCCTCTCACTCCATTATTCCCCCTCACTCAATCATTACCCCTCTCACTCTCTCATTTCCCTCTCACTCCATCATTCCCCTTTCACTCCATCATTCCTCTTTCATTCCATCATTCCCCTCTCACTTCATCATTCCCCCTTTCACTCCATCATTCCTCCTCTCACTCCATCATTCCTCCTCTCAATCAATCATTCTCCCTCTCACTCTATTATTCCACCTCTCACTCCATCATTCCCCTTTCACTTCATGAGTCCCCCTCTCACTCCATCATTCCCCCCTCACTCCATTATTCCTCTTTCACTCCATCATTCCCCCTCTCACTCCATCATTCCCCCTCTCACTCCATCATTCCCACTCTCACTCCATCATTCCCCCTCTCACTCCATCATTCCCCTTTAACTCCATCATTCCCCCTCTCATTCCATCATTCCCCTTTCACTCCATCATTTCCCTTTCACTTCATGATTCCCACTCTCACTCCATCATTCCCCTTTCACTTTATGATTTCCCCTCTCACTCCATCATTCCCCTCTCACTAGATCATTCTTCTTTCACTCCATCATTCCCCCTCTCACTCCATCATTCCCCTTTCACTCCATCATTCCCCTTTCACTCCATTATTCCTGCTCTCATTCCATCATTCCCCTTTCACTCCATCATTTCCCTTTCACTTCATGATTTCCCCTCTCACTCCATCATTCCCCGTTCACTTCATGATTGCCCCTCTCACTCCATCATTCCCCTTTCACTCCATCATTCCCCCTCTCACTCCATCATTCCCCTTTCACTCCATCATTCCTCCTCTCACTCCATCATTCCTCCTCTCAATCAATCATTCTCCCTCTCACTCTATTATTCCACCTCTCACTCCATCATTCCCCTTTCACTTCATGATTCCCCCTCTCACTCCATCATTCCCCCCTCACTCCATTATTCCTCTTTCACTCCATCATTCCCCCTCTCACTCCATCATTCCCCCTCTCACTCCATCATTCCCACTCTCACTCCATCATTCCCCCTCTCACTCCATCATTCCCCTTTAACTCCATCATTCCCCCTCTCATTCCATCATTCCCCTTTCACTCCATCATTTCCCTTTCACTTCATGATTCCCACTCTCACTCCATCATTCCCCTTTCACTTTATGATTTCCCCTCTCACTCCATCATTCCCCTCTCACTAGATCATTCTTCTTTCACTCCATCATTCCCCCTCTCACTCCATCATTCCCCTTTCACTCCATCATTCCCCTTTCACTCCATTATTCCTGCTCTCATTCCATCATTCCCCTTTCACTCCATCATTTCCCTTTCACTTCATGATTCCCCCTCTCACTCCATCATTCCCCCTTCACTTCATGATTGCCCCTCTCATTCCATCATTCCCCTTTCACTCCATCATTCCCCCTCTCACTCCATCATTCCCCTTTCACTCCATCATTCCCCCTCTCACTCCATTACTCCCCCTCTCACTCCATCATTCCCCCCTCACTCCATCATTCCCACTCTCACTCCATCATTCCCCCCTCTCTCCATTATTCCTCTTTCACTCCATTACTCCCCCTCTCACTCCATCATTCCCCCCTCACTCCATCATTCCCACTCTCACTCCATCATTCCCCCTCTCACTCCATCATTCCCCTTTAACTCCATCATACCCCCTCTTATTCCATCATTGCCCTTTCACTCCATCATTTCCCTTTCACTTCATGATTCCCACTCTCACTCCATCATTCCCCTTTCACTTTATGATTTCCCCTCTCACTCCATCATTCCCCTCTCACTAGATCATTCTTCTTTCACTCCATCATCCCCCTCTCACTCCATCAATCCCCCTCTCACTCCATCATTCCCACTCACTCCATCATTCCCCCCTCTCTCCATCATTCCTCTTTCACTCCATCATTCCTCTTTCACCCCATCATTCGTACTCTCACTCCATCATTCCCCTCTCACTCCATCATTCCCCTTTCACTCCATCATTCCTGCTCTCATTCCATCATTCCTCTTTCACTCCATCATTCCCTTCTCATTCCATCATTCACCCCTCTCACTCCGTCATTACCCCCTCTCTCCATCATTCCTCTTTCACTCCATCATTCGTCCTCTCACTCCATCATTCCCCTCTCACTCCATCATTCCCCCTCTCATTCCATCATTCCCCTTTTACTCCATCATTCCCGTTTCACTGCATGATTCCCCCTCTCACTCCATCATTTCCCTCTCACGCCATCTTCCCCTCGCACTCCATCATTTCCCTCTCGCACCATCATTCTCCCTCTCACTCCATCATTCCCCTTTCACTTCATGATTCCCCCTTGCACTCCATCATTCCCCCCTCTCTCCATCATTCCTCTTTCACTCCATTATTCCCCTCTCACTCCATCATTCCCCCTTTCACTCCATCATTTCCCCCTCATTCCATCATTCCTCCTCTCACTCCATCATTCCCCCTCACTCATCATCCTCCCTCACTCCATCATTCCCCCCTCACCCCATCATTCCCCCCTCTCTCCATCATTCCCCCTCTCACTCCATCATTCCCCCTCTCACTCCATCATTCCCCCTCTCACTCCATCATTCCCACTCTCACTCCATCATTCCCCTCTCACTCCATCATTCCCCTTTAACTCCATCATTCCCCCTCTCACTCCATCATTCCCCTTTCACTTTATGATTCCCCCTCTCACTCCATCATTTCCCTCTCACTCCATCATTGCTACTCACTCCAATTTCCCCTCTTACTCCAGCATTTCTCTCTCACTCCATCATTCCCCTCTCACTCCATCATTCCCCTTCACTAGATCATTCTTCTTTCACTCCATCATTCCCCTCTCAGTCCATCAATCCCCCTCTCACTCCATCATCCCCCCTCACTCCATCATTCCCCCCTCTCTCCATCATTCCTCTTTCACTCCATCATTCCTCTTTCACTCCATCATTCCTCTTTCACTCCATCATTCCCTTCTCATTCCATCATTCACCCCTCTCACTCCGTCATTACCCCCTCTCTCCATTATTCCTCTTTCACTCCATCATTCCCCCTCT
Source organism: Carcharodon carcharias (assembly GCF_017639515.1). Lineage (NCBI taxonomy): Eukaryota > Metazoa > Chordata > Chondrichthyes > Lamniformes > Lamnidae > Carcharodon > Carcharodon carcharias. The sequence goes on along the minus strand of NC_054473.1, from coordinate 105,058,912 downwards.
CACTCCATCATTCCCCCCTCACTCCATCATTCCCACTCTCACTCCATCATTCCCCCTCTCACTCCATCATTCCTCTTTCACTCCATCATTCCCTTCTCATTCCATCATTCACCCCTCTCACTCCGTCATTACCCCCTCTCTCCATCATTCCTCTTTCACTCCATCATTCGTCCTCTCACTCCATCATTCCCCTCTCACTCCATCATTCCCCCTCTCATTCCATCATTCCCCTTTTACTCCATCATTCCCGTTTCACTGCATGATTCCCCCTCTCACTCCATCATTTCCCTCTCACGCCATCTTCCCCTCGCACTCCATCATTTCCCTCTCGCACCATCATTCTCCCTCTCACTCCATCATTCCCCTTTCACTTCATGATTCCCCCTTGCACTCCATCATTCCCTCCTCTCTCCATCATTCCTCTTTCACTCCATTATTCCCCTCTCACTCCATCATTCCCCCTTTCACTCCATCATTTCCCCCTCATTCCATCATTCCTCCTCTCACTCCATCATTCCCCCTCACTCATCATCCTCCCTCACTCCATCATTCCCCCCTCACCCCATCATTCCCCCCTCTCTCCATCATTCCCCCTCTCACTCCATCATTCCCCCTCTCACTCCATCATTCCCCCTCTCACTCCATCATTCCCACTCTCACTCCATCATTCCCCTCTCACTCCATCATTCCCCTTTAACTCCATCATTCCCCGTCTCACTCCATCATTCCCCTTTCACTTTATGATTCCCCCTCTCAATCCATCATTGCTAATCACTCCAATTTCCCCTCTTACTCCAGCATTTCTCTCTCACTCCATCATTCCCCTCTCACTCCATCATTCCCCCTCACTAGATCATTCTTCTTTCACTCCATCATCCCCCTCTCAGTCCATCAATCCCCCTCTCACTCCATCATCCCCCCTCACTCCATCATTCCCCCCTCTCTCCATCATTCCTCTATCACTCCATCATTCCTCTTTCACTCCATCATTCCTCTTTCACTCCATCATTCCCTTCTCATTCCATCATTCACCCCTCTCACTCCGTCATTACCCCCTCTCTCCATCATTCCTCTTTCACTCCATCATTCGTCCTCTCATTCCATCATTCCCCTTTTACTCCATCATTCCCGTTTCACTGCATGATTCCCCCTCTCACTCCATCATTTCCCTCTCACGCCATCTTCCCCTCGCACTCCATCATTTCCCTCTAGCACCATCATTCTCCCTCTCACTCCATCATTCCCCTTTCACTTCATGATTCCCCCTCTCACTCCATCATTTCCCCCTCACTCCAACATTTCCCTCTCACTCCATCATTCCTCTTTCACTCCATCATCCCCTCTCGCACTCCATCATTCCCCCCTCTCTCCATCATTCCTCTTTCACTCCATTATTCCCCTCTCACTCCATCATTCCCCCTTTCACTCCATCATTTCCCCCTCATTCCATCATTCCTCCTCTCACTCCATCATTCCCCCTCACTCATCATCCTCCCTCACTCTATCATTCCCCCTTTCACTCCATCATTCCATCTCTCACTCCATCATTCCCCTTTCACTTCATGATTCCCCATCTCACTCCATCATTTCCCTCTCACTCCATCATCCCCCTTCACTCCATCATTCCCCTCTCACCCCCTCATTCCCCCTTTCACTCCATCATTCCCCCCTCATTCCATCATTCCTCCTCTCACTCCATTATTCCCCCTCACTCAATCATTACCCCTCTCACTCTCTCATTTCCCTCTCACTCCATCATTCCCCTTTCACTCCATCATTCCTCTTTCATTCCATCATTCCCCTCTCACTTCATCGTTCCCCCTTTCACTCCATCATTCCTCCTCTCACTCCATCATTCCTCCTCTCAATCAATCATTCTCCCTCTCACTCTATTATTCCACCTCTCACTCCATCATTCCCCTTTCACTTCATGATTCCCCCTCTCACTCCATCATTCCCCCCTCACTCCATTATTCCTCTTTCACTCATCATTCCCCCTCTCACTCCATCATTCCCCCTCTCACTCCATCATTCCCACTCTCACTCCATCATTCCCCCTCTCACTCCATCATTCCCCTTTAACTCCATCATTCCCCCTCTCATTCCATCATTCCCCTTTCACTCCATCATTTCCCTTTCACTTCATGATTCCCACTCTCACTCCATCATTCCCCTTTCACTTTATGATTTCCCCTCTCACTCCATCATTCCCCTCTCACTAGATCATTCTTCTTTCACTCCATCATTCCCCCTCTCACTCCATCATTCCCCTTTCACTCCATCATTCCCCTTTAAATCCATTATTCCTGCTCTCATTCCATCATTCCCCTTTCACTCCATCATTTCCCTTTCACTTCATGATTCCCCCTCTCACTCCATCATTCCCCCTTCACTTCATGATTGCCCCTCTCACTCCATCATTCCCCTTTCACTCCATCATTCCCCCTCTCACTCCATCATTCCCCTTTCACTCCATCATTCCTCCTCTCATTCCATCATTCCTCCTCTCAATCAATCATTCTCCCTCTCACTCTATTATTCCACCTCTCACTCCATCATTCCCCTTTCACTTCATGATTCCCCCTCTCACTCCATCATTCCCCCCTCACTCCATTATTCCTCTTTCACTCCATCATTCCCCCTCTCACTCCATCATTCCCCCTCTCACTCCATCATTCCCACTCTCACTCCATCAGTCCCTCTCTCACTCCATCTGTCTCCCTCTAACTCCATCATTCCCCCCCTCCATCATTCCTCTTTCACTCCATCATTCCTCTTTCACTCCATCATTCCCTTTTCACTCCATCATTCCCTTCCCACTACATCATTCCGTTTTCACTCTATCATTCCCCCCTCACTCCATCATTCCCCCCTCACTCCATCTTCCCCTCTCACTCCATCATTCCTGTCTCACTCCATTATTCCCCTTTCACTTCATGATTCCCCCTCTCACTCCATCATTCCCCTCTCACTCCATCATTCCTCTTTCACTCCATCATTCCTCTTTCACTCCATCATCCCCCTCACACTCCATCATTCCCCTCTCTCTCCATCATTCCTCTTTCACCCCATCATTCCCCTCCCACTCCATCATTCCCCCTTTCACTCCATCATTTCCCCCTCATTCCATCATTCCTCCCCTCACTCCATCATTCCCCCTCACTCATCATGCCCCCCTCACTCTATCATTCCCCCTTTCACTCCGTCATTCCCAGTCTCACTCCATCAGTCCCTCTCTCACTCCATCTGTCTCCCTCTAACTCCATCATTCCCCTCCTCCATCATTCCTCTTTCACTCCATCATTCCTCTTTCACTCCATCATTCCCTTTTCACTCCATCATTCCCTTCTCACTACATCATTCCATTTTCACTCCATCATTCCCCCCTCACTCCATCATTCCCCCCTCTCTCTATCATTCCTCTTTCATTCCATCATTCCCTTCTCACTCCATCATTCCCCCTTTCACTCCATCATTCCCCCTCTCACTCCATCATTCCCCTTTCACTTCATGATTCCCCCTCTCAATCCATCATTCCCCTCTCACTCCAACATTTCCCTTTCACTTCATGATTCCCCCTCTCACTCCATCATTCCCCTTTCACTTCATGATTCCCCCTCTCACTCCATCATTCCCCTTTCACTTCATGATTCCCCCTCTCACTCCATCATTTCCCTTTCACTCCATCATTCCCCTTTCACTCCATCATTTCCCTTTCACTTCATGATTCCCCCCTCACTCCATCATTCCCCTTTCACTTCATGATTCCCCCTCTCACTCCATTCCCTTTTCACTTCATGATTCCCCCTCTCACTCCATCATTCCCCTTTCACTCCATCATTCCCCCTCTCACTCCATCATTCCCTTCTCACTCCATCATTCCCTCCTCACCCCATCATTCCCCCCTCTCTCCATCATTCCTCTTTCACTCCATCATTCCTTTCTCACTCCATCATTCCCCCTCTCACTCCATCATTCCCACTCTCACTCCATCATTCCCCTCTCACTCCATCATTCCCCTTTAACTCCATCATTCCCCCTCTCACTCCATCATTCCCCTTTCACTTTATGATTCCCCCTCTCACTCCATCATTTCCCTCTCACTCCATCATTGCTACTCACTCCAATTTCCCCTCTTACTCCAGCATTTCTCTCTCACTCCATCATTCCCCTCTCACTCCATCATTCCCCCTCACTAGATCATTCTTCTTTCACTCCATCATTCCCCTCTCAGTCCATCAATCCCCCTCTCACTCCATCATCCCCCCTCACTCCATCATTCCCCCCTCTCTCCATCATTCCTCTTTCACTCCATCATTCCTCTTTCACTCCATCATTCCTCTTTCACTCCATCATTCCCTTCTCATTCCATCATTCACCCCTCTCACTCCGTCATTACCCCCTCTCTCCATCATTTCTCTTTCACTCCATCATTCGTCCTCTCACTCCATCATTCCCCTCTCACTCCATCATTCCCCCTCTCATTCCATCATTCCCCTTTTACTCCATCATTCCCGTTTCACTGCATGATTCCCCCTCTCACTCCATCATTTCCCTCTTACGCCATCTTCCCCTCGCACTCCATCATTTCCCTCTCGCACCATCATTCTCCCTCTCACTCCATCATTCCCCTTTCACTTCATGATTCCCCCTTGCACTCCATCATTCCCCCCTCTCTCCATCATTCCTCTTTCACTCCATTATTCCCCTCTCACTCCATCATTCCCCCTTTCACTCCATCATTTCCCCCTCATTCCATCATTCCTCCTCTCACTCCATCATTCCCCCTCACTCATCATCCTCCCTCACTCCATCATTCCCCCCTCACCCCATCATTCCCCCCTCTCTCCATCATTCCCCCTCTCACTCCATCATTCCCCCTCTCACTCCATCATTCCCACTCTCACTCCATCATTCCCCTCTCACTCCATCATTCCCCTTTAACTCCATCATTCCCCCTCTCACTCCATCATTCCCCTTTCACTTTATGATTCCCCCTCTCACTCCATCATTGCTAATCACTCCAATTTCCCCTCTTACTCCAGCATTTCTCTCTCACTCCATCATTCCCCTCTCACTCCATCATTCCCCCTCACTAGATCATTCTTCTTTCACTCCATCATCCCCCTCTCAGTCCATCAATCCCCCTCTCACTCCATCATCCCCCCTCACTCCATCATTCCCCCCTCTCTCCATCATTCCTCTATCACTCCATCATTCCTCTTTCACTCCATCATTCCTCTTTCACTCCATCATTCCCTTCTCATTCCATCATTCACCCCTCTCACTCCGTCATTACCCCCTCTCTCCATCATTCCTCTTTCACTCCATCATTCGTCCTCTCATTCCATCATTCCCCTTTTACTCCATCATTCCCGTTTCACTGCATGATTCCCCCTCTCACTCCATCATTTCCCTCTCACGCCATCTTCCCCTCGCACTCCATCATTTCCCTCTCACACCATCATTCTCCCTCTCACTCCATCATTCCCCTTTCACTTCATGATTCCCCCTCTCACTCCATCATTTCCCCCTCACTCCAACATTTCCCTCTCACTCCATCATTCCTCTTTCACTCCATCATCCCCTCTCGCACTCCATCATTCCCCCCTCTCTCCATCATTCCTCTTTCACTCCATTATTCCCCTCTCACTCCATCATTCCCCCTTTCACTCCATCATTTCCCCCTCATTCCATCATTCCTCCTCTCACTCCATCATTCCCCCTCACTTATCATCCTCCCTCACTCTATCATTCCCCCTTTTACTCCATCATTCCATCTCTCACTCCATCATTCCCCTTTCACTTCATGATTCCCCATCTCACTCCATCATTTCCCTCTCACTCCATCATCCCCCTTCACTCCATCATTCCCCTCTCACCCCATCATTCCCCCTTTCACTCCATCATTCCCCCCTCATTCCATCATTCCTCCTCTCACTCCATTATTCCCCCTCACACAATCATTACCCCTCTCACTCTCTCATTTCCCTCTCACTCCATCATTCCCCTTTCACTCCATCATTCCTCTTTCATTCCATCATTCCCCTCTCACTTCATCATTCCCCCTTTCACTCCATCATTCCTCCTCTCACTCCATCATTCCTCCTCTCAATCAATCATTCTCCCTCTCACTCTATTATTCCACCTCTCACTCCATCATTCCCCTTTCACTTCATGATTCCCCCTCTCACTCCATCATTCCCCCCTCACTCCATTATTCCTCTTTCACTCCATCATTCCCCCTCTCACTCCATCATTCCCCCTCTCACTCCATCATTCCCACTCTCACTCCATCATTCCCCCTCTCACTCCATCATTCCCCTTTAACTCCATCATTCCCCCTCTCATTCCATCATTCCCCTTTCACTCCATCATTTCCCTTTCACTTCATGATTCCCACTCTCACTCCATCATTCCCCTTTCACTTTATGATTTCCCCTCTCACTCCATCATTCCCCTCTCACTAGATCATTCTTCTTTCACTCCATCATTCCCCCTCTCACTCCATCATTCCCCTTTCACTCCATCATTCCCCTTTCACTCCATTATTCCTGCTCTCATTCCATCATTCCCCTTTCACTCCATCATTTCCCTTTCACTTCATGATTCCCCCTCTCACTCCATCATTCCCCCTTCACTTCATGATTGCCCCTCTCACTCCATCATTCCCCTTTCACTCCATCATTCCCCCTCTCACTCCATCATTCCCCTTTCACTCCATCATTCCCCCTCTCACTCCATCATTCCCTTCTCACTCCATCATTCCCCCCTCACTCCATCATTCCCCCCTCACTCCATCATTCCCCCCTCTCTCCATTATTCCTCTTTCACTCCATCATTCCCCCTCTCACTCCATCATTCCCCCCTCACTCCATCATTCCCACTCTCACTCCATCATTCCCCCTCTCACTCCATCATTCCCCTTTAACTCCATCATACCCCCTCTCATTCCATCATTCCCCTTTCACTCCATCATTTCCCTTTCACTTCATGATTCCCACTCTCACTCCATCATTCCCCTTTCACTTTATGATTTCCCCTCTCACTCCATCATTCCCCTCTCACTAGATCATTTTTCTTTCACTCCATCATCCCCCTCTCACTCCATCAATCCCCCTCTCACTCCATCATTCCCACTCACTCCATCATTCCCCCCTCTCTCCATCATTCCTCTTTCACTCCATCATTCCTCTTTCACCCCATCATTCGTCCTCTCACTCCATCATTCCCCTCTCACTCCATCATTCCCCTTTCACTCCATCATTCCTGCTCTCATTCCATCATTCCCCTTTCACTCCATCATTTCCCTTTCACTTCATGATTCCCCCTCTCACTCCATCATTCCCCCTTCACTTCATGATTCCCCCTCTCACTCCATCATTCCCCTTTCACTCCATCATTCCCCCTTTCACTCCATCATTCCCTTCTCACTCCATCATTCCCCCCTCACTCCATCATTCCCCCTCACTTCATCATTCCCCCCTCTCTCCATTATTCCTCTTTCACTCCATCATTCCCCCTCTCACTCCATCATTCCCCCTCTCACTCCATCATTCCCACTCTCACTCCATCATTCCCCCTCTCACTCCATCATTCCTCTTTAACTCCATCATTCCCCCTCTCATTCCATCATTCCCCTTTCACTCCATCATTTCAGTTTCACTTCATGATTCCCACTCTCACTCCATCATTCCCCTTTCACTTTATGATTTCCCCTCTCACTCCATCATTCCCCTCTCACTAGATCATTCTTCTTTCACTCCATCATCCCCCTCTCACTCCATCAATCCCCCTCTCACTCCATCATTCCCACTCACTCCATCATTCCCCCCTCTCTCCATCATTCCTCTTTCACTCCATCATTCCTCTTTCACCCCATCATTCGTCCTCTCACTCCATCATTCCCCTCTCACTCCATCATTCCCCCTCTCACTCCATCATTTCCCTCTCACTCCATCATCCCCCCTCACTCCATCTTCCCCTCACACTGCATCATTTACCTCTCGCACCATCATTCTCCCTCTCACTCCATCATTCCCCTTTCATTTCATGGTTCCCCCTCTCACTCCATCATTTCCCTCTCACTCCATCATCCCCACTCACTCCATCTTCCCCTCTCACTCCATCATTCCTGTCTCACTCCATTATTCCCCTTTCACTTCATGATTCTCCCTCTCACTCCAACATTCCTCTTTCACTCCATCATCCCCCTCGCACTCCATCATTCCCCCCTCTCTCCATCATTCCTCTTTCACCCCATCATTCCCCTCTCACTCCATCATTCCCCCTTTCAGTCCATCATTTCCCCCTCATTCCATCATTCCTCCTCTCACTCCATCATTCCCCCTCACGCATCATCCCCCCCTCATTCTATCATTCCCCCTTTTTCTCCATCATTCCCAGTCTCACTCCATCAGTCCCTCTCTCACTCCATATGTCTCCCTCTAACTCCATCATTCCCCCCCTCCATCATTCCTCTTTCACTCCATCATTCCTCTTTCACTCCATCATTCCCTTTTCACTCCATCATTCCCTTCTCACTACATCATTCCGTTTTCACTCTATCATTCCCCCCTCACTCCATCATTCCCCCCTCACTCCATCTTCCCCTCTCACTCCATCATTCCTGTCTCACTCCATTATTCCCCTTTCACTTCATGATTCCCCCTCTCACTCCATCATTCCCCTCTCACTCCAACATTTCCATCTCACTCCATCATTCCTCTTTCACTCCATCATCCCCCTCACACTCCATCATTCCCCTCTCTCTCCATCATTCCTCTTTCACCCCATCATTCCCCTCCCACTCCATCATTCCCCCTTTCACTCCATCATTTCCCCCTCATTCCATCATTCCTCCCCTCACTCCATCATTCCCCCTCACTCATCATCCCCCCCTCACTCCATCATTCCCCCTTTCACTCCGTCATTCCCAGTCTCACTCCATCAGTCCCTCTCTCACTCCATCTGTCTCCCTCTAACTCCATCATTCCCCTCCTCCATCATTCCTCTTTCACTCCATCATTCCTCTTTCACTCCATCATTCCCTTTTCACTCCATCATTCCCTTCTCACTACATCATTCCATTTTCACTCCATCATTCCCCCCTCACTCCATCATTCAACCCTCTCTCTATCATTCCTCTTTCATTCCATCATTCCCTTCTCACTCCATCATTCCCCCTTTCACTCCATCATTCCCCCTCTCACTCCATCATTCCCCTTTCACTTCATGATTCCCCCTCTCAATCCATCATTCCCCTCTCACTCCAACATTTCCCTTTCACTTCATGATTCCCCCTCTCACTCCATCATTCCCCTTTCACTTCATGATTCCCCCTCTCACTCCATCATTCCCCTTTCACTTCATGATTCCCCCTCTCACTCCATCATTTCCCTTTCACTCCATCATTCCCCTTTCACTCCATCATTTCCCTTTCACTTCATGATTCCCCCCTCACTCCATCATTCCCCTTTCACTTCATGATTCCCCCTCTCACTCCATCATTCCCTTTTCACTTCATGATTCCCCCTCTCACTCCATCATTCCCCTTTCACTCCATCATTCCCCCTCTCACTCCATCATTCCCTTCTCACTCCATCATTCCCTCCTCACCCCATCATTCCCCCCTCTCTCCATCATTCCTCTTTCACTCCATCATTCCTTTCTCACTCCATCATTCCCCCTCTCACTCCATCATTCCCACTCTCACTCCATCATTCCCCTCTCACTCCATCATTCCCCTTTAACTCCATCATTCCCCCTCTCACTCCATCATTCCCCTTTCACTTTATGATTCCCCCTCTCACTCCATCATTTCCCTCTCACTCCATCATTGCTACTCACTCCAATTTCCCCTCTTACTCCAGCATTTCTCTCTCACTCCATCATTCCCCTCTCACTCCATCATTCCCCCTCACTAGATCATTCTTCTTTCACTCCATCATTCCCCTCTCAGTCCATCAATCCCCCTCTCACTCCATCATCCCCCCTCACTCCATCATTCCCCCCTCTCTCCATCATTCCTCTTTCACTCCATCATTCCTCTTTCACTCCATCATTCCTCTTTCACTCCATCATTCCCTTCTCATTCCATCATTCACCCCTCTCACTCCGTCATTACCCCCTCTCTCCATCATTCCTCTTTCACTCCATCATTCATCCTCTCACTCCATCATTCCCCTCTCACTCCATCATTCCCCCTCTCATTCCATCATTCCCCTTTTACTCCATCATTCCCGTTTCACTGCATGATTCCCCCTCTCACTCCATCATTTCCCTCTCACGCCATCTTCCCCTCGCACTCCATCATTTCCCTCTCGCACCATCATTCTCCCTCTCACTCCATCATTCCCCTTTCACTTCATGATTCCCCCTTGCACTCCATCATTCCCCCCTCTCTCCATCATTCCTCTTTCACTCCATTATTCCCCTCTCACTCCATCATTCCCCCTTTCACTCCATCATTTCCCCCTCATTCCATCATTCCTCCTCTCACTCCATCATTCCCCCTCACTCATCATCCTCCCTCACTCCATCATTCCCCCCTCACCCCATCATTCCCCCCTCTCTCCATCATTCCCCCTCTCACTCCATCATTCCCCCTCTCACTCCATCATTCCCCCTCTCACTCCATCATTCCCACTCTCACTCCATCATTCCCCTCTCACTCCATCATTCCCCTTTAACTCCATCATTCCCCCTCTCACTCCATCATTCCCCCTTCACTTCATGATTGCCCCTCTCACTCCATCATTCCCCTTTCACTCCATCATTCCCCCTCTCACTCCATCATTCCCCTTTCACTCCATCATTCCCCCTCTCACTCCATCATTCCCTTCTCACTCCATCATTCCCCCCTCACTCCATCATTCCCCCCTCACTCCATCATTCCCCCCTCTCTCCATTATTCCTCTTTCACTCCATCATTCCCCCTCTCACTCCATCATTCGCCCCTCACTCCATCATTCCCACTCTCACTCCATCATTCCCCCTCTCACTCCATCATTCCCCTTTCACTCCATCATTTCCCTTTCACTTCATGATTCCCACTCTCACTCCATCATTCCCCTTTCACTTTATGATTTCCCCTCTCACTCCATCATTCCCCTCTCACTAGATCATTTTTCTTTCACTCCATCATCCCCCTCTCACTCCATCAATCCCCCTCTCACTCCATCATTCCCACTCACTCCATCATTCCCCCCTCTCTCCATCATTCCTCTTTCACTCCATAATTCCTCTTTCACCCCATCATTCGTCCTCTCACTCCATCATTCCCCTCTCACTCCATCATTCCCCTTTCACTCCATCATTCCTGCTCTCATTCCATCATTCCCCTTTCACTCCATCATTTCCCTTTCACTTCATGATTCCCCCTCTCACTCCATCATTCCCCTTTCACTTTATGATTTCCCCTCTCACTCCATCATTCCCCTCTCACTAGATCATTCTTCTTTCACTCCATCATCCCCCTCTCACTCCATCAATCCCCCTCTCACTCCATCATTCCCACTCACTCCATCATTCCCCCCTCTCTCCATCATTCCTCTTTCACTCCATCATTCCTCTTTCACCCCATCATTCGTCCTCTCACTCCATCATTCCCCTCTCACTCCATCATTCCCCCTCTCACTCCATCATTCCCACTCTCACTCCATCATTCCCCCTCTCACTCCATCATTCCTCTTTAACTCCATCATTCCCCCTCTCATTCCATCATTCCCCTTTCACTCCATCATTTCAGTTTCACTTCATGATTCCCACTCTCACTCCATCATTCCCCTTTCACTTTATGATTTCCCCTCTCACTCCATCATTCCCCTCTCACTAGATCATTCTTCTTTCACTCCATCATCCCCCTCTCACTCCATCAATCCCCCTCTCACTCCATCATTCCCACTCACTCCATCATTCCCCCCTCTCTCCATCATTCCTCTTTCACTCCATCATTCCTCTTTCACCCCATCATTCGTCCTCTCACTCCATCATTCCCCTCTCACTCCATCATTCCCCCTCTCACTCCATCATTTCCCTCTCACTCCATCATCCCCCCTCACTCCATCTTCCCCTCACACTGCATCATTTACCTCTCGCACCATCATTCTCCCTCTCACTCCATCATTCCCCTTTCATTTCATGGTTCCCCCTCTCACTCCATCATTTCCCTCTCACTCCATCATCCCCACTCACTCCATCTTCCCCTCTCACTCCATCATTCCTGTCTCACTCCATTATTCCCCTTTCACTTCATGATTCTCCCTCTCACTCCAACATTCCTCTTTCACTCCATCATCCCCCTCGCACTCCATCATTCCCCCCTCTCTCCATCATTCCTCTTTCACCCCATCATTCCCCTCTCACTCCATCATTCCCCCTTTCAGTCCATCATTTCCCCCTCATTCCATCATTCCTCCTCTCACTCCATCATTCCCCCTCACGCATCATCCCCCCCTCATTCTATCATTCCCCCTTTTTCTCCATCATTCCCAGTCTCACTCCATCAGTCCCTCTCTCACTCCATATGTCTCCCTCTAACTCCATCATTCCCCCCCTCCATCATTCCTCTTTCACTCCATCATTCCTCTTTCACTCCATCATTCCCTTTTCACTCCATCATTCCCTTCTCACTACATCATTCCGTTTTCACTCTATCATTCCCCCCTCACTCCATCATTCCCCCCTCACTCCATCTTCCCCTCTCACTCCATCATTCCTGTCTCACTCCATTATTCCCCTTTCACTTCATGATTCCCCCTCTCACTCCATCATTCCCCTCTCACTCCAACATTTCCATCTCACTCCATCATTCCTCTTTCACTCCATCATCCCCCTCACACTCCATCATTCCCCTCTCTCTCCATCATTCCTCTTTCACCCCATCATTCCCCTCCCACTCCATCATTCCCCCTTTCACTCCATCATTTCCCCCTCATTCCATCATTCCTCCCCTCACTCCATCATTCCCCCTCACTCATCATCCCCCCCTCACTCCATCATTCCCCCTTTCACTCCGTCATTCCCAGTCTCACTCCATCAGTCCCTCTCTCACTCCATCTGTCTCCCTCTAACTCCATCATTCCCCTCCTCCATCATTCCTCTTTCACTCCATCATTCCTCTTTCACTCCATCATTCCCTTTTCACTCCATCATTCCCTTCTCACTACATCATTCCATTTTCACTCCATCATTCCCCCCTCACTCCATCATTCAACCCTCTCTCTATCATTCCTCTTTCATTCCATCATTCCCTTCTCACTCCATCATTCCCCCTTTCACTCCATCATTCCCCCTCTCACTCCATCATTCCCCTTTCACTTCATGATTCCCCCTCTCAATCCATCATTCCCCTCTCACTCCAACATTTCCCTTTCACTTCATGATTCCCCCTCTCACTCCATCATTCCCCTTTCACTTCATGATTCCCCCTCTCACTCCATCATTCCCCTTTCACTTCATGATTCCCCCTCTCACTCCATCATTTCCCTTTCACTCCATCATTCCCCTTTCACTCCATCATTTCCCTTTCACTTCATGATTCCCCCCTCACTCCATCATTCCCCTTTCACTTCATGATTCCCCCTCTCACTCCATCATTCCCTTTTCACTTCATGATTCCCCCTCTCACTCCATCATTCCCCTTTCACTCCATCATTCCCCCTCTCACTCCATCATTCCCTTCTCACTCCATCATTCCCTCCTCACCCCATCATTCCCCCCTCTCTCCATCATTCCTCTTTCACTCCATCATTCCTTTCTCACTCCATCATTCCCCCTCTCACTCCATCATTCCCACTCTCACTCCATCATTCCCCTCTCACTCCATCATTCCCCTTTAACTCCATCATTCCCCCTCTCACTCCATCATTCCCCTTTCACTTTATGATTCCCCCTCTCACTCCATCATTTCCCTCTCACTCCATCATTGCTACTCACTCCAATTTCCCCTCTTACTCCAGCATTTCTCTCTCACTCCATCATTCCCCTCTCACTCCATCATTCCCCCTCACTAGATCATTCTTCTTTCACTCCATCATTCCCCTCTCAGTCCATCAATCCCCCTCTCACTCCATCATCCCCCCTCACTCCATCATTCCCCCCTCTCTCCATCATTCCTCTTTCACTCCATCATTCCTCTTTCACTCCATCATTCCTCTTTCACTCCATCATTCCCTTCTCATTCCATCATTCACCCCTCTCACTCCGTCATTACCCCCTCTCTCCATCATTCCTCTTTCACTCCATCATTCATCCTCTCACTCCATCATTCCCCTCTCACTCCATCATTCCCCCTCTCATTCCATCATTCCCCTTTTACTCCATCATTCCCGTTTCACTGCATGATTCCCCCTCTCACTCCATCATTTCCCTCTCACGCCATCTTCCCCTCGCACTCCATCATTTCCCTCTCGCACCATCATTCTCCCTCTCACTCCATCATTCCCCTTTCACTTCATGATTCCCCCTTGCACTCCATCATTCCCCCCTCTCTCCATCATTCCTCTTTCACTCCATTATTCCCCTCTCACTCCATCATTCCCCCTTTCACTCCATCATTTCCCCCTCATTCCATCATTCCTCCTCTCACTCCATCATTCCCCCTCACTCATCATCCTCCCTCACTCCATCATTCCCCCCTCACCCCATCATTCCCCCCTCTCTCCATCATTCCCCCTCTCACTCCATCATTCCCCCTCTCACTCCATCATTCCCCCTCTCACTCCATCATTCCCACTCTCACTCCATCATTCCCCTCTCACTCCATCATTCCCCTTTAACTCCATCATTCCCCCTCTCACTCCATCATTCCCCCTTCACTTCATGATTGCCCCTCTCACTCCATCATTCCCCTTTCACTCCATCATTCCCCCTCTCACTCCATCATTCCCCTTTCACTCCATCATTCCCCCTCTCACTCCATCATTCCCTTCTCACTCCATCATTCCCCCCTCACTCCATCATTCCCCCCTCACTCCATCATTCCCCCCTCTCTCCATTATTCCTCTTTCACTCCATCATTCCCCCTCTCACTCCATCATTCGCCCCTCACTCCATCATTCCCACTCTCACTCCATCATTCCCCCTCTCACTCCATCATTCCCCTTTCACTCCATCATTTCCCTTTCACTTCATGATTCCCACTCTCACTCCATCATTCCCCTTTCACTTTATGATTTCCCCTCTCACTCCATCATTCCCCTCTCACTAGATCATTTTTCTTTCACTCCATCATCCCCCTCTCACTCCATCAATCCCCCTCTCACTCCATCATTCCCACTCACTCCATCATTCCCCCCTCTCTCCATCATTCCTCTTTCACTCCATAATTCCTCTTTCACCCCATCATTCGTCCTCTCACTCCATCATTCCCCTCTCACTCCATCATTCCCCTTTCACTCCATCATTCCTGCTCTCATTCCATCATTCCCCTTTCACTCCATCATTTCCCTTTCACTTCATGATTCCCCCTCTCACTCCATCATTCCCCCTTCACTTCATGATTCCCCCTCTCACTCCATCATTCCCCTTTCACTCCATCATTCCCCCTTTCACTCCATCATTCCCTTCTCACTCCATCATTCCCCCCTCACTCCATCATTCCCCCTCACTTCATCATTCCCCCCTCTCTCCATTATTCCTCTTTCACTCCATCATTCCCCCTCTCACTCCATCATTCCCCCTCTCACTCCATCATTCCCACTCTCACTCCATCATTCCCCCTCTCACTCCATCATTCCCCTTTAACTCCATCATTCCCCCTCTCATTCCATCATTCCCCTTTCACTCCATCATTTCAGTTTCACTTCATGATTCCCACTCTCACTCCATCATTCCCCTTTCACTTTATGATTTCCCCTCTCACTCCATCATTCCCCTCTCACTAGATCATTCTTCTTTCACTCCATCATCCCCCTCTCACTCCATCAATCCCCCTCTCACTCCATCATTCCCACTCACTCCATCATTCCCCCCTCTCTCCATCATTCCTCTTTCACTCCATCATTCCTCTTTCACCCCATCATTCGTCCTCTCACTCCATCGTTCCCCTCTCACTCCATCATTCCCCCTCTCACTCCATCATTTCCCTCTCACTCCATCATCCCCCCTCACTCCATCTTCCCCTCACACTGCATCATTTACCTCTCGCACCATCATTCTCCCTCTCACTCCATCATTCCCCTTTCATTTCATGGTTCCCCCTCTCACTCCATCATTTCCCTCTCACTCCATCATCCCCACTCACTCCATCTTCCCCTCTCACTCCATCATTCCTGTCTCACTCCATTATTCCCCTTTCACTTCATGATTCTCCCTCTCACTCCAACATTCCTCTTTCACTCCATCATCCCCCTCGCACTCCATCATTCCCCCCTCTCTCCATCATTCCTCTTTCACCCCATCATTCCCCTCTCACTCCATCATTCCCCCTTTCAGTCCATCATTTCCCCCTCATTCCATCATTCCTCCTCTCACTCCATCATTCCCCCTCACGCATCATCCCCCCCTCATTCTATCATTCCCCCTTTTTCTCCATCATTCCCAGTCTCACTCCATCAGTCCCTCTCTCACTCCATCTGTCTCCCTCTAACTCCATCATTCCCCCCCTCCATCATTCCTCTTTCACTCCATCATTCCTCTTTCACTCCATCATTCCCTTTTCACTCCATCATTCCCTTCCCACTACATCATTCCGTTTTCACTCTATCATTCCCCCCTCACTCCATCATTCCCCCCTCACTCCATCTTCCCCTCTCACTCCATCATTCCTGTCTCACTCCATTATTCCCCTTTCACTTCATGATTCCCCCTCTCACTCCATCATTCCCCTCTCACTCCAACATTTCCCTCTCACTCCATCATTCCTCTTTCACTCCATCATCCCCCTCACACTCCATCATTCCCCTCTCTCTCCATCATTCCTCTTTCACCCCATCATTCCCCTCCCACTCCATCATTCCCCCTTTCACTCCATCATTTCCCCCTCATTCCATCATTCCTCCCCTCACTCCATCATTCCCCCTCACTCATCATGCCCCCCTCACTCTATCATTCCCCCTTTCACTCCGTCATTCCCAGTCTCACTCCATCAGTCCCTCTCTCACTCCATCTGTCTCCCTCTAACTCCATCATTCCCCTCCTCCATCATTCCTCTTTCACTCCATCATTCCTCTTTCACTCCATCATTCCCTTTTCACTCCATCATTCCCTTCTCACTACATCATTCCATTTTCACTCCATCATTCCCCCCTCACTCCATCATTCCCCCCTCTCTCTATCATTCCTCTTTCATTCCATCATTCCCTTCTCACTCCATCATTCCCCCTTTCACTCCATCATTCCCCCTCTCACTCCATCATTCCCCTTTCACTTCATGATTCCCCCTCTCAATCCATCATTCCCCTCTCACTCCAACATTTCCCTTTCACTTCATGATTCCCCCTCTCACTCCATCATTCCCCTTTCACTTCATGATTCCCCCTCTCACTCCATCATTCCCCTTTCACTTCATGATTCCCCCTCTCACTCCATCATTTCCCTTTCACTCCATCATTCCCCTTTCACTCCATCATTTCCCTTTCACTTCATGATTCCCCCCTCACTCCATCATTCCCCTTTCACTTCATGATTCCCCCTCTCACTCCATTCCCTTTTCACTTCATGATTCCCCCTCTCACTCCATCATTCCCCTTTCACTCCATCATTCCCCCTCTCACTCCATCATTCCCTTCTCACTCCATCATTCCCTCCTCACCCCATCATTCCCCCCTCTCTCCATCATTCCTCTTTCACTCCATCATTCCTTTCTCACTCCATCATTCCCCCTCTCACTCCATCATTCCCACTCTCACTCCATCATTCCCCTCTCACTCCATCATTCCCCTTTAACTCCATCATTCCCCCTCTCACTCCATCATTCCCCTTTCACTTTATGATTCCCCCTCTCACTCCATCATTTCCCTCTCACTCCATCATTGCTACTCACTCCAATTTCCCCTCTTACTCCAGCATTTCTCTCTCACTCCATCATTCCCCTCTCACTCCATCATTCCCCCTCACTAGATCATTCTTCTTTCACTCCATCATTCCCCTCTCAGTCCATCAATCCCCCTCTCACTCCATCATCCCCCCTCACTCCATCATTCCCCCCTCTCTCCATCATTCCTCTTTCACTCCATCATTCCTCTTTCACTCCATCATTCCTCTTTCACTCCATCATTCCCTTCTCATTCCATCATTCACCCCTCTCACTCCGTCATTACCCCCTCTCTCCATCATTTCTCTTTCACTCCATCATTCGTCCTCTCACTCCATCATTCCCCTCTCACTCCATCATTCCCCCTCTCATTCCATCATTCCCCTTTTACTCCATCATTCCCGTTTCACTGCATGATTCCCCCTCTCACTCCATCATTTCCCTCTTACGCCATCTTCCCCTCGCACTCCATCATTTCCCTCTCGCACCATCATTCTCCCTCTCACTCCATCATTCCCCTTTCATTTCATGGTTCCCCCTCTCACTCCATCATTTCCCTCTCACTCCATCATCCCCACTCACTCCATCTTCCCCTCTCACTCCATCATTCCTGTCTCACTCCATTATTCCCCTTTCACTTCATGATTCTCCCTCTCACTCCAACATTCCTCTTTCACTCCATCATCCCCCTCGCACTCCATCATTCCCCCCTCTCTCCATCATTCCTCTTTCACCCCATCATTCCCCTCTCACTCCATCATTCCCCCTTTCAGTCCATCATTTCCCCCTCATTCCATCATTCCTCCTCTCACTCCATCATTCCCCCTCACGCATCATCCCCCCCTCATTCTATCATTCCCCCTTTTTCTCCATCATTCCCAGTCTCACTCCATCAGTCCCTCTCTCACTCCATCTGTCTCCCTCTAACTCCATCATTCCCCCCCTCCATCATTCCTCTTTCACTCCATCATTCCTCTTTCACTCCATCATTCCCTTTTCACTCCATCATTCCCTTCCCACTACATCATTCCGTTTTCACTCTATCATTCCCCCCTCACTCCATCATTCCCCCTTCACTCCATCTTCCCCTCTCACTCCATCATTCCTGTCTCACTCCATTATTCCCCTTTCACTTCATGATTCCCCCTCTCACTCCATCATTCCCCTCTCACTCCAACATTTCCCTCTCACTCCATCATTCCTCTTTCACTCCATCATCCCCCTCACACTCCATCATTCCCCTCTCTCTCCATCATTCCTCTTTCACCCCATCATTCCCCTCCCACTCCATCATTCCCCCTTTCACTCCATCATTTCCCCCTCATTCCATCATTCCTCCCCTCACTCCATCATTCCCCCTCACTCATCATGCCCCCCTCACTCTATCATTCCCCCTTTCACTCCGTCATTCCCAGTCTCACTCCATCAGTCCCTCTCTCACTCCATCTGTCTCCCTCTAACTCCATCATTCCCCTCCTCCATCATTCCTCTTTCACTCCATCATTCCTCTTTCACTCCATCATTCCCTTTTCACTCCATCATTCCCTTCTCACTACATCATTCCATTTTCACTCCATCATTCCCCCCTCACTCCATCATTCCCCCCTCTCTCTATCATTCCTCTTTCATTCCATCATTCCCTTCTCACTCCATCATTCCCCCTTTCACTCCATCATTCCCCCTCTCACTCCATCATTCCCCTTTCACTTCATGATTCCCCCTCTCAATCCATCATTCCCCTCTCACTCCAACATTTCCCTTTCACTTCATGATTCCCCCTCTCACTCCATCATTCCCCTTTCACTTCATGATTCCCCCTCTCACTCCATCATTCCCCTTTCACTTCATGATTCCCCCTCTCACTCCATCATTTCCCTTTCACTCCATCATTCCCCTTTCACTCCATCATTTCCCTTTCACTTCATGATTCCCCCCTCACTCCATCATTCCCCTTTCACTTCATGATTCCCCCTCTCACTCCATTCCCTTTTCACTTCATGATTCCCCCTCTCACTCCATCATTCCCCTTTCACTCCATCATTCCCCCTCTCACTCCATCATTCCCTTCTCACTCCATCATTCCCTCCTCACCCCATCATTCCCCCCTCTCTCCATCATTCCTCTTTCACTCCATCATTCCTTTCTCACTCCATCATTCCCCCTCTCACTCCATCATTCCCACTCTCACTCCATCATTCCCCTCTCACTCCATCATTCCCCTTTAACTCCATCATTCCCCCTCTCACTCCATCATTCCCCTTTCACTTTATGATTCCCCCTCTCACTCCATCATTTCCCTCTCACTCCATCATTGCTACTCACTCCAATTTCCCCTCTTACTCCAGCATTTCTCTCTCACTCCATCATTCCCCTCTCACTCCATCATTCCCCCTCACTAGATCATTCTTCTTTCACTCCATCATTCCCCTCTCAGTCCATCAATCCCCCTCTCACTCCATCATCCCCCCTCACTCCATCATTCCCCCCTCTCTCCATCATTCCTCTTTCACTCCATCATTCCTCTTTCACTCCATCATTCCTCTTTCACTCCATCATTCCCTTCTCATTCCATCATTCACCCCTCTCACTCCGTCATTACCCCCTCTCTCCATCATTTCTCTTTCACTCCATCATTCGTCCTCTCACTCCATCATTCCCCTCTCACTCCATCATTCCCCCTCTCATTCCATCATTCCCCTTTTACTCCATCATTCCCGTTTCACTGCATGATTCCCCCTCTCACTCCATCATTTCCCTCTTACGCCATCTTCCCCTCGCACTCCATCATTTCCCTCTCGCACCATCATTCTCCCTCTCACTCCATCATTCCCCTTTCATTTCATGGTTCCCCCTCTCACTCCATCATTTCCCTCTCACTCCATCATCCCCACTCACTCCATCTTCCCCTCTCACTCCATCATTCCTGTCTCACTCCATTATTCCCCTTTCACTTCATGATTCTCCCTCTCACTCCAACATTCCTCTTTCACTCCATCATCCCCCTCGCACTCCATCATTCCCCCCTCTCTCCATCATTCCTCTTTCACCCCATCATTCCCCTCTCACTCCATCATTCCCCCTTTCAGTCCATCATTTCCCCCTCATTCCATCATTCCTCCTCTCACTCCATCATTCCCCCTCACGCATCATCCCCCCCTCATTCTATCATTCCCCCTTTTTCTCCATCATTCCCAGTCTCACTCCATCAGTCCCTCTCTCACTCCATCTGTCTCCCTCTAACTCCATCATTCCCCCCCTCCATCATTCCTCTTTCACTCCATCATTCCTCTTTCACTCCATCATTCCCTTTTCACTCCATCATTCCCTTCTCACTACATCATTCCGTTTTCACTCTATCATTCCCCCCTCACTCCATCATTCCCCCCTCACTCCATCTTCCCCTCTCACTCCATCATTCCTGTCTCACTCCATTATTCCCCTTTCACTTCATGATTCCCCCTCTCACTCCATCATTCCCCTCTCACTCCAACATTTCCCTCTCACTCCATCATTCCTCTTTCACTCCATCATCCCCCTCACACTCCATCATTCCCCTCTCTCTCCATCATTCCTCTTTCACCCCATCATTCCCCTCCCACTCCATCATTCCCCCTTTCACTCCATCATTTCCCCCTCATTCCATCATTCCTCCCCTCACTCCATCATTCCCCCTCACTCATCATCCCCCCCTCACTCCATCATTCCCCCTTTCACTCCGTCATTCCCAGTCTCACTCCATCAGTCCCTCTCTCACTCCATCTGTCTCCCTCTAACTCCATCATTCCCCTCCTCCATCATTCCTCTTTCACTCCATCATTCCTCTTTCACTCCATCATTCCCTTTTCACTCCATCATTCCCTTCTCACTACATCATTCCATTTTCACTCCATCATTCCCCCCTCACTCCATCATTCCCCCCTCTCTCTATCATTCCTCTTTCATTCCATCATTCCCTTCTCACTCCATCATTCCCCCTTTCACTCCATCATTCCCCCTCTCACTCCATCATTCCCCTTTCACTTCATGATTCCCCCTCTCAATCCATCATTCCCCTCTCACTCCAACATTACCCTTTCACTTCATGATTCCCCCTCTCACTCCATCATTCCCCTTTCACTTCATGATTCCCCCTCTCACTCCATCATTCCCCTTTCACTTCATGATTCCCCCTCTCACTCCATCATTTCCCTTTCACTCCATCATTCCCCTTTCACTCCATCATTTCCCTTTCACTTCATGATTCCCCCCTCACTCCATCATTCCCCTTTCACTCCATCATTCCCCCTCTCACTCCATCATTCCCTTCTCACTCCATCATTCCCTCCTCACCCCATCATTCCCCCCTCTCTCCATCATTCCTCTTTCACTCCATCATTCCTTTCTCACTCCATCATTCCCCCTCTCACTCCATCATTCCCACTCTCACTCCATCATTCCCCTCTCACTCCATCATTCCCCTTTAACTCCATCATTCCCCCTCTCACTCCATCATTCCCCTTTCACTTTATGATTCCCCCTCTCACTCCATCATTTCCCTCTCACTCCATCATTGCTACTCACTCCAATTTCCCCTCTTACTCCAGCATTTCTCTCTCACTCCATCATTCCCCTCTCACTCCATCATTCCCCCTCACTAGATCATTCTTCTTTCACTCCATCATTCCCCTCTCAGTCCATCAATCCCCCTCTCACTCCATCATCCCCCCTCACTCCATCATTCCCCCCTCTCTCCATCATTCCTCTTTCACTCCATCATTCCTCTTTCACTCCATCATTCCTCTTTCACTCCATCATTCCCTTCTCATTCCATCATTCACCCCTCTCACTCCGTCATTACCCCCTCTCTCCATCATTCCTCTTTCACTCCATCATTCGTCCTCTCACTCCATCATTCCCCTCTCACTCCATCATTCCCCCTCTCATTCCATCATTCCCCTTTTACTCCATCATTCCCGTTTCACTGCATGATTCCCCCTCTCACTCCATCATTTCCCTCTCACGCCATCTTCCCCTCGCACTCCATCATTTCCCTCTCGCACCATCATTCTCCCTCTCTCTCCATCATTCCTCTTTCACTCCATTATTCCCCTCTCACTCCATCATTCCCCCTTTCACTCCATCATTTCCCCCTCATTCCATCATTCCTCCTCTCACTCCATCATTCCCCCTCACTCATCATCCTCCCTCACTCTATCATTCCCCCTTTCACTCCATCATTCCATCTCTCACTCCATCATTCCCCTTTCACTTCATGATTCCCCATCTCACTCCATCATTTCCCTCTCACTCCATCATCCCCCTTCACTCCATCATTCCCCTCTCACCCCATCATTCCCCCTTTCACTCCATCATTCCCCCCTCATTCCATCATTCCTCCTCTCACTCCATTATTCCCCCTCACTCAATCATTACCCCTCTCACTCTCTCATTTCCCTCTCACTCCATCATTCCCCTTTCACTCCATCATTCCTCTTTCATTCCATCATTCCCCTCTCACTTCATCATTCCCCCTTTCACTCCATCATTCCTCCTCTCACTCCATCATTCCTCCTCTCAATCAATCATTCTCCCTCTCACTCTATTATTCCACCTCTCACTCCATCATTCCCCTTTCACTTCATGATTCCCCCTCTCACTCCATCATTTCCCTCTCACTCCATCATCCCCCCTCACTCGATCTTCCCCTCTCACTGCATCATTTCCATCTCACTCCATCATTTCCCTCTCACTCCATCATTCCTCTCTCACTCCATCATTCCCCCTCTCACTCCATCATTCCCCCTCTCATTCTATCGTTCCTTTCTCACTCCATCATCCCCCCTTTCACTCCATCAATCCCCCTCTCACTCCATCATTCCCCGCTCACTTCATCATTCCCCTCTCACTCCCTCATTCCGTCTTTCACTGAATCATTCCTTTCACTACATTATTCCCCCCTTTATTCCATTGCTCTTCTTTTCCAGTTGCATTCTTCCTTTCACTCCATTATCACATTTTCCCAACATAACTCCTCCTTTCAGACATGTTTTCACCTTTATCTCCACAATTCCTCCTTTCACTCCCCGATTCCCTAGGCTGTTAGAGAGAGGTCTTGTGTGCACTAAGTGGAGCAATATACCAGCTCAAGACTCAGGTGTAATAAATGGGTCTGGAGGGAAGTTCAGTTGATTGATAAATAATTTGTTAGACAAAGGTTTTCAGGGTTATAGAAACAAGGCAACTGGAATTTAGATATGGTTCAGCCATTAAATAATTGAACGGTGAAAGACGCTCAAAGGGCTGAATGGCCTATTTCTGCTCCTTTGTACCTGTCCTTTTGGTGGGAGATGTCTCACACTGCATAACTCTGTGACAAACTGCTACTTTAGAAAGACCTACGGGGACAAAACCAGTGAAAGTAAAACCAGAATTACCAAGGGAGAATTGCTAATGGCAAACGCTGTGTCAGAACCGACAGAAAACATTAAAGATAATTTGTACTGGTACAGAATGTTTCAATGATGTCCTGGCTCTCTGGTGTGCTATTACAGTGGAATTCTCTGTAGATTAGGCTACTGGAGTGAGCTCTCATCACAGAAATGACAGGATTATATTGTTATCCTTTACGCAATAGAGAAACCCTGAGCTTCCTTACATCCTACCTGGAGCTGTGATGTTCTGGGATGGAAGTGGAATCCTTCATCAGGTAGAATTTCACAACAACCATAATTGTTAAATATGTGGCTGCCAAAGTCCCCAGGATACTGACGGAACAAAAAGAGAAGTGACGAAAACAGGAAAAATTACATTCAATCTTGACACACACACACACACACACAAACACACACACGCACACACACACACACACAAACATATAAAGACACACACGCACATATACACACACACAGGCACACACACACATATACACACACACTTACACATAGACACAAACACAGACACACACATATATGCACACACACACAAAGACAAACGCATATATATATATAGGTGCACACACTCGCACACACACATGTACATCCACATACACATACATATATACACACACAGACACACATGCACATACACACGTATACACACACAGGTACACACACATATATACACACACACTCACACAAACACATATGCACACACATATATACACACACACTCTCACACACACACATACATACATACACATAAACACATACACACATATGCACAGACACAAATGCACGCATGCACAAACACACATATACAAACACACACACACACATGCACAGGTACACACACAGACACACACAGAAGCAGACGGACATACAGACATGCAGACAGACACACACACATTCACACGCAGACATAGATACACAGACAGACACATACCTTTATAAACACATACACAGATACACACTATTACACACTCACACATGCACACACACACACACTCAAACACACACACCCACACTCACAATTGCACATTTACACTCACACACAGGCACACACACCCACATACAAACAAACACACAGACACACACACACATTCACATGCACTCACGCACACACACATACACCCATGCACACAAACATACACACACACACTTGCGCACACACACAGACACTCGCTCATCTCGACTCACACAAGTTTACGTAAGTTTTTCTGCATTCATCCCCATTTGCCACTGATTGGCCCATTTATACCCTTTGCCATTGGCTATTTGAACATTTTTAGCATACCCTACATTGACTTCTGAGCAAGCAGCTTGATGTGATCAATATATTTTACAACATTAGGTTACCTTCTGGGCTTTAAACATTTCCATCCTTCCATTTCTTGGTGGTAATCCAAGGGTTTATTACTTACTGCTTATACACCTTTACTGCTGCTTCATCAGTTTTCTATCGATCAGACTGGGGTTGCCTTGGTTACAGATTAAGGCTGATCTAAATGGTGCACTTTAGATGATTTAAAGTATTTGACAAGGTCGATAGAGAGAAACTCTTTCCTGTGATGGGGGTGTGTACACAACAAGGGGCATGAACTTTAACTTCAAGCTAAACAGATCAGGGTGATGTCAGGAAGCACATCTACACACAGAGAGTTGAAATCTGGAAATCTGCCCCCCTCCCCCCACCCCACCAAAATCTGTTGAGGTTGAGGGCTAATTGGAAATTTTTAAAATTAGATTAATAGATGTTTGTTAGGCAAGAGAATGAGAAGTTTTTGAACTAAGGCAGGAGGTTGGAGCTACGATTTCTGCTCAAAACTTCCAATCAGATTCCGATCCCCTGTGCCTGACACTGATCAGACAGAAAGCTTCCCAGTTACCTGGATATGTTAAAAAGCCCTCAGCTTCCCGTCCACAATACATAAGCAATTCCTCAGTGCGGGAATCCTCACAGGCTTAGAGAATCAACGGAGAAACAACACCTTTTTTACAGAATGAGCCTCCGTAAGGTAAATATACATATCCAGAATTACCTGGAAAAACTCAGCAGGTCTGGCAGCATTGGCGGAGAAGAAAAGAGTTGACGTTTCGAGTCCTCATGACCCTTCAACAGAACTAGGTTCTGTATTTGTTTTGGATTTCCAGCATCCGCAGTTTTTTGTTTTTATACATATCCAGTGTGAATGTGGGTGAAAGGCTGAATGAGTGAATGGGCAGGGTGGCAGGGCGGGTAGTTGTGTGAGAGTAGGTAAGTGGGTAGAGTGCATGAGGTCAGTGGGCAGCGGGGAGAGTGGCAGCTGGGTAGGGAGGCGGTGTGGCTGATGTGTGCAGAGTTGCAGGTGGGGGAGGTGGTTGGGTGGAAGGTGGGTAGGCTGAAAAGTGCTTAGGTGGCAGGGTGGCATTTGAGTAGGGTGGCAGCTGGGTGAGGTGAGTGGGTGAGTGGGTGGGTGGGTAGGTCAGGAGTAGCTGGATTGGGAGGACTTGCCAGGTTTGGAGATAGTCAGGGTGGGTCGGAGGTTCAGGAGGTCAGGGGTCAGATTGGATGGTGTGGGCTAGTCAGGTTGGGATAGTTGGGGGGTTTGGAGGCAGGGTGTCAGGGGGATTTGGGGTGTCGGGGGTAGTTGGGGTTTTGGGAGGGGGATGTCTGGGGGCCCAGTGTGAGTACTAGGGGGTCAGTTGTATAGTTACCTAGAAATTTGTCTAGGAATTTTCTGTCTAATATTTCCTGGGAAACTATCCAGGTAAGTAAGCCAGAACCGTCCAAAGTCTCTGACTGTAGCTCAGAGTCGGACACTTTTCTGACGGTCCCAGGGAGCAGGGGATTTGTCCATTAGAAGTCCAAACATGCCTGGCTATTCCCACTGAGTCAGCATTCTGGGACTTCCTTGGCCTCCTGATGAGCGTCCGGTCTCCAACAGTCCAGAGACCGGAAGACCTAGGCCACAGATCAGGCCTGATCTAATTGTGGAGTGGAAAAATTGTTGAATGGTCTCCTCCTGATCCTTCCTATGTTCCTATGACAACAAATTGTATTTATCTGCCCCCCTGACAGTGCCAAAGAACAAGCGTTACAATATACTTCCCAAATAGACATTGGAAAAAAATAAGTGAATGATTAGTAGGGTTAATCCAAAGCTTCATTAAATAACTGAATTTCAAGAAGGCTTTTACTGCACAATATTCTTGAGTTGAACATTCATTGCATCAGGTGAAACACCCTCAGAATTTTCCGAATTGGAGTTATGAGGATAACTTGCCCATAGTTACCCCCACTGTCCTTCTGCTTTTGAATATAAGGACTACATAAGTAACTTCTCAACTATCAGATACAAGTCTGAACTCCTGAAGATATTACTCAAGTACTAATCTATTTCATTACTCAATCACTAATGGGCTTTAAGTCTTATCCCAACTGATCCAAGTTTGGAAAATGATAATTGTCGTTTTATAGGTCAGTGCACAGTTTACTATTTGGCCTGAATATGTCAAACACTGTGTCCCCTGTCAACACAAGATGACTGTGCAAGGTGCCGCTGATACCCGCCTGTATGTGCACACTTGTCCCTGCATGAGCAGAAAACCCAATGACATCACTGGTCGAAGACAATGCCAGCTAAACCCATCTTTAAAATGCATTTCTGTGGAGATTTTCAAACTAAACAATTTGAGTCCAAAAACTATAATTGTATTCAAGTCTCCAAGAAGCTGAATTTATAGATATAAATTTGAAATGGGCTGTGTTTGCTGCATGCGCTGTTGTACAGGTTAAAGTAGCTCCTCCATTTCAGGGTTTCTTAGACTTTCTTGTCTAGTGCAAAGGATTTGGAAATAAGAGTTAATACTAATGATGGTTTTAAAGCAAAGTGCAATCTCACAGGTTTATAAGCCACTGTTGCAAAAGGTGCTTAATCTGTTCAATGGAAGCTGTTTTTCCCCAGGATCTAAAGAATAAACAATTTGGTAGCAAGTGGGTAATTGGAAAATGTCTCATGCAGACAGGAAAATCCCAAACTGTCTGTGAATAAAGAGATAAAAGCAGACAAAGGACCAGGGAAAGATTTGGAGTTACGCAAATTTTTCAACAGTGCTCTGCAACAGGCTTAGTGAGACTGAGAAACTCAGAAAAGCTAGATGAACAGCTGGAAGCCATTTTGTTTCTGTCAATTAAGATAATCAATAATGTGGAGAAGTTTGGCGTGTTCTTTATTTTGCGCCATCACAGGAAGGTAAGCTGCATCAAGCTGTGTGAATCAGATTACAACTGCACATTAAGATAAAAACAAAATACTGCGGATGCTGGAAATATGGAACAAAAACAAAAATTGCTGAAAACACTCAGCAGGTTGGACTCGATACGGATTCGAAACATTAATTCTGTCTTTCCCTCCATAGATGCTGTCGGACCTGCTGACCTTTTCCAGCAATTTTTGTTTTTGTTTCACAACTGCACATTGACTGGCTGGGAAATAGGTTGCTTAACAAGAGGTACCAATAGGCTTGGGCTGACTTTAGAGAGAAGTTCATGGCCTGAATTTTTCCCACGTTGGGTGGGCTTGGTGGGAGTGGGCAAGGGTGGTTGGGGAGCCAACTGCTGCCCGTGATCGGCTCCACTCCACGATTTCACGCGGGCGGGCTATTTAAGGCTCAGCGCTACCTGTGCGGGCGGGTGGAAGTAGGGCGAGTGGGCCTCAAGCGCAGTTCGTGCATGCACGTGAAAGATCGCTTCAATCTCCCCGAGGCATGGAGCTGCTTCAGGGAGATTGGAGCGCTTTTTAAAAAAATTAATAATAAAATGTAATGAAACATACTCCCTCATGTGACTGTGTGACAAGAGATGGGACATGTTTTTAAATTCAAAATAAAGTTTTTATTTAACGTTTATTTGCTTTAGGAAGGCTCATTCCCACTCGGATGAGGTTTCCTAAAAAATGTAAAGGCCGCTTGGCCTTTTCGCCTGCCCGTCAACTGTTAGGCTGGATGGGCAGCGTAAATTTCAAGTTAATTAGCTCGTTAATGGTCTTAATAGACCTTTCAATTATCGGCGGGTGTGTAACCGACTCTGGCGTGAGCCCACCAAACAAAATATCGCCTGAGTGTGCGATGACATCGGGACACACGCCCGCACACCAAACGTAAAATTCTGGCCGATGTGTGAAAGACACAAATAAAAGAACAACTTGCATTTATATCGCGCCTTTAATGCAGTAAAACATTCCAAGGGGCTTCACGGAAGTGGTATAAAAACAAAATTTGACGCTGAGCTAGATAAAGATGACCAGAACCTTTGTCAAAGAGGTTTTTTAAAACTCATTTATGGGATGTGGGTGTCGCTGACTAGACCAGCATTTATTGCCCACACCTAGTTGCCCATGAGAAGGTGGTGGTGAGCTGCCTTCTTGAATCGCTGCAGTCCAAGTGGTGTAGGTACACACACAGTGCTGTTAGGGATGGAGTTCCAGGATTTTGACCCAGTGACAGTGAAGGAACAGCAATATATTCCTAAGTCAGGATGTTGAGTGTCTTGAAGGGTCTTCCAGGTAGGATGTAAGAAGCATCTTAAAGTGGGGAGGGAGATAGGGAGGTGGAGAAGTTTAGCAAGAGAATTCTAGAGTGAGGGCTTTGGGAGCTGCCAATGGTGTAGTGATGAAAATTGAGGTTGCTCAGAAATCCAGAATTGAAAGTCTGCAGATATGGAATCATAGAATCATTAAAGGCCTCAACACAGGAGGCCATTTGACCCATTGTCTCTGTGCCTTCTCACTGCAAAAATAACTTGGTAGTCCTATCCTGGGGATTTGGAGGGCTGGCCAACATACAGAGGTAGAGAGGGACAAGGGTGTGGAGGGGTTTGGAAACAAGGATGAAGATTTTATAATGGAGACACTAATTTAACCAGAAGCTGGAGGGTGGTGATAGGTGGACAGGATTTGTTATGGGTTAAGAAACAGTCAGCGGAGTTTTGGATGACCTCAGGTTAATCGGGGGTAAAATGCGAGAGGCCAGCAAGAAGAGCGGAGGAATTGTAAGTCCAGAAGTAACAAAAGCATGGATGAGCGATTCAGCAGCTGCTGAGCTGAGAGACGGGTGGAGTTGGGTGGTGTTAAGGAAGTGGAAATGAGTGCAGCGGTGTTAGTGATGCACAAATATGAGGTAGAAAGCTCATCTCAATATGACGTTAAAGTTACCAACAGTCTGATTAAGCCTTAGATTGTTGCCAGGGAGAGGGATGGAGTCGGTGGCTAGAGAATGGAGTTTGTAGTGGGGATCAAAGGCAATGGCTTTAGCCTTTCCAATATTGATGGAGATTTCTGTTCATCCAGTACTGGATGTTAGATAAGCAGTCTGATCATTTAGCAATAGCAGAGGAGTTGAGGGAGGTGGGGGTGAGGTAGAGCTGGGTGCCATCAGAGTACATGTGAAAATTCATGCTGTGTTTGTGGGTTGTGTCACTGAGGGGAAACATGTAGATGAAATATAGGACGATGAGGAGGGAAAGTTTACCTTTGTCACAGACACATCAGGTGTCATTTGTGACTTTGATAAGAGCCGTTTTGGTGTTGCTACGGGGACTAAATCTGATTGGAGGGATTAAAACATGGAGTTCCGGGAAAGATGGGAACTGACTTGGGAGGAGACAATATTCTGAAGGATCTTTGAGAGGAAATGAGGATGGGGATTGGGTGTTATTTTCCAAGGAAAGAAGGGCCAAGGTTTCATTTTGTTTTGAGGATGGTGATGATGCCCATTTGAAGGGGAAGGGTTACAGTCCCTGGATCTTTAACAACATCAGCAAACATGGGGCCTAGGAAAGGAAGTTTGGACCCAAGGGAATGATATTTGAACCTGCCTGGGCTACGTTATTTTAGAATCAGATATCAGGAGGCAGGAGCCAACCCCTTACGAAACACACAATACTGAGATGACTTATAGGGTGAGTGATAGCCGAGGAGGGCAGGCAGAGCAGAACTCACAGTGATAGCAGACATGAGAATGTGTCACCCCAATATGTTAACCATTCATCCACTCAAAGATTCATAAACTCAAGACAGTAATTTCATAGCTTTACCATCTAGAGTTTGTTTAGTACACAAACAATAACCATTCATCTGTCCTATGTTTCCAGGCAGAGGCAGCATCTCTATCCTCAGGAACTGACCCGCTCTCCTTCAAAACTACTCTACATCAGCTTCAATGATGCAAACCAAAGTAAAGAGTTTATTTCACACTTTAACCATTTCCTTTTACCATGCACCATCATTGTTCACTAAGGCACTGATATCATTTTCAACAGCTCACTTCCTTTGCCCAGCATATAAAGATATCGGCTCCAAACTACTTGAAGTTTCTGCTGGTTTTCTGACTAATTCTGGGAAGAGACTGCTGGAATGCCCAATCTGCTGCTTCCTGATCGCTTCCCTTGGAAAGGGTGGAATCACTTTGATTCTTTATAAGGCTAAAAACAACCAAAGGCCCCGGGTGGAGCCACAGGGGATTACCTGCCCCAGGAGCTCTACTCCACACATGTTAATTGAAGCCAGAAGGAGGCCTGCACTCATAGAGGATGAGGCATCTGGCCTCCAGCAGGTTAAGATCTACTAGCAGGATCCACATCAGGCAAATTGCCTGGAACCCCCACCACCACCCCTAGCCCAGCCCCAGGACCTCCGATTTTGTAAATTGCTCAGGAGGCTGAAGGGACCTTGACTAAGATCAGGGAGGGACCAAGGTGACCCACCCCTGACCGAGAGAGAACAATGGCAGAGAGTCCTGCACAGTATGAGCTGTGTGATACATGCGCCAGCCTGCCTGCTCGCCTGCAAATTTAAGGGCACTCACTGATCCCACTGGCATGGGCGGGTGATGGAGGACAGCAATGGGCACGCTTCCGGGTCACAAGCATGGTGACCTCCACCTGAAGAATCTTCAGAGTGTTCCCTATTCCCTCTTAGTCTGTCCACAACTCGTTCTCTCACCTCCGATTGACGTATTTCTTAGCTCCATTGGAAATGAAACTACAAGACAATGAAGGCACCACATCATTGGTGCACTATTGGGTCACTGTACCTGATGTACTTCTGAAAGCCAATCTCTTCAGGGACCGATAGTGGCAGGATGACCAAGAGGCAGACAGCAGATAGCCCCAGTTGGTGGTCCGTGTACCATGGCCGTGGGGATTGTAAACCCTCTGACGTGGTTTCGTTGTTAGCCATTGAGTCGCACACTGAAACAGAACGCATGGTGTCAGCTGAGGGAGCCTCCCTCACCATATCAAAGCACAGTGTGCACTGGGGAGCTCAAAGGACATCCCTGTGGGTCGGAGAGATAACAGGGACTTCCTCAGAGGAAGAGGCTGATGAGAGGAAAATCCAGCCCTGTGTGACCTCTTGCCCGTCTTCGGGTATCATTGGCAGCAATGAGCCAGAGATCAGTCAATAACCCATGGGATAAACTTAGATGGTCAAAGCTGGGCTTTAAGATTTACATTCAGGACAGGTCGCAGAAACATGGCTTATAGTCCCTATGAGTTGAGAAGGTTTAGGGATAACCTGAGGTGTTTCAAATGTCTAAAGGATTTAATGGGATAGATGCAGAGAGATCAGGCTAGGTTTTCAGCTCTCATTGGGGCCTGGGTCAGAGATGGCTGGGGCCAAAAATTAGCCGCCTGCCAGTGCACTGGTTTCTGCCCTCCTTCCTGCCTTTGGGCCCTCCACAGTGTTCACCTGGCTGCTGAACTTCCTTTTTAAATTAAAGGTTTGAAGAATTTGGAGACAGGTCATCTCTATTCTGAAGTGCCCTCTCTCTCACTTACCTGGTATGGCAGCCTGCTGGGCAGCCTCTGATTGGCTCTCCAAGCTTTGTGAGCCAGTCCACTGCCCTTAATTGGACAGGGAAACTTTCTCCAAGCCAATTAAGGGGGGAATCCTGTGAAAACCCAAATGAGTAACTGTTTACCCCAAGGGCTGGGTGTGCTTGGGCCTTTGACTCCTGTTTCCTGCTCCCCAGAGGGAAAATCTAAGCCATTTGTTTTTTCTGGTAGGTGACACCTGAATAAGGGGACAGAGTTTTACAATTAGAACTAGGTCATTAAGAAGGGAAATAAGGAAGCACTTTTTCACGTAAGGAGTGGGAATTTGGAACTGCCCCTCCAGAAGGCTGTGGTTGCTGGGTAACATTTGGAGAAGTCTAGGTTCAGGTTGATAGAATTTGGTAGATTTTGATCGTATCAATAGATATGGAGCAAAAATAATCAGCCATGCTTTAAATGAATGACAGAACAGGCCCGGGGGACTGAATGGCCTCCTCTTATGTTTCCTTTGCCTGAAATGGACATTTTACAATGTACCAACAGGGGGAGAAGGGATGGCTGCGAGGTAAAAGGTGAAAGTATTGTGTTCACAGCCTCTGAGGAGTTCAGCAATCAAAAACTAGTGCTAGCTCCTGACTCCCACTTACATTTGCTGAGCTGATCTTCGACAACAACAAGAAACGCGATTGAGATCATGAAGACATTAAAGACAAAGCAGATTTCGCAGAGTTTCCCAATGGCCGGTCCACAGATCTCCTTTACCACTCCCTGGTAGGTAGACTGGTTGCTGACTGAAGAGCAGTAACCGAGGATCACCAGGCCACTGATGAGGAAGATGAGAGAAACCTGAAAGACACAGGCCAGTAGTTGTTAAATCACCAATAAAATCTGATACAGAATCATGAGGGCTTGTGACCCACTAAGAAATTGTCACTGCAAAAAATAAGGCCAAATGGCATTTTATTCAGTCAAAGCTTCCTGAAAATGAAGGATGTCAGTGCTGAGGATTAAAGCTCTCCTGCTTCAGACGTCCAGTGTCAACAGCTCTTTATCATACAACCAAGCAAGAAGAAAGCATTCTAACCGCAGGAAAGAGCCCCTATCTCACTTCTGTGCTATGCTTTCCCATTTCCTACACCAACCAACTTGCATCATCTCTGACTGAAATGTCAAACCGTAAATGTAGATGTGTTAGTTCATAGAGACCTACCTCCTCACCTTGCCCCTCACATTCATAGTGATACCCCACAAGATATGTATAACCAATTGCCTTTGTCTACTGGAAGGGGTGTCTATGGTCCATTGTGCACTCTGGGTAATTACCTGGATAGGTAACATTGAAGGATCTGGCTCAATGGAATTGGAGATATATGTTGAAAAGGTAGTTAGTGGGATTAAAGGAATTGATAAGAAAATGCCTAGGGAGGGTTGAGGGATATATAGAGGCAATGTGAGTGATGGAGCTGAATGATATGGTAAACTGGCAAGTGGAGTGACTTGAGGCAAGTGGTGAGAAGTTCGGCAAATGAGCTTGAGAGAAATTTTGAATGATGGAATGTGGGGTTGACGGGAATGGGAAGAGGAAGGATAGGTGAGGTTAAAGGTTACGTGGAGAGGAGTCGTGCTGCAGGAGTTGAGTGATACAGTCTGATAGCTGTTAGTAACAAGGAGAACATGGTGACATTGAGAACATAAAATTAAACAAACACTGTGGCAAGGCAGGTCATCTGGTTTCAGTTCAGCATCCAACTGTTTCTCTTCTCATTTGCTGTGCTTTTCCTCACCATATTTCTCCCCAAGGCACCTTGTTCAAATTCTACCGCTTCCTGACCCTGGAGGACAATATTCATCAACCTGACTCTGGTGCCAATCAACATCCACATGTGGACTGTTCAACAGGAGGCCTGGGGCATGATTTTGCCCTCGTCGAGTTGGCGCGGCAGGCGGGCCCGGGAGCAGCCGTGAAACCAACCGCTACCCACCATCGTGTCCCGACTGTGATTTCACTTTGGTGGGTCAATTAAAGTCTGGCTCCTCACTGGTCGGGAAGGGCCAAGCGTAGCCTGGGGCCTGTTTGCCGCCGGGTCCAATGGCAAAATGATGGCAGATATGAAAAAGGCCCAGGCAGCCTCAGAAAGGCTGCCAGGGAAGGACGTCTGGCTGCTGTTCTGAAGATGCCCTGGAGTGTGTCAGCAATTGCAAGGCGGGAGGGCAGGTCAGGTGGACACTTGGCCCCCCGCTTTTCAGATGAGTGCCTCGCGGTCCTCCTGGAGGAGGGGGCTGCCAGGAGGGACACCCTTGTCCCCAGAGATGGGAGGAGGAAGCCACCGCGCCTCACCAAGAGGGGATGGGAGGAGGTGGCAGCCTGGGTGAGCAGCCATGACATGGTGCGGTGCACGTGGGTGCAGTGCCGGAAGCACTTCAATGACCTGCTGCACCCAGGATGGGTGAGTACCTTGTTGGCATTTGTCAGTGTGCAGAAGTGTTAAGGTGTGGCCATACACAGGTATGGGCTTCAGGGGTGCTAGAGTCTGAGTGCCAACTGTCAACCACGCCAGACCTGGCCAGGGGGGTGAGCCCTGGCTGCTTGGATTGAGTGCCTTGTGGCTTGAGGGCCATCGGATGTCCCCTGCAAGGTGATCTTCAGCTGGGGTTGGCCAGGCTACAATGGCGATGCAGGTAGACAGTGGACTAATCAATGCTGCTCTGTCCTTTCAGGAGAAGACAACCATAATCAGGCAGAGAGAGAGCACGTATAGGCGGATGCTCCGCCCAGCCTCCTGCTGCTCAGCAGGTATAAGCAAGATGCCCTGGTGCTGGAGAGCCAGCATGCTCCCTATGCAACCAGTGTGGAGGGATAGGGTTGCCAGACAAAGATAAGAGTGCAGTGCACAGAAGTGAGAGTTACAGATTGTGCAGTCTCTTCGTTGATGGGAGCCTTGAACCTGGAGTCCCCATTGACCATTGAAAGACGATGGCACCGTGATACAAATCTCCATTGTCTCACCAGGGTACCTGGCATGCACAGTAACAGTGTGATGAATTTAACTAATGACATGTCCTTGTTCTCCCTTTTAGGTTCGCCGGCAGGTGACCAATATGCAGACCCCGAAGGTCCATCCCTGATGCCAGAGGACCACCGGGCAACATTGTCATCTGCGTCACACCTGCTCTCTGAACCAGGCACCAGTGCAGATACTAACACTTCGGTGGGCATTAATTCAGCGGTTTGTATCTCAGTGCATGTTAGTGAGGGCACTTCGCACTCACATGAGGTGCAGGCAGAAGCAGAGAGCACCCAGGGCGCCGGCAGTCGGAGGACTGCTGGGGACCAGAATGATGCTCAGTTAAAGGCTGATGATGAGCCTCTGGAGTCGTCCATTAGGCAGCAGATGCTGGATGTCCAGCGAGGTGTGTGGGAGGATCTGGCATAGATCCATGAGAGTCTGTGTGCCATGGTCTTTGTGATGGAGGAGTCCACGAGGAATGTGACCACTGTGTTGACCCTCATGAGCGAACCCACTGCCTCCTCATTGAGAGAATGGCGACTCTCATGGAGAGGCAGCTCCAGGGACAAAATCAAGGGTTGCTGGGGTTGCGTTTGGACCTGCAAGCCCTCACACAGGCACTGACCTCAGGTGGTCAGTGCCAGTGTGGGAGGTGGATAAGGCACCCAGTACCCCAGTTGGTTTCCCGTACATCAATGGTGAGCGGGGAGGTCCAGACAAACCTCACATTGGTACACGAACTGCCTGTCATCTCTGTGGGCTCCTCTCA
Organism: Carcharodon carcharias; assembly: GCF_017639515.1. NCBI lineage: Eukaryota > Metazoa > Chordata > Chondrichthyes > Lamniformes > Lamnidae > Carcharodon > Carcharodon carcharias. The sequence goes on along the minus strand of NC_054473.1, from coordinate 105,021,930 downwards.
GGGCGCACTGGATGATGGCAGCAGCACCTCCATTCCTTTGCCAGTGACCTTGGCATCTGGTGAGGCTGCAGCGACTGGGGAGATGCCAGCCGTGGCATTGGCTGGTTCCTCCCAGCTGGGGCCAGCACAGATGCCACTGACCAAAGGACAACCGCCAAGGTCACCAAGGCCAACAAGACAGCAGGGTCAGCAGGCTGCCTCCAATATCGGTGCCAGCGAGGGGGGAGCACCTAGACATAGCACGCGTAAACATAAGTTAAAGGCACCATGAACACAAGAGGTACAGGTCAGGGGTGATTTTATGTTCGTTCATGTTTACTTTATCTATACCGGTCTGGGAATGAAGACCAGAGAAGTTTATGTAAATAGTTTGGAATTGTCAAAATGAGGTCAATGTTGTTTTTGTCGTCAGGCCTGAGTATGCTTCACCTTTTTATTTTATTAGTGCAGGGTACGCCAGTGTGTAATGCTGGACGTAAGTGGCTTGAAGTTCAGACTTCATTGCACATACTGAGTGTTCCTTGAGTTCAAATGAAAGGGTCCTTTCAGACATCCAGGATGGAGGCGGCAGCCCTGGCATATGGTTGAAGCTGATCTTTGGCAGCCTAGCTGAAGGAGTATTGGATTAAGGCGTCCCTGGTGTCTCTGCCTCCCTGGAGGTTACTGAGGTCTGCCTCCATGCCCTCAGCATTCTCCTCACCTTGAACCTCTTGCTCACCACTGGACTCATCATCTGTGGCTTGTGCAGCTTTGACAAGATCCTTTTCCTTCAGTGGGTCCCCGCTTGTCAGTTCCAGATTGTGGAGCGCGCAGCATGCAACCACTATCAGTGACACCCACTCTGGGGGTATTGCAGTGTGACCCCCTAATGGTCCAGGCATCAGAAGCACATCTTGATAAGACCTATGGTCCTCTCTACCACCGCCCTTGCGGAGGCATGACTCGTATTGTACCGCTGCTCTGCCTCTGTTCTTGGGTGGCGGAGAGGCGTCATGAGCCACCTTCTGAGGAGCTATCCCTTGTCACCCAGCAGCCATCCATCCAGTCAGGCTGGAACACTGAAGAGTCCTGGAACCTGGGAGTGTCTGAAGATGAAGGCGTCGTGGCAACTGCCAGGGTACCTTGCACAGACTTGCAGAATCTGCATCCTATGGTCACACACTATCTGCATGTTCATGGAGTGGAATCCTTTCCTGTTGATAAAGGCACCGGGCTGGCCCGCTGGCGCCTTGCTGGCCACATGTGTGCAGTTGATAGCACCCTGGACGTGGGGGAAACCAGCAAGCGCTGCTAAGCCTCTATTTCACTCAGCCTGGCTGACCTCGTCCATGCGGTCTAGAATAAAGGTCAGAACCTGCCTGAACAGAGCTTCTGTCATCGGCTCGACGTAACTGTGGACAGCTGATTGGGAGAGTCCACACAGATATCCCACTGAGCACTGGAAAGAGCCAGAGGCATAGAAGCTGAGGGCCACTGTGACCTTCAGAGCCACTGGCATGACGTGTCTACCTATACAGTCGGAACTGATTTCAGGCCCAATCATCTGACAAACGGAGGTCATGGTCTCCCATGAGAGTCGGAGTCTCCTTCCAGTATTGCACCTCAGACGAGGGCAAAATCCTGGACCTATGTGTGTGTCTGTGCTGTGTGCACAGAACTGATCGAATTTACAAATAGTGTGGCCACGGGAATTTGGAGAGAGTGGGGATTCAGTGCAGAGGTGAAAGGCAGTGTTCAGCAATTTAAACCAAGGATCAACATTAAAAATAAAAAAATTCAGAGTAACTAATTGGCTTGAAAGCAAAGTGATAAGGTAACTGAGACCAGTTGCCCGCAATTGTACTTTCATGTATCCTGGACAACCAGATGTGCAGGAAGTGCCTCCAGCTGTTTGAACTTGTGCTCAGCATTTCAGAGCCTGGTGAGCAGCTGGAGTCACCGCCAGCCACTGGGAGGCTGAGAAGGTCCTCGAGGGCACCTTCCTCGAGACGCATGCTCACCCTGTGCGACTTCAGCTACCCTAATATAGTCTTGGGTAGTAGCAGGGCAAAGGGCAAAGGGAGAGATTCCTGAAATTTGTTTTTTATTCATTTTAAAGGAAGTGGGGGTCGCTGGCTGGGTCAGCATTTATTGCCCATCCCTAATTGCCCTTAAGAAGGTGGTGAAGAGCTGTGTTCTTGAACTGCTGCAGTCCATGTGGTATAGGTATTCCCACAGTGCTGTTAGGGAGGGAGTTCCAGGACTTTGACCCAGTGACAGTGAAGGAACGGTGATATATTTCCAAATCAGGATGGTGAGTGGCTTGGAGGGGAACATCCAACTGGTGGTGTTCCCATCTATCTGCTGCCCTTGTCCTTCTAGATGGTAGCGGTCATGGGTTTGGTAGGTGCTGCCCAAATTTTTAATTCCTCTCTGGCCACGGGGGAGGTGCCAGAGGACTGGAGAACAGCTAATGTGGTTCTGATGTTTAAGACGGGTTGTAGAGATAAGCCAGGGAACTACAGGCCAATGAGTCTCACATCAGTGGTAGGGAAACTATTGGAGAAAATTCTGAAGAAGAGAATCTATCTCCATTTGGAGAGGCAAGGTTTGATCAGGGAGAGTCAGCATGGCTTTGTCAGAGGGAGGTCATGCCTAATAAATTTGATTGAATTTTTTGAGGAGGTGACCAGGTGTGTAGATGAGGATAGTGCAGTTGATGTAGTTTATATGGATTTCAGCAAAGCCTTTGACAAGATCCCACATAGGAGACTTATAAAGAAGGCAAATGCACATGGGATACAGGGTAATTTCATAAGGTGGATTCAAAATTGGCTTTGTTGCAGGAGGCAGACGGTGATGACAGAAGGCTGCTTTAGTGACTGGAAGCCAGTATCCTTGCCATGTGTGTCCATAGATCTCTGAAGCCAGAGGTGCATATTAGTGGGGTGGTGAAAAAGGCAAATGAGACAGTTGCCTTTATTAATTGAGGGATAGATTACAAATGTAGGGAGGTCATGTTGGATTTGTATGGAACCTTGGTGAGGCCACAGCTGGAGTACTGTGTGCAGTTCTGGTCGCCACATTATAGGAAGGATGTGATTGCACTGGAGGGGGTGCAGAGGAGATTCACCAGGATGTTGCCTGGGATGAAACATTTAAGTTATGAAGCGAGGTTGGATAGACTTGGTTTGTTTTCGTTGGAGAAGAGAAGACTGAGGGGCAACTTGATCGAGGTGTACAAGATTATGAGAGCCATGGACAGGGTGGATAGGGAGCAGCTGTTCCCCTTAGTTGAAGGGTCAGTCACAAGGGGGCATAAGTTCAAGGTGAGGGGCAGGAGGTTTAGGGGGGATGTGAGGGAAAACTTTTTTACCCAGAGGATGGTGATGGTCTGGAATGCACTGCCTGGGAGGGTGGTGGAGGCAGGTTGCCTCGCATCTTTTAAAAAGTACCTGGATGAGCACTTGGCATGTCATAACATTCAAGACTATGGGCCAAGTGCTGGTAAATGGGATTAGGTAGGTAGGTCAGGTGTCTCTTACGTGTCGGTGCGAACACGATGGGCCGAAGGGCCTCTTCTGCACTGTGTTTCTGAGATTCTGTGATTCTGTGAAGGAGCCTTGGTGAATTACTGCAGTGCATCTTGTAGATGGTACACACTGCTGCTACTGTGCGTTGGTGGTGGAGGGAGTGAATGTTTGTGGAAGGGCTGCCAATCAAGTGGGCTGCTTTGCCCTGGACAGTGCCCAGCTTCTTGAATGTTATTGGAGCTGCACTCATCCAGGCAGGTGGGGAGTATTCCATCACACTCCTGACGTGTGCTTTGTAGATGGTGGACAGGCTTTGGGGAGTCAGGAGATGAGTTACTCACCACAGGTTTCCCAGACTCTGACCTGCTTTTGTAGCCACAGTATTTATATGGCTAGTCCAGTTCAGTTTCTGGTCAATGGTAACCCCCAGGATGTTGATTGTGGGGGATTCAGCAATGGGAATGCCATTGAATTCAAAGGTGCAATGGTTAGGTTCCCTTTTGTTGGAGTTGGTCATTGCTTGGCACTTGTGTGGCGCGAATGTTACTTGCCACTTGTCAAACTGAGCCTGGATATTGTCCAGTTCTTGCTGCATTTGGACATGGACTGCTTCAGTATCTGAGGAGTCACGAATGGTGCTGAACATTGTGCAATCATCAGCGAAATGTGAACAAGAGAGCTTTCTGAATCTGTCTGTTTCCATTCCAACAAGTCAAGGAGCAAAAATAAAAGCAGAAAAAGCTGGAAATGATCAGCAGGTCTCAGCCTCGGTGGATCGAGAAATACAGTTAATGTTTCTCGTTGTAGGAGTATGTATATAGTTAGGATAAAGATTTGGGGAGGGATGTAGAGTGAAGGGTTAACATCAGGAACACCTCAACTGATGGAACCACTGATGTAACTATGATGCAATATCACATCACTAAGAGACTGGGATCTGGTGGGAAGTAGTAGAACCTTGTCTTGAGTACTGAGATGTGTTTCGATCTGTAAATAAACAAGAATGGTTGCTAAAAGGCTGTGTTTGCTGCCAATACTGTGCATGTGCAGTTCTAGAGTTTCTCCATCATGTTTACTGGTTTGCAAAATCTCAAAACATTCCTATCTGAAACCTGCAGAGATTGCAACAGGCAAGAGAAGATTACATATGGGACTTTTTAATCACTTACTGCCACTGCCCCAGAGTGTGAGATTAATACTGTGTTTGTCTCTAATATTTGTAAAACCAGGCTTTACAAGGTTTTCTAGAACTGATACTATGTCTGACTGTGTTTCATGGCCCTAACGCACCCTGTCGCTCACTCTGCCCCGGTCTCTTTTTCTCTCCTTTGTACTGTAAACAAAGTAGGATGCTGTTACTGAAGGCCAGAACAATATCTGTTTTCCTATTAATGTTTTCATGTTAATTATATATATTTCCATTTAAAGGCTCTCTGGCAGACTGGGTGCAGCAGAGTGACGTCTGTGCGGACCAATGCGCATGCAATGACGGCTATATTGTGTAGGCAGGAGACACAGTGTTTTACAAATACCAGCCTATGGTAGCATCCTTAGGCTAACAGGCAAACCTAAAGAAATCCCACCTCGACTCTGACCTCAAGACAAAACACGTGTCGATGACTTTTCATCCAACGGCCATTGACCTGAAATGTTAATTCCTGTTTCTCTGTTTCTCTTCACTAATGCTGCCCAGCCTGCTGAGTGTTTCCAGCATATTTGCTTGTATTTCCACATTTCCAGTATCTGCCGCATTTTGCTTTTGTAGGGCAGGAAGCAGAGGGAGATCAGGTTCTGGGGCATGGACCAGGGCAAGTAGAGAACGTTTCAGTGGGAGGCCATTTTGTGAACAGTGATCATAATTTCTTGACTTTGTACTTTCATGTCATAGAGAGAGAGAACAAATGGTTCTAGCTTGAGGGACACCACTCCACATCAAGTATGGCTGAGCAGTAACCTGAGCAGTAAAGCACTAAAGTCCTGCTCTATCACCTGCCATGTGCTTGTACTCTTGCACCTTCACTACTGTTAAAGTTTGCCCCTGCCAGCTGGAGATTTCAGGCACTTGAGGGGTAGGTGGCCCCATCATCAGCCAGATATTCTCAGGCACTGGCCAGAGGGAGAAATGACAGTGACACACAGAGTTTCAGTGAACAGAGAGCGATGCCAATGGCCCCTTGTGGGCACGTGACTAATCCATGGATGGAGAATGATATCATCCGGTTTAGAATCATTATAGAAAAGGATAACCAGGCTATGATCAAATGTAAAAACATTTAACTGCAGGAGGGCTAACTTCAATGAGCTGAAAAAGAATCTTGCATGAATGGATTGGAATCAAAAATCGATAGGGTAAAGAGTGATGTTTGCAGCTCTAGTGTCAGATTCAGAGTTTTGAGGGACGGAGTTTTGACAGCAGGAAGAGGTGGCTGGACACCAGGTTGAGGAGCGAGTTGGCCATGGTGGGGTGGCAGGAGACCAGGGTGTGGTTGATGCACAGCAGTGGACTCCACATTGATCCACAGTCATCCAGTTAGGAAGAAGGGCCAAATAGATTATGCTGAATTGAACAATAGGAGGCCATTAAAGAGGGAGGGATGGAATCTAATGCAATTTCCAGAAGCAGGAAATTAGGGGGGGCTGGAACATAAAATTGTATGGGATGTGAAATGTCATCTTCCCGATGATGGGATTAAAGTTGGGAATTAAGTTGGTGGTGGATTAAAGGTGGATTGAGGTTCCTGACGGTAAGCGGTGGGAACCTATTTTAATGAATTTGAATGGCATGCATCCCCAATAAACTACATGATAGCCAAGTTAAATTGTATTTTAAACAATTGTGATTAAGTTGGTAGCAAGCAAGAAACAGGTGCCTTCAGATTAATGACTGGTTAAAGGCAGCTTGCAGCAGGCAAGGTGGTCTTCCTGGTGAATTTGAAATGAGTACGAGCTGCTTTTCTTGTGAGGGGAAATTGGTCTGGGGAGAGGAGGCTGAGCTGCTGCACTGAGCTGGGGTGGCAGCTATCAAAGCAGGTCAAGACCTGGCTATTCGAGGGACAGACCGTGGTGGCTGCCCAGGGAGATCAGGCCCGGCTGTCCAAGAGAGGGGCGTTGAGTTGTGGCAGCCCTAATAAACGTTGTGGGGGAAAGATTGGGAGAAACTGGTGAACAGAGGAAAAGTCAATCTCTACTGAGGGCAGATGGAGCATGATGGAAGGGAAGTGAAGGATGAGGCTGGGAGAGTCGAGGGTAACCTAGGGCAGGTCAAAGACAAAAGAGGACGGGTCAGGGAAGACAGTTGTCAAGATCAGGGTTCCAGGTTGGCAGCTCTAGGCTGGTAGACAGATGATCAATGCTGATAGTTGGTGGCTCGAGGATTACAGAAGCATGAATAGGGTGATGGAGGGACAGTCAAGGGTAATGAAGGGAAGGTCAAAGGTGACTGAGGGAGGGTAAAGGGTGATGTTTGCAGATTCAGAGTGTTGAGGGACGGAGCTTTGACAGCAGGAAGAGGTGGCTGGACACCAGGTTGAGGAGTGAGTTGGCCATGGTGGGGTGGCAGGAGACCAGGGTGTGGTTGATGCACAGCAGTGGACTCCACATTGATCCAGTTAGGAAGAAGGGCCAAATAGATGATGCTGATCAGATCTTTGCCAGTCTTCTGTCCCCAGTCCTCTTCAGGCAGAGAATGCAGTGTTTCTCAATGCTGTGATGAAAGAGAAGAGGATCCAGCAGAGGGCAGCCCAGGGCTAGATGCAGCAACAGCCAGAGGGCAGCAGAGGGCAGTCGAGGGCCAGGCAGCTCAGGATGGTGGTAAGGATTATGGGGAGTCGGTGGAGAATTGGGAATGTCGCTGAACTAGTAATCCAGACACCCAGGATAATGCTTTAGGTTCAAATCCCACCATGGCAGCTGGTGGAATTTAAATTCAATTCATAAATCTGGAATTGAAAGCTAGTCTTGGTAATGATGAAACTGTTGTCGACTGTTATAAAGACCCATCTGGTTCACGAATGCCCTTTAGGGGAGAAAATCTGCCATCCTACATGTGACTCCAGACCAATAGCAATGTGGTTGACTCTTAACTGCCCTCTGAAATGGCTGAGCAAACCACTCAGTTCAAGGGCAATTAGGGATGGGCAACAATACTGGCCTTGCCAGTGACGCCCACATCTAGGGACTATTGAGGCCCCAAACACTGACATGTAACTGGATGTTCTGTAGGTGGAGTAACTAGCAGCAATGTCAGAGAGGCAATGACAAAGATGGCCGAGGATGTCAGAGCAGTCAGTCAGTCACTGACCTCTTTCAGAAAGACCTACAGTCAGTAACCCAAACCAGTAGTTCAAATGTCACCGTGGCCTTGAATTTCTACACCGCCAGGTCATTCCAGGGCTCCATGGAGGACATGTGGGCATCTCCTAGTCAGCCACACACAGATGCGTAAGGGAGTTCACCAATGCCGTGCTCAAAAGAACATGTCACAGATGATTTTGAGTGATTCACAGGCAGAGCTGCAGGGTTCGCTGTCATCACTATATTTCCTCAGGTACAAGGGGCACTTAATTGCCCAGATGTGATGCTGAGAGCTCCCTGGGAACAGCCAGCAGCATTCAGAATCCAAAAGGGCTTTCATTCCCTGTGCATCTGGTGTGCGATCACCATAAACAAATCCTCCAGGTTGGTGCTCCTTTCCCAGGGAGTTCCCGTGACTCTTCCATGCTCACTCACTTTTGTCCTGCCGGTAGACAGAAGGATTGAGTGTCATCTCAATGGACAACAAGCTCCTTTAAGGCATGCAGACCTATGGCAGTTAATGTCACCTTCCCAGTCAGTGTTCCACACACACACTTTCCTGTAACTGGTACAGCTTTCACTGTGTGAACTGACTCCCACATACTCAATCCACTTGTTCCATCTGGTGCTGTGCCCACAAGCCAAATTTCAGCCTGGCATTCTTTTCAAAGAATCACATATGAGGCTTTTGAACAAAATGACAGCCCATACGATTACAGAGATGGTGGCATTGTGGTTGTAAAATTAGCTAAAGGGCAGGAAGCAGAATAGTGGGGAATAATTCTTCAGACTGGGTGGAGGTGTACAATGGTGTTCCCAGTGGAGGGTATTAGAATCACTCCTCTTTTATATATGTATTAATAACATATGAAATAGGAAGTGGAATAGGCCATCCAACATTTTTAACCTGTTCCACCATTAAACAGGATTATTACAGAATCACAGAATTACACAGTGCAATTATGATTGATTTTCTACCTCAACTCCACAGCCCCACCCTATCTCCGGGTTGCTACATTACCTTTATACCCTAAAATCTACCGATCTCTGTCGTGGATGCACACAATGATGGAGAATCCAAAACTCATTGGGGTAGAGAATTCCAAAGATTTACAGCTCTTTCAATGAAGAATTTGTCCACACCGCTGTCCTAAGTGACTGACCTCTTATCCTGAGACTGACCCCCTTGTTTGAGATCCCCCAGCCAGGGGAAACATTTTCTCTCATCGCCTACCATGTCAAACCCTTTAAGAAGTTTGTATATTTCAAATAACTGATACACATTAGCAGCGGTGTGTACCATCTATAAAATGCACTGCAGGAACTCACCAAGGCTCCTTAGGCAGCACCTTCCAAACCCACGACTACTATCATCTAGAAGGACAAGGGCAGCAGACACATGGGAATACCACCACCTGGATGTTCCCCTCCAAGCCACTCACCATCCTGATTTGGAAATATATCACCGTTCCTTCACTGTCACTGGTTCAAAATCCTGGAACTCCCATCCTAACGGCACTGTGGGTGTACCTATACCACATGGACTGCAGCGGTTCAAGAAGGCAGCTCACCACCACCTTCTCAAGAGCAATTAGGAATGGGCAATAAATACTGGCCTAGCCAGCAAAGACCACATCCTATGAATGAATAAATTAAAGAGAAACAAGGGCAGGATTTTTTGCCTCATTGCGGAGGGGGCAGGACCGTAAAATACAGCGCGTTGTTCAAAAGTCTATTGACTTTGGCAGGACTGTAAAATCCTACCGGCGTAAATTCTGCCTCACCTCTCCTTATAAACTCTGAGATATATTGACTTAGTTTACTCAATCCCTCCACAGAGCACAGTCCTTTTATTCCAGAAACCAATCTAGTGAACTCCCTCTTTGCTATGTTCTTTCTTTGTGAAGGAGACCACTACTCCTGGTTGGCTGCACCAATGTCCTGTATAATTATAGCAAAGCTTCTCCATTCTTATACACCAACAATCTTCTTTCAACAAAAGCTTACAGCCATTTTCCTTTACAATTACTTTTGGTAGCTGCTTGTTAACCTTCTCTGAATTATGTATAAACACTCTGAATGCTACATTTCCAAGTCACTCACTGTTTAATAAATATTCTATCTTTCTTCTTTCCCTAGCAGTGTGGATATCCTCAAACTTCATCACATAATATCCCATCTGCCACTTCCTTGCTCACGCACCCAACATGTCCAAACCCCTTTGCAGCTTCTTTGCATCCTCCTCACTGCTTACTTTCCCACATAACTTTGCACCATCAGCAAACTTGGATACTTTCCACTCAGTTCTCTGATCTAAATTATTGATATAGATTGTAAAAAGCTGAGAGTCAGCACAGATCCTTTCTGTGTCCTAATTGTTAGAGCTTACCAACTTTAAAGTTACTCATTTATTCCTATTCTCTGTTTTCTGTCTGTTAACAAATCCTCAATCCATGCTAATAGATTACCCCAATATGGGTCCTAATTTTGTGTAATAGCCTCTTATGCGACTATCAAATGCTTTTTGAAAGTAGAAAAACAGTCTGGTATTTCCTGACTGGTTCCCACTTATCTATCCTACTCATCATGTCCTCATAGACATTCAAACAGATTTGTCAAACGTGATTTCCCCTTCATAAATCTATGTTGACTCTGCTTAATCATATGACGATTTTCTAAGTGCTCTATTATCATGCCCCTAATAACAGGTACCGATATTCTGCTGATTACTGATAATAGGTTAACTGGTTTACATTTCCCTATTTTCTCTCTTTTTCCCTTTTTTAAACTGCATGATTATGTTTGCTACCTCCCAAGCTTTGGTATTGTTCTAGAATTTAAGGAATGCTGGAAGATCAAAACCAAAGTATCCACGATTTCTGTAGCTGCCTCTGTTAATATCACAGGATGCAGGTCGCTGGGTCCATGGGTTCTACTGCCACTTAATTCCCATTAATTTCCCCTGTACTATCTTTTTTACTTATACTGATTACTTTCTAGATAGACCTTTTTATCCCCATTATTTCCAAAATGTGCCTTTTGTATCTTCTATCATGAAAACAGATCTAAAAGTGTTTGTTTTATTTCACAAACATTTCCTTAGTTCACTTTTTTCTGCTATCAATGTGCTCAGGGCCACAAGTCTCTCCCTATCTGCATACCTACAGAAATGCTTACAATCTGTTTTATCTCTTCATGCAGGGCATAACTTCGAAGGCTGCTGATGATAATACAAAAAAAACAAATGCAGTAAGTAGTCAGGAAAATAATAACAGACTTCAGAAGGATTTAGATATAATGAGCGGAAGGGCAGAAGGATTTAATGTTGATTTGTGTAGAGTGATACATTTTGGCAAGAAGGCAATATAAACTGAATGGTACAATTTTAAAAAGGGATGTAATGAAAGAGGGATGTGTGTGTGTGTCTGGAGAGATGTGTTGTTATTTATACAGAATGTGGGCGACATTATTAAGGCCAGCATTTATTGCCCATCCCTAATTACCCTTGAGAAGATGGTGCTGAGCTGCCTTTTTGAACCGCTGCAGTCCATGTGGTGTAGCACCCACTGTGCTGTTAGAAAGAGATTTCCAGGAATTTGACCCAGCGACAATGAAGGACTGATAATATATTTCCAAGTCAGGATGGGGGTGACTTGGCTGGGTGATGTTCCCATCTATCTGCTGCCCTTGTCCTTCTAGGTGGTAGTGGTCGTGGGTTTGGAAGGTGCTGTTGAAGCAGCCTTGGTGAGTCGCTGCAGCACATCTTGTAGATGGTACACACTGCTGCTACTGTGCGCGGTGGTGGTGAGAGTGAATGTTTGTGGATCTGGTGCCAATCAAGCGGGCTGCTTTGTGCTGGATGGTGTCAAGCTCCTTGAGTGTTGTGGGAGCTGCACTCATCCAGGCAAGTGGGGAGTATTCCATCATACTCCTGACTTGTGCCTTATAGATGGTGGACAGGCTTTGGGGAGTCAGGAGGTGATTTACTCGCCTCAGGATTCCTAGCCTCTGACCTGCTCTTGTAGCCAAAGTATTTATGTGGCTTCTAGGTCAATTGTAACCATTCAGTCTGCAATCATGACCCTGAGGTTTCTGTTTCTTGTCATTTTAATTCCCCACCTTTCTCCCACTCTGACCTTCCTGTCCTTGACCTGCTACGATATTCCATAGAAGATCAACTCAAGCATGAGCAACAGTACCTCATCGTTCTTTTCATCACTCTACAGCCTTGTGGCCTCGACATTGAGTTCAGCAACTTTAGGTTATAACCCCTGCCTCCATTTTGTTTCTTTTTTCTTTGTGTGGATTTGGTTTTTTTCATTTATTTCTTCATTCCTTCATTTTGCTTTCAGGTGGCTGCTATCCAGCCATTCACACCTCATCGGGCCATACTTTCTGTTTCTTTACTTCAGGCATTACCAAAAAACCTGTTATCATTTACTGTCTCCTGCCTTGCACCCTATTACACACGTCCCCTTTTGTTCTTCCCCTCCCCTTCTGCTTTTCACTTTGCTCGAAATCTATGACATTTTTATCTTTCCTCAGCTCAGATGAAGGATCATTGACCTGAAATGTTAACTCTGTTTCTCTCCAAAGATACTGCCTGACCTGCTGAGTATTTCCAGTATTTTCTGGTTTTATTCCCCACTTCTGACCAGAAGGAAGGTCATTGATGAAGCAGCTGAAGATGGTTGGGCTGAAGACACTACCCTGAGGAACTCCTGCAGTGATGTCCTGGAGCTGAGATGACTGACCCCCAACAACCACAGCCATCTTCCTTTGTACTGGGTATGACTCCAACCAGCGGAGGGTTTCCCCCTTGATTCCCAGTTACTCCAGTTTTGCTAGGGCTCCCTGATGCCACACTCGAGTCAAACACTGCCTTGATGTTAAGGGCAGTCACTCTCACCTCGCCTCTTGAATTTCATTTTTTTTTGCCAGTGATTGCATTCAGGCTGTAACAAGGACTTGAACTGGGAGGTCCTGGCGGAGCCTAAACTGAGCAGGTTATTGCTGAGCAAGTGTCCATTTGACAGCACTATCAATGACACCATTCATCACATTGCTGATGATTGAGAGTTGACTGTTCGGATGGTCGTTGACTGGATTGGATTGTCCTGATTTTTATGGATGGAATATTTATGGGCAATTTTCCATATTGCCGGGTAGATGCCAGTGTTGTAGCTGTACTGGAACAGCTTGGCTAGGGCTTTGGCTATTTCAGCAACAGAGATTTTAGCACTGTAGCCAAACTGTTTTCAGGACCCATTGCCTTAGAAAGGGAGTGAGGGATTCAAAGGAGGAAGGGACTGAAGGGAGTGAGAAATTTGTGGGGATTGAGGGTTTGATGGTGAGTAGGGACTAAAGAGAGTGAGGAATTGAAGGAAAATGAGGGATTGAATGGATTGAGGCTTTTATGCGGAGTTGCAGTTGTTATGGCACCGAGAGCCTGAAAAAACAATGTGCAGGCAGTAGGGATCAGTGTTGTACCATGTCTGAAATCTGAAGTCCCTCACTGGAATTCAGTTAAGGTAATGGTGGTGGACAATTAAACAACTCATTGGAGGAAGAGGCTCCACAAATGTCCCCATCCTCAATGATGGGGCAACCCAGAACATCAGTGCAAAAGATAAGGCATTTGCTACAATCTTCAGCCAGAAGTGCCGAGTGGATGATTCACCTCGGCCTCCTCCGGAGGTCCCCAGCATCACAGATGCCAGCCTTCAGCCAATTCGATTCACTCCACATGATATCAAGAAATGGCTGAAGGCACTGGATACTGCAAAGGCTATGCGCCCTGACAATATTTTGGCAATAGTACTGAAGACTTGTGCTCCAGAACTTGCTGTGCCCCTAGCCAAGCTGTTCCAGTACAGCTCCAACACTGGCATCTACCCAGCTATGTGGAAAATTGCCCAGGTATGTCCTGTACACAAAAAGCAGGACAAATCAGCCAATTACTGCGCCATCAGTCTACTCTTGATTGTCAGTAAAGTAATGGAAGGCGTCATCAACAGTGCTATTAAGTGGCACTTGCTAAGCAATAGCCTGCTCACTGATGCTCAGTTTGGGTTCCACCAGGGCCACTCAGCTCTTGATCTCATTATAGCCTTGGTTCAAACATGGACAAAAGAGCTGAACTCTCGAGGTGAGAGTGACTGCCCTTGACATCAAGGCCGCATTTGACCGAATGTGGCAAGAAGGAGCCCTAGCGAAACTGGAGTCAATGGGAATCAAGGAAAACTCCCCGCTGGTTGGAGTCATACCTTGTAAAAAGCAAGATGGTTGTGGTTGTTGGAAGTCAGTCATCTCAGCTCCAGGACATCACTGCAGGAGTTCCTGTCTTCAGCCCAACCATCCTCAGCTGTTTCATCAATGGTCTTTCTTCTATCTTAAGGTCAGAAGTGATGATGATTGCACAATGTTCTGCACAATCATGATTCCTCAAATACTGAAGCAGTCCATGTCCAAATGCAGTGAGAGCTGGACAATATCCAGGCTTGGGCTGACAAGTTGCAAGTAACATTCGCACCACACAAGTGTCTGGCAATGACCATCTCCAACAAGAGAGAATCTAACTATTGCCCCTTGATGTTCAATGGCATTACCATCACTGAATCCCCCACTATCAACATCCTGGGGGTTACCATTGACCAGAAACTGAACTGGACTAGCCATATAAATACTGTGGCTACAAGAGCGGGTCAGAGGCTAGGAATTGTGACTCCACAAAGCCTGTCCACCATCTACGAGGCACAAATCAGGAATGTGATGGAATACTCTCCACTTGCCTGGATGAGTGCAGGTCCCAAACACTGAAGAAGCTGGACACTGTGCAGGACAAAGCAGCCCCACTTGATTGGCACCACATTCACAAACATTCACCACCTCCACTACCGATGCACAGTAGCAGCAGTCTGTACCATCTACAAGATGCACTGCAGGAATTCACCAAGGCTCCTTCAACAGCACCTTCCAAACCCACAACCACTACCACCTAGAGGACAAGGGCAGCAGATAGATGGGGACACCACCACCTGCAAGCACTACCGCCCCCCCGCCCCCCGCCCCCCACCCCACCCCCACAAAACACTCACCATCCTGATTTGGAAACATATCGCTGTTCCTGCACTGTCGCTGGGTCAAAGTCCTGGAACTCCCTTCCTAACAACACTGTGGGTGTATCTACACTACATGAACTGCAGCGGTTCAAGAAGGCAGCTCAACACCACCTTCTCAACTAGGGATGGTCAATATGTGCTCATTGAGCCAGCGAAGTCCATATCCACTGAATGAATTAAAAAATTGAACAGCTTGAGAGGTAGTACAGAAGGGAGGGCTTCAGAGTCCTGGGGCATTAAGAGCAGTTCAGAGACAGATTGCATCTATTGCTGCTCGCCACTCTCTCTTCTCTACTAGAGCTAACAGAAGTAGTGGTGGGAAAGAATTCAGACAATATTTTCCTGTTAATGGGACACTGAACAGTCATCTGGAAAATATGTAGTCACTGATCTCAAAGGTTCAGCAGAAATGTCTAATCCTGCAGCTTTTGAAAGGATTGCAATATCTACACAAAACCTTGAGTATTCACAGAGAGTTGATGATTTGTTTTTGAAGTTGTGCAGTTCATTCCACTGTTTTCCCTTTAATGTGCTTATATTATGAGCCTTCCCCGAGCCTGGTGATGTCATTAAAGTTGTGTTGGTGTCTGTGTTTCACACTTTCCTCTCAAAAAGTAACAGATTTTCTTGATAAAGTTGGAATTAAGGTACAAAAATATTAATATTAAATGGTAATAAATGCCATGATGAACAAAATAATCTGGTTCCCAGTGAGTTAGCTGCCAGGATGGCAAAGATTTTGGCTAGATTATGCGAGGCTTGAGCTTTAACTGTTTCTTCAGTGAATAGGATGCTGCACGGTCCCATTGCCCATCAGATTTAAGAACTGACTACACTCTGACAAACATGACACATCAAACTATCCCTCTTGGGGCTGGTTCAACAATAGGCTTTAGATACTGAAAAGAGACAGAGGAAAAATTTTGAAAGCATATTTCAGAGAAAGGTAATATCAGACCAGTAAAACGAAGAGGCTTCAATCACCCTAATGTAGTCAATGGGCGGGGGGGGATTGGCGGGGGGTTGGTGGTGGTGGTGGGGGAGGGGGAGGGGGGGAAGCAAAGTAAAGGACAAGGATGTTGCAGAATTCCTAAACTGTGCACAGGAGAACTTTCTTCTTCAATATGTGAGGAAAGAGACAGTGTTGAATTGTGGTGATTGGTACCAAGCACATATCAACCGGTAAAAAAGACTGGTCAGGAAATCAGTAAATGAGCAATAGCAGCTGAACAAGACAGAGTTCTTGTAAAACCTGAAGTGTATTCCCATAAGGAAGAAAGATGGAGCATCCAAATGCCATGACAAAAGAAATAGATGTTAATGAGTTAATCTAGCACAGTAAATATGAATTTGTTAAAGGCAAATCATGCTGGTGGAATCTGATTGAGTTATTTTATAAAGTAAAAGAGAGAAGTGCTGAGGCTAGTGCAGTGGATGTTCTATATACAGACTTTCAAAATGTAACAAAAAATGTGCTGTCCTTCTAGTGATCGTAGGTTTGGAAGGTGGTGTCTCAGGAGTTTTAGTGAATTCCTGCAGTGCATATTGTAGATGGTACACACCGCTGCTACTGCTCGTCGGTGGTGGAGGGAGTGAATGTTTGTGGATGGGGTACTAATCAAGCCGACTGCTTTGTCCTGGATGGTGTCAAGCTTCTTGAGTGTTGTAGGAGCTGCACTCATCCAGGCAAGTGGAGAGTATTCCATCACACTCCTGACTTGTGCTTTGTAGATGGTGGACAGGCTTTGGGGAGACAAAAGGAGAGATACTCATCCCTGGATTCCTAGCCTCTGACCTGCATTTGTAGCCCCAGTATTTATATGGCTAGTCCAGTTCAGTTTCTGGTCAATGGTAACCCCCAGGATGTTGATAGTGGGGGATTCAGGGATGGTAATACCATTGAAAGTCAAGGGGCGATAGTTGGATTCTCTCTTGTTGGAGATGACCATTGCCTGGCACTTGTGTGGCGGAAATGTTGGTTGCCACTTGTCAGACCTTCAACAGCTCCTTCCAAACCCACAATCTCTACCACCTAGAAGGACAATAGCAGCAGATAGATGGGAACACCACCATCTAGAAGTTGCCCTCCAAGCCACTCAACATCCTGACTTGGAAATATATCACCATTCCTTCACTGTCACTGGGTCCAAATCCTGGAACTCCCTCCCTGACAGCGCTATGGGTGTACCTACACCAGATGGATTGCAGCGGTTCAAGAAGGCAGCTCACCACCACCTTCTCAAGGGCAGTTAGGGATGGGCAATAAATGCTGGCATAGCCAGCAACACCATGTCCCTTGAAATAATAAATAAAAGTTGGAGTATTGTGTACGATTCTAGGCACCACACTAAAGGAAATATGTCAAGGTTGAGAGGATCCAGAGGAGATTAACCAGATGATACCAGGGATGAGGAAAGTTCTGTGGAGAGACTGGGGAAACTGTGATTGTTCTCCTTATAGCAGAGAGAGTTAAGTGGAGACATGTAGTGATGTTCAAAGCTGGCTGCAATTCTGACAGAGCCAGCTGGGGAAACCTTCCCCTGGAAGAGTGTTAGCGACCAGAGGTTTGGGAGTGAAGTAATTGTCAAACCAAAGAAAGAGAAAATAAGGAGAGCTTTCTTACACGGTGGGTTGGTAAGATTGGGGAAAAGTTACTGTTGGAGAAGTGGAAAGAGATTGCTTCGAAGCTTTTAACTGGCAATTGGGCCTGTAAGTGAAGAGGACTATGGTGAATAAGCTGGGCTGTGGGATGATTTTCAACAAATCCTTCGAATAACCGGAGTGAAGACCCACATGGCCTCTATGTGTCCAAGAAATTTCAGTGAGTCAAAGAATGAATGGGGAGGGGAGCATTGAAGGGAGAAATGTAACAGAATGCAGGGCGTGAGGGAACGCTGGGCGTGAGGGAACGCTGGGCGTGAGGGAACGCTGGGCGTGAAGGAACGCTGGGCGTGAAGGAACGCTGGGAGTGGGGGAACGCTGGGAGTGGGGGAACGCTGGGAGTGGGGCAACGCTGGGAGTGGGGCAACGCTGGGAGTGGGGCAATGCTGGGAGTGGGGCAACGCTGGGAGTGGGGGAACGCTGGGAGTGGGGGAAAGCAGTGAGTGAAAAAGTGCATGCAAAGGGGGAATGCAGGGACTGAGTGAATACTGAGATTCAGGGAACACAGGGTTTGAAGGAATGCTAGGAGTGAAAAAGTGCATGCAATGGGAGAATGCAGGGAGTGAGTGAATAATGGGATTCAGGGAATGCAGGTTTAAGGCATTGCAGGGAGTGAGGGAATGCAGGTGTGAGGAAATGCAGGGTGTGAGGGAATGCAGGGAGTGAAGGAATGTCGGGTGTGATGGAATGCAGGGAGTGAGGAAATGCAAGGATGAGGGAATCCAAGGAGTGAGGGAATCCAAGGAGTGAAGGGGGGGCAGGATGGTAGGAGTGAGGGTACGTAGTGAGTGAACGAATGCAGGGACTGAGGAAATGCAAGGAGTGAGGGAACGCAAAGGGTGAGGAAATGTAGCGAGTGAGGAGATGCTGGGTGTGTGGTAATGCGGGAGTGAGGAAATGCAGAGAGTGTGGAAATGCTGTTATGGAAGGAATGCAGCTAATGAGGGAATGTAGGAAGGGAGTGAGGGAGTGCAGTGAGTCAGGCACTGAAGGGAGGGAAGGAAGATAGGGAATGAGAGAATGCAGGGAGTGAGGAAATGCAGCGAGTGAGAGGATGCAGGCTTTGAGGGAATGCAGAGAGTGAAGGAGTGAAGGGGGGACAGGATGGTAGGAGTGAGGGTAAGTAGCGAGTGAAGGAATGCAGGGACTGAGGAAATGCAAGGAGTGAGGGAATGCAGAGAGTGAGGGAGTGTGGGAGTGAAGGGGGGACAGGATGGTAAGATTGAGGGTAAGTAGCAAGTGAAGGAATGCAGCGAGTGAGGGAATGCAAGGAGTGAGAGAATGCAGTGATGAAGGAATTCAGGGCTTGAGGTACCACAGAGAGTTAGGAAAATCAGCGAGTAAAAGAACACAGGGAGTAATGGAAAGCAGCGAGTAAGGGAATGCAGGGAGTGAGGGAATACTGGGAATGAGGGAATGTAGGGAGCGATGGAATGAAAGTGTGAGGAAATGCTTTGAGTGTTGAAATGCAGCAAGTGAAGGATTGCAGGGAGTGAGGGAATGCAGCAAATGAGGGAATGCCGCGAGTGAGGGAATGCCGCGAGTGAGGGAATGCCAAAAGTGAGGGAATGCCAAAAGTGAGGGAATGCCGAAAGTGAGGGAATGCCGAAAGTGAGGGAATGCCGAAAGTGAGGGAATGCCGAAAGTGAGGGAATGCAGGCCTGAGGCACTGTAGGGAGTGAGGAAATGCCGGGAGTGAGAGAATGCAGTGGGACTGAAGCATTGAAGGGGGAGTGATTGTTTGAGCAGAGTGATGGTTTGAATGAGTGCGAGGAATTGTAAGGGGTGAGGTATTAACACAGAGTAAGCGATGGACAGGGAGTAAGAAACTGAATGAGAAAGTATCTTTGTAGGAGCAACATGTGCAGCAGCAGCACACCCAATCCAATAATAAATAGTTGGAAATGGTTTACACAATAGGGATATGATTGGAATGGACCTGCCAGTGAAAAGTGGTGAGGCCTCTTTAAACAGTATTCTGGCAGTGTAATGGGCAGAATTCACAGTTTCATTTGATGAATGTTGGTGATTGGTGATAGTCTTCACAATAAGTCAAAATAGATATGGTTGTCAAGGCACCAAAAGCTAATAAGAGGTGAGTAGCTGGCAGTCTGCTGACAGTAGGGGGCAGTGTCGCACCATGTTAGAAACCTGCAATCCCTCATTGGCCAGAGTGCCACCACTGACCAGGCAGCTTATTATTTCAATAAACTGCATGACCATCACTTAAAGGGGAAGGAAACGAGTTTGTCAGCAGCAAAGCCCTGACCTCGCTCTCTGATTTAGGGGGTACTTTAATTTCCTGGGAGGTTTCCTTTTTTAAAATGATCACTCCAGGGAATAAACAACAAAGAAAAGTACAGGACAGGAACAGGCCCTTCGGCCCTCCAAGCCTGTGCCAATCATATTGCCCGTCAACTAAAACATTTTGCACTTCTGGGGTCCGTATCCCACTATTCCCATCCTATTCATGTACTTGTCCAGCTGCCTCTTAAACACCACTATCGTACTTGCTTCCATCACCTCCTCTGGCAGCAAATTCCAGACACTCACTACCCTCTGCATAAAAAACTTGCCCCTCACATCTCCTCTATAGTTTTCTCCTCTCACCTTAAATCTATGTCCCCTAGTAATTGACTCTTCCACTCTGCGAAAAAGCTTCTGACTATCTACTCTGTCCATGCCACTCAAAATTTTGTAAACATCTATCAAATTGCCCCTCAATCTCTGTCACTCTAGTGAGAACAATCCGAGTTTCTCCAACTTCTCCTCACAGCTAATAACCTCCAGACCAGGCAGCATCCTGGTTAACCTCCTCTGCACCCTCTCCAACCCCTCCATATCCTTCTGGTAATGTGGCGACTAGAATTGCATGCAATATTCCAAGTGTAGCCTAATCAAGGTTCTATACAGCTGCAGCATGACTTCCCAGCTTTTATACTCAATATCCCTGCCGATGAAGGCAAGCATGCCATATGACTTCCTGACTACCTTATCCACCTGCGTTGCCACTTTCAGTGACCTGTGGACCTGTACACCCAGATCCCTCTGCCCGTCAATGCACTTAAGTGTTCTGCCATTTACAGTATAATTCCAAAATGCATGATCTCATATTTGTCCAGATCAAACTCTATCTGCCATTTCTCCACCCAAGTCTCTAACCGATCTATATCCCGTTGTATCCTTTGACAATCCTCTTCACTATCTGCAACTCCTCCAACCTTAGTGTCGTCTGCAAACTTACTAATTAGCCCAGTTACATTTTCCAGTATACATTTATGTATATTACAAACACCAAAGGTCCCAGCACTGATCCCTGCGGAACTCCACTAGTCACACCTATCCATTCAGAAAAGCACCCTTCTACTGCTACCCTCTGTCTTCTATGACCAAGCCAATTCTGTATTCATCTTGCCAGCTCACCTCTGATCCCGTGCGACTTTACCTTCTGTACCAGTCTGCCATGAGGGACCTTGTCAAATGCCTTATTGAAATCTATGTATATAACATCCACTGCCCTTCCATCGTCGATCATCTTTGTCACTTCCTCGAAAAACTCGATCAAGTTAGTGAGACACGACCTCCCCTTCACAAAACTATGCTGCCTCTCACTAATATGCCCATTTGCTTCCAAATGGTAGTAAATCCTGTCACGAAGTATCTTCTCCAATAATTTCCCTACCACTGACGTAAGGCTCACCGGCCTGTAATTTCCTGGATTATCCCTGCTACCCTTCTTAAACAATGGAACAACATTAGCCATTCTCCAGTCCTCTGGGACCTCACCCATAGCCAGTGAGGATGCAAAGATTTCTGTCAAGGCCCCAGCAATCTCCTCCCTTGCCTCCCTCAGTAATCTGGGGTGGATCCCATCTGGCCCAGGGGACTTATGCACCTTACTATTCTTCAAGATGCCTAAGACCTCCTCTTTTTTGATCTCAACATGATCCAGGCTATCTACACACTCTTCCCTAGACAAATCAACCACTAAGTCCTTCTCTTTGGTGAATACTGATGAGAAGTATTCATTTAGTATCTCTCCCATTTTTTCCGGCTCCACACACACATTCCCACCTGTGTCTCTGAGTGGGCCTACCCTTTCCCTGGCTACTCTCTTGCTTTTTACATATGTATAAAAGGCCTTGGGATTTTCCTTAATCCTGGTTGCCAGTGACTTTTCATGACCCCTTTTAGCCCTCCTGACTCCTTGCTTAAGTTTCTTCCTACTTTCTTTATATTCTCCATGGGCTTCATCTGTTCCTATCCTTCTAGCCCTTATGAATGCTTCCCTTTTCTCTTTGACTAATCTTGCAATATCCTTCGTTATCCCAGACTCCTGAAATTTGCCATGCTTATCCTTCATCCTAGCAGGAACATGCCAGTCCTGAATTCTTATCAACTGATGCTTGAGAGCCCCTCACATGTCAATTGTTGATTTGCCCTCAAACATTCGCTTCCAGTCTAGATTCCTCAGTTCCTGCCTAATATTGTTATAATTAGCCATCCCCCAATTAAGCACCTTAATCCGAGGACTCCTGTTTTCCTTATCCACCAGTACCTTGAAACTTTCTGAATTATGGTCACTTTTCCCGAAATGCTCCCCTACTGAAACTTCGACCACCTGACCGGGTTCATTTCCTAATACCAGGTCCAGTATTGCCCCTTCCCTAGTTGGACTATCTACATATTGTCTCAGGAAGCCCTCCTCGATGCACCTTATGAATTCTGCACCATCCAAACCCCTAGCACTAAGTGATTCCCAGTCAATATAGGGAAAGTTAAAATCACCCACTGCAACAACCCTATTACTCTTACATCTTTCCAAAATCTACCTACATAACTGTTGCTCAATCTCTCGCCAGCAATTGGGAGGCCTATAGTAAAGCCCCAACATTGTGACTGCACCCTTCCTATTCCAGAGCTCTACCCATATTGCCTTGCTGCATGAGCCCACTGAGGTGTCCTCCTGTCATACAGCTGTGATATTTCCCTTAACCAGCAGTGCAACTCTCCCACCTCTTCTGCATCCCTCTCTATCCTGCCTGAAACATCTAAATCCTGGAATGTTTATCTGCCAATCCTGACCATCCTTCAACCAAGTTTCTGTAACAGCAATAACATCGTAGTCCCAAGTACTAATCCAAGGTCTAAGCTCATCTGCCTTGCCTGTTATACTTCTCGCATTGAAACAAATGCATTTCAGACCCCCAGTCCCACTGTGTTCAGTAATTTCTCCCTGCCTGCCCTTCCTCTTAGTCCTACTGGCCATATTCACTGGTTTCCAGTCATTTATTTCACCTGACCTATTGCTCTGGTTCCCATCCCCCTGCCATACTAGGTTAAACCCTCCTGAGTGACACTCGCAAACCTCGCAGCCAGGATATTGGTGCCGCTCCAGTTTAGATGCAATCCGTCCTTCTTGTACAGGTCCCACCTGCCCCGGAAGAGATCCCACCCAGATATCGGAAACCCTCCCTCCTACACCATCTGTTCAGCTACGTGTTGAGCTGCACTATCATTCTATTTCTAGCCTCTCTGCCTAACTTCCTGAAATCCACTGCAGGACCTTGTCACTTTTCCTGCCCATGTTGTTAGTGCCAATGTGTACCATGACCCATGGCTGTTCTCCCTCCCCCTTCAGAATGTCCATTACCCGATCAGAAACATCCTGGATCCTGGCACCAGGGAGGCAACATACCATCCAGGTGTCTCTTTCACGACCACAGAAGCGCCAATCTGAGCCCCTGACTATGGAGTCCCCTATGACAATTGCTCTTCCGTGCTTTGACCGCCACCCACCCCCCCCGCACCCCCCCCACCCCCCCGACTGCTGAACAACAGAGACAGCCGTGGTTCCACTGCTCTGGCTACTACTGTTGTTTTCCCCTGATAGGCCATCTCCCCCAACAGTATCCAAAATCGTATACCTGTTATCCTTATCCACCAGTACCTTGAAACTTACTGAATTATGGTCACTTTTCCCAAAATGCTCCCCTACTGAAACTTCGACCATCGTCTCTCCACTCTTCCTCCACTCCTCACATTTCCCTGGACTGAGGAAGGAGATTCTTGCCCCTGGGAATTCACACTGATGAAATTTGAGCCTCTGCTGGAGAATATCCTGAGGCCTAAAGTTTATCACTGGAACCAGGAAATGGTCTCGAAATAAACAAAAATAGCTGGAAAAACTCAGCAGGTCTGAAAGCATCTGCAGAGAGGGATACAGTTAACGTTTCAAGTCCGTATGACTTTTCATCAGAACTAAGAAATATAGAAATGGTCTGCGACAACACCTCAACATACTGAAAGGTTCACACAGATACACAGACAAACATAGACACACAGGCAAATAGATAAACACACACACACCTACACACACACCCCCCTACACACACACACCCCCCTACACACACACACACACACGCACACACCTACACACACACGCACACACCTACACACACACGCACACA